>NC_142601.1:54445303-55765303 GCF_041222555.1 Hakea prostrata | reverse complement strand
TTTTTTGTTAGTATTTAAATAAATCGGGGTTGTTTATATGACTACTGATGCCTGACCATCCTGAGACTATTTGGACAGAGAGGATATGCTACAAAGAATACCAAATCAGTTTTCCGTACAATGGAAATTTTGTAATTTCTCCAATATTGTCGTCGGGGTTAACAACTAATAACTAAGTCAGATAGTTGACTTAAGTATCCAGTACTTTGTTACAAATATTCAGGTCATGTAGTAAAATTAAATGTTATAATACGTAATTTTATTCACCCATAGGTTACTAGAACACTGGCCTTGTTAAAGACATCCTTATGTTACTCAAGTTAGGTTTCAAATCTGTCAAAGAATCCTAACTAGATAAGAATTTTTGTTTTCTTTATTAAGCACAACACCCCTACCCTTCCACACACACTCACAAACAAAAAATAATTTCTGATTGTTGTTATCCTAAAATTATCTGTTGTCTTTCTCAAAAATCATCCCATAACGGGTTTAAGTGAAACCCCTAATTTCCCGACCCACCCATAACCCAAACTTTCCCTTGTTCACCCAAAACCATCCCATAGATAAAACCCTAACCTTAGAGATAACACAACTGCTAGCTGGTTCTAGTTGACAGAGGATCCTGAAGACTGGCCCAGAACCTGGGTTACATCAGAAGGGGGTGGAAGGACTAGGATATCTAACTTAGAAAAAGAAGACCCCATTAAAGAAGACCCCATTTACTGATTAATAAGACCCAAAAAAATCCTAAATAACCTTAAATTGAATCAGAAATTGAAACGATTGGACCAATACAAAAACTGGTCCAATTAAATAAACATAAAAGGGACAGTAATAGAACTACAGAGGATTTCACATGTTCCCACATTTCAGGTCCATTAAGTTGGTTGCATACATTGGAAACCCATAAGAAGAAGCTCAATACCTACATGACCCAAACCTAGGCCTATTCGTACGAAAAAGAAACTGATTTGGTGCAGGGTCTGCATCATAATGGTTCAGGCTTGAGTAAATATCACCAGCTCAAATAACTACTAATTCAGACCTAAACATCAACAATAATTTTTGTTCATGATAATTACTGACAAGCCTAAATTTGACCATCACTTTGTATGATAGCAACAACAATTTTGTCAAACTAAAAACAGAAAGTAGGTGTCTATAGTGTAAACAAGTCACCTAAAGGGCTTATTATATTGAAGAAAAGCTTTGGGATGGGTCAGGAGTTTGTTCACATGCGTTTACTTTGTACCGGGCCTGAAATATGGATAGTTATAGGAAAAGGGATTTCACTTCATTAATTTAACTACATTCTTGTTTGGAGTTTTTTTTTTGCCCTCCTTATTTTCTCCTTATTTTAGTATCAAGTCAGTTTATGCTACCTTATTAGTTGAAATAGGCTCAGCATTTCCTCGTTAGTTGAAATGTGCTTTTAACTATAGATCTTTTCCCTTTCTTTTGGTTGGGGTTTACGGGGATCAGACTTGTGCCTGTAAGGAAGTCTAGATAGCTGCAATTGGCAAGAGACCAAAATACAGTAGAGGCAACTGCAAGAGAGACCCGAGCCTGAGAGAGACTACCTTGTCTTCTAAATCTCTTGCACGGTTTCTTTTTTTCTCTTTTATCTTATTGCTCTGAAATTTCCTGCAATATGAGAACCAACCAAAGTATTTGCCGTTGCAGGAAACTAAAGTTTCTGATTCTCCTGTCACTTGTGACAAGTCTATATTAGTCTATATATAAAGTCCTATTATCTTCAAGTAAAAGAACCAACCTTGACAATGACTAATGTCCACAGTCACCAATTAATGACAAGTACGACATACAAATTCAAGATAGTCATAATATTCAATATGCTTTGACAACACAATCTTAGAATATAAGACACTGACCTATAATTGTCAGGATTCATAGTTAGCAAAACCCTATAGACTTTCTCTCCTTCCTCTAAGCGACCAAGCTTCACCAACAAAGAAACCTGCTGTTCCTTGAAGGTTAATTTATCAACCTGAAAAGACATTAGGAAGAAACAGATGACTATTTTGAACCATCAAATCCAATCCTCAACATTAACATCCTAGAGTCTTCTTTTTTTCTTTTTCTTTTTTTTGGGGGGGAGGGGTGAGCAATACACTTACAATTTTAAATTCTTTCCTGTGCAATTCCTCAAGAGCTCTTTCAAGAAACCCACATTCCTCAAATAAAGAGATCTGCATAAATTCCAGAGATACATGTGAATCACACCTACATTTACAACATAATAAAGATATTTGAAATGAATACCAAGAAGACTATGTGCCACTACATGAGAAAGTGCCTCACGGAGATGTCAGGTGTGTCAAAGTATTGAAACATATTCACTTGATAGTGTGAGAGAATAGATACAGCAGGAAGATGTGGAATTTTGGACCCTGTTCTGATAAAATTTACCATATTCTGCTCATCTGCTGGTAGTTAATGAATGGGAAAATCTGTTCTACAATTTGAGGCTGTGATAAAGACCTAACGTGAAGCTTTAGAATTAGCACAATATCACTCCTGCGCTACAAATCCTTGACAATCTTCTGGGTTGCAACACTCAAACTAATTTCCTTATAATCAAATAAATTTACCCATATGACCTTCTCTCGATCCAGAATTGCTCTACACTCTGGATATGGATTTAGAGAAAATACTCACATTGGACCATATTTTTGTAAATAAGATAGAGACATAGAGACCCACATTTATAGCTATGGCTAAGAGCCAGCACAAAAATGGGGTGACCAAAATAAAGATTTAACTATTTAAGACCCACATATTCTACCCAGTATTAACAAGATCAAAACCTTTTACACCACAGACAAAAATAAGACATCAAAACCCCAATAAAAGAAAATTTTATCTCTATCCATTTTCCGGTGTGTACAAGTCAAATAGGCCTCCATTAAGGTGAAAAAGGTTCTTTTCCCCCTTTCTTTTCTCCCCACTGTGGAAATTACGGCAGATCATCTTTCACAACTTCCATCCTCAAGCAGTGCAACCCTGATCTACTTGACTAAGCCCCATGCTCGTCCAAGGGAGTTTGGCGTCACAGTGAATTCACATTTATTATGGTTTGGTTCTTCCTGCTGAACAAAGCGAATTGTAACCTCCCCCCCCCCCCCCCCCCCAAAAAAAAAAAAAAAAAAAGTATACACATGAAGTCCCAGATCAACATATTAATCAGTTCTCCATTCCTAGAACTAGCTGCTTAAATAGCATGTTAGTGTACAGCTTTTTCTCTACATATGGCACGCACTTAATTAAGCTACTTAGATGTTAACAGGTACAAATGCACCTCAAATTCAAACGTTGTTGAGTGTGTGTGCATGTTTAGTAATGATACAAAGGCATGCAGATGCATGTTAAGAAAAGGACAGGAGTTATATGGTTCTACCTTGTATAAAAGCATTTCACCATGTTCACAGCGTTCATTATCGGGAGGATAGTCGTCCTCCAGGGTCCCTTCATAGGCTTCTAGGATTTCAATTGCTTTTGCACCACTAGAAAATGCATCAGAAGATAAACTGCTAAGCCATCAACTCAATGAAAGATGAAAACTTACTGTGTGTGCATGAAATAAGGAATAAAAAATTGGTAAGCAAGGTGATCATAAGAAAAATAAATGAAGTTGAGTGAGAACTGCACAAAACATTTTAAGGCCTCCAGCAGCTGAGCTTAGGGCACCTGCCCAATTGCATTGAGGCAAAAAGGGAAAAAAATAAAAATATAACCCAATGCTAAACCACTTAGAAAGTTAGAATAATGCATAAACAAGCAAAAGGTAACATAATATAACTAACACTACTACCATGGTGTACTTCAACAACAATATACAAACAAAATTACAAAGAAAAGTAACAACAATAATAATGAGATAGAAAATACAGCCTTGATGATTCAGGGAAAATACAAATACACATAGCCTAGGCCCAAACAGGTCTGCAAGATTATAGAGAAGTCTCTATTTAATCGATGAGAGTAAGCCTCTGTTAGTTGAAATACTTCAGCACGAGATGGAAGAGAAAAAGGGAGGGAGGAACTGCAATTGCTTGAACCCATAACTCCACAGAGATGTACGTACACGTTGGTCTGACTACTAACAAGTGCATGGCAGTTATAGACAAGGGGCCCGTCTCTAATCAGATGCAAAACCTCCATAACACTTTAGTGGAGCTGGAGAAAATGTTTGCAATTTGAATGTATGTTATTACAATCGAAACAGAGTGCACACTACCGTAGATGAAAAGATAAAATATAAATGTGAAAATAAACCAGATACAAAAGCTATTACACTATTAAGGAAGAGAAGGGGGTGAGCTATTACACTATCCCTTTAAATGGGTAATGTCTTTCGCTTTTCTGTAGAGTTACTTGAATGAAGACACTTGATCTTCCCATAATTCCCAAATGCCTTCCACCAACCTTTTCCATTCCGGGAAGTCAATCACAAAACAACTAAGCCCAACAATAATATTTGTCATGAGGATTACTAAGAACTAGTACATAGTAGTAACTCCTCCTATAAAAGTCTAACTTAAGGTTTGTTGGATCAGATCCTAGAAAATTGACAGTTCTCAAGGGCAGATGTATGAAAAGGCCAGACAATAAGGCTATTACACTGTCGTTTTAAATGGGTAGATGCTGCATTTCAAGACTTTAAGCACAAAATGTGACAACTAAGTTAAAGAAGGTAAAAAATGGTTCATCAAGAATTCAACTTGAATTAGTCAATAGCTATAATGCAGGTTCCATTTATTCTAATTATCAAACGTCCACATATAACCAAATTTTTGGTGTCCACGAAAGGCTGACCACGGCACGGCAAAGAATAAAAGGTACAAGAATTAACTCTCACATATAACCAGATACTAAGAATGTAATAAGTAAGAATTTACTTCCACACAACCAAATACTGAAAAGATGCAAGAATTTCTTTTCAAACATATATTGATGCAAGAATGCAGCGATAAAACAAAAACGAAATTTGACCACATATTAGAATGTCTACAGGCATGAGGTTAACAAAAACATGTGAAGCAGAATTAACAACATACCAAGCTACCAGCATTGGAAGCCTAGAGAAACCAGGCGTAAGAATGCCCAGTCCTGTTGGGATGCACTTTGTTTAAGTTGTTTTATTTGAAGTGTTTTGAGGCCTTTGATAGTTGAACTGGAGGTCCAACAGTTCAGTTTAAGACCTTTTTTAATACATTTTCTTTAGTTTAAAATGTTCTCATTATATTTGTAGTATTTCGAGTTCAGTTATTATTTGACCTGGTGGTTCACTGGTTCAATTTAAGTTCTTTTGGTGTTCAAGTAGGCTACTATTTGTAGGAGTGTGTCTATGGGTACCCTAGACTTGCCTACTTATAATTCTTTTAAATTGCTTTATAACTAAAAGCATGGCAGATGTCAGCCCATGATTTCAGCCTACAAGATTTTGTTTATCTTGGCACTGGAAGCAATGATCTGCCTGGTGGTAATCCAACATGTGGACTGATAGGAAATCCAATCAAAACTTGCAAATGCAAGCCCGATTGACTAAATCTTTCTTCTTAACTACTCCATTCAAGAGTAGAGCAAGCTGTCCCGCCACCATATCATGGTAGAACCAACAGCACCCTGTGACAGTCTTCTTCATTGGAGTTTACAGGTAACCGGTTGCAAATGGATCAGATTTGAACTTCAAGTCCACAGATCTGATAGTGGATAAGATTCCAAGTTTCCTTTTTCCTAGTGGAAGGCTACTCATTTTTTTAATTCAGAATCAATACCTGCTTTTTTGGGGATGTTAACCATAAGATGACCTTGGCAGTCAATTAAGTCTAATACACTAACCTAATATTAGGTGTATGGAATCTGAAACTAAATTGTCAACAAGATTGGTTGACTGGCCAACCGTGAGGTCTCCTACAGGAGCAAGGAATTGACCATATCCCAGCAGGTCCCACACTTCGATCAGGTTGAAATTTTCACCAGTTAACCTATAACATTATATGAGATCTCGAGTTAACCTACAAAATTATATGAGATCTCGGCCAGCATTATCTGGCAGTCTGAGTAGTTGATTTTGCTTCAAGAAAAATCTCTGTTTTTTTATCCTTTTTAGGTTGTACTGGTTAGTGGTTATACATATTACACCCTCATCAATATGGGCCTAAAAGTGGCACCATCAGTGAATTAATGCTTCGACAGAAAAGCCATAGTCAAACCCAAAATCTTGTAACATTCATGTACTTTCTACAGATTAAAGATATCCAAGTTTAAATCATTTTTAATTGTCAGAAAAGAGAATACCAGACAATTACTGATCTCATTTTCCAATTTCCACACAACCCTTTATCTCATTTTGATTAATTCAGTATCTTCTTCCCTTGCATTGTATAACATTAAGCTGTGAGAACAGACAGTTGTAAATCAAGAAGTTGTCAGATAAGAAGCAAATCATACTTTGAGTTTAAATGATGGGAAACAGCAAAGCCAATCCAGTTCATACGATGATTTGGCTTTAGGGTAAGTAGTTGTTGTCTTGTTTCAACAAAGCCAGCCAAGTCACGCATTTGAGCCTGAAGTATCAAACTAGAAAGCATTAGTAACGGCAGAATGTGATGAAATCTACTATGTAGCTATGGACATGCACACACCATTACACCACTAGTAAAACACTTATACAACAACAAAGCTATAAGCCAAATTATATTTTAGTCTTCAGGAGAAAGACTAGTGAGCAGATACTACAGACTGAAAAAGCAATTTTATGTTAAGCAAAGATGGTTAAAAAGTAACTAAACAAATAAACTCAAAGGCAAATTCATATCACACCCAAATAATCACTCGTCCATGTTTCAAAAGTGCGCAACTCAGGAGAGTCTTTGCTGTTTTATTCAAGATTCAGTTAACATATTCGTTTTAGGTGGCAATGGAAGGCAAAAGCTTGGCAACCATGCATAAAAAGGTCCATGTCCTAATGGACCCAACACAAATAAGGAAGCAACTCAATTGAGAACATAAAAGTCTCAACTCATCATGGTCCTTGACCTACAAAGTCAGATATCATCCAAAACCATGAAATCTATAAAAGTAAACTGTTTTCATTATTTCTCCACCCTATTCCCACTAAAATTCAATCCATCTTCATAACACCCAAACAAAAGGGCACCAAGCAGAGTAGAAAATAAATTCAAAAAGAAAAAACTACATAAGAATGGTGAGCCATAACAAAAGCCATCCAGCCAGACAGAAGATGATGTACTTCACGACTGGACTGAAAGAATAGTTGTCAAGCCGTTGCCTAGGTATCCAGGCTCCATGATCACCTTGTTTTTGGACCCTCCCCACTGCCTTTGGTTGCCTAGACGCATGACAACTATGACTAAAAGATAACAACAAATGAAAGAGCTGTTGAAAATATAATCAACCCTTCTCTAGCAATGGCGAACATGCAAATAAATAGCATGTGTCGTTAGGTCCTCTCCATAGCTGTCCATGTCTCATGCAACAAACAAAAACTGGAAGAGTTGTTTTGGATCAACAAATAATGCCAGGATTTCCTAGTAAAGAAATTATCACTGATTCATCAGGTGTGCATCAAGATGACATTCTGTTTGAGGATTCTATTAATAGATCCATGAACACTGCAGCATGAGTCATGACAAGCCCTTTTAAGAAGACTAATAAATGAAACGAAGTCCCCTCAATTCACAAATCTTCTGACAGCATCAGAATGCAACTCACAAACTCCCTTTCCTCATACACCAGTAACCATCAATAATCAAAGACGAGAGGATCTGACACTGGCTCCTGTTCATCATTTGTATGCTGTAAATCAGCAATAAAGGTATGTTCACTAATTCAAGACTATAGTGTGTATTAGGTTTTCTGAGATTCCTGCTCCCAACATTAATGCACTAACTCATGGACCACATAAGATCATCTTAGGATCAAGGAGTTTCTTCGATTTTACATGTCCATCTCTAGGGAGCACAGATAAATTATGACTACTTTACATAACAACAGGAATATTAAATAGAGCCCATATCGTATGATTACTGGTTGCATCATACTTCTACACTGATTTCACAAAGCTTACTGCATGCAAGATTGTCGGTGGGCCTAGGGAGTAGCGAAGATGGTGGCTTGGTGATAATGAAATAGAAGGACCATCTCCTTGCTTCAAAGGTTTCTATGGATTGTCAATAACATTTAATAATCGAGAACAATATCTCCTTAAGGTTCCTCAACACTGTCAAGGGCCATATGTAGGCCTGATGCCCTAATACCCACTCTATTTGCAAAGCTTTGGAAAGGGAAATTGCCGTAAAAAGTCATCACTATAGATCTAAGCCTCATGTACACAAAGGAATCAATAACCAGTTGGTCATTTTTTCCTTCATTATCCTTTGCAACAAGGATCTGGAATCATTTCAAGAAGGGCCTTCTGACAAACATCCCCTTCATGCAGAAAGGGTTTTCGGCAAGTACTACTTGATCAGCACTCTTCTGGACTATCTGGAACGGGATGTCAGGCTTTCCAGAGATTTTCTTTCTGAACTAGAAAGAAGTCATTCAGCACCATCCACACTATCACTGCTCTTCCCTTTTTCCCAACCGTGCTTCTTCTCTTCATTATTCTGGGAGATTACTGGCCTCCTTTTATAATTTATCTTCTTTTTTAAGTTCATTATTTATCAAAAATGGAAGAATTGTGAATTGAATCATGACATTGGTGCAAGTATATAGTAAACTGTCCAGAAGTTTCAGCAGGCATCCATGTAGTACATGTTAACTGTTCACCTTTTTTGGTTTTCATTGGGTTTCATCCAATAAACGGGAAATTGGGGGATTAGGATTTTGAGATTTTGGTTAGGAACGAACATGGATCTAATGGGGATGGTGTGACCAAACTGGGGCCAAATTCTGATGGTGGGAAGTGTGCTTCTTGCTTTTGTGGACTTGGCCAAAATTCAATTTTCAAGAAATAGGATTTGATTCGTTTAGTAATGCCTATATACAACAACAATGAGAAGCCTGATCTGATGCAAGAGCCATTTTTCTAATCAGATCTGAAAAAATGACAAACCAACATAAAAAAGAAAAGCAAAGGACATAAGATAACCAGTTCCATTTTTTTTTAGTAGATACAAGTCGATACAGACCCCTAAAGTATCAAAAAATTATTATATGAGCCATGCTCACAATTTTTTTTTTTTTTTTTTTTGGGGGGGGGGGGGGAGCATGCAGATTTCATCAGCGCAGGCTGCAATCCACATCCGATGGCTTGCTACACATGGGGGTATTCCAGATCTGAACCCCACCTGTGGTAATCCATTGGATCTGGATATCGCAGCTACTGGTAAAGACTATTCACAACTCACAAGGCCATTAGGCAATGCAAATATGTAAAAGGTGATTGCCTCTCTTGCATCATTAGAACCAAGAAACCACCTGGACACCTAGACAACATATTGTCAATCATGACACTTACATAATTGAGGTTTGTAGATCATAAGAGGCCACATAAGGGATAGGGGACAAGCAAAACAAGAAGTATTGACCTGTAATAGAGACAGATCTCTAAGAATTTCAATGTTCTCCGGATCAATCTTCAAAGCATTTCGATAGCATTTGATTGCCTCCCGGTACTCCCTATCCGATCGATACAGGAGGCCATAGACGTGCCAGCAAACGTGACTTTTAAGGTCATTCTGCATTTAATTGAAGAAGAGCACAAAAAATGTACAGCATACAACTTGTCAATGTTGATGAAAGGCAGAAATTAAATCTTAACAGTAAAAGAATATTCCTACCTTTAGGCCACGTCTGACGAGTTCATATGCCTCAGCTTTGCGGTCCATGCAATTTAATGTTAACCCCTTCATGGACAATGTTTCTAGTAATGGCAAAGTAAACCAAGATAATTAAAGAACAAAAAAGTTGTGACAAATAATCGAAAGAACGGATAAGGAGAACTCAATATATATCCTAATGGTAAAGTACATGCATATAAAATAAGAAATGGGAAACCAAACCTAAGTAGCTAAATGCTACTTAGCATACCCAAATAGAGGATTCATACTAACCCTGATAAAAACTAACAAAACCCTACAATATACTACAAGATCAAAGGTTCAAATGTGGACCAAATTCTAAATCTGGGTTCCCAGAAGGGTTTGGACCAGATTAACCACAAAGAAGTTTATGCAACATTTCTGATACTTTTCTTCTTTGAGTAATCAAGTGTAAGTTTTCTAAATAAAATTTATAAAATAAAAATTCCAGCAAGGACACGAAATTTCTCGAAGGAGCAGCAAGAACAAAGCAGAAGCCAAACGCGTCAAAGTGAACACCAACAAAATAAGCCCAAGAGAGACACCAAAACCTTAAGATGCTCATGAAACAAATCACAACAACTGAACAAAGCATCAAATGTAAATAAAAAGGTAAGGCTAAAAAATACAGCAATCTCAACTAATAGATTAGGAATTAGTAAACACAAGTTTTAACCCAAACAAGTTCCAATAATTGTTTTACAGGTAATGATGCCTTAATAAACACAAGTTTAACCCCAAAGGAGTATATACAGGTAATGGTGCCTAAAAGAATGCTTTCATTCTTATTGTTTTTTCAACCTCTCAGGGTTTAACCCAGTATAATGATGCAGTGAAATCAGGGGTCTCCCTCCCTGCCCACCGCCCTGGCACAAAAAAATAGAGTACACAACCAACTCCAGACATAAAATGGTCAAATAAAAAAACCCATTCAAGTATAGAACAGATTACAATATAAAACAACCATCCTGCATAACATACTTATGAATTTTACAGCGATGATGAAGCATGAACCTAACAGCAGAGATCAAAATAAAAGTTTTTTCATAATTCGTCAATGCTTTGAGATTCAATATAAAAGAATGGGAGGAGATTTGACTTGCATAGAGGGATGGTCTCCTCAAGATGGCAATGGAAAGTGTCTCGGCCATTCATCACTTGGGTTAGGAGTCTTAGGACTAGCATGGAAGACCCCCAAATACTTGTCCATGGCTTGAGAGTTGAGACATCAGGTATCTGGCTTCTCAGCGGAACCGCTTGTTCAACTGGAAACCTATATCAGGATTCACCAAATGACATAGCTTATCGATTGATATGGGAAGGAGTGGCTAAGGATGGACTTGGAAGGGGGCAAGTGAGCTGTGAAGTAAAAACTACAAATATCTTGCATATCTTATGACTGGATCTCTGCTACATTGGTCTAGGTCAACGTATATTATGTATATATACGTACTTATTAAATAAACAAAATTTAGTGGTTTTTATGGAAAAAAAAATTACAAAACAATAGAAAATGCAATTAATTCATTCACATATGAAGGATGTATAATTTCAATGCACCTTTTTGATTGTCAAATAATAGATAAGTAACACCAAAGTGTTAACACAAAAAGAAATATACATTGTCCAAACCTTAAATGAAGTTAGCTTACCTCCATGATCTGGAAACTTTTTCAATATAGCATCTGCAGCCTTTAAACCCTTCTTATACTGCTTCGTCTCATATGATTTCTGAAAGAATGAACCATGAGAGAGTGATATAGTCACTTAAGTATATATTAATATTTGTCTAGTAGGAGGCTGAGTATGAGCAGAAGCAGAATAAGATGGGTAGACACCTTTTTCCATAAAGCAATAGCAGAAAATTAGCTAAGTAACTTGTTTAGTGCATAAAATAGACAACAATACTGGTAGAAACAAAGTTGTTTTGGTGGGTTTTGGGAAAGAGAGGAAAGGGGGGGGGGGGGGGAGGGAGGAGTATCCGTCATCGTTTTGCAAGAATGTATCATACAAGAGAGTTTTTTAGTACTATTACCCACAAACATAGTATTCAATGAACCATCTTAATTTTGTAGTAGACAGAAACAATATAGAATGGGTGTTAATACTTGAATTTGTTATCTTAGGATGTACTACATACATGACACATCTGGCAAAACAATGCAATAATAGAATTTGGAACAAAAATATGGAGAGCTCGTAGAAGATCTATAAACCTAGTGAACATCTTTAATCCAAGAACTCTTGGTTGATCTGAATGTCTCCAAGACTAAGAAACAGTAACATTATTTAAACAATAATTATTGCTTCCTTGCATGAACTAATGGAGTTCATTCCCTATCAAAATAGAATTTGCAAGAGAGATCTAAAAGAGGGACCTGGATATCCAAACTAAACATCTTTCAACATGTTTATAATATCTGAATGACTATAAAATCCAGGAATAGAGAAGTCTGCCAAGCAATCTGTTAAGGCCAAAGGTAAGATTCCAGAACTTTGGGTTTTGAATTTGGTTCCAGTCATTGTCTGTTGTGCATAAAATATGTGGACTCCAAGCAACTGAGTGAGTAGCATCTAAATTTTTTGTTTCAGAAGTCCATCACTGTCCTAATGCCTCCAGCCTGGCCTAATTGTATGGGTAACTTCCAAGAGAGGCTGTATAGTGATTTTTATTCAAAATTACATTCGAATCACAATTTAAACTTGTTGAATATGATCTGGGTTTATGTATTTCAGCTTGATACAGATCACTAGATCTGAATACATGACCCATCACAACCATGGGCAATGACATTCAACACCCATTAATCAACATACAGTGCCACTAAACTCATCTGATATGGTTCCCACCAAACAAAGCATACGTAGAACATTCTGTCTGTAAGGTAAAGGCCCAAAAACATTTATCTTAACGATTATCCGGAACCAAGTACGCCCTGTTTCAGTATTTACACTGGCCTTTGAAGCAGTAACTTGATATTTTCTTTTCCTCTTAACACATATTTTAACATCTAACAACGTTTTCATGAAACATCTCAATTTTATTTTTGTACAACTCAAAAGGCTGAAAATATAAACAGAAACCATAAGGGAAATCATGATAAACTAATAGCCAAGAGATGTAGCGGTACTCCAGCAATGAATGGAAAACAAGAATTTAACCGAAAGGGATAAACACTTGCCCACACATACTTTGTCTAAATTTCAATCTTTTGGGCATTCATTTTCTTTCCTAAGTAAGAAAGCAAGCTTATTCCCTTATTTTTCATTAAATAGTCCGTTCTCTAAGGATCAAGAAAGAAAACGAAAACAAATTATAATGTGTTTAAAGAACTGAGATGACAATAAATAAAAATCTGGTATCATTCAAGAAGGCTGGTATATTTACGCCACCACAAAGAAACAACTTCAAACTTACAGACAGGAAAAGGGAACACCAGTAGTTACACATAAGTGTGTGACAATAGTAACCGGTACTATCATTAGCAGATAAATTCCAATGAAACCACATGCTGAACCTCACAGACTAGTGAGTGTAAATTGACTGAATCAGGAGATGAGGATTTTTAAGCCTGGTTGACACCGACTATAGTTTTCAGGGAAAAGGATAGGCACACTGCTAGTGAGCAGCACCAGTAGGGGCATGGAACAGGCATCAAACAAGAAAGGCAGTGGGAAAAGAGAGAAAGAAAACAGGCACAAACTCCTTGTAATCGATGTGACCAGCCTTTTTCTTTAATTTAAAATTAGTCTGCTGAAAAATAGAACCAATGGCATACGCATGTCAAAGAAAATCCATTTGGTGCATCAGAGAGAAAACAATCAACTTCTATCTGAAGAAAGATGTACAATTTAGTAACACAAATAGAAGGGCAAATTTAACAGCAACAATAGAACATTTAGAAATATGAATTTAGCATCTCCGAAGGATTTCAGTAAGCAAGCATTCAATTTTAATTCCATTGTTAACGCGTAGCAGGTAGCCACGTGAATGAAAGCCGATGACACAACAACCAGGGTCAACTGAAATCGAAGTTGTTAAATAACAGCAAAAAGGGCAGTAATCACACTTCACTGAGCTGACACTTCAATAACAGTTAAGAGAAAAAAATAATCAAATATCCAATGAATCCAAAGCACACAGTCTCAGCAGAAGGGGCAGCACGAAATCTAGGGTTTAAATGAGAAAGAAGTGAAGTACGACAAATCATTAAAAGACTAAATTTGAAAACAGTTAATACAACTTGATCGTGTGATTCAACTGAATCGTACAACAAAGCGAATAAAAAATGGAACTTACGACGATGAGCTTGAAGAGATTGGCCTCCTTGGGAGGAAGTGAGGCCCCCATTGTTATTGGTAATTCGCAGACGGAGATGAGAAGAACAGATGCGTAGCAGAAGATGACGAGTGCGCAGGTTTAGGGCTGCGCAGGTAGAAGACGAAGATGGCGTTTTTATCTGCTGCAACCCTACCCTGAACAACAACAACTATACTGACTTAAAGGACCTGTGTTTTCAATTAAAATACTTCTTTCTTTCACTTCTCATCGTTTGTTTAGGACCGGAGCATTTTTTTTCCCCATTCACATCCCTATACTTTTACAGTTTTAGGTCCCTCATGTTTATTTTATTGCATTCAAACCCTTATTTGGACATTGTGGGAACGTTCGACAATGTGAGCGACCTGTGGGGCCACTTTTTTTTTTTTTTTTCCAACTAGCCCCAATTCGATGGGACAAGTTTACATTTTAAATTGGTAAATAACTAGATATGATACCTCAAAATATTACTTAAAATTGCATAATAATAAATTAATAATTCGATCTATTAGCATTGTTCATATATTTTCTTTTTTTTTTTCCTTTTCTTTCAAAAATATCCTTTCCATCATAGTTTTCCCTTTTCCGGAACCTTTAAAATTCAAATTGGAAAATGTGAATTGGAAAATGTGAAGAACTCTTCCAAGAACTCTAGTTTGGCTGCTGGTTAGATCACAATGGAGCTTGAGCTTGCTTGAGCTTGCTTGAGTGGGGTAGTGCTTCAGTATCGTGAATTTAATGCTTAACATTCTGATGCCTACGGTCGAGATCGATTTTGATCTTGACCGTCCATTTTGCACAAGTGAGTGTTAACTTTTTACGAAACGAATAGTCGAGATCAAAATCAACCGTAGACTACAAGTGTTGCGCATTAATTACGTAGCACCTAAGCCAAACACCATCTTGAGTGAGGTCTTATTACTCTAAAATTGAGAGAGTAGAACAAGCACACACGTTGCTGTGGCTACTAACGCTACCATCACTGCCATATAACCAGTGGTCGCATTGTGAGACTTACTAGCTAGGGTAGAGGAAGTCAGCTATAGTTGTTGGGCATGATTCTCACCACCAAATATGATGAATTATTCTTGCTAGCTAGTGTAGAGGTACTATGTTTGGTGGTGGATGGGAGAAATCAGCTACAATGAATATTTTAACTTTATTCAAGGGACATTTGGCCATAAAAAACTGGTCAAGAGCTTGTGAAATTGTATGCACATTCAGGAGGTCACCTTGTGCACAAATAAGCAGTTAAACCACGGTTGGAATATGGCTATTTGAGCATGAGTAAATGAAAATTATTCATTAAAGAGATTTTGTGGAAATAAGTGGATGGAATAATTATGAACAATTGGGTGTTTCAAATCCCAAGGATAGTTCATACATAATATGTTAATGAACATTTGAGCTTTTGATTTTCCAAGTATTGTTCATGAATGGAGGGTTATGGGACTTTCATTTCCCAATGACCTTTTCATTTCCTTAGTTTGCTTATAAATGACCGAAACTCTTTCATTTCCCAAAATTTTTTGTTTCAAAGTTTGGTTGTAAATGACAAGGACTTTTGTTTTCCCAATATTGTTAATGAGACATTAATGATAATATAGTATGTTCATTGTACCAATCAAAGACCTCCACTATAAATTGGGATCCTTCATTGATGAAGACAAGTCATTTTTCTTGAATTTCTCTCTCTTTTGATTTAAAAATTGTATTAAGTTTGCTTTAAGAGTCTTCTTAATGGTTTGAAAATATTGTCGATTTGGATTTTACGGTAATAGAAGGAAGACACATATCAAGTTCATCGTTGCGGTTTACTTTGTGCTTAGTATATCGTTGTTCATCATTGTATTATGGGAGACCGACATCCATTAGATCCTTAAGCACAAACTGGAGGGGACAAATTTGTTTTAAAGAAAGCGTCAGACATGCCTCGACGATTCTTCCTCTTTATTCTATTGTTTTCGGTTCATGTTCCATTTTGGTGTATTTCAATTTCCACGTTAAATAGCTTTGATACAATATTTTGATTGTTATCATTTCATTTCTCCTCATAATATCTAATTTCTCCTAATTACTCCTAATTACTATCAATTTGGCCAACAAACACTTCACAACAGGCTCTTATAAGAGTCCAAGCAACCATTTAATCGCAAAGAGCTAATTTTCCCTCACCAAAGAACATGGCTTTCAACCAGAACTGAAATATTTGATGAAAAATAAACGAGCACAAAACGTCATTTCACAGCAGAAAGCTATCCTTTCATTGGAGAGTGCCAAATAACAACTTGAAAAGAGAGCCCAAAAATCATAGAGATGGATAGTTGCAATCCAAAGTCAAGTTACAGAAAAACCAACCATCATTGTGGTATTCTGGTGTAGACGTGAGATTTCAACTAGGATTTTGACAGTTTTACTATTCAAATGAAGCTCGAATACCTCAAGCTCAAAAAAAAAAAAAGTCAAAATTCATCTATTCAAATGAGTGATTTACAAACCTTGAATCCTTATTACAGAGCTCAATGATCCAAGGATGATCTATAGGCCATTGGGTCATACAATCTAATGACAGACTTTATACTTGGTGGAATGTCCTTCACAATCGGTTGAACCTCCACTGGGCATGTAAATGCTGGCTCCTATACAGCTTTGATAAGAGTTTGGTTATCTGATTCCACAATAACTTTCTCGTGGATATCAACTATGGCTTGAAGAAGCCCACTTCGAACAGCAAGAGCCCCCCTTGTAGTACAGTGGAAAACCTCATTGGATTTGAAAAAGCCCCAAGAACCTTGTTGATTATTGAGATGGTGATATGAGCTTCTAACAGAAAAAACACCATTCTTATTCACTCCTCAAACTAGCCTATTCTCTTTAGGAAATAAAGACAAATAAAGACAACTGAATCTGAGTTATAGCCTGCACTTCACATGGAGAGAAAAGTTGAACCAGTAATGGCTTGCTCCATGTTCTAGACCCACCATGATTTAACTGAGAAGCCTTATTTATTTCACAACCAACAGGCTTTCTTTTCTGAATTTTAAAACCTGGCAAACCAGCAACCCATTTATCACTTCATATATCTATTTGTTCATCATCCCCAATATTCCAAAGCAATGCCGCTGAGACCTCTCTCCTTTAATTCCCTCCAAGGCCTGGGCTCCTCCCGCTTGCTCTAGAACCCGTTTGGTTTGTTTCTAAACTTGCCCATGATTTTTGATCTCCATACTTCCTGCCCTTGGAAATGCTGGTGCGCCTTGGTGTCTCGCCATGACCACCAGATTCTTCAGACAAACAGAGTCGTTTCCAATAAGTCCACTTCACCTTTCTCTTCACATCTGAACACCCCCAGAAGAAATCTGAACAAAGCTTTCTAACAGTTGCATGAAGAGAAGCAGGCATGAGAAAGCATGTATATTGGTCAAGAGGGCTACTGATTTTAACAAGGTCTCCTTTCCAGCTTAGGATAAAAATAGATTTTTCCAACCCTGCAACCTACCAGCAAGCCTATCAAGATCATAACAATTATCAGAGCTTTGCTAGAATAGAGCTGAAAATGCGATTGTTGGATGGTGAGAGAACAATTAAGAGTTTTATCATCCCATTAAACTCACATTCTATTTACTCAAACTACCCTATCAAAGGTTTTGCATCTAATTCCCCTAAAAACAGGCAGTCTTTCCTCTTCTTCTCCGTTATTATTTTAAAATGGTCAAACTATTCACTTTATTAATGTTTTAAAGTTTTGCATCTGGCTCTCCCTGAGCCGTCTCTTCTAGTTGCCCTGCAATCTCCCCTAAAAAATGAGGACATTATAGAGTTTATTTGCTGGAGCTTACATGTGTATTCATCAAGATCTTTTGCATTAGTCAAGAAAAAGAAATCTGTTAATGCCTGCCCACACTAACAACAAATTCCTTCAAATAACTAGCCTTTAAATTCACAACAATAGGTGCAAATTAGTCTATTAGACATTTTCAACTGACCTCCAACAAGCAAGGATTAAAGTATTAGTGTTAAGTATTGTATCAATCAAGCGATTTTAAGAGGCATATCGACTTATATCGAGTTTTTGATCCAATTGCCAATTTAACATAGTTTTTTTATTATTGAACAACACGGGCAGGGCTCTTGCGAATTGTGACCAGAAAGAGAAATTGTAGAAAAAGGGATGGGTTTTATCCCAAAAATAATAATAAAAAGAGGAAACTAAAGATTAGAAATAGGTCAAACAGTTCTTGTAATGGACAGGGATCGAATCTCAAGAACAATCGCACGATGAAAGAAATAAGGAAAAAGTTAAACACAAAATGTGCAAGATTTTTCTAGAAAAACCACAAGGAAAATAACCCACATTCACTAAACAATCCACTAATTTCAATAATATGAATAATCAATTATAGAGAATGAAGATTATATATTTATACCACAAAACCTTAAATCAATATATAATCAACACCTTACATATCTCAAGATAATCGAGGTCGTCTACAGGGAATGGTGCTCACAAAGCTTGCAAAATTCCCAACTAAGCTTGGATTTGCCTCATAAACTCTACACTGACTTTGCGCGAAAAATTATTTTGATGTACCTGATTTACTTGAAAATTCTTCATAAGACGAGCTTATATAGGTTGTCAAGCACCAATGCATGTGGATCTTATACATGAAAATTTCGTTGAAAATCTCCATCTTGTGGTTTAGGAGTGGCATTGAAGAACTCCATGGGAGCTCTTATGATGTTTGCCTTGGCAGAAGCCATCCTCATCACTCATCAGTAATATCTGGTTGGTTAAGCGCTCGCAATTCATGCGGCTTTAGGAGCTGCCCTTGGTTCAAAAACACACACAACACACGCACACTAACTACACAACTTCCCCTGTAGATCAAGGAGAGAAGTACGGACTACCAAGTTGATTGTTGGTTTTCCCCTTCTTTTTTCATGGGAAAATCAATAAATTCCTTCACCAGATGAAGGTTCCTTTGTGAAGACCCTCTAAGACAAACCAACTAACCCAAACTTAACCTCATTTATTTTAGGAAAATTTATGCACATGATACACAATCCATCTCAGGTTCACTTTACATGGGAAAATGAATGAACCATGGTATTCTCTTTCTCCTGATATTTTCTTTCTATCCGAAGCCTATAAGGGAAGAGAAATATAAAAACAACAGATAACGAAAGAAGAAAGAGAGAAGAAGATGAGAATGTACACTAGACTATACAAATAGGCATATAGATATCTTGCTCAAATGCTCTCACGTGTTCAGAAAAGGCTTTCTTCTTGATCCGTCGTGGTAGCTGATCCCACTTTCCCGCTTTCAGTCGGGAAGCTTGAAGCAGGTCTAACAATTGCTGGTTGTGCTGCAGGGGCTGGAAGGGCATAAGTGAACCTGGATGAAGAATTCTCGATAAGACCTGCAACTCCGGCAGCTGCAGATTGAGCATTTGAAGGAAGGAAAAGGTCATGCTTCTGGTCCTTATAAGCACTCCATACCTGCAAAAAACGGAAGTCAACCACAACTTTATCATGCTGCCATTCAAAGCGACAATGATCTCGACTCTAAAATCACAATTTCTCCATACCAAAAGAAAATATTAATCCTATTTTCTAACTCAAGAAAGAAGCAAATACACAAAACCAATTCCAAAAGTAGACCCCCCCACCCCCCCCAAAAAAAAAAAATGTTTGACTACTCAAGAGTATTCTGTTACCCATAACAAGGCTATAATTGCAGCATCTCCTCCACCTGAAAAGATAATCCGTGTCATTGTGGGAAGAGATACAAACATGCCTATACTTTTTCTGTCCAATCATATCTGGATAATTTTCCCAGACTTCTCATCCTCCACAAGCCCCCTACCCCTAGAAGAAATATGTATGAAGGTAAGAATATTGCCGACTAATTAGCAGCCAAAGCCTAGGTAGGATAACCTAAGGCCAAAGAGAAGAGCTAATACCACTGCTCTCACAACTCCATCTAACTAGAAAAACAGACTTGGATGGCCCATATCTGAAACCAAGCAATACCAGAGACCTACCAAAGGATCTAAGGGTTACTTGTGCCAAAAAAAAAGCAATCAGACTAATGACAAATTTGAACATACACCAGTGTTTTCACATAAATATCCTGGAGAGACTTTCTCACACCTTTGTATCAGCAACACCATGGAACTGTTTGCCATATGCACTTTGATGCCTCCTCTCAAGTACACTGCATAGGACCACCACAAGTTGAAACTCCCACACTAGCTTTCAACTCTTCACACAGTTTACAGATCAAAACTGATGAAGGCACTAATAATTCCAGTTGGCATAACAGTCCACATCCTGACAAAGGCACTAATATCCCCCTAGAATTGTCCAACTCAATGGACAAGAAATTCAATGAAAGGACTTCCAAACAAGCTTCCATTTCTCCCCAGTTGGCGTAACGGTCCAATTCTGAAAAACAACATAATGTAACTCTTGATTGGGTGACCAAACAGGGCAGCAATACCAGGACCATCTTAAAATAGAAGCAGGTCTGATTATTTTCAAACAAAAGGTAGGCTTTATTTGGAGGGGGTTAAGGGGGTCAGTTATGGTGGTAGGACTGACATGGACAGGAGAAACCGATTTGAATTCAGCCTCAATGGAAGACTCCTGAAAGATAAGGATTAGTTGAGGGATATAGGGATCTAAGGTCAATGGCCTTCTACTAGAGTTCAGATGTAGCTAAAACTTTAAGGAAACGAGGGAAGATATAGAGGCTTTATTCCCGAAAGGAGGACTTAAGATTCACTGACCTGGCTTCGGTCATGATGTCTGCAGTTGCAGGTTTAATGGGGATTTCACCTAAATCTGAAACCAGAAGTTAGAGAAGAAGAGGTAAAGAGAAGTGGAGATATCCTGCCTGCATCCGTGACCTACTTGGTGAACCGATAGAACACTGCTTAGAACTCTTGGTAAAGGTGGTTGACTCCTACCTAAGTCCCAGACTTGCTTGATTGTTAGTGAAGCAGCGGCCCAATAGATCCAGGGAGGAAGAAGAGGTCCCTGAGCAGCTTCTAGTCCCCCCCCCCTTGCCCCACCCACCCCCCCCCTCCCAGAAAAAAAAAAAAAAAACCTAGTATTTGGAACTCTCCTAATCAACTTGTCTCTATCTATTTATTCTACCCTCCAGGGGCATTTATAAAATGGGCAACAGCCGTACATTAGAGAGCCCTTTTTGGACTGACAAGAAATAAAAGTGTCCTAGGCTAACTCTAAGATACTATTCAACCTAATCCTAACCACCAACCCAATTTCCTTTAAGGGATTCTAAAACAAATAATAACCACCATCCTACCTTTTGTTAAAGGACTTCTAAGCTAAAACTTAAGAAACCACTAGCTCTCATGCATGAAGCTTCTATTCAAATTACATAAATCTAATGGGAAAAGGCTTTACTACCTCACTTAAATTGGACAAGTGAATAAATTAAGCATGAAATTTTCATACTCAACTCATTCACCCATGTTCGACATCCATCAAGTTAACCGATTATGACAAGAACCAACCATTAAAGGCTCAATCCATATACAAATCAACCTTATATATATTTTTAAATATTTTGTTTATTTATTTTGTATGGAAAAGAGCCTCCTTTGGTGCTGGCTCTGCATCACAAAGGCACTCATAGCCCCTCAGGGTGTCCAACTTACTGAAGAAGAAATCCAAAGAAGCCACATCAATGTCTTACTAATGTAGTATTGTATTTGATTGATCAAAACAATAGCCAAATAGGACCTTTCACAGGAAATAAAGTTCAGACTTGATAGACTTAAGATGAAACAGAAGTTAGATGTGAAAGAGGGCTGAAACTAGAGTGGTATTATAAGGATAATAACATAACAATACAGGTTGAATGGATCTTCAAAACAGGGGCAGAACTATGATGAAGAAATTGAAAGGACAATATGAGGGAATTGAGAATAACAATGTAACACCTCGGCTTCACACCGCAAGGTGGATCGAACACCAACCTACCTTTGATCAAACACAAGGAGTCTCCATAGTGAAGGAATGCTAACAAAGCAAATTGATTTCAATAGATGAGTTGTGTCTTCACCACTAACATAAGTCTCTTTATATAGCATTCTAAAGAGACATAAACATTAATGGTAACATCCAACCACTAGTTAACACAACCTACTACAAATATTAATGAAAACATCCAACTATTACCCAACACCACTAGTCAAAACAATAATGGAAACATCCACCTCCTACACCCCACCACTAACCAACATCACCTACTAGCTCCTTTTGTTGACTTTTCAAAGCTAGACTTGGGCTTAGTTCAAAATAGTGCGTTGATATTCTCCCACTAAAGTAATCCAAGCCCATGAAACCATGGGCTCATTTTATCCCACTACAATAGTCCTAGCCCATGCAAGCCATGGGCTGTTTTGGATCATATCATTAGGCTTTGATGGGCTTGACCATTGGGCTTTTATCTTTTTTGTATATGCTGCCAATTCTGCATCAACTCTCCCCGGCTTGAAAACATTGGTCTCTGATGAATGGATGAATGATATGTAACGCTTATACCCATCGGGATCGATTTTCTCGAGGTTGTCAAAATGAATCCAAGTGCTATCATGCCGTGGACGATTCTTCCATTTGATCTCACCCTTGCCTTACTTTAAACCTTCGGTAATAGGTGTCATGACTGCACTAAAGTTTTGAATGACTCTCCTGAAAGACAATGCAAGTCGATGGATATTACGAACTTCAGTGATGGTCCTTGGGTTAGGCCATTGATGATGCTTCTTATCTTCTCTGGACCAGCTTCAAACCCCTTGGTTTTGAAGACAGTTTTCCATTCGCCTCCAAGCCTAATATGGATCTGATGATAACCACTTTTGAGGCCCAATTTAGAAAAGATCTTAGCCCCGGACATCATGTCTAACATGGTATCAAGCCGTGGTATAGGAAACATTTACTCGACTATAATTTTTTTGATTGCTCAACTGTCCACATACTTATGCCATGAGCCATCCTTTTTTGGAGTCAATAATGCTAGTACAACACATGGATTTAAGCTCTCCTGAATGAATCCTTTATGCAGTGACTCATCCACCTGTCTTTTGAGTTCATTGTGCTCTGTTGGGCTAAGGTGATAAGCCGGTAGGTTTGGTAACACCGAACCCGGTACCAAATCAATGGCATGCAGAATATAATGCATAAGAGGTAGCTCATTAGGAAACTCATCAAGAACCACCTTAGGAAAATCAGAAGGTAACTCTTTGTTAAGTGGAGGGAATGTCACCTTAGGTTGAGGGGTAACTTCTCTCGTAACAAGAGTCAATACCAGCCCTGTGTTATGGCTAGTGTGAATGAACTTCTGGTGTTCAAGCTTAACCCTATGAAAGTCACCAACATGCATATTGAATGTAGGTTGTTCTCCAGTGAAATAATTTCGTATGTTCTCCTCAAAATTTGGTTGCACAACTGGAATCCTTTGGGGTCCTCTCCCCATATTTCTCTGAGTAGGAAAATTGGCTACAAAATGAGTTGGATGGGATTCTTCACCAAGTGGAGGGTGTGGAGCATGAGTAGAGGCAACAACTCTAGCCTCCATTGCAGAGCGCCTCTCTTCCTCGTGCTCGTGACTTGCAGTGAGTTGGTTGCTCAATTGTTGCAACATCCCCATCACTTGTGCCATAAGTTTAGTATCCAATCCAGAAGTTTTACTCCCTACCATGGCTCTGATACCAAATAATGTAGTATTGTATTTGATTGATCAAAACAGTAGCCAAATAAGACCTTTCACAGGGAATAAAGTTCAGATTTGATAGACTTAAGATGAAACAGAAGTTAGATGTGGAAGAGGGCTGAAACTAAAGTGGAATTATTAGGATAATAACATAACAATACAGGCTGAATAGATCTTCAAAACAAGGGCAAAACTATGATGGAGAAATTGAAAGGACAATATGAGGGAATTGAGAATAACAATGTAACACCCGGGCTTCACACCGCAAGGTGGATCGATTGGATCGAACACCAACCTACCTTGATCAAACACAAGGAGTCTCCATAGAGAAAGAATGCTAACAAAGCAAATTGATTTCAATAGATGAGTTGTGTCTTCACCACTTACATAAGTCTCTTTATATAGCATTCTAAAGAGACAAACACTAATGGTAACATCCAACCACTAGTTAAGGACCTGTTTGGTTACATGAATCCAGAGATTTCAAATCTCTGGATTCATGAATCTGAGAATTATACCTGTTTGGTTGTAAAAATCTCTAGATTCATAAAATCTAGAGATTCACCTTTTTACACTAAAAATGTGAATCTGTAGATTTATGGGTAAGGGGTGAAATCCAGAGATTTCAAAAAAGCTATACATTTGCACATTCACAAAAATCACGTCGATCAAATAGTTTTTTAGGATGAATCTACAAATTTCATTCCACAACCAAACGATTAATTTTATAAATTATGACTCCATAGATTTGAAATCTCTAGATATTTGAAATCTCCATACTCACGTAACCAAATAAGCCCTAACACAACCTACTACAAACATTAATGAAAACATCCAACTACTACCCAACACCACTAGTCAAAACAATAATGGAAACATCCACCTACTACACCCCACCACTAACCAAACCACCTACTAGCTCCTTTTGTTGACTTTTCAAAGCTAGACTTGGGCTTAGTTCAAAATAGTGGGTTGATATTCTCCCACTAAAGTAATCCAAGTCCATGAAACCATGGGATTATTTTATCCCACTACAATAGTCCTAGCCCATGCAAGCCATGGGCTGTTTTGGATCATATCATTAGGCTTTGATGGGCTTGACCGTTGGGCTTTTCTCTTTTTTGTATATGCTGCCAATTCTTCATCACTTGTCAACATGTTGAATTGTCAAATCAAGTTCTCCAAGGCCTCAAATATTAGACAAAGGCAAGAGACACACTACACTCTCCTTTGCATTAAATCAGTGTCATCCATTTCATAGTTATTCACTTATACCTAGCAATAGGGCCTTACATTTGGGTGCTTTAGATTAATAGATTTCAAATAGGTTTTGAGAAAATTGGATATCTTAGCAGCCAACCTAGGGTTCTGAAGGTGTTCAGTGAAAAAGCATGTGAGCTGAGATGGGTATCCAGTCAAGAAGCTATATGTGGATGGTAAGCGATGACTTCCTTGTTAGAAGATTCAAATAGATTACCAACAAGATATCTCTTCTATATAAACATCTCAGCCTTATCCTGACTGAACAGGGTCCACAAAATGGATCCTATTAAAGATGATAAAAAGAAAAAAGAAAAATGGAACATAAAATCAATAAATGGGTGGAAAAGAAAACATAGAATCAACAAATAGGAAGGAGATTGGGGGGGGGGGGGGGGGAGAGAGAGAAAGAACATTCCAATACAAACTAACTGGGCTTGCCAGTCAAATCATTTCCCTCCAAACAGCTCTATTTGATGCCATACTTGCACAAACTGTGCATTCACTTAAAGACTTTTTAGAACCTTCAATTAGAATCAAGTCAGTACTCCAAACTGGAGCATCTGAAGTCTTCCATTCAACATAGCTAAGCCACCTTAAACGACCTTTCTGAAGTTATCTTGAACCAAAACTACCTCCCAAAATAGCTCAATATTATCATTTCTTATTTTATGCTTCCTCATTTAGTCACTCACCCATTTCAACATCCTCATTCAGCTATACTTATCTTTCTATGGAATGTTTCTTGACTGTGCTGAGTACATTATAGTCAGTCGTATGACTGTAAAGTAAAATCTTTCTTCAAGCTTTGGAGGAGTCTGTCGATCACCTAGTATTCTGGATGCACCTCTCCACGTCAAGCCAACCTACTCTAAAGTCTGAACCTTTGAGAAACCTCACCTTGTATATCACCTTCCTCACTGAAGATTGATCCTAATTGCTAATGTTACAGACCATATACTCTATCCTTGTTCTTCTCATCTTGAAACTTTTCAATTCCAGGATCGATATCCATAACTTCAGTTTAGTATTTAATTCTAGCCTTTGACTCATCCACTAAATCATTTTCATCAAGAAAAAGCATGCACCAAGGAACCCCATCTTGGATGTGTTTGGTTAACTCATCCATTATAAGCGCAATCAGACAAGGAGCTAATGCTCACTGCTCCTTGATGTAGCCCAACAGTAATTGAGAATTCATTACCTTGACCCCTACAGCTTTTGTGCAGCGATCACACCATCACACAGTTTATTAGTAATGTCCACAAATTGGCTTGAAAATCTTCACCACATGTCAGATCAAATCCCCAGGAGCTCTGTCATGAGCTTTCACTAGGTCAATGAAGGTCATATGAGAAACCCTTTTTGCCTTTGTAAGAGTGCATTTGGTTGTTGATTCACAAATTAAATTGGACTCGTGAGTCCCTCTCTTAGAAACCGTTTGGATACTTGTTTAAGTAATTTGCACCTGAGTGCATAATCACATAAACTTATCAAATTTGCTTTGAAAATGAAATCATCTGGATTTCACCATTTCAGGTGACTGCCAGTTAATTTACCTCCAATTAACATCACATTTTTTCAAGATGAACCAGTTCACAAAATCGAAGCAACCAAACAATTAATTTCAATGAAATCAGCACTGACAGATTTTTTCGAAACTAGGTTGTAAAGCACATTCGGGTATCTCCAATGGTTGGATTTAGATGAAACTTTAAAGGATTGATACACAGGCCCTAAGGATGATATGCTGTGAAAGTAGACCAAATGTGATGGCTGGTTTGAGAGTCCTAAATTCTGTAGGAGTTAAAATCCTAGTAGACTACTGCAGTTAATGGATTCAAGAGACTCCAAGAGACTCAGATGGGTTTGTAACTTGAGGGGAATGTAGACCAAATATGGGGGGAAGGGTTACTCCAAGTTTGAGCTAATTCCAATGGTCAGATTGGCATCGATCTAACTTACTTGGAAATTTTGGTATCTAAAGGAACCTGAAAATTAAAGAAAAATATATAGAATAAAGAAATCAAGATTCAATGAGAGGTGGAATGTTTGACAAGAAGATGACTCTTCTTCTCCTTCCTCTAGGAATTTTCAAAATCTAGGTCTGGGATTTTAAATACCAACTTGATCAAACCCTGGAATTTATGCACCAGATTCTTCTCCTCATGATGGAGACTTACACAGCCAATGCTGAAAACCAGAATTAGATATAACCTAGTCTACTTCATTCTTCCACAGTGGGGCATATAAAATGTGGTATAAAGCCTTACAACTTGCAATTAAAAAAGAAAAAGGACTCTACAAGTAGGGATAATCAAAAGGAAACAAACTCTCTAATTAAATAAAACTTGAATAAAAACGTAAGAAAAGACTATTCTGCCCTTATAGCTAAGTTACACATGACTTAACATAATTGAAGCAATTAATTTAATTATTTTCATACTCAGCTTACGCATCTAATTCTTAGGCTCATAGAATCGGTCTACGACTACATAAACCTATTGAACATAGGCCCAAGACTCATATCTATCAACCCTGGGTTGATTTTGAAAGAAAACAGCCCCATTAGGTGCTGGATCTGCATTATTACAATCCTATAGATGCTGATTCCATGAATTTGAAATCAGAATCAATGCAAACATTGGTGGAAAAAGTAACCAAACAAACTCTAAAGCTTTCCATGAGTCTCCTAAGTAGATACATAGCTTCTATTCAGGACCCTCATGGCATAAACCAGATTGGTTCCAAATTAGTCGTCTCTTTTCTCAGTGTGTTTCAATAACATTCCCTTAGTTTAATTGATGACACACTAGTTTTATGCCTCTATAGCTATTGCAACTTTGGATGTTGAGTTTATTATGATTCTCCTGAATCCTCATATTGGTTTCATTAAGCCAGCTGCGGACATAACAATTCTATCCGTCCTTTATGTCCTCCTTATTGAGACTCTAGCATTATTATTTTTAATGCATTCCATATGGAAGATGTCTCTACATACCCCTTCCCTCATTCTAGCAATTTTCTTTTTCCCCTTCCCCTTCCTCCACATGCAGATATTTTCATATTTGTTAACCTTCCATTCCCCAAAATATTGTTAGCTTCATTTCTAGCAGATTTATATCTTTTTAGATATTCCACATCCTTAATCCCTTGGCACATCTTTAAATCATCTTTTCTATATTATAGATTACAATTCAGAACTGTGGATCTTCTTTCCCAGGCAAGTTAAGTATACTTTTATTACACATATTGCATCGCTTCTCAGCTATCAAAACATTCAGTACCTCCCATCTGTGGAGTATGGACAACCAACATTAGAAAAACAATGCAAATTGATTTTTTCACTTAATGACAAACAATAAGTCATGATATTTATTCTAGTTGCAAGTGAAGTTCAAGATCTCATCAATAAGCAGTTATAAAGAAACATCTCATTAGACAAAGTACTCCTATGATATACAGTTCATAAATTTTCTCAAGCAAAGAAGAGACTCTTGCATGTAATACCAAAGAATGACTAGACAATCAGTCAACAACTAGAGCTAATGGGAGAAAGAGTTCCAAAGAGAAAGTAACACAGGTCACACTCACATCAGAAGAATTCAATATCTCACGGACTTTAGTACAATATGCTCCTTCAGTGGCAAATGCATGCAATACCTGGATCAATGGATTCAAACATCAGACACTATAGGACAGAAGCCTCAAAAGAAAATTGAGAAAAGAATATAAAAAATGTGGACTGGAATGAAATGCCTTCCCTCCACTCCCCACGCAGTCAAAAAAAAAAAAAAAAAAAAAAAAACGACCTACGAACAAGCCTGTGCAATGACGTAATAATGGTAACAAGTTCGACAAGTGAATATTGAATTCATCTACTTATCCCGAACTGAAACAAAGTGTGAAGGAAAAGACAAAACCCTAAAAAGTGAAATCTCAAAAGGCCTCTGATATTCTTTAAAATTACAGACAGTAAGTTCCAATTCACACTTAAAATTTCAATCTGCAAAGAATGTTGAAGGTAGACCTCAATTGCAAGCACCCTTCCAACAGAAGCTTCAGATTCATTCCATTTCATTTGGGAGCACAGCCCATTTCTTCCTCCAGCCCTCCAATCAAGAAGACCAAGAAGTACTTCAACAAGACCAACCCTGCAACGTGAATGCAATTCATTCCACTAGTATCATCTTACTAGGAAATCAAGAATATACTCAAATAGAAGAAACTACCATTAAGTTGAAGTATGAATAACACAATTAGCATAAAAAACCAAGTATTTGGCTCGTCAAACAATATCAGAATAAGCGTGCAGCCTTCTTATCTATGAAGATTTGAAAGGTCTCACAAGGAAAACAAGCTGAGTAAGTGACGTAGGATTCAACCCTCCAAGATCAAGTTGAATGCCAAGAGAAGCCCCTAAAGATGCTGCCAAACAGCAGAGATATTTTTTCTATTACAGTTCCTAGCTTTGTTCAACAGCCATCAGCAGAACTGTAATTCTGTAAATTTTGACGGCATTTTAGTAATTCCACGACTTAAGACCTAAGACCAAATAACAAGTGAGATATTTTTAGCCACATTGAAGTGGCTCATTACAATAGAAAACCTATGAGATCCAAGACCAAACACATTTATAACCCAACCCAAACATAGTCCCAATAAAACAAGCCTACTTAGGTTGTTTAACTTTAGCAATTGGGATTTCTATTAAGAAAGCTTTTACCCAACAGATCTTCATGGTCCCACAGTTCCATTCACTGACATGTATATGAGAGAGAGAGAGAGAGAGAGAGGCTGTCAAAGTTCTCTAACCATGCTTTTATTAAACTGCTTTTGGATGCGTAGATCTGTAAAGTAACAATTCACAACATGACGACATATTAACTACCTAGACAATAACATAACTACAAATTGGACTGGTTGGGTTGAGGGGAATTTGAGACAGCATGAAAATAGACAATTAATAATTCTGTGGAGAAGCTGCAATGCTGTAGATCTAGCCAATGAATTTCACATACTTCTTTTCATTGGATAATTTGCTGTTTCTTACTGAAAATCAGTTAGCTTGAGATTTATATTTGAAAACTGCAACGTATGTAACTTCCTTTATTTTATGCTTTTTCCAATGATGACCGTACAAAATTGGCAGATAAAATTATTATAAAATAATAATAAAATAAAATAAAATAAAATAAAAAAAGAAGAAGAAAAGAAGGAAAACTCTATCATCAGCTTTTAAACAGTTTAATGGCCCAATTAAACTAAAATTTTTATAATACCAGAAATGTAAGTTCAACAGGAGCAATTTATATGAACCTGAATCTTAAAGAGGACAAAAGCCTATCTTCATTGAAAGATGGAAGAGAAACGATCAAATTTAGTTCCTAGACCAGTAAGTTGCATTAATTGTTAGAATATCCTGAACATGATTCTCTGAACTGCTTATGCCTAAACAAAATATTAATGAAAGAGGATTCAGACACAGTTACTCACTTCAATCCTTGTGCAACAAGTGCATCCCTGGCTCGATTGCCAGCAACAACAACACGTTTTAGTGTCTCCAAAGCTAGTATACTGCCTCCTTGCCACCCAATTGCTTTCATTAGTAATGGAACAACCTGGAAGCATGATTAGAATTAGTAAATTGAAAAACCCATCCATGGTATGCAAAAAATGCTCTATAAGCTCAAATTGGTAGCAGAAGCAGAGGACCCTTTCAATAACCTGCCGAAAAACAGTTCCTGGTGTTTCTTACTTCGAGAAAAAGAAAAATCGGCTGAAAAACATTTGATAGAACTGTTTTGTTTCAGGTGATTTTTGAAACACAAAGTGAAATTTATGAAAATTTCTGCTTCAATAAACAGTTTTGACACAGCAATTATTTATTGTTACATCTGTTTCTAAAAGCGAAATTTGGGCGCGGGCTAGGTTTAAGCGAAAAAGTTTAGAGGGGGGTACTCGTGGAATTTGACATTCTAAACATAAGAACCCTGCCAAAACCCGGCTGATAGTGTTTTCGCTTCCAGAAGTAAGTTTTATTAGACGACTGAAAAAAGTGTTTCTGCTTCCAGAAAAAATCAAAACTGTTTCTAATGTTTTCTAAAACAAAAGGGTTATCAAAGCTGTCCAAAATTAATAGAATGGGGAAGAAATTAGGAGGTGGTACTTGGTAGAACAAATGTCATACCTCTCTAGGACCGATGTAGCCAACCCCATTAATTCTTGATAAGGTTATGGTTATTCTTGTTAGTAAAACAAATGCGAAATTAAGACAAAAAATGAGATGCACTACCAACTTCATGAAGACCTGGTTGCATGTCAATAATGAAGCTTGGGTACAACATTCAACCCTTACCTGAGGGGTTCCTACACTTGTTGCTGCCATAGCTTCAGCACAAGTTGTACTACCTGCAAGTTGATGCAGTACACGAAGACAACTAAGACGTACACGCTCTTGTGGAGTTTGAGTATTTGGAGACTCTTGACCATCTTCATTTTCATGAATCAGACCCACGTGGCCACCATTCTTCACCTCCCCAGAAGCCATTGTTTCCCGCCTGCCTTCATAGGCCATCGCAGCTACAAGCTTGGGAACATAACCAAGGTACCCAACATGATCAGCAAGTGCTGGGTGTACTCGCAACAAAGACACCAGTGCAGCTGACAGAAGTAATGCGAGCTCAGGGTCAACAGCATGCACATCATAATGTGTAGCAGCAATAGCTGATACATACTGATCCAAAAGTCCTTCCAAGAATCTCTTTGGATTTCTCAGGGGAAATTTAGGGTCTTTAAGGAACAGTCTTACATAAATCCCCCCAACCTGCATGACCATCAAGTTTTGAACTTAGATAAGAGCACATAGCCCCTCAGGGCCTCAAGTTAACAAGGATTCAATAGAAAATCAAACCTGTGGCTCATCTCTCATTCCTTGTGGCCCAGGTGGTTGCTCAGGAACATCCCAATCAACAATACGGCCTTTCATCTGTTCACGGTAAAGGTCGGCTGCCATTGTTGCAATCTGTGCAGACAAAGAAGTTGCCATTGCTGGTGTCCATACAAGTTCTGGTGTTTCTGTCGTTTGCTCAAGGGCAGCAACCACAGCTTCACCAGGTCCATCCCTGATAGCAGACACCAGGCCATCTGGAAGAAATCTTGCTAGTGTTATAGCCACCCTGGGCCCATGCATTGGCTGTCCAACAAGTTTACCCAACAATGAGGCAGCTGCTGCCCTTTGTTGTAGAGGAACCTCTTCTGCATAGCACCAGCTTAATTTTCAATATGAATTCATCTTCTTCATACAAAGACATGAAAAGAATATTAATGAGAGAAAAGCTTTACCTTGCAAAGGTAAGAGAAGCTCAAGAATATAAACTACCCCACCATGCTTGGCAGCCGCCCATGCAAGTTCAGCTGTACTTGCCAATGCATAAAGTACATGTAGAGCCCCTTCCCGGCAAGTAGGGGTGGAATGCAGCATTTGAAACAAGAGGAGTATACACTCCCTATCTGCCACCATAGCTTCCAAGCAAGGAGCATGTGTGGTCAATAGTGAAAGCACATTGAGGCAAAGTTGATAGATACTACTTTCTGGTGCAACAGGAAGAGAAAAGCATTCAAAAAGGGGTACTAGTTGTTCGCTAGAAGAAAATATGGAAGCCAGACTTGGTTTGCTTGTCAATAAATTCTGCAGCAAACAGGAAAATTGTTAATTTTAGAGGGAATTAAGAGAGAGAACAAAGAAGAAACAATCTAGAAATAAGAGAGATCAGTGGATTCAGAGTGGCTGCACCAGGTATCTGAATTTGAATTTAATAAATACTTCTGCTATCCAAATTCAATCTGATATCTGATGGATAATTCAGGTGCTTATTCAAAAAGGTATCCACCAAGAATTCATCTGATGGATAATTCAGGTGCTTGTTCAAAAAGGTATCCACCAAGAATTCGTACATCTACTTTGAAGTTAATGAATTTTACAATAAACAAATGTTGATTTTTTGTTAAAAATAGTACTAAATTATATCTACATTATATCAAATGTTTAAAAAAAACAGAATACATCAAAACATAGTATAAATTATTCAATAACTTAGCTAACATCTTGACTTAAAATCACAGCAGATTTAAAAAAAAAATTAGATTCAGATATCATCCAATTATCCAGATAAAAACCACAATAAAGAGATACAAATTCAACTTCAATTTAGCTAATTGACTATTCAATTATACATTTCCACGAGTAGCCAAACATATACCTGAAGAGAGGTCAGCCCGATTTGGAGGTTCTTAATGAGTTCAGTATCCTTTTTACCACCAACTGCTGCATCAGTTGCTGTATCTTCAAGAAACTGCTGTTCATTAACAGCTCCATCAACTACACCATTTTGATGTTCGCAAGACTCGTTGGATAAATCATCTTCAGCTTTTGTCTGACCACCATCTTTACCATATTGGCTGTGCACTAGGCCAGACATAAAATCAAGTAGTGCAACACAAAAAGCTTCTGGCTCACTTATCTCGAAATCAGGTTGATCATTATATACCCTCAGGTAAACATCTCCAACATGGAGTTCTTTTGATAGAGCCTCATATGCGAAAGCACAAGACTCTTCCAAGTCATATGACCCATCAGGACCCTGACTAGCACGCTGCTGGTCCACAAATTTCAGTAGTTCTGCTCGCGTTGAAGAATTCCAAATAATCTGTACAGAGAATCAAAGTGAAACTTCATAGAACATTTCATTGAATTAGGAAACGCACAAATACATAGAATTTTTTTCTTTCTTGGGGGGGGGGGGGGGGGCGGGAGTGAGGACTTACAGCTATACAAGTTATAGTTACAAACGTGGCAAAGTAAATTTACCAAACTAAGAACAATTCCAAAGACATGAAAATCATCAAAATCCAGAGTCTAAAATAGTCTAGTGCAACCAGTAAATAGAAAGCCCTCGCATTTACCTCTGGGGTTTCCAAGTTTGTGTTTATACTGGTCAAAAGATCCTTCGGCAATTGATCTTTTAACATGTAGGCAAGCTTAGGGGTCAGAAGAGCTCTAAGGGCATCGGCTGCAGCCTTATTATAGGGTGTTGAAGTTCCATCAGTGCACAAACCGCTGAGCCTTGAGAGGGCTTGAGATGCTCGGATAGCATGCATGTTTTTAGCAATTTGCACAATAGCACCAACACCATGTGCTTCTGTCACATCAGCCTCCTCAGCAGTTGAATCATACTGGAGCAACAATGGCAAAAGGTACCTGACAGGGACAACCAAGAAATCTGAGAGCAGACATATGGTATATGATAATACCAAAACAAAAAAACAAAGTACTAGAGCCCAACTGAAAGGCTGTATCAGGTTAGAGAAGAGTGATAGAAACATAAGGTCGACATGATGTTTCTACTCTGCCCCTTCTGTCTTGACGCCTAATTCAGTTTCAAGAAAATATGTGCAGGACTGTGAGGCGCCCAATGATATACCAATAAATAACTACTCCAATGTTTTATCCTTAATATGCTTCAAGAGAAATAATAAGGAGAGAAGTTTTAGTTACAATGATGGAACTTAGTAATTAAAAAAGGATAGAAAGTAGAGAAAATCATTATAAAAGAAGAGGAATAGTCATTAGACAAAGAAAAACAGATGCAACATATTCCAGCAAGAAAATTTGATTCAGCTACATCAGACTTATCCCAAAGAAGCCAACTGAGTATGAATATTCTCACCACCAAAGAGGGGGCAAATTATGTATGGTATCACTGGCTTACATATAAGAAGGGGGGAAATCATCATTAAACCATACCATAATACACCAGCTTTTAGTAAAGCATCCTGCAGTTCGGATGATACAGAAACATGGCCAGCAGTCTGAAGTGCAGCATCAACAGCGCCAGGAACAAGCTCAAGTTCAGTGCAGTGCACAATATCTTCAACTATGCCACTGAACTTAAGCATCTCAACTCTGGCATTTTCAAATTGACTCAGGACAGAAAATGTTCGCATCACGTTGGTAACAATAATGGCAGACGGTTCACTTGCAGGAGTAGTAGGCTGGACAATGCACATGCAACGGGACAGAAGATTAGCAAGAATTGGTATTCCACCATCCCTGACAAGCTCTTCACCATTTAACGAAGAGGATGCACACCTGAAATATGATACAAGCACGAGGAATCTGTTAAGACCAGCACATTATTAGTCGAGGGCAAAATAAGTTCAAAAAACAGGTGGTAAAGGTAACAGGGATGTGTACGTCAGCCACACTAGTTCTGAGGCAGCAACAAGTAGGGGTGCCCTATCAGAAGAAAGAAAGTTGCTGTCATCATTTTCCACAGTGACTGCATTAAGCAACATTGGGTAGCCAGCATATTTAAAAGGCTCCAAAATATCCCCGTATCGCCTGTATAATATACACTGTCCCTTCAGCAAAAGCAATAACCTCCAAAGCTGTGGGCCTTGCAATCCTTGCATGGAAGCCTGGAAACACATTAGGTAAGATAATGTCAAACGCATTCAAAAATTTTGAGAAATTGAAATCAATCTTGACTATATTATTCCACCTTGCACTTTGAGAATAGAACACACATTCTCAAGCTTAACATCAATGACTAAGTTCTGTCATGCACACCTTATGAATCAAAAGCATATATCACACAATGGCAGTTGGGTAAAATTGGATGCTTCATTGAACTTTTAGCAAAAAGGGACAGTTTCAAATCCTTGGAATCAAAATCACAATAAAAGTTATCGCCAAGTTTGAAACCCTAAATTTTATTTCTTATTTTTAAAATTTTTTACACTGGCAATAGTTGGTATATGTATGTCCCAATAGCTAATGTACTTCATGCTTTTCTGCAGGCCGCAGCACATCAGTAACCAAATAATACCTGCAGACGTTCATAAGCTTTCTGTACAGCAAGAAACTTCTCCCTGCCTTCAGGATTCTTGTCCGGATGGTATCTCATTGCAAGTTTCCTGTATTGTCGCTTGAGCTTTTCCTCATCAATGTTTTCAATCTGCTTAGAAGTGTTTGTGATTCCCTCAACCATTTCAACAGCATGGCTTCTACTGGCATCATCAATGGAGACATCATCCAAGGATATCTCCAGTATATTGCAAGCCTCTTCTTCAGAAAGATCCATTGGTCGTCTTGTTAACTCTTCACGCCACATTACCAGCAACGACTGTAAAAATTCTACATGTTCAACTATTGGCCAATTTGGAAAACGGATCTCATCACACAAGTTTCTTAAATAATATCGATGGCACCACATTTCATCCCTTAGCTCTGGATATGTAACAGGTGGCATAGGAGCATAATCATATAATGAATGGCAATGTTGTGGCAGTTTCTGTGGAAAATCACCAAGGTGCTGCAAAACCTGATACAAAATTTCAATGAAATTCTGGTTAGTGAGAAAATGAGGAGACACTGAAGAGAAAGGAACATGCCTAAAAAATTACCTGACGAATCAGATGTTCGGCTCGCATTTTGTGGGTCCAGATAATCTCTGGAGTATCAGAGTCAGAGACCATTGCTGCTGCAAATGCAGTAGGACCACTACGCTCCAACACGTACAGTAAGGACTCTGGGAGAAGCCCACCCAACACACTACGCTTCGCCAGAGGTAGTGAGGCTGAAAGCGCAGCCTCTTCTCCACCATGGAATGCTTGGTTAACATGGGTCACAGAAAAGAGCTGCGCAATTGAAAGGAGATTAGATCCAGGATATGCCAAAGCAAAGTAGAATGCACCCGTGCTGTATAATCGCATCATTGCGTGCGGATTCCTCATAACAATGGCCTTCAGTAAAGCAGCAGCCCTCTCAACAATACTTGGCTCTCCAGTAAGTATAGCCTACATAGTTTTTCACACATGTTAAAATGATAGATCATTAATTCCAATGTCAAGCTTCAACCATACCTAGATTAGGTTAATACACTCGAAATCTTAAATCCTGAAGCATTTACAGAGAGTAGAAACCTAAATCTGAAACCATGGTCGCCATAAAGTCTAGAAGACTCAAGTGTGCAAAAAAACATCAAGGCAATACCAATAAGGATCACAGGCATTCGCCAATATGTCACCAAGGCAATACCAACCATACAAAATAGAGAACTTGACAGCCAAATAAATGATGAAAGTTATATGACCACAAATACACCCAAAAAACTAAAAACTGACATTCAATAGCAACCGAGAAAAGAATTACATGATACATTTAAACATCACATCATACTTCTTCGTTCCCTAATATAAAAAAATCCAACTCAACTAAGTTTTACCGTAATTCATTACAGCTTGAAGCTACAGGCATAAACCTGTCCACCATTCCAACCAATTAGGATGATAGATTCTGTTAATTGTAGGAACATATCTTCTGTTAAGTCACAAGCATTTAGGGTACTATTTAAACCCAATTATTTTTAGGCTAACATTTTTCTATAATACACTACAGATATGGCATGTTCAGTATGCCACTACCACCAAGGCACTGATCAAGTCATTTAATTAATGCAACACGAGAACGATAGAATCATGAGATCTTTTATAACTACTTCTAAATCTGACACCCAAAAAAAAAGTGAAACCAAACCAAATCTAGTACCAATCCTGAATGGAAACTATTTGCTGTAGCTTATTTAAATCCTTGAGAAAATCAGATGTCCCTCCATCCGTTACATTGTTTGATGCCATAATCTTGTACAATGTCTGTGTAATTTTTGTCTAGACACATTTACAGCACAGATGAGATGATATATGGTAAAATTTGATACAGAGGAAACAGTAGTTTGATAAGGCCAATAACATGTTCCTCAAGACTCAAAAGTAAATAAGGGTTCACCTGTGCAATATGTGGAAGGCAACGTGGGCTTGACAAGATTCGTTTTACTCTTGGTGTTGGTGTAACTATTTCTCCAGCATCATCCAGATCAGAATGCGCAGACACCATGCTATGTAAGATGGACAGTGCAGCATCTCCCACCTGAATACAAGATTCATTCTCTGTAAGGTATAACATGGGTACCATGTGGATTCAAATATGCAAAGCACGCTCTTTAAATGCTATAAAGAAATGAAAATGGACTTTCAAGCATTTACATCAAATGTTCATTTTGTCAAAAATATCAGTTTTATGTGGGTGTTGAAGTGTGTCGCTTCAGCAAGGTTTTACTGTAATGTCTTGCTTATTTAACTGTAAAATTACTTATGTCTAGTCATCAGTTGTGGATCTGATGCCCATATTGGAATGGTTTCTTTCATTAAATATAAATACAATAGCCCATGGTTTAGATGCTCTGCTTTCCACTCAAACCAAGGGCTGTGTTGCCTTCAATTTCTTGCTTCTAATCTCCTCTTCTTTCTTGCTTATGACCAGGTATGATTCAGATTCTTTTATTGTTACATGGAGTCAACACATTAATCCCAATACTTGAGATTCCTTATCTGAGTGTCGTTATGGTTTTTCTTACCTTCTAGTGTTCTACCCATGCTTGGAAGAAGCCAGAACCTTGTTTGTTGAACATGCACAACTATGGTTCCATAACGTCTGTTACTGAAGTTACTGGAAGGAGAAAGCTCTTATCTGAAGTGCCCTAATGGAATTCTGAGTTTTTTTTCCCCCCTTTAATAATTATATCATACATTTTTTTATAAGCCTATGCACATAGGGTTTTTCTCTCCATGCACATAAATTTTTTACTTAGTAGATGACAGTTATTCCTCTCTCTGGTAACTCACGGATGCCATTGCAAATATCTTTTATGCATTGATCATGTTCATTTGTAGAAGATCAAATTATTATCCTTGTTCCTGCCAAAACCATATCTTGTTTGACAATATTTAAGGCAAAACCCTATTTCTTCAAGATACTTTCAAAAGGCATCTCGTGTTGTGGGTTGTTCGCTATACTTTTTGGAGGAACTTTTTCTTCCTTCATTATATCATTCGTGGACATGACTTAAGACAGAATATGCAATCATAAACATCTACAATCTAAGGATTCCAACCCCCTCTGTGATTTTCTGTCTGTTTTCTCTATAAAGGACCCTGCTTACGTATCATTGGGAAGTGCATTAACATAAATACGGCAGTAAGAAGAGGTAATACAAAAGTGCGTAAACTATAAAAATGAGTCAAAGTAGATTGACCCACACTAGCACTTCCACGCAATAACTCTACCAAGGGTGATCCTATTACAGGAATAGCTTCAGGTACACCTGTCACAATTTTGACTGCCCAATAACCAATTTGGTCCCAAGGTAAGGAATAACAACTTACACCAAAAGAGGCAGTCAATACGCCCAGAACCACGCCCGTAACCCAAGTCAATTCACGAGGTTTTTAAATCCAACAGTCAAATACACACGAAATAAGTGCAGTATCATCATTAGAACCATCATACTTGCCGACCATCGATGAACTGATCGGATTAACAAACCAAAGTTAGCTTCAATCATTATGTATTGGACAGAGGCAAAAGCCTCGGTAATGGTTGGACGATAGAAAAAAGTCATAGCAAACCCTGTAGCTACTTGTACTAAAAAACAAGTAAGCGTAATACCCCCTAAGCAATAAAATATGTTGACATGGGGAAGAACATATTTACTAGTTATATCATCTGCAATCACCTGAATCTCGAGACGTTCCACGAACCAATCATATACTTTATTGAGATAGGTAAACTAAGGAGACTCCCCTAACCGTATAGGAGAATTTCATCTCGTACAGCTCAAGCGGAAACACACAAATACTGGTTGCAACGGATATTTAATAGAAAGTTTTCAACTTCTTAGTCCCCGATTTTCCCTTACAAAAATAAAAAAACCCGGAAGTTATTCTTTGTGTTTGTGATGATAATGCCAAAATATCAAGTCGGCACATTCGTCTTTATGTTGATCGTTACAAGCCTCTTGAATTTTCTCTTGTCTTATTTTAATCACGTAACAATATGTCGGTGACATATCGCAAAATTTTGCCGAAATTTTGGTGTGTCGCTGAAGACCGACACAAAACCAATAGTCGATACGAAATATACCAAAAGTCGCCGGAAATTTGCCGACAAATCGGCGAAATGTCGGCAAGAATCACCATTACTTTGCATTTTCCGGCAAGTTTTTTTCACTTATTCTGCCTTCTGCTACTGCCTCCTTATTCTGCCTTCAGCTATTGCCTTTTGTGAAACCTAGCCTGAAAGACGACTCTCCCTTCTTCAGTGGGCTAAGCTTCATCTCTGTTCATGAATTTCGCTGGGCTAAGCTTCACCTCTGTTCATGAATGACGATTGCAGAGGTTGCAAAGTAAGGGTGTGAGAGCGAGAGAGAGAGAGTGAGAAAAGAGGATGTAATACAGTAATACTTATGAATTCTGTATGGATCAACAAAATGCAAGATTGCTTTTAGAAATGAATCAGGTTGGATGTGTCGTGAGAGATATTGAGGGTGATGAAATGAGATTGGAAGGAAGCTCGGCTTTTCTTTGTTCTTCTTCTTCCTCTATTCCTTTCTTTTTCGGTTTTCTGTCCAAGGAAGAGAAAAGAGAATGGAGAGAGAGAAGGCGAGAGATGGATGGTTTCTGACTTCTTAATGAAGTTATGATGTATCAGCCTTTTGGTGTTGCCACGTTGGGGACAAAAATCTGGATTTTTGCGTGTTGCTGCGAGGCTGGGACCCACATGATTTAACATTTTAAGTCTTTAACCCTTTTAAATGTCGGCGATATTTCGCCGACATTTAAGGGTTTCGATGGTTTCGATGGTTACCGACACCCATGGAACGAAAGTTCGCTCGGTTCGCCGGGTTCGCTACCCGGCGAACCGGGCGAACTGGCGAAATATCGCCAGTTATTCGTCGAAAATTTCCAAATTCGAATATTTCATTTCGATCAACCAAAGGTCACCATCAAATGAAATTTGGAGTTCACGTGGTATGCAAGAGAAAGTGTGGGTTGGATTACAAAAATATAAAGAGAAAGTGATGGGACAATGGGTCCCATTACATTTAAAGCTTTGTCTTTCACTCTTTTGCTTGATAATAAAACATAAAATTTTCCTAAAAAGCTAGAGAATGGCGGTGGAGTTTTATGGAGTTTTATCTCTGCAACTCTTTCACCCTGCAATTTCACCGAGAATGGGAAGGAAGACTGGAAGAGCGCACCGAGCAAGGATCCAGCAGATGCTCACTCCGATGACCACTGACTTGGCGAGCATAACGAACGACGGCGAGAAGTTGTTCAGTTCGTTCGGGTCTCTTTTCCTTTCTCTCTTTCTTCTTCTTCTTCTCCGGCAAAATAGATCGGTCTCTCTCTTTCTTCGTCTTCTTCTTCTCCGGCAGAAATAGCAGCGGTTGTTAGCCGGCTACCCACGACTCAAAGAGCAGTAGAAAAAAAAATTGGAAGTTTGGCCGGAAAATCGACAATTTTCCGGCGAAATTTGGAAGTTTCGCTAGAAAATCTTGGGTTCGCCGATATTTCTCGCCAGAATATCGGTTTCGACGGCATTTTTATTTCGCCCTTTGGCGAAACCAGCGAATTTCGCCCTCGATATTTCTCGCCGAAATAACGTTCCATGCCGACACCGAAATTTAACCGACTTTTCTAACCATGATTTTAATTTTATTTGTGTGTAATGCAAATTTACCACTATATTTTTATTTATAATATTTAGTATTTATTATTGATGGGAATTCTCTTGTTAAGACCCTATGAATCGATAAAAACCTCAGATTCATACTAGAACCACGGTGATTCAATAAAACCCCCAAGCTACACCTAAAGGTTCTTTGAGTAAGAACCATTTGATCATCACTTATTCAACGAATAGATGTAACGAATGAAAATCCGGAAAAACATTTGCCCTCTGGTCAAAATAAGCATAAGCAATATTTTGAAAGAAAAAGTCCTTCAATTTAAAACTTATAACTCTTTGAAAATTGAAAATTTTTTGGAGTCAGGTCACGAGGTCTAAATAGTAGGTATGAATCATAGTTCAAATATTTCTTGATCTATTCCATATATTTCGTGTTCCAGATACTCAAAGTATTATCTGACGAGGTAGAACCATCTTTCTCAAGAAAGACAGACCCATTATCTAACTATCAATAGGATCAACTATAACAAGTCACACACTCATATTCCGGAAATATATAAACAAAGAAATTCCGCGATCGAACTACCAAAATAGCCAAAAAATCGGAATCCTAAGTGATTCTTCTTGGATTGAAAGGCTAAGACTTCATGGTTCTTATAGACCTAATTCATTGAAATTCCATCCAGTAAGACGGAAGAATTATAAATCTCCAAAATAATACATAGGATTATCGCAAATAGAGCCATTGCGACACCCATCAAAGGGGCCCCACCCAGGAGCTACTTTACCATATTCTGAATTCAATGGTTTCAATAACCCCCCAAACCTGTTTGCTTTGGGCGAGCTTTAGAACTAACCTCAACGATTTGTGTAGTCATAAATCCTATTGCATTGGTTGAGATCTGTTGACTTTGTATACCATTCCGTTGTAAATAAACGATCTTAACGTAGATCCATTGTAGTCTGTCTTGAAATTATATAATAATGGAAACAGCAACCCTAGTCGCCATCTCTATATCTGGTTCACTCATAAGTTTTACCGGGTACACCTTATATTACCGCTTTTTGGGTTATAAATATATATTAATGGGGCTCCAAATTATCTTTTTTGTGCACAGATAGCTAGATTTATATCACTGCCAAACCAAAGACGTACTACACCACAACATCTCTACCGCTATGACTAGTGCTCATAACAAGGAGTAGATGACTAATATGTTGGCTGTGGAATAGTAAGTGGCTGCCAATATAAGGTTTCATACTATAACCAAGTATGTCGGGATGATCCTAAAGAAATCCATTCTCAAGATAAGAATATATCTGAAGCATATGATTTATATCAGAAGTTTTCTTCTAAGCACAATGGAAATCAGTTGGCAACTACTGCAGCACTCTACAGACTACCTGAGAGGAACTCAATCTGTACCAACCTCTCTCTCCTGACACTGAATTCTTAGATCTCAACATGTTGAATTCTGACCCTAGCAAGAGTCAAAAATTAGTCGAAGTGCAAGATTCAACAGAGTGTATTCCCTCCTTTGTCTAAAATCTGCATCCAACACTTCCTCTAAACACAATTTTGCTTCCATTGTTGGTAATGGTGGCCATGGTTGTAACACTAGATTTCCTAGCAAAGGTTGTGGTTCAGGGGAATGTCATGAACGTGTTATGGTGAACGTGGCAGCCAAGATCAATTTGTTAGACAGTGTACCCATGGTGATAGCAATAATCAAACAGTCGAGAAATGATGGATCAAGCACAGTATGTCCCAATTGCTGCAATAAAATTTTTCTAACACTATTGCACCTGATGGGAATTACCGAAATGGCCACATAAACCTATTGATCAAAGGCCCAAAACCCATTTCTATCAACCCTAGGTTGATTTCAAAGGAAGATAACCCAATCTGGTGCGGGAAATGCATCAGGTGGTGTCTCAACTCATAAGAAGATGATCAGTCAACTACCAAGACGAATCCAACAGCTTGGGAAATCCTCTACCACACTGACTCATTCAAGAATACCCACCTGTCTCACTTCCTCACTGTCCACTCTGTCATTGACTCAAGTTGATGTAGCCATAGACCAATAACTGAGGAACTTGTGTGAACCAGACAAGCTCGAATAGGTCAGAAAAGGGGCCCACTTGGGGGCTAGAGTTAGGGTTGGAGTGGGGATATGTCAAATTTACATAGTGCAGAATAGAAGTTGAACTAAATCAGGTCGTTAAATTTGGGGTAATAGAGGATTAGTAGCAGAAATAAGATAAATGTTAAAAAAATTCAAGCAACCAGGGGGGGTAGATTGGTATGAGATTTGGATTGAATCTCCCTTAGGCCAAGAGAAGTCCAATCAATATTTCAGATTTGGCAGGGCTGAATTCTTGAGAAAAACACATTGTATATGACAATCCGGAAACAAAGAATAACAGCTGCAGGCTTTTTGAAGTAACAGTATGCTTGAATTTAAAATGTGAATAAAAATCAGAATCTGACCAAGAATTTGACTGAAACTTGAACCAGACATTTTGAAAAATCTTCAAACTGTATGATAATCTTCCTCTACCACGACTCTCTCTTGGAATGGATATCAAGTCATTCCAAATGGAGTATAGTTAGGAGATTGGAGGAAGAGCCAAGAAATCATCCTGTGTGCTTATTGATGCCCAAATTTATAGAGTTTATATAGCTATTGCACCAACTAAATTCTAGAATGCACTTGGGGTGCCAGTTGTCGAGCCAAAAGAAGCTGTAATTCCCCTAGATTTTGGCTGCCCTGGAAAATCCAGCAATGGGTAGAGGGGTTTTTAGGGTTTTTAAAAGCAACTCAAGCCTGTTGAGAATGAAATTCAGATCCGTTAGGACAAACTAGGGCTTCGGCTAGGGTTGGGAGAGGGGCTAAGCTTGCTGTCCTGCACATCAGCCTTAAGTATGTTGCTGGCTGTCCTGCACATCAGCCTTGAGTATGTTGCTGATCTACAAGTCAGAAGTTGTTTCACAGACTGAAGGACAGGTTTAAGCAATTAGGGTTTTTCCAAAATTTATCAAAATTCTGCATATCACCTGAAGAAGATAAAGTGCAGTAAATTCAGCACTTCAGAAAATAGGGCTGTTTTGAAGAAGCTAAGAGTAGGGTTCATGCCTAAAGGTACTGCGATTCTGATGGCTAGATAAAGGAGGGATTCAGGAGGCTGGGAGCTGGGATTTGGGATTCCTAATGAGACTAGGATATGCTGCTGTGGAGAACAAGGGAAGGATGGGAGGCCTGCCAGTGTTAGGATAGATGGGGGGAAGAAGGGGCTGGGGAAGTTGTGGAAGGAGAAGGTCTAATGGAGCCAGGGGAGCTTGGGGATGCTGCTGATTTGAGGCAGCAGCAAGGCAGCGGGCTAGGCAAAGGGTGCGCAAGGCAGGGAGGGCTGGCGAAAAGGTCACAGACAGGAGAGGGAAGGCTGGAATGGGGTGGGGAGCTCTGGAACTTACTTGGGTGCTTGCTGGACTTGATGACTTGAAGCTCCTGAACTTGAAGAAGGGCTTGCTTGAATGCTGGAATCGATTTGAAAGCTCACTAAGACAACCACAGAGTCCCCCTCAAAGGAACCTTGTCACTCAAGCAATTTGCCAACAATTTCTTTAATTCATCAAATCTGAAAATAACTTACATGAAAACACTTTTTGTCGCATGAAAATACAGACTCTGACTCAAAACTGGGATCTCCTTACTGATAGGGTCCCATTACATATAGAACTAGACTATTATCCAAAACTCCTAATATCTTATCTCAACTAACTAAGGACTCTTTCAAAACCACTTCATTTTAAGAGAAAATACCCAAAGCAAATCCTAACCAGACTTAAGACTGACATAACGAAGTTCTGAAATAAATCCTAAATTAAATTCAGAGGTAAATTAAGGGCTAGATTGCCAAAAATATCCCTACTAGAGGGTTTGGCAAGCCAACGAAGACTTCTTGGATTCATCCTAGGGTCTGCACTTAGGGTTTTAGCTCAGGGGCCTTTGTGGTCACCTCAAGAAGCTAATATTTGTTAAGGCTATAAATAGCCATCAATCAAACTTAATAGCTACACAGTCCAGATTCTTAATAAAATCAGCTATGCAGCCTATGTGTTTGTCGTTCTTAGAATATAAAATGCTCCAGCAGTGACAAAGTATCTCAAGGTGCAGAAGGGAAAGGGTCTCTAGGGATGTCAAGATGAGATTCCTATACAGCTACAGATTCAGTCTGCCTACAGTTCTGTCCACCACAAGGCTTTTCTTCCAATTATTTTATAAGTCAGCATATCCTGTCCCCCTTCCATCTCACTTTTATTTTCAAGCAAATTGCTCCAGCACCCAAAAACAGAGGCCTTTAAACAATGACACCCAGATTTATCTTTGAAAAGCACACAGCTCCAGTTCCGTTAGAATGGTTAGTGGTACAATTGTACAGACCGTTATACCCTTGTATACAATGGGGTGAAAAGAACTCACCTACTCTTCTCCATTAGACTTATTCTCCAACACCTCTTCATGACTATTTTCACCCCAACATCATTCCTATCTCTATTTTTCAAAAGGGTACTTAGGTAACCACTTATAATTCAAGGATAGTCATGGGATTTAAAAAAAAACAATGATGGTTTAACAGCATTGAGTAACTGATTGGACTATTGTGTCCAACTAAATTCCAACTTTGGGGTGTCCTTGCTTTTCAAAGATAAAAGTGGGGTGTTAGTGTTTAAGGGCTTCTGTTTTGGGGTGCTAGAGCAATTTGCTCTTTATCCTTTTTTGAATTTTTGGATTCCCTTAGACACCAAAATTTCCAACTCCGATCTATGCCAATCTAACCGTGTTCAAAGTTGGAAGAACATTTCCCCCATATCAGATCTACATTCTCACCAAGTTACAAATCCATTATGTACTCTTGACCGATTAACCATAGAAATCCTTGGATTCAGAACAGTTCTACCCCATTCGGAACTCACAAACCAGCCACCAGATTTAGCCCATTTTCACACCATATCCTCAATAGGACCTGCATATGAAATCCTTAAAGTTTAGTCAAATACAATCACTGGAAATACCCAGAATACCCCCCCTACAACTTAGATAAAAAATCTAGTTTGAGTTGGTTCTCTTAATCTTGGAAAATTGCTCCTCATTTTACTGAGGCTACATAATGTTCCATGAAAGTATTATCAAATTGTGAAGAAACCAAGTGAAAATTCTCAAAATGATTAAGATATGCAAAGTTCTGAAACACCATATTTCTAATTTTCATAAATTTGCTATGTTGCCAGTTCAAACTCACTCTCCCCTTCACAACCCCCACCCCAGCACAAAACGTCCATTTACGCTTTGAAACAAGACAACAAAAAACAAGTATCCAGTGGATACAAAAATTTCTCTTCAAGACAGAAAATTATTATCACACAAACAATAGCAAGCTGCCCTCCAATGAAGCATTTCAATTTTCACCATGAGCAAAACCAACAATGAACTCAAAATACCAAAATAATTAGGAAAACAAATACTGAACCAATTCTTTAGATAGAGTCAATCCTCAGAAAGCAACTTACACACCCCTCCAGAATAGGACAACTGTATGAATGAAGATGAAGGCCTCTTATAACAAAAGATTTAAAGTGATTTATTTATACCTGAGATGAAGTGAGAACAGGAACGCGAGTAGCCAATGCCCAACGTAGTTCACGAATATCACGCAATTTTTTCCAATCAAGCATACCTGATGCCCAGCATTTAGTTGTCGAATCAATAGTCTTCTTTGACCAGAACCTCCTTATGGCATCCTTTTCCACAGGTCCAACTTCGACACCATCCTTATCAATGAGTAACCATTCCTTTAGTGGCTCCATGAAAGCAGTAGCAGCTATCAAATTAGACTGCAAAGGAATAGAGGTTCTTTCTGAAGCTTCATGAGCTACTGTCAGAAGGTCCACAGTCAGTACACATCCACCGACCAGTACGCAAGCCTCTACATTTGCCAAAACCTTCATTAACACCTGCAGGTATGAAAGAAAGTAATCCAACATCACAAATGGACTAGAAATAGGAAAACTAATTCTCACGTAAAATCTTAAGTTGGGTGAAAAACATTAGCTACACATAGGAATACTCAGAAACTTTGCTGAATATTTTTAATAAGACAAGAGGTCAAGGATATAGCTGACCCCATTTAATTGGGTTAAGGCAGAGTTATTTTTGCAAAAGGACAAGGATAAGCAAATCGTAGGGTTTCTCAATTTCTAAGAATTCCAAAATTAAAACAAGAATACATATTTTATTCAGAAAGGGAGTTCTTTAGATTAAAATGCTTATTGAAGTCAACGGGAAAATTAAATGAAAGACACAAACAAACAAAAGGGAAATACAAGTAGCATAACAGCCAACTGTAGCGCAAAAATATTTCCCTAGAAGTTGTTTAGGGAAAACAAAAACAAAAAAAAAGGTGGACTTCGATAAGTAATCCTGGCACCTTATGAGTTCGTGTTCCTTCAGCCAAACATTTCCCTAACAGATCATTTCCTGACAAGAAGACTCCAAATTGACTGGTTCCTGGACCTAGAGAGCCATCCTCCCCAGCCTCAAAAAAATCATTTTTTTGACAAGCAGGTAATGGGAACTCGACATTCTTTTGGACTGATTCTTGGATCCTGGATCCAATGCCGTCTTTACACAGCCTTTGTTGAAAGACTCACTGCTGACAGTAGTGCTGACTAAATTTGTTTCTCCTCAGACAGAAATTGGCTTAGTTTCCCACTCTTGCTACTTTCCGTTTCTTCATAACATGCGATTATCTGATGCTCCAGACTCTTGGTATTGTCAAGTATTTCCGTCAGCAAAACTTGCTATTGAGGAACTTTCTGAGGAACACTTGTATAAAGAGTTTTTCAAATTTCCCAAATGTTTTTTGGAATTAAAAAATTCACCCCAAATTTAAAGTGTTCTCCTGAGATGTAGGACATGCAGGGATACTGACCAAGGCAATTCTTTCACAACAGATTTTGATTGGTCCCTCTTGTGTTTTTTGTGGAAATAGTGATAATTCTTGGCACGTTCTGTTTCTTGTGAAACTTCTAAGGGCATATGGGCTGCCGAACCGTTGGGGTTGAGAATGGAACAATCATTTGGTGCTTGACCTTTGTGCAGGCACCACATCTACTTGCATGACTCGAAACTTAAGGCATTGTTCTTTTCACTGTTCACTCACTACCCTTTTTTTTTTACTTGCATTCTCCAAAACAATTGTTTGTATAAAACTACAAAGGCTGATCCGCTTTGGATCTTGAATTTCGTCTCAAGATGGCATAACGGCGAGCATATTTAACCCCCAAACCCCCCCCCCCCAAAAAAAAAAAAAAGGATCTCTCTAAGGATGTATTATGCTAAGTTGATTCTTCACATTTTGGTGGTTTTCTATCTATTTCCCAAGCTTATACACCATCCCCACAGACCCCACCCAATTTTAATTTGTGCAGGAGTTCTTAATCTTAAATTGAATGCATCAGGGTATAGGGTATCTTGCTGGGTGGGACTTTTGTAGTTACAGGGGTAGGTTGGTGGAGATTACGGATCGCCGGAACTGGATGTCTGGGGCAATGTAGAAGGATTAGATCAAGTACATCACCTGGACTAGAACATCAAGTTTGATGCTCCAAGAGTGAGATCCTGGGATCTTCTTCCACAACCCCATGCTCAAGCTTGGGCTTCGAATTTAGTCCCACTCGTTTGGAGAATGGTTGAATCTATTCCTAGTTGTATCTTTAACACTGTGCCCAACCCTAAGCTTGGCAATAGTGTTATAGTCCTTGCAGGATCATAAATTAGCAGGTACTTTTTTTAACTGTAATCCTGTAACTCTGTCAAGTTAATGGAGGATTTTACTTCATGTGGAAAGAAGAAAAAAAAAAAGGGTACAGAAGTACCTTTAGAAGAAGAAGCAGACGATGCCTCAAAGCTCGATCATCACTTCTATCTAACAAAACTGTAATGTGAGCAGTACCATCAAATGGCCCAATTGTTTTATAATGCTGCTCATATACAATTGCCATTGCTCTCGCGCAGAGCTCCCTAACTGAGGAACCTCCACCACCGCCAAAACCATCTAACCTTCCCATATCACACCAATCATCAGATGAGCCCAATTCATCAGGGACAGCACCATCCACTGTAAGCCCAATATCTGCATCACACAAGAACCGGTGATACAGTGCTCGGAAGAATGCAACAGGATCACGGAGGGGAAAGTCCTGTGCCCTACTACTGCTGCCACTCTCAAGAAGCAGACGCAAATAATACTGACCAACACAAACTTCTTTGAATAAGCTTGGGTAGCTAACAGAGAACTCAGAGTAGTTCCAGGATATCTGAGAAACACTATCTTGCCCAGTCAAATCTTTAGTTGTAGCACCACCATGAACAATATCCTCTGTGCGCTCCTTCTCAACATCTAACCTATGAACCTCAGCTTGCAAAGCTTCTCTTAATTCTTGCCTCGTACGTTCATTCCATATCAAGTCCGCACGGTTATGGTCTAGACTAAAAGCTCGCCAAAATTCAGCCCAGTTACAGAGTAGCCTGCCAGATCCTACAGGTGTATTCTCCACAACAACCTGTGCAGGAGCAGGGAGGCCAGAATTCAGGGAGCTAATCATATTGAGATCAGAGTCAACTGTTTTTGAGGCATGTGGATCCAATATCGAGGATGGACTTTCTATTGAAGCATCAACAGAAGCAATGGCAGCCGACTGCTCAGTTTGTGGGACCCCAGGAGACAAAGATTCACTAGTAAGGTTTCCTCCTACCGTGGCGGAATTTATGGATTGAACCTGTACCGAATTCATATCTAGAGGAGATTTTTGGGGGTTGTCCGGCCCTTTAAAAGCAGCAGCATTTACCTGCATGGCAGTGTCAGTAACTTCTACATGATTCAAAGAAGGCAAAGCAGGTTCCTCAGAAGCTAAACTTCTCACAGCACGACCTTTCCTCTGCTGAAGTATGCGTCTCTGTCTTCTCCTAGTAAAAGGTGCTTCTTGATTAAGCAAGTTTTGTGTGTCCTCAGATAAAGTCCCATCAGACCGTGTGTGCAAATAAGCGACAAGTCCAGGAGGTAGAACTCTTGACAACAAATCAAGAGCAGGTTGATAAGAATCTGCCCACAGAGCTACCAGCTGACGACTAACTTCACGCCGCTCGCCCGCAGGAAGAAAAAATGCATGCAATAAGTGTCTTAAGAGTGCACCATCACGCAAAGCTGCATCACGCATAGACTCTGCTGCAATTGCATCTTCTTCAGCAATTGTTCGCATGATCACAGCTACAGTTTCTCTAACACTTTCAGCAGGATGTCCAAAAAGTGCAAACAAACGACGCCGCAAGCCTGCTACTTGACGTAATAATTCAACAAAGGTGGTATACTGGGTTGTCTCACCATTGGGTTCACAAAGCATAGCCTCAAGAACTTCCACAACAGACATTGACAACAAAGAAGACACTGACATGGGCTTCAATCTGTTGACAAGGATGGTAACATAATTCTGATGTGCAAACAGGACCGACTTGGTGTGCATAAATGTCGCATGACGCTCCCCTTTTGTGTCCATCATTATATTTGTATCACCAGGACCACCACCAATTAGTACGGCAACAAGTCCAGCTGCCTCAGCTGCGACACCCTCAGAACCATTTCTGAGAAGACCCATTACTCTTCCAACAGCAGCAGGGAATGACATTACATGTGAAGCAGCACTTCGGGATGCCAATAATCTGCGTAGACATGCTACAAAACCAATAATTGTTGCAGCAGCTTTAGGGGATGGAGAAGGTGGGGGTGGTGATTCTGGAGGTAGATTTGGTGTTGCTGGAAGCATCGTAATCAAGGCCATCAAAGTCACTTCAGGTACTTCAGTGCTAGAAGGCACTCCACTATAAGGAATACATGCATTGAATTCCCTAATTCTACGCCACAGTTTAGCTCTAGACCCAGGAATAGAACCACCCTCAGCAACAGCATCTTTAGCAGCTGCAGCCATATGTTTTAAATGCATCAATGTGCTTTCCATGTCAGCAACAGTGCGTTGCATTCCACCATGAAACTGTTGCATTTGTAAATATACTCTTCCACAAGGAGGATCAATACGATGACCAGGCATAGTCAACCTTGGCAATACAGGGACAGCACACTGACCCTGCAAAGAGTAGATCAAGAAACACAAAACACCAGTTACAATAGAACAAAACTAACCAGCATCCTGCACGAATGTAAAGTACTCAAATAAGTACATAACTAGGAAAATTGAGCATCAGATTGGATCAAACCCTATCTCATATGTAACAAACCCAACAATTATTAAAGAACACGTCTACCTACTTCTGTTTGTATAACATCCCGCACTGCAGCAAGTAAGCTATCACGAGAAGTACTTGCGTAAACCTGAAATTCAATCCACAAATTAAGAAGTTTCTGAAAACAATTTTGAAAATAAGTTACAGATACTTACATGAATAGGACAGCCATCATTGAATTCAATTGCAAACATCTGAGGCTCCTCAGCAAATCGAACAAGGGCGCTTACTGCATATAATGGACGAACAATGACAGCCTACAACCGGGAAAAAAAGATTACCAACTCCAACATTTGACAAAAGTCGCCTTTTTTATTCAAAATGGAAGTAGTAAACTACAAATATCTCATCACCCATGCTAAGAATCAGTAAGACCAGGCACATGTGATGCAGATCCAATGCCGAATTGGCCTATTTCCTTGGAAGGGTTCATGGCTATGGGTGTCAGGCATTTGAATAATACGTTTTTATGGTCATGGACCTGTTATATGGGCCCAAAATTTCAGTGCCTAGGCTAAGTATGAAAATAGTTTAATTGATTACTTTAATTATATAAATTCTGCCTAACTTTTTTTTTTTGGATGAATAAATAATATATTAAAGAGAACGGAACAAACAAGAACGATCTTTAGGAAGAAGACCGGAAAGAAAGGTTAAGGCCCCAGGAGACAACAGTAAGCCTGTTCCTTGTGGTATCATCAATTAGGGGATGGGGAGTAGCTACAAGTCTAGTAGAAACATCAAAATAGATGGCATTCCAAATCATGTCTTTCGAGCGAGATTTGAAAGTCCATCTCCGAAGATTACGCTCCCACCAAAGATGATGGACTATAAGGGCATCATAGTCTTTTCTTATGTTATTATTTCTGTTTCAAGTATCCAAGTCCTAGTTCATTATAAGTAGGTTAACTGTTATCCTAGTTCAAGTCACTCTTTAAGTCCTAATTTTTATAGGACTTCTTATTTTAATGCTACAAAAAGACCTCCATCAATTAGAATGGGGAAGAATTTGAGACTATTAATAAAGTTATTTTCAGTCTTGAGTCCTGTTAGGTACTGTTACTGTTCCAACTGTATTCGTTCAATTTGGACGGTCCAGATTGAAAAACAATTAAGGTCTATGGTGAAGTCAATCCCAGATTCTTGTTATGGCTGAAATGACAACCTACAAACTTGATCTCCATTTAATTAAAAGCTTCAAAGGCTCCCCCATCCATGTATCTGGTAGCCTAAGTTCCATTCCCCTTTTCATACCACCCTTTTTATTCTTTTGAGTTTTTGGACTTTTCAAGAGACCCAAAATTTAAGGTCAGATCTACGCCAATCTAACCACTAGATCTGTCTCTACACTACTGACTTTAGATCCTAGTTTGTCCCATTCTAACCATCGAATTTCTAGATATAGATTTTTTTTTTTTTTTTTTCAATTTCCATACTCCCTAGAACCCCAAAACACGAACACTTGTATCTTCCAATCTAGCCATCCACAACCCAACCAAAGTTGGAGAATCTTATCCCTATATCATTACCTACATTCCATCCAAGTTTCGCCTATTCCCTTAACTTTTCATCCCATATCTCAAGAACTTGCCATCTGACCATTCTAAATCTCTCAAAAAGAGACACCATCCTCTTTGATCCGGTTTCATTCCAATTAACCCAAGCAGGGAATCAAAGGGTACTAACCACATCCATACTTACTAGTAAAATCATCCCATCACAGCCAATACTACAAAGACCCTCCATAACCATATCCAAAATTTCAACAAAACCCTTTCTTGGTCCCACATGAGTTGCTTATTTGCTTGTCTTAAAGATCTTGGAAGAAGTGACTCATTCAATGGAGTTGCATTAGCATGATTCCCATCCTAAGAATCAATAAAGCTGGGTGAAATTTAACAGTATTTTTTCTTTTCTAGACACTACAAATCATACGTTACTGTAGGATGCTTTATCAAATGTTTTCATTAACATTAAATTTACTAATTTTGACAATGTTTTGCTTTGTGGGACACAATTTTAGGTATTCAAGTATGACCAAGCAGTACATCAAACATTGCATCTCATCAGGCCACAATCTGCAAATGTTATAACTTATAGAAGAAACACGGAAACCAGATTGATTGAAGAAAAGCAGATTTATAACAGCAGAAATTATGCTTAGTGTCCTCTGTGTGTCAACATAAACCAAACTACAGAATACAAGTCAACATCGACACCAGCAAACAGAACCATTCAACCAAACCCCTTAAGAGTAAATGCCTATCTATGCTTCAACAAAATACACCTCAGTGTTCTCTATGTGTCAATACAATTATGCTTTCTGTGTCAACCTTTCCCTCTGACAATCAAAAATTAGTTCCAGAAACCACAGTAGGAATCCAGCTCTTGTTATATCACTTCTTTATATGTGTTAACAACGAAATGGCATACATAATAATCAGTCAAACCAAAGCCAGCTAGTACAGTCAGTACAGCAACATAAACACAGCCAGAGGTGAAAACTTAAAGCTGAAGTTAATGAAAAGATAATTCTGAAACTCACTGGTCACAGCCCTTCGCATTCAATGAATGAATCAACAACATACCTCATAATTCTCTGGACGCCTCTCAATAAGCGAAGCCTTTGAAAGAATTAGTTGGCGAGATACAGCATCCCCTTTCTCTCCAAGTCCACCTTTGGGTCCAATTCCCAAACTCAATCCCAGAACATTTACTGTACCATGAGCGGCAGATCGTAACCTCGTCACAGACCATTCTCCGCAAGGAGTTTCTTCCGCTCCAACTGCTTCTTTAGCTACACTTTGCAAAAGTAAACCATAATAAAGAACGCAGCAAATTAATGTGGAAACTGCGTCACAGAAATACATTATATATATAAAGACATTCTGTCCAATAACATACCCCTTTTTTTTATATACTCTGAAGTGGTTAGTGACTGAGAACTATCGACAGATATTGACAACCCAACCATGGATTTTGCAGTTTTAGTCTGCAAGGGAAGTCCAACTGATACTGCTGAGCTTTCATGTCCAAAAACATTATGCGATGGGAAATTAAACTCCAGCATGCTGAGAAAAAAGTACTTATACAGTAAACTAGTTAATGCAAGCATGTTCATCATCTAGAACTCAGACCTGTTTAAAGCAGTTGTGAAAAAAGAGGTAAGATTACCACACATCTACCCCTTTATGGATGGGGAGGAGGGGGGCTACTAGCAGAGAAATAAAGTGAGACGATGCAAGCATACCAAAGTTGATATGATGACAGTGGTTGTCGTCCCTGGGGCAGCTTGAAAAGCTTTGGATTTTCTTCCATACAAAGGGCAAAGAACAAAAGCACCATGATCAACACTTCTCTTCCCATAACCATCAGATAAAGGTATAATGGCAGGGGAATCCATGTCTCTAAAGTCCAAGCACCAGCGAAGATCTCCTGATTGTACTTCAAAAAGTTCAACTCCAATAGCAGTAATCTTCAGTTTCTGCACAATCCATTGGAAAAATAATACTTAACATGGAGGAAAGGTGGTAGAGAAGCAAGCTTAAAACACAAGTACAAAACTAAGGAACTATCTCAAGTAAAATCAGCACATATGACATAGAGGTGATATTGTATGCTATTGAATAAGAGTTTAACTGAATATAATTGCATTAACAGATGGATAAGGTTTTCAGACCTTAAACCAGCATATGAAGGAACTGTACGTACTTTACAAAATTCTACAGTATAGAACATAACCACTAAGAATTATACAATTTGGGAATAGAAATGCACACCTTCCAGCCAATGGAACCCAAAACACCCTTTTCTTCTTTATTGTCAATGATAAAGAAAAACTGTAATCAATCCATCGACCATCATAGACATTTGGAGAAGAGAAAATAGGGTACCAAACGGGATTACAACAGATAAATACATCAATAGATTTATTTGAAAAAGATATAAAACATTAGAAAAGATAATGAATGGCACTAGAAAAGATAATGAATGGCACTATCAGATTTTGGGGAAAAAACCTAAGTCAAAAGAAAAAGTGTGACTCATTGGGGAGCCAGGACAGACACAAATTTATGCCTACTAAGTTTAAGTAAATGTTTTCATAATTGTATTTCAGTCACTTGAGATATTATTCATAAGCCCTCCCCTATTTGTATCTGATAAAGATAGTAAAATATATTAGAAAAGATCGACCCCCCAGTTCAAGAACAAAAGTTGAGTTTTCAATGATAGAGTTTTCAACTTTCTAACGTTCGAAGCTTTTATTAAATCAAAAACAACACAAATCATTGAGCTTTCAAACAAATCTAAGACTCCTCACATTTGATTTATATTAAAGGAGTTATTTTAGGGTTAGACTTTATCTGTTGTATGCAAAAATCGGTCAAAAACCTTTTAACTGAATTTATTTATTTTTTTGGTGCATAAAAACAAATGGATATATTACAGCATTGGTCATTTTAGCCTTTTTTTCTCCTTAATATATTAAAATCTATGGAATTCTTGGATTTTATCTCTTTTAGCAATGGTTTACCATATTCTGATGTATGAATTTTTAGATTAAATAACCCCAACATTAGAAAGTTCAGAGTTGCGCTTTCCCTTGAAAATCCAATTTTTATTCTTGAGCAAAGGGATTGAATTTTTTTCCCCAATTGGAGTTCTTTTTAACTAAATTTATTGGATTCAAGTAGGGAGTATTTGCTTATTTATGGTAATATTTTAACTTATGAAATACAAATACAAAACATTTACTAAGTGCATAATAGGTGTGCGCTTCATGGTCTACAAGATGTCCACATACTGTGTTTCCCACCAAGGTCTTAATATCTCAGTTGAGTGAGTGCATTTTTCTGACTCAAGGTCCATCTAGTCTTAGTAGCTCAACAAACAAAGATACTAGATGTGTCAGCATGTTCTTGCACTATGGAATGCCAAGATGTCCTTAGGCTTACTGCCCAACTGCACAAACATTATTTTATCATGTTTCTAGCTTAATTTATTTGGGCAATGGCCATTTAGAAGTTCTGCAAATCAGAGGGATATTTTTTGTCATTATCTACAGTCATTTAAGTGCTATTAGAAGCCCACGATTTGGGTCAAAGCCCATACATAGGTCTAACTTATAAAGATGTAATTAACTAGTGTGTTTTCCTTGTTAAGTCAGACTACTTCCTATTTTCCTAGTTTAAAGTCAGATTAGTTTCTACTTTTTGTTAGAGTTGCCCTATTTGTAATAGGACTTCGGTCTATTGTCATACATAAGCCCCTCCACTCAACAGGAAGATACAATTCAGATTATTAATAAAGTTTGTTCTCAGTACAAGTCATCTCTGTGAATATTGCTGCTGCAATGTGTGTGTGTTCAATTTTGAAGGTCAAAGATTGAAGAACCATTAAGGTCCAACTTCCAAGGTGAAGCCAAGCCTGGATTCTTGCTGTGGCTAAAAGGACAGCCTTCTAGAACTCTATCTTCACTCAAGCCCAGGTTCTAGAAGGCCATCATCCAGGTACCTGGCAGCCTACCTCATCCATCCTCTGATTCCCCTTTTATTTCTGTTTGAGACCGCAACCCCAGTTGCAATCCCTTCTTTCACCCACAAATCAAGAAAAATCAGAACTTCACCACCCTCCATCACATTCCATTAGAACTCCAGCCACAATACCAAAACCATAAACTTCATCTTTGTTTCCCATTGCAGTCCTGTCTGCTCAACCAAACCTAGATCTGCTCATTCTTGACTTTGACAACCCTTTCCCCCCCCCCCCCCAAAAAAAAAAAAAATTAGAAGATTCGTAACTTCAGAATCAGATTCCACCATCCAAGCTTGGTGAGTATCTTCTAGGCAATTAACTCTAGACTCGATTCCATTGTCATCACATCCCCTTAAGCTATCTCAAGAAACCTCTCTCAAATTCTGCCCAATTTTTATCTTGAGACTTCTTAAATCATCCTCTCGACACTCCACCCCATCCAAATCTACCCCATGTAAACCTTACACTGCCCATTTGTCCTAACCAAGGGTTTAGAAATTACTAGTTCAAACCCCATAGAGGTCACCACTCAAAGCCATCCCATTGGCCATACCTGAATTTATGCTAACTCATTGTTTTGAGCCTGGATTTAACCCAGCCCTACAAATCTTGGAAGCTTGGCCATCATTCAACTGAGGCTACATTAATGGAAGCAGGAGAATGTCTGTCACCTTTTCATTAACCGTGAATTTGCATCTCAAGTGTGGCGTTACTTGCTAAATGAAGTAGATGATGTTTCAACCACACAAAAGTACTCTCAAGGAAATGTGAGATGGAGCGGAAGACAATAAGACAGAGTCCACAGAAACCATAGACATTCAGGATCTTCTCCTTTTGGCTATTCAATGGTCTACTTGGAATTTAAGTGATGGCAGGATTTCTGAAAACCTTTTGAATATAGTTCATAGAGCAGCAGATAAGCGTAAGGTTCCATATTTCGTAAACTTGTCAACACAAGAGCCCTAGTTACCCTCTAAAGGTCCTAGAAATTTAAAACCCTTTATTACCATTTACCAAAACCATAGATTACCTGAACTTGAATAAGAGACCAAAACGGCTAGGTTCAGATTTAGGTTTTTCAAAATCCCTAAGCCTATAAACCCTAACTAAACCCAGTACAACCTTCCTACAAACCCTAAACTGTCTCTAAAACCCTAGCCAAAAGGTTTCATAAACCCTAATTTGTCTGCTGATCCCTTGCTAGATCTTGGTTTTGGCCTACAACTGTTTCTAAAATCCCATTGAGGCTGCACCACCAACCAAACCCTAGGTCTGCCCATCCTGATATTGTCAGTTTGTCACCCTATTTTCCCTGCAAAATCAAGAAACCCTAGGTCTGCCCATCCTTGATATTGTCAGTTTGCCACCCTATTTTCCCTGCAAAATCAAGAAACCCAATATCTCCCAATCCACAAATCCAAAATGGCAAAATCAGTGACACTTGAATAGATTATTCTAAGGAACAAAATATAAGTGCCTTTCAAGTTTTCATCCCATCTCAAGGAAGTTATAATGTTCCAGCTGGACACAGTATCCTTTGTACCCAAAATATCCTTCTATCTTAACCATCAATTCAAACAAACAAAACCTCAACTAGGGAAATAGAGCACAAAAGAACCCATTGGGGAACCAACACCCATACACCTCAACTGAAACCCTAGTTTTGGCATTCTAGCCCTACAGACCGAAGCTACAGCCCTATTTGAGTAAGGCTGCACCAATTAGTTTCCAATTTCAAGTTAGAGTCCAGCTTGGAGTCCAAATCAGATTAGGACTCTATCTTATTATGTATAGTCAGACCCCTCCACTAGGAGGAGAGATCAAACCGAATACATTATATTAAATAAGAAAGCTTCTCTTCGGATGACTTCTTTTGTGCTTGTAAGTCCTCAATCTGTCAAGTAGGAATGGAAGATCCAAGACTGAGAAGGGTTCTAAAGGTGAAGTCAAGCTTAGACGCCTGCGGCTGATTGAAGATCAGAGTTCAACCTTAATTCTCCATCTAAGTATTCATCCTCTGGGCTATATTCAGGTATTACAAACAGCATACATCGATCCCCTTCTCCTATCACACTTTTGTTCTATTTATTGAAATTTCTTGATTCTCAAAGTTACTGAGACACCAAAAATTCAAGGTTAGATCTACACCAATCTAATCGTTAGATTTGTCCCACATTTCAAGTCCATCATCCCCCCTAACATAGGGGCTTTAGTTCCCAATTTGACCCCATTTTGACCATCCAATTTCAAGATTCAGATATTTTCTTGAATTTTCATACTCCCTAAAATCCCAAAACAAAAACCCTTATATCTTCAATTTAGCCACCCAAACCAACTCAACCTTAAGGGATTATAACCCTATATGATTCACTGCATCCCCACCAAGTTTCATCCTGTATCTCAAGAACCTACCACATCATACCATTCTAAATTTCTCTAAAACTAACACCCCATCCTCTTTGATATTATTTCAGTCTAAATAATTCAACCAGGGAATTCAGAGACCACTAACCACATCCATCCTTACTAGCAAAATCATCCTATCACAGCCTTTATCACAAAACTCCCATATCCCATAACCATAATTTTGAGAAAGCCCCCCCCCCTTCTTGGTCCCATATGAGTTGGTTCTCTTAAAGATCTTGGAAGAAATAGCCCTCATTCAATTGGCCCTGCATGACTTCCACCCCAAAAGATATTGCAGCTATCCATCATAAAAAAAAATTATTAAGCTTCTCATGATACCTCGTGCTGGAAAAAACATACAACTGATCATGAATATAAAGAATTAAAAGTCAGCATATGCCTCGCTGTTATCCTATCATCATTAAAATGCCATAAACAGCATCGATAACAACATGCAAAAAGCCTTTCAAATTACTTCTACTAAAATTCCAAAATGTGGTCTTCCAAAAATTGGACTAATTTCACAATATAAAGGGGCAAAAACACCACTTCATGGCATAAGAACATGCATTGAGTTTTCAAGACTTCTTAACAAAAACTTTGACAACTTTCCCTATCTCATGAAACAAAGGACCACTTAATGTTTGCCTCCTCATCCACCACAAATCAATATAGTCTAAAAATCATTCCTCAAGTTTCTCAACTTCCAATCATAACCCTCCCACTTTTCTGACCCATGCTTGTGCGGTAGAGCAATTGGTATGTTTATCACAGCAATACCCATCCCCAAGATATGAAGTACCTTGCCAATGGTCCCACCCATCACAGGCAATATTCTATTTTCATTCCACCAGACTCCCTCCTCCAACCCCCCCCCCAAAAAAAAAAACAAAACCCTTTCATTTTCTTCCATCTCATTAAGTCCCTTAACTTGGAAAACTCTCCCAATCTTCAAGTTGTGTCACCCCAAAAATCTCCAATATAGGTCAAACTAAACAGCCTCTCCACTAATTAGGAGTAAGACTACGCATAGATCAAGAATCTTAGTAATATTTCTTTTTTGGAATTCCAAGATGAGATGGCATACAAGTTAATATCTCAGTATCCTTGCAAGGTCTCAGCATTTTTCTATGACTGTACGCTTCCTGCCAAAACCTGGCTTAAATTTAACCAAAAATGAAAGTTGCAACAACTTGGCTTTTTAGCTGACAAATTGGACTCCTAAACCTAGCTATTCAAGTATCTACATACACTATGACCCCTCTCAATGCTATGCAGTGGTGAAAGCATCATGCACTGGGCACCCCTTTTCATAAACAAGAATACTACTCATCATGTTCAGGAATTTGACCTTCAACGGATATCCATCTTCTCACAAGTCATAATTGCAACAAAAGGCAGCTCCAAAGCGATCCACTGGTTGACAACATTCATTGCACACCTGTGAGTCCACTAGGACCACTAACAGGCTTTGTTTTAATGCAGCAACAACACCTTTAAAGAAACTAACAGAAAAAATAATTTTCATCCACTAACAAAAGAAAAGATGATTTCAGCACCATCCAATCAACAAATCGATGTTGATGCATTTTGAAGTAGAATTTGGAAAGGTGTGTTCGATGAAGACTTCGATGGATACAGTGTCATGGTGAGGATGACAGTGTAATTGTTTCAATTGTTCTAAGCAATACCAGATAGCCTTTGCCTTTATATACTCAAGTTAGTAACATTGTTTCATTCTTTTGATATGCTGTATAAACTTTTGAGGATGGAAACACTATGCTTTTGGGACACAGGCTATTTGGGATGTATTAGAGACTCCCCTTTTTTTAGAGGAAAGAAAATTTCAAAAAACTAGATTGCATTACTGGACCCAAGGCTGTGATGGGCTATCTGACATAAACAAAAAGCCCATCTCGACTTATGATTCTTGTTAGTTGTTATTGGGTTCTGTCCACAATAAACATGTACAGGGAGAAAATGCCCTCAGCAGTATTTGTAGATGCTGCTGTAATGGCAGCGTGATAAAGGTGCTGAGGAAATATCAACAACAAAAAGAATTGAAGAGAAAACACGAATTGTCATCATATAGCACATCCAGCGGACGCATAACGAAAATAATAGAAGAAAATACTTACAAAAGGAATCCACTCCGAAGTCTTTCGCCTAAGGTGAAGCACAGGAAATTCTGCAACAGAGCTGATGCGGTTCCATCTTATCCGATGGAGTTCAGTCAAAATGCTTACCCTAAATTTAGAGGAAAACTTCATGGCTTTAAATTTTCCGCGACCATCAGTACGGACGCTGATCGCGAACTCCTGAACATTTTCATCTCGTCCTAAAATCGGGCTTGCGGATTCATAGTCATTGGTGACATCGTATGAATTGGTCACAGAAAGTGTAGAAGGATCCAAAGTGATGATCGCAGCATTAGAAATACATAAAATTCTTTTGTACCGCCCTCGCCACGAGTGCTTCACTACCGAATACCTCGCCAAGTACTCGAGTTCTTCAGCAGCCGGTGAAGGTGTCGAAGAAGAATCACCGGATGAGGCCTGATGGTCAGAAGTAGAAGCGTGTCTGCTCACAAAATCCATTTGTGGAAGGTATTCAAGAGAGTGAGTTTGACGAGCATTACGGCGGGAAAAGAACCATAACCCAAAGCCCGTCGGAGCCGCTGCCGGGCTGTGACGAGACTGATTAGCCCCCAGGGCTTCGAAAATTGGTAAATTCCTCCAGACTTCAAGTTTCTGATGACACTTGAGATATCAAAACCTCCACAAACAAGCCCAATTCTTCATTAATGCATTCAAAACCCTAGAAGCTACCCTCAGCTTCCTTGAATCGTCGAGCCCGTGAGAATAACCCAATAAATTGACAAGAAACGCAATGTTCCAGAGAAAATTATAAGGAACAAAACGCAAAAAAAAAAAAAGGTTATCTCATTTAGAATTATGATCTTAACAGGGTCAATAAGGATTCTTCTATCCAAATTTCATCAAATTGAATGAAAAATAATGCACTTGGAATAAAGCCACCTACACCTAATGGGAAACGAATTTAGAAAAAGTTGTTCTGGCTATATCGTTCAGATCCGAGTAGGAACTGTCAGATAGGTCGGTGATGAATTGCCGAAAATAAAAGGAGAAAATTGTAAAAATGATGAATGAAAGAACAAAAACGAGCGATGAACAACAGTGTGTGAACTGTGATGGAGGTCTTAACGGTGAAGGAAGAGAAGAGAAAGAGAATCGAAACGGTGGCCAGCTTGGTGGAAGGCCCGCTTAGGTCTCGTTTGGCATGATCACCAGTCTGTCAAAGACTTCGATTTTAGTTTTGGGTTATGACCCCACGTTTCGATGGTGATCTAGCAGCTTACCAGCACATCTTAGCCGTCGGATGGCAGAAACGCGTCGACGCGTGAGCCTTTTCTATTTTTTGTTTCTTTTTGGAAACGGGAAGTTTTTATACAGACTACATAGAGAAATTTATCAGGTCCATTTCCTTGTAAGAAATGAACCATCCATTTTCTTGCTGATGTGTGACAAGTGTCCCAGCATTACATTAAAAGGTGAAAATTCATTTACAGATCACATCAGTCAGTTGATTTATGTGATCTGTAAATGAATTTTTACCATTTATGTGATGTTGGGACATTTGTCACACATCTACAAGGAATAAAAAATGGACCTAATATTGGTCCCACTACAGAGTGGGGAGATCATCATTTTTTTTTTTTTTGTAATTTTCGTTTTAATATAGCTATTTTTGGTAAATATTTTAGAGTTTTCCATGCGTGGATTATTGTAATGGATCATAAACGAATGTTGGGTTTCTTTAATACAATACATTACGTGTGGATTCCAATCAAATTAACTCCATTAACTCTTCTTAAGTATATTCAAATTTCAAACATGAAAATCAAAATGCCATTTAGATTATTTAATATATATTTTTTTTATTAGACATATATATTGGTTTAGCCATATAATTAACGCTTAATGATCAATTATCTATTTTTAAAATCATATATTAACACAATGTATTAAATAACATAAGAGACACTTTGGTCCCTAACTTTGAATATAATTAACAGTGATTAATATGATTGGGACCTACATGTAATCAAGGTTCGACATGTCGACCTGTGTTGCCGTGTCGATGCTTGGCGACATGCCTGACATAGGTCGACATGTTGGGCGACTTTTGGCGATATATCAAAGCTAAAGAGCAAGCGCAAGTGCGTGTTTCGTCTTCTTTTCTTGCTTGGTGCCGGTATAGGTACAAATGCAGGTAGTGATGCAACGGGTGCTGGGGGAGGAATTGTGGGAGGGGGAACTGCAGGAGGTGGAGCATCGAGAGGGGTGGTTAGAGCTACCACTGGAGGAGGTAATGCAAGTGGAGGAGTGCTAACCAAACCGGGGTTGGAGGTGGGGTCGCCACCGGTGGTGGCGTAGCTAGAGCAACTTTGGGAGCTTGTACTGGCAATGCTAGAAACTATGGTTGGTGGCGCCATTGTGGGTGTTGTTGCCACTAAAGAGTGGGCGTGGGAGGTGCGGTGGCAACAGCGAGTGGTGAGGAAACCGGTGCGGTCGGGGTAGTGGATGGGTCAAGTCTGGGTAGTGGGTGGTGCTGGCGTCGGAGAAATCGAACGACACGTCAATTGTCGGCGATATGTCGCCGACTTTATTTTTATTTTGTATTGCTGGGGGGGAATTGTGTCGCCCCCAACAACATGACGATATACTCCGACACAATGTACACTGCATGTAATAAATTGTACTTAGAAGATCCAACATTAGTTTATAGTTCATCAAAAAGTTCGTGATTTTATTAACACTCACCAGAGGAGAATTGTGATAGCTAAAAAAGAAGTCCAACCCTACTTAATTGATCAAATTAGAAAAGCAATGTTTTCTACCGAAAAATGAAAAATGAAAAACAAAGAAACCCAACTCGAGTAAGGTCAAAGCTTATCCGACCCAACTGCCACTTCGCTAACCGCGCTCTGCAACTGACTTTTTTTTAGTGATTTTGTTTTTTATTTTTCAAATAAAAATTATTGCAGGTCGACGGAGGAGAAAGAATAATGTTCAATTCTGATGAATTCTTATTGGTACGAAACTTCTTATTTTGTCACAACTCACAACCTCTCTTTAATCAGAAAGTTATCTCATCAATATCTGATGCAGGTGATTTGAAAATGCTTATGGTAACATTTTGGAGTTGAGACCGGAGATAATCGATCACTGGAGCGTTTCTTGTTTGGATAACCAGGATGACTGTTTTTGCAGTGAAGAAATTTTGCTCTTTATCTTCCAACTCAATTGAGAGAACTCCAAAACCTCTCCCACGTTGTAAGTAACCATTCCTTTTACTGCATTTGTTCCTTAAAAGCAGATGGAAGTGTTGTTTATAGATTCAACTACAGAAAACATAAATGACGGGTTTCGGGTTTCCGGTTCCCTATGTTTCAAATAAGTAAACTGAAGTGAAGTGATTTTAGATCAAATACTGATAGTAGCAACCTTTGTAAGCATTACCTAAGGGCCTGTTTGGTTACATGAGTCTCCAGATTTCAAATATCCAGAGATTTCAAACCTGTGGAATCATAATTTAAAATTAATGTTTGATTTTGGAAGAAATCTGATTCATCCTAAAACTATTTGATCAATGTGATTTTGTGATGTATAATATATAGCTTTTTGATCTCTGTTTCACCCCTTACCGATTCTCGATTCACTTTTTGTGTAAGGTGATTTTAGTTTCATGAATCTAGGATTTTTACAACCAAACATGTATAATTCTCGTTCTGATCGATTTGAATCTCTGATTTATGAGGCCCTAACACGATTTTAGCTAACTATAACTCAAAATTTGACTCAAATTTTTTGGAAGTTTCTTTGTTTAAGTGAGGAATCGATTGTGAGTTTAGCACTAATTCTTTCATTTATCTTTTACTTTATGTTGATGACATGCTTATTGCATCAAAGGATAAATTTCATATTTGTAAACTTAAGTCTATGTTGAAATCTGAATTTGAAATGAAAGATTTAGGGCTACTAAAAGAATTCTTGACATTGGTATTCATAGGAATAGGCCTAATGGTGTTTTGACCTTTTCTCAAGTTTGTTATATTTATAAACTTGTAAATAAGTTTGGACATGATAATATTAGGACTGTTAATACTCCTCTTGGTACTCATTTTAAGATTATAATGGATTATAATGTTGCTGTAACTGATAGACCATATCAAGAATGTGTAGGTAGCCTCATGTATTCAATGGCTTGTTGTAGACCTGATATTGCTTATTCGGTTGGTCTTTGTAGATACATGAGTAGGGCTTGTGATTCACATTGGGATGTTGTTATGTGGTTGCATGTTAAGATATCTGAAAAATTCTACATCTTATAGATTTGTTCATGATAATTCTTGTGTTAATAAACTTAGCATTATTGGGTATTGTGATTCTAATTTTGCAGCTGATTTGGATAAAAGAAGATCCATAACTTGGTACTTGTTTACTATTGGTGGGAATCTTGTGAGTTGGAAGTCCACCCTCCAACATGTGGTGGCACTTTCAACCACTGAAACTGAGTATATTGCCTTGTCTGGGGCTATTAAGGAATGCATGTGGCTTAAGGGGCTTCTAGGGAGCTTGGTTTTCATGACTTGCATTCTCTTGTATATTTTGATTACCAGAGTGCTTTGTGTCTTGCTAAGAACAATGTGTATCATGAAAGAACAAAGCATGTTGATTTAAAATGCACTTTATTAGAGATATAATTGCTAAGGGTTTCTTAGATGTGTGTAAGATAGATACTTCTATTAACCTTACAGATATTATGACTAAAGTAGTACATGTTGATAAGTTTAAGTCTGCTTTAAACTTGTTAAAATTATTATCTTTATAGTTTGTTTTACATTTATTTTTATATTTATTTGATGGGTTTGTGTTGATTCTCAAGTTTATACAATGTCAAAATAGCAGAGTCAAGGTGGAGAATGTTGTATATGTAACAGGGGTATCTTTGTCATTTACTTATACTTAGGACATGGTATGTCTTTTGTGTTTGTTAGTAGGGCAGATTGGTCTTTTCAGCCCTTTTGTATGTTACTATGTAATTTGGGGGTTTAGGGTTATCGACTCACTTCACACGGTACACTCTCTCTCCTCTCTCATTTTTCCTCTGGTTCTTGCTCTCTCTGTGCGAGTGTTGGTTTCGGTTGTATGCCCTAGTTCTTCATTCTTCATCTTGTTCTTGAGTTTGGCTCTCATGGTGGTTGAATAGCATCTGCTATTGTTGCGTGAAGACACTAGCTGTGGTGTTCTTGGATTTGCGCTGGAAGAGGGATTAAGCTACGGTTGTCTACAAATTCAGGTGTAGTCGTTTCTAGTTTTGTTATCTTCTCTCTTGTCCATGTATAGAGTTCTTACCTCAAGATCTTAGGGCTGTAATCTTACTTTGCTATTGGATTGTTGCATAGATTGATGAGTTCACTACTCATCCTTGGATGTAGGTCATTGGACCGAACCAAGTACATCAGGTGTCTTGTTTCTTTTCTTTCTTTCTTGTGTTATTTCCACTGCAATTAGGTGCTTTTTCAACACTATGATTTCAATGTATTGTACTTTTTGAGTGTCATTGTGTCAGGTTGGAGTAATCTTATAATTTCATCGCATGGCACTTTTCAAGTGTTGTTATGTGTATCCAAGGATTCCTCTAGCTGTAATAGAAGTATCATTTGAGATGGGTATCATCTCATTTGTAGGTTATCTTTTTACGGAAGGTTCATGTCTTGCCGGCTATCTAATTTTGTATAATTTGGTCTACTTTGGGATTGTGACATGGATAAAGTCATGGCTTAACCTTCATTTTATGGTAAAACAAAAAAATAAACAATTGTTTGATTGGTGGAGGCTACTTTTAGTTTCCAGCTGGAACGGAATCGTTTGTTGCTTAGTTTCATAGCATCTTGGCATTTATGTTTATGCTTTTTAGATGAACTCGTCTGAGATCCTGAATTATAATTTTTGTAATAAATGTAAAGTAGAAACATGCATGGGCATTTTATGTTTTACTGATGGGAATCCTTCTAATCAATCAATTGATAGTGATGATTTCTTCTGCAAATTTTAGCCAATATCACAAGTATTTATGTTGATATATTAGCTCCATTGCTTTGTGGTCGGAGCACTGAACAGACAGACTGAACTATAATGAGAAAATTGCAAGGGCATCGATGTTATATGTTCTCCAAAACAGACCTGCTTCAAGGCATCCTAATGAGAAGGATTTTAAGAATACAATGATCAATGTTAATTTCAAATTCTAGCATCGTGTCTTAACTCAGATGTGGTTTATCTCAGAATTTGGAATTGGTAATATGGATGCTTTCATTGCAATGAGAGAAAAAATAGACCACTAAGGTGGTTATCCACTCTTATGTTAGTTTCTTGATTCATTTGGGCTGCGTTTGTTTGCAAATGTGGGGTGGGAAAAAAAACATGTGGGTCCCATGTCTAGTGGGGTGAGGGAGAAAGAAATGAAAGGGTTTTATGAAAAAGTGATAGGGGTGGGTCTCACTTTTACTTCTCCCAACTTTCCCACAAAGTCCCACCAAATATGTAGGGTTTTAAAATAGCATGGGGTGGGAAAGTTGGGCTGCCACATCAGCAAACAAGTTTCCTTGATTCTCCCACTTTCCCACCCTAAACAACCAAACAATCTACCATTTTGGGATTTAAAGGAAAAATAAGAAATCTACACTTTTTTCAAGAATTTTCCAACTCCACCACCCCACCTTTATTCCAGCAAACAAACGCAGCCTTGGGGTTGGGGTGGGGGGTCGCTTGGAGGTTGGGATGCATAATGACAACTGGTAGCTGCTTGTGTGTTCTGCATCACGAGTAATGAGGCTTTGCAGTTTATTTACAGGAATGGCTCAGTGCACAATCCACATCCTAAAGCCCTTAATTAAATACTCTATAAGCTCGAAGTTAAGAGTTTGAGATTCAATTTGAACAAAAAGACCAGTTCCATCTTTCTTTGAACACCAAATCCCTTAATACCGATTATGAAACAATCTGGGGTTCTTGGTAAACCATGATTAGAATGGTATGCCTCAGTGATTTAGGTGACAGCAATCAGGCTTGTGATCAATGAGTTCCCCAGTTTGACATCCCAGTGATAGGCTCAAATAGGAGAATGTTGGAAAATGCATGAGATATGACTTCCCCATACAGAAAACAGTCAGGTACTTTCTCAACTAAGGATAGTCCCATGGGTGAACACCCAGAACCAAAATAGAACATGAAGAAAATAAAAACATAAACTACGCATTGAAAATGGAAAGAAACTTGACATCCACTTTACAATTATTGAATGAATTAACTAATTTGATTGATATACTCAGATCAGTCCAGACCAAAAACAAATGGGAATGAAGTGAAGAATGCAAGTCACTAATATAATTTGTTCATTGAGAAAGATGACCCTTGTAATCACTGTCCTAGGGCACTCTTAAAAATTTCCTTTTGATAAGGGGATAGCATTCTTGTTGGGAAGTTTACTTTAAATTTAATAAAAAGCTTGCCCTTGTTACCTCCTTCTGAATTTGGCATTCCTTCATCTGGAATCACAAGCTCATACTCGGGGCTCACAATATCTGTCACTGGAATATTCAGTTCGCGACCATCTAGTGATTTAAGGTTCACAGTGGTTCCCAAAAGAGCTTCTGTCAATGTAATTGTCTTGGTGACAATCAGGTCATTGCCATTCCTTTGGTAGACATTATGTGGCTTCTCATCAATCACAAATACAAGATCTGATGCTAACCGATTTGTCAGCAGCTCGTTTCCTTTGTTTGCATATGAGATTTTAGTTCCTTTCTTCGATCCAGGTTTCACAGTGACTATGAAGATCTCTGGCTCTGGAACTAGGAGTCTGCAATTTATCAATTTTCACCCAGAGGGAAATGAGTAAAGATTAGCCCAGGCCATACTTAGTAATCATATCATGATTTGCATCCTAAGCAGAATAATGTGTGATGGATAAATAGTCTGAATTTGAATGATTTGAATGATTAAAAAGAAAGGATTCAACATTTGTTTAAACTTTAAAAGAATTGCCGGTAATGATCAAAGAAATGTTTTATAGGAGCTAAGAACATATACCCGCTAACGTCAACCACTTGTCTCAAGATCTTCATTTTCCTTGTTGTCCCAGTGTAGAGCTCGTCGAGGGTGCATATAAGATAGTGTTCCAGAGGCGGTGGCTTCTGGGAGTTGCCTGTTTTGATCCCCTCATTATATCGAAAAACGCCGGTCCTAAAGAATTCTGCAAAGTATTCTTCTCCATTTTGATCATAAAATGCCTTCTTCTGTGGATCACTCAATACCTGAAGCCATAGAAAAAATATGATTATTCAAAAATCAGTTGATGTGTTCCAGGGATGAGATGCAAGGATTAGCAGAGACCAGAAACTTGCATTTTGTTGTTATGAAGAAGAAGAAAGAAAAAGTAAGAAGTAGAAAGATGAAGAAGATGAGATATCTTACATAGTAGGCTTTAGAAATCTCCCGAAATTTAGTTTCTGCTTCTTCATTGTCCGGATTCTTATCGGGATGCCATTGCATGCCTAATCTTCTGTAAGATTTCTTCATATCCTCAATTGTTGAGTTCCTATTCACCTCCAAGACTTTGTAGTAATCGATTCCCATCGTGATCCTTGTACGATGAAAAACCCAATGTCAGATCTGTTAAACCCTAGACCATCTAGGGTTTTCTCAAAAACCCTAATAAAAACAATAGAAGACCTAAATGCATATAATATTTAGAAAATATTGGGAGAAAATCCAAATAAAAAAGAACTACAGAAATTGAGAGAGGAGAATAAAAGAATTTGAAAAATTGGAGGACCATTATAGCTATTTATAATCCCAAATCCTAGTCTACTTTTACAATAATTACTTTTGTTTCACTAATTCTTGTTGGTTAACAGTCAATTTTGTTTTTACCAAAAAAAAAAAAAACAGTCAATTTTGTCTTGGGAACAGGAACATGAGCTTAATTAATTTTTATATGGAAGCATACATAATAGTAAGTATATTAAAATATTATTCTTCTTCTCACTAGGAGCCCAAGAATCATTGGTATTACTGCTTTCAGTATTCTTTCCATTTAGGATTCTAATTATGAGTATGTAATACTAGTTGGGTAATCTTTGTTTGTAAGTTTCAGCCATGTTCCTTGGATAGGTTGTCGTTAGAAATTATTTTTTGTTGCCTACTTGCAATATTATTAGTGAGTTAGAATTTCGTTTGAGAAAGAATTCTAATTCACATTTAAATTTTGTGAGTGAGAGATGTATATTAATATTATTTGAATATGAATTATATCTTGTTTACAATCAAACTTTACAACTTGTTGATACTTTAACTATAACTCAACATCTTCTTGATCGGTTGGAGATAAGATCAATCGATGATAGATTTAAGTACGGTGGATTTGAATTTGAATATGAATTCAGAGGTTTATCCTTTACATTGTGAAGTTGGGTATGTAAAAGTTGTGAAGAATAAAAAGTTGTAGATCTTTGAGGGTAATGCTTTTTAGAAACAACAATCACTATAGTATGTATGAAATTTGAAACTCTTTGTATTTTCACTGTCTTACTATGGTTGATCAGCAAGAACCCACCCATACAGTTTGAAAAAAGATTTGTTGAATTATGTTTACTTGAGTTTTGCCCAAAAAGGTCTTAGTAACTGCTGGGAGTTATCTGCAGTAATTTACTTAGCTGCCTAGCAAATAAATATTGGTGATGAAGCAATTCTCTTGGTAACATGTTAAGCTCGTGAGCCAAAGGGCTTTGATTGGTTAACCTTTAGATAATAACCATAGAATTTGAGGTAGACAACCTCAATGCGCTTTGAGTTGAAAAATTCAATGTTTAAGGTTATCTTAGGTCTGCCCTTAGTTTTTCTAATTATTTTGATTTGAAATAAATTGTTTCTTTATAGGGCATTTAAAGGCCTCCAGTGAAGGTGGTTGTACCACGTCAATCGAATTTCTCGTAGAGTCGTAGCTTATCATTTAGTGGAGTTAATCCCGGTCCAACTGTAATATGATCACTCCTTACCTCGTATTCCTTAGTGTTGCCACTCATCCATCTTAGCATTTCATTGTTGTTCCATTAAGTTTATTGATACGATGCTTCTTAACAACCCAATACTTTGCTAGAAACATGATAGTTGGTGGTACTATGGTCCTATATAATTATTTGAGTTTTGAAGGATTACGTCGATTAGACAAGATCGTTATGTCACATTTTTTTATTTATGATTGAGCCAAGGTACCTAAAATAACCGCTTTGTGGAATCTCTTCATCAAATCTTAACACCTCATCGTCCGGCTGATTGCGAACCAAAGTTACACATCAGATAAACTGTCCTCGTTCTACTTAGTTTAAAATAGTATTCCAAAGTTACTCTCAATATTTCTAACTTGGTATTAATTACTACTTACGTAATTACTACTTACGTCCAAAGGCGTAACTACATTGGACCCCGTTTTTTAAAAAAATTTGATTAATTTCTTTAAAATTTTCAGTTTTTTCTCTTCTCACATGTAAAATATCATTATTTGACCTCCTCGATATAGAGAATAATTTTTTTAAAGTAAAATAATGGGTATAAATGTCATGGTAATTAAAAACTAATCCTCAATCCCTATTTATTCTCTCCCATCTCCTCTCTCTTCTTTTTTTCCTATTTATTTATCTTCTCTTTGGATTCTTTTAGTTAAGGATTTTTTTATTTCTCAATTTATTTATCTCCCCGCTTACGTCTCGATTGAGAAGAGAAAAACGAAAAGAGAATATTTAATTTTTGGTTTATTTGGTTTGAAACGAGTTGATTCACGGTCCGAGTTAAAGCCATTAAATCGAGTCAGTACCACTTAAAAAGAGTTTTGTTGCACATGCTGATAATTCACGGTGAATATTTAATTAAACATTATACATTTAATCCTGAACGTTCCCAAGCAAAATCCCTGTCAAAAGACTTCGATTTTAGTTTTGGGTTTTGACTTATGACACCATGTTTCGATGGTGATCTACATCTACCAGCTTACCTGCAGATCATAGCCGTCGGATGATAGAAACGCGTCGACGTGTGAGCCTTTTCTATTTTTTAGTTTCTGTTTTGGAAAATCATTATTTTTATTTTTATACAAACTATAAAGTGGGGCGAAAATCATTATTTTTATTTTTTTTGTAATTTTTGTTTTAATTTACTAATGGAAAATCAAAGTTTTCTACCGAAAAATGAAAAAATGAAAAACAATGAAATCCAACCCGAGTAAAGTCAAAGCTTATCCGACCCAACTGCCACTTCGCTGCCGCGCTCTGCAACTGACTTTTTTAGTGATTTTTTTTTTTAAAATAAAAATTATTGAAGGTCGACGGAGAAGAGCAATGATCAATTCTTATTGGTACGAAACTTCTTATTTTGTCACAACCTGTCTTTAATCAGAAAGTTATCTTATCAATATCTGATGCAGGTGATTTGAAAACGCTTATGGTAGCATTTTGGAGTTGAGACCGGAGATAATCTCTGGAGCGTTTCTTGTTTGGATAACCAGGATGACTGTTTTTGCAGTGAAGAAATTCTGCCCTTTATCTTCCAACTCAATTGAGAGACCTCCAAAACCTCTCCCACGTTGTAAGTAACCATTCCTTTTACTGTATTTGTTCCTTAAAATGCAGATGGAAGTGTTGTTTATAGATTCAACTACAGAAAACATAAATGAGGGTTTCGGGTTCCCTATGTTTCTAAGAAATAAACTGAAGTGAAGTGATTTTAGATCAAACACTGACAGTAGCAACCTTTGTAAGCATTACCTAACACTATTTTAGCTAACTATAACTCAAAATTTGACTGCTAAATTTTACTGGTGAAGTTTCTTTGATTTAAAGAGGAAAATCAGAATTAAGTCTTAAAATTATAATTACCTGTGTCAACTATTTGCGTAGGTCATACAATCATGATTAGAGAACTTTTGGTTTTCATTTTGAAATTAAATTTCACTTCCCTTCCCATCCCATCACCCATTGCAGCCGGACTGAGCCTAAATGTTTAATGGTGACTCGTGCTCCAAACTATGTTAAGCTACTAATAACGAGCTATATCTGCCATTTTCGTTGACTGTTTTGTTTTAATGGAGCAGATAAATTGCGGGTTGGAAACCATTTAGTTCCATCATTTCAAGAGACCTTGTTTAGTAGAAGGCCTGTTCTCATATGTAGTGGAGCTTCTTTGGTTGCCATTTTGACCCTTAATGTTGGTTTCACCTCGCCATTAGCAAGAGCAGAGGATCAGGACCCAAAAGATCAAAAGGATGACGGAACTAATGGCATTGTTGGGGCTATTCAATCCTTGTTTGATCCTAATGAAGAAACAAAGTCTGGGAAGGTATTGCCTAAGGCCTACTTGAAGTCAGCTAGAGAAGTTGTGAAGACTCTTCGTGAGTCATTGAAGGAAGATCCCAAGGATATTTCCAAATTTAGAAGGACTGCAGATGCTGCAAAGGAATCAATCAGAGAGTATTTAAATAATTGGAGGGGTCAACAACAAGTGATGGCAGAGGTAAATCCTACTTAGCTTGGCCTTTTATCTGCTTAAAAATTAGCAGAATGCATCACACTTTTTTTGGAACTTGTCGACTGGCGTGAAAGTAAAGAAAGGGTGACTTACCAGTCTTAACAGTTGTGGCACAATAACTGTAACAGGTATCACTAGGTCTGAATCATCTCCAAGCGGCTTCCCTACCATCATTTATCCACTGCCATGTTTGAGTCTGCTTGACATATGGTAGTTGTCATTCAAGAACTTAATGCAATATAGTCCATGAACCCTTTTGTTGCCAAGTATGCCAATCCAGCAAGTAGTCCCTGGATCCTATGTTACAAGAACATAAAGGTCTTCCATTTTTTATTTAAGAAACAGATGACCAAATCCATAAAACATCTTGAGTTCTAAAGAAATGACAAATAAATAGACTTTTAGGAATAATGCCTCATAAATTTAATAATCACATTTGGATGAGCCAAAAATCATAAAGATTAGAGACACCTTAAATCTCTGGAAATTTGATGATGACTGTGTGCCAGTTAATTAAAACCAGAGATGTTTTTGGGTTGACTTAGTTGGACACTGCTATGCTGGAAATATTAAAGATGAAAAAAAATGATTGAGGAGGATTTTGAAAATCTTTGCAAACTTTAATACCACAATAGCATTCAGGAAAGCACACAAAAAATGGGCTTGTTTTATTAGGAATAATTCCAGGGCTGTGTTTTATACTTGTTGGACTTTTGATCTATTCGTTTCAATGTATAGGCTCTTTCATGGACATTGGTAGTAAGATTGGTACAGGATTCCCATTAGGGAGAGGTTTTGTGACACTATGCAAAGTTTCATGCCTTGGAAGAGGGTATTAGCCAAAACCTGAAAATGGGGAGAACACCATTAGACATTTTATAGGTGGTGGTGCTAGAGTAATCAGAGTCTTGGCAGGCATGCCGCATGTCAGCATGCAATTGTGCTAAACAGTGGCGTTGTGGCTATCTTTGGCCGTTTGCTTTATTAGCTCTTAGTTTCTTATACTTGGTTTATCTTTTAAGTCGTTTTGAGTTAGTACTATCCACATCAGTGTAGGTTATGTTTAGCTAAGTAATATGAGTTTCCATTTCAATTCTTAAATCTGTCTTTAGTTATTTTAGTGTCAATATAAGTCTTTGGCATATTAGGATTTAAAGTTTGACTGCATTTTGAGTTAGTTTGCTTCTTTGTTTTACTATTCCAGACTTCTAGTCAAATTAGGTTAGGTTACTTTGTTTAATGTAGGATCAGGTTAGGCATTTCCTTGTTAGTGTTTTAGTCTATATAAGTGCTTTTCTTTTCTTTCTTCTTTTTCTCTTTTTTTTTTTTTTTGGGGGGGGGGGCTAAATTTGTACGTGAAATTTGATTAATGAGAAGCTCTTCTCTTCCCTTCATGGTGTGAAGAAATCTTTTGTGCTTGATTAAGAAAACCCTTGTGTTACCAGGTAGATTTGTGGTTGATTCATTTGAAACCATTACAGTTTCTATTGGTCAATTCCTCCACTCAAACGTTCTTGTGCTTTTATTCTTGAATTGGTTCCGTCGAAATATATCTTCTAAATTTTTCCATTAACAAGTTAGTTCAGACCTTGAGTTTTTTGTACAAATTCCTGCTTGACATACACTTCACATGTTATATGTTTTTTGTGGTTACACATTCCAGTCATTAGATTCCTTCAAGATTTGTTCATACATTCAGGATCTCTATTGGTGAACTCTGTATAAGTTTGCCTAAATTCTGATCATCTGATTTTGAGATTTTTCTGTCTTCATTTTCCTTCCCTCTAGCTGTTATTTTAACCTTTCTTGTTATGTTAACTTTGATATTTAAGCTTTTCAGCCAATTTTTTTTTTTTTTTTATTTTTTGATATTTAAGCTACTGCTTATGTTACATACTGTTGAGTGATTGACCACTTTGATCCCTGATTTTTGAATTCTGGCTCTTTTATTACTGTTGGGTTGCCACTGATCCCGATTTTGATCGGCTTTAACTGTGGGTTCCCGATCCCTGATTTTTGAATTCTGGCTTCTTTATAAATTACTGTTTCAACCTTATTTTGGTTACTTTATGTTTATTGTTGATACTCGATTTACATAATTTATAATATTGTTTTAATCACTTGTTAGTACATATTCCAGTGTGAATCGGTTACCCTGTTTCCTGTTATTGTTTACAGTTTTACTACTTAAATATTATTGTTTACAGTTTTACTACTTAAATATCCTTCTCCCAGGTCTACCAGTATTGTCCCATATAGCCTGAATTCTTCTTTTGTTTAATTAATCTTGCTATTGCTGTCTACATTAGAAGGGTGGAAAAGGATAACCGTAAATAGAGCAGGTATGGAAGAAGAGGAACAAAGAAAGATGAATGGAAATTATACCATGAAGAAAAAGGAAGAAGAAAAGAAGAATTGAAGGGGGGAGATGGAGAGGGGAAATCTCTCACACCAAACCGTATCACAGTATCAACTCAAAACTCAATCCACTCAGAGTTTTATAAATTCCATTGTATTACTCAATATAAGTGTGAACAATGAACACTCTTACATGACAGTAGAAACTCAAATAAATTTGAAACTAAACAATCAAGCATATTTATCATACGGTCTAGGATATATTTATATATCAAATATTCAGACTACCAAACAATTCCTATGTAATCTTCCAATCCAAATAAAAATAAATTAAATTAAAATATTGCATTCGGAAAATTATCAGTATTCTTGCACCTGAACACCAGGTTGCATCAGCTTAGCTTTCCAGATAAGGTCATTAAGGTCTAGCTAGGTTAGGGCAACTGCATTTGAACATTGGGTACCACAAAGCACATACGAGTTCTAGTATGGAGGAGTTTCATTATTGAAAATCCAGACAGTCCCAGTGGAAGTGTATTGATCCTACATGAATATATTGAAAATTTGACATGCGTATGGACCTATATAGCTTTATAGTCTGTCATCAAATATTTGACATGGTTTGTGCAATTACAGGAATCCTATATTGTGCTTGAGAAAGCAATTAGATCGCTGGCCAGCTTCTACTCAAAGGCAGGTCCATCAGCATCTCTCTCCGAGGAGGTGAAATCCAAAATTTTGAATGATCTAGACATGGCAGAATCATACTTGTAATGCAAGTACTGTAATCCTGTTGAATATGTTAGTACAGTTTGCAATTCAACAATATCTTTCTGATCGCTCATTTTTCTTTGCGGTTTCCTATCTATTTTCAAGGTAAATATACAGGGTGTCATCATCAGACTACGATCAAGCTATCCCTTCAAGGTGGAAGCTTTGAATTCCAATTAGTGGACATGGTTCTTTTCCCCTCTCCAAATGGAGAACTTGTGCAAATCAGAGTTGTATAGAACTTCACTTGGGTGGCATATTTTCCACAAAACCACCAACCAACCCGCGCATTCCCCCCCCCCCCCCTCAGTTTTTAACTTCACTGGCAATGCCCGTGCATCACCGGTAAGTCAATGTTCACTAATACATGATTTTGCCCCTTACCTGAGCTGAGATCAAATCAGGTCATTAGAGGGCCATCATGCGTTTCCTATTAAGCTCATCCCTTGTTTGCCGCGGGTCGATTGCTGGAATAATGGTTGTATCCAATGCTGGCCAGGCTGCAAAATATAACTTGATCCAGAGTCTGGTCAAGGGCCTCAGGGAATGACATTAGAACCCTCCATAGCCAAATGTAATAAAATCCAATGATCTGCAGAGGCCACCAACACAATGCCTGTGGGAACTCACTCCCACCTTCCAGAGCATCCTGAAAATAAGAACTGAAAGATGTCTATCTGATCATCGGTTACCTCAGTCATGACTCATTAGTATCATCTCCTCAGCAGCTGTTGGATCTTTCATTGAGTGCTGCGTGGTGTCAATCCTTATCTCTCTAATTCTATTGGGATTATCTTCAACCTGGGATCCTAGTCACGAGATAAACCCATCAGATTTTTCGATTGGCCATCCCAATTTGAATTGGCAAGTTGTGATCACCTTGTTCAACAGTCACGGTTCATATTTTTACCCAGCACGTATAATATTTTGGGATTTTCTTATTGATAAATAAATCACAACGTCTCATTCTTTTGACAATGATAAACTATGTTTATTTCATATCTGTACCCAAAATCGCGTTTGATCATAACTACTTTGATAATCACCTAACGATAGTTTACTAAAATTATTTATGAGAATCCGTTTACGCCCCTAACTCTTTAACTTTCAGAAATAGAATGGATAATTACAATGTCAAGTGCCAAAAAGAAAATGTCCCGTTCAGCTTGGAAGGCCAACCACTTTGATCTGTACATGCTTGTGTAAAAGAATTACCTTAAACTTATCCTCTACATATTTGCCTCTGTACAGCATCCTTTATTGCCCATGAAGGTACTAATTAAATTTAACACGTAGAGAGCTTTGAAGCTACAGTACCATAAGCGATGTCTATCTCTTCTTCAGTCATTTCGATTGTTTCATCACTGTCATATGCAGCATCACCATCTTGTTTGTGATCTGTATCAGTCCTAGGCTTCTTACTCCTTTGGACAGGCTGGGCTTCTAAACCGTCATAGGCCATCATATAAATGCTTTTGGATATCAAAGCCAGTTGATGAAGATCTTCTTTTGAGAGTGATTCAGGGCCACTTGCACTTTCAAGCCCTGCCAACTCTTCGACCACACGAGGAACAAATCTCCAATCCTCAGTCACTTGTCGGATATCCTACATTTAAGTTTCACTTCGCATTAAGCAGGAAGACGAAAACCATGTTTAATGAGAATACTAAGTATGATAAACATCATCTTTATCAAAACAACATGGTCAATGATTTGACAACCAGAAAGAGAAGATAAAAGGGAGAGGGATCAATATTTTTGATATTGCAGTTATATTTGAACAAGGAGACAAAACCTTGATACTCTCACTGAATTAAAGTGCACCATGGGTTTCTCAAGCACAGGCTAACAGCGGAGCTGGGCCAACATGTCTTTTCCCACTAAATAATGAAATTGACTGGCATACTCACCATTTCAACTCCTGGTTATCCAAGATGGTTCTGCTGCGAGATCCAATGGATACCCCTCAGTTAAGCCAAATAAAACTGTAGCTATACCCTCCCTACAAGCAACACAACTGCCAAGTACTTCTGATTTCTTGCTAATATTTCCTTTAGGGATAGGCATGCCACCCTTGTCCAGTTTAGTGAGCCACGCCGACTGGGGGCCAATAGGGGTATCATACAAAATGGGCAGAGGGGTCATTTCAAATAAAATATTTTTTTTTTTTGGGGGGGGGGGGGAGAGAGAGAATGCTAGCTTGAAATATTCCGGCACGTCCAGCCTTCCTCCCCACCCCCCAACCCTTCTTTTTATTTACATATGAAAAGGAAGAAAAAATATATTTTTTTATCAATACCATAAAAAATGCATTATGTTCTGCTCCTTTTAAACTCAACTTCCATTTAAGAACACACCCCAAGGTATTCTAACTAAATCTTCTGAAAGCTGGATGTCAATCGACCTGTAAACAGGACCGCTCCCCTGGTTGCTGACATGCTGTAAATCCACTAGAATGGGTTGCAACAAAATGGGTGGGACCAAAATAATTCATTTCATAAAAATATGACACTACATTTGTCCCTCCCAGATCCTGCAGTATTGGTAGCCTCATTCATGGGGTCACTCTTTTATTCATAACACACTCATTTTGTGTGTGGTCAATTGTTAGGTTGCATTGTGGTACAAATGTATGACGTGCCACGCAACTCAATCAAAATAAACTTCATCAAAATTAATGTGAAGCATTTAATATGTAGCTACCGCACCTGCTTCAATGACTAGCTAATAGCCATCTTGGCCAGTCCACAGACCTACCCAAAGGTTTAGATCTAAATTGTGCCTCGTAACTGATCCACCGATTATGAGGAACAGGCAATTGTGGTGGAATGGTTTCACCAGTGAAGCCAGGCTAGTTCTCATACATTTGTCTAACTAGTTTAAGATTTGGGCTGGGAAACAAGAAACTAAATATGCCAGTACCTAGCATAAACATATAAAAGACTAGATGGGAATTTAGAATATGCAGGCATGCACATGAGAGATGCTCGGTATTAATAATGTGCAACCTGGAAGCAGAAGCCCCATTTCCTTTCATCTCCATCCCATGGTGCGATGGTGCCAAAAATAAAAAAAGAAGGCCCTCAAACAGAAGTAAATGCACCCTTTAAACAGAATTTATATAAGGAGGACCAAACCTTTTTTTGCTCAAGAGCTTCTATTGAATCTTGTAAACAGGTGATTATCCCTTCTGCAGCTATTTTTTTAACTTCACCAGGTTCTGGCTGTCAAAAGAACAGAAAGAGGATCAAGATACCATTTAAAGAAAACAACAACTGAGCTATCGTTAATGCAACATGTTCCAAATTCTAAGTTATATATAATGAAATTATCATTAGAGAGCAGCCACTTCACAACCACCATTCTCTAACAGACTCCGGCTCATAAACCCTAATAAGAGATTCCTATAGGGTCTGTTTGTTTCACCCTGGAACATTTTCTGCACAAGTTTTGACTTCAAAAAAGTTAAGATGTAAAATTTTACTCGTTGAAATATGTTCCAAGTTAATTTCCTTGTTTGAAGTGAAATTTACCATAGACAATTCTGCACAACAAACAGAACTACAGAGATTAAAAAAAAAAGAACCATTCAGAAGTTGGAAAGTAACAAATCCAGTAATTTACATGCCAATAATCAATACGGTTGTCATGTGGTAAATGGGTACTTTGGCATTATGAAAGAAATGGAAATAGCAGTGCAGCAATATAAGACCAAACACAGCAACTTACCCTTTCTTCTTGACTTTCAAGCCATGCGATGGTTTTATTCAAATCATCAGTTGCCCATTTTTTCAAATTAGAAGGGGAAAAGTTGTCTTTAGCCAAATTAGGAGTTCCTCCCTGCTTGTCAGCAACAAAGCGACAGATCAGCAAAAGTAGATTCAACCAATTTAAAGATAGTAATATACATGTCCGAACAAACCTCTTAGAGATTTTGCACCAAAGAACCTTTTCAGACACACACACACACATATTAAATGAATCGGGCATAATATATTAGTAGTAGGATCCTGACCTTGCCCTTGGGAGATGCACTTTGCTTTGGAATTGATCTTTTCTTAACTTGCTTTTCAGTTTTTCTAGGTGGGTTAGCTTCTTGATCTGCAAGCATCAAAAATTCCAGAAAAGATAATGAATGTGCACGTACTTCACTACAAAGGCTCAAAAGTCAAAACCACAACAATAGGAAATCTAATACATCCAATCATTGTTCATTCAACCATTGAACAAAGCCAGGTCATGCCTAGGATTCCATTCATCAAGATACGTAAATGGTACAGTCATATGGCTGAACCAACCTGGCCCATGAAGAACAGATAAAAAAATCTTCAGCTTAAGAGGGGTGTTTAGGGTACTCTCTTGTTTGGGGTATTTCGTAATTTGCAATTTATTTTATTAGAATAAATAGTTTTAATTAGAAATTCTAAGTTAATTTCCTTGTTTGCATCCACTTTAAGTTTCCTTCCTGGAATTTAAATTAATCTCCAAAATCTAACAGTAATTGCAGGAAGAAAGAAAAACGAACTAGAATTTATTGCAATAACTTTTCCTAAGCTAAGTAATTCTCTGATGTATATCTTACTCCCCTATGCTTGTCTTCTTATCCTTCGTTTTTTCTGCATTCCTTGGCTTTCTCTTACTTGTGGTTGCTGGTTCCCCTTTGTTCCACTACTTCTGGTATAGACAAGGTTTTAAATCTCAGTCTCGTGGCTGATTTCAACAAGCCAGAGAATCCAGACTTCCCAGGTTTCACTCAGAACCCGGTATCTTTGGGGCAAAACTCAACATGCCATGGGCTGGTCAACTTGTATTTTGGTCAAAACTAGTAAAATTTTTGAAATATTGCCACAGTTAGTTGAAACCTGGGTCATTTATTACATACGGTTTTGAGAAAACAAGGGAAAAACTCAAATCTTGATCGGTGGGTATATCTGGGTAGCACAAATTGATAGAACTTCTCCAATAGTCATTTTTTTGGTCTGAAACATTGAACAATGATACCCTGCCAATCTGCTCTAGGTGATTTGATCACCAGAATTTTCCCCCAGAGATCCCTCCTGCTGTGAGAACAAATTCATGCCCATACCCACTTTATTTTGGTACAATCAGATTCAGACCAAGCATAAAAGGCATTTTCTGTCAGTCATTCTGGATGATTGTCTATTGTAATCAATATAACTTGAGTTGTCATCCATCACAAAAAGTCTAACTTTGATCTGCAGTTGTTTGAGAAGGCTCTCTCTTTGAGTCAAACTCAGGGTTAACACTGTTACTGTAGTGCCATGAAATTGATTAACCACTCAAGGTCTTCCCTATTATAGGACTTTCTTTCTCGTCCTGAAGGGTCTACAATTGCCCAAACTAGGGCTTTGGAACCCTAGGCAGTAGAAAACTAGGAAGATTTAAATGGCAGCTCATCAAACGACAGGAACTATAGTAATTACATCCAATGACACCATAACATCCCTTTAGTCTGTCAAACATTACCATAAGTCATCGCCAGTATTTTGGGAATCCATATAGCCTGTAAAGTCAAGTCACACCTGTTTTGACTCAGCACAGCCAGACGGTTGAAGGACAGGACGCAACCACATACACTGGTCCTCATAGAACATTGGTCATCTTAAATAAATACCCCTCTACTACAGAATAATGACTTACATGGGGTCAAAGCACTCACTTCAACATAAAGACACTACTGTGGTTTTAAACAGTCGGAACCTTTGTCTTGTAGCATAAGGGCCATGATAATTTTCACCTGCAACTCCATTTTTATCCTAGGGATTAGAACGGGCAAATATTTGAGTAAGCCTTGTGACTCTTTCCAAATACATGTCTCAGCTCAACCTACTGAGCAAAGCCACTCTCATCTTAAACCAAAAACAGAGAAATTCCAATTTCTACAGGTACAAAATATAAGTTCATGCATGATGTAGGAAAATGGCATTTACATCCTTTTCCCAGTGCAGGTTAAATGGGGAAACAAACACATGTAAATTGAATTTATATTACCTTGGCCAGACCCAGGGCACACAGTATTCCTTCGCCATGGTTTTCCAGGAAACATGAGGTATCTGTCAATCTCAACAAGTTTTTTCTGGTTATAACACTCTGATATCCAATCCTGGGGCAAACAAAGTTTAATCAAACAGATATTTAGCTAGTATTTCCAGCCTGAAGTTGCCATAATGTAAGTTCATAGAGAAGAATACGAAGAAAGCAAACAGAGCGGTAAATGTGGTAAGAGTTTAAAAAGCAGTCTGCTTTTGCCAAATGGTAAGCAAATGATTCGATCATTTGTCTCCTAATGGATATTAACTGGCTTTAAGTAGCCTAACCCATTGGAATGAAGAGAAAGCTCTCTAGAAACCCTTCTATTCAAACTATCAAAGCTAACATTTGGATACAAAACATAACAACCTTTGAAACAATAGTTCCACAATCTGTCTCAACTTGTTGAAACTTTGGTGTATTAGGGAAAGCACAAACAAGAAGAGTGCATCTTGAGTTCCAGTCAGGCTGATATTCTGCACCCATCTCCAGAGCTTGCGATCGCAATATGCTGCGCTCAGGATTAACAAACCCTGACAACACAAAGACAACACCTTCCTGCACAAAGAAAAGTCTAAATAAACTCTGTCTAATAACAACGGAAGCAAGAAATAACAGCAATCATAATCTTGCAGCTCCAAGTACGGAAATTATTTTTAAAGCTATAATTTCCTCAGTACCATAAGTTTTGAGAAGTTCATGTTACTGGAAGTAGCTTCACCCCCATTTGCTGACTTTTGGCTGCACCTCGTGTCCTTTGAATTGTCAAGGTCATTATCTTTCCCGTTGACATTAACATCAGCAGGCTTCTTATGATGGGATTTATTCCCATGACTCCCAGAGTCCATCCATGAGGGAAGATTTCGACCTGTAGTCTTTTTACCACCATCATTACGGCCTGATTTTGGATCCGACATGACAATATCCACAGTTCTAGCGATTAGAAAGACAACTGAAGACGATATTGTGTCAGTTATGCTGTCGTTGAATGAATACAGTTTTCATGCATAAATCATTCACGATTGTTTAGACTGCCTCTGCATATTGAATTGCTGCATAAAAACAACAAGCGAAGTTGTTAAGAATGCGGGAAAAAAAGTTCAAGAGATCCAGTAAACAACAGGAGCAACTAAGGGGAAAATGAAAGACCATAATGGACGGAGCCACCCAATAAGTGCAGTGCAGCATGGCAGGAAATAATTACTCAGCAAAATTATCGGCCACCTCAGGTGGCACTAGCATGGGCAGAGCTCCCCCTGGGACCGGGGGGCCTTTCTTTATTTCTTTATATAAGCCGATTTTGGGCCTCTTTCCCCCCCCCCCCATTTTTTGGTCTTTTGGCCCTGTTCCAGTGTAAAACATCAGCACCTGTTCCCCCCCCCCCCAAAAAATATATATATATATATATATATATAATAATAAAAAATGTCGAATCTTGGCTCCGCCCCTAGCCATGGAACTTTGCTCAAACAAACTTCTAGGCTTCAACGGACCTTATTTCTTTAAAGGATGAATTCTGTTGGATTCTATTATCAAACGTGTAGGATCAAATTAACAATTCAACCATAGTATAAAGGGAAAGGGAGCAAGGACCTTAAGGGTTTCAAGAATTAATAAGCGAACACTTCTCTCGAGTCTCTAAAACCAGGCGTTGCCCATAAGACACTGGAAGGAAAAATCAGAAAAATCTTTTGCCAATATTGACAAATCTCACGATCTTCAGACCGTATATTTTTTATATAATTGCAAATAGGGAACTAATATCCAGTCATCTCGTTCAGTTCTCGAAAAGACCTCACTTTGCTTTACTTCCTATAAAATACATCGATATATCAAGGTGAGGGCTCTATTAGAAAAATTAATCTGATGTAATAGAAGATCGCAAGCACTCCTATCTGAATATGAGTCATTACTGCCGTAACCTTTTAACATTACCAACTACTTGAGCAAGACTCCGTTCATGTGTTCAGTTTTCAGAGATATAACATCACCAATAGATAAAAATGCCGAGTACTGAGGAAAAACAATTCATCAATATCTGAAAGATTTGTGTAAGCAAGAAGAGCACGGAGCAGTTGACTGAAAACTAATTAGGGTTTTAGACGCAAATTATACTGGAAAACGATAACAAAATTCTTTGTTTGAAGACACTAAAATTGATCTCGATTCTTCAGAAACTTGGGAAATGCGACATTGAAGTTGTTTCGATTGAAGGCATAGCGGCTCGGTAGATTACCGTTTAAAAACAAAATAGAAATGCATGTTCACCTGAATTCGCGCTGTTCTGCAGCGTTCACTCGCCGTGATTGCTTCTCTGGCAGTCGGAAACACACAAAAAAGTCAAGATACCCAACATGGAACCTAATTCGAAAATCAGCCCGAATTTGCTTATTAACATTTTTTTTTTCTTAAAAAAAAAAAACATTATAGTTCTTTTCTTTTTTTTTTTTAATTAAAAATATGTTATGGAACTTTATTTATTTATTTTGGAACTCACGTTTGTCGTGACTAGCTTATGAACACGTTGACTACTCTTTAGGGGATGCGTGTTGCATATATAATTTAAACATAAGTCGAGATTCTCCCTAGGTTTAAAGAGATTCGTGCCCTGACACTTTGACCTTCTACGTGGAAGTGTTGATACTTTGTCAATTGAGCAAACCCTAATTAGGGAAATTTCTATCTCTTCAATGTGATTTTTATTTACTTCTCATCTATTAAAAGTTACATCATATAGATGAACTATTACAACTCCTTCTTCATCTACTAACAAAATATTTACCTCTATTTCTATTATGATATTTCAAAATAGTCGAATTATCCTTTATTGTTATCCATTTGATAAATTGAAAAGAATTTTTACTTCATTTTTATTTTTTATTACTTCATATAATGAGAAATTTGTAGTGCCACCTTGAGTTACCCCTCAAATTAGTCGTCACCCTTTGAGTTAACTAATTTAACAATTAGACCGCCTATAGGGAGAAAATATATTAACGACATCCTCTACCATTATGAAATCACATTTAAGTGCTAATTAAGCAATTTTAACTTCTCAAAAAAAAAAAATAATAATAATAAAATAGTAATACCCTTAATAAAAATAATAATAAAAAACAAAAAAAAGGCCTTACAATTAACTCATCTCTATCTTCCTCTATAATTTACAAGTACACTTCCTTGTCTTTCGTTCTTACATTCTATACGTGAATTATATTATTTCACATTTTATCTCACTTCTTCTCTTTCTTCGTCATATTCCCTTAGGATGTGGGGATAATATTATAGATCCATAAATAAAAGCTAAGACTAATAATGCCAGTAATAGGGGGTTTGACTGATAATGTGTAACTCAAGGGATAACATTGATTTTAAGAATAACTTAGGGGGTGGTGCTTAGATTTTCCTTACAAAAATCCATATACATGATTATGTGTATTTTTCACAAATTTTTTTTGCCCTTTTTTTTATTTAAGTGAAAATTTTCTCTTTTTTCTTATGGGAATGCATTCTTGAATGTCTTAAATGCATTCACCTATGGTCATGTAAGTGAAATATATCAACATATAAGATTTAGATGGTTTGGAAACCTAGGAAGTAGGCAAAAAAAAAAAAAAAAGAATATGATGATAACTATCAACCAAAATTTGAGAGGGACTTAAAAACACAGTCCAATCATTTTCATAAAATTTAGTTTGATTTTGTGCTACCTCTGATTGTTTGCTATGATCTTATCTAAAATAAATGGTTGAAATTTTTTGGTAAGATCTTATCTAAAATAAATGGTTGATGACCTATTTTATTTTGACTTGTTTTGAGTCTTGGACTTTACATTGTTGCCTTGCACAATTCATAGTGATTTTGCAAATCTCCAACGATAGCATCACTAACTCCATCAAACCTTGTATCAATCTTTAGAGAAAGATAAATATTTAGGATCCCCTTGTCTTATTATCTTGTTTAGTAAAAGTCCCTCTAAACCTGGGGCCGTTCGTTTCGTGGGGCGGGGTTTCAATTCTGATTTCAAATCTATTGATTTTAAATCTATGGTTATAATTTATAAAATTAGATGTTTGGTTGTGGTAATTTGTGGATTCTCCTAAAACTATTTGACGCGTGATTTTGTGATGTGCAAATGTTTAGCATCCCCTTGTCTTATTACCTTGTTTAGTAAAAATCACCTTCTCAAACTCAATGACAATTTAAAGAACTATGATTCTTACAACCAAATGGGTATAATTCCCGTTCGGTCTGGGTTTAATATCGGATTCTGTAACCACGCCCTAGACAAAGGGTTGGTTACTTTTTTTTTGGGTACTGGTGCTTTTTTAATACTGAATTAAAACATTGCCTGATGGGTGCGAACCCAAGATCTCCCCATGGAATTATGGGTTTTTAACCGCCCTACTATCCCACCATTGACAAGGGTTGGTTACTTACCTCTTTAATTTTTTATATCTCATTCTACATTGCATGCAACCTCTTATTTTGTTCGGCTAATCTGAAAAGTGAAGTGTTAATTTTTTTTTTATTATAAAATTTGAGGAGGAGTAGTAGGATGGTTAAGAACCTGGCTCTCAGTGGAGAGGTCATGGCTCCTGTAACATTCTTATTCTTATATAAAAAACGCATTTTTCTAAAAAACAAAAACAAAACAAAACAAAAAAGAAAAAAAAAAAGAAAAAGAAACCAGGGGAACATGGGAAACAGTGGGTGGGCCATAATTAGAAACCCCGATTTTTAAACGATACTCTTTTGACGGTAATCGTTCGATAACTTGTATCATGTATTCCACGTAGTAAAGAAATCTGATGACACGAGACAAAGACAAGGCGGGAAAACAAAGGGCAATTTAAATTGATAGACCAGGATATACTAAAACGGCCATTACCAGTAGAATATTACGAGATTTACCCTAATCACCCTCTGAATCGCTGACCTATTTTGGGAAATTGAGTGCATTCATAGTTCCCAATTGTTGTGGTTCCCCCTACTCCCTAGTTCTCGCAGTTCTCAGTTTCTCTCTCCCTCGTTGTCTTCGGACGAAGATCGCTACAGAGGATGATGGAGGAGCTTCGGGGATCCAATCTCGTGGATCCACTAACCGGCCTTTCTACCTTCTCATTATTTCCTCGAGCATTTGGGGATTTGAGGGAAGTAGCAGATTCACAGCAGCCGGATTTAGAATCTGTCCACAATCATCTCAAATCTATGGTGATTTTGCTTCTATCTTCTTTTCTGTTTTTTTCCGGCTTCATTTTACGTATTTCTTGTCTCATTCGTTCCGCCGTTCTGACGTCTGAGTTACTTGAGGAAATATGATCATCTGAGAGTGTGTTTTCCACTTTCCCCTTTCAAGAATTATTGGTTTGAGGGTCTTTAATGTTACTGTGTTGTGAAATTCTCGCGGAAGTTGTTGTTCGATAAGAAGAGAGTTCCTTGCGTATGAATGATGCATCGTGTAGTGATTCATTTTCTTGCTACATAAAAGTGAAATGTAGTCGATTATTGAATTAATGAGCTCTTTAGGTTTCAAGCATATGTTAAGTTCAACTGCAGCGTTTCGGCAGTTTTGGTGAGTGTTGTAGCTAATTGTACTGTGAACTAGTGATTTTACTTGTGACTTGCTTTGGATTTAAATAAGGAATCAGTGGATATATTATGTCAGGTTGATAACTTAAGTACCTTGGTTAGATTTGGAAAGTTTGACATGATCATCCATAGATTAAGGGTAGAAAGATATATCTGCTGTAATTCACCCAGAAAAAAGAAAAAGAAAAAAAAAGACACGTCTGTTGTACATTGCCTGATGACTGTTCCTACTAGCTTAAGCTGCAGAAGAGCAAAACTTAGACCAAACCACTGGAAATGATATTTGGAAATTCTTGTTTATACAGGCACTAAGAAGCCCAAATAAACTTCTGGAACAGGCAAATACGATACTGAGAGGTAAGTCAGGACCCAGGAATCCTGAATTACTTTTGCAAATGGCATCAGAAGACACAGTTGCTGCAAAAGGTAATGATCGTCCCCCAGAACGAAGGCCAGCCTTGAATCGCAAGCGAGCTCGATTTTCTTTGAAGCCTACCACAAGGCAAGAAACTTATGCTACTAGATTAACATGGTCAGAGGATTATATATTATGGGAACTGAAAAAAAAAAGGACTTGGAAATTTACCTATGATATTTCTGTTTGACAGTCAGCCTCCTCTTGATGTGAATCCAAGTTTAAATATTGATCAGTTGGAAGATCCGGAGGAATTCTTTTTAGCACATGAAAAACTTGAAAGTAATTCTTCATTTTCATCTATTTTAGAAATTTATCTTTCATTTATGTACAGTTATTTATTTATACTCTCTAATGAAATAATACCTCCATAAAATAATCTCCTTTGGTTGGGTCTTAGATGCTAAAATGGAATTACGGAAACAGACGGGTGATACTCTGAGGGACTCAGATCAGTATAATCTGACCGAGACAACAAGGAACCGTCGGCCTGGACTCTTGGGGTATTGTTACTACTAGTCATCTATGTGTGTTTATGCCTGTTTATCTAACCATCATATTAATCTGTTTATGCCTTACCATCTTTGATTCCAGGAAGAGAGCAAGTTTTAAGCATCACAGTTCATTATTAGATTCCGAGGGTGGCAATACAGTTGTATCCTCGCAAGACAGTTTTGAAGTAGGCAATTCTAGTCCATCTAAGTGTGGTCCTAACCTGGAAACAACATCTAAACATGAGGCACCAGAGGAAAAGAAAATAGCTGGGGGAGAACATGTTGATGCCACTCAAGAAGAAGGTTGATCAACAACCATGTGGCAGTCATATTATTCCCTTTTCTTTGTACATATTAGTTTTGTTTTACTCTCTGTCTCCCCACACATACTGATGTCTTGAATTATTTGGTCAACTGGATCAACAGGTCTGAAGGAGGAGAGAATTGGGCAGCATTTGGATGAATTGCTCTCTTCTGATTGTATGGACCTAGATGAGAATGGGGTGTTCACTTTCCTGCAAGAGCACTTGCAGTTAAAACCAATCAATTTGGACAAAGTAACCCTCCCTGGCTTGGACTCTATCATAAGAAATAATCTTGAGGCACCAGTGGAGAAGTTGGCAAAGAAAAGAAAGGCATTGACAGATATACATAATACAGTCGGTAGGGCATCTGGAAAAACATCTGGCGAACATAGGAAACTTCTAGGAGTCTCAGATTTTCTACGGGCCTCACCTCCTCCAACAAAGAGTCCACTTGCATCATTGTCTTTCCTACAGAGGCGCATTTCACAAATGACTTCACCAAGTGAGACATTCTTGGCCCTTGGCAGTGATATTTTGCCAGCTAGGCCGTCCGTTAGTTCTGAAGGCATCATATCATGTTACTGTTACTGACCACCTTGCTGCTTGTACCCATATCCATGCAGAGGTTGATGGAAAGGGATCAAGTTCTTCTGGTGAACTGCAGTCAAAATTGATTGGAACGGGGGGCAAAACTGCAGTTAATAATTTGCATCCTGGAAAGATGGAGACAGAACATTTGGCTTCTTTTTCAGATAGGCCAGATGATGAAAACCCAAATGGACAGGATACAAACAGAGATGTTAGGTCAAATGGGTCCAAAGGTTGCTCTGAGGACAAGGTGAGGACCCTTACTTGTCAGAACTTTTCTTTCCTGGAATAGTATAATAGGCTTTGATCTTTTAACACAAGATGCAGGTAGAAGATGTTCTGGAGGAAGCACTGACTTCTGAACTGCCTGAGTTCATTGTTGAAGGTCTATCCGTGGACCCACTGAATTTCAATGACAGTCAATTAGGTATGTCAATGCAATTCATGCCTTACTCTGTCTAGGTGACAGTTCTTATTTGTTGACAAATCTCCCCCAGCTGTAGTGCACTTGTTCATTATTTGATTTTGACATTAAGGTGAAACTCCATTTGCCAGACAATGGATGTCTTTATACCAGAGAAATGAACAGTTGGTTCGTAGTTTGAGTTGCATGTAATTCCACAGAACCTATCAATCACAGAGGATAATTGAAAAACAAAGCCACTGCATGTTGATGAAGCAATTATTACTCAAGAGCTAATTTTGATACCATAACTAAGGACGGCATAGGGCTGTCACTAGGACTGTAGTTGTGTTCTTGTGATCAGTCTTCTCTTCTTTATTTTTTTATTATTTTTTTTGAGGGGGGGGGGTTGACTGTAGTTGTGTTCTTGTGATCAGTCTTCTCTTCTTTATTTTTTTTTTTTGGGGGGGGGTGTTGTGATGGGAGCTGTAGATTTTGAGGGTTGTTTTACCTATTTGTTGAAGTATTCATTTAGTGGTTAATATATTTAGCTTTTATTTTCAGTCTAGTTGTTGGGGTTGATTAAGCAGGAAACTAGATGCATGAAAATTAAGTAGTCGTCCACTCATACCAAGTATGCTAATGCAACCGAGACTTTTGGTTAAGAGGTGATAAAGGTAGAAAAATGTGTTTTTGATTTAATTCTGGGTAGTTCATAGGGTGGATTAAACCATTCTTGTTCATAGAGTTGTAACCAAACATGGGAAACATGTTTGAGAATAAAATTTTAATTTAAGAAATGTGTAACTATAGCAAGGGTAATATGAAGAGGGTATAAGCACGCAAGACTGGTATATTCTGATGATCTTATATAATGAAATCTATCTTTCTTTCTGATCTCCTAAGTCTCCATGTTATTGTTTTTTCAGATCAATGGGGTCCTGCTGCAGATGGACACTGTTCAGTGGATGGACAGGCAGAAACCAGAGCCATTCCTCTCGAGCAAAATGATGAGGTTTGTTGCTTTCTTCTACGGTTTTTGTTTTGGAAGGTCTCTGCATGTTATGGAAAATTTCTCTTGCTGTCACGTTATGGTGCATCTGATGACATGAGATTAACTTCAATATGAGAATTACGAAATACTAGTGCAGCCATGGTGGGATCCTGGTTCAGAATTATGCGCATGGCATATTGTTGTATAGCTTATGGTGGTTAGATCATAATGCTTCTATATTTTTTTCATAAGAAGAAGATATTTTTCCTCAATTAGTCAAAATTAATTATTAGAAATTGCATATGTGATGAAAAATTACATCTTAATCCCATGTTAAGAAAAAGCTTACATATGAGATTCGGATTCCTTAGTTGGTCATCCAGTGATTAACACCTGCCCCTTGTTGATGTTTTTCTTGTGCTCAACATTGTACATTTTTTATTGCCCTTCTTGATGTTCATGCTTTTTTCAATTTGTTCTCTCACCTTTCCAAAGCTGGCAGTAAGATCTCCCCCCTACTTAGCCAAATGCTCAACTGCCATGGCATTTAGTAGTCACCATGAAGAACCAATAATTGGTCTGGCTAAATTTAGTAAGAGACCATATACTGATTGTAAATCTCCGTCATCCATTTTTTAGATGATTTATTACAATTGAAGCACAGGTCTGTTCTAGCTAGTAATTGTATCCTGTCTATCGTATGGTCATAAGCATCTACTTGGTTTTGTGAAGTGGCAAGTTACAGAAGAGTAGTCATGTATTATTGTATTGCTTACGGTGGAGTGGAAGAATATGCAGGCAATAGTTTCTTTCTATTAATCAATGTGTTCAAGGAAAATTTATAGGACAATTATACTACCAGTAAAGATGTCTGGAGCTGAATGTTAGGCATTGAAGAAACATGTACACAAACTTAGTATAGCTGAAAGAGAATGTTGACATAAATCAAATGATTGGTAAAACTAGAATAGATAAATAGTGGATGAAAAAATTGCTGTTAATTTAGAAGTAGCTCTGATACATGATAAGAAAGTGTTGTTTGTGGTGGCACAGACATGTACAGCTGAGGCCCTTGAACTAAGGGTGTCAATTTGGCACCGAAACCGCATACCATAAGCAAAAGTGGTTTTATAAAACTGTAACATATCGAACTGTTTAAAAGTGGTATTGTACGCTTTTTGAAAACAGTATTGGGTGTGGTACCATATGGAAATGGTTTCTGGTCCAAAAATGTTGATACCATATATGCCATTTAGGGGTGTATCGTGTATATATAATACAAATATGTTTATCCTTAGGCTTAATTAGAAGATAATAAGTATATAAGTAGGTGATTGGATGCCTTATTTTTATTATTGGCACGAATTAGCAGTAAAATAATTTCTATAGCATTTTGTACCATTTAATACTGTGATATCGTATACTTACCATTTAGAAATACTGTTTTTATATCGTACAGAAACCATATGGTACGGAAATGGTTTCATAAAAGTAGATCTTATGCTGTACGGTATGGTTTTGGTGGGTTACTGGAACCATGCCGTAATACTGAAACCATTCTGCTTGACACCCTTACCTTGAATGCATCATTAAGGAGCTGTGATATGATTTAACGGAGTTAGGCATAGGCCCCTAGGAGAAGTGCTGCGGAGTGACATGATAGCTTAGGTCTAGTAATAAGTATGAATTTGAGTAGAGTTGATTGGAGATAGAAGATACATGTAGCCAGCTCAAATTAGTTTGGATAATGCTAAGTTTATCTTATGTGGTGAAGGAATTTATTGTTGTACTCCAATAAATTGGTGGTATGCTTACATTCTCAATTGAAATATTTTCTCCTCCAGGCTGAGTTAGCTGATGTGGCCAAGGAATTTGTTGTGGTACTCCAGTATCTTGGTGGTGTGATTACAATGTCATTGAATAATTAGAACGGGAACTTATTGTGGTACTTCAGTATCGTGGTGATGTGGTGTCAGTCTCATTGAAAAGTTAGATCCTTTCAACCACTGTAGGATTAAATTCAGTGGTCATCTGACAGGGAATTTATTTGCAATGCTTGTTCTAACTGTACATTGCTTTAGCATAACTCTTTGGTAGTTTGACTATTTGTGCATGATATTCTTTCTTTAAATCACATGAGCTTGAGAGCTTCAATATAAATATATAATAGCTTGAGATTTCATGACCACAGATAATTACTTTTGCTAATTCTCGTTGGTTAACAGTCAAATTTGTCTTGGGAACAGGAACATGAGCTTAATTCAGGAACACCACCAAACATGCAAACCAAACCAAAACCGCAGGCTCGCAAGAGAGGGATTAGAAGTAAAGCTTCTCTCAGGCAGAGCCTTGCAGGTAAGTTACTTAGGCATCACACTGCCTCATGCTACATTTTTACTTTGGTTGTTCTATAACAGTAATGCATGTGGTGCGTCTCTAGGTGCTGGTTCTTTGTGGGAATCTGGGGTAAGACGAAGCAGCAGAATCAAGGTAAAACCTTTGGAGTGGTGGAATGGGGAACGACTTTTATATGGACGCATACATAAAAGTAAGTATATTGATTTTTTTTTTAATATTTTTGTCCTCACTAGGAGTCCAAGAATCATTTGTGTTATTGCTTCAGTATTCTTTCCATTTAGGATTCTAATTATGAGTATGTAGTACTAGTTGGGTGATCTTTGTTTGTAAGTTTCAGCGGATGCTCCTTGGATATTGTTGAAATTATTTTTGGTTGCCTACTTGCAATATCATTAGTGATGCTGTGGAAGCTGGGTATGTAAAAATTGTGAAGAACAAAACGTTGTAGATCTTTGAGGGGAATGCTTTTTAGAAACAACAATCATTACGTATCTATGAAATCTAAAACTCTTAGTATTTTCACTTTCTTACTGTGGTTGATCTGTGTAGCAGAAAACCCATACAGTTTGAAAAAAGATTTGTTGAATTATGTTTACTTGAGTTTTGCCCGAAAAGGTTTTGTAACTTCTGGGGGTATCTGCAGTAAAAGTTTACTGCTATGATTGTCGGGTTTCCTAGGTTAGTCGCCTAGCAAAGAAATATTGTTGATGAAGCAATTCTTTTGGTAACATGTTAAGCTTGTGAGCCAAAGGGTTTTGATAGGTTAACTGTTTTTGCCTCTACTCATTGTGTGATACATTGTTTAAGGGACTGGTGCCGACTGTATTGATCATGAAGGTCATTTGTAATTACAACAGAGGACATGGATCCTTCAGATAATAACCATAGAATCTGAGTTGAAAATCTCAATGCTTAAGGTTATCTTAGGTCTGCCCCTAGTAAGCTATACATATTCTTACTCACCACTTCTTCTAAGGTTATCTTAGGTTCGCCCCTAATTCTTCTAATTCTTTCGATTTGGAATAAATTGTTTCTTTGCTAGGGATTTAAAGGCCTCCAGTGAACGTGGATGTACCACCTCAATCAAATTTCTCGTAGCTTATCAGTTAGTGGAGCTACTCCCGGTCCAGTTCTAATATGATCACTCCTAACCTCGTACTCCCTAGTTTTGCCACTCATCCATCTTAGGATGTCGTTTTTGCTCCATTGAGTTTATTTATATGATGTTTCTTAACAGCCCAATACTCTGCTACATGCATCATAGCTGGTCATACTGTGATCCTATATAATTCTTTGAGTTTTAAAGGATTACGTCGATTAGACAAGACCCTAGACTCACCTTTCCACTTCATCCACCCTATTTTAATTCTTTGGAAAACATCGTCCTCTATGCCACTTTTCTTATTTATAATTGAGCCAAGGTACCTAAAATAATCACTTTGTGGAATCTCCACCTCATCCTCTGGCTGATTGTGACCAAAGTTACACACCAGATAAACTGTCCTCGTTCTACTTAGTTTAAAACAGTATTCCAAAGTTACTCTCCATGTTTCTAACTTGGTATTAATCCCTATTTATGTCTCATCTACCAAAATGACATCATCAGCTAAAAGCTTACACCAAGGAATTGCTGCTTATAGTCTTTACTTGGTATTAAACGATCATATTGCAAACGTAAATACCTAAATCGCTGTTTATAGTTGCACTCTTGATTGGGAGTATAGGTTGAAATCCTTCTGAATTACACATTTACAGATTTTTAAGTACAAAAAGTATAAATAGATTTAGTTTTAAATGAAGTAATGAAGTAAATCATTTACATATATTATCAAAGATTCATAATAATCAAATACATAATTTTCAAGGAGACTGATTTCAATGCCCTCATAAAGTCCTAACACACATGTTTAATACTTTGTGAATATGGATAATCACTTGAATTTCATGTAGGATCCATCTCACTAAAGGTGGTAGGAGCCTACATGAATTGTTTCTCTGAGTAACTGTCCTAGGGCATGTATCTCCAAAATTATGAAAATACCACTGATCTAGTATGATATGAATCATCTGATGCTGCTGGAAGGATGTACGGCTGGTGGATTGAGTAGGTGAAGATATCGTACCAAAAGATGATTTTAATACATTCCTTCAAGTGGGAGACACTCCAGAATTATTTGGTCCCTTTTAATTTTTTTTTCCTTTGAATTATATTTGTTTTGGTTGGACCAAAATTTCTGGAAGTTGAGCTTTGAACGATGCAAATTTTAAAAGAAATAAACAATGCAGATAACGTGTTAGAACTGAAATTTAAATTAAAGTAATGCTTTACTTGCCCTAATCTTAGTTCCTCTAGGAATGTAAAACAAATGATCCATTCTTTCTAGTATTTTCTTTCATACTCGTGGCAAATCATTCAAAGTAACCATGTCTTTGAAATAGTTAATTTTATCTTATGATCTCAATGTATTGCACTTTTTGAGTGTCATCGTGTCTGGTTGGAGTAATCTTATGATTTCATCACATGGCACTTTTAAAGTGTTGTTATGTGTCTTCCATGTATGCCACCATTTGTATGATTTGAACAAGAGTTTCTTTGGCTCTCTTTGTGCAGGCCTTGAAACAGTAATAGGGTTGAAGTATGTGTCTCCATCAAAGGATGGAGGAAAGCCCACAATCAGGGTTAAATCGTATGTATCCGATGAATACAAACACTTGGTAGAACAAGCAGGTTTGCACTAAGATATTTGCACCTGACATGCGCATATTTTGAATCTTGATCTGGTGGCTATGAATAGCAGAAAGTAGATGTATATGCTCCATTTTTCTTTCTTGGAGGGTTTTTCTTTTTTTTTTGGGAGTGGGGGGACATGTTTTGTGGTAGGGTAAGAATATATGCTTAATGCTTGTATTCTTGGGTAACAATACTCCAAACTTCTGTAATTTACATTTCCTGTTATCTATCCCCGCAACCCAAAATGAAGTCCAGGATTCTTCCAGCTGTAACAAAAGTATCATCTTGTTTGTAGGTTATCTTTTTATGGAAGGTTCATTTCTTGCCAGCTATCTAATTTTGGATAATTTGATCTACTTTCGGATTGTGACATGCATAAAGTCATGGCTTAACCTTCATTTTATGGTAAAACAAAAGCAATAAACAATTGTTTGATTGGTGGAGGCTACTTTTAGTTTCCAGCTGGAACGGAACCATTTGTTGCTTAGTTTCATAGCATATGAGCATTTATGTTTATGCTTTTTAGATGAACTCGTCTGAGATCCTGAATTATGATTTTACTAATGGGAATCCTTCTATTCAATCAATTGTGTGTTCTGCATCACGAGTAATGAGGCCTTGCAGTTTATTTACAGGAATGGCTCAGTGCACATCCACATCCACATCCTAAAGCACTTAATTAAATACTCTATAAGCTCGAAGTTAAGAGTTTGAAATTCAATTTGAACAAAAAGACCAGTTCCATCTTTCTTTAAACACCAAATCCCTTAATACCGATTATGAAACAATGGGGTTCTTGGTAAACCATGATTAGAATGGTATGCCTCAGTGATTTAGGGGAAAACATCATTTGCACAACAGTGCACTTTTATACCAAATCATAGGTTGGAAAGTAAATAAACTATAAGGCTTTTTAGAACTTTTCAAATTTGAAATCAAACTTTAAATCCCAGCTTATGATTTGATATCAAAATACACTGCTGTGCACAAAAGAGGATTTTTTCCCGTGATTTAGTGATTCAGAAAACAAATGGGAATTGATGTGCTGAATGCAAACGACTAATGGGAATGGCAATGATGTGAGAGGGCACACTTAAGAACTGTCTTTAGCTCAAGGGAAAATCTTGTTGGGTAGTTCACTTCAAACTTAATACGGAGTCTGCCCTTGTTACCTTTCTGCTTCGGATTTGGCATTCCTTCATTTGCAATCACAAGCTCATACCCTGGGCTCACAACATCCGTCACTGGAATATTTAGTTCACGACCATCAAGTGATTTAAGGTTCACAGTGGTTCCCCCAAGTGCTTCTGCCAATGAAATCTTCTGGGTGACAATCAGGTCATAGCGATCCCTTTGGTAGATATCATGTGGCTTCTCTTCAATCACAAATACAAGATCTGATGCTAACTGGTTTGGGTGCTCATTTCCTTTGTTTGCAAATTTGATTTTAGTTCCTTTCTTCCACCCAGGTTGCACAGGTATTGTGAAGGTCTCTGACTCTGTAAATAGGCGCCTGCAATTTATCAATTTCACCGAAGAAGAATTATATAGAATATAATGTTTACACTCCACACAGAATAATGTGCATAATAAAATGATTTACACTCAATGCAGAATTATGATTTGATGAAAATATCACGAAATGATCAAGAGCAAATTCGCATTAGAAAGAAACCAAACCAGGGTTCAAAGAAATGTTCATTCAAAGGGGCTAAGAACATATACCCACTAAAGTCAACCACTTCTCTGGAGATCTTCTTTTTACTTGTTGTCCCAGTGTAGAGCTCCTCGAGGGTGCATGGAAGCTTGTGTTCCACTGGTGGTGGCTTACGCATTTTCTTTGTTGACCCAGTGTGCATTTTCTTTGTTGATCCAGTGTAGAGCTCCTCGGTGCATGGCTTTCTGGGCTTGCATGGTTTGACCCCCCTTCATGACCTGATGTACAAAAGAATTTTCCATAGACGTCTTCATCTGCTGCATTCCTTGAGTTGAACTTAAAATTATTTGAATTATTAGAACTACCGCACCACCCAGATGAACTAGACGCCCCTCTCGACTCTTCTTCTCTTCCATTTTGATCATAAACTGTCTTTTTCTGTGGATCACTCAATACCTTTTTGAGGTTGATGTGTTCCAGGGATGAGATGCAAAGATTAACAGAGTCAAAAAATACTTGCAATTTGTTGTCATGAAGAAGAAGAAGAAAGAAGAAAGAAATATCTTACATCGTAGGCTTCAGAAATCTCCAGAAATTTAGTTTGTGCTTCTTTTTTGTTGTTTGGATTCTTATCAGGATGCCATTGCATGGCCAATCTTCTGTAAGATTTTTTGACATCTTCACATGTTGAGTTCCTATTCACCATCAATACTTTGTAATAATCGATACTCATCGTGATCCACCTGAAAATGAAAACACAAACCCACTGTGAGATCTGTTAGACCCTCTAGATCATCTAGGGTTTTTCTTAAAAACCCTTATAAAAACTAGAATCCGATATAGTAGTTAGAAAATAATTCAAACCTTAAGAATAGCCTTCTTCAATGATGAAGAACCGTATTTCCTTTTACTTATCTTTATTTATAATAACAATCCCAAATCCTAGTCCACTTCCCTAATAAGCGGATTTGACACATCTCGAATCTAATCCAAACCGTACCACTTTCTACCTATCATTTTTAAGACCGTAGCATTCTGAACTGTTTAAAAGTGGTATTAATTGTACGCTTTTTGAAAACAGTATTGGGTGTGGTAGGATTTGGAAATGGTTTCTGGTTCAAAAGCATCACATACCATATATATATACCGTTTATTCCCAATGCTTGTTCTAACTGTTCATAACTTTAGCAAGACACACTTTGGTAGTTTGATTCTTTCTTTAAATCAGCTTAAGATTTTTAAGATCAAATAATTACTTTTGTTTCACTAATTCTTATAGGTTAACAGTCAATTTTGTCTTGGGAACATGAGCTTAATTAATTTTTATATGGACGCATACATAATAATAAGTATATTAAATTGTTTTTTTGTAGGGCATTTAAAAGCCTCCAGTGAACATGGTTGTACCACCTCAATTGAATTTCTAGTAGCTTATCATTTAGTGGAGTTACTCCTGATCCAGTTGTAATATAATCACTTCTTACCACGTACTTCCTAGTTTTGCCACTTATCCATCTTAGCATCTCATTTTTGCTCTATTAAGTTTATTGATATGATGTTTTTTAACAACCCAATACTCTGCCAAATACATCATAGCTAGTCGTATGACGGTCCTATACAATTATTTGAGTTTTAAAGGATTATTTAGATAAGACCCTAGATGCACATTTCCACTTCATCCACCCTATTTTAATTATTGGAGAAACATCGCCCTCTATGTTACCTTTCTTATTTATGATTGAGCCAAGATACTTAAAAATAACCGCTTTGTGGAATCTCCTCATCAAATCTTACCACCTCATCGGGGCCAGAAGGAGCCATGGCCCCCCAATTTTTTGAAAATTTTGATTAATTTCTTTAAATTTTATAATTTTCCCCCTCCCCACATGTGAAATATTACTATTTGGCACTCCCTCAATATTGAGAACAATTTTAAAGGAAAAATAATGGGTGTAAATGTCATTACTAATTAAAACTAACTCCTCAATCCCTATTTATTCTCCCCTCTCTTCTCTCTCATCTTTTCTTCCTATTTATTCTCCTTTTTCTATGGTGAGTTAAGGAATTTTTTGAAAAAATCTTATTAGGTATTCAAAATGTTATTCCTAATTAGAAATTAACTCCAGAATTCCTATTTATTCTCTCCCTCTCTTCGGTCTTTTTTTCTTCCCATTTATTCTCTCCCCTCTCTTCGGTCTTTTCTTCTTCCTATTTATTATCTTCCCTTTCTATAAACGTGGCTTAAAGAAAATTTGGAAAAAAAAAATTCTTCACAATTAAGGATTCTTTAATTTTCTTTTTCAATTTATTTCTCTAATCTATTTTATTTTTTAAAATTTTTATTTTTTTATTTGATTTTATATTCTATTTTCTTTATTTCTTCTACAATTTTTGTTATTTGATTTTATATCATACTATTATATAAAAGCATGTACTCCTCTTTTGCCGCAAATCTTGTTGTTTGAGCTCCAAATCACTTTGAAATTAATTAGAAAACTCTGAAATAATTGTAGGACACTATCTAGTATGATTTATGCATTAATCAAGGCCAAGGGAATGAAAACCTAATGAGTCCTATATTAGGTTTCATCCGAAATCAAACCGTAGATTCACAAATAGACTAGAGTGAATGGAGACACTCTAGTACTAAGAGAATAGTAGAATAAAGTCATTACAATAGATTTAGACTTTCTACAAAATCTCTACAGTAGGTAGAAACAATAGAGAAAATAGAACTAGAAGGAAGACAATGATTACTAACCTTGTAGAAGAAGAATCGTCAGACATAATACTTCACAGATGTTTGGAATTCTTCCTTCACCTTGGAGAGGGTTCTTTAGAGTGTCTTTGGCGTTCTTTGACAACCTTAGCACACATTGACACGCTTTAGAACGAAAATTGATTAAATAGAACTTCGGAAACCTAATTTCCGAAAAGTGACAAATCTGCCTCAAGACACCTTTGATCGCTTGGGGCGATCAAGGCAAGCTGCCAACTGTCCCTTTTTTGGCCAAAATGCATTTTGGTACTCCGAAAGCTCCAACTTTCTCTTGGGTCCTTTTCCAAGTTATAGAAAGGTCTTACCTAGTTTTTTGGGACCTTCCACTTGTGTCATTAATGTACTATTGGTCTATTTACCAAGTCCGCCATCATACAAGTTAAATCTTCTTCCAAAATCTGACAAGGTTTCTATCTTAGTAGCATCATCTCCATCTACTTCCATTGGTTCTAAGTGACCACTAATGGGTTCAACTCAGATGGTTCACATTTGTCTTCTTCTTGTACTCCGGGTTTTCGGACCAATAATATAGATTTTCAGGTTAAGGTTGTGAGAGATTTCACACAATGTACCTAAAATAATCACTTTGTGGAATCTCCTTCTCATCAAATCTTACCACCTCATCGTTCAACTGATTACGAAAAAAGTTACACACTAGATAACTTTCCTCGTTCTACTTAATTTAAAACAATATTCCAAAGTTACTCTCCATGTTTCTAACTTGGTATTAATCCTTATTTACGTCTCATCTATCAAAATGACATCATTAGCAAAAAACTTACACCAAGGAATTGTTGCTTATATTCTTACTTGGTATTAAATGATCATATTGCAAATGTAAATACCTAAATCGTTGTTTATAATTGCACTCTTGATTGGAAATATAGGTTGAAATCCTTCTGAATTACACATTAACACATTTTTAAGTACAAAAGGATATAAATAGATTTAAAGTTTTAAATGAAGTAATAAAGTAAATTATTTACACTTATTATCAAAGATTCATAATAATCAAATACAAAATTTTCATGGAGAACTCATTTCAATACCCTCATAAAATCCTATTACACTTGTTTTATACTTTGTGAATACGGATAATCACTTTAATTTCATGTAGGATCCATCTCACTAAAGGTGGTTGGAGCCTACATGAATTGTTTCTCTAAATAACTGTCCTAGGATATGTATCTCCAAAGTTATGAAGAAACCCATTGATCTAGTATAATATGATCATATGATGTTGTTGGAAGTATGTACGATTGGTGCCTATGTAGGGTTGGTTCAATGGTAAAGACCTAGACTTCTCAGTGGAGAGAAACAATGCAGATAATATATTAGAACTGAAATTTAAACTAAAGTAATGCTTTACTTGTCCTAATCTTAGTTTCTCTAGGAATGCAAAACAAATGATCCATTCTTTCTAGTATTTTCCTTCATACTCATGGCAAATAATTCAAAATAACCATGTCTTTGAAATAGTTGATTTTATCTTATGATTTCAATGTATTGCACTCTTTTTGAGTGTCACTGTGTTTGGTTGTAGTAATCTTATGATTTCATCGCATGACACTTTTAAAGTGTTGTTATGTGTCTTCCATGTATGCCACCTTTTGTGAATGTAATTCCATTTGTATGATTTGAACAATAGTTTCTTCGACTCTCTTTGTGCAGGCCTTAAAAAAGTAATAAGGTTGAAGTATGTGTCTCCAGCAAAGGATGATGGAAAGCCCACAATCAGGGTTAAATCGTATGTATCTGACTAATACAAACACCTTGTAGAAACAAGAAGGTTTGCACTCCAACATGCATGTATTTTGAATCTTGATTTGGCTGTTATGAACAGCAGAAAGTAGATGTATATTCTCCATTTTCTTTCTTGAAGTTTTTTTTTTTTTTTTGGGGGGGGGGGGGGGGGGATGTTTTGTGGTAGGATAAGAGTATATGCTTCATGCTTGTATTCTTGGGTGACAATACTCCAAATTTCCTGTAATTTACGTTTCTTGTTATCTATCCCCACAACCCAAAATGAAGGCTAGGATTCTTCCAGCTGTAACAAAAGTACCATTTGAGATGGGTATCATCTTGTTTGTAGGTTATCTTTTTACGGAAGGTTCATTCTTGCCTGCTAGCTAATTTTGGATAATTTGATCTACTTTCGGATTGTGATATGGATAAAGTCATGGCTTAATCTTCATTTTATGGTAAAACAAAACAAAAACAATTATTTGATTGGTGGAGGCTACTTTTAGTTTCTAGTTGGAACGGAACCATTTGTTGCTAGAAACAACAATCTTATTCAAAGCGGGTAAAGCGGGTGGGGGGTGGGGGTGAACATAATTCCACCAACCACTCAATGGAAATCATCCATTCTTTCGGACTTGAAATCAAAAGTGTCTTCCTAGCTAAGAGATTTGCAATTAAATTAGAACTCTTAGGGATAAAGACAGGGATACAATCCATGAAGTTATCCATTTAATAATGGATATCTTGGATCAAGGGCTCCACTATCATCGGTGGTTGACTCTCACCTTCAAGATATATGATTATCTGCTTAATTCAAATAGAATTGACTCATATCCACATGCAAGCGCCTCCAATAATCCTGCTCTAAAAGCATAATTTTTCCTTCTTCAGTAGAAGTATAATGCCCAAGTAACAATGAAGCACCCAAGGGCTTATCTTCGGCATCTCTAATTATAATGCCAGCACCACCCTTCTTTGTTTTCTCAACTCATGATGCATCAGTATTTATTTTCAAAAAACCATTTGGAGGAGGTACCCAAGGCAAGCGATCACTTTCTTCACATACAACCCCTCTATCTGAAGTTGGTTTGGCCATTTTTTTATTATCCCAAAACTCTTCCATGGTATGGACTGCCTTCTCAATTACTTCTTGAGGTTTACAAGTCCTTTCTCCCATGATGCAATCATCTCTAGCTTTCCATAACCACCACGTTACAAAGGAACCAAGACTTTTCATAATTTTTGCATTTTTCTTGCCCAATTTGCTGAATTCCTTCCATATAGTGATCCATTTTTGTAGAAATTTACATTTGTCATTCGAGATTCTCCAAGAAATGGGAGAATTGAACCATACACTCTTTGCAAACAGACAATATAGTAGTACATGGGAGGTTGTTTCCTCTTCCAAACCACATTCTCCACATAATGCATCTACCCTAGTCTTCTTAGAAATTAAGTTGGTGCCAGTTACTAGGCATTCATTACAAGCTCTCCAAAGGAAATTTATGATTTTTGGCCATGTTTTACACTTCCAAATCTCTTGCCAATGTTCCTCCCTCAACTCATCCCAACTATGAGTTTTAGATGTAGAGGGTATCTTCATTTCCTCCGCTTCCTAATGTTGAAGTTGAACTAATACTTTATATGTACTCTTCATTAAGAACTTTCCATCTCTATTACAACCCCAAACTAGTGCATCTTTACTAGGGAATAAGGCCAACTTGATATTTAAGATTACAATTGCTTCCTCTGGAGAGAACCATTTGTTGCTTAGTTTCTTAACATTTATGTTTATGCTTTCACATGAACTCGTTTGAGATCCTGAATTATGATTTTTTAATAAATGTAAAATAGAAATATGGCACTTAAGTTTTACTAATGGGAATCCTTCTATTCAATCAATTGATAGTGATGATTTCTTCTGCAGATTTTAGCCTATATCATAAGTGTTTATGTTAATATATTAGCAAATTAAGATGAAATGCTTTCATTCCAGACCTTACTGCCCCCATATGATTCAAAAAAATCAAATTACCTCCATTGCTTTGTGGTTTAAGGACTGAACAGACAGGTTGAGCTATAATGAGAAAATTGCAAGAGCATTTATGTTATATATTCTCCAAAACAGACGTGCTTCAAAGCATCCTAATGAGAAGGATTTTAAGTATACAATCAATTTGAACAAAAAGACGAGTTCCATCTTTCTTTAAACACCAAATCCCTTAATACGGATTATGAAACAATCTAGGGTTCTTGGTAAACCATGATTAGAATGGTATGCCCCAGTGATTCAGGTGACAACAATCAGGCTAGTGAATGACTTCCCTAATTTGACATCCCAGTGATAGGCTCAAATAGGAAAATGTTGGAAAATGAGATATGACTTCTCCATACAGAAAACAGCTAAGGATATTCCCATGGGTGAACACCCAGAAGACCAAAATTAAACAGGAAAAAAAGAAAAATATAAACTATGCATTGAAAATGGGAAGAAACTTGACATCCATTTTACATTGAATGAACTAAATTGACTGAGATCTATCCAGGTATCCTGACTGATATACTCAGATCAGTCCAAACCGAAAACAAATGGGAACGATGTGAAGAATGCAAGGCACTAATATAATTTGTATATATATGTGTTCATTGACAAAGATGACCCTTGTAATCAACCTCCTAGGATACGCTTAAGACCTGCCTTTTGCTCAGGGGATAATCTTGTTGGGAACTTTACTTCAAATTTAATACAGAGGTGGCCCTTGTTACCTCTCTCCTTGGCAATTGGCATTCCTTCATCTGCAATCACAAGCTCATAACCTGGGCTCACAACATCCATCACTGGAATATTCAGTTCACGACCATCAAGTGATTTAAGGTTCACAGTGGTTCCCCCAAGTGCTTCTGCCAATGAAATTTTCTGGGTGACAATCAGGTCATTGCCATCCCTTTGGTAGACATCATGTGGCTTCTCATCAATCACAAATACAAGATCTGCTGGTAACTGGTTTGTCTGCTCGTTTCCTTTGTCTGGAAATGTGATTTTAGTTCCTTTCTTCCACCCAGGTTTCACAGTGATTGTCAAGATCTCTGACTCTGGAACTAGCCTCCTGCAAATTACCAATTTTTATCCACAGGGAGATGAGTAAAGATTAGCCCAGGCCATACTTGTTTATTTGAACAATTGTTACATAAAATGGTCAACTGAAGAAGTTTATGTAGAATATCATGATTTACACCCAAGCAGAATAATGTGTGTTGGAAAAAGAAAGTAACCATTATCAACTGGGGTGGAAATGGATATTTCAAGAGTCATCAAAGAAATGTTCATTCATAGGGACTAAGAAGTTATACCCACTAACGTCAACCACTTTTCTGGAGATCTTCATTTTCCTTGTTGACCCAGTGTAGAGCTCCTCAAGACTGCATGGAAGCTTGCTTTCCACTGGTGGTGGCTTCCGGGGCATGCCTGGATTGACCCCCTCGCTGTAAGATCGAAAGTGGTTTTCTGTCCCGCCAAACCCATTGAAGATCCCACCTCCATCGGAATGAAATCTCGTTGACCTCCCAGGACCTGATGTACCGAATCCAAAAGGGCTGCTCCCAAAGAATTCTGCAAAGATGTCTTCTGCATTCCTTGGGTTGAACATGAAATCATTTGAATTATTAGAACTACCGCCACCAAAGGGGAACCCACCACCAGATGAACCAGGGGTCGCCCCTTTCAACCCTTCTTCTCCATATTGATCATAAACTGTCTTTTTCTGTGGATCACTCAATACCTGAAGCCACAAAAAGAATATGATTATTCACACAAGGAAATCAGTCATCTCGATTCTTTTTGCAGGTTGATGTTTTCCGGGTTGAAATGCAAGGATTAGCAGAGACTAGAAACTTGCATTTTGTTGTTACACAGGGAAATATAGGACATCCAGAATCCTCAAATCTAAGACGAGAGGAAAGGGAAGAAGAAGAAGAGAGATCTTACTTCGTAGGCTTCGGAAATCTGCTTAAATTTAGCTTCTGCTTCTTTTTTGTTGTTTGGATTCTTATCGGGATGCCATTTCATGGCTAATCTTCTGTAAGATTTCTTGAGATCATCATCCGTTGCGTTCCTATTCACCTTCAAGACGTTGTAGTAATCGATTCCCATCGTGATCCTATAAAACAAAGACGACTGAAAATGAAACCCCCAATGTCAGACCTTCTAATGGAAGCAAGGCCTACACAGATAGATGTTGCAGAAATTCTTCCAAATCCCAATTCCAACAAGGTTAGCTCTGGTTTCAAATTCTCAGATCTCTGTTGTTCAAAATGAATTTAGACCTTCTGTAGAATAGGATTAACAAACGAAACAAAAAATCTCTCTTCTGGGTATTCATCTTCTAATACGTTTCTCATGGGGCTTAGGCCACTGGTATATGACAGACCATTAGATTCCTTCCGACAACTTGACGAATTCCCAGTATTTGCATAACCGCAATGGATTAAAAATTGTCCCACAAAAGAAGAATTACTTAAAAAAAAAAAAGAAAAAAGAAAAAAAAGAATGAAATGGCACAGCCTTGATTGATATTTGTGAGTAAGGAAAAAAAATTAATGGGCAGAGAAAAGGAGGAAGAAAGACGGTGAATGGAAGAAATTCAACGCGAGATTTCAGGAATTCAAAATTCTTGATTTGGAGAATTGATTTTGTGGTGGGGGTGTGTGAAAATGAAATTTGCCACTGAAGTTTCTTTCCTTCTTTAATTTTAACGCCGGCATTTAAATTGGAAGTTTTGGATTTGCGAATGCCATTCCTTATGAGTTCTGATTTAGACTTCCACAGTTCTCAACGAAATTTACGGTGAAATCACCTCCCTTGGCTCCTCTTGTTTTCCTCTTAGCCCGTTTCAGGTTTTTAGTGGGAATTAAGTAGTAATTAGAATATTTACTGTTTTTAAGGATTTGGAATAACCCATGAAACTGAAAAAAGAGCTAGAGTTTGGGAGAATCAGTTTTTATTTAGAATGTTTCCTCTTAAGGATTTGGGATGATAACCCATGAAACTGAAAAAAGGGCTACAGTTTGGGAGAATCAGTTTTACATTCGCAGCCTTTTAACCTCTTGGAGAGATTTGGTGAAGGTGTTTTAGTTTTGTTTTGGTCTATCATTTTATATCAACTTCACCAACCACTTAGCCGGCAATGTATAACAGACAACAAAATTTTATACAGAATCAATGAAATCTGCATATGGAATGACAGTGGTTACCCAAAAAAATAAAAATAAAAATAAAAATCTGAAAACGACATCTATTTTTTGGGGTAGAAGAATGGCAGTTTATTCAAATAGACTGAACGTATGTTTTGAATCATTCATGACACCTCTGTCTAAGTGAATAAAGAAATACAGAGAACCTGTCTAAACATGTTGTGACCACCACGTTAACTGATAATGCACATAGAGTTGGAAGAAGTCTTCATAAAGAAGGCCATTTGTTCTTCAATAGATCCATATAACAAGGGAGATAAAATGTATTTTAAGTAATTTGATAACTACTGATTGATCTGCATGATTTCCCAAATGCTACACACGCACTTGTGTGTGTGAAAATGAAAAAGGACATTTCCAAACAGGCTAATCAAATGGTCTTTACTATCTATTATGACATGTAGTATTCTACCAAAAGTATACGAACTGTAGTATATTAAATTAGCTGCTCCAAAGAATATAATGGACAAGCTGGGTTTCAAAATCACAAGTAAATGTTTATTAATTTCCGGGTTTGGGATATGGCTTCTGGGTTCATAGAGGGGCTATTACCTAGCAAAGAGGTAACATCAAAAGAGAAAGATAACAAAATGAAAAAAGCCCACTATCTTTCCAGAAAAGAGTAATTTGCAGAAACAGCACAGGAGAAAAGCAAGATGAAAAGAATACAAGAAACTAAAAGTATAACATATACCACAATCACACATATATTTCCTTTCATCATCAAACAATCCAAGAATGCAGGCATCAAGGTTCTTTTCCTAAATTTCACACACTGCAGGTTGCAGGTTGGAGGAGCACAAGTCAAGAAGCTGATTCATGAACAAGATGAGGACACGGTAGATACATCCGAGGTGGTTTGATTTGGTCTTTCAGATGTTCCTTCATTTGGATATTCAAACCTTGACACATCACCAGCGACTTCCAAGGAGTGCTGAGGAACATCTGCAGGGGAGACCTGCAAACAGAGAAAAAGTTCACATGATAAACTACTCAACAAGGATCAAGGACAAGTTGGACATGGGAATAACAAGAAATACTTCCTCCTGCATCGGGAGATAACAAGAACTGTGAAGGGCATAAATAAACACAAAAAAAGACTAGACATTAAGTGAAGTCAATTTATTTTCATCAGGAATAAATTCAGTTCAGTTTCTCCTAAATGCGATTTTGATGACTACCAGTCTATACTCTATAGTAATGAAATAAAAAGGAAATGAGAATTATGCTAAGAAACTGATTGATCCACTACCAGCATATGTTCTGAAAGAAAATGGAAACCAGAATCATGTTAAAAAAAACTACTAATCCCGGATGTTAACAAAGATGGCAGTAAAAAGGAGATGCTATTCCAAAAAAACACACTAAACACAGTTTTATTCTGATCAAATTCTTGTATGAAGTTTGCTTGATGATCATCAAACAACATATTCAACCAATGATCAAATCTGTAGGTGCCAAGGTACACCTGATATTAATGACACCAGCTAATCTATTGGCTATAAATATGCACCTTTTACATTAGAAAAGAGGGGCAGATATTAGAAGAAAGGGAAAATGGGGAACCCAGAAACATGACTCCAAAACATTCAGAGTAGCAAAACAATTAACATTGCCTAGGAAAAAAGGAGAAATATTAAAAGAAAGCAAAAGAAAAGGGAAAACAGACAAATCATAATCTAAAAAATTCACGGTAGCACAACAATAACATTGGCAGTAAGGGCACATTAACAAAAATATTATACAATTAACAGGGCCTATCACCAGAAAGTTCAGTACCTCAAGTTGGTGGAGCATCTCAATTGACGCATCCAGGTCGCCCTCATTTACAGTGTAGACATCAGCAAGTGACTGATCAGATATACCAGGAAACATAACGCTGAGGTATGCCAGCTCCACCTCAGAATGATCATGTTTTTCTGTCTTGCCATTTGAATTCTCAGTTCGTGAATCATGATAACCAAACACCAACTGGCCCTTCTGAGTTCCATTCTCAGATAGTTTTTCAATGCCATGGATGCTGAAGTCAGGAGAAGCTTCTCCTTGAAAATGGTTCTGTTTTGTCACTTGCTGGCGCTCAGATGAGGCACCAGACCAGGCAGTTCTATTGTTGTCCACTTGTTTGGACAGAGGTACGTAGGATGCTGCATATGGATTCAAAGAAGACTTTACTGGCTTCATTGTGTAAGCTACTGGAAGAATTTCCTGTTCAAATTATCACCAGATGGAACAATAACTAATACTGTAGAACAAGCCAGGAAATTGTTTAAGCGTAGACAGGACAACTCAAGTAAAAGTTTTCAGGTGGAAAGAGAAAGTGGGGGGGGGGGGGATGCCGGAGTCGGCTAACCAAGTTAATTTCATTGTTTAAATTTGTTCATCTATGAAGATTCCAGGTTCAAATAATGTTAATTAACAAAATCGGGGGGGGGGGGGGCATGGAAACTGAAGAGGGGGAAAAAGAAAGAAAACCCCAATTAACTGAAATCATCCAAATGTTTACTTAATCTAAACTGGGGTCAGGGTAACCAAAGAATAAAGATAAGTAGGCAAATATTAACGCTTCAACGGTTATAACGGGAATTAAAGGTAATGGAAGGGAGGTGAAGTTTTCTAAGTTTTATTTTGACATGATTATGCAAACTACTTAAATTTCTAAACGTAACTAGTAAAGACATATTTTAAGATGTGATTCTTATTTTACGTTTTAAACTCAAAGAGAATTTTTTTTGGGTCAGCAAATTCAAAAGATTTGGATGCAAAGTAAAGTAAAACTTCATAAGTGAAAAAGGAATTAGTTGGCATTAATGACATAAACATGTGGGCTAAGGGATTAGGTTTGAACAAATTAATCACCTTCATACAAATAGAAACACCCAATCAAGGGTTTTAAGAAAAAATACAGACAATTGATTATTCAGGGTACCTAATGCAATTAGTTCCTCCATGCAGTAAAGAAAAACAATATAACAGCAAGGTCGTTCTGCTGTATCTTTAGAGCAAAAAGGTAAATAACTAGAGAAAATCCAGAAGCTTTGATAGTACATGTCATTCTTCTTTATATCCAGCTATCTAGGCTTACAGTTTGAAAACATATAGCTTGTGATGAATAAGCAAACCCAAACTGGGGTAGGAAACAGAATTAGAATGAGTTCCTTCATTGTTTGTCGTCCCTATTTCCATCCTATCCCCAGTACACATCCAAAATAGTGGGATCAATGTATTCCAATTCATTTCCATTACAGTTCCCAAAGAAAGAAACTGTACACAGAAAACGCATCAAGAATTCAGTGGTACAATAAAGAACACCAATTAGAAATTCTACTCCAAGAAAATGGAAACAACCATATAGAAACCTTGAGAATTCTAGGAAATTTACACAAGTCTCACATCAGTGACACCAAGAAGAATTTTAATAAATAATAGTATCCAATCGAAATGAAGTGCAACCATAATATACCTAACCGGGTCTTTCATCTCCGATTCCCATTGGAAGATGAAAACCTCCCCTAATTTAAACCATCAACAATAAAGGTTAAAGATAAGAACTCGTAAATCAAAAAATTTGCTACTCCGACAGTACTTACAGGTTCGAAAAGAACTATACAACAGAGAATTTGAAGGCAAACAATTAAAAAGCCGCACAAAGCCAAGAAAAGAAATCTATCAGAATCAAGTTGCACTTACGGGCCACAAAGCATTAGTTGATCGCAATGAAGACCTTAGAGTGTTTGATCTTCAGAAATAACTGGAATTTGGGGAATTCACAGGATTACGGATGCTTCGGGGACGGAAAAGGTATACGCAGTGAAATCGAAGGAGATCATTGAAGATCATATGACAACTGAGACAGACTGAGAGTAAAGAAAGCACAAAAAGAACGAATATATATATATATATATATATTCACACATCAATGAAAAAAAAAAAAAACACAAAACACAAACAAAAAGAACCGAAGACTTTTAACCGGGTTAATGGTTACGGTTCGCAACGGAGACCGGACCTGCGGATTCATTAATAGTTAAAACATAGTCTGGATCAACCCCCTCCCTTTCTATTTTTTTACCACATTTTTGTGTGGGGGTCCATGTGGGACCCACAGATAATTTAAATTTTGAATTTTCTTTTAATCATATTCAGATATGAGTTCCACACAAAATGAATGGTTAAATAGCAGGGAACACAGTACTCCCCATACGAGAAGGTGACCTGGACTATAATCGATATTCACGTTGTAACACTTTATCGTTGATTAACTAAGCGCGGAATTGAGATCCTCTAACCTCAAGGTTAGAAGATTGTGCTTTCCTTCCTTCTCTAATATATATTTAGAAAGAGGTCTACCCTAGGAGTTTGAATCTTCTATCAGAAGTAGGGTTAGAGGATTGTACTCCTTTATATCCTCTATCATATATTTAAGAGAGAATCTACCTTTAAGCATTGACAAAGGAAACCAAGAAGTGAAACCAAAATTCATAGAAATTGTTGGATTTTCTTTTAAAAATATATAATATAATATAATATAATATACTATTTAGATAAGTTTCAAAATCATTAAAACTCTATCTCTCTAGTTTTGTTTTAGGACTCTTGTTTCTACAGGACTCTTCTGGATGTATATTAGGTAATTTAATTTATCCTATATGTTTAGTCCCACATCGGATGGAGCTAATGATTATATGATTATATAATCATATATAGCTCCTAAGTGGGGTGTATGCTGGTAGAGAGCTATGTGTGGATCACGTGCAAGGAGCTGGACCAAGTCGGGTGTGGTTGCGGTAGTGGTCCATAGACCCTAGTCTAACAAAGCCATAGGGCACTGTAATATTATATAAATAATATTAAGTTGTCTATGATGGGACGTGGGTTGTGTGGGTCATGGATCTAGAAAACCCGATTTTTTGGGTTTTGCAGTAGGGAGGTGATTGATCATACAGTCACAACTCTCTTGATTGATCATACAATCACAACTCTTTGTAAGTGACCTTACGTACATATGCAACCCTCTAAAGGTGTCCATATAATTTTGGTGAAAACATAAATTCAAAAATTTAGTGTTAGAAAATTCCATTTTTTGTTTTCTTCATTTGGTGCTGTGTATTACCTTCGGGTAAGTGATTGGGTAATTGATTGACATAAAGTATACGTTATATATTTATTACTCCTTGATTCTGTAATTGGTTTGTTTTTAGGGTGTCTCTGTCGTATTTTTTCCCGATCCGTAATTGGTTTGCCTCCTCGGTCTTCTAGTTCTAACAACGTTACTTCTCATCATCATTCTCATCGGTATCACTACTTAACTTTACACATGAGAATCCAAAAACATCGAGTATTGCAACCGAGTCTCCCTACTCTCATCATCAACAATGCTTGAATTCTCCTCATCAATTTCAGAAAATGAGAAAGTAGTGGTTGAATTTCAAACAAGATGAAAGAAATCAAACATAAGAGCTGAACCGGGTAGTGGAGTGAAGTGAAGTGAAGTGAAGTGAGGTGAATTAATTGCAAAATTTATGTATTACCTAATATGATGAAGATAACGATACTTCAATCAATGGGATTTACTTTTGACAAAAATAGGAACCATGGCCCATGGAACCTATTTTTGAACCCAAAAAAAAAAAGAAAAAAAGCAATCTATATTCTTCATGGTGATCCAATTCTAGGTTTTTAGTGGTCTTGGTGCTTTCAATCAATTTGTTGAATATAGTCATTAAATTTTTCACAAGCAGAGATGGGCAGGCAAATGCAGATCACCACCATATCAAGGCTGCAAGTTTGACCACCTTCTGGTAAAAGCACGCAAAGCTGTGGCGTTGGTGTTAAATCTATTGGACCGGCATAAACCGGTTGGCCCCACCCGAAATCGGCCGACTCGTACATTGAAAACCTTGTCCATTGTGTTATAGTTAACTTCCCCCCGAACTCAAGTCTCCTTGGCCGGTTCACCTCTATGTAGTCCACCATCGACCTCACATATTCCTCTGATATACTGACCCGGGCCTCCCGAACCAACCGGGTTGTCTCTTTAAACGGTCTTTCAATCAATTGCGAAACCGTTCTGGTCACACAAGCCACACAAACCACGTTACCGTAAAACCCTTCTTTTAACGGCGGATTTCTTAACTTTTCTCGACCATTCACAGAGAATGTTAATCGAAGCTCGTAATCCAGAGGTGTTACTTGAAGAGCCTTCACCCAGGATCTCCACACGTGTGCTGCCATTGCATCGAAGGTTGTACACGTCACCCCATCCTCTGCTTCTGGTTGGGCCAACTGTTTGAGCCGGGTTTGAAACTCCCGGCTGACCTTGTAACACTTTTGAACCGGTTTAGCTTCCTGAAGGCTTGAGGTGAGCGTCGAGCCGTCCTCGATGCTCATGTACTCAGTGTGAGGGAACTCAATCATGGCCGGTTCCCTGGGCCGGAAGAACTCCCGGTCCCAACATGGTTCAGGACTGGTTACGACCCTGCCGGTTCGAGCCGTGGTGGCCCATGCAGATATGAATTGCATGGCACCTAAGCCGTCACAGAGGCAATGACAGATACGTAAGCCAAGGCTGAAACCACCACAGCTGAAGGTTGTTACTTGGGCTATAACCAAGGGCATGTCCACCACCTGATACGGCTTTTCATTTGGATCTCTATATATTAATGGAGCCCAAGCCGGGTTTGGAACAGTGAGCTCACCAAGGTCACTGATGGTCATCTCTGAGTGAGCTTCCACCATTAGAGCCCCTTGGTTGGGTCCAAAATAGATCTCCAATTTTCCATTTGAAGCCTCCCGAATCCGACCCGAAAATGGGTAGTAAGGAACTAAGATGCTGGCTAGTGATTCATGTAGAATTTTTCCGACCGATTTCCTTTCAGAATTCAAGTTGTTTGATGCATAAAAATAGATTGTTGGGGTGAAAACTCGAGATCCGATTACATCATCAATGTTTGAGAGGTAAAGGCAGTCACCGGAGCTGGCCGGAATCGGCCCAGCAGGGTTTGACTGTAGTGAAATTGTCTAAGGTTACAGGGATGTTGAAGTGGGCTGGGAGTTGGAACTCTTCAATCCATGGAGCCATGGAAGAATGATTAAGAGAGGTAGTGATTGGAGGAACTCTACTTGAAGTTAAGTTGGAATTTACAGAAGGGGAACAAGGTGCAGGTATAGGGTAGTTGGTGGTGGATTTAGTCATGACTTGCTATTTAATGGATGCAGAGGTTCCAGTAGGTAGATGGGACTCTTGGAATAATGTAAAGAGCATTTCAGAGTTCCTACAGTAAGAAATCATGTAGATGTTCTTTTTATAGTTTCTTATTTGGTCAGCTTTGTTCATGCAGTATATGCATGTCACCTTATTAACTTGGACAATTTTTTTTTCTTTTTTAACGAAATTTTCTAGAGGTGTTGAATTGCAAGTTTTTGTTTAGTTTAACTAGAAGCAACTTTTAGTCTCTTCCTGAGATCAGCTTGACAAGTTTATCAGTAGACAAAACAAGAACAATAAATATTGTCTAATGCCACTGACTAGTTCATTCTGTCGAAGTTTTCTTTTGTAAAAGCATAAATCATAGATTTAAACAATGAAACACACCTCTCCCTTTTTATTCCAGGAATGCTGTGATGACACTGTTCAACTACTTTCCGCTTCAGGAAATTGGACTTCACCTGTAGCAATGATCATTTCTAAATTTCAACATTGATCAAAACTTTACAAGAACTATAAATATAAGTTAGTGGAATGGTTGAGAATTTCACTTCTCAATGGAGAGTTGTGGGTTCAACCCTTGCTAGCAACATAAATAATATCACATCCCTGATTTTTCCTACACGGTTTGAAATATCGCTTGAAAAGGGGGTGTCGGTGGCTGGCGAAACCATTGACACCCCGAGACATTGCAACTTGCTTCACACGTGAAGCCATCAAGGTTATGCTTGTACCATACATTATGCAATTGATATATAATTTACTACTTTTAAAACTTTTAGTGGTAAACGGTAAGGTGCTAATGAATAAACAGAGACATCCTCAATGCGATTTTCAACTTTTCACCTTGCCGTAAAGCAGAAGGGCTAAGAAAGACAGAGAAAGCACGGTGAGTGCATTGACCGCCCAAAGAGCAGAGACAAGCGAGAACTAAGAATGAGGAAGAGAGCGAGAGTGAGAACTAAGAAGTCGGTGAGCGACTGGGAGAGCCGGAGAGATCTGAGAAGTCGGAGACTATGCTGGAGCCTGCGAGAGAGAAAGAAGACGGAGAAAGAGAGAGTGAGAGAGGACCAAAGAAGGCTGCATCCTGCGAGTTGTTCGGAGTTCTCTTCTACTCTTCCGGCATCCAACAGCAATAGCAGCAGTTGCCACCGGTGGAGGAATTGTCAATTTTTCCCTATATTTCGTTGGTTTGTCGATTTTTCAGCGAGTTCTAGCCGACTTTTAGTTGATGTCGTTTTGACTACCGGTTTCGTGTCTCCTATGAACGACATGATGATTTTTCGCAACATTTCGGTGACATAATGCACATTGTTTCCCTATACATAAAAAGAGCCTTTGTTCAAGGGTGGAAAAAAAATAGTTGCTCCTGGACGGGCACCCCCACTAGCCTCACCAATTCAACCATTCTACATATCACAGCGGACAAGCAAACTCCAACTTATATATTTTGGGGAAGAAAACCCTAGGATCAATTAACATAAATTTCAAGGGATGAATCCGAGTTTCCTAATCAAACGAGGAAACCTAACATAAACCTGGAATTTGGAGATAAGATAAATTCCAGTGATAACAAGGAACTAAAATGAAAACAAATAAACAGCCAATGAAAGGCCTCAGATTGGGAACTGTTTGTACCATATTGGACAAGAAACTGGTCTAATCATGCAGGCTTAAGAAATTGAATTGGCCTCGTTTATTGCCTATGATGTTACTTATGAGAGAATCGTTGATCTGTATCACTAGTCCAGATTTGTGGACAAGTAATTAGCACAAATTTTACTTCGCCCAGGGGTGGACAAGATATTCATCTCTGGGAAGAATGCTAACTAACAATGTCAATGTACTTAAAACATCCATTACAACCAATAGAACAAAAAAATCAGCTTTCACCAAATTCAACGGGGTCAGCTACATGGATCCAAACAAAACCAAGGGGAAAATGGGAAATGAGATGAGAAATGAAAAAAGAAACTTATAAATGCAATACATATTTACAACATCCAATATTACAACTATTTCACTGGCCCAAAGAATATATATACAAAAATTTTCAACAAAATTAAAAATGACAAAAAAACGAAAGAATGGCTATTTTGATTATATCAGTGATCACAACATCAGAACTCCACCTTTTGGAACATACCTAGTCTAAAGAGAATTTACAGCTTGGATGGCAACCCATGCATCAATCAATCCTGCGATGTAGCAGAATATTCGAACAAAAGGCGTTTTGATGGAGTTGATTGTATAAGTACACGTAGGCGACTTGTGAGCTGGTAAATCAAAGTCCATTGCATTGCCATCTCAGAGTCCTTCATCTGTCTTGAAATTGAGGCCTGAAAATCAAAGAAGTGCATGTAATGAACAGACAAATGTTGCTCAACAGATTCGAAAAGAAAAATCCTACAATCCTAAAAGATAACTAGTTCAACCATGTTATTTTCATTGGGAGGCTTGTTGGAACCAAAGATTGAAAATGATCAAATTCTGTAAGTTTTATCCAGCATAACTTATACCACTCGGAAATATTTCTCCCCATTTTTTGAGAAGAAAAAACTTTCATGTGAGGGTGAGGTATGATATGACAGTGACTCAGAGACATTTTCCCCTTGAAGTTTCTAGGATAATTCAAGAGGATTAATGGCAATACTACTATGCTCTTGGATGAGGACAAGTATTTACCAGGCAATACTACTATGCTACTTATTTTGTGGTTGGAAATAAATACAACTGTTCTTTGCCCTTTAAACAGATCAATGATAAGGATGAAAATTTCATATGAGAATTGTCATACAGAAAATGGACACTTGATCCCGGCAGAAGACAAGTTAGGACGAATGGTTTGTCTCTGATGCAGGTGAGCCCATTTTTCTGATAAGCTGAAAGTCCATTTATAATTACTTGGACTTGAGGCATCTGCTTTCAATAACACAATCCAGGTACCAAGGAACGGTTTAGGGATCTCTATTTTGATTTCAACAAGTATTTCTGAGATCTGTCTTCCCAAGTTTGAATTTTTTGTGAATAAAATTTGTTCTATATGGGATATATCGTTTTTGTGTAAGGTAAATAGTCAGAGCGTCATAGGTGACAACAACCTCTACATATGAGAGAGTAGGCCACAGACATGCTACTCTACCATCCTCCTCAGTGGCTCCCTAGACACCCTTTCTAATGGGATCATAGATCCTGTCTAACAGAATACCCCCAAAGTTCTGGGAGTAGATATTTAGTGCTACTCTGCATTCTCAAGCAACTCTGCAGTTTACAATTGGATGAATAAGGTGGGTAATGACTCTGGTAACTAAGCTACACGCTTTCTAGAAATCAATTTATATATCATGGAATCGCAGGAGGAAACTTTTAAGACCACAAAACAATAATGGCAAGTCTACCTGGAGTCGTTTCCCGAGCTGGACTTCAACTTCAGTGCCAAAGGAAAGATTTGCTAGAGATCTGATGGGATCAACTGTCGAATCAAGAGAGAGAAGACTAGGGATCTGAGGCGCATACACAAGCCTCCACCTAGCATGTCCAATTTCTCCTTTCCCTTCTATCCTTGGCATTAATGTCACCAGTGTTGCAGTAGCAAGCTTCTTAAATGCAAGCTGACCATCTCCTTCCAGTATAGACTCTGCCAACTGAGACTCAAATACTCGGGCAGCCTGCACAAAGTATCCATAAATTAGACACCATGATAAGAGCATAATTGCAAATTCGTTTGACGATGATCTCGTACTAGATGCCAGCATACACAACACAATCTGAATCAGGAACTCAACAACAAAAACTCTGAACTAGCTACTGACAAATTTACTGACAGATGTAAACAGCATGTATTGAAGATGCGATGTTGTATGCTTCAAAGAAAGAAACTAGTTACAAGAACTGCTCAATTGTAGGAGATACAATGCTGCTGCTAATACCTCTGAGGGTGAGAGGACGTCCTGTGTTGATGTCACAACCAAATTGTCCCGCCAATTACTGGCTCGACTTTGGATCCTGAATTGCCATTCTGATCCAACCAAAGCTAAGTCCAGCATGGGATCAAGCCCTAGATCAGGTTCAAACTTTGCTACATTAAGATGCTCTCTTTTAAGCCTCACCTGAATTTGATGAGATCAAATAAGAAAACATTACAAAACTTAACATGCATAAGGGGAAACTAGTTAAAATATAAATAAACAAAAATGAAAACAGAAATATCAAATTCACCTGAGTGGCAACGAGATTAACATCACCATTCTCAAAGGTTAAAACTCCTTTAGGTTTTATCCATTTAGGATCAGCCAACCCATTTAGTTCAAGCTCTCCACTAACAGCAAAGTTGAGAATCAAAGGGTATACTATTCTTAACTCTGGTCCGAGAAGAAGCTTCAAGTCACTCAGGCGGATATCAACATTTGGCTTACTATTTGTTTGTTCTATTTCCTTTTCAACTTCAGCTTGCTTGCCTGAAACAACAAAGAAATGTCTTCCTTGAATTGTCAAGATACGAAGGCATAGCTAAAGATGACAATTTAGAATCCAAATTTATCAGTTTCATAATCCACCAAGAAAATGCATTCACAACTACAACACCATAGACCCTGATTCGTAGGGTCTTAGCTGTGTATATAAGGGCAGAAGTACTTTTTGGTTGCATACAGTTCAATGACTTCAAATTGCAATCTATTTATGAAACCCAGACCAGTTAACACGTGGCACTTGAGATACAGGTGTTTTCCTGATGACATCTCAAATTCCTTTCTTTCACTTTGCAGGTAACTTCTCTCCATTTGATAGGTGAGACACTGACTAGCATTATACAGAGAAAATGATGCACACTGCTGCAGACTAGAGAAAAATTATTCATATTTTAAACCATGGCTTGGAAATGCAGTCGAAATTACTAGAATTTCACGAAACATTTTGGATTCAAGAAGCCTTGAAACAATACGGAGCTCCACTCTGGGTTGAACTGTGTTGGTCATTTTGACCATCCCAGAAAATTCTACCAAAAAACAAATACCATCCCAGATAATTTCGAGCTTTTCCCCTTCTAAGGAAGGACTCCAGAACTACTGGAAAACCTCAATTCTTTTATGGCACAACCTTCAACATTTGGATGGATTTGAAGCATTATTTGGTCTAATCATCTCAAATTTCAAAATATCACCTACAAGGCTGTGTTGTGATAGACTTTAAGAAAGTCTTCATGCAGAGGATGACATGGCCTCCATATATCATGGAGGTCCAAAGCCAAACTACTATGTTGATCTTCCGTAAAAATGGTTTTTCTTCATTCTCTGTACATATTTCAATTGATTTTGTCAATGTTAGATGTGTAAAATAGGTCATAGAAGAGAGAAGACACTGAAGCATACACTATACAATTATCAACCTAAGATCTGAAGCCAAATTATCACTTTGAAGCTAAATGTTTAAATATGTTTAATATGGTTTCCCAAAGTTTCAACCAAGAATGACCATTTGACAACTGAAATGGTAAACCAAATGCGATTTCAGTAGAATTTTGAGCGAAATCTACAATATTTCACTTTCAACCTACTACATCCATGTTGAAATTAAAATATCAAACTATTTTCTTGACTAACCCATTGAAGTTGTTTAAAAAGGCCACCATAGAATCAGGAAGCCTACGGACAGCTATCTCTAGAATCCCAGCTTACTGAAGGACTTGGCATATACATTAGGAAGCCAAAGCAATGGCCCGAAAGATTTCTGCTTGTTTTCCATCACATTATCATCTCTAAGGCAAACACAACCACATGGAAATATAAAGAGTCTTCCCAAAATTACTTTGAAAGCAACAATAAAAAGAAATTAGCTTTCAAATGCGGCTGTTTGTTTGGGAAAAAAAACTGGAAGACCTTCCAGGTAGTTATGGACACTGCAATATGTCTAGTCCCTCTTTGGCTAGAAGTCCATGAAATTCAGAAATCTCTCTCCTTACACACTACAGTACCTGGCTGTTGAGGGAATTTGGCATTGGAAGAAGAAGGTCCTGAACCAAAAAACCGTGAAGCATGCCTGGCAGAAGCCATTCGGCTGTAACTGCGACTAGGAAGGCTTGATCGACTTGATGCCAATCTATTAAACTCAGCAGCTCCATTACCCTTATCATGAGGCAGGTATGCTTCTCCACGGCTCAATTTTATCATTCCAGAAATGTTTGGTTGTAATATGGAACCCATTATTTGGATCTGACTGTCCACCTGACCACTGTTTTCAAAAGTGACATGTTAGCACTAACGAAGTAAAGAAAAATAAATAAATAAGAAACAGCTGCTAATGCAAAAAATCTGATAGAACTGAAAGCTAAGAAATGAATTCAGTTTCAAGACGTGTACTCAAAAGAAACACATCAGAGAAAGTGAGCAATAGTTTCCATGATCTGGCAGAAAGAAAGCAACAGTAGCCACAAGTATTGTTGCAGTTGATAATGCCTCAATGAGTTTAGCCTTGGAATACTTTATTCTGGGCCATTGGTGGGTTGCATAGACATTGGACTTCTTATTTTTGGGTCTATTGATGTAATGGGCCTAATTTATGAGCAAATAAAGTGGGGGCATTGCTAATACACGAAATTAGTGGCGATTCAAAGCATTTTGAGGTAGATTAGAATACCTAATATTTAGATAGAATTCATTTTTAGTTATTTATTTGAAGAGTCGTTTAGAATGTTAGGAGTCCTAAAGTTATGTCAACAGTAATCCTGTTATATTTTAAAGTCAAATTTCTAATTTTGAGTCCTAGTTTGAGTTTGAAAACTATCTCAGTCAATAAGGCTATAAATATAGATGTAACTGCTCAATTGAGCCAGGAATTGATGAATTGAATTGAGTTGAGTTATGCTATTCCTACTGGCGAGGCACAATGGCATAACAGTAAGTCCATCGGTTCTAACCAAGTAACCATTAAAACCTATTTCCAGTCAAACCTAACCATTAAAATCCGTTGGAAGTCCATCCCATAGCCTATATTTATCATCCCCTTCATTCAATCAAACTTAAACATCATAATATCATCCAACATCCAATGTTTTAACCTAAACTGTCCAAACCATAGGAATCAACCCCCTCCCCCATATACCACTACCTAAGTTCTCCCCATGTTTTATTTCCATCCAACCACTATAACCTATTACCTATGTTCTTGTATACCCCATCGACTACTCCAGAATCCTAAAACCTTAAAACCCTAACTTTTGAGTTGAGATCTTGGAAGACTGGCCCCCTAGTTGATCTGTTGCAATCTAAGGCTACATCAAGTATGGATAACAAAGGCACCAGAATAAGGTGCAATAAAACCAAAGGGGAGCACCTAAAGAAATGTAAGATATTCCAGTGTAGGAAAATAAAACACTATACCTTAGGATATTTTTTGCCCTAACTTCCAAAACCTCACATTTCAAGTCAATTTTATCGCCAGGAATCGCTTCACTTGTTTTCAGAGGTAGGTTCCCCTTCACGAACAGCTTTCCTCTTCGGCTCACTCTGCTTTCCAAGGAACTGATACATAGCCTGTTGGATTTTACATGAACTGTACCACCTAGGTTGGTAATTGGCTTCCGTAGCACTGGTGACGATATAGATGCTCGGTGGAATGATGCAGATCCATCCATCACTGGTTGCTCAACTGTGCCTCGAATCTATTTCAAATAAAAAGGATCATATTTGTTAGAAGAATAAAATTTTCATTGTCTCCGAAAATACTGAACTTCAAAGAAATTTTATCCACTTGACCTACCCGAAGAACAATGTCGGCATTGCCATGAAGCCAGTTGGCATAGGGGCACAAGGCTGTTATCAACATCATACCCCCATCTTTGATGTCTGCATCAACTCTAACATCCCCCACATCTAATATGGTCCATTTTAAATTTTTGAGACTTTCTGCCAACTGGATGTCCCAACTCTCTTCATTTCTATCTCTGGAGTTCTTCTTTTCACTAATTTCTTCAACAGAAGCTCTATCCTTTTCCTTCACCCAACCAGGGATTGAAATTGCTCCTACTTTATCCATTTCCTTATTTTCTTCCTGTAACATGTTATCTTGCATAGAAGTTACAGGAACACTTCCTTGAATGTGTACATGTCCGCTTTGAATAATGGGTTCAAAGTTCGCCTTGAAAAGAAAACGACTGCCAGAGGTCAGGGAAGCAACAACTTCAGCTCGTCCAAGATCAATCCCTCCAATAGCTCCATCAAGTAATCGTACTTGTACATCACATTCTGGCTTTGCAAGGCTTCCTCTGAGGTCTCCTTCCATATGCAAAATGCCCTTAATGGGTGTCAAAAATTGCCGCAGAGAGTGTACAGCAACAGAGGCTGAAGACTCAATCACTTGAACTAGCGTTGGGACTAGACCAACTGGAAAATTCAAAACAGCAAAATGAAGGTTTGTTTTTGGTCCTAATAAAGTCCCATCCGCATGGATTGTGGCGTTATCTTTTTGTATGAACATTTTCTCAAGACGCAGACCATCATTGTTGCTGTATGCGCCAACTGCCTGGACACGTTGAGTTTTGTAGGTTCCCCACTCCCAATCCTCGCCATGGAAATCAAAGTCTGCCTGTAAAACATGCCCATAGAAAGATAATAAATATGAAAACAAGGAGCAGCGATGAAACATCTCTATCTAGCCACAAAGTTGGTAGCATAACTAAGGTCCGAAATGTCGGAGAGTGTCGCCATGTCGGTGGCTGGCGACACCACTGACACGCGACATTTCGCCGACATATCAGCAACTTTTGGCAGGGGGGCCGATGAAAATTCGAACCCTAGTTTCGGGGGGTTTCTAGGGTCATTTTGGCTTGAATTTTGTTATGTAGCCTAATTTGAGGCCAATAAACACATTGGGAGCATTATTTTGGCCTAAAACATCACTTAATCTAAAGTTTCTGATTGGCACATGCCAGACTATATGCAGGCAAAACTGAAAGTTTGGAAAACTCATATAAACTAATGTAAACATGCAAAGAGAACAAAAATACACAACTGGTGAAGAAAAGCATTAAAGTCTACAATTCATTATACAATTATGTTGAGTATGACTCATGCTTCACATTCTGTTAAATATGGCGAATTTTGCGATATATCATCGAAAAATCGACTTTTCGCAATATATTGCTGAAAAATCGGCGATATATCGTCAACATTTGGTATATGTTGTGTCACTGGGGGGAGTCATGTGACTCATGTCGCCCCCCAACAACATGGCGATATATAGCCGACACTTTGTACCGTGACCGTAACCATTACAATAAATCACAGTGAAGTTCAAAACAATAAAGATGGTCACATTCTAGTCCTTATTTTCCCCTTTAGATACAAAATACAAGAGAGATTATGGCATATGAAAATTGTGTTCCAATACATACAAGTGTGCAATGGATTGGAACACAAGGCTTGTAAAGGGGAGGTGGAGGGCACATAATGGGATTACTACAGCCGCCTATCCCAAAATTTCTATTTGGACCACAACAATATATATCAGCACAAAACAACACACAACCCCACTCCCACTTGCAAGAGCATCCCCCACACGGTTCTGCATGCACCAAGGTGGAACAAGCATATAAATAAATCCCCTTGCACTTAGCAGGGATGTTTGTGGCTTTGATACCATGTTTCAAAGCTTTTGCGATAAGCAGTTGAAACAAGGTTTATGTACTCCTATGATTAATTTTTGTCCAAGAACAAGTAAACAACAAGAGGGAGTTAGATGTTGGGTTTCAAAAAGCAACAGGACTGTTATTTGAGTAACATCATGTGCCTACATATTCTCTGAATCTGCAGGCATAGAATGCCCTTTATTAATAATAAAATAAACAAATCAATATCTGGTATTCCAGCAAAATGGTAGTACTAATTTTAGCGAATTTACAGCAATAATATTGGTTGCTATAATTGATAGATAATGTTACCTGAATTAATCAACTAAATGCATGCCTGATATACTAAATGCGTTGTCCTAAACATGGGTTCAAGAAGATATACCATCGTGTCGCCATTGCCTCCACCACTAGCATCAAGAGAGCCACGCCAGCGACCTTTTAGTTCAGCCAAACCTGGAAGAGTTATGTCTTCAAGAATGACTTCATCTAATGGAGTGCTCTCCCTCCCTATTTCCTGTGAATTAATGGAACTATTATGACCCTCAAAGCAGAAAGACATGAAGACAAATTTGTAATAAGCCTAGCAGAAAGGTAATGGAAGTAAAACTCAGAAGCCAGAACCACGTATGGACACGTCAGCCAAGAGAGTACCTCAAGCAGGTCTCGAAGACTTTCAAAATATAAGCCTACAGCTGACAAAGTTTGTATAAATAGGTCCTGCAAATAAGTAGTCCGCAACTAGATAATCAGTTTCACACATGACAACGAAGAGACATACCATCATAAATTATTTAACCAATAGGGTTCAGGTCCTTACCATGAATTTTAGATTAAGTTTGTCTTGAGTAGGGTGATTTCACATGTCAAACAATTCTCATATGATGCATAAAACTCACAATATAAATACTAGTATATTATGAATAACTAAAGAGGCCACAGCACATGCATTTTTCCAGTAAAGGGAGGTGTTGCTTTGAAGAAAATTAAATTAATGTAAGTAAACAACTGAGAATTCAAATCAAACCCCTTATAGGTTGACAGCACAACTTGAACTGAATCTTCAAATTACAAATTTACCTTTCTTTTCTGTTGATAAGTTCCAAATCGCCCTTTTCTAATATGATACCACTTTGCAGAAAATAGGAAGAGTCTTTGACTCTCCTTCAGTGTATACCATTTAAAGAGATATCAAATGAACAGGTAATCAAGACAATGCAAGAAAACAAGTAGCCTCAACATTTTAAAGTGCACACTGTTGTCATTGCATATAAGGGCTTTGGATCTTCTTGGATGGCAACTCAGGAATCAGGACCCATTAGACTCTGCCTCAGTCAGTTGATATAGCTCTAGTTGAGTTGAGTTATACTATTTTTTCCTGAATGTAACATAACAGCACCTCTACACAATGGTCTCAAGATCAAGCCATCAAGGCATTAAAAGCATATCATCCCACTTCTGCCTCAGGTTGAATCATCACATACTGAAATATCTTCAATTCCTTCCTTATTTATTCCTGAGGCATAATCTTGGCTTGCATCTCCATCATGGATTATCTATGACAAAGCTTAGAAATCTATGATGTACAAACGAACAGAAACATTCTAGACCCACCAAAGCCTAAGTTGGTACTAAGTTTCCACAAAGTATTAACAGTACTTCTAAGTAACATTGAATTCACATCATGGATAAATCAGACTAAAATTGGCTCATCCAAACAGTCACTTGTGCCTTACTTTCTCACTAGCTAGGCATTCTTCGGTGACAAACTTTTTTATTTTTACTTTTTGGATAAATAAGAAATTTCATTACCCAAAAAGGAAGGGAAAGAAAGAAAAGAAGGGGGGTAGAAAACAAGACGAACAACCATGAAATAATTACAAGGCCTAGTCAAGAAAGACAAAGACCTACAAGGGGACACTAATAGACCGTTTGTTTGCAAGAAAAAAAGGGGTGGGAAAATAAAAAGGTGGGACCCACTAGTGGAAAGTGGAAACAGGGAACAAAATAAGAAAGGAAAGGATTTAATGGAAAAGTTGTAAATGTGGGTCCCATGTTAAATACAAATAATATATTTTTCCTCTATTCCCTCCATTTTCCACAAAGTCCCATCTAAAAGTGCAACTTTTACAAGAGGGGGTGGGAAAAGTTGTTTTTGCCACGTAAGTAGACAATTCTCTTAAATCATGGACAGCTGTCTCTCCATTATACCACCTGAGCTAAACAAACACAGAACGCAGACTTCACTATTAAGTAGAAAATCCTACTTCTTCCCACCCCACTTTATTCCATCAAACAAATGGTTTCTATCTGGGACTCCCTCAGCCCTCACATTTGAGATTATATCACAATGGTAACCCAAATGATTAAAAGACAGCGCTAGAGCATGAACTACATCTATCATTGGCTCAACCAAACACAAAACATCAGGTGTATGACTACGAATCAACATGCTTAAGGCCCTACCAGCAGCCTTCTTTGTCATGCCTCTAATATTCCAAAGCAAATTTTTTGTGAGAATTAGGATAGATTTGTTGCCTCCTCGCAGGGTGGACTGCCCCTGCCTTTTCCTTTCTCTGCCTCCACAGCACAAGGTAGCTGGTCAACCCTATCCATCTCAGCAAAGGACACCACCAAACGATCATTCACTAATTCAGTGTTCAAAGGCATCAACCACAATTAGCAAAACAACCACCAAACCACCCTCCACACCTTGGGAAGCATCCAAGTGGGGCCCATCCGAAGAGTTCAAGGAAGACACCACTTGTCCTGTATAGGACAAACTAGGGGTGCCCAAATCCTGTGCAATCGGTTGAAAGTGGGCCCTCCCCTGTGCGTAATCTCTATCTGTTGCAAAATTCCCTGAATTTTCAAAATTTAAGAGTCTAGACTCCCCATCATTCTCTATCTCTTCCTCGTTGGAGCTAGGTTCATTCAACAATTTCTGAGCGTCAAAGGAGGGAGACAAATCAGGAGTTTCAATCACAGTGTCAACCAATCCAGCCAGAGTTGAACTTGACTCTCCCTATCCACGTTTGCACCATCTTCTTCCACCACCGAATTCACTTCTAGTGTTTTCTTCTCCAACTCCGCAGAACTTCCTCACTCTTCTTCTTAACAGAACACTAAGCAACTAGATGGCCAAAAAATCTCAGCAAATTTTCTCACCATCTTCGTACACCACTGATTGAGTAAAGCTGAAGACCTTCTATGTTCTTGGTTCATTGCATTCAACTTGAACTTCAAACACACGCTCCGCTCCCTTATCCACTTCAACCAAGAGAACCCCAATTTAGTTCTATTGTCAAGTGCAATAGGACGTCCCAACGCCTTTGCGATTGAAAAGTGTTGGATTCTATTAGGAGTCTAATAAGAGTTTGTATAGGAGTTAAATTAGAGTTTGCATTCATGTAAACTTCTATTCCTTGTAATAGTCTACTTTTCACTTAATTATAAATAGAGGGCTTGAGATCATGGATTAAGAAGCCATTCACCACAATCGTTTCTTTCAACATGGCATCAAAGCCTAAGTTCGATTAGGATCTTCTTCTATTTTTTTTCTTTCTTCAAACCCATAAACCCCATAGCAAATTATATTTTTTCACCAAAACCCTTCGCAGTTTTTTCTTGTTCTTCTACAACCTAATTCTGCACCATCGCGAAATCAATTCTTCAAACCATAATTCTGCAACCATCGTTTGCAGAATTTTTTCCCTTTTCAAACCCATTGCACGCTGCACTATCGTTTCGGTTCCACCTCGAAGATCGAGAAGAGGAAGAGAGAGAGAGAAGCACGCTTCCTGCGCTTCTGCGACGATTCTCGCTTCTGTCGCTGCTGCTTTTGGATAGATCATAGATTAGATCGGTTCCGCTTCTTCTGAACTTCGTGCTCCTGCTATTGCTCTTCTTCTGGAGCTTGCAACTTCCGCTGAAGAGACTCTGAAGAGTGAAGACTATCTGTATTTATGGTTTCTGTTTGATCGGCCAACCAAAATAAAAGAAACGGCGTCTACTATGTTTGAGGGTTAGGTTTGTAAATTTACAAACTTTCGGGGACTTGTTTGTGATTTTCCATATCCTCGAATCGAATCGAATCGGATCGGGATCAAATCGAATCGAATCGGTCGATCGATTGGAGAAAGGAAAATGGTATTCTTTATAAGTATTTTTTGAATTCTATCATTTGGGTGGTTTGGCTATTCTATTCTCACATTTCGGTTACTTCAAAGGTTGAAGACTCAAGAATGAGATAATTTTGTCAACATGACAACTATTGACGGTCGGCCTCACCACTCGCTTCCTCTACTACCCTACCAACTCCTACCTTGCTATATCAGTAAAACTTTTACAGCTTTCAAGCTTCTTCGGTTTCTACTCCTTGGATCATTGATCAGAGCCACGGATCATATGACGGTTTATCCTCTTCTTTCTTACAATATTCTCCAACTTGGAAGGATAAGTTCGAATCGCTGATGGCTCATATTCTTCTATTGCTTGAAAGGAACCATTCAGCATTCTTCATCACTTTCTTTGTCTAAAGTTTTACATATTCCCTCTTTCTCTAGTAACTTGCTCTCTATCGTAGTCTTACACTGACTTGAATTGTAAAGTGACTTTTTTCCGATCTTCCGTGTCCTCGAGGATCTGGTCACGGGAAGGAGATTGGACGTGGTAAACTGGACAATGGACTTTATTTGCTTGAGCCGATTGGATAATCTGCGTTTGCTTTGACTACATCTTCTAATCCGGTCCATTCGGTAAAATCGGACCTTCATCGGTGGCACCGTAGGCTGGTCACCCCCTCTGGACTCTTAGAAATATTTCCGATTTGGTTTCTTCTTATAATGAGGATAATTTTTTTGCGAAGCTGCATTTTTGGCGGACTCGTTCTACTTATTTACCTTCTCTTCATAATAGAGACCTATTCATTTTATGCTAATTCATCTGATGTGTGGGGTCCCCGCCGACGTGTATCTATTACCGCCATAGGTACTTTGTTACTTTTATTGATTGTCACTCTCGTTCTCATGGATTTATCTTTTAAAACAAAAAATGAGGTTTTCCGATGTTTTCGTGATTTTCATAATATGATTAAAACTCGGTTCAATGCCACCGTAAAGATCCTTCGCAGTGACAATGGCACCGAGTATATTGATGGTGAATTTCAAAGATATCTCTCTGACTCGGCATAATACATCGGACCGGCGTTGATCGGCTGCCCAAAATGGGGTGGCCGAAGGAAGAATCGGCATCTCTTAGAGATAGCCCGTTCCATTATGATTGCTATGAATGTACCCGATCGTCGGAGTGATGCTATACTCACTACTTCTTACCTTGAATAGGATGCCCAGTAGGATACTTGGTTTTAAATGTCCTAATGAGATTCTTCAGGAGCCTCTTCTTTTGTTGTTCCCCAAGGTTTTTGGATGCGTGTGTATGCCGTAATCCGGCCCACCGAGTAAGCCGGCTCCCCGGGCCTCGTTGCATATTTTTGGGGTATTCTGCTACTCGAAAGGGTACAAATGTTATCATCCTCCCTCCGGAAACCATTGTATCCATGGATGTAATTTTTCATGAGTTTTGCCCTTACTATACACCTCTCCGGGGGAGAGTCCTGGGGAGAGGTGTTCTTTCCGACTCTGGATCTTCCTATCATGACCAACACAACTTTAGAGTCCCGGGAGTTTCCGACCGGGGGAGACTTCGGCCGATATCGAGGACTCTAATCCACCCCTTCGTTTTGACCATGTGAAGAACCTAGCGGGGGAGACCACTCCGTGAGACACATTGTTGGGGTCTTTCAAACCGGTTGACCGAATAAGGAGGTGAAGACTTATCGAGGAAGAAATACAACCGGCTAAGCGGGTGAGAGGTGATACGTTACCACTTCAATCTCCGCTCCTAATCGATTCTCCGAGGTATCTTCTTCCAATCTTCCTATTGCTGTTAGAAGGGGTCGATCTTGTACTCAACATCCCATAGCTAAATATGTTTCTTATAACTCTTTGTCCGACTCCTACCATGCTTTTATATCCTCTCTGTCATCTATATCTGTCCCTAAAGTTGGCGGAGCCTATGCTAATAGAATGGAAGGAAGTTATGGTAGAGGAAATGCGGCAATGAAGAATGACACTTGGGAGCTGATTACACTTCCTCCGGGAAACCAATGGGCTGCAATGGGTATTTGTGGTTAAACAAAATATGGATGGATCATCAACAAGTTGAAAGCTGGACTAGTTGCAAGGGGTTTACCCAAACCTATGGGATTGATTATCGGAGACCTTTGCCCTCGTGCAACTAAATATCGGAAGAGTTCTGTTGTCCGTAGCTGTGAACAAACACCGGAACTTGCACCAACTAGACGTGATGCCTTCTTACTGGGGATTTAGCGGAAGAGGTCTATTGGAAATCCCACTGGTTTTTCAATGACAATCTGAGGGAAAGTTTGTCGGTTGAAGAGGTCAATATATGGGTTAAACAGTCTCCTGGATGCTGGTTTGGACGCCTTCTCAAGGCAATGACTTCTATTGGGTACAAGCAAGCAATGCTGATCATACACTATTTGTCGAAGTCGTGTACTAACATCACACTTCTATTGTTTATGTAGACGATATTGTCATCACAGGGGATGATGGTGAAGAAATTCAAAAGTTGAAAGACTTTCTTGGCGAGAGTTTGAAATTAAAGATCTAGGAAGTTCGTTTCTTGGGATTGGGTGGCTCGATCAAATAAAGGTATATTCCTATCCCAAAGAAAGTATGTCCTAGATCTATTATCGAAGTGGGAATGTTGGGGTGTAAACCAGTTGATACCCCTATTGAAGCTGGAGCTAAACTTAAAGAAAAGAGGGAGAACCAGGAACAAAGGAAGATACCAAAGGCTGGTAGGAAGCTTATTTACTTGTCCCACACCGGGCCGGACATCGCTTATGCTGTAGGGATAGTGAGCCAATTTATGCATGATCCATATTTAGCTCATATGAAGGTCATTACTAATACTACGGATTTGAAGGGAACTCCTGGAAAAGGAATACTTCTATCACCCACCGATAATCTAAAAGTAGAAGCATACACCGATGCAGATGGGCTGGATCTCCGACAGAAGTCAATTTCAGGTTCTGTACCTTTGTTGGAGGTAATCTAGTTACTTGGAGAAGTAAGAAACGAATGCGGTAGCTTTATCTAGTACCGAAGCTGAATATAGAGCTATGGTTCGTGCAGTTGTGAGCTACTATGGTTGAAAGGCTTGCCGCAAGATATTGGAGTCCAAGTTCCAAACCCTATGATGTTATACTGTGACAACAAGTCTGCTATTAGTATTGCTAATAATCCAGTGCAACATGATCGAACTAAGCACATTGAAATTGACAGGATTTGTCAAAGGAAAGTTGGAACAAGGGCTTATCTGCATGCCTTTTGTAAGATCTGGAGACCAAGTAGCAGATGTTTTCACTAAGGGTTTGAAAGAAAGAGATTTCCTTCCTATTGTAGGCAAGTTGGGCATGACTAATATCTATGCCTCAACTTGAGGGGGAGTGTTGGATTCTATTAAGAGTCTAATAAGAGTTTGTATAGGAGTTAAATTAGAGTTTGCATTCATGTAAACTTCTATTCCTTGTAATAGTCTACTTTTCACTTAATTATAAATAGAGGGCTTGAGATCGTGGATCAAGAAGCCATTCACCACAATCGTTTCTTTCAACAAAAAGAGAACTCTCGCGTGCCAATACTCCTAAGGGAGATCCGGAAAACAAATCCAAATTAATTTTGTTCATGCCTGCGCAGCATTGACGTTAAAATCCAGCAACCAGCGTTGAAACCAAACGACATGCAAGGAGATTTGACCGGGGCTCATCTCCACACCTCTGTCATGTCCCTTTCAAAACCAAACTGGAAAATAACGAAACCTCTGCCAATGGAATACAGGAGACCTGAGAATCTAATTTCCAATTCCGCACCTCCTTATGCACTGCATCCATGGCAGTTTTCCGAAAAATCAAACCGTCCGATCAAGGCAAAGCGAAACAAATTTTGCTGCTGCTCATAGTCTGCCTGAGGAATCACCACTCTTGTAAACTTCCCTGCCTGGATCGGCTCAGGCAGGCCTCCCAAACACACCTCTAAACTCCCCTTAACCTCTCCAGCATACAAAATACCCTCAGCCGCTGCCGGATCTGGCAAGCAGCCATCTTCAGCCACCGCCATGATCAAACCAAGAACCAGAAAATGAAATCACCACAGCTCCTAAAATTTCAGACCTTCTCGCTCCTAAAATTTCAGACCTTCTCGCTCCTAAAACAGATCTCTCTGCCACTTCCTTCTTCGGACACCTTAGTTGATAAATAAACAAATAAATAAAATGAATTCGCGGTCAATCCATGCACTGTTACTGTGTACATTGTTCACTATTCACTGCCACAGAGGCAAACATGCACAGTCTACTTTTACTTATTTGTATCGTCATAAAAATTTTCTGCTTACCTATAAAACCAAAAAGGAAATTTATTAAAAAACCAGATCCAGCTAAAAGCACATGCAAAGGTATTGCCTATATGATTATGAGGACTATACCTATCGTTCATACTAATCCATAGAACTAGTAAGAAACTAAATGGCCTAAGCCACTCTAGAAGTTAAGAATTTAACATAAGTGTTGGCATGCTGGTACCTACGTTGATTGGTACAAGTATATAAATGCTTAAAGGTTTACGATAGGATATAGCATGACATTTATCCAGGTAAAGGAAAATCGAACCTTTGATCGAGAGCGAACAGCAGGATCAGTACTTCGAGAAAGAAGTCGTGCAAGTGGAAGCATTTCAGCAACTTCAGCTCTAGGAACTTCTAGCCTCATTCGCCACCTACCCATGGAAGATATCACGCTACCTAGATGCCCAGCCATTGCCCTTTTCAACAAGCCACCACCATCCATACCAGCCGGGTGTCGGTCACGTGTACCAGGCAGCACATATTCACCTTGAAGCTCATACCGGCTAGAGGTTTGTTCCAGAACGGTTTTTTCAACAGTTATCTGCACAAGGATAAAGCAACCTGTTTCAGTATTACATCTTACAAGAGTAAAATTCACAAATACAATGAAATGAAAACAAGAATATTTTCCTGATATGAATACAAAGTTAGAATACCCCCCCCCAAAAAAAAAAAAAAAAAAAAAGGAGAAATAAATAAAGTTTTACAAGAAATCTACATAGAATCCAAGAAAAGGACAAGGTTTAAATAAAATTAAAAAAAGGGGCCTAAATATTGAAATAAATGGGCTGACCAGAAGGACATGGACTTTGTAAATTTCTCAGGTAGGTGGGAAAAGAAAGTAGCCTGCCTCAACAACACCAATGTAGTTACAGTATTCAAAATAGAAATCATTCAAAGGAGAAGTGATAAAACCCTAATAATATTTCCCAAAAATTCATACAAGAATGCAAGAAATAACAAGATAACACTGGTTTCTATGGTGCCAGTCACCCCCACACCTCACACTGGTGTCCCAAGAACTCTCATAAAACATTCGATCCCCTCTCCACTCACTTGTCCCTCTATTTATAACCCTCAATTATCCCTCTATTTATAATTTCAGATAACCCTAACTAACCCTCATTCCACATGGCCTCTCATCCTAGGGTCCTAACACTACCGGCCCCTCGAAAATCACCTTGTCCTCAAGGTGATGGAATTGTTGAAGTTTAGTCGTGTGATGGTGCCGCATAGCCGTAGTAAATCAAAATCATCCTCCCAGGCTGAATAACACACCCACTACTCAAAATCAGACTTGGAGCTTTTTTTTTTCCCTGTAACGAAACTAATCCCCATCGCACCGCCGCATCTCAAGGAGCTCGCGTGCAGCTGTTGGAAGACAATGGATTTTCCTCGGTCCGCCGCAGCCCCAGCGTTGCCGCCTCCCTTTCTATTCGGAGTTCGAGGTTGAAGGCGATGGTTCCCCAACTTGTTGGTTCGGTTGGACCATTTTCGGCAAGTTCTTGGTTCATGCTTGGTTTGGGTTTTGGTGACCCGTTTGAGTTATTTGGGTTTAAGTAATGCTGAAAAGGCTTGGATTTTGGGTATACGAAATGGGCCAGGCCCATGAGTGATGATGAAAAGGAGTAAGGTCCAAATACTTAAACCCATGGGTGAAGGTAATGGGCTGATCGTTGGTTTGATTGTAGGGATTGGGTTTTGGGTTGTGGACGTAATTGGCCCAAAATAATTCTATTAAATGGGCTAGACATGAACACTTAAAATCATGGGTTAACAAATAGGGGTTGGATATTGAGTTAATGAAATACGATGGGTGGGATTAATGGAATGGGTCGGCAAGGGGGTTTCTTAGGAAACGTACGGCCCAATCTTTGAACTTGGATCTCTTGGGTTCTAAATCTGATTCTAGCATACCTGATTGGGCCCGAATTAGAAGCTCCTTGGCCCTTAATGTTTGAACCAAATTGATTGACCGGTTTGGGTTGAGCTGAACCAACCTCAAAAACCCTAAAACTCCACTCTCTTCTTCCTTTCCTGCGAATAGAATTTTTGGCCGCTTGCAACTTGCCATCGATTGTACCTGGTCTCCTTCTATGCTTCTTCACTTCATCGCATCTCGATTTTATAGCGAATATTGCTCCTCCACTCGGTCCGGTAGGTATCTTCACTCAATCCTATCTTCATCTTTTGCTCCACGTTTGGTGATGCGTGACTTCCATAGCCGGCGATTTCATCCTTCATTCGATACTTCTCAACCTGGTTGTTGTCTATCTCCAAATTTGATGTCGGTTGTCTCCCGTCGCTAAACTCACACCTCAGGGCTTCTTTGAATCCCGTCCAAGAAAATGCCGTCCAATCTTGTGATAGATCCAGTCAAGTGCCTCTCCTTCCAGATGTTGGATCGCTACCCCCAACCACCGCTCTTCCTCGTCTGGTTCTCCCGGGGAAGAGAAGAACCTCTAAAATCCATCTCCGAACTCCTCCTTCACCGGAACGAAGGCAGCACCATCACCTCTCCCCGGATCGTTCGCTTCCGTGCCAATTGATAAAACCCTAATAATATTTCCCAAAAATTCATACAAGAATGCAAGAAATAACAAGATAACACTGGTTTCTATGGTGCCAGTCACCCCCACACCTCACCCTGGTGTCCCAAGAACTCTCATAAAACATTCGATCCCCTCTCCACTCACTTGTCCCTCTATTTATAACCCTCAATTATCCCTCTATTTATAATTTCAAATAACCCTAACTAACCCTCATTCCACATGGCCTCTCATCCTAGGGTCCTAACAAGAAGATTTAACTGTTCGGGCAAAAAAAGGTTCAACAGTTAACAGAATCCTTTTCTTCATGCACAATATTCCTTATAAATTCAATATGAAGTCCCACAAACATAACCAGTAGAAGCAGAAACTCAGATTCTTATTTAGATTGAAAAAAAATCTAAGGTGGAGGGTTCCTCTTAAGAGAAACAAAATAAAACAGATCAACAAACATAGAGAACTACCACAAACATTCAGAAAATTAAGTGATACCCAGCTCTTCTCAAAAAGCTTCCCAGCTAAAACACCTAAATCCCTTCAAAATTGTATACAACATATTCATACAGCGCCTAGATTTAGCCCAGGATATGGACAGATATTTCAGTTTTTGACTGCTATGTATTGAAGTACAGTATTATATTGCATATTATTTTGACTGGGAAATTTAAAAAAGGGAGCTAGAATATGCAATTCTCCAAGAACTCAATACCACAGTTCCACTGTATATTGTTCAGAATAAATTGAGGTGATAAAGTCAGACACGAAAGCAAAGAATACAGTAGGAAATCAAATTAAGGAGACATTAATCAACTGATAGTTAAATCTTATTCGTTTTTCAAGTTGGTACATTGCCCCAAAAGAAAATTATTCAACAGAACCAGATTCATAACAATGCACTTTAATGCAAAAGATCTGCACAACAAAACAAGTTACATTTGTAAGCATGGTATACTTATACTCACAACATCCCCACTCCACCGAGCAGCCACATCCAGGGCTTCACCTAGTACACCACTGAATTTGGGGTGAAATACAGATAGCATCCCATGACCCCTCCTTTTCTGAAAATTAAGTTGGAGCTCTGCCTGAAAATATGAAAGTAATTAGATGGTTCGGAAAGAAAAAGAAAAAAATCATCTTTTGAGAAACTTCTGATTACTGTGTACACAATGCCATATGTTGCTTGAAAAATAAACTTTCATCTCCTTAATAAAGAAGAATCACTAATGCAGTCGATTGGAAAATCAGCATAAAACCATAATGTTTTGAGTCTTTTGACCACTGTGCAATAAATCAGAATTACCAAGACAATTGCAAGCAGATTGACCAGAAGATCTGTTAAAAAACTGGTCGCAATGGGGTGGGAATCAAAAGGATGAGGAGGTAGAGGTCACAAGGAAGAGAGACAGAAGAGAGAGAATAGACATAGCAACAACCTTAATACCACCTACAACAACAATTCAACCATAGCACAAATGAATCAGGTTGGTTACATGGATCCTTTCAAACTGAACAGAGATCCTAGCATTTCTAATAATAATAATAGATGGCTAGAAATGAAAATGAAAATGAAAATTATAAATATGAAACTAAGAGGAAAGAGGGCAGCCCAGAAAACCATAACTACATGGTGTCAACAATGCAGATTCTTGCTCACCAATAGGCTCTATTTGAGGTCATAGTTGACACAAAACCTAGACTATGCATGTCATTCTTCACAGCCTTACCTATGGTTAATTTAAGCCGAGCCCTAGATCTTTTAGCTCCTTATTGAGGGCGTTGACCTTCATTGCAAATTGCCAAACCACCTCAGACAACATTCTTGAAGCTGGTGCCGATACACGCAACTCCCGCATCAGCTCTAACATGTTTGTTCCTCACTTTGTCTACAAGATAAAGCTTTGCTCTATAGCACTCCTTAACTGCTCAGCATTCAACCCCATACATCATAGTGGTTGAACAACAATCTTATACAACTTCCCTTTAATCTTTAAGGGAATGTGTCACACAAAAATCCAGACACACCTCTCCACTTCTACCACCCCACTTTAACTTCTTGTGAAATATCATCATCTATGTCACCTTCCTTGTGAAAGATAGTTGTCCCAGTGCCTATGCAATCCAAAGCACTGGTGACGGGCGAAATTCAAAGTGACAACAATAAGCCAAGTAAGGCTTCCTAGGCAACCAGGTGGAACAAGGTGCCTGGCTGCCGAAGTGATACCTTGACAATTATTCTGGGTGGTACGTCTTTCTCCTCAACTCTCACCACGTAATCATCCCTCATAGTGTGACTAAATTTACACATCATATACTCTGTCTTTGGTCTACTAATCTTATAGCCTTTTGTTCCGAGGCCAATCTCCATGTCTTGATGCAGATATGAAGACCTAAATTACAAGCAGAAGAGCCAAGGAGAAGATGTCCAAGTAGGACTTTAAAGAGTATTACTAATAAATAATAATAGTAGCTCAGTAGTACTTCGTTTTTTTTAAGCTCTTTTAATTTCAGTAATAGTTTCTTTAAGCTCTTTTAATTTCAGTTGGACCTTGGTTCAAAGTTGCTTCAAGTGGTATATTTCTGGTCTAGTTTAAGTCAGGGGCAGGATGGTCCAATCTTGTCTTTTAGTAGACCTGCACACATAGAGAGGTCATACTCTGCCTTTTTTTGGTTTTCTAGTGCTAGTCCTAGTCCAAAGAGGATTCTCTTAATCTGGTACTTAAAGCCCATGGATATTAGCCCCTTGAGGAGAATAGAGAGACCCAAGTTTTATGTGATATTTGCTCAAAATATTTATGTGTCTACTTATTCTGTTTTGTAGTTCTGACCAGGTGATTTAAGTCCAGGTTTAGGTTTTCGGTGTTCAAAGTCCAAGACATGGGATCCTAGGTGTTTCAAGTCAAAGACTCCTGCTGTGGCTGAGGATTCGGCCTTTACTTTCATCTTACAGATTATCTAATTGAAGAACAGGTTCAGTATGAAAGTAGGCTGCAGATCCAACTGACACCCCCCCCCCCCAATACTCTCTTTTTCCCTTTAGTTTTATTTTTCCCAAACTCAAGAACCCACCAAACCTAAACCCTACCCTAACCCTATTCAGGAAATCATCATTCATCAATACCCAGAGATTACCACATCTGTTTAAACTTCAACCACATATCAACTCCACCAAGCTCTAGACTTGATCCAGCTTGCACGGCCCTTTCCCACCATCTAAAACCCTAAATCCAGTGATGCAGGTTGAACCGTTAATATCAGATTTGGTGGTCAGCAGTTAGAAACCCAGGTGAAGCCCAGGTGAAGCCCCTAGGCTGCCCAACAGCACACTAGTAGTTTAATAGCATTCCATATTCAGTTCTATCAGTTGATTGGACAGTCTAGTTGATGAAGCCTTAAATGAATGAGAGCCAATTCTTCCAAGATCTTTAGGAGAACCAACTCATATGGGGTGGACTGGTTTGGATCTTAGGGGAAATGGTTAAGTTAGGTTTTCGGGGTTAAAGATCATATGTTCTTAAATGATATTTAGGATATCAAGGATGCGTAGCCCATGTGAGATAAACTCCTTGAGATAGGAAAATGGGGTCTACAGGCATCAGAATGGTAATACAAACTAAGTCGAGATCCCCGGCAAAACCCTGAGAATTGTCCATCTCGACCTCCATCTCGTTTCTGAGATCTCAATTCGAGTCTTCCATTTAACTCCCAGGTCTCGTCAAGTTGAAAGTTGAAACAAGATATCTCGTCTCATATAAGCCGTCTCAACCCCTTTTCTTCCCCAACATCTGTTCTTCCATTTTTGGCTGGATTTTTTGCCTAAAAACTGGAGGATCTTCCCCTACACTGCATCTACACTCTACTTTGCTCATTTACAACAAGTAATCAACAAGAATCAAGTGATTTTGAAACCATTCTTCAAGGAAGGTGAGTGTTTTCCCAATTTTTTTTTTTTTTTTAAATACTATGTTCTAAAAAATATATTTCATAAGAAATTAAAATTAGAAAATAATGAAAAACACTAGACTCCATTTGAAGGCTATAACCTCAAGAGTTGGAGGAGTTTCTTAGTCACTTAGTCATTGATTTCATTTCACTCTGGTACTCATGATACTTGTAGCCTTGTAGTTGTAATGTCATAATGTGGAATTGTGAACAATGGATCATGTTTGATGTATGTTATCAATATAAACCTTTATGTTTTCATTTATATCAATTAATGGTTGTGTATTCATGTTTTATAAGTTTGCATGTTCATTCTTTCAGCATTTCGATTTCAAAGTTAGGGACAAGTTGGAATCCATTTATACATTTGTTTTCTCAAAAATCTAAGGCCACCACTATGTTTAGAATGCTTAAAATAGGCTAAATACCAACTCTCAGCCCAACTTGAGCCCTAAAACCCACAGAGATGGGCCACCAAGTTCACTCAAGTTGATCAGCATTCTTTTACCAGATCTCGGCCGAAATCTCATGAGATCTTGATTTTTTGGTTGGCCCAGGTCTGAGTTGAGATCGAGATCTCAAACCATGGCAAGGAGTAGAGCTTCTCATCAGTGGTAAGGTAACTCCAGCTGATTAAGTAAGCAGTCTAGTGTTTTTAATTCTCTCCTTGGTAGTCTTTGTAGCAGCCTGCCTCCACTACATCTCCATCTTAGCTTGTTACTAGACTTAGTTACATCCCTCCAGGTAAGTAACAAGTTAGCCTCATCAATTCACCTTTCCCCTATTTTAAGTTGTTGTTTCAACAAACCCCACCCTTCGGCCCTTCGGCCCTTCTTCCTTCCCTAAGAACCCTTAGATTTCATAATTCCTAAACCCTCCATTAGAATCCTACCCCGCTGCAGATCCATTATCCCTCTACCTCCAATATCACTCGATCCTAATCTCAAACCTTTTCACCCCAATAAAACCCTAAATCCTAGTGGCCCTAGATTCCCAAACCCTAACCTAAAATCCTAATTGTGAAATTGTAAACCCAAACCCTAGATCTTCAAGAACCTGGCTCCACAACTAATAAGCTTCCCTTCTAGAACCCTAGCATCCCAACCCCAAACATGTAGCCCTAAACCAGCCCCTGTTACAACCGACCAAAGAGTTCTAATAACCCTAACAGAACCTAATCCAAGTTCCCTGCAAACCTAACCCTAAATGCAGAACCTAGGGAACCAAACCAGCATTCAGTCATTCAAAAAAATTCACAAAAAGAGGACTTAAGTGAGAGTGCAGTTCAGTCACAGAATTCTGTTTTGGCCCTAAATAGTAGCTTACATTAGTCCTGACCGAAATCCCTGGAAGCCCTAATTTGTCTTACTGCTATTCATCTTAGGAACTTGGATTTCTGGTCCTCATTCACTTAGGCTCATTACTACATACTAAGTTAGCCTTAATATTTGCTTTTGTCTCATCCACCAAAACAATGTCATCAATGAAGAGCATACACCATGATAACTCATCTTATATATTGTTGGTTAATCCATCCATAATAAGTTCTTCCTCCCCACCCCCCACCCCCCCCCAAAAAAAAAAAAACATCCATAATAAGAGCAAACAAATAAGGGCTTATGCCCAACCCCTTATGCAACCCACATGCAATTGGAATTCCTTGCCCTGGCCTCCCACCAATCTCACGCTAGCCACCCTACCTGCCCATGATCTTTGTTATTACATCTATATAATGACTCAACACCTCGCTTTGCAAAGACATGCAAGATTATATCTCTAGGGACTCTATCATAGGCTATCTCCAGGCCAATAAATACCAAACAGAAATCCTTCTTCACAAATCCAGATCTTTCCATGAGCCTCCTCAGTAGATAAATAGGTTCTGTTGTGAATTTATCCAAGATAACACCTCAATACTAACTAAATCAAACTAATTTTCCATTCCAAAATTCTATAAATCCAAGTAGGACAGCAACCGTATTTACAAGGATCAAACAAACCAAGCTAAGATTCTTAAAACCAAATAAACAATTCTGTTCCAATTTGCTAAAGAAAACTAGCTTAAAATGACAAAATACCAGAAATTTTCAATCAATACAAATTACTGATTAACAGTAAGACATGAATACTAGATTAAAGAAGGCTTAACTTTGTTGATTGATTAGCAGCAGATAGGACCACACACAATCATATTCATGTACATATTCCTGTTTACATAATTAAGACCTCAAATATGATTTATATCAAAGGCTCATTACATCAATAAGCTCAAAAATAAGATTCCCAAAGTCCATAGATCCCAACCATAGGCCCACAATAAAGTCTCTTGAGGCCCAATTGAAAAATATTAAGTGCATTACTTTAACTATGCACTCTAAGCAAAATCAAAAGAGGGTAGTAAATCAGATTAAATGAATGGACCCAAAAGATTAAAATAGGAAATAATTTCCAAAATCACAATCAATCATGACCCATAAATAAATGATTGCTGAATCTCAGCTCAGATCAATACCCATTTTCCCTAATTCCACATCCAACTCTTTGGTTGTTATATGCATGAATAAATTAAAAGGGAGCAGCAATAAGGAAATACTATTCAACAGCAGGTTAATGTAAAAGACTGCGAGGGTCTAAAACATTGTCTCACCGTCTCACCCTCTAGCATCCCTCTAAGAGAAGCTAGCTCCAACTCATCAAGTGGTAAATGGCGCACCTATTGACATAATGTAAAACAAGTCAAACAACGATTAAAGCACATGTCAGTGCAAAATATAAAAAGATCATACCCACTGACAATCACTGAAAGGGGGGGAGAGGGGGAAGAGGAGTACCCAGTTCGCAAGGCTCCATCACTTGGGGTCCCGGGGAGGGTCAAAAACTCATAATGTACACAGCCCTACCCCCAATTTTGCAGAGAGGTTGTTTCCAGACCGGACCCATGACCACTTGGTCACAACAGAGCAACCATCATGGTTGTGTCAAGGGCTACCGTCACTTAAGAAAATAGTACTTAGACTATATAGAGAAGAACAATGACTTTGGTCTTTATTAAAAAAAAATATATATATATATATATATACACACACACACACACACACACACATAAAATACAAGTACCTCCAAGCTAGCTGAATGTTGCGGTCGGTAACAAACATTAGTTCTAAGTTGCCCCTTTTGGAGAGAAAAAGACACCATTGTTTCATTTTGCAAGCTTTCTTCAGTAATAGTTTGCAATGGTCCAATAACTTCAACTCCCAAACTCTCATCAGGTCTCCCTGTAGCATCCAACTGCATTCCCAGCAAGTATCCAAAAAAAATTAAAATTTAAGAAGTAAAAAAACATACTTTACCAGGAATTAGATGCTTCACTTTCGACATTTATCTGGCTATTACAAGGAACATACTCTATCAAAATGTTATGTGGTGAAACTCAGAAAAAGAATCCAGGATCAGTCACAAAGAACGAAAGATTTTTGGTTATCTTGCTATTAAAGAGTTGAATGACACATTTCTTGCATTTTTCTTACCAAATGGGACTCTGTAAGTAAAAGGCCAAAGTTATTTGATCCCCTCGAAGATTTTAGGCCAGCAGTGATTCTCCCGTATCACCTTAGTATTTTTTCTTTTGAAACCAAATTTCTTCATATAGCTTCAATGTGTAGCAAGCACTAATAGTTCTTGGGTTGAACTCTTGTCTTTTGGGAAATCTCATCAATCTTTTATTTAAAAGAAAGAGAAAGAGAGAGAGAAACCCAAGCTCTACGATCATACCTTGATTTTCTCACGTGAAATGCTCAAGGATCCAATCAACTGAGGAGCCAACATCAGCTGGTTCAGTTTGATGCCAGAAAGTGAAATCTCCCCTGCAAGAGTACTTTGCTTATGTCTTTCTACAAAATTCTCCTCAACACTGTTGACTTCCTCATCAATTACATCAGTTGCCTTTAAAACTTTTCCTTGAAACTTAATCCTTCCAGTTGCTTTCAGATAAACAGGTCTAGGGGAATCGAAAGGGTACGAGGACGACAAACTGAAGAACTCAAAACCACGCATCCGGAAGTCTAAGTCAACTCCCTCAATGATAAAGGGCATGCCATCATTTAAAACAGTCACTTCTCTGTTTAACCAATACTCATCAGGATAAGATGTTTGAACTTTGGCATACAAGTCAAAAGCAATTGATGATGAATTAACTGTAATATAATCATGTGAAATAATAATATCCCCACGTGCATCACTGAATGACCCTTCAGCTTTCGGTGCAACCCACTTGATGTCAAATCTCCTGTATCATAAATCTAACATTGTATAAGTTAAATTGAAATTAAAAGAAGATGAGTAATTTTTATTTTTTTTTTTTTGGTCAAAGGATGAAAAGAAGATGAGTAATTACTCAGACCTCTCTTGACCTTTCTGACAATTAAGCGAAATTTTCCTGCATTTCCAACAATTACTTCCATATCCCTGATGCTAATGGTGTTTGAAAAAAGATAGAGTTTGACAATCTTATCCTTGATAATTAAATTTGCCATTGATCATTTTTTTTAATATTTTATTTTTTTAACAAAAGGTGGGACCCACCACTTCATTTCATTCGGTTTAACCAATGCAACCCTCCAACCACCTCAGACCACCAAAATCTGCACCAGCATTGTTCTTCTTCGACAATGATCTGCAGAGATATCCTTTGCCGCCAGAAGCAAAACCATCAGGTGAAACTGTGAAAGAGCACATCAGTGCCCATGGAGAAGGAAATATGGGAAGGTTGACAGAGAAGCATAAAAAAGCCAACATTAATATCATTTCTTGTGTCGCAATTGAAAGCGAGGAACGACGAAAAATCTACTTAACAGATAGGAACTTTGAAAAAGAGTCTTAGGCTGATTGACATGATCAGTTGAACTGGTCAAGTATGCAGCAGCATAAAAGATCACTAACTCAGTAAATTACAAATTGAACCTCATCATTTTTTTTTTTTTGGGGGTGGGGGGGGTTTGGGGGTGGGGGGGGGGGGGAGATTTGGGGGTGGGGCTGATTCACATACTTGTCCATACATAAGAAAGAAGAAGCCACAATATGAAACTCATAGAGAGACAGATAGATAATTGAACTGTGCAACCCTACTAGCAATGGCAATTTTATTTTTTTTTGGGGGGGGGGGTGTGAGGAGTTGTGCCACTAGAGGGATGCCTTTCGTACTGAGGAACAGCGGAAATGGGAAGAAGAGATGCTCCGGCACGGAATAAAATATAGGTAAAATAAAGAAGGAGATCAACATAAGGCATAAGCAGGTTTTGGACCATGTGGTGGTGCATAGTGGGTTGAAACCCTAATTTTCTTGTCCCCTATGTCAACGAAAATTGTTAAAGTTGAAGTGAGTTTATCAGACATCTAGTCTTCCTGCAAGGAAAGAGGATGAAGATGCAACACATTGATTAAAGGAGACTTCCTGCAGATTGCAACCCATCCAATGTCAACCCTACGGAGCATTGGAGCCCTCCAACCAACAGGGTTTTCAGGTTGGTAGATGAAATTGCAGGACTTAACAACCCCAACCATGGCAACAAACCCCACATCTGTTGCTGTTGTTCCTGCCATCATCCGTGCAGTCCCCTTCTCTGAGGAATTCTGTCTTCTGAACATTTAGGTTTATGATTACTTTTTTTTTTTTTCCTTTTCTTTTTTTAAGTGAAAGTTGTTGAGTGTTAAGGACAGTTACAGATTGACATGAGTTGGGGTTATGGAGGTAAAGAATCAATCCAAGTCTTGCCAACATTCAATTTTGCTTACTAATCTGAGGCTGTGGTAGAATGAATGCCACCACCATAGAGGACAAGAAGAGAAAAATAAGGGTTCCCCTAGTTTTTTTTTGCCGGATCTGCCAGAAAGGTCAAGGGAACTCTGTGTAATTTTGTCAAAAAAGATCAACGAACAGATAAATATCATATAGCTAGGTCTTAGAACCTTACGGTTTCAATAGTGACCCAGAAAGTTTGGTTTCACCATTTAGTTCTCCCAGTTTGAATGGTATCAGTTGAATTTCACCTGGTAAATACCGATACAAAATTTTGTCAAAAGACAAATTTCCAGAAAAGTTTACATCCATTGCTGTGTCATCCACTTCACCCTGTAAATGCAAAGAACAATAAGAAATAAGTTTAATAAAGCAAAATAATATAAAAAACATAAAGGGTGCAAAATGTGGAGAATCCACATCCTGGCCAGATTAAAAATGCAACCTCCAAAAATGATGACTCGATAAATAATTGAAGCAGTCAGTGGTCATCATGAGATGTGAATGTACAAATGTAAGTATGGTTTTTGAAGTGATGCTGAAGAACAATTAAGACTTTGAAGCAGGAATGGCTAGATTGATATAGCAACTATACAAATCCTGAAAAGTAATAAAGCATCAATAGTGCCCCCAATCACCACCCACTATGCAGTTTATAACATAATATAAGACTGCAAGAAAGAGCAATATCTTGTATTCATGAAAAAATAAAAATAATTGAGAGCTTCAACATACTGAATCAAAATATAAATGGAGGACTTAAATAAAAGTGTAACAGATTATCCTAACCAACAACTCATAAGGGGGATGCATGATGCAGATACAGCATCAAATGGGCTTGATTTCCTAGGAATAAGCTTGAGGATTCAATCATATAGGGGTTGGGCCTTCTGTTCCACGGGCCTATTCCCCATGGGCCGAAAATTTGTGCACCAAGGTGGTACACAAATTTTAGCCAATTCAATTAGTTTATTTTTATTCTTGGTTTATTTTAGAAACCACCTGACCACTTAAAAAAGTCACATAACTTAATTACCCAGTGAGGTTTAGACTTCTATTTGTTTCAAAGTTTGTTTCTATATCCTAAATGATAGGATCTGGTTTTAAGTTAGAGTTGTTTTAAACTTTTAATTCAGATTCAAGTCAGTTAAGAGTTGTACTTATGTTTTAATTAGATTCCCAGTACTATTAGAGCTAGGACTTCTACATTGTAACACTTATTAGCCCTTGTGGATCTAAGAATAGGAAAATAGTTTGTATAAGTTGACAAAGTAAAAGGTTGTTCAGCATTAAAAGTTTGCTACTAAGGGCCTGTTTGGATATACAAAACAGCACAACATAAAGTATGAACTAAAAAACTATTTCCTACAGCTTATATATACTAATATACCCCCATTGGGGGGAATAGAATTTCGGACTCGAAGAACCAAATTTTTGCATTAAGCAAATTTGGTTGCTGCCTCCCTTCTCTGTGAGAGTGTTTTCTAGTGCTTAAAGCCCAGTTAATCAATCGTGAATGCTGTTTAAAGTCAAGGAAGATGCTGCCTTCCTCTGTGAAAGTGATTTTTAGTGTTGAGGAGGATTGTGGGCGCTAGGCATTTTGAAGTCTTGGTTCCTTCTTCAACCATAGAATCAATCTTCTACAAGGTCTGCTTTACATGTAAAGCTTGTACCAGATAAGGGAATCTAAGCTGAGCTGCATTCTCCTCTTCCCCTCTTTATTTTTTTTCCTTTTTATTTTTGTAAATCCTCCATCACATGAATCCCTCAAATGGCATATTTACCACTGGATTCATCCAAAACCTCCTTGCTGCTGCCCGAGAATAGAATCAAGCACATACCAATGTTATTCAAGGGAAATGCTGTGTTCAAAACCTGCAACTATCCTCTAGAAGAACATACACAAGGTTTTTCTTGCAGAGATTCTGCCAGTCCAATCCAATAATCTTCATCTCCTTCAGAACATATCATTCCCAAACCCTCCTAACACAACCGTTCGAATCTGGTAACAACCTGACCAGCCAAAACCCCCGAGTTTTGCCTTACCAGTGTCTCTCAACAAGACCCAACTTTCAGATCTCAAAATCCAACCATCAAGTCTATCCAATATTTAGATCACATAACCCTCTTCCATTGGAGCTTGATCCAACTTCTTGCCTTGCCTGCCCAATAGCAAGAGTTGGGAATCGTACTTTTCAACAAATGGCCTTGCTAAGAACGGTCCTTCAATAAACCACCCCAAGCCAGACCCTTCCAGAGGATGCTTACCTTTCCCAAACTCCATCACTGAACCCTAGACTAAATTTGGAATTTCAGCAAATCCTAACCCTAATTTTTCAAATTCAAGTTTGGTTTTATTGGATCCGGGAAGAACTGGTTCCTAGTTGATGATCTATCAATCTAGGACTACATTAATGTGGGGCAAAGCCAAGAGAAGCCTAAAGTAGGATTTCTGACAGAACCTGATTACTTTGTTAAGGAAGGGGGCATCAGGGCATCATAGGAACAAGGTGAAAACATAAGAAAGATAAAGAAGATGTTCAATAGAAATCAATTGATAGACTATTGTGTGATGGGATTTGGAAACTGAACTGCACCTACAACATGAAACTACTACCTAGTAATGATTTTGACTGCTAAGCAAGACATGTACCTTTCACAGAAAGGAAAAAAGAAAAAGAGAGGGGGAAAAATGCAAGACATGTACCTCTGGGCATATCCATGCATTTCCAGCCCCTCGAATTTCACCACCATCCACAAGGCTTGCTCTGATTCCGTACAAGTCAGCAACCTAGAAAAGAAAATCTTACAAAACATAATGACTGAGGCAGAATGGCAGATGAGTGCTACTTCAGGCATGTAAGGCTATAATCCTAGGAAACTTACACAGTTATCACTGTTGAACGTGAAATTGGCTGATACATAAGAAAATGGAATACGGTCAAATGCTGCCACTGCCCCAGCTTCCTTATTCTTTGTAACTGCTTCAGACGCAAATGATGGAGGATATTCAGAAATTGAATGAACTGCCTTCCTTGAAACCATTCCACTTCCGACAAATATAGGGGCATCCAATGGACCTTGACAGTTGAAGACAGCAGTTACTGATCCTGCCACCTGCACTCAAAATATGAAGGAAATTGAAATGAGAAAAAGGCAGAACGGGTTTATGGATCACACAAGCTCATCTGGAGATAAGAATTTTCCATTTCCAGGGTTGAATGAATGACTATGAACTGTAGACAGGTCTACCATTTTTACGGTCATTTATTTCAGTTCAAATATGAGAAATAAAGAAGAAAAAGGGACATTATAACAACTTAACAACAAAGATCTTGCAATTATAAGTTGCAAAGACAATTGTTATCTTCAGTCCGTCAAATATAACCAATCAACAACTCCTCATAATTAAACTAAGGCTCATACCCATCAAAACGCCAGCCACACACGAGGGAGGGGGGAGTACATACCGGGAACAACAGAGGCTTCATATTGAAAGTCTTCATAAGGGCATTCACTTCAACATGTGGAACCTAAAATACAAGCAAAATGTATAAGTAAGAGTTGAACCAAAAACAAATAAATTTGGCATCCAGGTTTTGAAGAAGATTTGTTGGTCCACCACATTTCTCCGAACCAGAAACTATCAAGCCTAAGGGCAAGGTCTTCAAACTAAGAAAGAAGCAAATGCAGTGGTTAGAGATTTCATGAGACGGGTATGAAGCATGCCCTATGCTTCCTAAAGTGATTCATCTGCCACCACCAGGCAAGAGCTTAAGTGGATGATGTTAGGATGATTAGGGTGATGAAGCTTAGAATGAAGTAAAACATAAGCATTAGGTTCTGACGAGCACAAGGAACAACTGGTATGGCCATCTATAGGACTTCCTTCTGGTGCCATAACCAACTAATGACATGAGAAGACAAAATGGCATATTTAAGGATCACCACCGTGAATGAGAATAATAACAGGGTTCCGAAAAATGATTAATCAGGAAGTCCTGCAACTACAACAAGTATCAACTATGGCATAAATCACACAATAATTTTAAAGAATGAGTCTAGCAATTTAAGATTTGTGGTCCATCAAATGTCATCTTCTTATGATTTTGAGTTATGGACTACCAGTAAATAAAAAAATCTCAGTGAAATACAAGTAGTAGGCCGCAACACAGGCTATAAGACTCTTTCCTGAAAAAACACAAAAAACCACCTTTTCCACTTACGCCTTACCAACCGCTCCCTTGAAAATCTACCTGTAGTTTATGGCCCCAAATCATACAAATGTTATGGGGACCCACAAAAATGCTACATTACTGCTGCCTACTGGCTTTCAACACCATCTCTTCCCAATCAAGTCTTTAGATTCATAAATGGTTATTAGATTCAGTGACTTTCAGCATTGAAGGATAATCAAAACTTCCACACTATTAAAACTACCATCTCGGTTGGATCATGCGGCACATGGAGATTTGAGGATCTCCTCCTGCAGAGGTCATCAGTCAACAAGATTCCCAAACCAAGTACAGAAAGCATCCCCTTAAGCCCAAGAATGTGCAGAATCAAAGAAGCGCACCTGGCACATTAGATGGAACTCGCCATCCTCAGGATTTATACCAAAGTCCCCAGATGCTTCAAGAGGAGCATCACCAAACCAGCCACTTGTACTGTGTAAGAATATTCGTTGACCCCGAAAACAGAGACTTGCTGCCATTTCCTGCATAGAAGCAAGACAATTATTATCTGATATCTTGCACAAACTGGCTACTACTATAGTATTTGAGATCCAGAATTGTCAGTAATTGAGGAAACGCTTGATAAATCTTTTGCATATCGAAGTATTAAGTTTAAACAATGATAGGAAAAGCTAAAAGCTGTATGCCTCAGGCTGGTCACAAAAGTACATATAATAAGGTGTACCCTGTATTTTTTTCCTCTTTATTCCCCCCCCAAGGGAGGTCAGTTTGGTTCTAGCAGAACACAACAGCAGGGTGGAATAAAATTGCAAAGAAAAAGATGGGAGCATTCTCTAGAATCAAGAGTGGGAGTTCTCTATTTTTATTTTATTTTTTTCCCTGAACTGCTGTATCACTGGGCAGAATCAGTGAAGAATGAGAGGAACAGGAGGAAGAAAAAGATTGATGCGGAGGTTAAGGGTGCAGTTTGGCCTTGACAGCCCTGACCCACCCTAAGCCCGAATAGGGCTTGGGCTCAAGATTTTGGCCCTAAGGGCAAGTCAGGGCCAAAATATTCTGGCCCTAACTAGGGCCAAGAGCAGGCCTAGGCTAGGATTACTCTTTGGCCCGTTGGGCTTGTCCCGACCCATCCCTGATTTTTGGCCTTGACCATGGCCCTGATTCTTGCCCTAATCTTGGCCCTGATCCTAGCCTTGATCCTGACCCTAATTTTGTCCCTCATCCTGACCCTTATTTTGGCCCTGATCCTAACCTTAATTTTGGCCCTAACCTTTACGCTAATTTTGTCCTTCATCTTTACCCTAATCGAATCCTTGATTTTTACCCTGATCTTCATATTAACCTTGATATAAGCCTTGATTTTGACCTTGAGTCATTATATGATCATATTATAGACTATGAGTTCACTTTTTATATTATTTTTTAGGGTAATTTTTATTTGGACCCCTTGAGGTTCGACCTAAGTCATTTTTAGTTCCCAAAAATATCAACATCTTTCATTTGCCTCCAATTTGGTATCTAAAAAAAACTTATCAAGGGCAAGTAGTTATGTTTGTAACTAAAAGACTTTTTTTTTTTTTTACTACAAAAAAACATTTTTGTAACTACAATACCATTTTTTTTTTTTAATCCAAAAAAATACCTTTTTTGTAGAAGACAAAATTACCGTTGATTGACTTGTTAACAAGGCTTTTAATAGGGATTTTTTTTTTTTGGTGTTGAATAGGGATCCTAATTTATCGAACAATTGTGAATGAAAACATACTTACCTACAGCTTAACTTTGAAGATAAACATACTTACCTATAGCTTAACTTTGAAGATAAACTTTCATTTATCAAATGCCTTCTAATGTTTCTAAATTTACAATAAGAGCTCATGTGGGACCTTCTCCACAATCGACTTGGATTTTCAAATGTCTAAATTTAATTCCAATTCTTCTCTCTACCTGTTCTCTTATCAGATCCCTTGAGTAGTTTCTTTTTTTTTTTTTTTGTGACTTGTTTATAAGGAGATTCAAGTGGTGGTTTTCTTCCTCTTGATTCTTTAGGTTTGTCATCTTTGTCTCTTACGTGTTTAATGCAAACATAAACACTAGTTAATTTTGTGTAATTATCAAATTGCCCCCCCCTCCGGGGAATCAAGTTCAGATTTGAAGATAGATAAAATTCAGATATAATGGAAGGCTGAAAACGGAAGTGGTAGAACAAGGATATTGGTTTAAGAACAAGGACTAACTAGGTCTTCAAAATAGCAGTATGCTATAAAGAAGAATGAATGGAACAATATAAGAGAATTAAGAGAACAATAAGGACAACAAAGTAACATGTAACAAGTTGGATCGATTGGTCAAACACCAATCTACCTTGATCAAACACAGGGTTCTCCAAGGAGGAATGCTGCAGGAGGAATGCGCAAGCAATTTGATTTCAATTCATAAGGTTTTTTTCACCACTTACATAAGCTCTCTTTATATAGCATTCTAAAGAGACATAAATATTAATGGCAACATCCAACCACTAGCTAACACCACCTACCTATTAATGACTCAACTACTACCTATCTCTTGACAAAGGAGAACTCCTTTGACAATGAGTTCTCTTATTTTCAAACTAAAGCCCCTTTTATTGACTTTCTAAAAACTAGACTTAGGCTTAGGTCTAGACTATGAAGTTCAACATATGTGGGCTAACTTTAACCCACTAAAACAGCCCTAGCCCATAAAAGCCATGGGCTGGTTCAGGTGACAACTTTAGGCCTTTGATGGGCCTAACCCAATGGGCTTCTTCTTTCGTAGATATGTCTTCAATTCTGCATCACACTAGTTTTTTGTTATTATAAATTGTGTATTAGAGCTCCCAAATCAATAGTTTTCATCATGTTGGATGTTGCTACTTGGGGGGGGACCTTTATTTTTTTTTTTTTTTGTTTTTTCTCCCCCCTGAGGGGGGGGGTTTTTTTTTTGGTGTGTTTTTGTGTTTGCCTTTTGCTCGGTTTTTTTTCGGCCGGGGATAGGGACAATTAGGGCCAAGGATAGGCCCGATCAGGGCCAAGGCCAACCCAACCTAGCCCAATCAGGGACAATTAGGGCAAGAATGGGCTTTGCTTGGCCTTGTAGGGCTTAGGGTCAGGGATAATAATCCTTGGCCCTGAATTAGGGTCAGGGCGGGAATGGGCTTAGATTAGAACATATAGGGCTGGGCTTTAGATTGCAAAAGCCAGGCCCAACCCGGTCCTATTGCAACCTAATGGGGAGTGAGGACCTTCAACTCTGATACCAAGTTAATGTTTGGGCATAAAGCAAGAAGGGGAATGCTTGAAAGTTAGATATGCTAGGGAAAGAGAAAAAGCGTAAAAGTAGCGGAGAGAAGAATGCTTACATGCACCCCCCCCGGGCCACTTAATTCATATTGTCCAATCTATCTATAACAACAGGGGATTACATCATGTATAAAGAAAATTATGGCTCCTAATTCCTAAAACAAGACTTAAATCAAGACAATCTCCACAAATAAAATCAATTCCTAAGATTCTAGTAGACGCATGAATCAAACTGGACCAAATTTATCTCAATCTAGAAACCTAGTTGAGTTTGGGTTGGTTTGGTGCAGCATATCTGCATCAACCAGTTTGGAATGGGCCTGGATTTTTTCTTTTTTTTTTTTTTTTTTTTTTTTTTTTTTTTGGGGGGGATATGGTTGGCGCGCTGGCCTAGGAGTGGGGTGAAGAACTTGGAGAATTAAAAGAACAAGGCGGTTAAGGAGGGAGAGGTGGATGGAATGGGTCTAGGTCCAGGGAATATTTAGGCCTTCATTTTGCCTGAACGCACTGAAACTTCACAAGAAAAGACCAAATATTGGTAATTTGGTTGTCTCAATCAAACTGAAAAACCGCAATAAAATGATTTTTTGAGCCTTGACGAGAATGTCAGCACTAAAAGCTGCAGGTAAACACCACAACTAAACTAAGACTTAATAATTATTCCTCCCCCCCCCCCCCCACCCCAAAAAAAATAAAAAGAGTAAAGTAAACAACGCACCAAGACAGCATGGCTCCTAAATGCTATAACAATTAACAAAAAGTGGATCATCACAAAAGAACAACAATGGAGCTTCAAAATTTTAAAAAGCCTTTCACCAAAATCGATCAACTGAAAGGAAGGAAGCTTTCGGATCCACTAAGCCAATAGAAAGCTATGAGCTGGGGCCTGCCTAGTGATCACAGTTATGAGGCTTCTCTTAGCCTTGACAATGACACAGGCTTCTATTTAGGATGAGGACAAATAGCAGAGCAGGATTCGGGTGCAGCTTGCTTTATAGGAGCTGTTCTTTCTAGGTCTGGTTTCAAGGAGTTTAGATGGCTGGGAGGGGTTTGTAACTTTGTAGTGTGCCTTGAGGCGCTTTATTCTACATTCATTTTCTTTTGAACTTTGCCTGTATCTTCTTCACTATATTAATGATTTCAGTCTATCTGTTGCCAAACCAAAGAGAGGGGGGGGGCTTTTAAAACAGCAAGCTTTACAGAACAATGCATGGAAATTGGTCATACTGCAAAACTTGAGGGAGCATCGAATATTTGGAAAGTCAAATCCTTCACATTAAGCTGTCCGTGAAGATTAGGAAATGTCTCTCCCCTTGACATGCATATGTGAACCTGTGATGAGGAAGGAAAATAAAATTCAGAAAAATAATTTCAATAATCCAATCTAACCAATATATGTCCCATACAGAAATGTTATTTCTAAGCTGATAGTCAACACAATTAACAAAGTAACAAACCAATAAAGAACTGATAAATTCAAGGAGCAACTTTGTGTCTATGTATAAACAGCCTTTGACACTACCATATAGTCGAATTTTCTCAGCCTTCATTTGATATTTTTGTTCAACTACTTTGATTAATTGCATTACAACCATGCAAGGATAACTGGTATCTTTTAAGATTCGTAAGGATATAAATGACATAAGAAATCATTCAATGGTCAAGATTACCAACAATACACAACATAAATAGAAGCATATAACCCCAGTAACAACATACTTATGGACCAAGAATCCAGGATATATAACTATATAGTTATAAATTTTAGAGCAAATTGCACTGACACCCCACTTTATGTTTGAAAAACACAGACACCCCATTCATTAAACACAGTAGTCCATTCTGTTAGTGAAACCATTAATCCACCATTTATTTATTTTTTAATTCCAAAAATGCCCTTACCAATATCTGAGGAGAAAAAAATAGGCCATTAGATGGTTAACACATGTTCTATTTTCTCCTCTGCTTCACCCTCTCCACCTTCGGCTCCAATTATCTCCGCCATCTCCGCCGCTATTCTTCTCCTCCTTACCGTCCTTCCTTTCTCACTCCTGCTTCGGTCGATAATGCCACCTCCTTTGGTCACCATCATATCCTCCTCACACCTCTGTAAGACTTTCTTTTTGCTCTTGTTTCTTCCCTTTCTAACAGTTTTTGCTTCATTTAATTACCCCTAATTTACTCTTTTTCTCCTTTCTTGTGTTTTTCAAACAGTGATGAAATCGAAGTGAAGGAGAATGCAAGTGCGAATGGAGTTTTCCGTGTTCCAATTAGGTTTCTGCAACTATTCTGTTCGGATATTTTCTTATTTCATTTTTGCTTAATTTGATTTTTTCTTTTTCTTTTTCATTGTAGAGGGAGTGAGGGAGGGAATTTAGGACGTGATATATGGGCTTCCACCCTCCCCACCTTTCACAAATTCTTCTTTCTCCTCGTAGTACACAGTTGGGTGGAGGAACTAGTGACCCACCAACAGCACTAGCATGTCCATCTGACCCAGTTCCAACGCCCATCATTCATCCACGGTGCCCAAGTAGAGCTTGTTGTGATCAAAGCCATTCTCAGATTTCTCGATCCCCCTGAGGAACGGAGACCAATAGACTAAGATGTTGACGTTGTGAGAAGGGAAATGCTAGCGCCGGAACTTGTTGTCTTCGCCGCTGCCACACACAAGATCCGGGGAGAAAGCCGAAGAGACAAGGCACATGAGAGACTCCAACTGGTTCCTAGCCATGGAGTCACCGAAGGCAACATGTTTGTTCCGAACAAGGGAGAGGAAGATGGAAGGTTCGAACTTGGGCAACTTGCATTGCTTGGGTTTCCACCTCCAAAATAGATAGTCCTAATTGTCTGGGCGACCTTGGTTGAGGCAATTTTGGCCATCCTTGATGGTCCTACAACTGCTGCCCCAAAGGTGGAGAGGGTGAAGTAGCCGAGTGAGGAAAGAGAATAGATTGGGGATGAAAGCTTGGCTTTAGTGTAGGAAGAATAATGAGCATAGGATTAGAATAGAACACGTGTCAACAATCTAATGGCCCTTTTTTTTCTCCTCAGATTTTGGTAAGGGTATTTTTGGAATTTTAAAAAAAAAACAGTGGATTAATGGTTTCACTAACAAAATGGACTAGGACTACTGTGTTTAATGAATGGGGTGTTTGTGTTTTTCAAACATAAAGTGGGGTGTCAGTGCTTTAAAGCCTCCATTTTGGAGTGCCAATGCAATTTGCTTCTAAATTTTATAACATTATGCATGGATTTTATATATATATATATATATATATAAATTTTAAATAAATAAAAAATAATAAAATTAAAATTAAAAAAAAAAAATTATGCATTGATACAAGTGCATAAAAAAGAGTAAATTAAGAAGAAAACACACACATAAAGGAAGGGAATCATCAAAATACTTGGATGAGTTGAAAATTTGGAAGCACAAAACTGTATTTAATCATCAGCACATAGTTAAGTGAACTTTACAAAATTTCACTTTACAGAGTAAAATTAGATCATTTTTCCTCTTCCAAATAAGGCATGTTCAATGGTAAAAAGTGAAACAGTAAAGGTAGTTATTTTATGTAGTGATAGCTAGTTTATGCCATACCATGTTATTACATTCATCCCAACCATTAAGTACAAAACAAGCTATTTTAAAAGCATTTCCATTTCAAAAAATTAAGAAAACTGATATTTTAATATCAAAAAGATGTATGCCATATGATCCATTTGCCTCTTGCCTTACATAGCTGATTGTGAGAGGCTGGATCACCTACCCCTGTCCCCCCCCCCCCCCCCAAAAAAAAAAAACCATAAGAGGAAAGTGGGGGAGGGGGAAGAAGAAAATAAAAAACTAGGTGTGAATGATTTGGATATTTCACCAAAAGAAATACAGTAATAACTTATATTCTTTTTCTTTCTTTGTATTTTTGGTTGTGCATGTGTTGGGGGTTTTTTCCCCATTCTTTTGCCCCCCTTTTTTTTTTTTTTTTTTTTGGGGGGGGGGGGGGGGGGGGGAGAGAGAAAAAAAAGCAAAAAAGAATCAGATTGAAGTTAGAAAGCACCTCACCACTGGCTCTCCCTTGAGTCCACATGATAGGTATTTCTAAAATCCTTTCAAAGAGCTGCATGGGAAAGAGAAATGAAGTTGAACTGTCTATTAGATGAAAGAAGAGAAGTGGTAATACCTTGAATTCTTCAACTTTGTTTTTTATATATTTATGACAAAAAATTTGACTAAATACGTACCGGCACAAAGAGGTTTATAATCTTTAAATTAGCATGCCACTTCTGCTCAATGATGTCAACAAACACATCTGCGGATAACGAGCCACCATCTTCAGGTTCTGTATTTGTTCTCCAGGTCTTACAGGCCCCACTTAGTTGTACATGCACACGGCCATAGTGATTTTGAAATTTTACGTGTCCAGAGACATTGTCCATCTCTCTATAAGAGTGCATAAAACACATGAAAATAAAATAAAAATTTATCCTTAGTGTAAAATTCCATCCATCATGCAAAAATCAACAATTATGCATTAGTAGGATGCTTTCCATAAAAAATAAATCAAACACAACCAATATATTAAAAATATTCTTCCCAAAATCTAAGGCTAGAAGAAGCACTGGAACATTCACAAAAGCCTTTTTTTATATAAATTCATAGACTAATAAAGGAGAATAGATTATAACTCACAAGCAACTGTTACAGGATAAAAGACCATATTGAAGGAATAAAGCAGCAGCTTATCAAAGAGGCACTAGATACTTGAAATGAATAAAACAGCTTTGTATGAGGGATCAACTGGAGTATTGTTTGCTGGATTTTACCTTTTGAACAATTGCAACACCGGATTAATAATAAATGAATTATTCTAGAACAGTAAGCACATGCACAAGAACAGGGCAATCAATTCATTTTTTTATATTGAAAAGAAAGTCAGGGATTTCATCCAGTCATTAAGAAATAATTTCTGATGTTGAACACAGGCAGATTGGAACAAGGACCAAATCAAACCAGAATTGAAGGCCTGCCCAAACCAGCCAGCTAGCCCAACTAGAAGGTCCCCCTGCCACAGCTATCCTGAACAATCAAATTGGACTGCTGCAATAACACAAAGCATGTACAAAAGATGCAAAAATACTGTTCACCAGAGCAATGCCACAGCCTCATATTTGATTTAGTTGGAATATTCCCAGAAGATCTATGCATGAAGGGGCGGGCCTTGGCACAACGGTTGGTGGACCACAGTTGTAGCCTGAGGTCAAGGTATCTAAACAGCCTCCCAGCAAAAATTGTTGGGGTATGACTGCAGGGAAAATTGCCTCCCCCCCCCCCCCCAAAAAAAAAAAAAAACTCTGCTTGTGCGAAAGCCTTTGGCACAAGGTTTCCCCTTCTTTAATTTGCATTGGTGGTTGATCTATAAAGCCTAGTTTCTCAATTCAGTTTAGCTTCTAAATTAGATAGTTCGTACTTAGTTCCTGCATATTTGTTGAGAAGATCCATTCCTCACCAAAGCAGTCTTTAATTTTCAGAATAGGTAGTTTCTACTTTGTAAGGCTTTGGCCCAGCTATAAAAAGCCCTTTAAATGGATAGAAATTAACACTTTGGGACCATATTGCCATTGCTTACAGAGTAAATCAAAGTTCAACAGCTGAGACAACTGTGGGTGAGAGACCCAGGATTGAGAGAGCCCACCTCCTTACCCCCTCTCTCTTCTCTCTCCTCTCTTCTCTTTCAAACCACTTGAATTCCAACTATTGCTGCCAGTGTGAAGCTTTAATTTCTTACTGCTAATACAACCTTTGAAGATCTAAATCATCGTATCGCAAGGGTTGTTGCTGTGCACAGTTTTCCAGCAACTTCAAGCCACAAGACCTCTGCAACCTCAACTCTGTTTTAACTGAATCCTGGAGGACATAACTTAGACATCAAGGCCTCTCTTGATCCCAATGTTGGCCTGTTCTGCTAGCTGGATTGTTCCACAGCCATCTATTGTCATATCTTCAATCCTGCCCATCAGGCTCTCCATATTTGCTGCATATTATCATCTCCAGAGGGCATACACTTGATCCTTGTTTGGAATCCCAACTGGCATTTGTTTGCAAGATCTCATCTAACCTTCTAGTTTGATTTGCTTCTATTATTGATGACCTGCTGCAACAACTAACGATCCTACCACAGCATCGTGCTTAGCTAAAACTCTTGAACATTAATTTCATCACAAGGAGGAAGTTTCTATCCTGCTCTGTGAGAATATAAGTTGACCATGATGAAAAAGAAAGTCAAGGATGTAAGTTGAGCACGATCAAAAAGAAAGTGAGGGATTTTAGTAAAGGACAGAATATGAGGATATGCAGGGGTGGGGAGGGAAGATTCACCTAGCATCTCCTTTCGAGAACTAAGCGAACTTGTCTGGAAAATAGGGAATAAGCAAAGGCCTTTCTTTTGGACATCGGATTGTAATACAAAAGCACATGGTATTCTACGAGGGACAGTCTTTCATTTTATTTTATTTTCCCTACACTGAAGAGTCTAATTGATTCAAACATAACCATTCAAATATGATGTAGCATCAATTCAAAAAGGGCCAAATAAACCAAGATATTTAATGAAACTACCTCAATGGGACATAAGGGTTATGCTTAGGATAATTGGCTATGGTGTATAGAATGCTTAGTGTAAATTTGTTATGGTGGGCAATATGATTGAAATCAGAGCCAAAAGTGAAATGTGGCAGATCTAAGAATGTGCTGATCCAAAGGTTGTCTAAACCAGGCCTTCCAAATGGTTCAAAATGGTGGACCATGAAAGGGCTCGTTTGGCCAAGGACTGCCTGTTTCTGTATGTTCCCAACTTCCCATATCCATTGTGCATTCTTCATGATGACAGGACAAATAGTTATAACTTTACCTTCCAGATAGAGGCACACTAAATAAGAATATGGAATGCCAGTTTCCCAAGCACCAGTTCCCGTCTTTTTGGAGAAACAGTTCAACTACACCCCTAGGAAGGCTCTGGGCACTAAATTCAAGATTCACTTTCATACCCATCTAATAATAAAGGGCAAAATAAAAGCACCCCACAGCAAAACCAGATTAATGTGATTCAACCGCTTGCTCTGCCCAATTTATAGCCACTGTTAGTTTTGGTGTCATATATGTTGTAGACTTATGATGTGTTTGGGGTTCAAACCCTCTCTACAAAGGCAAAAAGTAAGTTAAAAATAAACAAATACAGGAGATTAGTTGACCAAAGATTGACCAAAGGCTTATGAATCATGATCAAACATTTTTTGATTGAGTCACCAACTTCATCAACAATATTTTGATCAAATTCTGTCAATAGCCGTCAGACCCGTTAGTGCTTTGACTTTTTTTTGGATGAATAAAGTGCTTTGGCTTGCAGGAAAGGCAAATTAGAATCAATCTTAAAATCAAAAAAACATCAACTTTATGCACCTTAAGGTTATAAACATAACAGAATCTCACCTGGGCTCCTGGTCACCATATGCTAACAACATCAATGATCCCTGTGTAAAATAAACAGAATCCAATGTAACCGGAAGCATCTTCTCAACACCTTCTGTCTGTACTTCATCTACCCCTTCAGTGAGTTCAGCAACAAGATCTTCAACCTTTAGACCAATGCCTGACCTCAGTTTCTGAACAGGACTGACCAAATAATCAGATAACAGTTCTCCAACAGCTCTAGAGAAAGATGGTAAACCTGATTTCAAGCCCAAGTACCAGATGGGAATTGAATGATTAATAGCCACCGATGGATCAAGTTTTTTGAGACTTGCACCTTCGGATGTATGATCTATGCTGCGGCCCAGGGATTCTTCTTGAAAAGACTCCATCGTCTGGTTCTGTAATCTACTGGAACTGACTCTGGAATTGAAGTGACTATCCTGATCATGAATTCCATCTAATTTCTCAATGTTTACATTGCCCTTGTCGGTTTGCTTCTTCCCATTCAGCGGAATTTTTTCAAAAGGTGCACTTACTGTACTGAGATTCCCCCCATTCATAAGGAAAGGTAGTCGCGCAAAACTGAAGCCACTATCATTTTTGACACCACTCTGTTTGTTCACTTTAAGATGCCGAAATCCTGAATTACCTTCATATCCAAAGCTATTAGTCATGTTCTCTACTAATTCCCCCTTCACACTGCCTGTGGAGAATCCAGATGCATTTTGTGAGGTTTCATGCCTGGCAATCTTCTCCTCTCCACAATCAGGTTTGGCATAATGATCATCATATCCCCTATATTTGGCATTACTAGCCTTGGTTGCATCATGAGTATACTCACCTTCCACAACAAGAGACTTGACTGAAGGTCGCACTACTTGCGAAGGCTCACTGAACTTCCCACCACCTCGACCTTCGAAATATGCAAGCGCAGCTACTGCACTTCGCTCAAGATTTCTCCTTTTGATAGCATTACCAGCTTCAGAGATATCTCTGCCACGAGCCTTTCTTTTGAATCTGTCTTTTATAGGTGATATCATTCTAGACCAGAACTTTAGGCTGGTACTATGATTTTCCACACCAAATGATTTTTCTAGATCTGCATGCTTCAAACCAAACTCAATACCTGCGTCCATGCAATGGTGATCCCTCCAGTGCATTCGCTCATCCGTGCAAACAAAGGACTCGGGGGTGGCCATATCATTAAGATGGTCTGGATCCTCCTTGGGAAAATCAACTTCTGAGGAACTAGACCATTGCCGCGGAACGATGTAGCCAGTCTCTGCAGCTTTTCTTGCTGCCTCATCCCTTTCTCTGGACCAGCGAGCTGCAGCTTCCTCTCTAGCAAGCCTCCGGGTTTTCATACGAAAATCAATCCCTTCTTCAGTTGAGGAATGCCTCTGCAAAGCACCTTCGGCTGAAGGAATACCTAACCAAGAGAAATCCTCTTTTTGCACAATAAGAATATTTGGCTGAGATAAAACTGCATCTATCACAATCTTTCCCCTCTTCAAGCTAGCAAAAGGACGGACACGAAGTTTCATAGAGGGGACCTCACCACAGGAGAACTCTTCATGATGAGGCCCAATTAAGCATGAATCTAAGGTAATGCCCAAAGGTGAAATGCTGCGAACCTTACCGAAAACAAGCTCACGCTGCAAATATTCACTGAGTACTGAACAAACAGATGGCAGAAACCTGGCTTCAATAAGACTCCTCGCTTTCACCTGTCCATACCAAACCAATAGCCCTAATGCAGATATTACAGCAAAGAAAACCGAGCACCTAATAAAAAGCAAGCCCTCCTTCCACAAAGGATCCAAAGATCTAATCATAGCCTTACTTTGGCAGAAAATGTCGCAATTGAAGTTCAGCTTCAACCCATTTTTCAATCCAAAGTTGCTTGACAAAAACCCAGTTTGTTTCCCACTAAAATCAGGAAACCAAAACCCTCGGTGCCCACCATAACTCTGCTTTGCACAATAGAACTTGGGAAAAGCATGTGTCCGCAACCTCCTTCTATCCACATAAGTGAAACTAACATTGTTTTTCTGATTTGGGACATTTCGGAGTGGGAAGCCGATAAATGGGCTATGGAGATGTTCAATGCTCATTGTATTGTTCCACTGCTTTCTGACTCCGGAATGCACGCATCTGCCAGGGACCAAGAAGCAGCTCTCAGTCCCTTAAAATTCCAGTATATCACTGGAAGTCTGGACATTCAAAACCTGTTCACCATGAGAGGCGTATACCAATTTCAAATGTCCATATTTTAATGAAATTAGGTACTACAATCAGAAATAAAGAAATGAAACAGGAGGGGAACAAAAACATCGGCCATTCAGAAATTCTTCGTGCGTATACGACAAATTAACTGTCCTACCAAACTACTGAAACCCCACTAACTGGACGGAATTCCGAACAATTTCAAAATAATTTGACAAAACCTGCTACAAAGGTCACCATATAATCCAATAGAACTCATAAAGAATAAACAAGACTAACAGGAATTCCTTTCCAATTATAGTTGAAACCCAGAAGACGTGGATTCTAAAGTTATCTGAGTACGAATTCCGGAATACATACATAAACGTCTAAAATCTCTGTTAGAATAGAGATATGCAAGCATGAAAGCGACATGGAATCGTTTTGCTCGATGGTAGAGAAAAGGAAGAAAATGAAGATTCGGAGTTTCGAATCCAAGATTTCAACTAACCTTTTCGATCGAGTACCTTGAAAGAAAAAGAGTATCGGTGAGCAAATTTTCCTTTCGAACAAATGAAACGTCCGAGTTTATAGCTAGCTTCAGTCCCTGAACGCCATCTTCCATAAACTCGTTTGCTGAATGGACAAACGCAGGAAAAAGCTGATGAGCCTTGAAAGGGATTCTTGCTTCTTCATCTCATAGAATTTGGTCCGAATCAGCAAAAGAGAATCAGAGAACTGAGGAAGCGCGAAATAAATTACGCCTTTATCGGAATGACTAAAATACCCTTGGCCCCACTGAATCTGTGGAGAGCTTTTTTTTTTTTACTATTTATTTTTTACGTGAACTCCCTCCGTTCCAATTGGAAACTCAATACACCAACTCAAACCCAGAGAGGTGGTTCAGTTGGCAAAGTCCAATGCTTCCACATGGAAGAGTTCAAATCCCGTCGGGCAAAACCCTGCTTATATTAATTATATGAAAAGTGCCTTGAATTTTCTCTATCTAGTGTTTAAATGTCTCAAACAATTTAAATCTTACAGAGCCTTTCCATGTTTGAACTGAGTTTTAATTAAAATCGTAGGAAAATAAATTATATGACCCCTCCATTTCAATTGGAAAAAGGAAAACATTTCTTGTGCATATTTTTGTCTATCTAGTGTTTAAATTCATTTAGTGACCAATTGTTTAATGAAAATGTCGAGGTTAAAAAAATTTAATGGAAAAAATTTTAAAAAAAAATTTATATGTGGTTCATATGGGGCTCAACTGTGCACAGCAGCAGGACATTTTCGTACCTAAATGAGTTTTATATATTAAAGCCGTTAATTTTAAAATTTTAAAAATTCAATACCTCCCTTGGGATATTTTGTTCTTCTCAACCGATCATTTGGATATTTATATATATATATGTATTTATTTTGTTTTCTCAATCAATCATTTGGTATATATATGCACTATTGTGCACAGCATAAACTTGTGCACAATAGATGATATTTTCTCGAAAAAAATATACAATTTTCATAAATAAAAAAAAATATCAAGTTGTAGGGTTTAATGGTTAAGAGAATGAGTAAATAATATTTCTTAAATTTAAGAGTATGTCTTCTGATGTGGCACCCCTTTATTAAGCTACTCATATCATTTTAAGTGAGATTTTGCTAAGAAAACTTAAACTATGGTTGTGGGACTTAAATAGATTATATGTTTTTTTTTTTTTTTCTTTCTTTCCTTCTTTCATTTAGCATAGTTCCTACATTTTTAACTTACCCTTCTTTCTCGTAAAATAAATGATTTATTAAAAATCAAATATTGACATATATGCGACACCAACAATGCACTTATATGCCAAATAAATGGCTAAAAAACTTAAAAATTAAAAAAATATTGAGAATTTTTTTTTTAATTCAAAATTAAATCTTTAATCACGGCCTTCTACATTGAATAAAAGTATTCCGTTGTGCACAACAGAGAGATGTATATTTCAAATAATCTAACTTTATAACCATGTACGGATGTACCAACCCTTATATCTGTATAACCAAAATCCACAAATCTATAGGCTGCGTTTGTTTGCAAAGGTGGGGTGGGAAAAAAAACATGTGGGTCCCATGTGTAGTGGGGTGAGGGAGAAGTAAAGGAACTGAAAGAATTTTGTGGAAAAGTGATAGGGTGGATCCCACTTTTTAGTTTTCCCAACTTTTCCACAAAGTCTCACCAAATATGTGAGGTTTTAAAATGGCATGGGATGGGAAAGTTTGGCTGCCACATTAGCAGACGAAGTCTCCCACTTTCCCACCCCAAGCAACCAAACAATCTACCATTTTGGGATTTAAAGGAAAAGTAAAAAATCTACATTTTTTTCAAGAATTTTCCCACCCCACCTTTATTCCAGCAAACAAACGCAGCCATAGGGTTTGGCTTAATTGGCAGAAAACCAACACAAAAGATGTTTACTCATCACTTAACCCCATTATTCCGACCCGGGGGTCAATGCGTTGGTTGAGTCAAGCTTGTTTTGGTTCTGAAAGCACCCCCCTCCTTTTGGGGGTTTTGGGGGGGGGGGGGGGGGGGGGGGTGGGCGGGGGCCCGGGGGGGGGGGGGGGGGGGGGGGGGGGGGGGGGGGGGGGGGGGGGGGGGGGGGGGTTCCCACTCCCCCTTGTGGGTTTTGGGGGGGGGGTGGCGGGGTTGGGTTCCCCCCCCCCCCCCCCCCCCTTTTCTTTTTTTTTTGGGGGTTTTTTTTTTTTTTTTTTTTTCTCTTTTTTCCCCCCCCACTTTTTTCCAATCCAAACACGAACTCTTAGCAAAGTTTTTGGTTTAAGCTCAAGACAAATTTAATTAGCTTGATCATGTTTGTTTTCTGTTTGGACCAATGCTTTGGGTTCAGATTAAAGAGGTTTTGAGACCATTAAGAACCCATCTCAGCCCATTTCAAAATAAATTACATTTTGGGCTTGTGCCTTGGGCTTTGGGCCATAATATACAAAACAAAAATGTCCATGTATAATTAAAAAGACTAATTTACTCACTCAACATGTATTGGAATTAAGATCTCTAATTACTCTATTTATTTCAGTTTTTTTTCTTTTCTTGGGGGGGGGAAACCGCACATTCACAAAAATCACGTGTCGAAAGTTTTTTGGGATGAATCCACAAATTTCATTCCACAACCAAACATTTAATTTTAAAAATCAGACCCATAGATTAAAATCCAGAGGATTGGAATTAAGATCTCTAATTACTCTATTTATTTCAGTTTTTTTTTTTTGAACTAAGGTTCATTCGAGCCAGCTTTTACGCACTTGACTATATCCTTAGAGGGGGAGACACCGACACCGTCCTCAAGGGTCGAGTCCACGACGTTTCCACTGAGATGCACGAAAATCGAAGGTGCATATAAAAACTCATTTATATATTTATTTAATTTAAAATGAACAATAATACATGCAAATAGAGGCTATTAATAACCCATTAAGGACACGGTCATTATCAGAATCCTTATCTAGATTTGAGAACGTCAGAATGGAGTCTCTTTCAAGTTTCTAGTGCTTATGGTCAACAAGAACAAAACATCACTCATCTTAATCAGAAAAAGACATATTATTAATTAATTAATTAAATGAATATCAACATCTATGATGTCGTCCTCACTCCTCAAGCTCTTAATTAAACCCTAGAAGGTTTCCTAGAAGGTCTTAGATCTTTAGTGCCTGAGGAACAAAACACCACTTAACACTTAACCAATGACTTTAGGCTCTCAATTGTTCTACTTGCTTAAGAAAATGACAAAGCTTGACAGAAAACCACAATATATATATATAATATAAAATTGTTATATCATCGATTAATTAACAAAGTTAAAATACCATTCATGGTGTTTATAGAAGAAAAAATGTTTAAAAAATTTTTGTTTGGATTTCTAAACAAAAATGTTTGTCATAGCTTCCATAAACAAGGCTTCCAAAGCAAAGTGAGCCTGTGCTTAAGTGAGGCTGAGATGGGTATTCCGTTTTTGAAGCACAAGAAACGTTGCTACTGTGGTGGCTTCAAGGGCAATTATCAATGCCTAAAACCTAAACAATCGTGTGTGTGATTTCAAGAGAACACTTGGTAGGTTATAAAATGGGTCCTAAGTTATACAAAGGGGTTCAACAATTATAATATCACACTACTATATACAAACTAAAATTTTGGTATACTCTGTCATTGGGCTAAAACCGGTTTTGCTTTGGTCCTACGCTCATCGGATGGTTGCTGTGTGGTCAAATTTAAAATCCCGACCATTGTTTACGCAAACAAGTGGTCAGGACTTTAAACTCAATTACTTGGCCACCATCCAACGACCGCAGGACAGTCCTGCACATTAATTATGCAAGACTTAAGCAATTCCTGAATAAAACACCCCACTTAACCTAAAAAAATGCATCTTTCTACTCGATTTCCTTCGAAAAATTACATTTCTTACAAAATACTCCTTAACAGGTATACCTCCACTAGTATTGTCTTCATATTATTCGGTTACGTGACCTTTGTTTATCATATATTGCCCTCCTATGACCTAGGCGCTCCGTATTATAAAAATTATTACTATATGTTTGTATTACATTGTGTTATCATATCCAGTATGTTCTCACGCTTCTATTGAATGAACTTTGATTCTCATGCATTCCTACGTTCTTATGATCTAGTTGGGTTTGTATTATACATATTTATCTCACGTTATTATTTTGTGGGTTTCTCTATTAGTCTACAAAATTGAACTTCACCTGAGAAAGGGGAAGGGAATACATAAAAAATGTATTGTTTTTTTTGTCTTCTTTTTATTGTTCAAACTTCTGATATAATTAAACTTGCTAAAATAAGAAACTGATTAGAACTGAAAAAAGACAATAATAATTCATAAAGAATAAAACTTGACTAAGCTATAATACAAAAAGACAACAATACTTATTTATAACAAATTATTTCCTCTCCAAATGAAATTGACATGAGCTAGTATATTGAATTGTTAGAAAATGATACATTTTATAGTTCTATCAGATTAAAGAACTCTTTCAGTTATGAATATAAACAAAGTAATCAATTGGTTAGATACTTGTTGAATTTAAGAAGTAAAGCCAATGAATGATTAAGGCTCTTTTTGGTATCAATTCACATTCTCTATTATGCCTATTTAAAATAAATAAGTACAAGAATTCATTTTTGGTCAAGAATGAAAAATGGTTTGGTGAATTTTATCGAAAATAAATTATGAAATGGAAAATAAGTTTGGTGTCAAGATAAAAAATTGTTAAAAATGATAGTAAACAAGTGAGAAAAGAAGGAAAAAGTATGGTTGTTATAAAAGAATGTGTATTGACTTTTTACCCTCATCTTACTTATAGAACTTTGTAAACTTACACAAATGAGATAATGTTCTCATCATAATCCATAATGGCAAAGTTCATTTGGATTTTGGGGTTTTTCTATTATTTTAAATAAAAATAAAATTCAGAATAGATGCCAAATAATTTAAAATAATGAAAATTTCTGATAATTGACAATGATAATTGATACCAAAAATAGCCTAAACTAATTACACTGATTAAGAGACAGATTCTAATATTTTGAAATGAATAAATTTCATTTTATTTTTTTATTCTTAAGATCCTAGATCCCTCATGTACAATTTTTTCCTATATGTAGGTCCTACATGCTTTCGAAGAAGTTGATAAATTCAAGCCCATCACTTCCAGCATTACAGTTTGTCCTTACTTCAAAGGTCAGAAGTCAAAAAAAAAGAGAATTATTTTATCATGTCATTTCAATAGATGAGACATCAACCATATCTTCTTCCTATCTTTCTATCCTAATGCATGATGGAAGTTAAAACTTAAATTACTTCTAGCATATACTTTTTCGTTTTTGGTTGCTTATTATATGAGGAGAAGAAGACAGCAAGCTCACATTTTGCTTTTTATTTTAATTCCTACATATTCTCACTGTCAATTTACTGTATAGTTAAGAAGAAAGAGTTGAAATCTTTTGTCTATCAAGATAAGTGTATATGTTATTTTCATATCTTTCACTATATATTAAGAATAAAATTATTTTTAAATCATGATAATGTAAGAATATTTCTATCCAATATCGCATAGATAGACTAAAAACACCTTAATATGATAATGATACAAGATGATGATGAACATATTTTATAGGATTCATTATAGACAAAGCGCAGCGGAATATCTTCTTTATGTCTCTCATTATGAACGAATTTGAGGTGGAAGTTGATTCTATGATCAACTTAATGTTGGATTTTATCCTCTAAACTCCTCCCTGTTGACTGGCTTGATGGTATATCTCTTTTGACTAAGCAGATGCCAACTGTAAGAATATTTCTATCCAATATCGCATAAATCGACTAAAAACATCTTAATATGATAATGACACAAAATGATAATGAACATACATTTATAGGATTCATTGGAGACAAAGCGCAGCGGAATATCTTCTTTATGTCTCCCACTAGAAACGAACTTGAGGTGGAAGTTGATTCTATGATCAACTTGATGTTGGATCTTCTCCTCTAAACTCATCCCTATTCACTGGCTTGATGGTATATCTTTTCTGACTAAACAGATGTGATTATAATTAAGGTTAGAGGAGGGACCTAGCATCATTTATATAGGCAAATCCATTAGATCTACCATTAAGATCTAACGGTCTCTATTAGCCCACGCTAGCCACTCCATATAAGAATTTTAGTAACCATATATTATCCATATCAAACCAATAAGAAACCAAATTAAAGTGTAACACAATCGATAAAGCCCTTCTTATACGGAATATTTAATTAATATCCTAACAAATAATACAAATCAAAAGCAAAACCACTTATTGGGCCCTTTTTTAATGTTATAGTAAACAAAAAATTAGTATGATAGATATTTTTATCCGTTGAGATAAAAGACCAACTCGATTACGCAAAGCAAAACCTGTATACAAGTCTATATGTCATAAACAAAACCCACTTGCAAATTTCTTTTAGTTTTTTATTTATTTATAGCATGAGTGTGCTAGAGAACATTCAAGTCAAAGTTGAAACCCATTTTGTTATTTCATATGACCTTTCCCTCCTTAAAAAACTAATTCACATCCCATAGTTAAAATTAATGTTAATCATGATAAAGACTAGTCAAGGTATCAATAATTATAACAAAATACAAAATAGACACGATATAGCCAACTTTAGCCGTCTTTGAACACCCTTTAATATGAAGGATACAATAATAATTTCATAAAGAATACAATTTGATTAGAATCACGTTATAGTACATAAAAGCAACGATAATTATTCATATTGAACATGAATTCCTCTACAAAGAAGACTGGTGGACATAGGATAAATTTATTATTTTAAACTTATATATTAAATTGTTAAAGAATAATACATTCTATAATTTTATTAGAGTAGATAACTCTTTTAGTGTAAATATACAAGTCGTGATTCCCAATGTAATCAATTGATTATACTTGTTGAATTTAAGAAGTAAAGCCAATAACATTATATTATATTATAAAAAAAGGCAAGAAAAAATTCCATAATTTGAAAGAAGGAAAAACCCTTTTGTTTTATTTTTAATGAAAATAAATGATCTTTTCCTATATGTAGGTCCTACATGCTGCTTTCCAAGATGATAAATTTAAAAAGCCTATCTCTTCAAGCATTATACTTTGTTCTTACTTTCAAAGTTAGAAAAAAAATAAAAAAATTAGCATATCATTTCAATATGTGAGTCATCGTCCAAATCTTTTCCTACCTTTCTTATCCTATAAGTGAAATTTTAAATTAATTTTTTATTAATAAGGGTACATTTTTCCGATTAAGTTGGAAGTCTCACCTTATATTTATATTATATATAAAAAAATCTACATCTGATGATGTAGTCAAAAGTGCGTAAAAAAAAAAGAGTACTAATTGTATTTTTAAATAAAAAAAAGTACTAATTGTATTTTTCTTACTCATGAGGAGAAGATTTTTTAATTTATTTATATTTAATCAGTATATACTAAGAAGATAACCCGCTTCTGAATTATAATAAGTAATATTAGAGGTGAATCACGACCTTTTTCTTAATGCGTGGTGAAAAATGTAAGAAGAGTGCATATCTCCATCCGTCAAGATAGAAAATTAGAGTCGGTTACAAAAAGCAAAATCATAAACGATTCCAAAAGTCATAAAGCCCATTGTAATTTTTTATTTTTCGACATTAGTGTGCTAGAAAATATCGCAACAAATCATAAACAATTCCAGAAGTCATAAACAAAACCCACTGCAAATTCCTATTAATTTTTTATTTTTGGAATGAGTGTACTAGAGAAAACCACAGCTCAAACCTGAAACCCCTTTTTGTTATTTCTTATGTTCTTCCCTCGTAAAACTGTTTCTCATTCTATAATTTAAAATTAATATTAGCCAAATCAAATCTAAATAAATAAATATTACAATATGTTGCATAGAATTTATTTTGAGCGAGCACGCATCAACAATTTGACCTCAATCACGTAGACTTCTTCTAGCCGTCCGTTACGAATCTAACCTGACGACTTATAAAGTCTTCACCATAGATCTGATCAATTCCGATCAAAGCATACGCCGGAACACATCACCTTATCTTATGAGTTTTGAACAAGTCATCATCCACGTGGCAATGAAAAAAAATCCAAAAATAGATGGCCACGTCATGAGAAGCATGCGGATCTCGTCACCGTAACACGTGAGTCAAGATACGTGTGCAGTGACAGCATGACCGATTTGGTTCTCAAAGCCATATTCTTATCTGACACTGGACGATTTGACCCTCTTTATCCGTGATTTTACCCCCAAATCAAGGCAGATTATGAGAAAACTGTCTTTTTTGGAGACCGTCGGATGGGAATCTCTTTATTTTTTTTTCTAAATTAAAGACAGAACAGCCGCCGATATCCCTATTAGCCCACCGCCTTCTAGAACCTTTTTCATATTCCCATAGCTTTCTTCTCCACAGGGCTATTAATTCGTCCTTTTCTACAATTAATGGATGCTGAGATTTATAAATTTGAGTGAAACCCTTTATCGATCATATTAAATTTCTTTCTTCTACATTTGCATTCTCGCTTGCTTACTTTCAATTCTGTGCGTTCTTCTGGTGACTAAACGTAACGATGGAGTTAATTCCTTGTCTTCCCGACGAAATCGTTCGCGAGTGTTTAATCAGAGTTCCTTACAGAGGATTCTCTAGGGTTTCAGCCGTTTGCAAAGGTTGGAAAGAAGAGATCGAATCCCTACAGTTTCAGCAGCAGAGGAAAGCAAATGGCTTGAATCAACCGATCGTTGTGTTCACGCAAGCTGAATCAACTGGAGAAGATTACGGAGGAGCTAACAAGTATTCTATCCCACCTTCTTATCGGTTCACGCTCTATGAACCGTTTTCAACTACCTGGACTAAGCTACGGCCGCTACCTGATTTTTCCGACGGTTTGCCGTTTTTCTGTCAGTTCGCCGGTGTCGGCCGGAAATTAGTGGTGGTCGGCGGATGGAATACCCAAACTTGGGTGGTTTCCAAAGCTGTTTTCGTTTACGATTTCGTCTCCGGCAGATGGCACCGAGGTGCGGAGATGCCAGGTTCACCACGTTCGTTCTTTGCATGTGCATCCGATTCCGATCGAACGGTTTTCGTTGCCGGTGGCCATGATGACGGAAAGAATGCCTTGAGGTCTGCAATGGCGTATGACGTGGCTAAAGACGAGTGGGTCCAACTCCCCGATATGGCACAACAGAGAGACGAATGTAAGGGAGTTTTCCACGGTGGCAAGTTCCACGTCATCGGTGGGTATTCGACGGAAATGCAAGGTCGGTTTATGAAGAGTGCAGAGGCATTCGATGTTGTCACGTTGCAGTGGGACCAGGTGCAGGAGGACATGCTGGAAGCCGGAACCTGCCCGAGGATCTGTACGGCATCTGACGTGGACAAATTCTACTGCTGTCATGATGGGCATGTCAAGGTTTCACAAGGAAATGGTTCGTGGCAAGCAGTGGCGGAGCTGCCACCAGATGTACGTGTCAGCCCATACCTGGTGACGTGGCCGGGAAAGTTATTGGTGTTGGGATCGGCTTTCCATTGTGGGCGCTACGTGGCGTATGTGTTGGACTTGCAACGTTACACGTGGACACCAGTGGAAGCTCCTCAGGAATATACGGGTCCTGTTCAGGGAGGATGTTGCTTGGAGATCTGAGAGGAGGAGAGAATTGCAATTCTGAAAGTTCAAAAGAGCCTAATGTTAATTTTCTTCTTCTTCTTTTTCTTCCTCTCATTATTAATGTTTTTTGAATTTTGATGTTTCAAAGGCAAACGAGAGTGTAGATATTAACTTCTTAATATTTTTCTTATAAAAGAAAAAAATATTACATCATAAGATAAGATTTATATTATCTTATATTTTTCATTTGAGACCTAGATGATTTATTTCATCCCCTGTACATTCCTCAATAGAAAGCTTTCCTTTATTTTTCCCTGTATCTATAAAGTGTAAGAGAGAGGATTCAAGAGACTTCTTCATGAAGTATGTCTCTTCTTTTCATGAAGAATGTCTCTGCTTTAGAAGAAAATGATTCAAATTCAAATTGAGTGCAAGAATCATTTATCTATTTTATTTTTAATTAGGCATCATCAACACAAGAGTTGATGTGTTGAAGGCATCAACTGTTAACGGAAACAAACCATATTGGGATAATATACTACATGACGAAGATTTACAGTATGAACATAAAACATAACATAATCAAAGGACAAGCATAAAAATAAAATATTCATATTCAAACATATTCAAAGTTATAATAATCAAATTATCAATAATGATTATAGTCAACAAAGAATTTAAAGTTAAATCATCATCAAACATTTATCAAGTCTGATTTGGCCAAAATCACCCTGAGCCCTGTCAATCCATTTGAATCAACCTGAATCAGAATCGGATCAGCTGATTCAAATCCGATTGTACAATCCAAGTTGGATTCCTCAAACCATGGTTCCCTCCCTTCCCATGATTTTATTTCCTTGGGGTGGGGTGGGGTCGTCATGGAGGGTTGAGATATGATGATGGTTGGCAAGAATTCTATGCAAAATTTCCTTGGTCCTTAGTCTTGATTGTAACATTCACTATAGTTTGGTTGGCAGCGATAGACTTGGAAGGGTTATGGCTTTTCGATTATCACTGTTGAAAATTGACCATGGGTCTCACTAACTTGACATGCCTTCTCAACTACTAACCTAGATTTTGTTTGTATAACATCCCCACGGAAAAGGTGCATATCTTCATGAGTTTAAAATATCCTCTGTTTTCTTATAAAAAAAAGTTATATATCCTTTGTTTTTTTTTTTGGTAAGAAACAGATTCATTAAAATAAACAAAAGGACAAACAACACCTAGACAACTTGATTACAAAAATCAAGAAGCCAGGGAGAGGAAATAGGCCAAACCGTCTTGTTTGCCAAAGACACGGCCATCCTGGCTAGGGAATGAGCACCTGAGTTAGCTTCCCTAGAAATAGATTTAACCACAAAATCCATCCGAAGAGAGCAAATGTATTGAATGTCTTCAATGAGTGGGCCCACTTTCAGAAGTGGGAGGATTTCCTGATTAACCATGCGAGCAAGAGACAAACTGTCTGTCTCAACAATCACCTCGCTAAAGCCACATTCCATCACAGCTAACAAACCTTCTAAAACAGCGGTGGCTTCGCCCACCAAAACTGAATGAGACTGACATGGGATTGACAGAGCTAGCAGAGGGGCACCTGTAGAATCACGAACAATGCAACCACAACCCCCACGAGATTCTTTGGAAAGCCAAGAAAAATCACAGTTCAATTTCAGCAGAGGGAAGGTTCAGTGCTGACATCTTAGTCTACTTGCAGAAGGCACTAGCGAATAGTTGATTTGAGCATTAGTAAACTCTGTATGAGCCTTCAGAGCTTTTTCCACAACTATACTTGGGTCCCAATTATTTCCCCTAAAAAACAATTCATTGCGTGCAAGTCAGATGGACCAACAAACCATAAATGCCAAACCCAACAAATCATCCTCTACCGAACGATTAGAGAGAGTAATTAACCGCCACCCATTAAGTATGGCTGGTAAGCTTGCTAGTTGATTGCCCCTAATAACTGCATCCAAATTACATCCAAACCAGATAGCTCTCACATATGGACAATCAAAAAGCATATGATCAGTTGTTTCACTCTCACACCCACATCTTTTACACCCAGGGTCCACCATGATTTGTCGCCTAAGGAGATTATCTGCAGTAGGGATACCTTGATTTGCTGCTTTCCAAATGAAAGTTTTAACCTTTGGTAGGCATTTACTTTTCCATATGGTCATCCATCCCTGAGAATTAATTTGTGTCCAAGAATGCTGTCTGGATGATGATGCTTCAAGACTCATTTGGTCATCCCTTTGATTGGTCAAAAGATGATAAGAACTTTTAACTGAGAAATGACTATTCTTTGATCCACCCCATATTAATTTATCTCTAGAAAAGAATCTCCTTAATCTGATATTCAAAATCGCTTGCACTTCTCTTGGAGAGAATAATTGATTAAGTAGACCATGATTCCAGGTAGGTTCTCCAGTAATTATCAGATCTTAGACCCTAGATACCTCCACTCCAAAAGGCTTTTGAGATTGAATTTTAAAGCCAGGTAAGCTAGGAATCCATCTAAACTTCCATATATCAATATTAGCATTTATTTGTATATAAGAAATGAAAAAGTACATCAAAAGAATACTGTTACAAAATCTGCCGATAGCTAGAAAACCTATAAGAAACGCTTATGGGGGTTTGTTTTTTGTCAAACATTGTGTAACCATTACCATTTACCACCAATCCATTCAAAGATCATGCTCATCAAAAAGATGAGAAAAAAGTTCAATTACTTGATTCCCACGAATCCTAAAAAGGGTTTGAACCATTTCATCAATAGACTTTTCTCCTATATATGATGCTTAACAAGTCATCAAAAACTTAGATATGATATTGTATGGTAAAAGTATATCAAACGACCAAGCCAAGAGGTATAGACTTTTCTCCTAAGCATGCTGGAGAAGCATGACCCTCTACCTGGAAACCTAACTCATACCATAACGTCTTATCGTTCTCTACCACTACCATATGATATCCATTACAAAGAGTTGACATAGGAAAGTCTTGAAAGAGAGCGAAATTGAGGAACCCATAAATACATTAATTTTTTTTTTTTTTTTATTTTTAGTTACAAAACTGGGTCAAAAGACCCAAAAAACAATACAAATCAAACTAGAGCACAACTCTTGAGACAATCCTCTCTAAGGATGTCTATCATTTCCTGCGGGGGATCATTGAAAAAGACCAGATCATCTCTTCTAATTAGCCACCTCTTAGACAACCAATCAGCAGCCTTGTTATTTTGACGCCTCACATGACTAAATCTAACATGGCCTCGAGAAGCATATAGGCTTCGAATTTCAACAATTAATCTTCCCATCGATCCTTGCTCGTTAACTTCTGGTTCCAGTAACCTTATGGCATTCAGCGAGTCTGATTCTATTTGGAGTGGCCATGCTCCCATATCCAACGCTATCTTTACCCCTTCTTTGATTGCGCGCAGTTCCGCCTCTACTACATTAATTGATTGATAGATACTACTACTAATAAACATATTATGACTTAATACTTTGAGTTTAAAGACTATGACAATTCTAAGTCGGAAACTGTGTCTTGTAATTAAAAGCGTTTACATACGTTCAGGAAATTCCAGAGTATTGAAAATGAGGGCTGCCCTTTTGTGGATAGGCTTACACAAGTGAGAGGTGGAGATGATGCTGAGTCTCAATCTATCAAATTCAGGTTCAAAGTCAATCTACAACGTTACACACGCCCATTTTGTTCTTATAGAGCACTTCTTCAGAGATCATGTGTGTGAATAGGTGATCAACAAAAAAACGAAAATATTTTCTGACTTGTACTAGCACATTCTAATTTCAGGAATTCAGTAGAAGTTCATCTATCCAAACGAATGCTTTTGAATTTAAAATTTGTGTAGATAATTTCTTCGCAGCTCAATTCGTTAGCCCTGGGTTTGGTTCGTGGGATGAAAAAGACAGCAAAAACTATATAGGTGAAACCTACTAATAGCAAAAAGTCTGAATCACCACCACATATGAGAACTCTTAAGTTTAAAAAGTATGTTTTCACACTTTTTCGAAACGGACGATCGCTATCAAGATCTCGACCACCGTTCGCAGCACAATGCTACGCAGCATTGAAGTCGAACTCCATTCTCTCCTAATGCCTCTCAACTACACAACTGGGGTGGTATTCACGTGAAACACATTGGGGTCCAACTTTAGTCCGCATCCAAAAGTAGGTCCTACCACTATTATGTGGTTGAAAGATGTTAGCCCCTAACAAGAAGGTGATCAAGACACAAGAAACCAGAAAGACAGCGGGGGCAAAAATTGTGAAAAATATTTGAAAATTTAATCCCACTTTTAAAATTTCCCTATATTTCCTACAAAATCCAATTAAAAATGTAAGATATAGGACAAGGATAAAAAAAACAGTGTCACATCAGCAATTTTCCTATTGCTATTAAACCAAATTTTGTTGAAAATTTTACTTTTCCCTCCCCAGTAAAGATTCTTCAAACCACAGTACCAACCTCTGCTTCATCCAGTCAAGAGCTCTGCACCAATCCGGACCATGAGAGATAACTGACACTGGTGAATCATGGCATTGGCAACACATAGAGGAAGAGGAATTTTTCTTTCCCACATTTTAAAACGCGCCTTCTACCTAGAAGAAGTGCTTTTATCCAAGAAATAAAACCGCAAATACTAAGGCTGCATTTGTTTGCAAAGGTGAGGTGGAAAAAAAATGTGGGTCCCATGTGTAGTGGAGTGAGGGAAAAAAAATAAAAGAATTTTGTGAAAAAAGTGATGGTGGTGGGTCCCACTTTTTACTTTTTCCAACTTTCCCACAAAGTCCCACCAAATATGTGAGGTTTTAAAATGGCTTGGGGTGGGAAAGTTGAGCTGCCACATCAGCATACAAGTTCACACTTTCCCACCCCAAGCAACCAAGCCTAACTAAACATGCTAGGAATTGTGTATATATACTACATTACTACTCTTTGGATGAAAAACCACACAGTACCCAGATGACAGCAATTCAGCAAGCTACAGCTTCAAGATATTTATTGCTACACATTTCTAGGTTTCAAAAATATCCAACCCTTATCAGAGAAATAAGTTTTAACGGGCACGAAAAGAATACAAGAATTAGAATAAATCAGAAGAGAACATCCTAATTGTCAAATTAAAGTAACATCCAAAAAAAAGATGTTTAATAAAGAAAAATGTCTGAATCAATGTCACATAACCCCTGGGTGTTGGCAAGATCTAAAAAGCCAAAACGGATGCTTTCCATGTAATACCAATTTGCTATACTGTCAAGCTATCTGATGTTTATTGAGCATTCAGCGAATGAACCAAGGCAAACATACCCATGCTTACCGCACTGGCTGTTGGTTGTAGTGACTCTTTTCCTTCTTCTTTGCTGCAGCAAGCTTTGCACTCCTGGCAGCAGCCTCAATTGCGGCAGCCCTGCCTGCAGCATCCATCTCTTTGTTAGATTTTTTCTTCTTAGCAGACACTACCTTCTTTAGACGCTCTTTTACATCAATGGCCGACGCATCCTCTTCTGCATTTTTGGTCTTAGCAGTTTCTTCTGCCATACCATTCTCTGAACCATTAGGCTGGTCCCGTTGTTCTTTGACCTCCTTGGAGGACTTATCCTTCTTTTTCTTCTTCTTCGCATTCTTGCTCTCTGAAGGAGCACCCTCCTTTTTCTCAACATGTCCATTGAGTTCCTCAGTTTTCTTCTCATGCATGTTACCTGCATATGCACATAACACAATATCTCTTCACTGTTGAACGAACATGAAGTCTAGGACATGCAACATAAGTAAATTTGGAATGATCACTTTTCCAATTGTAACTCTCTCTGAATGCATCAGAGTAGACATGATAATGATGAATCCTATACTTGTTTTGGCACCAAAAATACTCACAGAATAGGTCCATCTCAAGAAAGTACTAGTTTATGATTTACTAAGCAACTAAGCAAGCAAATCATGCACACATAGGGTACAAGATCAGAATTACCATGGGATTCATCTACCAAAGTGGTCCCTTTGTTGGTCACTGCAAACTCAGCCAAGACAGCTTCCAGTTCTGCAAGCTCCTTTTTCTTGAGTTCCTTCTTTGACAGTTGCCTTTCTGTATCCTTTGGTGGCAAAGAAGCCTGAGAGGGCTTCTTCAGAAATGGCTCCGGTGGCACTGGAACTTCAGGTTCATGTTCATGCTCTTCCTCAATTTCATCATCACCTTCATCAAGACCATCCTCTTCACTTTCACTTTCCTGGAAACATGAAAAAATACCAGTTCAATCATCTGTAAATTACCAAGCAGAATTCTCAAGAGGAGGGGGGGGGGGGAATCTTTCCAAATTTATTTTAAAAGCATTACGACCATTTTAGAGAAGCGAAGACTAAGCTTAAAAACATTACTCCATGAGAAAAACTCCACTGAATTTGGGCACCAACCAAAATGCCACATGCCCCATGGATGCAAAAAAAACCTTCTTAGGTAAAGGGTGCCAGATCTGAGCACACCATGTAGTAAGGTAATCGATATAATATTGCATCAGAAGGGACAATAAAGAAGAATAAATAAAGCCAACATATCAGTTGGGCTACATCAATGATCACCTCTAAAGCCCATATTTATTTGCATTTATGATGGGTGATTTAACCAAAGACATTCAAGATGAAGTTCCTCAGAAACTGCCCAAGAAAAAAGACTCTTATAAACAGTCCACGGGCTCTACACTATATCTCAACGTCTCAACCATTCCATTCTATCCAAACTATCTCCAATAGTGGAGAATTATATCATCTATAAAGAGAAATAAAGGACTCCTATAAATAAGACAATTCTCTAACTAGGAAACTACTTCAAACAAGGAAACTAAATATCCTAAATAATAGCTTCAGAAACAAAGAGAGCGGGCGGGCGGTGGGGGGGGGGGGGCTGTGGAAGAAAAAAGATATTATTTCCCAAATAACATAAATTCCTAGAATCCTACAAAACTCTAAAATTAAAATCAGGAACTGGCTTATCTCCATCTTAATACGCAAACAGGTTTGGGTTGACCCAAGGTAGGTACCTGCACCAATCCTCCTAGTGCTGAAGAAACTTGACCTAAAGTTTTGTCAACACAACAATTTTGATGGAGCATTGCACAATGCATCTCACAATCAACTGTCACGATCTTTGATGGCATTAAACAAAAACTCTTTAATGGGAATCTTATCAGCAATTTCACAACTGAAATCAGAGAGTCAATCAATCCTTCCACTACCATTCACTTTAAGTTGATTATCATTTTCATTGTCGATCTCTGATCTGCGATTTGAAGCACCTATCATGCTTGACATCTCATCATCAAAGCTGGTATTATAGTTGGCAAGCTCCCAACAAAAATGTCTTCAAAAGTAAAAAATTTAAAACTTCCATCTCTAATGTTAAGGAGTAAATCTTATTAACCAACCTCCATGATGTAGCGGGTTTATGATAACACAATGGCAGAACCGTAACGCATGAACTGCAAACTAAAGAAAATAAAAGAAGTCAAGTATAACGTATTGGTAACGTATTGGTGGTGAGGACTAAACTTGGAAGATAGTAAGAAGAAAGACATTAGAAGATGAATATAGGGAAGGGAAATTTAAGATTAAAAAGAGAATCCCATAAAAAATGAAGTAGGAAGAGAGAGGTGAAAGTTGGGAAAGAGGAGAAGAGACCTCTTCAGTTGGACACAGAGCCAGCAAAAGGAAAAAGAATTTGCAAGTCACAACATGGCAAAAGTGGAGTTCAATTTCAAACAAGACTTCAACTCCTACAAGGGGTTACAAAATGCAAGAAGTTGAAGCAGCTTCGACTAAGATATGCAATTTTTATTTATTTTTCTTTTTGGAGGGGGGTGGACTGTTCGACCGGTTTACAGGGTGATGATGAAAGCAGTCGGGAGAGTTGTTGCTGGGGTTAAAGGAAGCAGTCGGGTTGGGATTTGGTGTGTATCACAAGGGTGGATCAAGTTTTCACTGGAGGAATGCAGCAGGTGCTGTGGTAACCACAAGGATTGGGAGTTATGTGGAATCAAAGGGTACATGGTGTTCAATTAAGAATCAAAGTGGGACCATCTTTTGGGATGGCAAAACCCTGGAAGAAAGGTTCAAACAACATCACTGTGTGAAAAGGGATGGGAGTTGAGAGGACAGTGAGGTTGTGATTGGGGCTGCTGTCAGAACTGATTGGGTTAGGGAGAAACCCTGAACCCCTTCCCCCCCCCCCCCCCCCAAAAAAAAAAAAAAGAAAAGGGAGAAAAAGGTCACTGCTGTTGGTTGTACACAAAGGAGTCACGGTAATGAACAAGAACAAGGTGAGGTAAAATGATAGAGAAGGAAATAGAGATGCTAATGGGGTAATGGGGGAAGAGATGGACTTTTCATGTCTGATACCAAATTGGGGGAGCGGAAATCGCTGCAAAAATTGCACAATCAGAAAAAGCATGCAGGCATCCAGGAGGGTGGGGAGAGAAGACTTGCACCCAGCCCACTACTCATACCACAAAAACTGTTCCATTCTATTCAATCCATCGGACCATCGCCAATGATGGGGATTTACATCATCTACAAAGCTTCATAAGAGACTCCCATAAAAGAAATACTATTATTAGGAAACTAAATATCCTAGTAGCAAACTTCTAAAATACACACAATAAGACGAAGCAAAACAACATTTTCGCAAATAAAATAAATTCTTAATATCCAACTAGGAGCTTATACCTAATGCACAATGCTCCATCCATTGTGTGTCAGGAGACAGGGTCATCATGTACACAGCCTTGCCGCTGCTGTAGGAAAGAGGCTGTTCCCAGATAAATTGAGCATGCAACCACTTCACCACAACAGAGCAACCTTACCATCACACCAAGGCCAGCAACATAAATTCTTAAATTCCAAAAAACCGGTACATCTAATCTATATACTCAAGGCAATGTTCCCACATCAATTCCTCACCATGTCATGCAAAATGAGCAGTTTTTTTTTCTTAATAAAAGAAGATTCACTCTTCAACAATTTTGTTAAAATAATTATGCATTAATTAATCAAGATTAACAGACAAGAGTCCAACTGCAAAGGAAACACAACTGCCAAAATGGGGTGCCTTTTTAAGGCATATAGGGCAATCTGACATGCATAGAACTGGTATAGACCTGTTTGAAGGGTTCAAAAGTAGGGTATATTTGAGGGTGAAGTTCAGGTTCAGGAAGTGCCCTTGTTAAATGTTAGAAACAGAGGATGGTGGTTGATGGTATGAACTTGATATAGGCAAATGAAGTTAGATATGTGGATACACATCAACAAGGGCCGAGCTTTTGAAGATCCACCAAGACCACCACTTTGGATATGAAGGCTGAATCCACATCCCACCTGAGTAAACAGGGTATGCCCTTCAAGAGAAGATATCCTACTATTAAAATTCTGGCATGAGCTCCAGATAGATCATGGTCTGTATTAACGAATTATATAGCGATATGATGGAGGCTGAATGCCTCATGAGTCATGGCTACAAGAAAATTTAATTTAATTGAGCTTTGGACTCCCAACACCTAGAAACTCAACCCAGTAAACATTATAGGCATAAGAAATAAACCTTAAAAAAAATAAAAAAGAGAGGTACCAATAAGTCAATAACTATAGCCTAGGAACATGAAAAGTCACATGAAAGTTTCCTATGAAGAATTTAAGAGGACCTAGCGCTAAAAACTGAAATAATTGATACTATTCTAGTGCCATCAAGCAGGGCTAATAATTAACCGGAAAGCCGCAACTCCACATCATCAATTCTTGTAGCTTAATCATCTAATGTGCATTTTCCCCTAACCTCTGTTTTTTAAGTTGGACAACGATACTAATGCTAGCACCTTTAATGTCCAAGGTTGAGTTATTCCTAACCATGTTTAAGTAAAATCAGTAGCCTCTTAACAATAAAAGAAAATTTACTTTACAATGATTCAGCATGGATTCGTTAACCCTAATCCTCCTGTGCAGCCATTTTCCCCAAAGCTCATTTTTCCTTTTAGTTTTGAATGACAACCAAAAAGGAAAGGGGGGGGGGGCTTAATTTTACTATGTTGTATATCATTTCACAGCTTCTGTAGACTTTTAGCTGCTCCAAATTCTGATATCACCGTAGGAGGCAGTCAATGGATCAAGCCTAACATCCATAAAACAGATTTAGCAACCATGAGATAGGTAGCAGCACCATTAAGGAACAATGTGGATAGAACATTTCAAGAATTGAAAAAGCAATGAGGGAACAAGAGTACATCTCAGACGGACCACAGACAATGTCAGCGCCTTTTTCAAGTAGACCAAATAAGGATCGTTTGATGTCCAGGAGCTTTCATGAATGGAAATTCAAATTGGTTATAAAAAAAACGTCTCCACTACAGTTCATCCACCTTCAGATAGGTTTTTATAATTTATCATTTCTAAAATGTGCGAAGCAAGGCCACCAGGTTAAGTCAAACAAAATAAAGAGTTAATAAGAAAGTCAATGAGAAAAAAACTTTTTGCAATAAAAAAATGGCATTTCTTACCTACATCCATATAGATGTTAATTGATTTAATTCTAATTGCAGTAAACGCACTTGTATAAATTAACTTAAAGACGAAGACGATCACATCCTTTTGCAACCATAACGGTTACTCTACCACCATAAACTTCAACAAAAGAAAAAGGAGCAAGAGAAAAAGAAGACAAACTAGCATAAAAATCACCTGTAGTCATCTAATGTTAATCAGGGAAAAAGATTTCAAAGCCAACCTAGCTTCCGACCAGCCAGAAATCGAAATTTGGAGAAACCTGGTATTCTTAGGGTAAAACTGGACATGTGATGGGCAGTTCAAAAGACTCAAAACTGGTCAAAGATACTGAAACTAGGTTGGTTGAAAATGGGTAATTGGTCAAAACTTGCTTTCTTTTTAGGTCGAAACTAATAAAATTTCTAAGATATTGTCCACCCTTGAGGAATCCAGTAGAAACTTGGCAGTACTTGAACTCCCGTAAGTTTAAACTGCGTATTGTTTCCAAGATGTCAATTAATTAAAGATTTTCTTACGTGAACCACTAATTGTTCTGAACCAGCAATACACAGAAGAAATCCAAGAGGACAGTGAGCCAAAAAAAATTTATTTGGGTTTTTTGACTCCGAGGTCTAATTGAAGTTCAACTTCATGAGTGCGACTCCTCCCGTTCTCCCTGTAACTAACAAGGATAAAAGAAATCTGAGAGAGAGAAAAGTTCTACCAAGTATGACTTGAATTAGAATGATAACAAATAAATGGTAATAATCAAAGAAATCAGGTGGAAAATACGAAATATCGTCGGAATTGTTAAATATGGAAGGCAGTGATAAAATGCCACAGTTCTAGTCAAGTGCCCTGAGTACTTTTGAGTACCATATATACAAAGATCATGCACCATTTATGACTACTGCATTCATCATTACAGACACAGGATTAGACTTCCCTCAAATTGGACCACAGACAATATCACAATGTATAAAAAGAAGAAAGAATGAAATTTCGCGTGAAAACCTACTCATCTATGTTTGCAGTAACATGCGTAAACCAAAGAGAAAATACAAAGGTACCACATTGTAAGCAATATGATATAAAGTCCAGATCAACAAGTAGGACTTAATAATAACAATAAATATAAATAAATAAGGAAGAAGAAGAAGAATACACTGGCAACAATTTTAACAAAAATATAAACTACTTACTGAATGAAGAAAAAATGAATACATTATAAAGGAAACAACAGAACATCAAAACCTCTACGCAACCAATGCACCCCTCCGGAACAAAAAAGAGATGCAAATCTTTAAAGCATAAGTAAAATAAAATTATTAAAACATACTTCTAATAGGGTAGAACTCTCCTTATTCTGCGATTGCTCCGACGTGCCCCAGACAGTTTGAGGTGGAGCAGTTGTTGCATAATAATCGTCGTCGTCGTCGTCATCAACGTCAGCCCAGGATTTCACGGTAAGCGGAGTGGGCTGCCAGAAAACCTGTTGCTCCGGTTCCTTAGCTTGGCCTTTTGAAGATCCCTTGCTCTTTGACGATCCATGCTCCTTCTCTGATTTCTTCTTTCTACGTAAGGTATCGAGAGCGGCAAAAACATTAGTATTGTTTCCTCCAACGTGGCCATCGTCCCTTCTGCTTCCACCTCCAAACATTTCTATCGAGATCTCAGATAAGCCACAGTTGTGAACAATGGTATCGGCAAACTAAGGTGTCCAAACGCCGCAGTTTCAGCCGAAGATAGGAGAACTCAAATTGCAGCGTCAAAAATTAGTTACTCGAAACTGAACGAGAAGACGAAAAACTCGTCGAGAGATTAAATTTCTCTGAAAAATATCAGGGTTTGAAAAAAAGAAAGAAAAAAAATTAAGATCAACAGTCAAATACTCGAAGCTGCTTCTAATTTGCCGAATAAAATTTTTTTTTAAATGACTAGATTAGGATAAACTAGGTCTCTATAGTTTCAACGAAAAATAAAAAGGGGAAAAACAATAGTTTACTAAAGATTAGGCTTCCAGATCAGTACACGGGACAATATAAAGATATAGATTAATGAAACTCGCAATCTCTCTAACTGTTCAGTGATTTCGCGAATAAATCAGAGTTCTAAGACCGTTCCAAAGTTCATAGTAAGTTAATTCGAGAAAATTGTGAGAAAAGTATGGTTGGTTTATGGACAAAAGAAAATCGAAGGAGAACAGGGGAAGGAAAAAAAAATGTGGGTAGAACGGAGAGATCAATTCAAGATGATGTGAAGAAAAGTGAAAACTCATACAGAAACAGTGCCAATGCTTTTGAATGAGTAGAGTTCTGGAAGAAAACAACGCCCCAGGTATCGATTTAGGGTTTGGAAACGTCCGAGATTGAGAAGGGGTCCTCGTTTTTCGTCACTGAAGAGGATTATAAGGCCATTAGATAACGCAGGTGACGAACACGAAATAGGTGTTTTATACCCACGCTCTGGGGCGTGGGGAGAGTTATAATGAAACTGACGAAATCACCTCTTGTGTTTCTTCCCCTCCCTCGCTCACACAATAATTTACTTTATCGATGAAATTTAACGAGTTTTTTCGGGTTTAAGAATCCTTGTCAAGGCAACCTGAATCTTCAGATGGATAGGGTCCAACCTTGGTGGGCCGGGTTTAAAATCTCTAGAAATATGGAAAAACCAAAACTAGCCTAGGGTATTCATAATGGAGGCCATTTTGTTGAGTTTTTTTTTTTTTTTTTGAAATATGACTTTATTCAGATAACTAAAGAAAGTACAGACACAACTGCATGAACACACAAGTTCGAACCGAACCAAGGAGAGGAAAGTGACCAAACTGTCGTACATGCAATAGACAAGGTCATCCAGGCTAAGGGTTGGGTCAAGCTCAAAGAACCCTTAGAAGAAAGACGATAACAACTACAGCAGTAAAAAAATACAACACGCCTCAAGGGCGGACATACAACACCCTCATAGAGGGACATACAACATGCCTCAAGGGCGGACACTCAACGTGTGTTCTTTAGGTCATTGGATTAATTACAATTCAACAGTGTAATAGACCTTTATAGGAGAGTACAATTAACTATAGAACTTACTTGAGGTATTGGAGTCATTACCCAAATATGGTTTGGATATTTGAGTTATACTCAACGTATGTTATTTAGGTCATTGAATTAACTACGATCCAACGGTGTAATAGACATTTATAAGATAGTACAATTAACTATAGAATTTAGTGTTGTTCTATAAATATTAGCTTAGTGGGTTTCTGCGTCTCGATTTGTTTGCTATGCTTACCTTTTTTTTGTCATTTCTTAAGGCTGCGTTTGTTTGCAAAGTGAGGTGGAAAGATATGGGTGGGAGAAAGAAAAAAAACATGTGAGCCCTATGTGTAATGGGGTGAGGAAAAATGAAAAGAAATAAAAGGAAAGTTCAAAAAAATATTAATTGTAGGTCCCACATTTTCTCTCCCACACTTTTCACCAAATCCGATATATTTTGTGGGGTTTTGAAAATGTTTGGGATGAAAAAGTTGGATTGCCAACTTATCACAAGTTTCTTTAATTTAAGAAAATTTGTCTTTAACTTTTCCACCATACAAACAATTAAATATAATTTTAGGATTTAAAGAATAAGTAAGAAAATTTTATTTTTTTAAATAATTTTCCACCCTTACCTAAGATGCTACTTTGATAACCTTACCCGCGATTGAAATTGCCTCGAAATCCAACGGCCAACATGAAAGCATTGACCGATTGTCGCAAGATTTGGTCTAGATTTCAAAGTCAAGATCAAAATTTCACAAATTCTCATCGGCTGCTATGCAAAGCATGACCGTGAATCAAGGTTATCTGGAGAATCAATAAATCTCTCATGGCTGCGAGCAACAGACCCTTGTAGAGAGCTAATAATTCAGCTACAAGAACTTAAACAATGGCCGATGCATTTGGCAAAACCCCTTTATAAATCCCTACGTGATCTCAAACTAATCCTTCAATTTGGGCATTGCTTCAATTAGCATTCAGAGCTGCATGCATCAACATTCACCTTCACGACCCCAATAGAAGGAGGCCTCCCTCCACCTTACTTTTCCTTTACCAGCAAAGGATTTAGCGACCACAATCCTATCAGAAGACCGTGCCTCCATTAATACAATAATTAAATTCTTCTCTACCCTCAAATTCACCGGTTCGACTCGTAATTAATCATTTTGGCTCGACTCCCAATTATATTATTATTAATCAAAATAGCAATCATTGGATTAGATTACCTCACATCTACAATTCTCACATAAGAAGGTGACCTGTCCTCTAGATTCGTCACTGATACGTTATTGATCATGACGATGGAAGGTTAGGAAACTAGGAAAGAGACCAAAAATATTCTGGAGGCGGTGAGTCACTGATTTTGTATGGTTGGCTAAACGAGTCAATTAATATCCATTCTTTTGGTCATTCCACTTTGAGGCTTGAGCATTACAGTACAAAAAAGAGATCTCCAGAGGCAACGACAACTCCAGAAGGTTCAGAACTACCTAGATTTTTTTGCCCATAAAGGCAGTGGGGGCGTTCCTTTATGGGCGTCTGGGCCAGAAGATCAAACACGTTCGTTCCTTATTCATGGTTTGTGGTATCTATGTAGTGTAAATCATATATTGCAAAGTCATGGATGAACATAGATTGATAGACTCTTAGTGCTGCACAATTAAGGTTAAAATTTGACCACTTTACCTGTAAAAAAAAGGTATATATATATATATATATACAAAATAAGTGATCGAGATTTCAACCTCAAATATTTAGTTCATTTGTGGCCTACGAAGTACTGAAGTTAAATCCCATGGATAATGTGGCACCTAACCGTTCAGGTAAAGGGAAAGCTGGTTGATGTGGTGTTAAATATTAAAGGGTAGACGGTAAAACTAAGAAATTTGTTATTCGTAAAGTATTATTGTTTTAGGTACGGTTGTCTTCCATTTTACAAGTAGCAATGAAAACCCTAATCACCTCCAACATCCAACTTTCACAAAAATATGGCTATTTTCCTCCACAATATAGCGCTATCTCTATCCCTATAAGGTCAAAGTTCTCGTTTCAATGGCATGTTTCTTATGTCTATATGATACAATTATTCTCCTTAACCGCATGATTTATTTTTCTTTTACTTGGTAGGTCCTCACACAACACTTTTTTTTTTTTTTGTAACGTCACAACACAACCTTGTGAGTCATTACTTTAAATATGCCATGGAGAGTTTATTTTGGCATTATTTTTTTCCTTGTACTTGGTAGGTCCTCACTCTTCACACAATCTCCATGATTCACAACTTTCAATGTGTTATGGAGAGTGTATTTTCAGTGCTTTTGTAATTGTTCCACTACCATTTCCTTAATCATCGCCAACTTGAACCACGTGTCGGACTACAGCTAGTGAGAATAAAAATGCATCTTAGTCAACTTGAATCAACCTTTTTCCATTAGTTTGTCATTTGTGCACATAATTTTTCACTCATCATTGCTCAATACTTGAATAAAAATTAAGGGATGTAAAGATTGCATGGTAAGTATTTAATGAAATTACTAAAAGTAATATTATTTTGTGTTATTTAGTGTTTTATATTTTGACCTTTTCCACTCTATGTAGAAGTAAAGAAAGGTGTTCCACAAATGACTGAGATAAGCCAATGCATAATTGTTCTAGTGTGAAACTAACATTTTTTAGTAAAGAGTTTATTTGCTAGGCATATTAATATTTCCATCCCACTTAAACCCCTTTATAATAAAAAAATAAATAATAATAAATAAAAAAAATGAAAAATGAAAAGACAAGACTGAGATAAAATCATTTTTGTTGTCGACTTGTTATTATTTTATCAAATTAATAATTTTTTTTATTTGTTATTTTCCATTGCTACGACGTCAGTGAAACTTGAAGAGGGAGGAAGGGAAGGTTTTTCATCCAAAGAGAAAGAGGAGGAGAAAAAAAAAAAGACGAAGAGGGAAGAAGGGGGGCTGAGGAGACCCTCGTGCACACCAGGAAAACAATTTAAGGGATCGGTGAGGCGAATCGAGCTTAGAAGAAGAATTAAAGCCAAAGGCAGATCAATTTCAAGAGGAACAATCAAAGTTCAATTTTGGTCCCGATACTCACCCGATCAGGGGAAGCCGGAGGGAAAATCGGAGATTTAGAGATGTCGATCACTTTATCTTCATCGTCAAGAAGAAGAAACATTAAATTGCAGAAGGACAAACTTATGTACAGAAACCATGATTCTTTTCTTTGTTTCGTCTTCCTTCTGTTTTTTTATCCCCGAACATCAACCATAACTGCTTATGATATCAAACAAAATTGAGTATTTTTCGAATTACACTTTACCCTAGGTATTTCGCCAATCAACTTGTTTTCCTTTCTGTATGTACGAACAAATGAAGGAGGATGGATGATATATCATCAAGAGATCGGTCACCGTAATCATAATGCTCGTACTAGCGTATAAAAGACTTGAATTGAGTAACTGCTCCACAACCAATCAATTTCGAAAGCTTTTGAATTTTCAACTCAGATTTCTGCGCTATTCGATGATTTGAATTGCTTTCATCTCAAATCGAGCTCTTCTATGACCTCGATCGCCGATGGATCAATCTCGGTCTCCTTCAATTGAACTGGCGGATCGACAAAAAGGAAGTTATAGATCGAAAACCCAAAATCAATCATCGGATAGAGAGTGGGCGCGCCAACACAAGAGCATACAGACGCAACGCCGCAGAATATAAAGTCGTGTCTTCTGCCGCTTCACCATCGTAAGACATCGTTTCCTGAAACCTGTTTCCTTGCAGCAACACTCACGCTTAGCCTGTAGCGGCTGACGATTTGAAGAAGAAGAAGAAGAAGAAGAAGGGATGTAACAGGGGGCCTTGACCATGGCCATGGCCATGACACTTTGACAGAAATGAGTGATTAAATTTCCTTTTGTTTTGTCTACAACCAGAAGATTGCTGCAATTTGATGGAGAAATCAATCCTTTTATACACAAGTCTTGTCCGTTGAAGAATGAACTGGTTTATTGTTGATTCACAATGGAAAGGAATGGTGGTGGTCCCTTCTTTGACAAATTATGCCTTTCTGGTTTTAATGAAGGTTATTTAAGTCAATTGACATTTACTCGGAGAATCTCTTCTTGTGACACTTGTCGCTCTCTGGCACAGTGTTATGAGAATACTCGGAACAGCCAAATTTTTTTCATTTGGTAGAAGGAATAGTCAAAGTGGTTAGTCTGATGACAGCCATTTTCTACTGTTTTATTTAGTTCTCTTTACTACCGTTTAAATTTATGATAATTTGATTTATAAATAAATGTTTTGACATCATTTAGGATTTTTTTTATTAAATAAATTGGTTTAAATGTAAATTAGTATTAATAAATAAATCAAGGGTTTTCTTTTATAATTTAACATTAATGGACATGTGTATATTTACTATTTAATTGGATATAAAATGGTAAGATTATTAAAAATTATAATTAAACCTCAGGAAAAGTATGAATTTACGATTTCTTTATTAAGAGGTGTTAATCATTACCAACTGAACAATCTTCTGATGTTAATTATAATAAAACCTTACGTTTTTCCTTTTCCAATCTCTACATCACTCTCATTTCTATTTGAATAACATCTTATGGATACATAAAAAGGTAATCCAAATGAATAAAGGTATATCGTTGAACTTATTTATTGTTATAAGTTATAATATGTATAGTAGTAATCAAACAATTTTTTTTTTTGTGTATGATGGCTGTTCGGGCTACTCTTTTTTCTTTCTTGGTGTGGGTAGGATAAAAACAACTGTTTATATCAACTCTTCCCTGTATATATTTACTCTATATTTCTTGATGAGTCTTTTACAAACCACTGGTGGTGGTGGTCTCGAAAGTTTGGTAATTTTATGTTTTAGTACAAAATTTCCATTATCCTTTGTATTTTTAGTAAGGCTATGCTAACGGGGCTAGTGCTTGCGCTTGTAGTTCACTAGAGATCTTGTTTCTTAACTCCCATATTGAAACCGCAAACATGAAACCACCAGTAGTAAGTAGATGAACAAAATCAGAACACACGATCAAAGCTCGCATCAACCACAGTTTCTTTTTTCCTTTTTTATTTTTTTTTTTTTATTTTTAACCATAAGCTGCAAACAGTGAAACAGAGAAAATAGATGGAAAAGAGAGAAGCAATGAGGACAATGTAAAGGAAAACACAGATAGTGAAAGGAGAGAAAAATAGAGGTGGAGAGAGGCAGATAGCCTCAAGGCGAAGGGAGGCGGAAGAGAAAGAGAGAGAGGCGGAGAGCCTCAGTTTGAGGTGAAAATGCGGCGGAAAAGACGAGGAGAGAAGGAGAAAAGCGGAGAAAAGAGGCTAAGATTGAAAACTGGATGGAGAGGGCTCTCCACCTCCTGAAATGGCGCTAGGGCTTTAGGGCTTTTTCACTTCAACTAGAGAGAAGCAGAAGAGAGAGAGATATGTATATCATACTCATTATGCTTTTCTAATTTTGTGGTTGTCACAACCAGTATTTTAATGGTTTATTGGGCTCTACCCATCTCTTAGTTTTTTTTTTTATTTTTTCATTTTGTTTGGTGTTTTTGTTTGTATTTCCTCTCAAGCTTATAAATGAAATGTTGAATTTTTTACCCAAAAAAAATGCATACGTAGGTTGAACTTGAATTTTTTTTCTTTTTCCCCCAAGGAGTTGTTACATGTGTGGGGGAGGGGCGAATATTACTTATATATGCTACCAGCTGGGGTTTGAACCCGGATAAAGTGGAATGTGAAGTTCTTAACTATTCCACTAACCTTCCATTTTCTGAATTCAAAAGTTCAAATATTGTGTAACAGAAAGTGCTTCCTAGCAACAAAAAGGAAAATTATATAGATTCTCTTTTCTATTCTTTTTTTACCAAACTTTATGATGATGATGTATATATATATATATATATATATTTTATAGAAAATTGAATCTTGTATGAAAGAAAAACACAAACGTATGAAACTTTTTAAATGGTCAAAGTAGTGATGTACAGAGGCCAAGAAAAGAAAAGAAGGGGGATAAGAAGAAATAAAATAACAGTGATTGGCGGTAGCAAATGAGAGTCCGGATCAGTGATCCCGACCGAGAGCACTTTGTGCTCCTCAAAGCTTCCTGACCACAAAAACCAGTGGGGCCCACGGTAAAAAACACTTTTTAAAAAAAATAATAATAAAAAAACTTTTTCACAATAGGACCCACTGATTTTTGTGGTCGGAAGCCATGGGGGAACACTCTCCCCCGACGGGGAGAAGATTCGGATTCAGCAAATGACACTAGCTAATCTGCCACAAAGTTTTTTTTTTTCTTCTAAAGGTATGATGGAAAACGACTTAGTTAAACTTTAGCATCAATGTGCTGTTATCACTTAATGGTATTGGAGATCCCTCACTTAATGGTATTTGAGATCCTCCACGGAGCCACTTTACTCATCTATATTATTTAATAATAATATAATGAAATCTGCGTTTCTGGGTTTCGGTTTTGGGATAAATTCTAAGCATTTCTAGGTTTTGTGGGTTAAAAAGTGCAACCCATGCCTAAAATATGTTAAAATAGCGCAACATTGCCACGTAGCTCCTCATGTCAAGATCCTATGTTCTGTTCCCACGTTTTTTTGATTTTTGATTTTTCTTTGGCCGACCTCTCAGGTTTGAGATAAGGCCACCCCATGAGTCATGAGCGCCACCAAGAGAATCCAATTCCTATCAAGTCTTGTCTTTGCTCTTTGGTTCTCTTCAGTTTCAAAGTTTTCCACTTGCATGTCAAATGGTTGGTTCCATTTTTTTTTAGCCTATAGTGATCAATGTGATATTATTTCTATCTACAAAATTAATATGATATTATTATTAGAAAAAAAGCTCTTTTTTTTTTTTTTCCTTTTAAGTGTATCAATTTGCGATTCCAACCATTAAAATCTAAATAAACTGGTCCATTACAACTCGAATGAGTTCTAATCAAATGTTAATGGATTGTATTTGGGCTGAAGGGGACAAAGTTGAAACGATTTGGGCTAGTTCGGATTAACTTGTATGCGATTTGTGAGCCCATTAGGTCTAGTTATATTAAATCCGCTAATTTTATATATTTATTTATTTATTTATTTTGGAGTGGTCTTAGTTTTCTACTAAGATATAATTTTAAATGTATGTTTTTTTTTATTCAATAGCATCCACAAATATGAAACACCCATATGTTCAATTTTGAGCTTTAGTTCTCTAATATATTTTAAATTTAACTTACGCCAAATGCCATCAAAATGCCTTTTGCTTCAAATGTTTTATATTTTCTATTCAAAATTTATTGTTGAGAATGAATAACAATATTTTACGATTATTTCAAAATTGTCTCAACCTGAATCCAAAATTGTTGGCCAACCATACTGATGAACACATTTATGTGTGAAATCTTAGGGCATAAAGCATGCATTTTATACACTTATAGTGGAGTTACCTTGGGTTTTATGTTGTTTTTGAAGATTTTAGGAATTTTCAAGATTTAAGCAAATATTTAGGATTTTGGGCTTGAATCATGCTATTTTACACGTCAAGAAGTCCATTCAAATTCTCTAATGCGAAAATGGGCCTAATCTTGAGCATGATGGGCTAGAGATGTGTGATTATGGGCCAACTCTTAAATATTGATGAGATAAAGAAGGTAAATTTGATCTACGGTTGCGATTTTAAATCAAATCTACAGAGATATTATTGAGAGAGTCCAAATGGAAAAGAGTCCTTGCATACCTCAATATCGTATCTCCTATCTTGGATTTAATTAAAGAAAGAAAAAGAGGAAAAATAATTATATTCAGAAAGAAAAAGAGGAAAAATCTCGTGTTTGAATGCCTCTGTCCAGTTTTTTTTTTTTTGAAGGGGCTTGATTAAATAAAGAAAAAAAGAAAAATTCTTCGATAATTTCTTATCATTAGCATCATCCCGAACAAAAGCAGAAAAAGCTAACGGAAAAGCATCTGCAGCTAGATGGATTTATTGGGAGGAGAGCTTCACGACTACTTAAACCTCAAATCCAACGGTGGAATTATGTATATGATCTCTCTAAGTCGGCGCAATTACTACGTCAAAACCCTAATTGGCTGAGTCAAATAGAAACCTTGAGTTTTATTCAAATTCAGCCGTGCTTCATATCTCATATAAACTCTATAAAAGGATAGCATATTCCATAAAAAAGAGAGTGTCTTAGAGCTTAGTATAAGCATTATTTCTTCTCTCGTTAGTTTATTTAGGTTTTCTCTAGTTTTCTTTGCTTGCATTAGTGAGATTTAAATTTCTAGATTCAATGTTTAGGTTTAATATTTTTATGTAATGCAATTCAAGTTCAAGCTTCAAGCTTCAAGTTTCAATTTTTTTAAATTCGTTTTTCTCTGGGTCTAGCAATTGCAGATTTATATCATTCTAGATCTATATCTGGTTGTTAGGGTTGGTTGAGATTTGAATCGTTTGTTCAATTCTCAAGTAAGTAATATTCTTTATTAATTTTTTCTCCTCCCTCCATTCCCGCTTCTATCTACCCCTCCATATTCTTAATTTAAGATTTACTTTCAGCATTATTTATTGTTCTCCCTTCCCCTGGATCCATGATCAGAGATACTTACAGTCGTGCCTCTCTTTGGTTATGGTTTCATTTTCCTTTTATTGTTTTGTTATCTACTTTCTGCCTATTCATTCATCATCTCGGACCACATAACCGGAGCAAGCCTACAGTCCTGCCTCTGCTTCTGGTGATGGGTGGTGTTGCATCTGCATTAAGCTATGAACTAAATTTTACTGATTGCTTTAACATACTAATTGGTTTTATTTTTTTTCCTTTTTATTTTGATTGTTCACATTTTTTTTTCTGTATTTTATTTATGCATTTATTGTGTTTAATTTATTTTTTGTTTCAATTCGATTACATTAGACGTATAGATTAGGATCGTTTATTTTAATTAATTAGTTAACAAAAATTGAATCATTCCATTATCGCATTACTATTAAGAAGTTGAATTATAAGTGGCATATCTCCTTGAGATCGACTCGTTAGCTACACGATACCGTGCACTTGCGGTTACTTTTAAATTTCACAGACACATATCAAATTAAAATCAAATCAAAATTGTTATTTTGCAAATGAGCTGTGTTTGTGTTTGGTGGTTTTTCAATTTGAAACCATTAAGCCCAAACCAAAACTGCCCTAAATTGCACCGTTGAACAGTTAATTAAATACAAAATACTATATAAGGTCCAATGTAGAATATGTGGATATAGTTACATTAATGCCCCCATGCTATATAAGGGAGCTCAAAGGTTGAGAGGCATTCGATAGGGGTCGTATTGACATTTTTGTTGGTAAGAAAACCTTTTTATTTATGGCATCCCCTAGTAATAGCATGTAATGATAAGTTGACAACAACAGAGAAGAACCATTGTTTATCCTTGTGGAAAGAGAAAGGTCACTTGAAAATTGAGGTACAAAATTGCAGTGCAAAATTAAATGAAGTAGTAGTAGCGAATCCTAGTCTCATAGGCCCCGTATTCCAAATACGAGCCACCCATGGAAAAGCAAAAAATTTGAGATGCCATTTGGTTTCTCATAATCATTGCAAAAGGACAAAAATATTTTTTTTCTAAAGATAAAATATATAAAAAATTAAGTTTTTTCTTTTGAAATTAATAATTATTGAAGATAGTAAGAGAGAGACAATTTGAGTGTGAGTATGAAAGAATACAGAAAATAATAATCACATTAATTTATAAGAATTAATAAATAGCTTTATATAGAAACATAGTCATTCTTCATAGTATTCTTAGAGTTCTTCTCTGTATGGTTCTCAGAGTATTGTGGTTGTGGTGTTAGGACTCTAGTATTTTAGATTACGTAAAATATTGATTAGGAGTTTGTACCAATTAGTATCTCTTTTGGGTTACCTAGTGTATTTGTGAATACAAATTGTAAAGTTATTCTTATATGTAATAACTGGTGTTTGATTAGTCGTGAGACTTCTAACATCAGTAGAACTCTTTGAAGTTTGATCAGCTGTGGAATTTTTAACAGCAATAGAACTCTTGAAAATTTGATCATCTGTGAAACTTCTAACAGCAGTGAAACTCTTTGAAGTAACCCTAACCACATATGCTTGAGATAAAGTGATTGCTAGGATGTTAGTTGATTTTTAAGATATGTCCTTAATATTTTTATAGTTATACATTGTCCTAATATTCGTGTCATTTGTCGAGTCTAATTTCAATAACAAATGTTTGATTTGTTGGGATTTAAAAGTATAAATTTCCATAGCTTTGGTATGTGATGAGATCTCTGCCAAGTTTGGTTATAATTTCCTCCAGATATGGAATTGGTAGTTTGTTTATCAAACCAGATAGCTTGCAAGTTGACTTCAGAGTCTTCAGTTGTCTTGATTCCTTAAATGATACACATCACCTGTGCTTCTAGTAGAGTTCTATTTTGTAAGTGTCATTTGGTAAGAGTCTGGAATTTATACTCCATAAAAGTTTCATCCTCCATTTGATGCAATTCATAAATTCATTGTGTATCCTTGTACACATTAAAGTTGGTAAGCACAAGTATTTAGAGATGAGATGTTGACAAATATGATGCTCATTTTATTCGTGGTTGATCCTCCATATTGTTGGTTATTGATGGTGGATGTAGTTTCAAATCCCGTATCCATTTATTTATGACTATAGGATTTGGTTCCTTCTTGTTATGGATTGTAGAATTCCTTCCAATCTATATGGAGTTGCAAGTTATCACGAAGATAGAGAAAAACCATATCTTAGATTCTTTATCCAAACAATTATTACTTAGTAAAGAGCTGCATAATTCCAAGGCTGAATCATGAGAAAGATATTATGTCCTTTGCTCAAGTGGTCTTGCTGTCTAGATTCTCTTCCTCTAATTATACGGAAGGAATAGGTGCGATGTTGATTCATCATCGTTACAACATAGCTGACATGGTGCTTCATGTTGTCCATTTGGAACAAACCATATCGACTCCTGTATTTAGTAGACACAAAAAAAAAGTGTTTAAACTTGGGAATAATTGGGATATATTGGTAATTTCCACCAATGCGCTAGGTTATTTGTAGATTAATGGTTTTGTAATTTGAGCAAGAAGAAGATCGAATATTATACCAAGATGATACAAAAGTCACTATAAGACTAACACTTATTAGTCAAAATGTCGTGGGTATGAATATGATTCTACCTAACGGTATGGTATGTAATAACCCCCATCCCCAATACAAATCGCTTTCCAAAAAAAAAAAGGAGAGGCGGGGGGGGGGAGACAGAAGTTGAAGAAAGGTGATACAAAAGCTCGAACATATACCCTAGTTTTTTTTGTTGTGTCAAATATACACTAGTATTTAGAAGTCTCTAGAAGAGCATTTTATATTTGAGTAGGGTTTTTAATTTTCAAAATAAAGTAAATTTCTTTCATGGCGTCTGCTTTGAGCTTAAAAGGTCAAAGTAAGGCCTTATTTAGGATTGCAGTTCTTATAAATTCTAGGTCCTGTTGAAGTGGGTTGACAGGAATTCCTCTTATTAGTTCAGAGTTGGGCTAGAAAATTCTTAGATATCCCTGTTTAAGAATTTAGAAAGAAATAACATTGAACTTATTGCAAATACACCTTTGAACGACAAACAAGGACATGAAGTAGATGGTCAAGATCGCAAAGGACATAAATAGACTATTGGAAAGTCTTTAAGTGAGGTTTTGGAAGGAATAAGAAGAGTACCTAGATATTGCTTGCATAAATGGATCAATAACATAAATTGTTTATAAAACAAATTATATCTCTTGAAACATACAATACAAATGATAGATGCAATATACCATATATTTTTGTGTATTCAAACACATCCACACATATATATTTGAGATGATAGACTATTTTATATTTTCTAAATCTTCAAATATTAAAATTACAAAATAATTATGAAAAAATTTTAGCAATAGAGTTTTATCGGAGAAGAAAGTCAACTCTATTTATTTTGTAAATTTCCTATATTCTTAGGAAAATTAAACTGTTCTAGGGCAGTATTTCCCTGAAAAGATAACACCTGTATTACTTTAATAAGTTTTTTTTTTTTTTTTTTTGGAAATTTTTATGTTGGTAAATTGAAAATAATAATACTATTCCATACTAAAATGTGTTTCGTTCCGTTCAGGCTTCGGGAACTACCAAGAGAATTTGCGAATTGTTGATAAATAATTATTTATGGGAAGACGATCCGTTACCTTAATGAAGAAGGTAACGAGTTCGTTGTTGATACACGAATTACAGTTTTCGGTGATTCAGATTTCCCCGCCATGGATCTTGATTTGGGGATCATATAACAAGAGTCTCTGACGATGACGAAGAACATGAGCAACAGACCTCCAAAGGAGTTGCTCGACCTCGATTCGCTTCTCCAGGCCAGCAGCGATGATGAAGGCAATGACCTCCATCTTCGAACAGTCGATGAAATTCTTAACGATTCTGATTCTTCGTCTTCTACTTCTTCCCCTTCATCTCCATCTTCCTTCAACAGTGCTGTTCTTCGACGCAGGCTTTTCTCTGATATTTCCTCCGAGAAGAATTCAATTTCTATCGCTAAAGACGACAAGCCTTCTCACGAGGAAGACGACGTTTCGGTAAGTAGTCATGAAGCTGATACCTTATCGGTTTCGAGAAATTCCACTGTGCAGCAAGTCCCAAAATCTCCAGAATCGGAAACCGTTAGGTCAGTGGAGGTACCTAAGATCACCCCTCTGGGTAGGAGGAAGCCTGGGGAATTACTTGCTAATTCCTCCTCAGGGCGTAATAGTAATGGTAGTGCAACTCGCCCCTTCCCTTCATTGTTCGGAGGAGTCAAATCCAACCCCAAGCCCGGAGCTGCTCTTGCAGCTGCTGCTGCGGCTTCACGCTCCATCCCAACTCCTCATGCTGCTGCTATCAAGTCGAGAAGAGCTAGCAGTGGCATTCTCGAGACGGTTCTACAGACGGAACCCCAACAATTGGATCTTCCTGGTGGTGATTCCGGGATGGGATTAGATGAAAGTCTCGATTTTGACATGTCAGCTCATTCAATGTACGATGTTTCAAATGGTGATGGATCTGGAGCTGCACAGTTGGATGAAAAATTCATTCAGCGAGGTGAGGGAGTTGAAGGGTTTCAGTCTTCTATGGAAGAAACGGTGACTGCAGAAGGAGAGGTTGTAGAAACCTCGCATGGGATCGATGAAGCTTGTCCTGTTGGAGAGACGCCAGTGGAGTTGCAGCATGATGCTGAAGAAAATTTATCTAATTCAAATTCATCGAGTTTTACTGCCTCTTTTGAACCCCGGATCACTTCTTCCCCTGGGGAGGTCGAAGCTTCTAAACTTGAAGAGGAGCCTACTTCTGGTCCTGTAAATGTTAACCAACTAAACATTACATATGCTGAAGAGGGTAGTGCTCATACTCTGGAGGTTGATGTTGGTCCTTCATCTTATTATACTGAGAAAGATATTCCTTCTTCCCCAAGGTACAAAGTAAGCAAACTTCAGGAAGATGTGATGTATTCAGAATTCGAGATTGAGAAGAACATATCAGCTTACACTAAACATAGAGAAGTAGTTATGGCTGCGGAGGAAACCAGCTCCAGAAGTGACATGACTGAGTTTGTTGAAGACGGAGATTTTCACTTCGAGAACAAGAAGGGGACCAAAAGGACTGGAAAGAAATCACGGTCATCTAAGAAGCCACTGGAATTGGCTGAAGAACTTGAGAATAAACATGCATCTTCTGGTTTGCACTGGGAAGAGGGTGCTGCTGCGCAGCCAATGAGACTTGAAGGCATCCGAAGGGGTCCACCTGCTGTTGGATATTTGCAAATTGACCTCAATAATGCAATTACCCGAGCCATTCAATCACAAGTATTCAAGCGTGAACATGGTTCCCCACAAGTCCTGGCTGTTCATGCCAACTTCATTGCAGTGGGCATGTCAAAGGGGTTCGTCATTGTTGTGCCTAGTAAATATTCTCCTCATACTACAGATAATATGGATGCTAAGGTTACCCTTTGTTCCCTTATATTTCCTCTTTTTTTTTACTGGTAATTCATACTGCATTGTTGTTTAAAATCTTTGCAGTTATTCTCTTTGATGAATATATGATATTGTTGACATTAAAAATAAAAGACTCGTTGTTGTGAGAGAAGTGTAAAGAGTTATGTAGCGGTCAGACATAAAGCTTCCCAACTCCTAAAACAAAAAGGCTACCAGGAAAAACCCAAATACTAACTCCCAAAGAGGATCTCAACCTCCAAATACAATACTAGGCTCGAGGTGGTTTGCCATTGGAACTGCCAATCTCTCCATTGGAATGAGATATTCTCTGAAAAACCCGAGGGATTAAATCTCATACGGTGAGAGGAAGTAACTCCCCATGGCTCCTAATCCAATTGCCCGAACTCCCTCTACTCTGTGTGTGTTTTTTTTTTTTTTTATTTTTTATATAAATTTATTTTTTAAGGATGGAGACCTCCAAACACAATAGAAAATATGTATGTTTCTTTAATATAATTTTTATTTTTATTTTATGTATATCTCGTGATCATCATAGCAGACCTTGAAGATGTGTTTTATCATCATCAAAGCCATACGGAAGCTCTTTGGAGTTGGCTGCCTGTATAAATTTTGGTTATCAGTTTCTAACTTCCTATCGAAAGTTGCTGTTAAAGCATACTGCTGTGACTGTGACATTTGTTTGTCGTTGTTACTGTGGTGGGGAGTGTCCATGTTTAGTTGCATGATAGTTTCTGGTCATATTTTGGTTTCCTTGGAATCTGGCTTACACTCTTAGTACGTTTCCTACTAATAGTCAAATCCCTTCATTTTATAAATATTGGGGATGGTTGCTACAAATGGGAGAATCCGAATCCTGTCCTTATTCGTTGTTTCTTATTCTCCTATTGTTTCTCTTTCTCTCTCTCATGGTTGTCTTCTTCTTCTTCTTCTTCACATGTTCTAGTTATTGAGGTTTTGCCACAGAAAAAAGAAAGACATACACCCTTACAAACTATTGGACGGTGTTAGAAAACAAGCATTAAATAATCAAAACAGCAGCTGAACTTGAACAAAGAAAAGATGTAGAATAAGGTACCATTAGTAAATATCCCAAGTGTATATACTTCAACAGACGGAACATAGCATCTTGTCATTAAATTTATAGAACTCAAGCATCATGCTGAGGACAACAGTGTTTTATTAAATGAAAGTTCATTAACAGTGTAGGTCTACTTAACTGATGAAAGCACAAAGATTGTTGAATGATATTAAGTGTCTGATACTCATGTGCTAGCAATCCAGCAGTCGTATGAAGTGGCATCATAGGTGTGACAGAAGATGCACCATTCAAAAAGAATAACCCCCCAATAAGCCTCTATTGACTTGGGCAGACTCGTTTGCTGCTTATTCTCATATCGTCTCCCTGAACCTCAAGGGAGTGCTCCTTGCATAACAAAGTCAAATGGTAGAAGAAGATTGTTTTTTTGGGGGAGGGGGGAATGAATAAGAATTTCATTACCAAAAGACCCCAAGAAGGGGAGAAGGAAGAATGTACAAGAAGAGAAGAAAAAGCAAAGGCAACAACACCACCTGAACGTACGAGGGACCAAAACTGGGCTATTACTGACTAGCCAGTAATAAAGGAGAAATAACACTCAACCTATTCCTTGGGGTATCTAATACTGGCAGATGGGGGAGCATTTGGAGTTTAACAGAAACATTGAAGCAGATGGCTTTCTAAGTAGGGAGCTGGAGTTGGAGATCCATCTCCTAGGGTTCCGTCCCCACCAAATGTGAGAAGTTGTAGCACCAACCACCAACTTACTAACCAAATCACAAATAGATGTCCTTGGGAGGGATCTCAAAAGCCAAGACCATTTTCTATTAAACCCAAAGGAGTGTCTAGGCTGCCAAATGGAAGCTGTGGCTTTTCCCCAAATAGAGCGGAAGAATGGGTAGGAAAAAAAAGATGGTTAACATCTTCGGGGATATTAAGGATGCATTTGGAGTTGACAAAGAGATACTTGTGGATGAGAAAGGATTGGGTAGGGAGGCAAAGGTTAAAAGTTTGCCACACAGTGAGATAATGGTGAGTTATGTGGCCCTTGAACCAAACCAGAGGGTTCCAGATAACGGTGAGAATCTCAGCCCTGTGTCTGGGTAGCCTACATAATTGGGACCCCATAGAGTAAATGGATGACTGTTGAATTGCCCAAAAAAAATAATTTTCAGCTTTCATGGTGTTAGCCAAGAGTGAAAATAAGTGGCAGATGGACAGGGGAGTGGCTGGAAGGGTTTTTGAATTGATGCCTAGTGAGCCACTTATGATAATGATTTCTACAGTCTGTCAGTAATGACTCAGTATACCTCTAGAATATCTCACACATTTTCATATTATTTGCTTCCCATGTTGTCCAGTATACTATTTTTATCAAGTTCTTCTATATGAATTTATGAACTACAGGTTCTTTCCTCTCCTATGATAGGGATAAACACCAAATGTCTTATGTACTCACACATGTGCCCATACATGGGAGATTTGAAAAAAAAAGCTATTGTTTTATCCTTTTGTCTGTTATTGGCTGGTTGAAAATTAATGTTGTACTTTAATTGCTACCACTTACCTGGCTGGTTTCTCTTAAACATATTTTTATATTCTCCAGATGTTGATATTTGGTTCTCAAGGTGACAAGTCTCTTTCTCCGGTAACTTCCATGTGCTTTAATCATTTGGGAGACCTGCTTTTAGTAGGATATGGTGATGGCCATGTGGCAGTTTGGGATGTCCAAAGGGAAGTGGCAATGAAAGTAATTAGCGGTGTGCATTCAGCACCAGTGGTCCATACTTTCTTTCTAGGGCAAGATTCTCAAGTTACACGGCAGTTCAAAATAGTTACTGGTGATTCTAAAGGGCTTCTTCAGTTGCATGCTTTTTCAGTGGTACCCTTGATTAATAGGGTTACCATCAAAACACAGGTTTAGAACCTTATCTTGAGTAATTCTATGTCAGATCACTACTTGTTTTGCAGTTACCAACTTGTTTTCTCATGATATGATGATTTTTTGTTTTGTCGCTTGGAAAAGTGTATTCTTGATGGGCAAAAAACAGATATTGTACTTGCTGCTTCTCCTCTTCTGATTGATGATTCTTTTGGGGGTTCTGTGACATCTTCTTCTGGAAATGCTGTGGCTTCAAGCAATGGTATTGGTAGCATGGTGGGTGGTGTCGTTGGAGGTGTTGTTGGAGGAGATGCTGGCTGGAAACTCTTTAGTGAAGGGTCTTCTTTGGTTGATGAAGGTGTGGTCGTATTTGTCACACATCAAAAGGCTCTGGTGGTAAGGATTACTTAGAGGATTGTGCAAAATAAAGATTGGGATAAGGTTGTACATGCTGCAGTGTTTAAACTGCTCTTACACTCTCACCTCCTTGACCATGTGAGACCCCTTGTATATGAATTGTGAGGCACCCTCTCCTGTGCACCCACTGGGTTGGCATGGAATTTATTGGGAGATCGCATGTAGATCCCTCCCATGAAGATATATCCCTTTATCTTGTTATTTTCTGTCCGTTCTTCATTTTAGTAAGTTGACGATGCCTCTTTGCCTTTAATATAGGTTAGACTTAGTCCTGCTTTGTACGTCTATGCACAGTTGTATAGACCTGATGGTGTCCGAGAAGGTTCCATGCCTTACACTGCATGGAAATACATGAAACAGCCCCGTGCTTCATCTCCTGGTAAGATAAAGTTACTTAATGCCCCAAAAGAGTACTTTCTTTGTAATGATATGATCTTGTGGCAGAAGATGTTCCTGGAGAGATATTGGAAAGAGCTTCGTTGCTTGCGATTGCATGGGATAGGAAAATCCAAATATGGAAGCTGGTTAAGTCAGAGATGAAAGTATACAAGGAATGGACTCTTGATAGTACTGCAATTGGTGTGCAGTGGTTGGATGATCAGGTGCCAGATGAATTTTGCTCTTCATTTTCTTCTTTACCTAGATTGTTGTTGCTTGTAGTTGGTATTTTGTTGTTCCACTTACTATTGCAATTTATCGAAGCATGAAAAGCTGCTGCCACCCCTGTATGCAAAAACTGATGATCATCGTGTAAAATTATTTCAGATGTTGGTAGTTCTCACGTTGAGAGGGCAACTCTGTTTGTTTGCAAAGGAAGGGACTGAGCTTCACCGAACGAGTTTTGCTGTAGATGATTCTAGAGGAGATGATCTTGTAACATATCATACTTGCTTTACAAATGTCTTTGGGAACCCTGAGAAGGCTTATCATAATTGTGTATCTGTACGAGGTGCTTCAATATACATTCTTGGGCCTATGCGTCTTGTGGTTTCTCGTCTTCTCCCATGGAAGGAGCGTATTCAGGTTTTGCGCAGGGCAGGTGACTGGATGGGTGCGCTGGACATGGCAATGAGGCTCTATGATGGTCAAGCACATGGTGTTATTGATCTCCCTCGAACCCCAGATGCGATACGAGAAATCATAATGCCTTACTTGGTAGAATTGCTTTTATCCTATGTTGATGAAGTTTTTTCTTATATTTCTGTTGCATTCTGCAACCAACTTGGAAAGGTTGAAGAAGTGGATGAAACAGACAGTAAAAGTGGTTCTGTCCATTCAGAGATGGATGAGCAATTTGCCCGCGTTGGTGGAGTTGCAGTAGAATTTTGTGTCCATATCAAAAGGACTGACATCCTATTTGATGACATTTTCTCCAAATTTGTGGCTGTTCAACATGGAGGTATTTTCTTTTGTTAGTGTGGACTTGTAATTTCTGCGTCTGATATGCAGTATAACCATAATAGATGTATAGAAGCCTTAGTGTCATTTGGATAATACTTGCAGTTGGTGTTTATATATCTTCGTATGTTTGTCCTTTCTGTTACTGGAAAAAAGAAGACAGTAGAAGGAAAAAAGGAGGATAAGTTCTGAGTCTTTTGAACTTTTATCACATCATGTTTGGCACTGATCTGACCTATTCTGGATAGTCTGGTTGATTCTAGAGCTGAGTTTCTAGCCAAAGACAGCTTGGAGGGTGTTTTTTTTTTTTTTTGGGGGGGGGGGGGGTTGCAGATCCTTTTATAATCTCATTCTCTCTCTTATTTTTGAATCTTTGATAAGGTAAAGCAAAGCACAAAGGCCTGAACCAGGGAAAAAAATGAGGAGAGGGACAAGTTAGTTTTTTTTTTTTTTTTGTTCTTCTTCTTCTTCCTAGAAGGCACAATGTCCACTATGAAATCATCACCAAGATGGTTGAGCCCTTTGGTAGTGTGAGAACTTCTTTTGCTGTGAAGAGGGGGTGAAGGAGTTTCTGAATCAGACGTGTTACCAAAATAGCCAGCAACCGGGGCTGCATCCGAGGTGGGGGAGATAGTGGTAGAATCAGGCATAGAAGAGGGGCAGGGGGTCTGGACCAAAGGAGGGGAGAGAGGAGAAGGGATTGAAGAGGAAAGAGAAGGGAGAGAAGGGCGAGTGACATGAGGAGGAATGGGAGGGACGGAGTAAGTGGGAGGGGGTTGGGCTGGGGGGGGGGGGGATGAGGCCTGGAGATGGGCTGGGCTAGAGGAGGAGGGACGATGGGAAATTGGGGGGGGGGATTAGGCCAAGAGGAGAGAGGGTCGGATCTCCACCATTTTGCCCTGTAAAGTATAATAAATTTCAAACTAACATTTTCTGTTTCATTGTTTAATTCTTCTGAAAATTCTATTGCAGTAGTATTACAAATACTTTGGGAACAACCTTTTTTGTCACCAGGTACATTCTTGGAGCTTTTGGAGCCATACATATTGAAGGATATGCTTGGGTTTCTGCCCCCTGAGGTACTTTCTGATGAGTCATGAATTTGGTTTTCTTGTTGAACTTGATATTCGTAACATAGTTTCCTTCTACCTAGTTTTTTAATGATTTCTCTAATAGATAATGCAAGCTCTGGTAGAGCATTACAGCAGCAAAGGATGGTTGCAACGTGTTGAGCAGTGCGTGCTTCACATGGACATTTCTTCCTTGGATTTCAATCAGGTTGTTTTTGTCATGTAGCTTTATGTTCTTGGTCTATAATGCACATGAACAGTCCTTAATGAATTTGGTGAATACTAATTTCTAGGAATTGCATACTGGTGGTATTTATCTGATGTATATGGTCCTATAATTTTGATTAAATTTGTAGGTGGTCAAGCTGTGCCGGGAGCATGGGTTATATGGTGCCCTTATATATCTTTTCAACAGAGGTTTAGATGATTTTCGGGCACCTTTAGAGGAACTCTTGATGGTTGTGAGAAATAGCCAGATGGATAGTGCGGTTGCTATAGGGTATGCTGCTTTAACCTACAGCATAGATGCTGCAAATAAAGATTATTGTGATTTATTTATCTATCTGCCCTTTTTTCAGTTGGGGGTGGGGTGGGGTGGGGTGGGGAGGGGGAGAGCTGGTGTTTCTGGTATTCTGTGAATAATGGTAAAATGTTGTATGATGTATTTATCATTGATTTTTAAAATAGTAGTGCAAGTGCCTGAGTGATGCAGATCTAGCACAAAAAACAGCCTATTTTCCTTTTGAAAATCAACCTAAGATTGATAGAGATGGGTGTTAGACCTTTGTTTAATATGTTTGTGTGGTCATGGGCCTATCCTATGGGCCCAAAAGTTCAGCATCCAGGTCAAGCACGAAAATAGGTTAGTTTATTAGTGTTTTTTGGGTGTATAGTTTAGTTTATTAGTTTAATTGGTTTAATTAATTTAAATCCTGCCCAACTTAAATTATTAGGGCAGAATAGTCTTTTTCTTATCTTATATTTCAGCTTTAAGAGTCTAAGTCAGTCAGTTTCTGTTTCCCTAATTTAAATTAGTTTCCAAGTCCTAATTTCAATAGGACTTTGTATATAAGACTATAAATGACCCCCGATTAGATTAGAGAACAGCTTTTCTATGAATGAAAATGAGCATCATCCCTTTGAGCATTTTTGTGTCAATTAGAGTGAGGAAACAAGCATTAAGAATTCTGGTTCTGTCAATTAGCTTGAAGATCCAGACCTTGGGAAGGTTCTAGGTGAAATCAAGCCTAGACACCTGTGACTAGTTGAGGATTGGAGTTCAACCTTCAACTGAGTATTCCATCCACAAGGCTCCATCCAGGTATTTAGCTGCTTTCACTCCATTCTCCTTCTCATATCCATGGTGGGAGATCTCGCCACTCAAAAAAAGCGAGATCTCGGTCGAGATCTACCAAAATTTTGGCGTAATCTCGGTGGGTTTTAGGGTCTCGTTTGGGCTGAAACTTGGTATTTAGCCTATTTAAGGCCTTTTGAACACATTTGTGGCCTTAGATTTGTGAGAAAATAACCCTAAGTATGTCTTCTAAGTCGACTAAGTATGTCTTCTAAGTCGACCCCCTATGTGTAAAATCGAAATTCTGTGAAATGCAAGGTTAGACAACATGTAATGTAAAGATATCAAGTAATTCAAGTTATCAACTATCAAGTATCAAATACATTAACATTACACATCAAGTATTCAAGTGATCAAACTATTAAAGAACTTAAATGTCTTCAAAATTACGACCATAGGAAGTTTTAGACTTTTAGTAAGTCATAAATCATAATCCATAAGTTTACAATCACAACTCACAAGTCATAAGACTGACAAGAGTACAAGAGTAACAAGATTACAACTTACAAAATTACAACTTACAACTTACAAGACTCCAAGACAATAAGACTATAAGAGTATCACTCAACATTTTGCATCAACTGATTCCGAACGTTGACCACATGACTCCCAAGTCAACCCATCACTGTAGTATGTCCCTTATCGGTTTATATGGAACTGATATGTCTCAATGTCAGAATACTGGAGAAATAGCACTCTGGGATAACCGTCAATCGTGGATGGGTGAAAGTGCCATTTATGTTGTTGTTCATATTGCTATTGAGTATGTGGGTAGGGGTTTCTAAACCACTTAGTTAACAACCCACCTTCACTCTCATATGTGTACTCTCCAGGTGCATGGTCTTGAGGAATAGCATGATCTCCATAAGAAGAATACCCAGTGTAATCTAACCCGGTGCTTTGATCCTCGTATAGGTACCCCAATGACTGCCAACTGTTCAAACTTTGTTGTTGTGAATCACTGTGACCATGATTTAGGCTCATGCTTCCCATGTTCAATTCAAGATCCTGCATGCTCGCATCATCATTTGTTTGCCCCTGGTTTGATCTGCTCTTCCTACTCCTAGTATAAGTCCGAGAGATAGGGGAACTGTGGCTCGCATTTGTCGGATGACTCGGACCTGGTGGAGGTGACTCCCTTTGTTGACCCTGACTTCCACCAGCAACACCACCAGCCTGACTGCCTCCATGACACGATGGCTGACTTGGGCCACTTGGCCCTTTGGTATCATCGGCATCATCTGAACTCCCACTACTAGATGTCACCGCAGTTGTTTCAAGTTGACCAGGTGGCTCCACAAATGGTACAGTTGGTCCTTTTGTTGCTACAGCAGCCGAACCCTCATCAGAAGACATGTGCTCAACCACAACATTTGGGCCCATAGCAGCAGCAATGGTAGGATCCGGCTGCCCTCTTGGCCCATCCAGCATTGGCCCACCTCGATCCCTAACCCACTGATATATGACATCATCTTCCTCATCTTCTGCGGGGGGTTCGTGGAATATATCAGTCAACTCAATTGGTTTGCGATTTTCGTCAGCTATATCATCTTGTATGTGCCCTACTCTTAATCTCATGTTGTAATACACATACACTAAGTCCTCGAGCCTCTTACTCCCTAATCTATTTCGTACCTTACTATGGATGAGCGAGAAGGTGCTCCAGTTCCTCTTGCAACCAAAGGATGAGCAAGTCTGTGAGAGTATTTTAATTGCTAAGTCCCTGAGATTTGGCGCACTAGTTCCATATAGCACCCACTAGTTAGCTGCATAACAAAAAATAAGAATGCATTAGGCAAGTAAATCTTAATATTTATATAACTTATCAGTTATCATTTACAGATGTTGAAGTATATACACTTGGGCTATTTACTGTTCACGACACTATTCACGTGAACAGTAACTTTGTTTGTACTGTTTACGTGAACAGTGTTATGCTATTGATGTTATTATACTTTCAATTTCTAATGTTGGAGTCTTGCTACATAAGTTTTGGGAGTTTTTAGAAAGCATAGTTTCTATTTTCAGAACTTTCTATTTTAGGAGCTAGGAAGTTACTAAAGTTGTAATTTTTTTTTTTCCTTTTTCTAGAGGACAATTACTTGTCTCTCAAGTTGTATTAGATTCATTAGAAGCTATAAATAAAAGGGCTCTGTGATTCTAGACTCTTAAGCAAGAATCACAGGCCTCTTCTACTGGTTTTTCATCTCTCTTCTCTCTTTTCTTTGTTCTAGTTCAGCTGTTGTTTTGATTATTTAATGCTTGTTTTCTAACAACAGAGTTATAGACTTAATGACTTATAGTAATGGACTATTTACCAGGATCATTTTTTTGCCTAGTTGCAACCGCATAGGGCTTTCCAAAACTCCCAGAGGCATCCCTGAACTCCCTGATCCGTACACCAATTCTTCAATTATTGTATTATGTATATGCTTAATGCACTAATGCAAGAAGTTGAAGAAACAATTGAATAAATTCTCACCTCTCCATTAATTGTCCCCTGCATGACGGGATTTGACACAAGCTTCTCCATCACATCTTGCACCGCACTCATCAACCTTACATTAAGCCCCAGATCATTCTTGTAATGATACTTTGGGTTGAGGTAGTAAGCTTGCATTGTGGAAATAAAAAATTTGGTTAGTGATTTGGTTGTTTACTTGTTTATAAATTATAAGTTATAACTTATAACAAATTAAGAATGTAAATTAAAGTATACAACAAAAACTTAAAAGACTTAAAAAGTGACTCACCAGCCAAGTGCAAAGGATGCATCAAGTGCATCTCCCATCTATCATCAATGATCCTCTCGTAGGATTTGAAGGAGCTAGGGGCAACAGCTCTAACCAACTCTTTCATTTGCTGGAGGGCAGCATATATGTGGGGCATTGTGGACTTCTTCTCTGAATCCACCATCCTTAAAACAAAACAAACACAATAGGCTCTATAATGCCCACTATCCTATTCAACTACCTCCAAAAGGAATCATCATCAATGGTTTTTTGGACTAGTACTGCATCAGGATGGCTAGATCTACTCCAATTAAACCACTCCTCACTTGCAAATGTGTGCCGTAGACCCGCCACTTTCTTCTGGAAGCTTTTCAGAGCTACATAGTTGGTGGCGAATATAGTCAATCCAGGTCTGACTAGATCACCCTTACAGTGCTTCCTCATCATCTTCAGCACATAACCATGGTTATAAATAAAATTACTTACCCTTCTAACCTTGTCAACCACAACATTGATCGACTTTCTTTTCCCCAAGTCCTTCAACATAAAATTAATCAAATGCGCTGCACATGGTGTCCAAAAGAGGTGGATCTTGCTGCTCTTCTTCTTCATCAACATTTCACCAACTTTTTTGAAGTTAGCACCGTTATGTGTGACAATTTGGATAACATTCTTTGGCCCTACCTCGATGACCACCTCCCTAAGAAGCTTGTAAAGGTAGTCAGCATCTTTGATTTTATCTAAGGCATCCACTGACTTAAGAAAGGATGTCTTTCCATTGTAGCTCAACATGAAATTAATGATGGGCTGTTTAGTAGAACCAGTCCATCCATCAGCCATCATAGTAACACCATATGTACTCCATTTTTCCTTTAATGGACCAATATATTCCTCCACCTCCTGCTTTACCTTTGGTAAATATTTATTCATTACTTCCCAAGCTGTTGGGCCTTTAACCCCTACACCTGCCCTAGCAACTGCATTGATCATCCCCTGATAGTATGATGTTTTGGCTACATTGGCTGCAATGTTGTTGTAGAGCATGAATTTGCTGATTACCAACCTAGCTTCCTCCTCCCTACTGCCTTCTTTACCTCCAACAAACATATATGGAATGCTTCTTTGATAGATGTCTTGATGCTTGAAAAGAGAGGGGTCTTGGTCAAATGTGGCATCATAATGTCTAGTCTTCCTCCTCCTTTCGGTCCTCTCACTTCCATGAAAACCATGTCTAGGTGGCATGGATGCCCCTAACCCCGAACCACCTGCTCCTCTTGTCTGTTCATATTGCCTCAAATTCTCAAAATGTGTGGACTGACTACTAGCTTCCATTGCAGCCTTCATCTGTCTCCACTCGGCCTGTGACTCACTCCCATAACCCTCCTCCTCTCCTCATCGTCATCTAACTCCTCATCAACATCAACAAAAGGTCTAGCCAGCACTGTATCCTCAAATTCCCTTTGCTTTTGTGCCATGTCCTCCTTTTTTTGTCTCCCTCCCTTTAAAGTTGCTACAATTGCTTTTTGCACTTCATAAGGAACCTTGGGACACTTGGAAACATCTTTGTAGCCACCAGCCAAATGTTGCTTTAACTTTGGTTGAACCACTAGAATTCAAGGTCTTGAGGCAATACTTGCATCAGGATTTTTTCTTGTTGGTAGTCAGTGGATCTCCATGTTGCCAAACAATGTCTTGAGTCTCACTACCAGTGCTGCCACTCCCACTAGTTGCCATTTAAGATACAAGTATACAACACTGAAATACATACATGAATGTTCCCAAATAATCACTTGAATAATTTTTAGATAAATAAAAACATGTAAAAACAATTTATAAAACAACAAAACACACACACTTTGTTCTAAGATAACATATATACAATGCTCAAATAAACATGTTTGTATTTTTAGAATAAACTACATAATATGAGCATCATTTAAAAAAAAAGATAAAATTTTTAATAAAATATTATTTTTTATAAAACCAATTTATAAATCAACAAAACACACTTTGTTCTAGGATAACATATATACAATGCTCAAACAGACATGTTTGTATTTTAAAAATAAACTACATAATATAAGCGTCATTAAAAAAAAAAGATAAAATTTTAATAAAATATTATTTTTCATAATTATTTTATTTAAATAAAAAATAAATACAGCAAGCATGATAAATCAAATATGAATACATGGGATTGTAGCCCTCTCAATGTAGTTTAACATAAGTGATAATCACATTCATATCATAAGTATTTTTTTATAATTTACAAATTTTTAGATAATATATTTTTTAAATACAAAAATTTTTAAAAAAATTAATAACAACAAATTAAATTTGTTTCCATGAAAGTGTAGATCAAAGCTTGATCATCAACATATATTTATACTACACTCACACACCCATTGTAGAACCTTCTATTTGAAAAAAATTCAAAGTTGGGGGAAAATCTTACCTTTGTTGAAGATCACTTGAAATAGGCTTGAATGATGATAATCTGCTGTTGTAGATGTGTTGATGATATTTAGAAGTTGAATCCTCAACAAATTCCGGTCAAAATCGACTTTTCCAACGAAAAATACACTTGCAGCGAGAGCGAGGCTTGAGAGAGGCGAGATATGCCTCTCTCGAGCAAGACAGGGGGTTTTAGAACCCCCTAAAGAGGTGGTCCAACCACCTTTGGTGAGATCTTGCCGAGATATTGGCGAGATCTCGCCATCATGTCGAGATCTCCCATCTCTCCACTCTCGTCTTTCTATCTAAGGATAGCGAGATATCTCGAGAGATCTCCCACCTTGCATATCACCTTTTTTATTTTTTTTCCTTTATTATTTTGAATTTTTGGAGTTCAGAACACCCATCAAGGTCAGGTCTATGCCAATCTAATCGTTAGATCTATTCTATGCTTTAGTTAAAACATCCCCCCAATTATAGTGCCCTAGGTCCCAGCATGGTCCCATTTTGACCATCCAATTTCAAGATATCAATATTTATTTTTGTACTTCCCAAACCCCCTCCCAAAACAAGAACCTTCATATCTTCTAATTTAACCATCCAAATCCAACAAAACTCGGAAAATCGTATCCCTTTGTTACCTACATGCCCTCCAAGTTTCAATCCATTCTGGTATCTATATGCTCTGGTTCCCCATCTGAAGAAATTTACCCCATAAATCCCATGGGATGGGCTATGTATCCTTCAGGTCATAAATATCATTTAAGAGAATTTGATTTTTAATCATGAAGCCCTAACTTAACATCCCCCCCCCCCGGTAGAAATCATCCTATCACAGCCCATATCACAAAGAACCCCCCAGTATCCCATACCCAAAATTTCGAGAAGCCGTTTCCTGGTCCAATATGAGTTGATACGCTTAGAAGATCTTGGAAGAAGTAGCCGTCATTATATTGGAAGAAATAGGCTTTTATTTGCTTCCCTTTTACCGACTGTTTTTTGGGTCCAAATAATTTACCAAAGAAAATATGTCATGGATTTTTATCCTGGTCCGAATGGCTCCAAATTTTCTTCATTATGTTGCATTTTAAAGGCTTTGTCATGCATACAGTGAAAACATCTTGTTTGTTGTTTCTTCATACTGAAATTTTTTGGTTTGCTGTGGATTTTGGAAACAGATATCGGATGCTTGTTTATCTGAAGTATTGCTTTTCGGGACTTGCTTTTCCTCCAGGTATGTGCTAGGTTGTTGTTGGAACTTATGCAGCGAGGTAATTATAAATTATTATGTTTGTCTTGATATTAACTTTCCGAATATCAAATGAAATATGACATCACTGGATCCTTTTAACATGGCTACTGTTATTTTATCAATCTTAATATTAAGTTACTGGATGAGGAATGAAGTATGAGGGCACTGGATTCCTTTTAAGTACACCTGATCTACTGTACTAGCAAGTAGCAACATCTTCATACACCTAATTTATTGTTTCCGATTTGATGGGGTACGCCTTTTAAGTGTTTGACCTCATTATTACAGGCTTATGGCGTAGGCTGGCCATATGATATAGTTCCACTTGATGCAGAAGTCCCTATCCGACAATTGGCATCACATTGTCCCCTCATTAATTGTATCAGATCCAGCTGCAGTAAGCCACCATGATGAGCTTAGCTCCTCAACCCTGTACATGTGCAAGTTGTGCTCCACAGTCCATGCTAGGAGGATCTAGGCCATCCAAAAGTTTGGTGGATTATCAGCTGGCTTGGCAGAATGTTGGTCTCTGATAAATCATCTAGCATAGAGATTCTGCCCGTGCAGAATTCAAGATTTACAAATTAGATTGACTTAATGGAAAGCTCACTTGCTCACAAGTCACAACCTCTGCGGCAGTTGAGTGATCCATTAGTGGGAGGAGATCTGACTCCATGCAAACAACCCGAGGCACTTGACCTTGGATTGTCAACTTTGGATGAGTTCCCCCCCCCCCCCCCCCCCAAAAAAAAAAAAAAACTAAAACCAATAGCAAGGGCAGGTCCCACTTAGCCACGTGTGACCCCTATTGAGAATCCCTTCAGACTTTGGCAATGATTTGTCACCACCTTGCCTGTGTTTAATACAGAATTAATATGCCTCTCTCTCTCTCTCTATATATATATATATGTGTGTGTGTGTGTGTGTGTGTATATTGGGGGTGATATGTAGTCTTGTATATAAGTCTTGTGCAGAGAACAGCAAAGTCAATTTCTGCCACTAGAGATGCTTCCTTACCATTCGTATAATCTGAGATCTCACCGTGTCCCCTAAATTGGTGCATTAGGAAAATTACTGGCCTTCTGTTATTAAGTGGTAATTGATTTCTGAACACAGTCCATGATGAGTTCTGCAAATTCTCAAAGGTCACTTGCTAAATGGTTATATGAGCTGATATTCCACAATACCTCTTCCTGATGTAGTTGGATGAGATGAGATGATATGAAACTAGAATTAAATCGTTTAATGCCCCCTTAATTTCCCTGTTTTTCTTTTTTAGATTAAACATCTTAGAACTTTCTCTTTGCCGCATTCTTCATTCATGGAAGCATCTTAGAACTCTTTAGAAGTACTTAACCATCATTTGTCTTGCAGGTCACGGCACCATTCCTTCTACCCGTTTAACTTCACTTAGGGTAGAACTTGTGCAGTTTCTGCTAGAGGATGCTAATACCCCCAATTTACAAGTTTCATCTACCATCAAATCATCCCCTGGAGGCTTTCCAAACCTGTACCATCTCTTATTGTTGGATACTGAAGCTACTTTGGAAGTACTGAGTTGTGCATTTCTGCAACAAGAAATTCAGAAATCTGACCATTCGTTGCATGGCTTGGTGAATAGTGATGCAAATGATGGCATCAAGGATAATGAGGACATCAATGGCGAGATGGAAAATCCAAATATGATGGTCCAGAATATCATAAGCACCCTTGTTTGTATTCTTGATCTGGAAAAATCTGAGGTGGGAAGGTTCTCTAGCATAGATGATACTGTGTCCCAAGAAATATGGCCTTCAAAGAAAGACACGGGCTATTTACTAGAGTTTATTGCTTATTTTGTAGCTTGTAAAAGAGCTACTGTGTCAAAAAATGTACTGAATCATATTTTTGAGTACTTGACCTTTGATGATAATAGCTCACCAGGTGTTCCTGGTCAAAAAACTGAAATTTCCAAAAGAAGAGAAAAGCAGGTGCTTGCCCTTCTAAAAGTGCTACCAGAAACAGACTGGAGTTCATTGTTTGTGTTACATCTCTGTGAGAAGGCCCAATTTTACCAGGTAACTTTTGCAATGTGGTTGTTTTTCCCATTCCTTCTACAGTCTCTGAAAGCTTGAATTTTACTTTTTGTTGAAGGCCTTTGTGCTCTTTAGGTTTTTGGTGCATGAAATTTCTCTACAATCACTAGCATCTATTGATTATATGTACCAATCTACAGGTTTGTGGCTTAATACATGCTAGCAGGGGTCAGTATCTTGCAGCCTTAGATAGCTATATGAAAGATGTAGATGAACCTGTCCATGCCTTCTCCTTTCTCAATTCCACATTGCTACAGTTGGGGGAAACTGAATCTGCTGATTTCCGGTCAGCAGTCATTTCTCGAATTCCTGAGCTGGTTAACTTAAGCAGGTGAAGCTGTAAATGATTTATAAGTTACTACAGTTCTTTTTTTTTTTGGTTAAATTGTTCCAACAATCGTTTACTCTATCTTGACTTTGTTTTGATAGCTAAACACTTTTATTATATCCATTTGTAGAGAGGCCACTTTCTTTTTGGTCATTGACCATTTCAACAAAGAAAGCCATCAAATCCTTTCTGGACTCCGCTCTCACCCGAAAAGCCTTTTCCTTTATTTAAAGACAACTGTTGATGTTCATTTGTCTGGCACACTTGATTTTTCTTCTTTGGAGAAAGTTGGTCATCTGGATCTCCCAAATGGAAGAAGGATGAAGGATCAGTCAAGTGAAGTTGAGGCATATTTCGCGAGGATCTCCGAATTCCCAAAGCTTCTACGCCAAGATCCTATTAATGTAACTGATGAAATTATTGAACTTTATCTTGAGGTGAGCACTTCCACCATTGGGGCATATTATCCACACTATTGTAGAATCACTTGTTTCTTTCAAAGGGTTCCCTTCTTTTTCTTTCCCGTTGTCATTATTTGTTATTTTTTTCACTTCCCTAGTACTTGTCTGTGGCTTCCAGCTTGTTTTTAATTGGACTCCTTATGCTATTGCTGCTGCTCTTTTTTTTTTTTGGGGGGGGGGGGGGGGGTGTATAACTTCAAAGTTAATGATTTTTTGAACTTATTTTTAATATAAGTCCTTAGTCCACTTGCTTATTAAAATGTCTCTTTGATTACCTGCCTGCTTCAACATTTTGTTGTAGGATTGAGGTATCCTGACCTACTTGAGGTAATAGTTGATATGCCAATTCTAATGGAAATCTTATCAAATATGTGATGGACAGATTGATGGCAAATTTTCTTTGATATATATATAAGTAGGGGTTCTCTTAAGTTTATAGGTGAAAACAATTGCTGTATCTTGTGCTTGGGAACATGTATTGGATGTAAGTTGGAGAAGAAACAAATAGAGAAAGAAATTTATTGAGATATAGATGACTAGGTGTAGTGACACTGGAGAATTAGGGAAGGTGAAGGATTGCAAGATAGAGTTGAATACGGATAATATAAGTTGAATCAAGAAAGAAAGCAGAAAAGAATGATAAGAGAAGAATATGTGGTCAAGTTCAATTTTAATGGTTTTTCTTCAGGAAATTCAGGTATTGCAGGGTAGGGTGAGTAATAAGATCTTCCAAGGGGGTCTATTCTGTGGACTTAATAGGGGTGAGGGATTCATCAAGGTTTGATATCCTATCTTTGTTTGGGTTGAAGTTTTCCATTTGTTCTATTTGGGGAATGTGAAATACTGAATAGAAAGTACGAGGTAAATTTTTTCATATCATTTAGTGTATTAGACTTTCACTAGTGAATTCCTTCCTTCCATTGGGAACCCAGGATGGCAAATGATTGGCAAGTCTTATGGCTTCACAGGGGTTTTGAGGGTGAGATGGTGTAATGGGACTTCCTTTGCTTAAATGACAGCCTAGAGGATTGCTGACAGTGTAGCTTTTCTTTTTCTTTTCCCCCTTTTTTCCAGCTAATTGGATTTGGGGCCATTTAGTGGACATGCCGTGGCACAATGGTAAAACCGTAAAAGTTGTGCTATTGCAACCTGTTGATTGTTGGTTCAAACTTTGCAGCAGCCTCTCCATCAAAGCAGGGGGAATGGCCGTGTACATTTGCCTTTTCCACACCCCGCAGCTGTGGGGCCTTATTTACTGGGCTGCTCTTTGCATTTGGGGCCATTCGGTCAGTCATTCGAATTAGTAGTTTTTTCTAAAGAAAAACAAGTGAAAGACAGGAAAGAGAAAAAAGAAGAGGAGGTATGCTATCTTCGTGTTGTCTTATTACACTACGGAGATGGTGTTATTGTAGTTATAATTGTATTGTGGATTCTAGTGGTCTTCCGGAAATGTTGAATATTGTCAAGCAATTCATGTAACCAGGCCTAAACAGCCCCCCAAAAGGCCCAAGCCCATCCGAGAGCAAGAGGCAACTCCGCAGGGGGTGGGGTTTGAATCTGACCAGGGTAGAATGGTCATTTTCCACCCCTGGATCGAGTCTTACATAGTGGGTCTAGTCCAATTTTATTTTGGGAAATTAATTCTGTTTTTAATTCTATTTTTGAAGTCCCAGTTAGTGAGTTTAATTAGGTATTTGATTGTTAGTGGGTGAGGATAGGGTTCCCTAATTTTAGGAACCTTATCTTAATAGTATTTTTATGTAAGGCAAGTCCTATTTTAGTAAGTATCTGGATCCCAATTAGGTAGGGATTCATTATTTGAGTCTAGTGAAGTTTAGGGGGCTATAAATAGCCTAGTTTTCACTGGAAGCTTTCAGTTTTGATCACTGAATAAAGAGAATTTGAGAATTGGCTTTGGTAAAGTCGTGTGATCCCCTTGGGTACCCTGCGGCTGGTTTGTGTGGCTTTGTTCTTCAAGTTTGAGATCTCCATTGTCATCTTCAAGCTTCCTTCTGCAAATTCCAGCAGGTTCTCTCACACATAAGTTAATAAGCTTTCTAGCCCTTCCCCTGCAGTTTCAGTCCATCCCTACCCTGTTCCTCACCACCGTGACCTTCACCCCCTTCCCCCTTTCCCCGTATTACAGCAAGCTTCCCTCCCCATTCGACCTTCATTCCTAGCCCCTTTGAACCCTATTTTTCCTTCCCTAGTGTCGTGCTAACCCTTAAGAGAACATCCCTAGCAGCTACTGCCCAATCTGCCTAACTTTACAGTTTTCTGAAAATCTGCAATTCATCCTCCCCAATTGAGTGCTGCAAAATTTTACCTAACCCTAGCTCAACCTAGTTCAGACCTAAAACCCCATTGCCAGCCTTCGTTTGGATCCCAAATCCACCCTGAAACCCTGCAGCTTGATCAAATTTCCTTGCTGGACTTTCCTGGGCTAACCCTAATTTTGGGGGATTACCTAGAAACCCTAACCTTGGACCTCGGGTTTCATCAAGAAGTTACATAGTGGTGCAATGACTACATTGCTCAATGTCAAATGGCTTAATTGTTGATTTATGAGGCCATGACTTTTGTTAAGTCGCTGTTTACGTGAGGTTTCTGCACAGATAAAACTTTGTCAATAATTCAGAAATTTTTTGGTTTTTAGGGATCGATTATCTTGAATCTAGATCAATATAAAAATGATTCTTGCCTCTTGGCTTGGCTATTTATTCAGGTAACATATAGTTCAGCTTGGAAATGTGAAATCTTTCAAAATCTCAGCAAGAAATACAAAAAACCCCAAATCGGCAAAAATTTAAAATTCAAACCACCTACTTTTAAATACTTGAATTACTCTTGACTGATTTTTGTCCATTTTGTTGAACAATTTAAAGAAATTTGAATCCCAAATCGGAGTCATCTGCTGGCTGGTTGTCTTGGAGATAATAGTGGTCCATCATATAATCATGCCATACATAATGGATATATGAGACATCGAGATTGTCGAGGAGATGATTTTGTTTCCATGCATCTTCTATGCCGATCAAGCAATCTGGAATGCTATTGAGATTAGTGTTGTTGAATTTGGCCATACTGAACTGTAATTGGAGCCATTCTTCATGTTCATCTACCCAAGAGAGATAGAGATCGTAGTCCATTGTTGCATAAACAAAATGGCTAGCATGATAGGCGAAGTAATGATTTGTGTCAGGTTGGACATGTTCAACAAAATGAGGATGAATATGGTCGGGGTCACGATGAAATACAATAATTGCATATTCATTGGTTTGGGATTGAAAGAAAGTGAGCCATTGTTTGAGAGGCTGGAATTCAGCAAGAAGCCGGGCTAGGTATCTTTGACGAGGAGTAGGAGGATGAAACCAATGAGGAGTGATTATAATGAAGAATATTAGGAGGTCGGTTGCAATGATCAATATAGTGGACAATGGCCTGGGTAGGGAAACAAAGGGCTATTTTATGGACAACAAAAAGGTTCTTGAAGAACACATAATATTCTTTTTTAGAAGTCCAGAACTGGTCAATGATGAATAGGGTAAGGTATGAATAGGATGGATGGCATTTAAACCATGTGTAGGCCATACCATACTTAGAGACCATGATTGCCAGGGTATCCTAGTAAGTGGTTCTGCACCGATTGATAATGGTGTGACAAGAGATGCCACTGTAAATTGGTGGGGGTAGATTTGAGAGGTGTTGTGGATCAATATTCTCTTCAGAGTCTGGATCACCAGGTGGAGGATCCTGAGGTGGTCTTGAGGAGAAAGCTCTTGGGGTAAATGGGAAACAAAGAGGAAGGATGGTCTAGATTTTTTTTTTTTTTTGGGGTGGGGGGGGGGTGTTGCAAAGGCCTGGATAAAAAGTCTGCTAGCACAACTTTGATATGCTTGACTATGAATGACCACTTTGCTAAACCATCTTGCCCATCGAAGTAGTTGTGAATCAAGAAGCATTTTGGGCTTGAATTGAAGCATGCTGGGGAAAGCCGTCATATCCATTTCGATCTGGAATGTCTGGTCAATGAGATGAATTGAAACTTTTCTTTATGGCTGAGACTGGTGAGGAATTGTGAGGAATGTCTGAAGTAGTTGTTTGCTTTTTGTTTTGAGGGAAGTGTTGGTGTTTTGAATGTTTAGTATTGTAGATTTGGGTGGTTTGATTCTTGATCTCTCTTGTTTTAGATAGACATCTAGATGAGAGAGATCCTGTCACAGATGGCATCCTGTGAATAAATTACCCATAATTATTGTAAACCAACTCGGGATCACCAAATCTTTCTGAGTATGCAAGAAGGTTGGGTTTCACAAAACAGATGTCCTTTCAATCAATTCACCTTAATTTCCTAAATCCACTCTGGATCGCCATAAACCTTCGTTCCACTGAAATTAACTTGGGAGTTTTCAAAAGATGTCAAATTTATGCAGAAGGAAAAATGTTTTGGAGTGTTAAAAAAATGACTCTCAAGAAAATAATATAAATAAATCTGTTCCTACTGATTCATGGTGCTCATAACATCTGAACTACTGCTCGAGGATGCAATTTCAGCTAGCTAGGGCCTAGGCTAACCTGAAGGAAGAGAGAGACTGCTGGGGAGAAGCAACTGCTCTAGAACCAGAAAACAGAAAGCCAAGGTATATTCTGCAAAATTGCTTTAAAAACTGACAAAGTAAGAAGAGAAGCAGCCGTAGTCTCTATCATCAAATCGATGCTACTAGTTTTTTATGAGGGGCAAAGCAAGGTTTCTACATAGGATGGTTAAATAGTCTTTTCAAGGCTTATCATCCAGTTAAAGTATGAAAAAGGCTGTCCAATTAATGTAATTGTATACAAGCTGCAAATCCGTACCACTTCACTCTATTGTTGTCAGCATAGAACAAAATTTGGTCAAAACTTTTTTCCCATTTTGGGAACCTCGAAACAAAAAACTAGGGGACTGAAAAAAATCCCAAGTTTCGATTGAAACCGACTAAATTTCGTCGAAACCTAGTCAACCCTGCCGAACCAACTGGTTCATGAGAACAAAAATTCCAAAATTTTGTGGGAAACATGGAAAATTTCATGGAAACTTGGGACTTTTTCCTGCAAGTTTCATAGCTTTCCCAAATTTAATTATTATTATATTTTTATTTCTTTCATGTTTCCCCAAATACTATGACAAATACCCCTTCCATCAGGACTTTCCCAACCAATTTGCGTATTCCCTTAGACTAGTTGTCTTAGGCATGTTGATGACCAGACTTATAATTTTGCAGTTGTTGATTACCTTGACAACCATAGCCATAAAATGTCATGGGATGTCTATGTTCTTTGGTTAGAGGAGAGGATGTTACATGCATAGTACTACTCAGCTCATACAGGATGGATCCACCGAGGCACTCCTCTTGGCACTAAGTTGTACTTTCCTTTTATTGTCAGTTACTTTGTATTTGATGTTTTGAAGTTATGTATATTGAATGACATATCTACATTGATATTTTTAGCAAAATGCAGCCAATGTGTTCTTTATACTCCAATTAGCTTAAATGCAGAGTCCCACCCTAAAATACTCCCTAAAACCTATCGAAACTTGCACAAAAAACTCCTAGTTTCCTCAAAATTTTCCAATTTCCCACCTAGGTTTCCCATTTTCACTTGGTCGAAACTTGAGTTTCCTTGGAATTTTTTTTCTATACTTGTCTTGCACGAGCAAATCAGAAGGTTGTCTTAGGATGAATGTGGTCCCTTAGCATTCCTCAATAATTAACTTGTCTGGACTCTTAAAATTAAACCTTAACCTGCCAAATTTTATTTTTTTAGTAAAAATGCTGAAGATCTTTTCGGATTCTCTTTTGCATGACATTTGCATATTTCGTTGCTACTGGAAAAATACCAATATAACTAATGTGTCCTGAGGATACTGTTAAAGCTTGCCCATGCAAAAAACTGTGTTCCTGTAGTAACTTTAACATATTTAATCTATACTTCTGCTGAGGTGTGGTGTAACAAACTATTGTATCTGACTTGTCATTGACAGCTGCTGTGCCAGTATGAGCGCAATTCAGTTCTCAAGTTCTTGGAAACTTTTGAAAGCTATAGAGTGGAGCATTGTCTACGCTTATGCCAGGAATATGGTGTTATAGACGCAGCTGCCTTCTTGTTGGAAAGAGTGGGTGATGTTGGTAATGCTTTGTCGCTTACTTTGTCTGGCATCAATGAAAAATTCATCATGCTTAATGCTGCTGTTGAAAGGATATTATCCGATGTACCTTCAAGTGGCTTTACTGAGGTGGAGCTTCTCCACTCATTTAGAAGGGTGAAGGAGGTATGTCTTATGCTTCTACACATATTACATCTATATTTGGTAGTCATCTGAATTCGTATGGACCTTCCTGTTTTGCAGGTGGATGTTATACTTGATATATTGCGTTCGTCTATCGGATTATGCCAGCGGAACACCCATCGCTTAGACATTGAAGAGTCAGAATCCCTCTGGTTCCAGCTTCTTGACTCGTAAGTTTGGTATCCATTTGAATTTTGTTTTCAATTGGCAATGCCATGGTAATGTAACTGATTTCCGTCCCAGCACAGCTCAGCCTCTAAGCATTCTCATCTGTGGCATGCGGGAGGTTTCTTAGTAGTTTGAAGGCACAGCCTGTTAGGAACCCCACTACAGCAAGGTTTAACTTCCTCTAAGGCTTGCTCTCAGTTAGTATTGGAAAGGAATTGATCAGTCCAGAACAAAGCAAAACGGAAACTACAAATTAAAGTGTAACAGAAACCAAGTTAACCACCCTGGCTATAAGAGGCCAGTACTCTCCTGCAAGTCTCCTTGCCTAAACCCAATACAATACTTCGATATCCTCCCTCATCCTCTCTCCTGACAATAAAACACTCACCAATGACTAACCCCTAACTGATTCTGCAACTGAATGAATATTTAATCTTAACTGCCCCTGTTTCGCTTCTCCTAGAGTAGACTTGAGTAACTGGGGGCCTAACACAGCCATACAGGATTTACAATTTACCTACATTATTTTGACAAATCATTTTGTTCCTATAATTGCATACAAATGGTGGATCTCCTCACCCTTTTAATTATATCATGATGCTTCCCAGAGCCATTGGCTTCTCAGACTAGAGCAAGTTGTAGAATTGATTGGTTGCTGAGAAATTTTAGGTACATCCTTACAACTCATGATTGGGGCAGTTGAGGGTCCATTCTGAACTACAATAGTAGAGACCAGATACTTGTCTCTATCCCTGTACAAATGGCTCAAGCTATACGATGATTCTGTAAAAGATCCATTAAATACGGAGGCTGATATAGTGTATCAGTTTTATGAAATGGAGCCAAAAGAAGAGCAGAGAACCAGAGATGAAGGAGCAAGAGTGAAGAAGAGAAGGAAGAGGGGGAGTTATATGAGGTGCAGCTCTCCTCATGCAGCTGCTTTATAGGAGACCCAGATTTAAGAAACTTCCTAAACCTGGTTACATGCAAAGTAGAAACTAGTCATATTGCTTGATACTCAAGCTACAAAGTTTTTTTTTTTGTTATAAATAAAAAAAAAAGAAGCAAAGACAAAAAAAGGAAAGATCTTGGAGAGGTGTCCCACGGTACACAAAGATTTTGTACCCTTCTTTACATAGCATCGTTAACACTCCCCTCAAGCTAAAGTATACAAATCTCCCATGCCCAGCTTGCAACAACCAAGCTGCTCTTAAAGGTGGGGCCGAACAAGGGCTTGATAAAGAGATCACCAAGCTGCTCTCCAGATGGAACAAAATGAGTGACAATCTTCTTTTTGAGGTCAACGTCTCTAACAAAATGGCAATCAACCTCGATGTGCCTGGTACGCTCATGAAACACGGGATTACTAGCAATGTTTCCATAGTTGGGTTGTAGGAAACCCTAGCTCAAGAAGAAAAAGATAGCACCAACATTAACTCAGTAGTGGTGTGAGCTATCGCTCAATATTCAGCTTCAGTGCTTGGCTGAGCAATAGTAGTTTGTTTCTTGCTCCACAAAGTGACAAGATTACCTCCAACAAAAGTACTATCCCAGTATGAGAACTTTCACCGTCGTCCTCAGTCCAGCCAGCATTGGAGTATTTCCTACTATGTCAACATGTTGGTGGGGACTGGGGACAATGGAGACCTGTCACCATCAGCCTCAGTCTAGTCAGCATTGGAGTGTATCCTTTTCTAATGTCAACATGTTGGTGGAGATGATAAATCAGTCCCTTGCCAAGAGCTCCTTTGAGATGCTGGCATACTGCAATATATGACAAACTGCTTTCCGACGAACTTTCTTGGGAGAGTGCATAAGTTGACTCACTGCTCTAACAGAAGGAGAGAAGGTTTTTGTAACACTAAGGTAAATAAGGTTGCCAACTAAGCTTCTGTAGCAGTGAGGATCATTGGAATCTTTAGTTTAAACGGAGCTGAAACTTTTGGCAAGGATCCTAGGTGTGTCAATACGTTTAGGAGTAAGAAGACTTGTTCCAATTAAGAGATCCAGCATACACCCTTTCTTTGAGACAAGTTAATCCCTGTGTTGCTGTGGAGTACCTCAATGCCAAGAAATTACCTGAGATGACTCAAGTCCATTTAGAATTGTCAATGAAGGTAGCGTTTTACTGTAGCAACTCCAGTAGAATCATTTCAAAAGATAATGATGTCATCAACGAACACTTTTTGCAAGTATGACCACCTTGGAGCCTTGATGGTGAGTAGCATTAAGAGAAACCACAGCAGGTGACAATGGAGCTAAACTTGCCAAACCATTCAACTACAGACTATTTCAACTGATAAATAGCTTTATGAAGTTTCCATACCTTACTAGATGTTCCCCCTTGAGCAACAAACCCCGGAGGTTGCTCCATATAAACCTCCTCTTGAAGATCACTGTAGAGCAGGGCATGTTTGACATCTAGTAAACAAGTGGCCAATCCAGATTGATGGCTAAAGATATAAAAACTCGAACAGGATTCGGCCATGCAACAGGGGAGGAAGTCTCAAAGTAGTCAATACCCAATGCTTGAGTATAACCCTTAGCAACCAGATGTGCCTCAAGATGTTCAACAGATCCATCTGGAAGATATTTAACAGCTCCTACACCCAACAGCAGTGAACCAGATCCTTGTCAGGAGTCAAATTGACAATGGACCGTGTATTACAGGATAACAAAGCATCCTCTGAACCCAAGTTTCGGTGAGGTTGGATGCTTTTTCTTCTTCTTTCTCTTTCCTCCTTTATCCCCAAAACTGGACTTCTTGACCGGAGATTTCGTTCGGCAGAGCAATTTTGCGCCCAGGGTGAGAGAGGGCCCAATGATGGGATTTAGGGGCAGCAATGGCAGACAATGAGGAATAAAAAAGAGTGATGTAAAGATGGGATATGCATATCAATATATAATTACTAATAGGATATTGAGGTGAAGGCTTTAGGGTGCGTTAGTGTGTACCTTTTCGAATGGCAATCAGTAAGGAGGATCTGAACAATCAGTAGGCAGATCAGCAGGATCCCTGTCAGGAGCTGGCTGGGTTGTCACTGCCTTCATTGGCACACCCTTACAGGTGCAGGAGGTGCCAGTGGCGAACTGCTAGAGGGATTTTTTTTTTGGGGGTATCTTTAGAGATGGTGACATCAACACTGACAAGTGACAATCAGAAACAGGTAATGGGGTAAAAACATTGGTGACCCAAGAAAAATACACTCAACAACCCTAAGTGAAAGTTTGTGATGTAAGCACGAAATTCCCCATGGCCGAAACCCTAATTTGGGTCCCAAGGCCCAACCCAAGTGGCGCAACCAGGGGCTGGCTGAAACCCCTTTGGGGCAATTTGGTCATTTCCCTTCATATTTAGTTAATTTTTTTTATTAACTTTGTGAGTCAAATCTGTTTTTAATTCCTTGTTTGAGTCAGTTAAGTGAAGTCTAGTTAGAGTGGGAGTGCCATTAGGAATCTATTTTAAATTGTGTTGCCTTGTGGATAATTAGGTATTTTATTGCAAAATTAAGTTTCGTTTATTTGTGGGTGATGTTTAATTAGTTGTAAGAGGGATCCTAGTCTATAAAGGTTTCCCCAATTGAGTCAGTCTTTATTTCCCAGTTAGAGTCTTGGTCCTGCCCCTCCATCTAAAAGGTATAAATAGCCTACCCCATTCATTGTAAACTTAAGCTGAATTGAATAAAGAATCTGAATTTGAGGGAAAAGGATTGTGGCCTTCTTGGGGAGCGCCACTGTTGAGTTTTGAGAGTGTATTCTAATTCCAGCATCTTCCTTCCAATCTCCAGTATCAATTTAACAGTCCAGCACATCCACTAGCCCCCACCCCCTTTCCTGCTCTCTCACTCGCAGTCATCCCCAACCACTTCCCAACCCTGTGATACCCCCAGCAGCCCCTCCCACCTCTCTGAACTCCTCCCTCACCCCTGCGGCAACCCCTCTCCCTTCTTTCTCCCATTCAGCCCCTCCCCCTTTCCCTTCTTTCTTGCGGCATATTTGAATACAGAAAAAGAAAAGGAAAGCAAATAGAAAAGAAAAAGGAAAGAGAGAAGAAAATAAAGAAAGGAGAAAGATCAAGAAAGATTGCACAAGTACTCTACCCAAGAATCCCAGTTACCTCAAACCCTTCCAGTAGGGATTTGTTAAAACCCTGACTACCCCATATCAATCCATTTACTTCTGTTAAACCAATCTTACCCAAACCCCTCCCAAGAGCTCCAAGAAAACTACTCAAGATCAACCCAAATCTTCCCTAATCCGTCCCCTACCCAATCACTGACTTCCTAGGTCTCTCTAAACACACCCCATAATTCTCTGTTACAACCTGTAGGATTTGTTAAAACCTTAACATCCCAAAACCTATCCATAACAAAACTTGCCCGTCTCTAGCTATCTCTAAGTAAACGCTTATTGATCCCATATCCATCCCATCTTGATATGATAATTACTTTGCAGGTTCTCAAGAGGATTAATTCTGGGCTAACCGGCTAACCTCAATTCTAGGGAAAACAGTCAAAAAAACTCCAACCCTAGAATTTGGTTGCACCAATTTGTCAAGTCAGGTGTAAAACATGAACAAAGCAAGCCCACCCAAACACACAAGGAGTGACAGAAAACAAAGTAAGTGTTAGGATGTAGGACAGCAAAGGGACTTGATTATCTAGTACAAAGGCGAGTATATGATTAATGAGAAAACATGCAGTCAAAATGGCATCACATAAAAAAAGTTTTTGAACATGTGTATGTAACATAATAATAGATATAGTGATACCTACAAGATGCCTATTTTTACATTCAGCCACCCCATTTTGTTGATGGGTGTATGAACAACTTGTCTGATGCAAAATATCTGTGGAAAGACAGAAGGCGGAGATCTTCTGTGTCTGAACATATTCAAGTGCATTATCAAAGCAAGAAACCTTAATAGAAGCATTAAATTGGGTTTTTATTTCATTTTTATAATTCTGAAAAATGGAAACAAACTCTGGCTGATCCTTCAACAAATATGCCCAAGTCATACGAGAATGGTCATCAATGAAGCTAACAAAGTAATTAAAACCAAATAATTTTCTTGCACAAGGACCCTAAAGGCCACTGATGAAAAAAGAGATGAACTACACGAATTAATATGAGCATGAAACAAAGACCTGTGATGTTTTCCCAGTTCACATGCTTCACATTGCAAGATGGAGATGGACCGGCAGCTTGGAACAATGAGTTGAAGCTTGTCCAAGGAAGGGTGTCCAAGGCAATAGTGCCACTGCAATGGAGTCATAACAGTAGAGGCAGCAGTTACAGTAGATGGACCAGCCCCATTTAAGTAATACAATCTTGACTATTCAAGCCCTCATCAATCGTCCTATCGAGCTGCAGATCCTGGGAAACACAGAAGGAAAAAAATGGTAATTGACCAATGAAGTTTTTTGGTAAGTTGACTATCTGATAACAAGCTCAAGGGAAGTTTAGGAACATAATGAACAGGAAACAGATGCATGGAGTTAGTAGGAAATACCACACTCTGACTTGTAGTGTTGGTAGAAGAACCATTGGCAAGAATAGCTGGAGATGAATTAGAAAACTAGATAGAATGGAAAACAAATTAGACTTACCTAGGGTTATATGGTACTGGTAGGATGCACCAGAGTTACTAATCAAAGGAGTGGAGGTGGTTGTAGTGAAGGCAGAGTTACCTGTGTGGGTTACGGTTGTATAGGAGGATGAGTGTATGGTGGCTTCAAGCTGTTGGAGGTGTTTCAAAGGACATGCATAGTCATCATGAGAGGCATGAGACCCAATGGACGTACCTCTTGATGGAGAGTAGTGGTGTCAACTGAAGTAGAGTCACTGATAGGATCAATAAAGCTAATATTGACCAACTCATGAGCCCAATCTGGTTTTCCATGTTTCGTCCCACGTGTCTACAGTGGGATTTGGTCTGCTGCAAAATGTGTTTTGACAAGCAGATCTATCAAAAGTTTGTTGTCATCAGAGTTAAAACCAATGTCCCACACCCACTACCATGAGTTTGTCCACGACCTCTATTAAACCCTCTACCATGATCAACTATAAATGCTGAAGTTTCCTTGGAGACACCTATAATGGGCTCTTTTGGCTACAAGCAACCAAATGATTCAGCCTGGAAGAGGGACTGTTTCTCTAGTAAGTAACTGGCTTTTAAAATCAGGTTTAGGAGGATCATCTTTAATATTTTAATTTCTATTTGGCATGAATGTAGGCCTTAACAACTTGAGACTATAGAAGATAGTTCAAAGTTCCTTTTAACTTAATAGTGGCACTCTGCTAATCTGAACGTTAGTGTATCACCAGGGGGCTTAGTTTCAGCCTGAGCACACAGGAAAAAGAAGCAGAAGCAGCAAACCACTAACAGTAGCAAGCAGTTCGAAAACATCAGTAGCAATAATAACAAGCAGCAATGGCATACCAGTCCAACAAACAGAGAAGAAAGCAGGGGTACAAGTTGTATCAATATAGTGTATTAGATTCCCAATATGTGAGGGAAAACAAATAAGGAAAGATGTGAAGTGGAGAGGAATCAACAGTACTCTAAAAAAGCCACAAAACAAAGAATAGCCAACTCCATATGATGATTTTACAGAAGAAGATCAAGCCATCACCTAGGCACTAAATCTGGATTAAAGGCTGCATCTGATGTGAGAAATATGTTAACAAATTTCGGCTTCATCTAATGAACTAATCGGCTACAACTTGGCATTGAAAATTCTGAAGATTCACAACCCAGAATGGGTACAACTGACCATCATAAGTAAGAAACGGATGTAGATTAGACTTGGAAGACTTTGTGCTTTACAATCACTTTTCTGAGCACAATCAGGTAAGTGGAAGGGCAGCAACCTGCTGCTGTAGGTAAGGGGGAGGGGGGGGGATTTTTTTAGAGAGACTCTCAAAACAGCAGCCAAGGGAGATTGAGTCTTTTAATGGTGATCTTTAATGCTCTGAACCATGTCAATTTTATAAAACCAGAGCCCAAAGAAGAGCAAAGAAACAGACTGGTGAGTGAAGACGAGGAGGGAGAGTTGCCTGGAATGCAGCCTTCCCTGTCATGCTGCTTGCTTTATTAATAGAGGAGATCCAGATTTAGGAAGTTGGTTACATGCAAAATAGAAACTAATAGTATTGCTTGGTACTCATGTTACAAAGTTAAAAGAAGAGAATGAAAAAGAAAGACATTGGAGATATCCAACGATACAGAACTGTGTACCCTTCTTTACATAGTCATCATTAACATTGTCAATTAAGTGTTTTCAATTTGATCCATCTTGGGTCTTCATAAAAGAATAAAAAATAGGAAAAAATCTTAGTTGTAGCAAACCAGCCATCCCCACGTCCCCCATAATAAATCTACTTTTCTTTGGACATATCCAAATACATATATAAACATATCTACCTGCCTGTGGCAAAAGGACAAGGTGGAAGGCATTAAGATACTGGGAGAGGATGTTATCATAAAGTGTAGGTGTCGTCCATTGCATAAATTTTGACAAATTAAAGCAATTGAAGTTGTTTTTATTCTCAAGGCATGTTTTATACTTTTACTAGGCTGAACCTCCTAATGTAATGAATGCAGTCTCGTGTGTTAGTTCATTACCTAGCATCCACATCAATATCATCTACATGGCCACACATTTGCTTCTATTCCTCAATACTTCCATGTCTATGTTAATTCATAGTCCCACACTCTTGTAATAATAATAATCTAATTGCTGCACAGGTTTTGTGGTCCTTTAAAAGATTCTTGTGATGATAAAATAGTTCCTGAAGGAATTCCTACTGGCATGTTAGCACCACCGCTGATTGGCATGCAAGAGGATAAAGAGGTTTCGAACAATTGGAAGATCTCAAAATCCAAAAGGAGTGCTCATATTTTACGAAGAGTGTTTTCTCAGTTCATCAGGATGATTGTTGATGGAATGATTGGATATGTGCGTCTTCCAAGAATCATGGCTAAACTCCTTTCAGATAATGGTAGCCAGGAGTTTGGTGATTTTAAACTGACAATTTTGGGAATGCTGGGCACATACAATTTTGAGAGGAGAATTCTGGTATTTCTCTTCTTTTCTTTTCATTTGTATGGTTGATTCAACTTATGCATTCTAAACTCTGCTTATAGGTCTCCTTAAGTTTTGGCACGTAACTGCGTCATATTTTATTAGTGCAGCCATAAATGATTCTCATATTTCAGGTTTATGTAGATATTGCTGTGATCTCCTTTTCTTTTAAGGATGAATGAAGCCCATAACTGTCTTGATATTACTCGTGGACTGACTTGGATTGTCTTTTTGTTTTACAAAGTTTATTTTAAGGATTTTTGTTTTGCACTATGTTTGCCATTTATACATCCAGAAAGTTGAGGAGCAAAATGTGCTCTGGTTACCTTACTTGTCCCTTCGTCTTCGCATTTTTGTCTACTATAATTGTTCAGTAGCTAGTAGGAAGTTTGGACACAATAATGATTGGTGAATCTGTATGGACATGGCTAAATGGTGTTGTCATCATAATAATGATTTGTGCACTTTGTTGTGTCAGGACACAGCCAAATCCTTGATTGAGGATGATTCATTCTATACCATGAGTCTGCTTAAAAAAGCGGCGTCCCATGGATATGCCCCGCTCAGTCTCATTTGCTGTATGTGCAGTGGCCTTCTTACCAAGGAAAAATGTGATTCAAGCATTCGAGTTTTCAGTTGTGGTCATGCAAGCCACCTCCATTGTGAAATTCAGGGAAACAGTGCATTGAATAGGGGTTCCTTGGTTGGGTGCCCTGTTTGTACACCAGAGAAGAAGATCGAGAGATCCAGAAGTAAATCAGTCCTTTCAGATAGTGGGCTTGTTGGTAATCATTTATTGAGGAATCAGCAAGTACAAAAGACTCACACACACAACTCACACGAGCCTGAGGGATTGGAGAAGCCTTATGGGCTTCAGCAAATTTCTCGGGTATGTTAGTTTCTGGTGTACTTTCTTCCCGATAGTTCACTAGTATGTGTATACATTTTTTTCTAATTACTTCTGAACTTTGATGCTGCAGTTTGAAATTTTGAGTAATCTTCAGACAGCCCAGAAGTCTCTCCAAATAGAAAACCTGCCTCCGTTGAAACTTGCACCACCTGCTATCTATCATGAGAAGGTACCAAAGGGAACTCATGTTTTGACTGGAGAAACTAGTAGCACTCCAGCAAAAGGTGAAAAACCAAGAAAGAATAAGCAACCGAGAGAGCTGAAGCCAAAAGGATCATCAATTCGGTTCCCCTTGAAATCTAGTATATTTGGTGAGTGATTATCCTTCCTAAATCAAAATGTTTTGTTGGTCTGAAGATCAACCCTGACATATTTGGTATGCTTTTTTTTACAGGTAACGAGAAGACGAGAAAGTTTTAACACAGGTGTAAAGATTTGACCACTATACTTGAATAATTAATGGGGCTTGTATCTCCATGCCAATTCCTTTTATTCTTCCTTTTCTTTCTTGTAGGGGGCTGGGTTTACATAAATTAGTTGTTAGTTATAGCTGTCCTATAATTATGCTGTACAAAATTGAGAGCAAACGGAGTTGTAGAAAGATGAGAATCGAGTAGTTGTATCAAATGAATTTTCTTTACACAGTTTTGTAAAACAGTTTTCTCATATATGAATGGTACTTCTGTGTCATGATTTTAAAATCTCGTGTAAGCACTAATTGAAAGCTAAAACGAGTACTGGAGAATCACCATAATTATACAGTAATTTTAAGATGCAACTAGAATTTTCACAGGGTTAACTCAAATTGGCATTCAGTTTATCAAACAATTCCCAAAACGGTACACCTTTTCCCTCTTCTAATAGTTGACATTTTGCCAAAACGGTACACCTTTTCCCAAAGGGTTACTTGTAGTGGGTAATGACCGGCACCTCTTATCGTGGGTACACCTTTATGTTTTGGTAAAAATCTCTCTTGTGCCACCCCCTATAATTCCTATCAAGAATTGTGACACGTGACAATTAATTATCCAAGGGACAAAATTAGACCCAATTAGGAACTGAATCTTATAAATTCCTAAAATGCCAATAGAGGGTTACTAAAATGGTTAGTAATCTGATTTCTCAGTAGATAGGTTGTAGGTAACTTGATTTCTCAGTAGAGAGGTTGTAGGTTCAACCCTTTCTGCTCTATCCCCAATTTCTTTGTATGAAAAAGTGTCTTTGTACCCAAAAAGATTTTTCCTAAAATTAGGAGAAATTTAGGAATTCATTAGATTCACTTGGGAGAAAATTCCTAAAGAAAAGAGGATTAACAAAATTGGGAAAAAATTTAGGAATTTATTATATTCAATTCTTAGTTGAGTTAACTATCACATGTCACAATTAACTACCACATGGATTCACATGTCACAATCCTAGATAGGAATTACAGGAATTATTATAGGGGGTGGGAATTGTAGAGGGTGTGACCCATTGTATTCCTATCAAGTACAGTCCTGTTCTCTCCAAGCTTCCCCAAACCTTTTCGCTTGGGTTCATAGTTGTCAAGGCGTCGCCTCGGCGTTTGGGCTCCTTCGGAGCGCCTCAAATTGGCATCGCCTTATTTTTAAGCAATAAGGCGTCCGCTTTTTTTTCTTTCTTTTTTAAATCACGAGAAAGATGCCTAATCGAAGACATATCGAAATGCTTATTAGATTCCGATTGTAAAGTATCTATTGTTTGAACCTATATGCACATGTATAATGACGCTACATGTGATCAAATGTTAAAATAAAAATAAAAACAAACAAAATTGAAAGAGAATAAGTTCTTGACTCAAGTCTCACACTCTCACTCTCACTCTAATACCTAATCTCTTTCTCTCTTCCTCTCTTCTTCTCTTCCATTCCCGGAGCGATACTCCGGCAAGCAGTGGCCAGTGACAAGCAACTTCTTCTCTTCCTTTCTTCTTGCGACTTTTTATTTAGGACCTATTATGCGTGGTTTGTAGTATGTTGGATGACTTGAGGTAGTCTGATATTAATTTTTTTATTGTATAAGATATGATAGATTTAGAGTGAATGAGATGTACACTAAAAATTTCACTTAAAACGCCTCAACCGCCTCAAAAGCGCCTCGGAGGGCGCCTCGTCAACTCATCGCCTCAATTAGCTTAAACCACCTTGCATCGCCTCATCGCCGTGACAACTATGCTTGGGTTTTGGCTGCTCTTGAAAATCATAAAAACTAGAGTTGCAATCTCCCTTGGATCTGGAATTTGGATCTGTTTCAACTCAATTAACAATTGATTCAAATAGCTCAGTTGCATGACTCTGAATCCATGAATCTTTTCGGAAGAAAACCAACACAAAAATCTTCAGTATTAGATTCAATCTATTCCAACATCCAAGTGTTCTGTAAATATGGGTCATTTTCTTCAACAATGGATCAGGGATCATTTTTCCAACATCCAAGTGTTCTGTGAATATGGGTCATTTTCTTCAACAATGGATCAGGGATCATTCTTCCAACATCCAAAATCTTTTCTCGAGTGAAATCAGGGGTACTGTCAATGTTGATCACTCCTCCACACAAAACCAACCCCAAACACTCAAGAATTTCGAGCTTTTACAGGATAAGAACCTGATGGCTCTGCCAACTAGTGTGGGTGGATCACCTCACAGAGAGAGAAGTCAGGAATAAGAGCCTACATTGAATTAGTCAATTCTTGTTCAGGCTTCTCAGATGAACCCACTGCCGTTGAGTTCAAAGACTCAAACGCTTCTTAAAGGACAACCTGCATCCTAGCTCATAAAGGTGACAAAGGTTAATAAACTAGGTTGATAAGATGACAAAGAAGTAGTCCAGCCAAGCACACGATAGGATATCATTATTTCTTGTATGTTGTAAGCAGCCAAAAACCAACCACCACCAAGCCTTCTTGCTGCTTAGAAGCCACTTTTTATTCCAGCCACTGAAGATAGAGATTCTCCAACAGAGCTTCATCACAACATTTCCCTATGTTGTGGCAGCATGTAAGAGGCTTAAGCCCTCTTATTATAACGTCAACCAACAGTTAAGAACCATCTTAAGGGTATCTTCCATATAGATTCAGTAATGATGATGTGATAGATGTCACAGAGAGTTGAGAGGAATCTTTTCATGTACTTTCATTATCCCTGACACTCCTTCCTCCTAAAACATGGTGGACCATCCACCAATTAAACCTGTTTTTGGTACCTCTCCTCATAGTCTGTAATCAGCTTTGGACTTGATCTAGTATTGTAATTGAAAGACTCAAAGAACAGCAGTTAAAACAAAATTCAAATCAAAGAATAATTCAGGATAGACGTAGGACAAAGGGTATTCAGATCGGGGGAGAGATTTCAAAACAGCAATAGGAGAAAACAACTTATACCAAATCAGGTATGAAATTTGATGCAGATTCTCAAATAGGCATGAAACAGAACCAGAAATCAACAAGTAAACAGTAACCTAGATAAGGGGTGAAACACAACCAGAAATCAACTAGTAAACAGTAACCTAGATCCGGGGTTAAACAATCATTAACCAGGTAATTTTGCAAACAGAAAATTAGGTTTAAAACAGACATTTAACTCAATTAGTATTTAAGTGAAAGGAATAAAAGAGAATTGGTTCAAGCATGAATCAGAATGTCAATGAAGAAAAGTGTAGAATCAGAGAGCTATAATAAATCGATATCAGCAATTCAGAATATGCTGAAATTCAAATTGAGTTCATGAATTGTTCCAGAATATTAGGCCTTAACATGCGATGATTCTAACTGTTGGATTGCTTAATCTCAAAAAACATGTAACGAGAAAATTCAAGTATGAATAAGAATTCGCAGAAAACTCAAGGTCTGAACTGAACTTGTTAATGGAAGAAACAAAAAACAATTATACAATAAATCAAATGGAATAAAAGCAGCCAAAGAAGATGAACATGAGGATGACCCACCCGGGCTTTTCACTGCAAAGTGTCAATAGGATCAAACATCTTTCCTAGATACATAAGGAATTTCTTGATCAAACATAAGATCTTCAATGAAAAGAAAAGAAGCAGCAGCAGCAGCAGCTGTATTTACCAATTTCATGTACAATACTGGCATCCCTTGACCATAGTTTGAGGTCTCAGTGAGATCTTACTAAATATTTTGATATTTAAACTAATAAATTGAAACCAGCCACACGAGCCACGACGGTGTCCCGCCGCCGTCAGCCCCCCACCCCGGCCCCCGCGGGGGCGGGGGCGCCCCCCCCCCCCTTTGCCCCTCCTTTGAACAGGAATTGTTTTTAATTTACCAGAATAAATGACAAAATCAGAAATTTCTTGAGTATATTTCACATTGCTTTTCAACCCACTTCTCATAATCTTGGAGTAGTTGATCAATAAGAAGTGGAACAAGTTTATCCACCATATCATTGCAACTGAATGATGTCCATGTGGTGAAACTAATAAAACCAGTAACATAAGCTCTATAGAAACCCATCCATAAAATAGAAGCACACTTATCTTCAGTTCAGGACAGTTTTGGATATATGATATAGCACAATGAAAACTCAGACAGCTATAATTTAATATCAATATCCTTGCTTCAGATTAAAAAAACCCCAATAGCAGGTCATGGAATACGAATGATGGTTTTACTACAGAAATTCTACAAACAGATACAACTGTAAGCCTCTATGGTAAAAGTATTATCTTTCCATAGAGAAAAAAGGGGAAAGGAAATACCAGAAACTAGGCCAGCAGAAAAATTGCAGATTTCATGAAACCTAACAACTAAATTCCCATTCCTATTTTAAATGTAAATAGTATAAGTTACATCAAATTTCCAGCATTCTCAATTAGAGATATTGGAATCGACATAAATAAGCTGTTATATTTTGGTGGATAGAAGAGCAAGATGTACAAGTTTGTTCACCAAAATCTTAGGTGGACTGTTCTCTCTCAGTTGGAGCAGAAGATCACCCATACGGTTGAAGCAAAGTACGATCAATCATATTAAGCTTACCCTAGAGGTCAGCATGAGTATCATTCTGATTGGTTATGGATGGTTTTTATTATTATCAAAATTTCAAGTGTAATAGTCTGACTAAAATGGAGGTGAAATTAAAGTAACAAGTGCGTATCTCCACAGTTATATTTCACCAAAATTAGTTAAGTTTCAGGCCCCAAAAAAAAAAAAGAATATTGTTTATATGAAAAGATGCAAGACTTTTTACAAATATCAACATTATCCACCTCTAAACACCCAAAACATGCAAAAAGGAACCATTCTGGAAAATTATACTCCAAAAAATTCAAAGGGTCCTTCCAAAATTCTGTGAGAACTTAAATGTTTCACCATATTTCAGCTTCTAACATCAGTAACAAAATGAAGCAAGGTATTTATGCATCAAAGTCGAAGAGATTTGTGGTTTTCCTTTTTTTTTTTAATTCAAAGAATCATGTTAAAAACATCAATAACTGCTGGAACTATTTATGATTCTGAGTATATTCATAGACCAAAAGAGGGAAATTTTTGGAAACCCAAAGTCCTCCCCCCCCCCCGGGGCCCCAAGAAAGAAAAGAAACAAACACTCACATTTTGGTATCTTGAATTATAAGTACATTATCTACTTTTAGTTTCTCAAAAAGATCATTAAATTTTAATAAACTAAAAGAATTCAGAACATTAGAGTTTAATATTGGTCGGCAGTAAACTAAAAGATAATACAAATTTAATTATTTTCTCTACCACATATGTCCATGCAGTAAAGGAAAACATTTAATGGTTCCATAATTATAATGACAATCCTACTCGGGCATGTAAGCTAAATTTATATTGACAACCACTTTCTCCAAGACAGACAAGATTGATGGATATCCTCCTGCCGATGAATCTTCTATCTACTATCTTCTAACATCCACCATGTCATTATTTAAAAATATATCCACTAAGGTATCCACTTTTGTTATAGTTATCCAACTCTTCAGCTTTTATACCCTACCATCTAGTCTTTTGAATGCAAGCTATGTTAACTGTACTTCTCCTCATAATATCTATCAATTCTAGACTTCTACCTGTTAAGATTCGATAGTCCAAGATGTTAGTATAATCCTATGTTTTTGGATAAGGTTTTCTACCCACACTCGTCCATGGAATCCTTGTATACTTGTCATTGCAACCAAACACCATTTCTTGTGTTTATATTGTACTGAAATTCTTTAATTACAATTGGCTTCAGTGCACATGTTCAATCCACACTATAGAACACATTAATGGTGTAGATAGAGGAACTAAAAATGTATCTACAAATGCAACCTATTTCAACTACAGGTTAGCTCACACATGGCACAAACTAGAAAGGAATTTGAAAAGCACAGTCCTCTCCTTTAAGTAATGCCAATTAGAATGTGCATATGTACAGTTTTCAACAGTCTAAATACCAATAAGGTCACCACATTCTGGAAGATACTCTGGTGAAACCCTCCTCCAGCCCCTCGCCCAACCTTTAATGTAATTATTTATTGCCAGAAGGAAAATGGATAACAATGCCTCAATTAAGAGAATGGTCTCAAACTATACACCCAAATAATGATAACACCTGCAGAGTAACAGGAAAAGGCACCATGCCTGGTCAAAAGGGTCATCCAAAAAATCAGACAGCTTAACACTAGGGCTATAACCAGAAGTTAACATTATGAGTTCATCAATACATCTTTACATCAACAAAATGCATTTTGAATTCTAACAGTTAAAAAACTATGAGACAATGTTTTCACTATAAATGAATGTGCACACACTATACAGTTGCAAGTATCGAAAAATATAAACCAAAATATAGATCAGAGAAGTTAACAGAATCACAACAAATCAATGAAGGTTTGACAAAGCAAAATTAATCAAGCAAGCAATGTTATCTTCTTTAATAAAATTATGTTCCATCTATATATTACTTTTCTTTTTCAATTTCTTCCAATAAAATTTCTGTGCATTAATAGTTTCGATTGAAGACATTGTAACATGTAAACTGATGAAACAGTTCCAATTGAGATAAGTCAGTAACTATAACTTTCAGTACCTGATTAAACAGAAAAATATTACAACAACAGGAGTTTGTAGTTGAATTTTCTCAGAGCGATAGGACAATATTCCATTCTCAAGCAGCATGTGGGAAAAAAACAATGGAGCTGGATCTTCTTCCACCAAAGCCTAATCCTAGTTCATGGAAGTCACATGAGGAGCTAGTGGTTATCCATTTGCTCCAACTGGCATTGTTTGATAACTGGAGTTTCACTCTTCTATCTTATTTCCTTCTTAAAGCCATACTCTTCCTCTTCTGACTCAAAGCAAAACGCCTTGCCATAGCAGTGTTGTAGAATCTCCTCATGTGCTCTGATAGTCTATGAATAGCTTGGAGATCACCAACCAGTGAAAGCTGCTTCATAAACAAGTCAAACTTCTGATATGGCAATTTCATTCCCTTGTTCACCACTTCCTCCAAGAGAGAGCAGGCATCTTCACTTCTCCCACAACCAAACAGGCCTTCAATCATCACACAGTATGTATCAGTATTCTGTAAGCAGCCTCTCTTATCCATCTCCTGCCAAGTCTCAAATACTCCATCTGTGTCACTGATCTCAAAAAACATCGTGATCAGCATATTGAAAGTATGCACACTAGGCACACACCCTACTTCAATCATTCTTCTATAAAGTACGAGTGCCTCATCTGCTTTCCTAAGGTCACAAAGGACTTTGAGGAAGCAATTGTAAGTAACAATATCAGGTGGATAGCCTTTCTGTCCCATCTCTTCCAAGACTCTGTAGGTTTCCTCTATTTTTCCCACCGAACACATCCCTTCTATCAGATCTTTGTAGGTTGTAACATCTGGAAGGGAACCACTATCCCACATGTCCGCTAGAAGTTTAAAGCATTCCTCAATCCTGTCACTCTGAGCAAGGGCCACAATCATGATGATGTAAGTCTTTGCAGTGGGAGAAGACATGGTTGAACCTTTTGTTCTCATGAAATCAAATAAAGCAGCTGCCTCTGACACCATTCCAGCTTTGCAGAATGTATCAATGGCAGTGGTATAAGTAAAATTATCTGGAGTAAGCCCAAGATCAATCATTTCCTCTAATACCCTCATTCCTCTTGTTGGGTTTCTCACTCTGCACCATCCAAAAAACAGAATATTGTATGTGTTCGCATCTGGCCTAACCTTGCTCTTAATTTTCATAAACATGGCTTCGGCTTCCTCAACCAGACTACACTTGCACAATGCATCCAATAACAAGTTGAAGGCATTAGTTTCTGGTTGAGTCTTCACTCTTATCCTCTTCTTCTTTGTAAATTTCTGAAGATGAGTCAGATGTTTTTCTGTGTAATTTCTTAAGATGGTGAGAAGAGCTTCAATAGGGACCGAATTCCTCTCCTTTCTCTTCATGTAATCCAGCATATCACAAACGATTCTGAACTGTTTTACCTTGTATTTCGTACTGGAAAGTATATCAAAAATCTCATTGTATGTTTGAGGTTGATGAAAATAGTCTTCTTGATGGCCTGCCCACATAAAGAATCTGAATGCTATCTTCTCCTCAAAATGAAGCCTGCGGAGGATCTCATCAACCAGTGCAGTTGTAAGTTTTACGCCCGACTGGTCAAGAGCCTTCTCCATGCTTCTATCAACACTAGAATTCTCTATTATAATATTGTACAATATATGAGAATCACGGGCTATCCTTTCATCCTGAATATTAGTCCTACAACCACTAATGCTTTGATCTACTGAGAGAACCTCTGAACAAAATGAGCACGAACCAACCTGGAAAACAGTAAGTGGATTTGATAGGGATGCAAGTAAACCAAGATTTCTACCAGACCTGCAACTCGAAAACGACAATGAAGGTCCTGGAAGAGGTGAATGAGGAAAAGCCCCGATTGCAGGAATCACTGGAGACTGGTAATATTGCAGCGAAGGTACATATACAAACCCATAAGAAGAACAAAATCGATATGTAGACATTAAAAGATGCGATTTTGAACATTGAAGAACACCAAAATTTAGAGCTTGAGTCGACCGATGCGGTGACACAGAAGCAGTTGAATTTCTTACGGAAGTGTAACAGCAAATCCATGAATGCCATACATGAAGATTCGAACACAAAGATTTCCTCACAGCAGGAACAATCAGAACAAGAGCCATGGGCATACCGGAATTCCAGGGGATCCCAAAACGATTAAAAGATATCCGTTCGGAAGCTCATCAGAAGCATAGCAACTCTTCACTAGGCATTGACAAAGAATAGGGTGTTCTTGAAATTCTACTAAAATTACAATAATACAAAAATTCGGTTCTTTCGGGTAACGAAAAACCTTCGAGGAAAGAGTGAGTTCGAGAAGAAGGCTTTGATAATGGAAAACTAAACCAAAAGAAACTCTTTCCTTTAAATTCTCCAGAGCTCACTCCGGCTGTATTCCGCCCAACTGCAGGATGAGAAAATCAAAATGAAAATAGAAAGAAATTATAAAATTAAAAAAAAAAATTCGTTTAATGGTTAAAATTTGTCAAAACAACTAGGATTAGTAATTTAGAGACAGTAATAATAAGTAACCTTTTATAACTAATAAAATTATTTATTTTTAATTTTTGTTATTTAAGTCTTTAATTAAGATTAATTATAGGTGAAGCCTCTGCAGCAGATGACCATAGAGTACAGAAGCATACCAATGAAGGTTGGCAAAATATAATGGTACATGTTTCTCTTTTGGGTAAAAAAAAAAAGAAGGGAAAAATGAAATTTTGAGCCTCAATGGATCAGGTTTTTTCACCAGGTGGTTGCTTTTACACGTTCCTTGCATGGATAAGAATTTAGGATATAATGAAGCTAAAGAAAGATCCACATGAGGATAGTGTATAAATTATTTCACCTCCACCACCCTATGATCAGGAGGTCTTAACCTTTGCCAGCTTTGAGATATAACGTTTCACTTGATCATATTGTGGAGAGAATGATGATGATTTTTAATGGTAAATGATCGTATAGTGGAGAGAATGAAGATGACTTTTAATGTTACCTTCAACGGAAGGGTGTTTGGATTCAATGACATTAATGTGTAATTCTCAGCTGCAAATGGTGAGGATCAAAACTTGTGGTCGAGTTTCTATCTCGACCACTTGTTTTGCATTTTTTTGTTCACTTTTTGAACTACACCAATTATAACAAAAAAATTGCAAAACGGATGGTCGAGATTAACCACAACTTTGAATCCCCACCATAGGCAGCTCAGTGCTACGCATTGATTACGCTAGTACTGAACCACGACCCCAAGGAAAGGTTGGATTCTAAAGAGAGGTATTGCTTTGCTATGAATTAGAACTACCTGATTACCACACAAAAAAAAAAAAAAAACCTACCTTGTGACTTCACCGAGCACCTTGATGCACTTGCTGGAGTCATCATTCATGAAATTCTTTTGCCGTTGCACTTTGATAATACATGCAGAAATATCAGTCCAGATGATCTTGACTACTTGAAGCTTCTACAGAAGTTGAGGAATGGAAATTGTTTCTGAATGGATTGATGTTGACCGATATGGTCTTGGATACCCTCACCTGATGAATCAGTTGTCAAGGACATGTTCTCCAGAGTTCATCTGATACACAAATTCCTCCATGAGAGAGGCTTGGTGACTCACAATGGAAACCTAGGAGCTATTTTAATGCAGCAACAAGAGCCATCCATGCAATGACTCGCTTTCCTTAAAACGTAATTCGCCCTCACACCAAGGTGCTATGAGGTATTGCGAACCGTCTCCCAGGATACAAAGAAACCCAACTTCGAGTTGAATCTCTTGAGTTTTGCTGAGCACTCGCAAAACTTAAGAACAGAGAAGACTTCAGGATTTTCTCTCTTGTACAGCTGTTGTGAAGCTAGATGTATATATAGGCATTGAGGTGCCTCTACTGAACAGTTCATGACTCTGTTCATATAGATGCACCTCTCTGTAGGGATACGAATGCTGACGTTCAGATATGAGCCGTCGGATCGTTCGGCCGCACGATCTAACGGTCCATATTGAACCATCAAAACAATATTTATGGATCTACTTCCATCGCCCTAGATCTACCGTCCTCACTCATACACTGCACACACACTGGCGTGTCTCATTATTATAAGTTAGAGTTAATAGGTGGTACCTATTAATTAACCTGGATTCTGACACCTCGGTTTCCAATATGGGACTATATAATAATACACTTTCCTAAAATAATTAAAGGAAAGTTTTCCGCACTTACAGATCCAATAAAATGAAACATATTTTATTATATTAAAAATAATACAACAATGACCATACCTTTCTCCCATCTTTTTCTGATTGAGTGCAAGCTATTCACGTTTCTTCTCTGGTGTTCTTTGTTGGCCTTACCCAAACAGCAACTAATGTAGCTCACCGTCTGACCAGGAAGCTACCACCATGGATAGTGACAGTGGCCAAAATCTAAAACTTGGCTTCTTACCATGTCAGGTGGGATGTTTCATGACATGACCTCCGAATTCCAACAATTAAAATTTTCTACCAGACACAATGGCACAAGTCGAATAAACATACATAAAACAAAATTTTAAAATAATAAAGGGAAAACCGAACCAAATGACCCTCTTTTATCTTTGGGTTCATGTGTCCTCCCTCTACTCTAGTGAGTGAGGTTGGGGGCAGTGGGTTGATGGATGTACTGCTCCATCAATGTGAAAGTCTTAATCAAACCAAACTCGAATTTTATTTATTTCTCTTGATAGAAATCTCTTCAGACTGTTTTATTGGTATAAACACAGTACAAACGTAGAACAAAATTCAGTGACGACTTGGTCCACTATGAAATCACACACTCAGTTCCTCAACTTGCGGGCTCAACGGCTCAAATATAGCATCTACTTCCTTTGGGTTCACTTCCTCCAAACTTGATGGGTTCCACTTTGGATTCTGCAAAGGCAATAAACAACATCAAGGAAATCTGTCCCTGCCACTGGGGCAAGAATGGAAAATGTGTAATCCATACACCTAAAGCAGATGACTCGAAGAATAATATTAAGAAAAAGGCTAATTCATGCACATAATGTCAGTAGTCAACCATCAATATCCTCACACATAACAAAATAAAATTTTGATGCATCCAACTGTACAGTTTAGATTGTTGACAAGCACAAGGCAGTCACAATATATGCTACATATTCCTGTCCAGTTCAAAGTTAGACTTGCACTGACAACAGCAACTTTTGAGCACAATACTAACATGAATCCAACTTGGACCACATCCCATGCAAAACTATATAGGTGATGTATAAGCAAAAGACCCCATGCCCCCCCCCCCCCCCCCCAAAAAAAAAAAACTCGTGCCTCCTCTCTTCTGGTACCCACCTTATAAGAAAAAAAAATTTGGGGGGGGGGGGGGGGAGGGGGAGGAGGGTAGGGGGGGAAGGGGGCATGATAAAAAAGGAAAAATAGGAAAAACATTTTAAAATCCAGATTGAAAGCTAAGAAGTTTTCCTGTATAAGGACTCAACCAAATCTACTTCGTCTCAATGATTTAATATCTAGGTTTTATCCTCCTCCGTTTTGGAATTCTGTCCACTACATGAAGACCCCTCAGTCATTCAACCTATTTATTGTACAGATCAAGCACATGCACTACTTGAATACACGGGATCAACTAGTTTCCTCTGTGTAGAAGTGCCCTTGTCCTGGTTGGAGATATTCTTGTACCAGATAGTCATACTGTTGCTGCATTTGGGGCTTCTAGGATCTCTGCAGTCTGCACCACCCTAGGATTCCTCAGAACTAATACCAAACATGGAGTCACCCTTTCCTATTCCAGTTTATGATTTTGTATGCTTCCTACATAGTTTCAAATTCATGTCCACCAATGGCCAGAAACACCTGAGATTTTTCCTCTTCCAGCTGTACCCTCAAGTTTCAGATGCTGAAATGCATGTCCATACTGCCAGGCACTATGAGTCAACTGCTTCTGTGTTCCAATAGCAACAATTTTTAGATGCTGATGATGTGATTCTTAAACTAACAGAGAGTTGGATCAGTTGTGCAAGCCAACCAGAATCAGTTATAAATGTCAAAGGGAATACATTGTATACAGAATTTGTGCTACTAATCAAATAATTGAAAGTTTGGTACATATGGCAAAAGTTCATGATTTAACTGGCTTCCAAAGCCTCTACTACCAGAACTTTTAGATATTAAAGTAGGCACAGTAATGGATTCATAGTCAGACAGGTTTAAGTCAGTAAATTAGATCTTTGACATCCTTATGATAAATCACAAAAAGGGAGAAAAATAAAGTAAGTAAACCTGGTCCTTGTCAACCAAAACTGCCCGAACACCTTCAGCAAAATCATCTCGAAGTGCAGACCTTAAAGCAATACGGTATTCAGCTTTCATCACCCCACTTAACTGGAGAGGACAAATTGCAGAGGGAACATAAGGGTGCAAGTCTCAAATACATATGACTTGAAAATGAACCCATCAATAAATTGTAGTGAAGTCAAAGCAGAAAAAGAGGAACTCACGTTGCACAATTCATTGTCCTTTCTCCCGTATGCAGATGCAACTGTAGAAAAATGCTTCTGCGTTAAACAAAGAGAAAAAGGAGCTCCTTTTCGAAGCCCTAAAAGTGCTTCATTAGCCCATTCTGCCACTGCAAAAAAGGACAGAAAATGAATGGGATGACAGTAAATCAGCATGAAGGATGCATGGTGTAACAATTGCCAAACCAGGAACCACAATTTTCACCGTCACCTAAAATCCAAAAAATTATGATAAAATCAAACATTAAAATGTCAAGGCATAAACTAAAACACTTATACATGGTGGTGGTGAGACATTCTGAACATCCCCCCACCCCCATCTTCTTTCTTTCAATCAGTGTTCCACATCAGCCTTTCAACAGCAATTTCTAATTGCTTAGACCTCCATTAAAAGGATTGAAGAAGATATAAACTCTGTCCATTCTCCCTCCCTCGTAAGATAATGCTATGGTGCAATCGAGATTCTTATCCTTTGAAAAGCAAAGGATATTTAATTTAATTAATTAATAAACAATTTTTCAGCCATAATTGACAAAGAATATAGAAAACCCAACAGGTAAGTGATGCATAAGAAACCAAATTTACACAACTCTAGCAATTTCTGATGAAGAAATCAGAAACAATTTTCCATAACAGAACCTCAGTAACTTAGTAGCTAATGAGGTGTGCCATGAATGAGCAGGTCGCGTACCCATAGGTTCCGTACTCTGTCGATGTTTCTCAAGCTCCTCAATTATCTGAATTACTGACTTATCTGCAGCAAATGAAGAAACTATCTGTGGTAACAGCGACTTCAATTGGGCCTCTGAATCAGGCTCCTTGCTGTATTTGGGCAGAAGTGCCTTGACATCTTTGTCGGGATCATCAGAGCTGTGTGCAGAACAGATATTTGATCAACAAAAATTAAATGACAGTAACTAATAGGATATATTAGACCATTATATTAGTAAGATTTTTTTTAAGAATGTTGAGCCATGCAAGTAGGAGAGCCCAACATTAAGTTGTGCTATTGCAAGCTGCAACCTTCAGGTTATGGGTTTGAAACATTGAAACAGCCTCTGCAGAAAGCAGGAGTGCTGAGTACATTTGTCCTTCCTAGACCCTGCTGTAGTCAGAACCTTGTGCACTGGATGCTCTCTTTTCTAAGGCCATGCAAATAATTCATTACAGAAGTACAAAGGGACTACAACGCACAGATTTTACTACCACAAAAATGGGCCACATGATTGAGAATTACAAGGTTAATGCAAGAAGATCCTCCTTCAGAGAACCCAAACTTCCAGATGGCACATAATGAGTACCAAGACCTATGTATATTGCATCAGCAGGAGAAGAAATCCTTTTTCCAGTCAACCCAAGATAAGCACCTGCGACAGAATCAACATATCAAAGTCAAGTAACACAATGAAAATAAATAAACAAAATAAAATGATGGGGAAATATAAGATCCTCATAGAGGAAGACATAACTGATAGGCCCTCAGAAACAAAAAATACAAGCAAAAATTGAAAAGGCATACCAACTGATCCTCCTCCTGGACTCTGTGCAGCTATGTATGCAAATCCAACATCTGGGAACAAGCCAATTCCATTTTCTGGCATGGCAAGAAGTGTCCTCTAAAGCAAATCCACCAAAATATAATAATAAATGCAAGGTCCAGATTCCAGTAAAATTTGAGTCATCAGACAAGATAATTCACAACAGTACCATTTGAATGATCACTGCATGGAAAGCAAATATACCTCAGTAACAATACGGTAGCAACCATGGCCAGATAAACCAATTCCGAAACCCATAGTTACACCATCCATGAAGGAAATATATGGCTTCTTGTACCCAGCAATTTTGCATATGAGAGAATATTCTGCAGTAAATACCTGCCAGGTAACTCAATCACTCGGTCAACAGTATAAACTTCAGTACATATGAAGACAACATAATGTGAATGTTTGAAGCTACAATATGCACAACTGCATATAAAACAAAAATAAAATTAAAGCAATGCATATTATCCAAGCTGTATGACAACATTGTCAGTCATAAGCCTGAACAGAGTATCCACCACACATTAAATAAGTGCTGTAAAATGAAAATAATTTCTGATGTTAATATTCCCATACTAGTTATATAGTAAATGCCAGTTCCATAACTGGTATTTGGTTCAGTTCCCGGGAGATGCTCGTGATCCGAACTTAACCGAATCCTGCCTCAATTTTGAAATTTGGTGCTCAAACCAAGCATGTTTGATTCCATTTTGGTTCATGCATAGCTCTCTCTTTTTTTCCCTTATTTTTCCTCTCTTCTTTTTTTTTTTTTTTTTTTTTTTTTGGGGGGGGGGGGAGTGGCTGGGTTTCAGTTCAAAGTGTCAGTACCAGTTCTGGAATCAGAACATAAACAAAGGCACCCCAGAGTTAGACTTGCATTGGTCAAATTAGTCCACTCTGCTAGCGTTTTCCATTAATCACCATTTGAGTTATTTTAATATCAAAACTACCCCTGATTATAGATGAGATGACCATATGACCCCTACCCTACTCTGTGTTGTCTTCTTCCTCTCCATTCATTATGTAAAAACCTGATCTGCCACTGAAAGCCAAAACAACCCTAGCTGTGAAATACAGTAGCTGAGTCGCTCCATTTGTTTGATGTGTATATTTCTGATTTTTTTGGTCCTGGTTCCACAAAACCTTAATCTTTCTACCTCTCACAATTTGAGGGCGTCGCTACTGCATCAAGAGATAATCTAATGGATTGTCTCGGTTTCACTCACCAGAAATACGAAAAAGTAAAATGTTCTTTGGTTCATCACTCAAGCAGAGAAATTCAGAATTGGGAGGGAGAAACTTAAACCCAAAGCAATAGTGGAACAAGATTCCTTATGGAAAAGGAGAGAGTAGAAAAGACAATGTGGGTTGAGACATCAGTCGAATTCTAACCAAAACGAATCGTAATGGTAACTCAGGAAAAGAAATCCTATGATTTATTGCTGAAGGTTCTGATTTTTGTTTCCCTCTGTTTCTTTTCTTGCTGTATCATCTTCTTCAAGATTCAGAGAAGTAAATCATTATTTTTTTTTCTTTGCTGTATGATCTTCTTCAAGTGTCCAGAAAATTGAAAACCACTTTGCAGAAAATTTTAAGAACTAATGATACAATAGAAAAATAGACGAGTTAATCTCTTTTCTAAGTTTGCTTTCTTTGCAACCCGCAAAATAATGTGTTGTTGAATCCTAAGAGATTAGATTCCCCAATATGGATTTGCATTCATTTTGGTTTAGATTATTCATTCCACATGGTGTCAGGGGTTTTAGTTTGTTGAAAGAAACGATTGTGGTAGAATGGCTTCTTGATCCATGATCTCAAGCCCTCTATTTATAATTAAGTGAAAAGTAGACTATTACAAGGAATAGAAATTTACATGAATGCAAACTCTAATTTAACTCCTATACAAACTCTTATTAGACTCCTAATAGAATCCAACACTCCCCCTCAAGTTGAGGCATAGATATTAGTCATGCCCAACTTGCCTACAATAGGAAAAAAATCTCTTTCTTTCAAACCCTTAGTGAAAACATCTGCTACTTGGTCTCCAGATCTTACAAAAGGCATGCAGATAAGCCCTTGTTCCAACTTTCCTTTGACAAAAAACCTGTCAATTTCAATGTGCTTAGTTTGATCATGTTGCACTGGATTATTAGCAATACTAATAGCAGACTTGTTGTCACAGTATAACATCATAGGGTTTGGAACTTGGACTCCAATATCTTGAGCAAGCCTTTCAACCATAGTAGCTCACAAACTCCACGAACCATAGCTCTATATTCAGCTTCGGTACTAGATAAAGCTACCACATTCTGTTTCTTACTTCTCCAAGTAACTAGATTACCTCCAACAAAGGTACAGTAACCTGAAATTGACTTCCTGTCTGGAGATCCAGCCCAGTCTGCATCAGTGTATGCTTCTACTTTTAGATTATCGGTGGGTGATAGAAGTATTCCTTTTCCAGGAGTTCCCTTCAAATATTGTAGTATTCTGGTAACAGCATTCATATGAGCTAAATATGAATCATGCATGAATTGGCTCACTATCCCTACAGCATAAGCGATGTCTGGCCTGGTGTGGGACAAGTAAATAAGCTTCCCTACCAGCCTTTGGTATCTTCCTTTGTCCACTGGTTCTCCCTCTTTTTCTTTAAGTTTAGCTCCAGCTTCAATAGGGGTATCAACTGGTTTACACCCCAACATTCCCACTTCTGATAATAGATCTAGGACATACTTTCTTTGGGATAGGAATATACCTTTATTTGATCGAGCCACCTCAATCCCTAAGAAATACTGTAACTTCCCTAGATCTTTAATTTCAAACTCTCTGCCAAGAAAGTCTTTCAACTTTTGAATTTCTTCACCATCATTCCCTGTGATGACAATATCGTCTACATAAACAATGAGAAGTGTGATGTTAGTACCTGACTTCTTGACAAATAGTGTATGATCAGCATTGCTTTGCTTGTACCAAATAGAAGTCATTGCCTTCAGAAGGCGTCCAAACCAGCATTTAGGAGACTGTTTTAACCCATATATTGACCTCTTCAACCGACAGACTTTCCCTGCAGTATTGTCATCGGAAAAACCATGTGGGATTTCCATATAGACCTCTTCTGCTAAATCTCCATGTAAGAAGGCATTCTTTACGTCTAGTTGGTGCAAGTTCCAGTGTTTGTTCACAGCTACAGACAACAAAACTCTTACAGTATTTAGTTTCGCAACAGGGGCAAAGGTCTCCTGATAATCAATCCCATAGGTTTGGGTAAACCCCTTTGCAACTAGTCTAGCTTTCAACTTGTTGACTGATCCATCCATATTTTGTTTAACCACAAATACCCATTTGCAGCCCACTGGTTTTTTTCCTGGAGGAAGTGTAATCAGCTCCCAAGTGTCATTTTTCTTCATTGCCTGCAGCTCCTCTACCATAGCTTCCTTCCATTTCTTATTAGCATAGGCTTCTTGCAAACTTTTAGGAACAGATACAGATGACAAAGAGGATATAAAAGCATGGTAGGAGTCAGACAAAGAGTTATAAGAAACATATTTAGCTATGGGATGTTGAGTACAAGATCTGACCCCTTTTCTAACAGCAATAGGAAGATTGGAAGAAGATACCTCGGTAGAATCCGATTCGGAGTAGGAGACTGAAGTGGTAACGTATCACCTTTCTCCACCTGCTTTAGCCAGTTGTATTTCTTCCTCTGATAAGTTTTCACCTCCTTATTCTGGTCAATCTGGTTTTGAAAGACCCCAACAGTGTTTCTCACAGGAGTGGTCTCCCCCTGGCTAGGTTCTTCACATGGTTCAGAAAACGAAGGGGGTGGATTAGAGTCATCAGTTATACTGGCCGAAGTCTCCCCCTGGTCAGGAAACTCTTCTGGGACTCTAAAGTTGTGTTGGTCTATGACAGGAAGATCTAGAGTCGGAAAGAACACCTCTCCTCTAGGACTCTCCCCCTGGAGAGGTGTATAGTAAGGGCAAAACTCATGAAAAATTACATCCATGGATACAATGGTTTTCCTGGAAGGAGAATAACATTTGTACCCTTTCTGAGTAGCAGAATACCCCAAAAATATGCAACGTAGGCCGCGGGGAGCCAGCTTACTCTGGTGGGCTGTGATTCTGGCATAGCACACGCATCCAAAAACCTTTGGGGGAACAACAAAAGAAGAGGCTCCCTGAAGAATCTCATTAGGACATTTAAAACCAAGTATCCTACTGGGCATCCTATTCAGAAGGTAAGAAGCAGTGACTATAGCATCACTCCAGTACTGGTCAGGTACATTCATAGCAATCATAATAGAACGGGCTATCTCTAAGAGATGTCGATTCTTCCTTTAGGCCACTCCATTTTGGGCAGCCGTATCAACGCAACTGGTCTGATGTATTATGCCAGAGTCAGAGAGATATCTTTGAAATTCACCATCAATATACTCGGTGCCATTGTCACTGCGAAGGATCTTTACAGTGGCATTGAACTGAGTTTTAATCATCTTATGAAAATCACGAAAACATCGGAAACCTCATTTTTTTGTTTTAAAAGATAAATCCATGTAGAATGAGAGTGACAATCAATAAAAGTAACAAAGTACCTATGGCCAGTAATAGATACACGTCGGCAGGGACCCCACACATTAGTATGAATTAGCATAAAAGGAATAGGCCTTCTATTATGAAGAGAAGGTAAATAAGTAGAACGAGTCTGCTTTGCAAAAATGCAGGCTTCGCAAAAAAAATTATCCTCATTATAAGAAGAAACCAAATCAGGAAATATTTTCTTAAGAGTTCCTAAAGGGGGGTGACCTAGCCTACGGTGCCACTGATGAAGGTCTGATTTTACCGAATGGACCGGATTAGAAGATGTAGTCAAAGCAGACGCAGATTCTCCAATCGGCTCAAGCAAATAAAGTCCATTGTCTAGTTTACCACGTCCAATCTCCTTCCCCGTGACCAGATCCTGGAGGACACAGTAAGATGGGAAAAAAGTCACTTTACAATTCAAGTCATGTGTAAGACTACTGATAGAGAGCAAGTTACTAGAGAAAGAGGGACATGTAAAACTTTAGACAAAGAAAGTGATGGAGAATGCTGAACGGTTCCTTTTCCAGCAATAGAAGAATATGAGCCATCAGCGATTCGAACTTTATCCTTTCCAGAAGTTGGAGAATATTGTAAGAAAGAAGAAGATAAACCTGTCATATGATCTGTGGCTCCTATATCAATGATCCAAGGAGTAGAAACTGAAGAAGTTTGAAAGCTTGTAAAAGTTTTACCTGATATAGCAAGGCAGGAGTTGGTATGGGTAGTAGAGGAAGCAGTGGTCGAGGCTGTACCGTCAATAGTTATCATGTTGACAAAATTATCTGCAGTTCTTCAGTCTTCAACATTTCGAAGTAACTGAAATGTCGCAGAATAGAATAGCCAAACCACCCAAATGATAGAATTCAAAAAATACTTATAAAGAATACCATTTTTTTTCTTTTCTGATTCTGATTCTGATTCTGATTCTGATTTTGATGCTGATTCTGATTCTGATTCTGATTCTGAGGATATGGAAAATCACAAACAAGTCCCTGAAAGTTTGTAAATATACAAACCTAACCCTCAAACATAGTAGTTACGTTTTATGTTTTTCTTTTTATTTTGGTTGGGCTGATTGAAACAGAAACCATAAATACAGCAGTAGTCTTCACTCTTCAGGAGTCTCTTTCAGCGGAAGTTGCAGAAGCTCCGGCAGTAGAAGTAGCAATAGCAAGAGCAACGGCAGCGGAAGTTGCAGAAGAAGCAGCGGTAACCGATTATAATCTATGATTCTTATCGCAAAAAGCAGCAGCAGCAACAGGAATTCTTGTCGCGAGAAGCAACAGGAAGCGTGGTTCTTCTTCTCTTCTTCTTTCCTTTTTTTTTTTTTTTTTTTCTGATCTTCGAGGTGGAACTGAAACGATAGTGCAGCGGTGCAATGGGTTCGAAAAGGGAAAAAAATTCTGCCAAACGATGGTTGCAGAATTATGGTTTGAAGAATTGATTTCTGCGATGGTTGCAGAATTAGGTTGTAGAAGAACAAGAAAAAACTGCGAAGGGTTTTGGTGAAAAAATATAATCTGCTATGGGGTTTATGGGTTTGAAGAAAGAAAAAAATAGAAGAAGATCATAATCGAACTTAGGCTCTGATGCCATGTTGAAAGAAACGATTGTGGTAGAATGGCTTCTTGATCCATGATCTCAAGCCCTCTATTTATAATTAAGTGAAAAGTAGACTATTACAAGGAATAGAAGTTTATTGAATGCAAACTCTAATTTAACTCCTATACAAACTCTTATTAGACTCCTAATAGAATCCAACATAGTCTTAGAAATCAAAAATGGCAACTGGGGAGGGGAAAGAAGGAGAGAAAAAAAAGATGAAAAGGAGGAAGATGGCTGCCAAGAACTGGAATCAAACCCCTCTTTCATCAATCCCTTTCTTTTCATTTTATAAATCTAGATATAACTTTTACTTCCTTTAAGTCTTTTCATCTTTAGTCCTCACCCCTATAGAAGGGTATAGTGGTCTTTTAAAACTCTAGTACTAACAGAAAAGGGGTCAGCTGTCTATTAAAACAGGTTGTCAATACATCAAGGCTTCTGTTATCGGGTGTCATTGCAATTTGCTCTCTAAGAAGGGCAAACCCGTTGCCGGAGGCTTCCACACAAGTCGAGTCCCGCCCTGGGGAGGAAGGGGGCAGGTTTTTTATGCAGCCTTACCCCAGCAATTTGCTCTATACAAATAATAATTAAATTGGAAAGAGTAAGTAGCACAATGAGCTGCTGGTTGCGTATCTCAATAATGATTGAATTAATAAAATGCTCTGGAGAAAGAAATAAGACTTCCTCCAGAAGCATGATGCCTCCTCCCTCTCCGATTTCTAGGCCTGTAAACGGATCGGATTCGGCTCGGATACACCACTATCCGAATGTGAATCCGATAAGGAAATCTGATATCCGAATTCGATCCGATAACCGGCGGATATTTTTTAAGGGTATCCGAATTCGAATCCGTGACTCTATCGGATATCCGTTTATTATCCGATCCGCAAAACTATCCGATTGTTGTGCCATTTTATGAGTTCCGGTGACTGCGATTGGAGAACCTGAGTTTCGGTAAAGTGGTGAAGATCATCCGCTTTGAGGGCTGACCCATCAAGCACAGCCAGACTATCGTCGGCCATTTTCGATGTGTTCAAAGAGCATCTAACAGAAGGAAGATCGCCGGCTTTGAGATCACCCAACAAACACAGTCAGACCACCACCGTCGGCCATTTAAGATGATTCAAAGACAGCCACAGCCAAGTTCTCACCGGCGCCGTAAGATGCACAAGAGCCCATGAAACGGGAGAACAGTAAGGGTTTGATTAGAATCACCAATATAGGAACCTGAAGATGCAAAGCCAAGTTCTTACCGCTGCCGTAAGCAGGTAAGCTGGTTGCTGTTACTTGCCGGCTGCTCCTGGTTGACGGGAAGAGCTGAAACATGAGGTTTAACCATTTTGATTTTTTGAGCAACGCCGTCTAGATTGTTCCCAAGCCAAAAAAGCTAAAAGGAGAAGAAAAGAGAGACGGCAAGTCTGCAGCCCACACAAGTCTCCTTAAACAGCGTTTCTGGCTTTCTGCTAGTGGTTATCTTGAAACTTTATTTTTTAAAACTTTTTAAAATTCAGCCATTGATGCTCGTGAAGTCACTCGAGATTATCCAAAAATATCAATTTTTTAATTTAAGTTATTTATTGATGTGACAAGTGATTGTCGGTAATGGTTATGATGAATATTTGTTTTTAAAAACACAGCCCTTAGATGCTCATGAAGTCAGTCGACCTTATCGAAAAATATTAATTTTTAAATTTAAGTCATTTAATGATGTGAAAAGTGATTGTATACAAAACTTTTAAAATGCGTGAAGAAATTGGTAGGAACTTTTCGCAATTCAAAATCATCTTTATTAATTAAACTCATCAAAATACATTTTTTATTATAAACGGATAATATACTATCCGGATAATATCCGGTCCGTTTAGTAAATATCCGAATCCGAATCCGTTTAGTAATCGGACGGATACGGATATTTTCCGGTAAGAAAAAATTCGGATTCGGACACTCTTAAACGAATACGAACACAAATTCAGAGGCGGATTTCGGTTATCCATTTACAGGTCTAGGCGATTTCCGCCCTATCTCTCTTTGTAGTCTCCTCTACAAGTTCATCTCTAAAGTCCTAGTGAATAGGCTCAAAAAGGTTATGCCTTATCTTGTGAGTTCGAATCAATCTGCTTTTATCTTTGGTCGTAGCATTGCGGACAATATCCTCCTTTGTGCGGAAATTGTCCATGGATTAGATAGATCCTCCCATTCTCCGGCCACCATTCTCAAGGTTGATCTCCATAAAGCCTTTGACTCTATTCGCTGGGACTTTATCAGTAATATTCTCTCCTCCATGGGCTTCCCTTGTCCCTTCATCCACTGGATAGAGATTTGTATCTCCACTCCCCGTTTCTCCATTATCACTAATGGGTCCCCGGTCGGATTTTTTCTTCTCGTGTTGGCATCCTTCAATGCAGCCCTCTCTCCCCCTACCTCTTCTCGTTGGCTTTGGAGGCTCTCTCTTATAGTCTCCAAACCAATACTGATCAGCTCCTCATCTCTCCCATTCCCAAACGTAAATCCCTAAATCTTACCCATCTCGTTTTTGCTAATGATCTTATGATCTTCTCAAAAGCTGATCACTTGTCCATCTCTTCCATCCTCTCGGCCCTCCTCCTCTTTGAATCTCTCTCAGGGCTTCGGGTAAACCTTGATAAATCTACCCTCTTTCTCTCGAGAGTCTCTGACCATTTGTGAGCCTCTCTTCTTCAGCTCTCGGGGTTCAAGCCTAGCTCCTTTCCCATCACCTACCTTGGCCTTCCTCTCATTCCTGGTAGGCTAACTCACCATCATTGTCTCCCCATGCTTGATCATATCCGTAAAAAACTCCAACTTTGGAAAGGCAAGCTCCTCTCCTTTGCCGGTAGAGTGGTGCTCATGCGCTCAGTCCTTTAATCCTCCTATCTCTACTGGCGCGGTATCTTCTCTATTTCAAAATCCATGGTCCAAGCTATGGAATCCCTTTTCTCTATTTTCCTCTGGAAAGGTTCATTCACTCTATTGGTTGGTCGACCATCTGTCGTCCTACCTCTGAAGGTGGCCTTGGAATTTGTCGGATCTCTGATGTTAACATGGCCTACCTTCTTAAGCTTATTTGGAAAATTGCTTCAAAGCAAGACTCCATCAGGGTCAACTAGGTCTACTCTCATCTTCTCCAATCAGATTCCATTTGGACTGTCCCCATGCCCTCCAACCCTTCATGGGTGTGGAGGAAAAATCCCTTATTGTGTGCCCGGCGCTCCCTCAGCTATCTCAATCTCTGTCTCCAATGGTTCTTCAACATCCTTTTGGCTCGACCCATGGCATCCGATGGGTGTTCTCTTTTCCCTTTTTGACCCTTGCTTTGTTTATGACACCTGCATCCCCAAGTCCACCCTTTGTCCGCCTTCATTTCTGATGGTTTTTGGTCCCCTGCTCCCCTCCCCATTCTCACACAGGTATGGGACTCGCTCCCCCCACTCCAGCCCTCCCCGTGACATTACCATTTGGCTTCCTTTGCCTACCAAAACCTTCTCCACCTCTTCATTTTGGAACCTCCTCCGTGATCACAACCCCAAACCCCCTTGCCCCCCCCCCTAGTTTGGTTCAAAGGGCACATCCTCCATCATTCCCTTACTCTTTGGAAGGCTCTTAACCTTGCCCTCCCCACCCAATCCTTCCTCATTGGCCATCATATCCCTGTTAACCCAAACTTAATCCATTGTTGGAATGGTTCAGAAGACATTGATCACCTTTCCTTTTCTTGCCATTTCTCGAGATCTATCTGGGAAAAGGCCCTATCTTCCATCTGGCCCATCCGAGGCATTCTTTTGGCTTCCCTAGTGTTTGGTCTTAGATTCTGAGAAACTTTTCCGGTTCTTCCATTAGAAACGTAAGATTTCTTCATTGTCTCCTTTCCCAAAACCAAGAAACCAAACTCAAGTTTGTTGGTATTTGAATTTCAGTAATATTCCACCACCCAAAACATCATTCAACCTCCACTATGACCCCTACACTCACTTGACATAACCCAGCATCAACTTAAGGTTCTACTAAACCCTAACCTTAGCTTTTGACCTAATCTAACTTACAAGTTTATAGCAGATACCGGTTACTAACTTCTAGTTAGACACATCCAATCTAGGGCTACAATATTTAGCTACTAAAAATAACACTACTCCAATACACGGCAAAGTAGTAGACACCCAATAACAACTTCAAGCAGTCATACAACCGTGTAATAGAGAACACATATATAAAACAGGATGCTATGAGAAGACCTTCTGCACAAGAGGAGTAGTTTTATCCTTCTGAATTTCGGCAGCGACCCCCTTTATATCCATTCCTGCATTGATCATGAAGAAGTCACCTTCAAACTTCAACAACTACCCAAAAAGACAAATCCTATTAATACAATACAGTTTGAAAGGAAAATAAATGAACAAGTAATGGGGAAATGAAAGAAATGATTAAAGAAGCCAGTAGTCGCGAAAATTAGCTGATTGCTTTTTTTTATGTTACCTGCAGAAAATGCACGCGATGAACTGCCCTCCACCAGTACACACTTGACTTTAGGATCGGCTTCCCATTCTTCCAGGTAATTTTTGTACTTCACATCCATATCTGCGGAAGGAATTCAGCAACACGTCAACATAACCACACCAGTAATCACTAAATGAAAGTATATTATAACTAACAATGACACATCTGACATTATAGCTCCGTAAAATACTCGCTGCAATATCTACTTCATAGTCCATACACAAATTTCCACCGTTTCTCTTTAAAAGTTTCAGTTTATAACGTATAAAAGCTAAATAACAAAAACAAGGAGAACCAGAATTTTAGCGAAATAGATGCGGGAAAAAATTGTCAACTGTCTGATATCATTTACTAAATTTCATGAATCCTGACAAGGACAAAAACATCAGAGCATTTGTAAACCGTCTTGAAAAGGGAGAACAATTTTAAGTTCAGGTGAATCAAGTTTAGAGTAACCATAACATCTATGTTTAACTTCCATGAATAAAACTTCAATTACATCTACTGCAACTCACATTTAAAGGGAACACACAAAAATAATAATAACGAATGAAAGAAATCGAGAGGTGTCAGGATATACCTAAATTCATGGCATTGAGAGCTTTGGGACGGTCGAGGGTGATGACTGCGACTCCATTATTGAAAACGTTTCCCTTCACGAATTCTTCACCACCAGCCATGATCGCAAAGGTTCGTCGAGAATCGGTGGCTTTAATTCTATTTAAGAGATTCGAATTGCACACGCACTGAGCTTGTGATAGAGGATTTGATCTGGTAATCGGACTAGCTGACCAGATATAAGATTTCGATATTCTGAGAAGTGTGGAGTGAGAGAGTGTAATCCGCATGTTAAATGCTGCCACAGAGAGCGAGAGAGTCCGAACAATTTTAATCGAAAAGTCAAAATAACACTTGCCTTTCCCCTTATCTTGCAACCGCTGCGCTCCATTTTACTAAGAAAAAAAAGGCTACCCTTCTTTTATTTATTACTTTTTCTTTTTCCTTTGACGGTGAACCAGGTGATTATTTGATGAAACGAATGACTTGGGGAGTTCATCATGAGTCCGGATCCTCGTCCCGTCGGGGGAGTACAGACTGCTCCCCGACCGCTTCAACCACACAAATACGTGGGGTCCACAGGTGAAAAACACTTTTTTGAAGAAAAAAATTAAAAAATTCTAATTTTTACCTGCGGGCCCCACGTGTTTGTGTGGTTGGGAAGCCGTTTGGGAGCAGTCTGTGCTCCCCCAAAAGGATGAGGATCCAGACTCGTTCATCACGGGCTCAACTTCAGTGCTAGTGTGCAGCACACCAACACGATGCTATAAACAATCGAGATTTCGACTATTGATTTTCAAAAAACGTTAAAGTATATTTTTTGAAAATGAACGTTCGTTGCTGTAGGTATCATGTAGCATCCAAGCAAAATCCCGTTCATCACAAGGTCCATTATACCTTACCTAAGGTGGATGTTGTCCCTCCATCTCCATTGCCTTGCCTAAAATGTTATAACATGTAGAATGTTTTTTTTGCCGCAATAGATATATTCTTTATGTCCCAAATGATGTACTCTTTATAACCCATCGAAGATTTTACTAGACCAAAAAGCATCAGTAAAAACTTAGTAGTTGTACCGACAAGGGTGAGGAGAGTTAGGGTGAGAATATCTACTTATTGACTGTTAGTAAAAATTTAGTTACCATTCATCTTATTTTTTGTACTAATATAGCTTTATTCATAGGGCAAAACAGACACATAAGTGTTACAAAGAGGGAAATTGCTTGGGTGCTGCGTAATTAATGAACTGCACCTGCAGCAAAAGGGAAATTGCTTGGGTGCTGCGTAATTAATGAACTGCACCTGCAGCAAAAGTCGAGATTTCAATCTCGACCGTCTATTTTCAAAAAGTATGTTTTCATACTTTTGATAAACGGACGGTCCAGATTGAAATCTCGGTCGATATATCGACATCGACAAATCACAGCATAGTGCTACATTAATTACACACCACTGATTGTCAATGCAGGGTTGGTAGAGTGGTAAGATCCATACTTCTCAGTGGATAGGTCATGGGTTCGACTCTTGCGGACGACAAGCATCCCCTTGAGGATGTAATCAAGGTGCGCGCAAGCTGGCCAGAATGAACCTCAGATACCAAAAAGAAAATTACACATCAGCACTGAAGTCGAACGCCACAAAGAGCCACTACCTATAGAGTGGGTCAGCACTGAAGTTGAGCGCCACAAAGAGCCACTATCTATAGAGTGGGAGAAGGCCAACTCGTTGAGCACCCTCATTAACAAGCCTTTCCTAGCTAGACTCTTGGCGATTGCGTTAATAGTTATGTACATATGCTGCATCACAGTAGAATAAAAAATTACTCTATTTTTTTTGGTAGAAACCATCACAATGTTGTTGGGTATGTATACAATTGGCGATTGCGTTAATAGTTATGTACATATGCTGCATCACAGTAGAATAAAAAATTACTCTTTTTTTTTTGGTAGAAACCATCACAATGTTGTTAGGTATGTATACAAGGGGTGAACTTGATATCTTCTATCACAGGTAAAATAAATGTGGGGGGTAGGAGAGACTCAGATAAATAATTCACAAGTAGTTGGCAATCTGTTTCTACCTCCGCAAACTCATAGTCATTTGCTATAGCTTCAAGCATCCTTGCACGCATGGCCTCGGCTTCCCCCTCAATCACAGAAGATAAAGATTTGGGAATGGATGATGCCACAAGTGGTTTTCCTTCCCAGTTTCTAATGATGATTCCTAACACCAACTGAGGTAATGCATCTGGCACTAAAAGCTCACTCTAAATTTTGGTTGGCAACCAACATGGAAAAATCCAAGGCCTACAACCAAAGCTAGTACCGAAATAGAGGTAAGACCGGAGTGGAAGACACCAATTCACCATTTCATCAAGGTGAACACATATGCATCTTGGCAACAAAAAACAAGAAAGGGTGGACATAATCATGGTATTATAGAACTCATGGAAGCTCGCCTGCATCACAATGAATATGACTAGTCACCCATTTACTCAAAACCTTCAATTCGTCAATAAATGACATTCCAACTTGTAATTTGATTCATAAGTATAATAAATATTAATATTAATAACATTAATTGAAATGTAATAATTACTATTAATTTATTATATTACCAAAATCTTGATACATTTATACTTACCAATAATAAAAACACAACACAAAAAATACGGTTATATTACCGTTCCCTTAAATACCCTTAGCTGTTCAATCAATTAGACCTTTAAATCACTAAACATTAATAAATGACCTCCCAAATTGTAATCTTTCAGTCATAACTATAATAATAATTAGTATTAATGGTCAAACATTAATTAAAATGTAATAGTTCAATCCACACGACTTTTAAATCATTAATATTCATAAATGATATCCCAAAAAGTAATTATCCATTAATACATGTAATTTATATTAATGGATAACATTAATTGAAATGTAATAATGACTATTAATATGATCATATTACCTTTTTAGGCCTGTTTGGTTACATGAATCCAGAGATTTGACTGAGAATTATACCCGTTTGGTTGTAAAAATCTCTAGATTCATGAAATCTAGAGATTCACCTTTTTACACTAAAAACGTGAATCTGTAGATTTATGGGTAAGAGGTGAAATCCAAAGATTTAAAAAAAAGCTATACATTTCCACATTCACAAACACGCCGATCAAATAGTTTTTTAGGATGAATCCACAGATTTCATTCCACAACCAAACATCTAATTTTCAAAATTATAACTCCATAGATTTGAAATCTCTAGATATTTGAAATCTCCAGACTCATGTAACCAAACAGGCCAGTATTCTCAAATATTTGTAATAATGATGTCATTAATATTAGGGTAATTTCATTTGCATGATTGCATCCCTTGACATTTGATCAAATTCATTTTTAGTTTAAAAAATAAAAATAAATAAATACTTTACATTTGTCTCTCGGATGATATCTATGAAAATTAATTAAGACATATCATATTTTTATGATCAAAATACTCTAGTAATTTTTTATTTCATTCTATTCTTCTACTACCATTTGATGCTTACATGCATTAACAAGTAGATCCAACGGTAGATATTAAAAAAGCATGATAATTATATAAAAATATCTCCTGAGGATATAATCGTGGTACGCCCAAGCTGGCCCAGATGAACCTCATATCCAAAAAAAAGAAAAAGTTAATATTAATAACATTATTAAAATATAATAATTACTATTAATTGATCATCGAAATCATGATTTATTGAAATGTAATAATTATTATTAATTGATCATATTACCAAAATCGTGATATATTTATATTTAATAATAATAAAAGCACAAACTCAAAGAGCATGGTTATATTACCATTCCCTTAATTTGTTCAATTAATTAAACTTTTAAGTCACTAAATCTTAATTAATGACGTCCCAAATTGTAATCTTTTGGTCATAAATACAATAATAATTAGTATTAATGATAACATTAATTGAAATGTAATAATTCCCATTAATATGATCAGAATTCCTAAAATACACTCAAATATTTATAATAATTATTTCATTATTATTAAGGTAATTTCATTTGGATCCTTTAAGATTAGGTCAAAGTCATTTTTAGTACCAAAAAAATTAAAAAAAATTATACTTTACGTTTGCATCCCCGGTGATATCAAGGACATATACCCCCACAATTTTTTAGCTTCATTCTATTCAATTGCTACCATTAGATGCTTAAATGTATCTAAATATATATTTTTTTACATTTTTAGATTTTAGTTTTGAATTTATAATTTCAACTCCCTCACCGAAATCTCTTTAAATGCATACCCTGGTTTTTTAACCCTTATCATTGAATCCTCTTAGTGATATATTGCAAGCATCTAATAGCAACACTTGAATAAATTAAATAAATAAATTATAAAGGTAATTTGGTCATAAAAATAATAATATATCTTTAATTTTTTTTTTTTTTTTTTGATAAAAAAAGGAGGCAAATGTAAAGTTTCATTTTTGTTGGACTGAAAGTTATTTTGACCAGAGCTCAAGGGTTCGAATGAAAAATAAGGTTTCTCGTGAATCTCAACATGGTTTTGTTGGGATTTAGGGCAAACCAACACAAGCTTGGACTAAGGGTATCAATTGCGTACCAAAACTGTTTAACCGTATCGAACCGCACAGTCTAATATCGCACGGTTCAAAATTCAGTGAGGTACGGTACTGGTTTCATGTACTCATACTGTTGATATGTACCGAATTGGTATTGTACCAAATTAAATGATATAAATGTAATTGTACAATTAAACTACTTTACCTTTACTTTATCCTTATTTCCCTGTTCCAGTCTTTAATTTCGTCCTTCATTCGTCTTCTTTGACTCTGCGAGAGTAATGAGAGGCAGAGTGCCAGAGCCAAAAGAGAGAGTTTTACTTACAACTTACTTCTCATTTTTCTTGCCATCTAAATCTACACAGAAGATTTGCAGTCAACTAATAGATTTCTTCTTCTCTGTTGACGTCTTGACGAGTTCGATCGTCAATGGTTACAGGTAAACGATCGTTCATTTTGTATTAAGTTTTCAATCATTAATTAAATTCACATGGGATAGTTTGTTTTGTTGCTTACCACTTCATGTCAATCTTAAGCATGATAAAGGAATAATCAGCCTACGCGATCGTTCTTCTTTCAATGCTTCTATCAGAACTTGGAGAGATTTACATTTATAAGTTTTTGTTAATTAGGTTTACTTGATTTGTCTTTGATAATTATATTGTTTTTTAATTTTTAATTTTAATCTTTGATAATATCATATTTATCGATTGTTTGATCGCAATTTCATTAGGATCTTAATGAAATAATAATAAAAGTGGCATTGATTCGTTCGTATTAAAATTGTACCGTACTAGATATCGTGTTTAAACGTTTTCTTGCACCGATTTAATACCAAAACCATACCGTTTTTGCAAATACAAAATTGTACGTGTAATTTTTGTACGATACTGTTCTTTTTTTTTGTATTCAAAGTTGGTATTGTACCGATTGACACCCTTAGCTTAGACTAACAAAGCCAAACCCCCTCCCCATCATATATGCTTGCATTTATATTGATGTGGTGCATGAAAAAAAAAACCATACCTTTTCTGATTTGTCTAGACACATGCTTAGGATGACTATAGTATAATCCTATGATTCTTGATAGATCAAATGTAACAATTTGTTTACAAAAGAGATTTAAAATTTGTGCTTGTATGCGTAATTTAGTATAAAGTGTATATAATTAATATAATTTATTTTAAGGTTGTTGGATAAACTAAAAATAATAATTAAGTTATAATATAAGAAACAACAGTTATTATCACTGGATTTATTTTTATTCGTCTGGTATTATTTATTTATAAAAGCCGGTTTCATGAAATGTTTATAAGGGATATCTGATGTTTCATTTTTCGACAATATATAGATCCCTGTATTTGTAATCAATTATATATAATACCGTTGAAAAAAAACCAGTAACAAATGCATGTTAAGTAATGCGGCATTTGTAAATGATATTTTTAGGAATAGTAAATATAATTGATTGCAAATACATGAAATCTATACATTTATATATTCTTTAAGGAGTTATCAGTTGTTTCACTTGAAAAGTTATTGGGCTTGTTTGGTTACTTGAGTCTGGATATTTCAAATTTATGGAGGTATGGTTCTTAAATTTAAGTGTTTGGTTAGTCTGATATTGAATTTTGTAAGGGCTTGTTTGGTTACATGAGTCTGGAAATTTCAAATATCTAGAGATTTCAAATCTATGGACTCATAATTTATAAAATTAAATGTTTGGTTGTGGAATGAAATTTGTGGATTCATCTTAAAAAACTATTTGATCGACGTGATTTTTGTGAATGTGCAAATGTATAGCTTTTTTGAAATCTCTAGATTTCACCTGAAATCTACAAATTGTTTTTGACAACCAAACGGGTATAATTTTTTACAACCAACGGGTATTCATGAATCATGAATCTAGAATTTGAAATCTCTGGATTCAAGTAACCAAACAGGCCCTAAATTCATCTTGAAAAAACATCTATGGAGGCATGGTTCAAATGTTAACGTTTTTATAGTAGATGTGAAATCTCTGGTTTCACCTTAGAGTCTTAGACCCATAAATCGACTTATTTATGTTTTTAGTGTAAAAAAGTGAATTCCATAGGTTTCATGAATCTAAGAATTCATACAACCAAACGGGTTTAAATCTCCATTTATGAATCTAGAGATTTCAAATCTCTGGATTCATGTAACCAAACATGCTCTTAAGGTGACTAGGACCCCAAAGCAAATAGTGAAATACTATAATATCCCTCTTTCCCGCTGATCTGTTGTTTGCTGTAACTACTTGCAGTTTCACATACACGTGGCCTTGGCGCGTCTCGGCGGTTCGTGCTTTTTTTCAAAATCAAGAAGGTTTATTCGAAAATTAGAATAGACAGTAGGGCCTTTACGTAACTTCAGAGATGGAAAATGCGTTCAGACATATTTTTGGTATTTCACAGTGGCTTGTCAGGTCGCAAAACTAGGCCTCGTCTTAGTATTACATTTGAATCTCTACCGTCCATCTTATCCACTTTAATATGTTTGCCGTACAGATCGTCATTGTTTGGCCCAAATGTTTTGAAATCTATTGATGCAGTTATGTTGTCCGTGGTGATAATAGAATCTGAACCGTTAGAAATGAATCTCATAGTTTTAAATATCTCCGTAGTTGTTGTACTAGAGATTTTTGTTTTATTATTATTTTTTTAATTTTTTCCCGTTTGATTTTCAGTTTTTTCCCCCTTTCTAACTGCTAGCTCCGAAACCCTAAAATCGAAGAAACCCTAACTCGTCGCTTCTCTCACGGTGAAAAAGAAATTCAGGAAAGAAGACGGATCATGCCGATTTGTAATATAGAAAAGGTAGGACTCAGAGAGGGGATCTTTGATATCTGTAAACGTATTTCTCGATCGGAGTTGCAGATTTTGTTTTATTTCGCTTTTGGTTCAGGTACGGGTGCCGTTGGCTCTACAGGGCACGGATTAATTTCGTTGCACTTCCTGTTCAGATTTTGCTAGAAGTCGAATTTCAATCTATTTACACGCTTTTAGGATTTCATTTTGGTGTTAATCTGATATATTGTGTTATAATTCCATTTCCAGATCTGATGCTAGGGTTCGGAACAATGAAACATGTATGATGGAAGATGAAAATTGGGGGTTTCAGTTTCCCCTATTGTCAATTGAGTGTTTGTAGATGGAAAACAGCTTAGCAGAAACTGATGTCTCCGAGATTTCAAAAAAACCGAGATCTTTGGATCTTCAAAGCCTATATGTTGACAAGTCCAGGAACTCATTGGAAGAGGCCGAAGATAGGGTCCTAAAGAGGAAAAGGAAGTCTTCATCAGAAACTAAGGAGTTAAACCTGGGACGTGGGAAGAGGAAAAGGAAGAGTAGGAAGGAGGTATCTCTTCGTAGTTTTGAACCTGCTGACAAGAAGAGTAGAAAGAGTTCAAATGCAGTAAATGGCAGTGGTTTGAGTTTGGGATCACCCGCGTTTCAGAAATCGCCACTGAAGTTAAGTCAGTTTGTTTTACATAAAAAATATCAGGGGAAGCAAAAGAATGATCATTCCCCTAGAGGCGGGAATCTACAAAATTTGAGTGATTTTAGCTTTATTTCTGCCAGTTTGGATGATAAAATCCCAAAGCGTCCTAGAGGTTTGTCAAGGCGAAAGAAGTTTCAGAGTAAGCATGTATCAGAGCAGGTGGGAACTTCCATTAACAAAGTTAGCTCTGATGCTGGGATAGTTAAGTTTATTAGTGATCCTGTCACCAAACAAAAGAAGGCTTCTGATGATTTCAAGGAGAATAGTTATTGTAGGAATAAATTAACTAGACGATTGAAGCCTAAAGATGAAGGCTCAGGCAGGCATAAAGATGATTCAACCTCAAAAACTGTTCATAGGAACCAAAGAAAGAGGCGAAAATCAGCATCCAGGAAGCAAAATTATGCTGATGAGACTGAGATGTTAGTTAGCCTCAAAGATATGCAAGAAGATGATGAGGAGAATCTTGAACAAAATGCTGCAAGGATGCTCTCATCTAGATTTGATCCTAGCTGTACTGGTTTTACTGGAATTGACAATGCCTTGTCCGCTTCTCACTCTAACAAGGGTTCGTATCTTTCCCCATCATTTCATCTCAAACTTGTGATTCCTTCGATGTATAATATAACTGGTATTGCTTCCACTTCTTCTGATGCTGCAGGTAGAGTTTTGCGACCTAGGAGACAACACAAGGAAAAGGGTTTTGTGAGGAAAAGGCGCCACTTCTATGAGATATTTTCCACAGATTTGGATGCCTACTGGGTTCTTAACCGGAGGATCAAAGTATTTTGGCCTTTGGATCAGAGTTGGTATTTTGGCCTTCTTACTGATTATGATCCTGAAAGGAAGTTGCATCATGTTAAATATGATGACCGGGATGAAGAATGGATTAATCTCCAAAATGAAAGATTCAAACTCTTGCTACTTACCAGTGAAGTTCCTGGTAAGTCTGGCTCAGAAATATCACAGCAGGGTGGTAAAAACACCGAAGACCTTGATGAAGATGTTGACGTTGAGGATGATAACTGTACAGGTAGTTTTATGGACTCGGAACCCCTCATCTCATGGTTTGCGCGATCTACTCATCGAGTAAAGTCTTCAACACTTGATAGTATGAAAAAGCAGAAAGCATCATCTCAGGTTAAAAAATCTGTGCCACAAACGTTTTTTGATGATCATCCTCCACGAAGATGTTTGGGAGTAGATTCATCTAGATCAGATGCAGATAAATCACATGGTAAATCTGTGCTGGAAGATAGTTCTCCTCAAGGTGAGGTTTTGGAAAAGTTGACGATGGCAAGCCCTGCATGCCTCAGCTATAGAAAACCACCGTTTGTTTATTTCAGGAGGCGTTTTTGCAAAAGAGGGCAGAGATTGGGTAATTATCTTCAGGAGAGTTCAGGTTGCAGGAGTTTAACTGTTTCTGTTCCATTTCTTGCCTCAGTTGTTGACCAGGTAGGGGGTTTGGAAGTGTCCAATGTTACTCTTGAAAGGTCTGGTCAGAAAGCATTCACAGACTTGGACAGGGAGACTTCATTGTGGTTTGGTGAGAGTGGCTTGTTGAAATCAACGTTTCAGCTGATCAGATCATCACAAGGGAAATTGAAGATCAACTTTCCACATCATCGTTGTTTCCATAATCATGTATTCAGTGCTGAATCTTCTTGGCTTTATCCTGCTCTGCTGCTCCTTCACTTTGGTACGGTGGTGCTTTTGTGGCCCAATATTCAGCTGGAGATGCTTTTTGTTGATAATGTTGTTGGGTTGAGATTTATGTTGTTTGAGGGATGCTTGATTCAGGCAGTAGCTTTTATTTGTTTGGTTCTCAGTGTGTTCCACCAGCCTGATGAACATGGAAGGTTGGTGGATCTACAGTTACCAGTTACTTCAATCAGGTTTAAACTCTCAGGATTTCACAATGTTGGAAAGAAGTTTGTCTTCATGGTTTTCAACTTCTTGGAGGTAAAAAATTCGAAGTGGTTGTACCTAGATTGTAAGCTGAAGGAGCACTGTTCAGTCACCAAGCAGCTACCTCTTGTTGAATGCACATACGATAATGTTAAGGTCTTTCAAAGTGGCTATGGTAGATTAGTTCCTCTTGTTCTTGAGGAGCCCATCTTGCACGAGGTACCTTTTTGTTCCTACTATTTTACATTGTTTTTTGATAAGTGATCCTTAAGACTATCTTTTTGTTCCTTCGCTGTTCTATTAACTTTAAATTTATGTAATCTTATTTGATAATTTCATCTTCCTCAAGAAGATAATATTGTTTGAGGTCTTTCATTCTCCCAAAGTATAAAACCAAGAAACAAAGTGTTTTTGAATTTTTTTGAGTGCCCCTATTTAATATTCTCCTATTGTCAATCTTTATCAATGAGTACTAACCACAAAACTTTCCCTTTATCAAGTAGGGCAAACTTTAGAGGCTAACATTGCAGAAAGGGTTTCATTTAGTGCTCAATCTTCTTCTTTATCCTCGCCCCCCCCCCCCCCCGGCGCGGGCGCACGGGGAATTGAAAGAGTAGAAAGCCTTAAAGTTGGGGGTTGTGATAGAGAGCTGGTTAGGATGGAAAGGAAAGCCTTCAAGCATTTAGAGTTGAGTTGCAGGGGAGGAGGAGAACACATAAGAAGGAAAGAAGAAGGGTGCACACAGCCACAAAGTTTTTTCAGGTCATGACTTAATCCATCAATTCAATAAGTGCATGATGATGGGGGATTATATCATATATAAACCAAACTAAAAGACTCCTGGAATAAGAGTAGCTTTCTTAGTAGGAGGACACTTTTAAATATGGAAATTAATAGAATTAGAAACCAAATATCATGCACTCTTAATTTCTAAAGTAAATGGAATAAAATGAAACAAATACATTGTTTAGGTTACTAGTGCTAGTGCCACTTTCAAAATGCATGACCCATAAGTAGAGGCACATATGTGTCATGTGCACTAGTTGGGTTTGTTTTGCCTATGTGTTTATTTTCTTTTGCTTAAATACTAGTTAATTTAGGCTAAGATTAGTATGGTTTTCTTTTATTATCTTTTCCTTTGTTGACGTAACTTGTTTTGGAAAGTCTCCATCCTTTAGGCTGTAAGGTTATTTCCTATTTATATGAATAGTGGGAGGCAGAGACTCCTTATGGGTATTACTTTTTCTTCTTCCTCTTCTCTTGCATGCTATGTCTAGTTTACTAAGTACAACTTTTTCACATGGTATTAAGGCACTGCAAACTAGTAATTGATCCAACCTTTTAAAACTGTCTTGAGAGTGTTCCCCAAGGAAGATCTGTAGCTTTGCAGCAGTTTTGTTCTGCCTATTCTTTGATCGTTTGTGATCCTCTTATGAGTTAGACATCATATCAAGGTATGACAGATTATCATAAAGTCCATGTATCTACAGAACAATGCTTTCGTATTGTTTTTTGGGCAGTCCTTCCAGAATTTTGAAAATCAAGCTATCTGTGATGGGTGTCGGATCCACCAAAGATAATCCTTCTCTCAACTGAATTTGTAATAGCAGTGAGTAGGGTCGAATCAGCAGAGATTGGTGAAGATTTATTCCTTGATAAAAATTGGGGGGTTTTGAATCAAGAAACTAAATAATGAATAAAACGAATAAATGAATGCAGTAGTTAACAAGAAAATCAGAATAATAAAAACTTTCAATCAAGATTTAATTTAAGTATTGATTCTCTCAATTGATCATTGACTTAAAAATAAAATCTTTAATTTTGGGTAGATTGGTTATGGTCATTGAGGATCAGTTCTCTAACAACCAATCTTTCCCTACTTTCTTGATAACCTTCGGATCCGTCCTTTGAGTTATTCCCTAATTAATATACATAACATTCGGATTTGTCCTTTGAGTTATGTCTATTAATTGCATTAAATATAAAAGACCCAATCTCTAGTCAGTAAACCCGAAAAAGCCTTGTTAATTTAAAATAGGACATACATTCTCATAGCAAACTCTCTAGGGCATTGATTACCCATTCAAGGATGCTATTTGTCACTTATATGAGAATAATAAATAATTATTTTAATTGACTAAGTATTGTATTAATCATCAAACAATAGATCTCTTGTCTAAGGATTAATCCAATAACAAAATAAACATGGAAAATGCATAAATACCTGAAAATCAAAGAAAACTAATTACCCGAAGTCTCACAATTGTCGAAAATCAAACTTCTATTAATCTTGATCGAAAGATGGAATTAGCTAGACATGGAAAAGAAGAATAAAGAAACAAAAATAGAAAACATTGTGCCGTTCTTCCTCAGAATTGTAGCTTCCTCTTGTTGTAGCTTGTGATTCAATCTCTGAAAATGTGTTCCTTCTTATAGAGGATTCCTACCAATTTTGCATTCTTTCCAATTTTGTCATTTCCATTGTTCGCTTTAGCAATGCAATTCTTCCCAATTCAGTTGTTTCCTTTCTTTCTCCTTGCCCATTTGATTGTTTCCATTTTCCTCCTTGCCAATGCAATAGTTTCTAATTTAGTCACTTTCCAATTCAGCTTCTTCCTTAGATGTCCGATTGCAAGAGAGAACGAAATCTTTGAATTAAGATAGTACATGAAAATCCTTTTGATTTGGACAAAATCAAATCTCTAGCTTTGAACATAATCAAATCCTCCATCTTTATTTATTTGGGCTGGTTCTTTGATTTGATTTAAAAATGTGACGATATGGTTTTAACCATTATTTTTATGGATTTAATATCCAAACGCTATAATCTGTCCATATCCAAATAAAACAACCAATTAGTCTCATTAAAATACAAAGGATTTGATATAATATTAATGCAATTAAGTGACCTATCAATCTGCTACCCAATCTGATGTCTCTTATTTTTTGAGGAACATTTGTATCGCTGGAGGGAGACCCGATTCAAATTTTGCTTTGGTTTGGTGGCTTGATTAATTACTTCTGGTTTTCTCCACACATTTAGGTTTTTTGAAACCTATAGCTGGCTTCACAGTGACTAGTCTGATTATTTGCTCAGCTTGTTCTTTTGGGGTCCCATCCACCCTCTAGATACTAGCTTTGCTTGCCTTATCAGACCCTTCCAGCCTACTGTTTTTAAGTTCTGCAAAATCACGTATTTAGTGCTGCAAGGTCTTTATTTTGAGTTTTCTCTACATCTACTTTAGTATTCTTTGCCCAAGAAAGATGTAGCATTCTTTGTTGGTGACTGTTGATATTTCATCTCTTGTTATTCTGGTTGACCATTAGTTGGGTTGACCAGGACAGGAGATTGCAAATGAAATCCCAAAGTTTCATGGGGTTTGGATTCATGAGAAAGTCCCAACTGGGTATCATATTTCTGGTTCTGCTCCTGGCTTTGTTCCTATGATTAATATCTCGGTTTTGAAACTGGTTTTGGCCAGCCAGAAACCAAGATATGGCTGAGATAAGTTGAAATCAGAGAATTTTTGGGTTAAAACTCAGAATGTAATGGGCTTGCAAAACTGGTAGGAGCCATTGAAACTGGTTGGAAACTACCCAAACTTGTTGAAACTGTTGAAATCAGGTTGGTTAGAATTGATCATAACTTGACATTTATTGGTCAAAATAAAAAAATATTGGTCAAAACTACCAATATTTTTGAGGTATTATTGAACTTGTTGAGACCTTGGACATTTATAATAACCCATGGTCTCATCTTGGTTTCTTGGGGAATTGATATTTAACCGAAATTTTGGCCAATCTCAGTTGAAACTTGAACCATGCTTTACACCCTTTTGGAGTCATGATTATGAAGAACACCTCAAGGCCTTGAATTTGCTTTTGAGGTCAGCTTCCCAGTTACGAAAAAAATCCATAACCTTTTAACTTTCCTTTTGTCTTTGATCCATCTGCCTTAATTCCTGAATATTTATCCTCTTGCAAGTCGCCTTCACCCATGTCTGGTTTTGTTTTTGTTATTTGAGTTGCATTAAATTGCCTAATTTGCCATTCCCTTATTTATCTACACAATAGCCCCTTGGAAATTTTGGTTAGTTACCACATTGGCATTACTTCCTTCTGCTTATGTTTTACCTTTCTTGGATGAATCTTTAATTGTTTCCAATTTTGGGACTACAAGGGGATTGATGGGTTAATTATAAATTTGCCATTATCTTGATTTGGGATCTTATTTGTTATTGATGTGGAGTTGGTTGAAGATAAATCTATTGGGGTCTTATATGCTGATGCTTTTGCTTATGAGATTTGTTTAGTGTTTGTTGTTTGAGATGCTGATTATTTTTTAACATTTGTTCCTGCGTGATGTTGCATGTGAGGTCAATATTGAAGATTTATTCTCTTTAACTACTCGAGACTATTATTTGCAGATGATCTACACCAACGATATCTACCTATTTGGTTTGCAGTAACCATATTGCCTATTTAGTCTGCAACAACTTCCAATTTGGTCTACAGTCACCCATGTTTGTAGTGACTAGTAACCCGTATTAGCTTTTTGGTCTAGAGGAACAACTATTGATTTGGTCAAGAATAACTCATGCTGCCTATTTGGTTTGCAGTACCTATACTTCCTATTCATTTGGAGGATTTAGTATGAGGCTCTATCTTTGCCTTTGGTTGAGCAGAATCTACCTGCATTAGGAAGAGCTTACATGTGGTGTTGTGGACATCGGAGCTATGCTTTTATCTTTCATTGTGGAGATTACGGAGTACTACCAGCCTCTCATGATGTGCGTGGATCTCAATGAGGAACCGGAAACCAAATACTCCATCTGGATCCAGACTAAATAATCTGATGAAAATAAATATGATTTAAGTTGTAGATCTGAAATTGGCTTTGTAATTCGGTTTGGGTCGGATTTGGATCTAGCCATAGAACTAATGGTGCCAACTAAATACTTTTAGTGGATTTGGATCAGCCAAAATAAGCCAAACGAAATAAATGTGGTTTAAGTCCTGGATCTGAAATTGGGTTTATAGTTTGGTATGGATTGAATTTGGATCTAGCTATAGAACTGATATTTCTAACCAATTTGCTGCTTTAATATATTGAATTTTGTGGTTTCAGGACCATTTTGGGTGGTTTCTTATGGAAAAGCAAACAAAGACGTGGAAAAGCATTGTCTTCTACTTGAAGTAGTTGCTTGATTGAAAAAATTCAAATTTTCGTTAATTGATTATTATGATCTCAAAATTTTGTTGTGGGCTTGAGAGTTGAGAGTTGAGACCCATCAAATATGAATCATGCTTCGGAGCATTTATCTTGTCTCTTAGAGTATAATAACCGAATGAAAACCAAGCAGTGTAATCGTGACCCCCTTTGGCCCTGCTCTGGGCGCTCCTATTGGTTCACTTGAGATTGGCAATGGATCTTGAGATCCTTCTTTGGCTCCCCTATTTGTGATCTTGTTGGTAAGTTGGTTTTTTGAGTGATCATTCATCACCTTTGGCAGGAATGAAATTCCGAGAGATGGACCTCCAACTCTAGGCCTTTGGACTCAATTTGGCAAGACATCTACTTTGATATCTCCTCCAATTTTCAGTTGATCCCTACTCCTTGGTTGTTGATTCCCCGAGGATCAGGCTCATTGTTGTTACCTGGGTCTAGCTTCTTCTTTCAACGTACTTCTTAAAGGCTGTTCTCCCCTTCCCTCCTTCCCCTTTTGTACAGTCTCTCTTTTCTGCCCTTCGGGGTTTTTTCATAATGATATTTTATTTATAAAAAATAAAAAAAAAACCTGCACAATAATTGAATTCAAACTAGATAGTGTAACCAAATAAGAACCGAATACAAGACTCGTATTGTAACCAGATCCTCACCAAACTGACACCAGGAATGGGTAGGATGTTCCATTCTAGAATTGATTTAGTACATGATTTGGATCTGGATCCCACTTCAACTGCATGGAACTGAACCAGCTTTGAACTGGATACCCGGTTTTTGGAACCATTGGACACCCATCTTACTATTTAAGTGATGTAGCTCTTGGAGATGATGCGCTTTTCTGGAAATGACTACTTATTGCTTCTGCCATTCAGATATTGCTGTTACTGCTATCTTGTGGCTAAGCTTCTCGCACTAGCTCCTGTCAGTTGTCAATCGGCTTGTTCGTTATATAGATTGTTTGCTGAAGTTGTAGATGATTATCGCTTCCCTGAAATTCTCTCAGTGTTTTAGTGGCATTTGTTATTGCCACTTATGCTCAAGATTGATGTGATTATTAATATTCGTTCTTGTTGTTCCATGCTAGAAGTGTTGACATCATACTCCAGCTTTAGGGTGAATGTTAAGCTTGTTGTGGTACTTACCACCTTAGGGATACATGAGCATTTGTACCGTGAGAGTGAATGTGTGTCGTAACTATTTAAGTAGTTCTCTTTCTGTGTTTATTTCCTTTTACTCAAGGACTAGTTACCATAGCTAGATTAGTGTGATTTTCTTTTTATTAATATAATGACTTTGAGAAGTCTCCACTTCCTTTATGATGCCAGATTGCCTATGTACTGTGAGAGGCTGAGACTTCTTAAATGGAATAACATCTTGCTCTCCAAGTGATTTTTAATTTATTTAGTGCAATTTTGTCTAAGATTATTATTTTCTCAAATAGCCTAAATCCCTGAAATTCTGCTAGACCCATGAGTCTGATTGCACTTGATTCATTTTGTTCTGGATACCTGGTGGCCGACCTATCTGCATCAACTCTCCCAGTTTTGAGAAAAAGTTGGCCACGAGTTTTGTAAAATGGGAGTATTAACACCATTCAATTGGAATCCACAACATTGAATTTTGATCCAATGACAATCCAATCTCTCAGGGTCAACTATCACGATTTGCTGATGGTCCTTAGCAAAGGACTTCTCTCCAATTGGCATTTGAGCATGTGATTGTGCCACTGAAATCGAACCATTGATTGATTCTTCATTTGCCATTTTGGTCGGACAATGCACATCAGCTTGGTTATTGCTTATATTCACAATTCATTCTACATCTTATTCATTTTCTGACAATTGCATCATGCTTGACATGGTATTCTGCACATTGTGAATATTGTCAAGCTGCTAGAATTGTTTTCAAATTAGAAAGTTTTGTTTGCATCTTACGGAACCTATCACTAATCAAAAGAAGTAAACCATATTGATCATTATCCAATATGTAGTGAGTGTACGATAACAATGACATAATTGTAAGTAAAAATGGACATATTGAGGATTGCAAAAGCTGTACTATCGGTATTCAAATAGAATGAGAAAGAGTTGAGTGATTGGTAAAACGTATGTGAGGGGGAAAACTTGGTAACAAGTGGAAAAAATTTTAGATGGGGAATAAAATAGAAGGGAGAGACAGTTTTGGAAAGGAAGAGAACTGAATAGGTATCATTGGATAGGGTTCACGATAAATGAGACTAGGAAGGAGATCTAGGTATAAAAATAAAGGAAGTAGCCTATAAAGGGATAATACTTGGGGAGGGTATAATAGGATAATGTGTTTTCCAAAAAGAAATTTGACCTTGTTGGTAGAAATTGGGTTGTATTTGACTAGAGTAGGCAAGAATGGTGATGGAAGACTTGTACTCCTGCAGCGAATTCCTTGTCAACAACAGTGTGAAGGGGATAAAAAGCAGCAGTGGGAACCATGGTTTGAGGTCTTGTGAGATCTTGATGAGATCTTGGTTTTTCGAGGCCTCGAGTCGAGATTAGGTGTGAAACCACAGAAATACCAAAACTCGACTGAGATCTTGGTTGAGTTGAGATCTTGGTCCCAAAACATGCCTTTTATGCACAATCTCGTCGAGTCTAGATGAGATTCCTTATCTTGTCCCGATTCTTCTCGGTGCTTCCAGTCTCCTCTCGGCACAACTGTTTCCTCTATCAGTTTTTGCCAGATTTTTGGCTGGAAACTTCCTTGTGACGCTTCTAAGGAAGTCCTTAGCTCATCTACAGCACTTCCCTTGATTGATTTCATTTCACCTTGTTCTTATGTTGCTTCTATTGTATTATTGAGACTGCTGATGTTGTATTGTTCTATTGAGTATTGAACTATTGTTATGGATGGAGCTCTGATCAATTTAAGTAATTTGATGTATCTTATCACTTGGTTTTCATTTATATTAATTAATGGTTATGTATTTCATGTTTCTTAAGATTGCTTGTTCATTCCTTCAGCATTTCAGTTTCGAACTTAGGGTTGAGTTGGAACTTGTATGTAGGCTTCTTTTCTCACAAATCTAGGACCACCAGTGTGTTTGGATGGCGTGAAAATGGTTGAGTGATAGCTTCTAGTCCAACATTACCCTTAATACCCCTCTAGATGGGCCCTCTAGTTCACTTGAGTTGGCCCCAATTTTTTACCATATCTCGGCCAAATCTCATGAGATCTCGATTTTCTGGCTGACTAAGATCAGCCTTGAGCCTGAGATCTCTTACCATGGTGTGGACCTGTTGCTGAAATGAACAGTGGGATCTTTCTAAAAAAGAAACTGCTTTAGTGTTCTGCTTAGGAAACTGAGATGGATGGGATAGAGGGGTTTGTAGGTGGGAGTCAGGATGGTGGGGATGGGTCTCTCTCTTTTTTAATTTATTTTTGCTTTTATTTTCTTCCTTTTTTAGATTTGGGCAGGGTTCACAAAAGGCAAACAATGGGAAGGGTTGGGAGGACCCCATGAAGGGAAGTATACTATAACTTAGGAGAGGCTGGTTGCGCTTTTTTCAGCAGATGGATAGGGGCGTGTGGTGACGTCATTTTTTCCCTTCTTTTTTTCACTGCTGCCTATTGTATGACAGTAGTAGAATATGGAAGAGAAAATGGGGAAGAGAATAAAAGGAATTGATGGTGAGGAGATGGATCCTTCCGCTTGATGCCAAGTTGATGGAGGCTGTTTGGGTGGGAGCAAAGCCTTGTAGAAATCAGAGTTGCAGGAGAGGAAAAGAATGCATAAGAAGGTGGGAAATATGGGTGCTAACGTGCACACGCAGACACTGCCATGTAGGCTTTCAGACCATAAATTCAATTCATTCTACTCAATTCATTCTACTCAACATGTGTCTAATGATGTGGGAATGCATTGTATCTAAATGAAATTAAGAGACTCCTAGAAAAAGATTTACTCTCTAACTAGGATGCTAACTCAAAATACGAAACTTAAAAAGGATTTGAAACGAAATATCCTACACAGCTGATATCTAAAATAAATAGAATAGAGTAAAACAAATATATCTTCCCAACTAGGAGTTGCACGTGCACCAATCCAAGACAAGCTCCATGAGAACTGCTTGAGGTGGTCATGTCTAACGTAGTACCATGGATGCATTGGATAGGAAGAATGACTAGATTCAGTTCGGTTGTGCTAACAATCAGGGCAGACCAAAAATGACTATTGGCGTCGTGGTAAGCATAGTTGTCAAAGCATTTGCCTAGGTGACTAAACTGCCTTGTTTTGAACCACTTAATTGATGTGCTTTTTTTTTACTGCTTTGTCGCCTTGTGCGCCTTATTGCCGCCTAGACGTTGGAAGCAACCACTTTTTTGACATTTTGTACATAATATTTTTTAAATCAAAATCTATAAATATAAATTCAATAGTTAGTCATTTAGGAATGGAGGCCCAACCTACAAAGGAACTCCGAGGCCCAAAGTAACACAGGACCTCTACAGGCTCCAAGGAGCGGGACCCTGTGTCTGTCAACAACAAAATGTGAAGCATGAGCCATACTCAACATCGTGAATCAATGAATTATTAAATGGAGAATGACTTGGACCGGAATAATGAGATTTATTTTTTTGGAATGTGATTATTGAATGTTTATTTAGCTTATTGTAGAAAATAGTTGTATTGAAAAATTTTCACCTAATTGCTTTGATCGCCTTATAGCTGCCTAGGTGCTGCTTTGTCAACTAATCTCCTAGGCGGAGCTCCAATGGCGCCTTGCTGACTTGACAACCATGGTGGTAAGAAACGATATGCTCATGGTAGGGCTTGATCCTAGTATGACCATGTTGTCTAGAGGACAAATACCTGTTTAGCCTACAGATTGTGTAGGGGCGTGTTGGATGCTGATTTGACTATTATTTTTTTATCTGCTTGTACTTTTTCTCTTACCTTTTTCTTTCTTTTACCTCCCTTTTTATAGATCCATGTAGCCGGCCTCATTTAGTTGGTAGTAAGGTTATGTTTGTTGTATTATTTGCCCAAATAACATAAATTTCTAAAATTCTCTAGAGCTATGGCTCAAACCGGACTGGGTTCATCTTGGTCAGTACCTGGTTGGTTTGGGCCCAAGGCAGCATATATTCATAACTTTTTGGATGGATGGAATAATAAAGTAGGAGTGAATAAATCATAAAACATCATCATTTCTTTGCAATTTGAACTCTTATAGTTTGCCTGCATTAAATCAAAATTATTATCCTCTTTTTTTTTTTTTTTTTTTAATTAAGTTGCAACATTGTGTTTTTAACTTTTGTTTTGGCAATCCAAGCAGGGTTCACACAGAAAATCTGGGCAGGAAATTATGCACATGGGACTGTCCAAGGAATCAGTTTGTATTAATACGAGTTGTCCATCTTCAGATTTTAATGAGAGGCACTGGAAACTTCCTCCTTTTGTTCTTTCTTTTTCTGCTGCACCTTCATTCTTTCTTAGCCTTCATCTGAAGCTGCTTATGGATAAAAGTGTAGCTTCTATGAGTTTCCAGAGCCACAATTCAATGTCCTTACTAGAGGGTCCAGAAAATGGTAGTGGAGTGGGTAATGATTGCTGTTCTGTTGAGGATTTATCTGAACAAGTTCAAGAAGCTACCCTTGAAAATGATGTTGCTGTGAGTGATGCAGCTGGTTCAACATGGTTGTCTTGTGATAATCCCAAGGTAGCGACTGATGCCCTCTGTATGAGCAATGTAGATGGAACTTCTGTAGGCCCACAAGGTTCAGGCAGGGAAATTGATGGCATTGTGCTACTGCAAAGTTGTCCACCCCAACATTCAGTTTCTCAGCATTCAATAGAGAAATCATGGCCTTCTGTTTCTGGAAATCATACTTCTCCAGACAGGTCTGATTCTGGCTACTTTTCTCGTTTGAATGGTGTCAGTGTTCAGGTTCAACCTCATAGTCAAATTGATAGTCAGGCATGCAATGAGGGGACACCAAATGGCCAACATCCTTCATGTGATTTACCCTGTAACATGAATGATATTGGCAACTCAGAAAATACTGTGCCCAGAAGTGTGTGGCAGCGGAATAGACATCTTCTGGGTTCTTGGTCATATGATCGCCCAAAGATCTGGTTCGAAGAAGGCTCAGATTTTGTCTGTAATGGCTTTGGGAGTGGTTCTAGAAAACCGAGAACTCAGGTCTCATATGTATCACCTCTTGGGGGCTATGACTTAAAGCCTAGAACCCAGCTCCGGAGAGGGCGTCCTCACAAAAGAATTAGGAATGGTAATGAAAAGATGGCAACGGATGGTTCTAGAAGTCCTCAGCGACACACAGAGTTATCATGTGAAGCAAATCTTCTGATTACCGCGGCGGACAGGGGTTGGAGAGAATGTGGGGCACGTATTGTGCTAGAGTTTGTTGATCACAAGGACTGGAGGCTCCTGGTAAAAGTTTCTGGTGTTACGAAGTACTCATTTAAGGCACACCAGTTTCTTCAGCCTGGAACCACAAATCGCTACACACATGTCATGATGTGGAAAGGAGGAAAGGATTGGACATTGGAATTTCCTGACAGGAGTCAGTGGACCCTTTTTAGGGGGATACATGAAGAGTGTTACAATCGGAACATTCGAGCTGCTACTGTTAAAAATATACCAATCCCTGGGGTTCGTGTAATTGAGGGCGATGAGGATCTTTCAGTGCAAACACCATTTGTTCGCAGTTTGCCAAAGTATTTTCGGCAGGTTGAGAATGATGTGGAAATGGCCCTGAATCCATCACGGATTCTGTATGATATGGATAGTGATGATGAGGACTGGATTTCAAGATATAATGCTGCTTCTGGTATTGATGGGACATAACGTGCTGGGTATTTCTGAAGAGATGTTTGAGAGGATGATGGACATGTTTGAGAAAGCTGCACATTCTCTGCAACATGACGACTTCACAACGGGCGAAATGGAGGAGCTAATGGTTGGATTTGGCCCGAGTAGTGTAATTGAAGCAATTCATGAACATTGGCTGCAGAAAAGACGAAGGAAGGGGATGCCTTTGATCCGACAATTCCAGGTAATTTCTACTGACCTGTTTGGCATCATAATTCCTTTTCTTTTGATATTATGATTATGATTGCTTGCTCCATTCTCAAATTGTACTTGCTTTGTTTCATTGTGTTCTGTTCTGAGTATTTCTGAGGCTAGTGAGAAGACTCAGAACAGCTTGCTTGACTCCAAATCTTCAATAAGATGCATAAGACTATTGGTTTCCTTGGCATGTATAGTGGAAATATTTGTAGTTCAGTCCATGTAGATTATTGTATAACTGCATAATACGAAATGCCCATAGAGATTCATTACCCATTAGCTTTTAGTGTGAAAGGTTGAACTATTTACTATTCTAAGACCACTCTGGTGTTTGTTCATTATGTTGGGCTAGAAAATGTTTGTAAGGTTCTGATGTTGAGATATCCGTTATTTCAACTAAAGGAAATTATTGTAGTTTGATGTCAATGGATTTTAACAAGTTTCCCCCCCTGCCCAGAGGGGCTCTGGTAGACCTGAAAACCTGTAGAAGCAGCTTTTGCTTCTGTTTCCATTTCCTAATTTGTTTTTGCAATCCATATCTTTTTTTTTTTGTTAATGTTTTTGCAATTCATATCAGATATACTATCATGTCAATTATGTCAAAAGGTAGAAATATGTTTTTTCAAAATTACATCATGCATCTTTAAATTGTTTGAAGATGGATTGAGCAATTTGACTGGTAGCTGCTGCAGTCAAAATTTTAATTATTTGATCATTACCTTGTGATTTAATGAGTAGCTATAGCCAAAACTTTAATTTTGCTCATTACCTTATTTGTGGATATATTTTATACTGAAAGATAAACCAATAACCAGTTGAAACACAATGCTTCTAGATAAATTCTATCAGTGACTCAGTGTACCTCTTTTTTTGTGTTTGTTGTTTTTTTTTTTGGGTTCTGGGGGGGGGGGGGGGGGAACAGCTAGCATTAGGGTTAAGTAGGAGTCCTAATAAGGATGCATGCACCTAGCTATAGCCAAAATTTTAATTTTGCTCATTACCTTATTCGTCGATATATTTTATAATGAAAGATAAACCAATTACCAGTTGAAACACAATGCTTCTAGATAAATTCTATCAGTGTACCTCTTTTTTTGTTTTTTTTTTTGGGGTGTTTTTTTTTTTTGGGAGGGGGGTTGGAACAGCTGGCATTAGGGTTAAGTAGGAGTCCTACTAAGGATGAACACACCTAGACTGCTAATACTAATTACAAACTCACAGTGCCCCCCAGAAAAGAAAAAATTGACTCTAGTCAAGCTGGAGTATACTAATCACCAATTTGGAGCTTGAAACAACACTTGAAAAAGCAAGTTTGAACAGAGGCCTGGTAAACATGTACCTGCAGACAAAACAAATAGAATATCAATCATCTTTCTACTGACATTGCATTCCTCACAAAATGACACTCACCTTCTGTCTGATCCTTTCTTAATGCATTGGGTTACTAGAAAATTCAATTGGATTCAACTACTTAATGACCACAAATAAAGAATCTTCTAAACTAATAACTAATTGCCAACTAAATTGCCTAGGACCACAAGAAAATAACAAAGTAAAAACAAGAATTATCTAGAAGGAATCTTGCAACTTGATTTCAACTAAGACTTCCACCAAGACTATGACTCTTAATTATAACTCATAGAATACTAATCCAAATTGAAAAAAAAGGGGATAGATCCATGACCCTTGGATCAAGGGGTTCCAATTAGACCCCTTTAGAGCGCTAAAAGGGCTTGGAAAATGACTGAAATACCCCTTGATATTTGGCCAGCTTTGGATTGTGCCTTTGGTGTCTGGGTTTTGGGCCCGATTATAGGGGGCGCGTAACCCTGGTAACATCAACCCTAATCCCCCTTCTTCCCCCTTAATTTCTATTTTTTTTTAAATACCTACATTACAGGTCCATTTGAAACACTTCCAGCAGCAAAAATTGATTAAATTGGTTACTGTTTCACCCATTTATTCCCCTCTAAACAGCACCCTTGCTCGAATCTTCCTTTTTGACCTTCTCCACCAAAACGCTGACCTCCTGTCCATAACCTCCATTAAGCCTGCAATTTTTGTTTTATAAATTATGTCCATCAGAATAACTCCCAACATAAAGGGATTTACCCCCATCAATCGGCGCTTCATTCACTCAATTGTTCAGCTCAAAGTAGTGTCTATAAACCGTTGATGCTTGATGCCTAAAATCTCTAGACTGCCTAAATTTTAGGGTTCACATACCCACCATCTGAATTGATCCAAATTGGATCTAAATCACATTCCAACAATCATCCATCCTAAGGTCCTTAACCAGAACAAACCCCCCCTCTTTAGTCAACAAAACGATGTTTTGCTGGTTCTATTTTGAGATCATGGAAGAAGTTTTTGTCAGTTGATTCTAATGAACTGAGGCCATATCAGCCAGACTTTTGGTGTGGATCCAAAAGGATATCAACTACTTTAGAAGAAAGCATATTAGTTTTACTGAAATGCTAAAAAGATACAAGAGGACACCTAAGTCCATCTGAAAATGTTGATGTAAATAAGATTTGACCTTTATAATCCCAGAGTGGTATAGAGTAATGGATGAATCACTCATGAAAGCCTTTAATGGTATGTTCCAGAAGCTTTCTAATGATAGGCGTGACAAGCTTTAGAGAAGCTCTGGCTGACATTGCAGAGATGATGCCATGGATGGAAGCAGAGAAAAAGGTAGGGATGTTGGAATTGAATGAGCAATTGCAATCCCTTGTGGACCCTAATCCCACTAAGGTTAGCAATGTGGCCCCTGAGCAGAACCAATACCAGGTTGATTCCCAGATTTTTGTTCCAACTGTGAATGGCAATGGAAACAACAAATATAGGAATGCTAATAATGTTAGGGATGCATATGATGGTGATGATCATGATAGAGGTGAACCTAGAGGTGGCAATGACTGAGAGGACAGGAATGCCCAGGGTACAAAAGTCAGATATGACAATTCTATTGCAGAACAAATACAGAGACAGGTAAGCAAGAACTTGAACTAGGACTCTTACAAACCAACAAATTCTTGAGGCATACATGAAGTCCTCTATCACTGGAGATAACGACAAGTTGGCAACTAGCCAAGGTGATCAGATTTGGCACCTTTTTGGGCTTATCTTCCTCAGTATATGTCTAGGGTTTTATTGTATAGGTTATGGGCTTTGATCCCATAGGCTTAAGTTGTAATGGGCCTCTTTGAATGGCCCAAATAGGGGCAATAATTTAAGTAAGTGGCACAGGAATTATAGGCTAATTAGTTGGTTTATTTCATACTTCAGAGTTTGAACTTGTTCAGTGTTGGTTCAAATTGAGTGAGTTATTGGGTAAATTTAAGTTCGTTATAATAGCCTTTTTAGATTGTAATTAAGGTCCCTTATACACTCCCACACAAATAGCTGAAGTTCTGTTATGTTTTAAATAGAGTTGGTTTTTCCTTGTATACTCCCACACATATATCATATTGTTATAATGTGAAGAATTGCTTAGAAAAGTATCTGATTCATAGACCCCTATAGGGTATATAGTTACAACCTAGTTAAGTCCTATATTAAGTCCTATATTAAGTAGGAAAAGGAGATGTAAAATGAATACAAATAAAAAACTAACTCTAGACTTATTAGGAAACATAATCATATTCTAATTAGAAAATCTCAGTCCATGTTTTCAACACTCCCCCTCAAGTTTGAGCATAGATATTTATCATGCCTAACTTACTCATAATGTAATTGAATACCTCCATGCTCAAGTTCTTTGTGAGCACATCAGCCCGCTGTTTGTTTGAAGTAACAAAGTTGAGGATTACCCCAGCCTCAACCTAATCTTTAATGAAATGTTTGTCAATCTCCACATGCTTAGTCCTACCATGTTGTACTGGGTTATGAGCTATGCTGATCGTTGACTTACTAAGTATAACTGTATAAGGAACCTCCAAATCTGTCACAATCTCCTGAAGCAGCCTTTTAAGCCATAGTACCTCACAAATGCCTTGAGCAATCGCCCTAAACTCAGCCGTGGCACGTGATCGTGCAACCACATCTTGTTTCTTGCTTCTTCAAGTCACAAGATTACCTCTTATATACACACAATACCCTGAGGTAGACCTCATATCATCTAGACATCCTGCCCAGTCTACATCTGTATATGCCTCAATCCTCAAATGTTCATGAGCTAAAATTAAAATCCCTTTTCCTAGAGTAGCCTTCAAGTATCTCAAGATCCGATATATTGCATCAGGGATTATGCATATACTGGCTAACAAGACTAATTGCAAATATGATGTCGGGTCTAGTGTGAGATAGATCAACTTTCCCACTAATTTTTTATACCTTATCTTGTCAAATGGTTCTCCTTCCTTTGCCTTCAAGTGTAGGTTAGGCTCAATAGGAGTCTCAATAGGCTTACATCCTAGCATCCTAGTTTCCTCAAAAAGATCTAATGTATACTTCCTCTGGGATAGAGATACACTGCTAGTAGAATATGCCAACTCTAAACCTAGGAAATATGAGATTTCCGATGTCTTTGATCTCAAAATTGATTCCCAAAAAAGTTTTCAATGCTGAAATCTCATCCTCACTACTGCCTGTGATCAATATCATCCACATATACTAAAAGTATAGTAGTGTGGAAACCGTCTCTTTTAATAAACAAAGTGTGGTCTGCATTGCTTTGCATATAGCCATTAGATATCTTTGCCTTATGGAACCTTCCAAACCACACTCTTGGAGATTGTTTCAACCCATATAAAGCCCTCTTTAACTTGCACACTTTCCTATAAGCCTCGGTAGTAGAATACCCAGTTGGTACATCCATATATACCTCTTCTTAGAGTTCTCCATGCAAAAAGGCATTCTTCACATCTAACTGTTGTAAACTCCACCCTTTATTAATTGCATATGAAATAATAGTATGAACTGTGTTAATCTTGACAACAGGGGCAAATGTCTCCTGATAGTCAACGCCATAAGTCTGAGTGAAGCCTTTGGTCCGGCCTCATCTACATTGTGCTTGATCACAAACACCCATTTGCACTCGATAGTTTGCTTTCCTGTGGGCAAAGTCACCAAGTCCCACGTTTTGTTTTTCTCCAGAGCTTGCATTTCTTCATCCATAGCTTCCTTCTAGTTTGAGTGAGATAATGCCTCCTGTTAAGTGTTAGGAACAGAAGTAGAGGACAAAGAGGAAATAAAACTTTGAAATTCTGGGGATAGGGACTGATATGAAACATAATTGGAAATAGGATGTTTGGTGCAAGCTCGAGGCTGCTTTCTTAATGCAATTGGTAAGTCCAAAGTAGGATTAGAAGAAGGGTCAAAGACAGACTCCACCAGCTGTTCTTGTCCGGTCACTCCATCTTCCAAAGGAGGATCATCTGCAGGAATATAAGGAGAAATATCAAAAGGAGGAATCAACACTGGAACCTCTTCACTGAAACTCTCCCCCTGAAGAGGTGTAGGGGAAAATAAGGAATCTGTTCCTGGAACACAACATCCATAGAGATCTAACTTTCCATGAACATGGTGGTTTCGGACAAAGGCAACATATCCAAAAACCTTAAATGGTACTGTAAAGGCTGCTGTCCCTAAAAGAACCTCAAGGGGAGAGCGTTGGTCTAAGACTTGGGAAGACATTCGTTTAATTAGATATGTCGTAGCAAAAACGATGTTACCCCAAAACCAAAGAGGCACATGCATAGTAAACATGAGGGAACATGTTGCCTCAAGTAGATGTCAATTCTTGCGTTCGGCGACCCCATTTTGAGGTGAAGTGCCGACACAACTAATTTGGTGTATGATGCCATGGTTTGCTAAGTAGGAAGAGAATGCTTCACCAAAGTACTTAGTTCCTTTATCCGTACGAAGGATTTTGACTGTCGCCCCAAAATGAGTCTTAATCATATTATGAAAATTTTGAAAACACGAGAAAACGTAACTTTTTTTGTGAAGTAAGTAAACCTATGTGGTCTTAGTGCAACAATCAATAAAGGTAACAAACCATATATGATCATATATAGATACGGTCCGAGGACCCCACACATCGAGTGAATGACTTGAAAAAGAGATTTTACTACGATTATCTGAAATAGGGTAAACATGTCTGGTTTGTTTGGCCACAATACATGCCTCACAATAAAAATCATTTAAATTACATCTTTTAATTAGATCAGGAAATAACTTGGACAAAATAGGTAAAGGAACGTGCCAAGACGACTATGCCACTGTAATAAGGTAAAAAGTGCAAGAGAGGTGGAACTAGAAACCGTAGAAATAGCTGATGGGGAGCCATCCATTAAGTAGAGCCCCCCTTTCTGTCTACTACTGCCAATCGTAAGCCCTGCTTCCAGGTCTTAAAACACATAATGAGAAGGAAAAAAAATTATTTTGCAGTTCATATCACAAGTGAGGCTATTAATAGATAAGAGATTATCTGAAAATTTAGGAACATGTAAGACATTAGATAAGGTAAGAAAGACGAACATATAATAGATCATTTCCTAGAGATAGGGGAGAGAGACCCATCAGCCGTTCGAATATCCTGAACTAAAGGAACAGATGAATAAGTATGAAACAAATTAGATGAGCCTATCATATGGTTGGTTGCCCCAGAGTCGATTACCCAGGAGGGATAAGTCAAATTGACATTGTGACAACCGAAAATACTTGTAGGGTATTGTGGATCAACAGATGGAACAATGACAGAGGCTATACTTGCATTGGAAGTCGGTACTAGAGAAGATGAGTCAAGCAAGGTTATTAAAGTGGCAAAGCGATTGAGGCTCTGCCTTGGCGATTAAGCGACCAAGCGGCGCTTAGGCGGCAATAAAGCAACCAAAGCGGTTTAGTCAATATTTTTAATATAACTATTTTTTAATACAAATGCTTTTTATAATAAACTAAAGGACTAAACAAACATTCAACAATCACATTCATAAAATTAAAAATAAAAAAAATTCAAGAATCACAATTATGAAAAATTATCCAAAAAAAGATTAAAAACATAACTTTATCTCATCAAACATCATAAGATTCATAACAATAATTATGTAGTATGTACTATATTAGTAATTAATGTGAAAAATGAAAATGAAAGTAGTAATTTTACATTCTTACTTACATCTATGATAGTGTGACGCCAAATAAGTGTCTTTACTCTTGTGCATAGATCAGTAATCAAAATTGATGTATCCATTTTTCCCTTTTTTTAACCAAATAGTGCCGACATGATAAATTAATAGATCTCATTATTCCGATTTCCAAGTCATTGTTTATTTAATGATTCATTGATTATCAATGTTGAATATAGCTCATGCTTCACATTCTGTTGACAGCACTTTGGGCCTTGGAGTTCATTTGTAAATTGGTCCTCGATTCCAAAATGGCTCACTGATTTAAATTTATATACGGCATTGTATAATTAATTATGATTAAAAAAAGAAAAAATAATATGCACAAATTACAAAATGTAAAAAAAGCGGTTACTTTAGCATTTAGGCGGCAATATGGTGCAAAAGGCGGCAAAACGGTAGTGTCTAAAAAAAAAGCGGCAAGAAATCAGCCCGTTAGTTAAGCGGCAACAATTTAAGCGGTTCAAAAACCGCTTTGCTGCCTAGGCGGCCACTTAGGCGCACCTAGGCCGACGCTTTGATAACAATGGAGTCAAGTCTGGACATCAACTGGCGAAGTTGCTGGAGCTCATTTTTTTGTGAGGAAAGAGGTGTTGGAGTACCCAGGGTGTCAGAATTGGCTTGATTTGCAGATGCTTGATTGCTGCCCTTGGTTCCATTCCTACCTCCTCCATGGGAATTTGGTAGACGTCTATGCAACTTCAAACATTTGTCCTTTGTATGATGCTCTTTTCCACAATACTCGCACTTTACTGGAGGGTGAAAATCATTAGAACTAGATTTATTATTGCCATAACCAACCACTAATGCATATCTATCAGATGTGTGAATGTGTACCATAGCTGTCCTTCGACTGTCCTCTGTATCTTCCATGGCATAGGCTTGGGCTAGTGAAGGGAAATGCTCCTTTGAAAGGATCTGTGCGTGAATTTTATCAAATTCTATATTTATCTTGCCAAAAAATCATAAACTCTCTGTTTATCTTCCTATTGTTGATAGACAATAGCATCTTCAACATTCTTTGGTGTAAATTTCTGATAGAAATCTAGTCTCTAGTAATATCCCTGAAGTGTGTTATAGTACTGAGAAAGAGTAAGGTCCTTCTGCTGTAACTGGTTGATTTTTCGTCTAATTCCAAAGCACTTTGCATCATTGCCTACTCTGGAGTATGTATCTTTAGCAACTTTCCAAATAGTTGCTGCATCAGCAAGGAGGAGATAACTCTTTGATGTGCTTGATTCAATGGAGTTGATGAGAAAACCCATGACCGAACATTCATCTGTATATCACTTGGAAAGTTGCAGACCAGGTTTGGGAGGTTTGGTAGAAATTCCATCAAGATGGCCAGTAAGACCATGAGCACCAACAACAAGGAAATTCAACAAGACCATCTAAGATAATTTGTCCCATTAAGTTTTACAATGGTCATCTGAAGCGGAGAAAACTCACGATCCCTATGAATGGAAGGCATGGGAGACTCTTCAGATGTACCAGACAAGGGAGATATGGGATCAGCCATCGCAAGAAGAAATCACTCAAATTGACTGTGACTATTTGAATTTACATAAAGCTCCCTAAAAGTTTTAGAATTTACCCAAAGGCCCCTGAAAGTTTTTGAAATTATGAAAAAAAATCCTTGGAATTATTCGAATTTGCGAAAGAATTTGCAAAACAGCCCTAGAACTATTCGAATTTACAAAAGACAGCCCCCTGTGAACCGAAGGAAATTAAATTCCAGAATGTTTGCTGCATGTGTTATAAAGGTTCAGAAACCGCCTCATACACTCTTCAGCTCACGTGGTTTCAAGTTTTGGCTTCTTGTCAGGAGGAGAAGATGCCACTGATTTCAAAAAAATGCAGAAGTTTCGCCTTGAGAAGTGTCGCCTAAAAACTCAGGTGGCTGACCTTAAACTAGAGGAGAAACTCTTTATTGATAGAGAAAGGCAAACTAGGGGCGGAGATCATTAGCAATAGTCATGAGACACAATACTTGAGGAAAGAAAAACAGAGAGGCTGCTGGAATGGGTCCAGGGAGCTGCAGCAGCTGCAGTGGGGAATCAAGAGAAAGAAGGTTTCTCTAGTTCCCTCTTTCTTCCGTAATCGAAATTAGGCTCTTGATACCATGTTGTAATGTGAAGAATTGTTCAGAAAAGTATCTGATTCATAGACCCTGATAGGGGATTATATAGTTACAACCTAGTTAAGTTTTATACCAAGTAGGAAAAGGAAATGTAAAAGAAATAGAAATAGAAAACTAACTCGAGACTTATTAGGAAATAGAATCCTATTCTAATTAGAAAACCTCAGTCCATGTTTTCAACACATATAGAATTCTAGGTGAGTCATCTCCTAGTGCTAAATCCTAGCCTTGTAGGAGCCTAGGAGGTACATTCAGATTAGCTATCTTTTCTTTCCTGTTATAGTTTTATTTTTGTTTTTGGAGACCCTTATTTATATGGATTCAGCCATACCATTCAAATCCATCCCACACCCTTTGCACATGGTGACCTTGTTCTTGACAAGAGCACGCATCAATTTACTGTCCAAGTCGAAATTTTTTACTCTGTTGAATTTTTGCATCCCCAAGAAACCCAACTTTCAAAGTTAGATTGTCGTCAATCTAAACATCAGCTTTGCCTATAATTGGTAGTAATTTGTTTCAGGTCAGTCAGACCACAACATAGTTGTCTAGGCGTTGTGCGTTCAAAAGGTGTTAAAGAGCTTCTGCTAAGTAGTGCCTAAGCGTTTTAAAGTGACTTTCATTAGAAAAACAAGTAATAATTGAAAAACAACTGAAATGAAAACAATGATGCCAAATTATAAACACATGCCAACAATGATTTCCAAATTTCCCCTTCTTCTTTCAACCAAAAAAGAAGGGTTGGGGAAGAGGGATTTTTATTTGCAGCAGCTGCTGCTGGCAACTGTGGACGGCTCTGATCACGCCACATCAGTTGAAAATCAAAGGCCGGGGGGGGCATACTTGTAAAATACTAATTTTTTCACATTTTAAGGGTTTAAAGTTTCCTAATTTACAAGACGAGGTCCCTCATATACCCACTACCAAAATCCCTCTCTCATTCTTCTCAAGCTCTTCTTTTTGTCCGGAAACAGAAAAGACCGAACGGCCGTAATCAATTTTTGCAGATTACTTCCCAAAAACGATGTATTTGCCGCTCTTCTTCTTCTAATGCTTCAAGCCTCGATTGAACATAGTGAAGTCCAACTGGATTTAGCTTCATAACTAAGGTTCCTTCAAGTATGGACCAGCTTGTTTCTCCATAAACTTCATCAGAAACTCCAGGTATCAATCTCCTGTTACAATAGCCATTCCTATCTTCATTAATGTCACCTGCATCTAACAATGGGCAGCTTTTGAGAGAAGAAGAGGAACTTCAACTCAGTTCCTCAATGATGGAGAATCAAGATCGAACTCTGAAGAGAATATTTCCTCTGCTTAGTTTAATGGGTTTTCGTTTCAATCCATGAATTATTACTTATTTATTTGAAAAGCAAAGTATTTGATCTTTCTCTACCTGCCGATGCTATCCAAGCCACTGATGTTATCAAACTAATCCCCATCTATGATTTAAATATTGAACAGTTTATAGAAGGTACATACTATGCTCCTTATATTGCTTTTATTCAGTTCTTTCTTGAATCGGTTCTCTAATCATTGGTTTAGCCGGAAATACATCATTTTTGGGGAGTAATCTGCAGAAATTGATCATTGCTGATTTCTTCTGTTTCCGGACAAAGAAGAAGAGAATGAGAGAGGGATTTGGGTATATGAGGGACCTCGTTTTGTAAATTAGGAAACTTTAAACCCTTAAAATGCAAAAAGAAAAATTGGTATTTACAGAAATTGATCAGTGCCGTCCGCAGCTGCTGCTGCAAATTAAAATCCGGGGAAGAGGTGAAGATGACATGAGGTATCCAAAAAAGGAACAAAAATAAGTAAATGGGAAAGGAAAATTCTTTTTTTTTGGCCGGGGTGTGGGGGGGGGGGGGGGAAGTGCAGCAGTGGGAAAAGTAAGATAAAAAACATAAGCCTATTTAAAGGCATTATTAGAAGGATAGCAGCAGGACATCGCAGCATGGGAAGCATGTCACCCCTCCCGGGGGGGGGGGGGCACTAAAAACAAAGAAGAAAAGAGAATGGACCAAGGAACCACTGTCGGTAGTAGATAAAAAAGAAAAAATAGTAATTAGCAACTTTATTACTTTACTAGAGCCCCTAAGTATCTAGGGGAAGAGAAACACTAGAAAAGAAGTCAGAAAGTTCGTGGGAGCCAGAATAAGCCTGTTGTCACTGCTGCAACTCCCAGGTCTCAGTTTCTCCTTCTCTTGGTGACCTGACTCTTGATTTCTTTTCTGATTTTTTATTAATTTAATCCGTTGACTTGAATTTGGTTTAGGAAATATAGGATTGGTCCTGTGTTTCTCAGCATTAAAACTTCTCATAAACCTACTGACAGAAAGTAAATTAATGGTACACTTAGAAATTAAAAAAACTAAAACAAACGACAAATAGATTTTAAAAACAAAGTGGACTGCTTTGGCCCTAGGCATACCAAGGCAATGACTTACTAAATAAAGCACATGCTTTCCTTTTTTTTTTTTTGTCAAAAAAGAAAAAGAAAAAGTGTACCACTGCTTTCTCCATCTTATTCTGCTTTACCGCCTAGGTGGCCTCAATAACCCTGTTTCTTGGCTACCACATCAAGTTGGGAATTCTCCTCTAAATTTCTGTGAGTTCAAGAAACCAATTTGTACCTGACCAGCTGGCTTCAAAGTCAATAAAAGATTGTCTTATTTCTTCTACATACATCCCATAATTCTTGGGTTTTATCTGACCACCAGTATCCTCATGTGAGATATACCTCCATCTCTACAACAACAACAACAACAACAACAATAAGCCTTGTCCTAACTAAATGGGGTCGGCTACATGGATTCTTGTCCTCCAATCAGTTCTGTTCAAGGCCATGCTAGATACAAGGCCTAAGCTATACATATCCTTTCTCACCACTTCTCCTAAGGTTATCTTAGGTCTACCCCTAGCTCTTCTAATTCCTTCAATATGGATTATATCACTTCTCCGAACAGGAGCATTTATAGGTCTCCGTTGAATGTGGCCGTGCCACCTCAAACGACTTTCTCTAAGCTTATCACTTATGGGAGCAACTCCCAAACCAACTCTAATATGATCGTTTCTTATCTTATCCATCCTAGTTTTGCCACTCATCCATCTTAGCATTCTCATTTCTGCTACACTGAGTTTATCTATATGATTCTTTTTAACAGCCCAACACTCTGCACCGTACATCAGAGCTGGTCGAACAACGGTAATATAAAATTTTCCTTTAAGCTTTAATGGAATACGTTGATCACATAAGACCCCGGACGCACCTCTCCACTTCATCCACCCTATTTTAATTCTTTGGGAAACCCCATCCTCTAAATCACCTCTTTTACTTATTATGAACCTAGGTACCTAAAACAATCACTCTGAGGAATCTCTTTATCGTCAAGTATACCACCTCATCATCTGCCCGATCATGACTAAAGTTACAAACTAGATATTCTGTCTTCGATCTATTAAGTTTAAAGCCTTTTGATTCCAAAGCTACTCTCCATGATTCTAATTTGGTATTAATCCCCACTTAGGTCTCATCAATCAACACAATATCATCCGCAAAAAGCATACACCAGGGGACCTCATCTTGAATGTCTTTGGTTAATTCATCCATTACCAGTGCAAATAGATATGGGCTTAAAGTTGACCCTTGATTTAGCCCAACTGTTATCGGGAATTCATTACTTTGTCCCCCCACTATTCTAACACTAGTCACCGAACTATCATACATATCCTTAACTATATCTACATATTTATTTGCAACATTTCTTTTCTCTAGTACTTGCCAAATTAACGCTCTAGGGACTCTATCATAAGCTTTTTCTAGGTCAATAAATACCATATGAAGGTCTTTCCTACATTCTCTATACCTTTCTATAAGTCTCCTAATTAAGTAAATAGCCTCCGTTGTAGATCTTCCCGGCATAAACCCAAATTGGTTCTCCGTAACTGTAGTTAAGTGTCTCAAACGGGTTTCAATTATTCTCTCCCATAATTTCATCGTATGACTCATCAATTTAATGCCTCTATAGTTATTACAACTTTGAATATCTCCTTTATTTTTGTAAATTGGAACCACAACACTTCTCCTCCAATCATCTGGCATTTTCCCTGTGCTCATAATCTTATTAAACAACTTAGTCAACCAAACTAGTCCATGGGCTCCTAAGCTCTTCCATACTTCAATTGGGATTTCATCAGGACCTTGTGTCTTGCCGAGTTTCATCCTCCTTAAAGTTTCTTTTACTTCGGACATCGAAATTCTACGAATATAAGTTCGGACACTGGTGCCTTGGTGAAAAGTGTAATCGTCCGAAACATAAGTGCTTGAAGAATGCTCATTTAGTAAACTAGAGAAATATGTTTCCCATTTTTTCTTAATATCCTCCTCACAAACTAATACTTTACCATCTCCATTTTTAATACATCTAACATGGTCAAGATCTCTACTCTTCCTATCCCTCATCTTAGTTATAAATAGATTTTCCCCCTTCCTTTGTGTCCAACTTATTGTATAACTCTTCATACTTCCTTTCCCTTGCTTTTTCCTGCAATTTTCTTAGCTTCATTTCTATCCAACTTATACCTTTGAAGATCCTCAACATCCTTAGTTCTTTGCCATGTCTTAAAACTAGATTTTTTATTCCTAATGGCAACTTGAACCTCACTATCCCACCACCACGTCTCTCTATAAGAATGGATCTTTCCTTTTGATTCACCTAGAACATCTTCAGCCACCTTCTTAATACACATAGCCATCTCATTCCACATTGCATTGGCATCCCCTTTTAAAATCCCATTTTCCTTGTTTGACTACTTCATTAACGAAGGATTTTGAGTACTCTCCTTTCAAATTCCACCATCTTATTCTGGGATAGTTTACCTTGGACATTTTATGTGTTCTTGGGACTAAGCACATATCCAAGACCACAAGTCTATATTGTGCAGTTAAGCTTTCCCCCGGTATCACCTTGCAATCCTTGCATAACAATCTATCATTCCTTCTAGTTAGGAAGAAATCTATTTGGCTTCTATGCTGTCCACTTTTGAAAGTAATTGAATGTTCCTCTCTCTTTTTGAAGTAAGTATTTATAATAGATAGATCAAAAGCAGTAGCAAAATCCAAAATTGAAATCCCCTCCTCATTCCTTTCTCCAAAACCATATCCTCCATGAACACTCTCATATCCTCTTTGATCTTTTCCAATATGTCCATTTAAATCACCTCCTATGATAATCTTTTCTCCTTGACGAATTCCTTGCATTAATCCATCTATATTTTCCCAAAATTCTAGCTTTAGACTTTCATCTAATCTTACTTGAGGTGCATATGCACAAATTATATTTACGAACTCTTTCTCCATTACAAGCTTGATAGCAATAATCCTATCACCCACTCTTTTAACATCCACTACATCATTTTTTAAATCTTTATCCACTATTATACCCACTCCATTTTTATTTGTTTTATCCCAGTATACCAAAGTTTAAAGTCATGCAACTCTTTGGCTTTTTTACCCCTCCATCTAGTCTTTTGAATGCAGGCTACATTAATCCTTCTTCTCCTCATAACATCTATCAATTCTAAGCTCTTACCAGTTAGAGATCCTATGTTCCAAGATGCCAATCTAATCCTACGCTTATGGACTAGCTTCTTTACCCGCACCCGTCCACGGCGCGAGAACCCTTGCCTACTTATCACCGCATCCGGGCGCCGATGCGACGCGTCGCTTATAGGGGACGCCCTAGCTAACCCTTGCCCACTTATCACTACACCCGGGCCATAGTGTAGCGGGTCGCTTCTTTTGTTGGGGAACGCCCTAGCATAGCTTTTATCATATAAGGTCGAATCCATGAAAAAAGGTTTGGCTAGATTTTTTCCGGTGCCGGCTGCTGACCTGACGCACCAACCATCCCACTTTACCCGGGCTTGGGACCGGCAGCAAAACACTGGCGGAGTTAGATATACCCCATCTCTACCCTGCAAAAATGATGGAGTCTTACACAACAACCATCAACAGGCCAGGGGCCTAACACAGCTATCTGATTTAATTAAAGGCATCTTAGTATCTCATCCTGTGGTCCCACTCCATCACATATTGGTTTTATATCAACCACCCCAAATGAGAATGAACAAGATTCATATCCAAACATCCTAGATTGAAACCGACCCTTTTTCCACCCAATTTGAGTTGGTTCTGGTTAGAGATCTTGGCATTGATCCTCAATCCAATTGAGGCTAATGTCATGCTGATCTGGGGATGGCCATTGTCTCCCTATTCTGCCCCTATTTTCTAGATTTAGCATCATACATGAATACTAAATGGAACTATTATTTCTGAATCTCAACCTACCTTAAGAACAGAACTTTACCTGAGTTCCTTCCAATCTGACCATCAGATTTTTCTCAGTGAGATTTCTTCTTATTCTGGGATTCAGAAATCTGATTGTCATTGGTATTGTTTAGCTAACTAAACCATTATTAATTTAATACCTTAGTGTTCTTGCCAGGATTCCCCATTTCTCAATTCTTATTTGTACTCTGCACAAATCTGGATGATCTTGCTGAAAGATTCCAGTGGTGCTGCTTCGGTTCATTTAATGAGGATGTGAACAGCTAGATGATTGGACTTTTCTGATTCACATTTTTTCCGTGAAATGAAACATTTTTTGATATTGATTTGGAGGCATCAGCATCATGTTGACTTTTCTTGGCTAAAGAGACCAATTTATTGGTAGAAGGTGCTCTGGACAAGTGGAATAGAGGAACCCATGAATGAGGCATGATGGAACTCTTCCATACATAGGTCATTGTGTGTGAGAGTCCTATTCTCCGCTTATGTTTTCCTAAACTGAATAATAGCTGCTACTCACCAGAATATTCTCGTCTTGATATTGATATTATTGTTTTGCTTTCTATTCTTCCCCCTATCTTTGTTCCCCTTTCTATGCTGAGTGATCGTCATGTAAACCTTCTTGGCCTTTGATTTTGCTGCAGCCTCCTTTGTGGGAAAGGTACCAGCAGCAAATGAAAGATTGGGAATTGGGAGTTAACAAAGGCAACAACTTCCCCAGTGGATGCAAGGATAAGGCTATGGTTGAGAAGCCACCCATGTTTGCATTTTGTTTGAGACCACGGGGCTTGGAAGTACCTAACAAGGGTCCTAAACATAGGTCACAGAGGAAGTTCACCACGAGTTGGTGGCACAGCAATGCTTTCTCAAGAGATCAGGATGGTGTCCAGGTTTTTGGTAAATTCCTTTTCCGTTGCCCATATATTTTTTAAATATATCTGATATAATCTCTTATCTGTATTTTGTTAATCTGTACCAGGAAGAAAAGTAAATCGGTACATGTCTGGGGAGGACACATCTCTTGTTGCTGGTCATAACCAGGAACCAGCTGATGCTTCCACCTGGCTTCGGACATCTACAAGGGTATTATCACCACGAGATGCAGTTAGCACGAGTTATCTTTCAGTGAATGGTGATGGTGCTGAGAGGAATCAGTATTCAAAATTGAATGGTAAGAACTCGAAGAAAGTTGGAACATTTTTATTCCCCAATGATTCACAGGTGCCAGCTGTCCCGTCCAACCAGAGAGTTTCAAGCAGGAGAAATGAGGCATGCCGGTGGAACATGGGCTTACCTGGGTGGCCTAGCCAGAGACAGTGCCAACCAGAAAGTTCCCAGAGGCAGAGAGTTGAACTGTTAGGTGGTTCAGGTCTTGATGAGTTTAGGCTGAGGGATGCATCAGGTGCAGCTACACATGCATCCAACATGGCTAAGCTAAAGTGGGAAAAAGCTCAGAGATTGGTTTACAAGGCGGATCTTGCCATTCAGAAGGCTGTGGCTGCCCTAATGACTGCCGAGGCTATAAAAGCAGCTGAGGAAGAATCTGTTAAAGATGGGTAGAAGTCCCCAATCGAAATTCGAAGCTGCAATGATGGGTTCAGAAAGCCAATTGAGGCATATCAGCTGTTCAAAGCTGGAGGCTTGTTATCCAATGAGATTGGCATTGACCATGAAGGCTACTATCTTGCAGGTTCTAAGACTGCTGTTGAATCTAGAAGTTTGAGGTGGTGACTGCTGGATAGAGGTCACCACTAGGAAGAAGTTTTAAGGTGGTTGACTGATGGAGAGGGGTCACCATTAGGACAGTTTTGATGATCTTTAACTGGTTCACCTTCGAAGCGTTTGGCGAAGGGATAGAAGGGGGTTTTGGGGGGGGGGGGGGTTGTAGAGTTTTGGTTGCTTATCCTTTGTACAGAATTTTTGACCTTTTTGCTTGCATATCCTCTCAATTCCTCATCTTAGTCTGGTATTTGCCTGTGATGCAGCGACTGGCCTAAATATTACCATGCTGTTGGATTTACAAAACAGTTTTTTAAGTGTGGTGTGGTGCCGGTCGTGCTCCTGTTGTGCATCAATTTATATTATATACACCGGAGTAGGTTATTTGTCAGAAACTGAGCAACTGATTTGTTCAGAATTAGAAAAAGAAGCTGTAAGTGTTCACCTGTATAACATGTTTCCAGTGATTGTAGATCATATATATCATTCTTATGCCTTTTCGGCATTTGATTTTTATCTTTGTAATTCCATTTGGGGTAAAAGAGCAGTTTGCATCTCTTACAAGCTCAGAGCTTGCCAGGTCACTCTCTTATGTTGAAACAGATGTACATCAATCAAGAAAGCTTCTTCTTGTTTACCCTTGTTATTTTCTTATGCTGGTATGGTTTTCATGACCAATTCAGAATTGGTCACTCATGGACAATTAATTGACTGTACACTCGTGGTAACCAGCCTCGTTGGCTTACCTCCAAGAAAAGACGAGAACTTCAGCTCCTATTTGATTTCCATGCACTTGAAAAAGGCATCTGCAAGTTTCTTATACATTTGTTGCTTCATGTACATCTTCCCTGCCTTCTTTCTCCCATTAATTCCCATCTGTTCCCTCATTGTTGAGTTTTCAAGCAACAATTGGATATTCTGAGCAAGGACTTGAGGGCCTTGATCCCCGATAGGATGTAGAAGACCTGTTACCTTGTGATCCACAATCTCTTTTGTACCCCCAGCATCAGTTCCAAGAACCTGCTCGCAGAGAAAAGAATATTAATGATCAATGTGGATACCATTTGAAAATGAATAGCTCAGATAGAATCCAATTCCGGTCGCTAAATCCTATTTTTAGCTTTTTAGAATCTTGAATGGGTAGATCTGATTGATTGATAAAGACAACTGAAAATTATGTCAACCATTATCGGTTCCATACAATAATGAGTTCTTGACTTAATATCAACTCAGTGATTAATGAAAGGAAAATTCTGTCTCCTACTACAAGATGAGGTTCTTTCTACTGACAGATTTTGTTATGGCTTCCCTTAATTGGAGCGTTTTCTGATGAATCATCTTATGCTCAGCACAACTTTCTTACAACCGCGGCAAATGAATGACATTCCTATTCTCAGTGGGTTAAGAATGAGCTAAATTACTTAAGAAAAAATAGACAAGCTTATAGGATAGAAATACCGGAAGGCCAAATGCCATTGCTTCAATTGTCACTCTTCCAAAGGTCTCTCCAAGCCCCTGTACACAAGTTGACGAACACCTGAATATTTACTCAGACGAACTTATAAGAACTGAGGATATTAAAAATCATGGAAGAGGACAATGGGACATGGAACATAGATAAATACCTTAAGATTTTATATTCCGTTCAACCAAACTATATATACTTTCGCTTTAAAATTTAACATTTCCTCCTCTCACAGAGCTGCAAAATTTATTTTCAGTTTTCGAAAATTAACAAGAAAAATCTACAGACATTGCAGGACGGTATATGACATGTCCCCAGTATGCTCTTCTCAAAATAATTTGGAAGTGCACTGTCAGTTAGTTATTATTAAAATAAACACATTTCAAGTAGATATGTGAGACTACAGGATTTACCCTCATTGAAAAAAAGGTGCTACCCAAAAGGAAAGTAAGTAAGCTTATGGTCATTTTCCCCCTCACCAGCCTCAGTTCCAACAATGTTTTCCCTCCAGATAAAAGATCAATCTACCTTTTATGAAGTTAGATTTGCATTATCCATGTTTTATCTAATCTTAGTTAATATATCTCTAAGGTTGGATATCATTAGTTATTTAACTACACCCTTCAATCTGAAACAAAAACCGATGATGATTATGAAAACAACAATGCATCTCATGTACTCAAGATAAGAAAGGATTTTCGAACTCGCTATATATATATATATACACACACACACACCAAGTGAGCAGAGACTGAAGAAGACATGATCACCTGGGAGTTTATAACGTAAACATCTGCTGCAGCATAGAGAGAGGCAATGCGTGTAGTTGCTGGAGTCCATAGCACTGACTTTGACAGGTTTGCGTGTTGAGACAGGAATTTGAGCATACCTTTAACATAAGGCACTTTGTTACTCTTGGCTCCAACAGAACCAAACAAAACTTTAAGATTCTGCTTTTTAGTTTTCACTGCCTTGGACAAAAGTTTCCTCGTGTCTTTCTGCCCAGTTTCCTTTAAAATTGGAGTTGATTTGCCAGAGCTGAATAATCCATTTGAGTATTTGCTACTCTGATGCTTATTTTGAAATAAAGCCCTTGAACGTTTCTTTATAGGCAAGGAAGAATTGTTTTGGCCCATTTTGATCGTGTATCAGTGTGTCCTGGCTGTACCAGAGAAAGGCCTACTCCAACCACCAATCTGACTGATTCAAGGAGCAAGAGTTGGCCCTTTCCAGGATGGATGCTACTAAGAGACATCACGAGCATATCATTATCTGTTAATCCCATCCCCTTTCTAACCGCATTTCTTAGCAGCTGCCTTTTCTCCACCATCTTGTCAAACCCAAATGATGGTGTGTTCAGGGAGCAAGGAAGGCCTGCCACAAAGGCTAGTTCATCATTTACAGAAAGTGGAACCAAAGCAAGCTGAGACTTCAGTTTAATGGCTTCTTCCTCACACCATGCTTGCCATTGTCTAGACTGTGATTCAGAAAGAAAAATCAACATTTTTACTTGATTGAGCATTAGCTTTGAAAGGTCAAAGTACTCCCTCCGATTCTCCATGATCCACCAAACAACTTGATTTGATCCAGCAGGAAATTGTGTGAGGTATTGCTCTGAAACAAAATGTGAGATTTAAGTTCAGGTTAAATCAGAATAAACCAGACAAAAGAATAAGGATATCATCTTACTCTTTGGTTCCATCTGATTGGATGTATAATTTTACTTGAACAGAATATTCTAAGAAGAGAACACCGATTGCAGTACAGAAAAAAAAACTTTGTACAAACACAGGCAATTGAATTCCAGACTTCTGCTTCCAACATGAAGTATAAATTGTTACGAGAAATAAAGTCTCAAGTATGGTTTTGATTACTTTACCTGAAAAAAATGTATGGTTTTGATTACTAAGGACTTAAAAAGATTCATGCTCTTTGCATGCTTCAAAGACTGTAAACTACGGTATCTAACTGAATCAATATAAACACCCTGTGGGGGGGGGGGGGAAGGAAGGGGATCACATTTGAAGCAGATCAAATGCTTACTATAAAGAAAAACAGAAGGATAGACCCAGCAACAACCTTGATAGATAGAAAAAACCATAATCAAGATTTTGGAAATTGGAATGCAACTATAGCTACTTAATAATGAGCCATAAGAAATATTAGCATCTGTACATGTGAATAACCAAGGCTTAACATTGTGATGTGGGATATCATGATATCGCATCAAGGTTTGGAGAGCCATATAGGACAATACCATTCAGCAGCAGGCACGCCTTCCATGATGAAGAACAAGATGAAGATGATATATGCTAACCAACAAATTAAAGGCAGCAATTTAAGAATGAGCTGCATCACAAAGTATAGTCAAAGTGTTGAGGATGTCAGTCTAGGGATTGTATAGAGCATAAGATCCACAACTAGTTATGCAAACAGTAAGGCATTGTGATATAAGAAAGTGATAGTAAGTGTTCTGGGGGTTTAAGAATAGCTTCTTCTACACAAATTCTTTTTAAAATCTGAAATTGGTTGATAGCAGTCATATCAACTTGCCCCTTCCATGACTTGATAGATAAATTTCCAGGGCAAGAAAATGTTAATCATGGGGTCATCATAAAATTTAGATTCCCATTCAATTTGGTACTGCAAATAGCATCGCATATCAACAAAGTAATTTTGGTATCAAGAATGGAGATTACAGAGAAACACATTGCAACATGTAATTTAAGTAAAGGTGAGAAACGGTGGTTAGAAAGGGATTTCTCACTGATCCACACCGCACAGACAGCAGATCCTGCAATGATAAGATCCGCTCTCATAGCAGTTTTGTAGCTCAACTCTGCTTTGTCCTCAAGCACTCTGATCCTTCGCTTAGCAAGCTCTGCCATCAATCCACCTTTCTTATTAAGAACCACACAAGACACCGTAGCTCCACAGCTCATAAGCTCCGTGGCCAATTCCATCATTGTAAGTGGAGCTCCTGTCATCGAAAGCTCATGGAATATCAACACAAATTTTTTAGACCAGACGAGCTGTATCAATGATCCCTTCCGATCACAGGTACTTCTTCGCTTTTCAGGGCTCCATTTCAATATCCTATCCTCTGTCAACTCAAAAGGACCAACTAACAAACCGTAAGAAGTACTTCTTCTAGGAATTTCCACTTCCCACTCTTCCAAGCTGCTGTTTCGTCTTTCTATAACACCCTTTTGTCTTCCTCGTGTCTTACTTTTCCTTCTTTGGGACGGAAGCTGATCTCCATTTTTGACCAAAGATAAATCCAATCTTTTAAGCTGTGATACATTTTCTACTTCTTTATTCTCAGTAGAAGCATTTTCAACTGCAGGGGAATCTCTGTTTGTAATCAATTGTGTTTGATGATTATCTTCATTTTTGCCACCATGAGCCCATCCGGACTGAATACGAAACCCTAGATAAGCCCAGAGAGCTATTAAGAATAAACAAAACAACAATTGGTTACTTGAGACCCGCCGCAAACACCTTCCACTGCTTCGAGCTTCTTTTCGAGGGGTTCGACTTGAATGCGATCTTCTAAACGAAGGAGAACCCTTAGGAGTTGTTCTCCCTGAAAACGTAGATTTCAAGTTACCGCTTTGACGCAGAGATTTCTGCCTAACGACATTTCCTTGAAAATCTTTGTAGTCACTACTTTCTTCCATTTGCTATTTGCACTTATAAAAAGAAGAAATCTGAATAACCAAAATCTTATCCAATTCAAAAAATTCTGAATAAGTAACAAAGAATTGAATTGTTGCAGACCAAAGCAAAAATTTTGGATTACAGTTTACAGACATATCTGAATCATGAAATCAAGCAATCTTTCACATCCTTGAATACAGGAACACATCAAATTCAAGAAAGAACAACGAATTCACTGCAAAGCACAAAGATCTAAGAAGTATTCCTGAGCTGAGTTGACAATTGACGAATCCAACAGTAACGGAAAAGTCAACCAGAGCTACTCACTCTAAGTTTCTTCACGATCAGTTACACAACCAGAGCTTTTCTTTCATCCTGATTGAAGAAAACTGAAGAGATTATAGAAATCCTAACAACAATTAAGTAGACGATGATGCGAGAAAACTAAGCTCTCTCGGACACACATTGAAATTCAGAGAGAGTTTTCTTGTTCGAGTCAGGAAGGAACGAGGCCTTCTTTGAACGGATAAACAAGCAACGAGTTTTCAAGATTTTAAAAAATGGCCTCGCACGTACGACTAACTGCCCCAGGGGATTTGTTTCCGTGTTCATTCGATTGGAACACCGGACTTCAAATCGAAATGAATCTACTTTGATACCGATCGGACGGTGGCAAGAGCAGCACTTCTATTTAAAAAGAGGTAGGATTGTCACTCCTAACGGAAACACTCTGTGCTTCCTTGACGGCTGTTGACTACAAATTACTCGGGTCCACAGGATTAGGTGATGGGATTTTTTTAAAACTTTTTTTATTATTTTTTACTTGTGAGCTTGTTGTTAAGTCGTCAAAGAACATAGAGTGCTACCTATCAAGGGAAATGATAGACACTCAACCACTACTTGATTCTCTAAATTGTGGTGGCAACACGAATATCCTTTAAATTCCTCCTTTAAAAGCTAATTAAGTGGTGCAAAATACCCAATGGGCAAGTTGGGTCACATGAATTTGGATTCACCAACCTTGGGAAGGGAGTGGAAAAGGGTAATGCCCAATGTAGATTCAACAATCTTAAGGGTGGCTTAGTTGGTAAAACACCAACACTTCCGAGTAAGAGATCAGAGTTTGAATCTCCATAAGGTGGCTTATATTTTTTTTTGGTAAATTGGGTGGCTTATATTATGTAATAAATAATACCCCATCCCCAATATATAAAATTGTTTATTAAAATAATACATAAATAAATAAATGTGGGTAATTTTTGTTAGTCAAGTAACTAATATACCTTGAACAAGTAAAATGACTAAAATACCCTCATATCAGTTTCCTTCCATTTGCTGTGTCTTCAGTAAAAAACTTCTTCTTCTCCTCATTGGAAACCCCACCACCGTCGGGTTAATGGTTTTTTGGGCTTACAGGGTTTAGAGTGTATTAAGGTTCATATGGGTTGTAGTGGCGAGGGAGAGTGGGGGTTACATGCAGAGGATACATGCAGGGGTTTTAATAGCTATCGCCAGAGTTGGAGGAGGAGGAAGCTATAGTGGATGTTGTTTGTAGAAGGTTCTCTTCATATAGTGGTGGTCGCCGGTGATGGTGGGGTTTCCGGTGAAGAGAAGAAGAAGTTGTGGAGAAGAAGCTTGTGTGCAAACACAACAAATGGGAGGGAAACTAATATGAGGGCATTTTAGTCATTTTATTCATACATGTGTATATTGGTCACTTGACCAATAAAAGTAATGATCAAACCTTTGACCACTTACAGTAAGTAACGTGGACTTACACAAAAACCTAAAGGTAAGCGCCATATAATTTTGTCCACCTAAGTGAGCAATCAAGAATTATAGGTGAATGGTAATAGATTGTAGATGGAGGTGAATCTTCTCAACATAAAGATGCTGTTGGTGAGGAGTTGGGACTCACTAATACAGTTCGGGGGTAGTTGTTACAAAAATCCAATACAGTTCACTGATGTGATTGCTGGGAAGCAATTGCAATTCGAGGGGGATTACTAGAGGCAGCTACAAAATGGGGAGTCCGGATCAGCGACCCGTACGTGGAGCACAAAGTGCTCCCCCCACGCTTCCTGACCACACACATCAGTGGGGCCCACGATGAAAAACACTTTTTGAAAAAAATAAAAAAAAGTTTTTTTTTCACCACTGGGACCCACTGATGTTTGTGGTCAGGAAGCCATGGGGGAGCATAGAGTGCTCCCTCGACGGGGAAAAGATCCGGATTCCAAAATGGGTACGTATCCAATGTTCAAATTAAATTTCATACGTTTCCAATTTTGATCTCTGTTTCTTAGATCAAGGGTGTAACCGAGTCTTTTACCTTATTAAATTTCATACGTTTCCACCCAAAAACAGAAAAAAAGTATTGTACGATAGATGAGGGATTGACAAGAGTTCACACTTAAAAATGATGCACAAATATGACAGATTGAGCTAAAACAGAGACTATTTTTTTTTTTTTTTTTTTGGTAAACAAAAGAGGGAATGTAGTAGCGGTGACCAAGCACCCCCCGCTACGCAATGTTCGGACTTTTTATTGAGTGTGACTTATGCAAGCATTAGGTTTGTGCATTACCAACGCAAGCACTGGGTCCGTCAGCGAAGCCCCACCAAAGGCCTAATAATAGTCCATAGAAGCCGGTAGCACTCATGTCCAGGCCAAAGAGCACACAACTGTCCAATGTAAGAAATAGAGGAGCAGAGGGGATTCGAACCTGGGACATGAGGTTTACCAAACCACTTGGGAATGAGCTTAAGATCACTAGACCACCACCCCCGGTGGTAAAACAGGTACCATTCTGCTACTGATTGCTTCTAGATATTTTGTTCTGATGACTCGTATGTTTAGTGGGCTACATTTTTTTGGACCTTAGAAAATATGGCATCAAAATCCATTCTTCAGGCCATATTCCTAGCGATGACTGAAATTACTCCAAATTATCATGGATACCTATATCATATTTTGAATTACTCAAAAAAAAAAAAAAAAAACAAAACCAAACTTCTATCATATTTGATACACGATTGAAGGATTTCACCCTTCTGAGTGAAACAAAGTAGAACAGAACCATACTTAGGACAATCGAAACCATGATATCTAAGGCAAACCCTAACAAAACCCTACACAACCAACGAATTCCAGCCCTGACACAAGCCTACCATACTATCTATCTCTCTACTGTGTTTTCACTTGTGCCATTACAGGTTTTGAGGTTTTTAACATCAGAATCCAACCACAAGACCCTATCAAGAACATCTAGGAACAGCTGATGGGCTGTAAGATGAGGGAAATGGCCATCGACTTCCATGATTTCCAAGGTCGTCTCCCCTTTTATCTTCTTCTGCATGTAGTGTGCAACAGAGACAGGAACAATAACATCGTTGCTGGTCTGAATAATGGTGCATGGAACGACAACTTTCTCAAGAACGTCTCTCTGGTCACTGAAGAAGATGGTTTTGGCTACTGATACTGCCACTTCAGGCTTCATTCTTCCCAACAATCTTCCAAACTTGTCCACAGATGCACTGTCTCTTGCATCCACCGCAAGCCCAGCGAAGCTTGATGCCCAGGTTTCGAAGTTGGATTCCATGCTTAATATTAGTTGCTCCACATCTGATTTCTCAAACCCTCCTTCATAGCCTTCTGCGTTCAAGTACCTGCAAATTATATCCACACAACTTTGTTCAAGTAAGAAATCAAAGCCGTCCAGATTGATCCCGATGGAACAAACACCAACAAATCACGAATAGAAACAAATCCAAGATGACAAGAACACAGATTTAACGTGGTGGTCCAGACACTAATGTGCTTTTCCCTTCATTCTTCCCAAAGCCCCGAAGCCAAAAATCCTGAGTCTCACATGTATACGTATATAGATTTCAATAGGTAAACAAGTTGGGTCAATCCCTTTGCTTCCATTATAGATCTCCTAAATTGAGTCATTTTGAGCACTTATCAAAATATGTTGGTATAGGTCCATCTTCGAAGTTGAACACAAAAATTTCGGTCACATGCTGGCCATTTGGTCCCAATTTTCTGCTGCTCTGCTTAGCTGGTTTCAACTCGGAACAGGGACCACACCAGCAATGGCACTTGACCGACAGGCCAAATACAAGTACCAAAACTAGAGTCCGACGCTTTGGGCTAGGGAGGGTGTTTCTAGCTACATGTAACCAAGGTTCGACATGTCGGCCCGTGTCGGACCCTGGCGACACGGCTACTCGAGCGACATGTCGCCAAAATCGGGCGATATAGACACGAGCAATGATGCATGTAACTCGGCAGATTAAACAAACCAGTTATGTATTGTACCTTTCAAGGTCGAACTAAACGAACCAGTACTGAAAGCGAGACGTACAGTTCTCCGGCTGAACCGATCGGACCGGCTAGACGCTCTTAGGAATATGTATTGATTTACTTTTGCATGTCTTAAATCTAATGCATCCCTGGACAAAAGATTGCTCGTATCCTGAGGGTTGACAAGTGATGGCTGACAAAACAGGTTCAGCCGTTCAGGTTCGTACGGTAACATATATGATGTGATGATACCTAAAAGCCTCTCAAGCCTGAATCGCCCTAGCTAGAAATACCTGGTGGTCCGATGATCTAGATCAGATCTGATGGCTCATATGATGGTCAAAGCAAAACCAATCTACGTACACCGTCCATTTAACATACACAAGAAAATCTTGATAACCGACAAGAAGAAGAAGAAGATGGAGAGAATATACCTGGGAGAAGCTACGAGGAGGATAAGCTTCTTGAAGAGATCTGATCTTTTAATGGAGGCAATGCATCCGATCATACCGGACATGGAATGACCAATAAACACAGAAGAAGTGAGGTTCATCTCGTCCATGAGAGAAATGAGGTCGTTGGCGAAAGCATCAAACGAAGAATACTTTTCAGGATCGAAGAGGGTCAAATCATTCACAGAACCTGCAAAGCTCCAATCGAAGACCAACACACGATAACGCTGAGCCAAGTTTGTAAGGATTTTATCCCAAACTGACTGATCTCCTCCATACCCATGAGCTAGAACCACAGATTCCTTCCCTGAACCAAATATTTTTGCGTTCATGGAAGCTGAGAGACTCATCTTCTTCTCCACCATGATCACTGCTATCTTGAACAGAATAAGAACACCAACGGTGAGAAAACAGCAGACCTCAGAACTTTTCCTTCTTTCTGTTTTGGTAACACCTTCAGAAGTTCTCCCGCAAGTGTTATTCTGCTCGGTTCATCAACCAGCTTAATTTCCTATATATATAGGAGAAGAATATGGACCATTAGAGCTTCCATAAATTGTCAGTTAAGACAGTCTCAATGTCTCACGCTTCATGGTGAGATTACCACAATTACCCTTTTGTGGAAATAACTTTACAATTTGTAAGTGGAGCAATTTTATGTTTTTTTGGGTAAGAATCACAGCACGAGTACAGGCCTCAACCATGGGATGAGAATTGGTCAATCTGTCAATGGCAAAATTGACAAGATCTTTCAAATCCTTGCCTGTTGGGAATCCAAATTCTTTGCGTTCAAGATAGAAAGTCCATCTGCTGGATGCCCTGTCCATGCTATCAAGACGGACATCCAATGTTATTTTGGTGTTCAACAGGTATTTTTTTTGGATTTCCACAATTCAATGCTTCAATTGTATTTTGAATATTATGCAGAAACATGAATCTTACAGTTGAATGACTTTAATAGTACAATATGTAGTATTTTTAAGTACTTTCAGCATTAACTTCGTTTTAATCTAAGTTTATTCTCATAAAAAAAAATACGAACACCCTCAAAATGCAGAAAATCTCTCAATTCATCTACTAGACTATTAAATACTATTAAAATATATTTAAAACAAACAAATTTAAGTAAAGAAAATAAATGTAAAACATCATCTAAGAGGGAGGAGTATTGGCTTCACACCCCCATAGTTACTTGAGATATTTTCAGTCCTCAACTTTTTATTGTCTTTTTCAGCCATTTTCTTGCTAGTTTGACTAAATAACCCTAAATTACACCTTGGCTTCCGAAATTAGTGGAAAGCTCTTTTGCATTATCCTCCTGGACTTCTTTACATGAAGGTCTAACCCTAGAAAAGCCTTTCCTAACCTTTTTGGGTATTCATTGAATTGACATTTTTAATCATTGCATTGGTAGATTTAGAACTCGCTCACAGAAGCTAAGGATCCCCACTAAGGGTACTTTAGTCAATAGAGTTAAAAGCGAAGTCATCCATGCGAGAGCTATTAAGGAAGGGGTAAAATTGGAAATATCATGGGGGAGGAAAGGGGGTTTATGACATGTGTCATGTCGTTTATTGGACAGAGTTAATTAAGCACACAAAGGTAGTAGGGACGCTTATGTCCTTATAACGAAGATAAGTCCAAGAACCACCTTTTTCTCCTCATTTAATTGTTGTGGGTCCCACCACGTTGTCTCTATAAAACGACAGGTTGCTCATGTCAATATCCTCCTTATACCCCAGATACGAGTTATAATGATAGAAAGCTTTAGTGGGTGAGGTGGTATATGAGCGTTTAGAAAAGATAATCAAATGATTAATCAAAATCACATTTAAGATTAAAGGTTTTTTCCTTTTCTTTTTTCTTTTATGGTCATAAACAAATTTATTCAGAAAGGTTGCTTTACATATACATGCCATGGATTAGTCAATGCAGGATAAGTAAAGTGGTAAGATTCATACTTTTCAATGAATAAATCATGGGTTCGACCTTTGAGGACGACAAAGCTCGATTTGAGGATGTAATCAAAGTGCGCCCAAGTTAGCCCAGATGAACTTCAGACACCAAAAAAAAAAACCCATAGGTTATTAATTGGTGAAACAAATGAGAATTCCACACAAGGAATTGTTTATCATTAGCATTCCCTTAAATACAAAGGAAAGGCTAAATCCTCAGTTAGGTAAGATTAGGTCAAGATAAATGCATAACCCTAATCTTAATTCAATGCGTTTTAAATTCGAGTCATCCTTTGGGCCATAATTGTGTGTTTAGGCCGTATTTCGGCTTAGTTAGAGTGGTTAATTTGAGTATAGACTGTCAATGCCAAACTTGTATTCAAGTTAGATTTATGTTTATTCAATGAAAGCAACATCCGAGTCTCATTTGACTTAAAAAATTTATGCATAAACCTTTTTCGTTTTTCGTTTTTCTTTTTATGGTTGAACGTTTTCTACAACATTATTAGTAAGTTTCCCAAAAAGTTAACTCAACATAAACAATTGGTCGAGATCAAAACCTATCTTTCCCAATTATGATGCATACTTGCATGTAAACACAATTGGGTGTGAATGACCTGCATATGGAGACAATTGTATACCTTGACTCCTCTCCTTGGACAGATCTCTACGTGATTGAATCTTATAACTCATTGAAAACTCATTTGAAGATCTATTTAAAAGAGGAGCAAAATATACAGAGCTCGTACCTTGTCTGTAATAAATTTAAAAAGTTGAAGATCAATGACTAGCAGCAAAGATAAGGATGGTGGTCCAGAAAAGCTAGTAAGGCCCCTTCAATTAAACCATGACCAACAGGAAACCATAGAATAACTAAAAACAACACCATAATAAATTCCTAAATCTTCTGGTTTTGTAAAAAACGCGTCACAGAGACCATTCTAAATTTTGTTGTTGGTAATGTTTCAAGCGTACCCATCAATTCTAACATGATTCTTCAGAACCCAGAAAGGTCACAGAAGCTAATGGATGAGCTAGCTCTTCGTCCCAACTAATATCAAGCAATGAAACCACCAAAGGAGTTGAGGTCCCCCCAAGATTCAAACCTTACATCTGAAACACAAAACACCTTTATAATAAGAAGACGAAAAGAAAGCTGCAATCTAGCCTGTTAGGTTTGCAGCTTTTGGTAATTATGAATGGGCCAGCAGCAATTCAATTCCTTGAAGGAAAAAAGTTCCCAGCTTAGCACGCTACCACGAAATACAAATACAGCCTTTTCATACATGCTATTGATAAGGACTTGTTCTTGCTTCAAACACTCTTTTTTGCTTTTTTGCTTTAAATGTTGCAAGTATCTAGAGAGTCTCCATGCAGTGAATCTATCACTTCATTAAGATTCAATGAGAACCAGCGGAAACTGATGAAAACATAAAGAGTGGCCCAAGCCAAGTTGTTAAGTTGTATCTTGGCATTTATTCGTACTGCTCATTTTCAACAGCTAGAAAAGGATGTCGTCAATCTTGATGGATCATGAGGGACACAACTCTATGGGCGAGACTTAAATGTTGTGCATTAAATGCGCAGCATCAGCTCTCAAAAGTCAAGATTGAAATCTCGACCGTACGTCTTGCAGGAAATTGAAAGTAAGACGGACAGTTGAGATTTCGATCTCGATAGTTAACAACTCAGTTCTACGTAATTAATGCACAACATTGAAGTTGAACAACAACTCTATCCCCAATAAAGGACTAAAAAAAATGAGAAGTTTATTCATATTTTGTTAACCTTTGTCACATGGTATGATAACTAATTGGTAGAGTATTAACTATATATGTATTAGCCCGACAACTATACATACTAGAATCAGGGTAGAAAGCTTAGGGGAATGAAGGGTGGGGGTTGTGGGGGGAGAATGGTGTGGAGGGACACAGGCGCAGAGTTACCTAGGGCCAGGGTAGTGTGGTGCCCCTCCCCCTTCTCAATATTTCCAAAGAATCCCTATGACCCTCTTTTCATAGGTGGAGTATAAACATTCCCCCTCCCCTCGCCTTAGAAAATGTTGATGATTAAGATAATGGATAGAAAGTTTATCGTGTTGTTCTTGTTTCTAGATGTAAAATATTGTTCTGTCCCTAGAAAAACAAGAAAACTGAGACCTCCTCGGTGTTATTATTCTTACATAAAGAAACTACTATCACCTTGCTAGACTACATACACAAAATCATTCTACTTTCACACACACCCAAAAAAAAAATTTGAAGAACGTTTAGCATGAAAAGCTGAAGTTAGGATTTATCCTTTAACCAAAAAAAAAAAAAATTAGGATTTATCCGTGGGTCCAGAATTCCACAGACGAAGAAATCCTTTAAAAAGAATTGGACCAATTGGTCCAAAAAGGCGGTTTGCCGGAAGTCGGTCGGAAGAGCCGTGCTGATTTGTAATTAGAGGTGTGAGAGTGATTTATTTAAACGGAAGGACAAAATGGACTTTTGACTTCGTAAAGTCACTCACGACTCTTGGATTGGATTGGAACCTTTCAAGTTTCACCAAACCATAAACAGAGAGATACAAGAAAGACAAAAGAGATTCGGTATCTGTCAGCGACAGAAGATTCTGATCTAACGGCTTTGTCTTTGAATGGTCGGGTAGTTGGTTATCAAGAAAAGCCAACTTTTGGCATTTTTGTACACAAAGTCATAAGATGTACTAAACAACTAGGCAATTTGCTTAAAGATACTAATTATTACCAATAAAACTGAGATTGAATTCGACTGAAACCAATTCAAACCAAACTTCAGGCTTGATGGTTAGGTGTTAGGTTTGGATTTGAAGCAATAGTAGATTGAAATAAAAAATAAAAAAATAGAGAGATAACACTAGGGTTGCAAGTTTCGCCCCTGATTTGCCCTAAACCTGCTTTGAGCCCATATAGAGCTTGGGCTCAAGATTTTGGCCCTGAGGGCAGATTAGGGTATTCTGACCCTGACTAGGGCCAAAGGCGAGACTGAGATTACTTTTTGAACTGTCGGGCCTATTCCAATTCGTCCTTCATTTTTTGCATTTACACTAGTCCTGATTTAGCCTTGATCCTAATCCTAATTTTGACCCTGATGTTTGATCTCAATGAATTAGGAACAGAGGGTAAAGATAAGACCAATTAAGGATATAGGGACAAGGCCAAGTATAGGGTCAATTAGGGTTAGGGTTGGGGATAGGGCCAATCAAGGTAAGGGACCGGACCAATCAAAGCGGGAATGGGCTTAGCTTGGCCTTTTAGGGCTTAGGGTCAAGGATAATAATCTTTAGCCTTGAATTAAGATCAAGGCAAAAATTGGCTTAGGTTATAGTATATATGGCTGGGCTTGGGATTGCTTTTCAAAAGCCCAGCCCAGCTTGATCCTGTTGCAGCCCTAATAACACATTCACCTTGAAGATTGCATAATTAGAAATCAAACTAGCTAAATGGAGTAAATTTTTCGTTTACATTTTTGTTACGAACAATGTGGGGGAAATGTAAATAGGACAGACTTGAATACTGCGCATTCCTATTGCAATACAATGTGCAGTAGTGAAGTTGAACTCAAGGTAACTGGGCTTGAATACCCTCTTTCTTGACCACCCCACCCCCACCCAAAAAGGGCAAAAAAAAGGCAACTCTTTGTCCGACCTTTTATTGTGTTCCTTTATTATGGCCACCTATATTTCACCTAAGATTTCGGCACATTTATTGGATGAAAAGTTATAAAAAGAGAAAGATATGTAAATCTCTCTCTCTCTCTAACATTATCCTGAGGATTAAAAAGTGACGTGCTGTTCTTGCTTTTTTTAAAGGTACTGTTGGTTTTTTTTGACAAAAAAGAGAAAAAAGAGGTACTGCTGGTTTGAAGGATTTTTAATAAGGTGGGGTAAAAAAAAATTAGAAAATGTAATTTTTGGTTCAATGGAACGTTATTTCTCAAATTAATAATGTGACATTCTATTTTTTTTTTTTTACCCTATGTTTTGCCACACATATTTTTTACTAAGATTTTGTGAAAAATAAAAAATAATTAATAAAAATGGGATCTACATTTTCAACTGATCTGCTATCCCCTATAATTCCCTTACTTCTACTTAGACCTGTAAATGGATAGTCGAAATCCGCCTCCGAATTCGCATTCGTTTTCGTTTAAGGGTATCTGTATCCGAAAAATATCCGTATCCGTCCGCTAAGCAACCGGATTCGGATTCGGATAATTGCTTATCGGATCGAATAATATCCAGATAATTTTTTATCCGGATAGAGTAAAGTATTTAACATTTTACCTTTAAAAATAGATGATAATCATATTCGGATACCGGTAATAGGATTAGGATACCGGTATTCAGTAATCGGAAATTAAAAATTTATAAATAATGTATGTAAAAAATGTGACAATTATCAATTAATAATCGGATATTTTATCGGATCGGATTATTATCTGATATCCGATAAAGTTTTGGATTCGGATGCCTTCTCTAAATTTTTGCCGGATTCGGATAGCAGATTTGCTATTCGGATTCATATACTGGTGTATCCGAGCCAAATCCGGTCCGTTTACAGGCCTACTTCTACTGCATATCAAAGCGTGCTCTCTCTTGCTATTGCAAGCGCTTGAGAAAGCTTGGTATAGCCGAAGCCAATTTTGCATAAGTGGGGCTTTTCTAGCTTAGGTAGGTTTAAGGTTATGACCATGAGGCCCAAATAGGTCCAACTCAGATTTGGTTGAAGGCTCTAGTCCAGGTTCAGTTGTTTGTGTCCATATATATGATGATGAGATCAACTTTAAAGAGTAGGTGTATTCACATCAATTGCGCCCTTGAACTTTCATTTCTTTATATGCTTAAGGGCATGTTTGGTTACGTGAGTCTGGAGATTTCAAATATCTAGAGATTTCAAATTTATAAATTTCAAATCTATGGAGTCATAATTTATAAAATTAACTGTTTGGTTACCCGAATATGTGGAATGAAATTTGTGGATTCATCTATGATTTTTGTCAATGTGCAAAATGTTTAGTGTTTTATAGTAGGGATGAAATCTTCTCAATTTCACCTCATACCCATAAATCTACATATTCACGTTTTTAGTGTAAAAAGATGAATCTCTAGATTTCATGTATAAATTTTGCATTCATGAACCCAGAGATTTCAAATCATACATATAATCAAACTGGCCCTAAACGCATTATTAAATTGGTGTGCATGAAAAAAAATCCTTGAATAAGAGAAGTATAAGGAACAACAATAACAACTATGCCCTTGCGAACCATTTCTTTATATTAAAGAGCCGGTAGACTTCATTCATCCTAGGGTTGCAATAGCCATATATCAATGCATTGTACGTGATTAAAATGGGCTCCACACCCTTCTAAATCATTAAACAAAAGACCTCGTGAGCTTCTTCTTTACAAAGAGCAGCAACCAATGTATTTAAGGCAACCGCATCCGGTGAAATTTCTTCTTCCAACATCTGATGGAACAATTGGTTGGCCTCCTTCCATTGGCTTGAAACGCATAGACCATGAATTAGACTATATTTGTAATTAGATCAGGGTTTTAGGACAATTACTTTTATGGAGATAAAATTGTAATTATATGGGGATTAGAGTTATAGGTTCTTTATAAATAATCTCTAGTGGAATAACCTAGTTGAATGGATCAATTCTTGCAAGGGATTACAGAACACATCCCGGTGATAGGGATTAGGACAAGCAAAGGGGTAAAACTTTGTGAGATATGAGAATAGTGTGAGGTTTTCTAGAAATAATGAAACTTATTTTCCCTCTAGTGTGAAATTTCTTGAAAATAGTCAAACTTCTTTTCCCTCTAGTGGACGTAGGCAGGATTTTACTTTAAATTTCTCGTGTGTGTTTTACTTGCGTTCTTTTTCGTTCTTGTTTGCGCATCCGTATACCCAACATCGAGGTATTGCAAGTGAAGTGATTTGGCACCACATCTTCTCGAAGCATTATATTGAACAGGGCATGTGCTTCCTCTAATCTCACTCCTTTGCAGAGACCATCTATCAGTTAAGGTTAACATCTGATTCTAGGATTCGTCATTTCATCAAATAGGGTTGCAGTTTCTTTTCATAGCCCAAGATCACGAAGAACATCAAACAATTAGGTGAGATTCCTTTGCCCTCCATTTCTATGATGAGGTTCAAGGCCTTGTTTACCAACCCCTCTTTTATTTTTTTTTTTTCTTTTTTTTGTGGGAAATAAAGACTTTATGTATTTAACTGAAATCCTCGCGGGATCTTACACATTAAAGAGTCAAAAGAGAAAAATCCAAGATAAAAATGGGGTGGGGAGAAGTGGTACATGAAGCAATCCTGTGAAAGGGTTGTTGCTTTTGCAAGTTCATCGGCTACAAAATTTGCTTCACGAGGTATGTAGTAAAAGGAACATTTTGTAAAGGACGCGACGAGCCTGAAGATATCTAAAATTAGGTGAGAGACTTTCTAGCTGGTACAGGATGTTGGATACATAAGAGATAGAACAAGCGATTGGTTGTCACTTTCCACTTGGATATGGGAGATCTGGAAGTCGATGATGAGGCTGAGGCCTCATTGAATTGCTTGTGCATCAGCTATAAGAGAGTCTTGACAGCCTATGCCTTGCCCAAAAGCAAATACCACCTGATGAGATGAGTCATGTGCGAGTCCACCAATTCCTAAGTGTGTTGGATTAGTGGTGTAGTTTTACTAGAGAGATGAAGAGGGAGGGAGGGGCGAACTCATGGATCGCTTGTTGTAAATGCATGACATTCTGATGCTTTAGGGGCTGGGAAGAGTGGGTCACCGAAATATAATATCACTAAAGAGCCCAAAGGGCAATAAGGGTGCAAAAGGTCTGTTGTCTATGAGGGGAAGAGCAAGTGGATTAGGGTGACAAAGACTTGAAGTTAGAGGTCGAAAGGACGTGTGGGGATGAGGGGATCCCATCAATAAAGATTAAGAGAATGCCATAGGTGGTTGGAAAAAAGAAAAAGGGCATAGGGTAAAGAGATGATGTGCCGAAAAAATGTCATGTCCCCAAAGTCTACAATGGGATGGGACATTACAGCCTCTTGCAAGGAACAGATCTGCCGTTTAGCAATAAAGTAAGCCAATGAGGAGGACATTAATTTATGAGGATGTGTTTCTAGTTGTCATGAATGCACTAGCCTTGCCAACAAATAGGAGAAGACCCCCTCTATGATCTTGAAGACTCCATCATCACTCCTCTAATAAAGCATAAATGGTTTTTTCTTTTTTCTTTTTTTTTAGGGAAAAAAAAATCAAGTGTTCGTGCCTCTAAAATCTCTGGTAGAAGTTTTACTGGGCTAATCTGATAAAGAAAGATGGGCTTGGATCATGAGACAAAATTATAGCTGGAAGTCATCTAATTCAGTAACTGGAGACCAATATTCATAGAGCTAAATAATGTTAAAAAAACTGTAATTTTTCTTGGCCAAAAAAAAAAAAACTTAATTTGTTTTCCCCCTAAAAATCTGGGTTAGAGGAAAGTAACAACCACGAGACTCTGACACAAAGCCAAGGGCTTAATACACCACAGCCTCACGAATTGTGCTAGGCATCTGTTATATACAAGGAGTGGGGAAAACTAAAACTGATCTCACCGTTCCACCTTGACTGACTCCCTAGACGATGTCACTGTTCTTTCTTGACTACTCAATCTTGATATTCATGACCTGTATTTCAAAGCAATTATTTATGGCACAAATAACTGACAAGAAGAATGCAGAACTCACTAGCACTAGCCCACCTGACCTGATATCTTGTTGCCAATCTGATGTTGTAAATACCAGTTCAAATCTGATGAGATCTATGGGGAAGAAACCATATGCAAAGGGACGACACCAATCCCTAACTCCATAAAAGAAATTCTGCTCAAAAGGGTGACTCACTCTCTCTCTCTCTCCTCACATTGGGATGGTAGAGGATTATGCTCCCCTCACACTCCTTCACACACCCCCCCCCCCCCCCCAAAGAAAACACACAAAAAATATGGAAAGACATTTCTACCTCTATATTTTGTGTAGGAGAGGGACTGACACATGAAAACAATAGTATAGGTCACTGCTGGAAAGAGAGCCACTTGCCAAACAAGGAAAGGAGAAAGCTTCTGACAAAACCAAATGTACCATATGCCTTCTAACATGAATTTCTTTTCCCCTCTCCCACCATCCCTGATGATGTTGGCTTCATGTGGCTGATCTCATTTCCAACATTGCTATTGAAATAGCATGAGAGATTTACCCCCACCCCTTCTCCATATTGGTAGATCATGGAATCCCTCACATTAAAAGACCACCCCATTCCACTGCCACTCTGGAATGCTAAAACAAAATCAGAGATGCTCTACACGAATTATATAATACTTCCATAAGATAGAAATTTGTTGCATAACTAAGAACAAATTAGAAAAACAAGCAAGGTTACAGTACAGTCTATTATTTATGTAGCACACATAATCTTCTAAGTACCTTTGTTTATACATAGAGTTGCTGCTTGGTCTTATCAATAAACATAAGAAATGGAGGCTCTGCAAAAAATAAAAGAAAGTAAAGGTCATCAAGACTCTGCAAGTTGTGTGCAGACTAATTCCTAGGATGCAAAATAAAGAAACTGGTCTTTAGACTAAAACTTAAATTATATTTATAGGTAATTTGTAGGCTATACAAGTACCTAATAACTAATACAGAGGATAAAAGATAAGTCATGCATATACAAACTTCATCAGAAATGGAAGATTTTAATCCTCATCTTTATACAAATAAATCAACTGGATTGAGCAAATATGGTCAAGCAATAAGCAGAGATATGATCTGACACTAATTTTTTTGAAAGAAACTGCAATAAAATAATGCCACCACCTAGATATTTCCATCTGGTAAAAGAATAAACAGCTTTGATGTTTAACTTTAAGGCAACACAAGTCCAAAGAATGAATAACTCTAGGATTGAGCAGAAACATGGACAAAGCATGGTTGATTGTAACAAATCTAAGATGGGGTATGACTGATTATAATAAATGGACACTAGTTGTAGGACCAATTTAATCCAGAAATAAAGGTTTCGTTTGTATTTGGGGTGTAAAATGATTAATTGAATGTCAAGTCTTCTACAACTACTTTTATTTATTACAAATATGATCAAGCCTGCTATGTACCTCTAATTGGTTTCGGAGCACCACTTAAACATAGATAGAACTTCCAGTGACAAACTGAATGCATCCTATCTACATGTTAAGTATATTAATGATTTAACAAGCTATAACCCAAAAACAAAAAAGTTGAATTCATAACAAAACTCAGTTCCTTTTATTCCTCTTTTATGCATTTCCTCTATTCTCCCACCTTGAAAATAGAAAATAAAAAGTGGAAGAGAATGTATAAGCCTCCATCTCTAAATTTGGAAATAGAAAACAGTAAATGGAAGAGAAGTTCCTTGTTTAGCTTTATACACCTCTATCATTAAATTCAACCGTTATAGGACACTCTCATCAACCTGATTGTAATTTGCGTCTGAGTCCTGTATGCCTAATAACATAATATGCTTCATCAACAAGATGCCTTTGGTGGATATGTTTACCAAAAATAAAGAAATTTTGACAACGAGAGAGGAAGAGAAGGGGGTGGATCGGGAAATAAAAAATAGGTAAATACACACATACATGTCATTTCTTCCCATTGCAAGAAATAATACAGGTGGTTGATGGTTAAAAAACACATAACTAAACTAATCCACACATGTTTAAAAAACATACAATCAGTGAATAACTATAAAGACAGAGTGTAAAATTAGTAAAACAGAACATAAGAATTGAGGAAACATGATGCCATCATATAAATTACTAAACATAAAGCCACAAACTAATCCAAATTCATCAAGTGACTTCAAGAACCCACATCACAAAACCTCTTCTAAGATATAGAAAATACAAAGAGTACGATTTAATCAAGCAACTTATAACCAGAATGAAATCTGAAATAACATTTAAGGAAAAAGATCGGGCATTAAAGTTAAGGAAAAACGATGAACATAAAAAACATCATGTAACGATAAAGCATAAAAAAGAAAAGGATCAAACAAGAATGATAGTTCATCAACATGTTAGTAACAAGATCACAATTATTTTAGTCAACAATTAGTAACACAGGCATCAAATCAAAAGGGAAAGGGAAAAAATAAATTATACAAATCGATGGAAAGGACTTACGATTCAAGACGACGAACGCTGACCCTCACAGGCAGGGCTCTCGTCAAAATTCTTGGAAGGGTACTTAGCAGTGACCATTCCAACTTCGAATACCAAGTTCTCACCACTGGAACGAATTCCTGTAATAGACCACCACTTAAAGAAAGCACGAACACTGATCCCGTCAAGCTCTGCGATCCGACCTTCAAGGAGCTTCCCAGTGATCCTCTTCGAGTAAGTAGCGAGGTAGTTATCCGGAGGGAGAGTAACTTGACAGTGATCGCCAAGTTTCACGGTGAAATCACCGGAAGTTTGGTTGAGTGAGTAATCGAAGACGTTCGTTGGAAGCAGTCCAACTGGGAACCCATACCTCGTCAGTTGCTCGTGTGCCGCCGACAACGTTGGTTTAGGGTTAGGGTTTTGAGATGCGTTTGCAGTCGCTAGAACAAACAGAATTCCGATCGAAACGAAGAAAAGAGAAGTAGCTGCCATTTTTCCCCTTCTGGTTCCTGGTTTGGGTTTCTTCTGAAGAATCTCTCTTTCCAATTATTGTGACCCGAGAAAGTGTGAGTCGTCGTTTACAAGCATCTTGGTGAGTTTGATCCTTTATTCCTTTTCTTGCTAAAACAACGATTAGCGATAACAGAAACGAAATTTTAAATCTGATTGGCCACGAATCCGAAATGCATGGTTATAGTTTGACCTAACTTTTGATTATACCTGTCAAAATTAAATTGTGGTTTTTAAAGATACCTAAAAAGGAAAAAGTATATGAGAAAATTAGACCCAATCGTATGGTTTGAGATTTAGGTCAAGAATTCAAAGTTAGAACCAATCCAATCCTAGTACAACCCTAGTTATATTTTTATTATAAAACCACGTGTGTTCACTTTATTTCCTTCAACGTATATTCAAGTTTGAAATGGAAGTCAAGATTTCAATCTCAACCATTCATTTTGTAAAAAAAAATTTATTTTTTTATTTTTATATTTTAAGGATACAAGGTTCATCCGAGCCAGTTTGTGCACACCACGACTACATCCTTAGGAAACTTTTATATAATTAATATAGAAGACAAGGTTTAAAGTATCGGTATCGAGTATCGTATCGGTCAAATGATTTTAAGAGATGTATCATCCTATATCGAGTATTGTATCACTCTGGCTAATGTATTTTAGTATAATTCAATGGAAAGACGTATCGAGATGTATCGTATTAGTTGGGTCAAATATGGATATGTATCAACTAGTATCGTAGGGTATCATGAGATACTTTAAACCTTGATAGAAGGGGTTTCGCCCCTAGCCCCAAGAAGATTCGAACTCTGACCTCCTATGTAGAAGTGTTGGTATTTTATACTCATATGAAACGAGCAGAAATTGAATTCTCGATGTTAATTTCGATTTTGACCATATACTATGCAGTACTACACATTAATTACGCAACACCCACGCAAGACCCAAAAACATAACTTTTTCCTTTAACAATGTTGTCCCTTCAAATGAAATAACATCTGTTTAAACTTTAGAATAACCCATTTGATAATCAAAGTGGATTCCAACTCCAAAGCAACTAGTGGGAAATGGGTTAATTGGAGAGGTGGAATTTCATTGTAAATGCAATATAGTATAGCACTATTAGCAGTGACCCATGCACCCTTGAGTCTGCTGCACCACACCATCCAATGCAATTTCAAACCAGATAAACTATTTTATCACAGAGATGATCAGCCACTATAATCACATAAAAATAAGAAAATGTAAATGGTTAGTAGATTATAGACAAGTACAGACAGAAAAGAGAAAATGGAAGACCATGGATTTATGGATTTGTTCATTAAATTCCTACAGCCATGTCGCCCATTTACATGTCATGAGCATCAAAAGAAGAGAAAACAAATTCACAATGGAAAATCAGAAACCACTTCATTTGTTTTTTTCTTGTTTGATTGTGTTTTCTGGCTCAAAAGATGTCCATAGCTCTGCAGTTTTCACCTTTGAAACACTCTCCAAAACTTCAAATGGAAGAATATCACCTATCACTACCACCTTCTTGCTTTCCAAGTCTATTTGAAAAGAAGTAACTCCTGTGGAGTTACACAGACAGGTTAGCCACGTCACTACATATACACCAAGGAATGAAATTGTTGAATACTCCAAAGAGGGAGAGAAAAATTTATAACAAGCAAAATTTTCTGATTGTTGGCATTAGATTTCAGAGAAGGGTTCATAATTTACAGGTGAAGAGAAATATGTGATAAGGATTAAACATGAGCATATGCTATATTTCACATACCCTCCATCTTGGAGATGTGTTTCTGAACTTTTCTTGCACAACCATTGCAATGCATTGAAACCCTTAATACAACTGTCTGCAGCAATCCACCAAAAGAAAGTTAGAAGGATCACTCATCAGTACAGGACATGTAGCTGTCTCAAAACATATAGATAGTCACATACCTTGGGCTTCAAGTGAAAAGCCAAAGACTGATTCCGATTAACGAAATCCTTCAGTTGCACAACCTGTTTTTCACTTGGAATGAGTGAGCTTCTCTCAGAATCATCTTCACTGTCCAAGGAGTTTATACAAAAGCAGGATGAGTTTGAGCCAGGAGAGACACAGAGACAATCCAAAAACCACCCCAATCTCTGCTTCCCCATCTGTCTGCTAATGGCTTATCCACAAATTGTCCACACTTAAAAACCCACAACTAGCAAAAAACCAGCTTCTATGATTTCTCTGTGTTGTCTCTGACAGAGGGAGAGGGAGAGAGAGAGAGAGGGAAGGGTGCTAGAAGTCAAATTAAATTATTGGGAAATCTGAAAGCAGAACAGCAACCAATATGACTATAGAAGACTTGAGAGCCTTGGAGCAGGTTGGTTGATGAAAAGAATTCAAAGCTCAATTCTCGAGGAGATCAACCACTCAAGGTGGAACAAAAAAAAGGCACTGTAAAATAGTTATAGATGTGACAATCCAATTGGGTAACCAAACCAGAGACTGCCAAAAACAGAGCAACTCAAACATCAAACCTGGTCAGACCCCTTTAGAAAAGATGACGAAGATCTACTGGGTTTGCAAGTTCAGTGCAAAAGGATATCTCTGAGGCCCATTTGAGCACCAACATTCAAAACGTAAGAACCACACAGATACCAGAAATTCCAGAGATATCTTAATCACCGAAGAATATAGGTCTTAAGCTTTTAGGAAGTGGGAGATATTTATTATATAGAAGGTGTATGGGACTTTTTTTTTTGGTAACCCCTATAATGACTTAGCTGATAGCAACATTAGATTGTCTGGTTTTAAAAAATGCAAAGAAATTAGATGACCACCCATAAGCACTATTTTAAGGTTGGGTTCTGTAGTATCTAATCCAAATGAACTTTTTTGGGTAGAAAAATCCAAATGAACCTTACAATAAGGAATCTAGAAACATGGAGTGAATTTAAAGAAATTGGGTATGTGCTAATGATCAATAATGCATGTCTTGTATTTCGTCATTTGTATTAGTGGGTTGATTAAGAATTCATACGGTCCCAAAACTCTTTTGAAAAATTAATTTTTTGCTACTAATTTATAGGGAGGTATAAGTACAAGTACAAACAATGGGAATCTTATTCTCCATTGATGATCAAATAAATCTCACCAACACATCATTGTTCATTTGGATTTTCACTATTTCTTCCATCATTCTAAGTTCTCAAATTTTCAAGATTTTGTTTTTGAAGGTTCATTTGCAGATAAGGTCTTGGAAGATAATGGAGAGTAGAAGCAACATTGTTTTCACAGGACTTGTCGTTTTGCCTTGATTTAATGGTTGAGGTATTGGGTAATTCTTAAATAATTGAGGCTATTAGGTGTTGATGGGAGCTTCTTTTATATCAATCAACAGAGAAAAGAAGAAAAAAGAAACAAGAAACAAGAGAAAAAGAGAAGAATCATTGAGAGATTGAAAATTTTCATTTTTCTTTTCAGGTTGGTCCACGTGTGAACAGTGAAAGAAGTAATATATGGTGCTCTTTCATGTTAGGCACGTGTGAGTCACATGATTATTGCCAACGAATAACACGTGTAGTAGGGTTGGAAGTGTTTGAGAAGCGCTGAGTTGGTCCCGACCAAGCAAGCTAAACCAGGCTTGCAAACCATACCTTAGAATGGATACATATGACATTATAACGTGCAATCCATTAGGTTCTATCAAAAAGACACTGAAACATTTAAATTTTGCTTGGTTTTGAACATCACTAGTTCCATTTTTGTCTAATAATTATTTTATAGGGGTGGGGGGCTGAAGTTGTTTTTTTTTATACAATGGTAAGTCTCTTGATTGCTTAATTTTCATGAGGGTAAATTAGACGTTGCGTATTCCTTACGGCTATAACATATTATGAGGAGGGGTCTCAATCAAACTAACACTCTTAGTCATAAAAGAACCAAAATGTCTTTCTGATTATTTAAATATAAATATAAACCATACAATTAATGTTGAATGACCAATTATCTCTTTTTAAACCATGTATTAACACACTATATTAAATAACTTAATAGGCACTTTCTCTTTGCTTTTGAATGATATAAATAACTTGGGAGGCAGTTTAGTCTAGCATCCACACGTAATATATTAAATTAAGAAGACCCAACATTAGTTTATGATCCACTAAAGAAACCCGCACGTAAAAAAAACTCTATTTTATATAGCTAATCAGATATTTTAAGATGAATTATTGTTGTGATAAAGATCTGTTGTTAACAATAAACTAATCTACTTATAAAATAAATCCTCTTTCACATGATTATAGAAATCATCCGAATGCTAACGTGACAATTCCATATATATATATATGATACTGATACAATCACCTTTTAAGGAAAAGAATTGAGAAAGCAATGGAACAACCTTAAGGGTTGCTTTGACACATGAAATGAGAAGGATCCGTAGTCACATTCATTATGGAAATCCTGCACTTCAAAATTATTAACCACCATCGGGTGTGGTGAACTTCAGTGTTTCGGGTTCAATCCCAAATGGTTTGGTAAACCTCATGGTCTCAGTTTTGTGTGCTCTTTGGCATGGGCATGAGTGCTACCGGCTTCTGTGGACTATACTAGGCCTCCGGTGGGGCTCCGCTGACGGGGCCAGTACTTGCGCTGGTAGTGCACAGGGCTAATGCTTGCATAGGTCGCACTCGATAAAAAGTCCGAACATTGCGTAGCGGGGGGCGCTAGGTCGCCGCTGCTGCATCCCCTCTTTTGTTTACCCCAAAAAAAAAAAAAATTTTATTAACCCAATCTCACATTCATTAATCCATCAGGATCATCTTTAATCCTGTAAGGTATTATATCTGAATCCACCATAATATAATTTGATATGAATATGGTTGTACCACCATCCGATTGAGAAGAATCGATCAAAATAAATTAAGTAGGTCAATCTGAAGTCCAGACCAGTACGAACAAATGAACGGCATCAATCAAAACAGATTAAAAACACCAGATAAATCTAAACCAACACCACTCAATTAATGCAATAACTCTGATTCAACACCTTTACTCAATCTGGTTCAACATTGCAAGTTGCAACTGCCATTCAAACAAAACAGCAACCATAAATTGCGTTTGGCAAAGAGCCTTATTTAGTTTACATTCTGGATTGTATCGGTTGCTTCACAAATCCCAGCACAACAGCATAGGACAATTTTAAATAAAAATATGTGTTTCAACGGTCACATATGAAGAGTGGTCAACAATATCAAGTGGAGAAAAGGACGAATGTAAAACATATCCAACAATGGTTAATCTCCATGGATCAACAAGAATCACAAAAGCTTGACGGGAAAGCCTAATAATTTCATAATTTCACCGAGCAACAACTGCAATCCCTTTTCTTTTCCTTTTTGGTCTTTTTCACTCCCTTTATATCAGTCTTGAAGAAGCTCACTATCATTTCTCACAAGCTTCACACACACAAAATGAAAACCAAGAAGCCAAAGAACCTGGGGAAAAAACCAGTGGAACCAGCAAGGAATATGGTTAACCATGTCCGAATTTCACTACAAGGATATATGCTAATTAAGGCTTGTCACACATCTTACCGCACATTTCAACAACAAATACTACCCGTCAAGCTGCAATGCTCTTCTGAAATCAACCGCAGCATGAACAGGCGTTAATAACTGCAAAAAGGAAAAGACAGAAAAGTTAGTTTTTGCACTACATGGGTACTAAAGCAGATGGGTCATTAACAAATCCCCATAAAATGTATAAGAAACCTCGACTTCTAAGAAGCCAGATAATTTAAGTAAAAATGAGATTGAAAATTTTAAGGATTTACCTAGCCTACTAATGTATGATGTATCAATCAAAATGAGAAGCGCTTGGCCATGGGTATTCACGAGGATTCCAAAATAGACCCCATGATCAGAACGCTAATAGTGGTAGGTAATAGATTCTCCAGAGGAAGCAAAAACGAACACACACACACACACCCACCCCCCCCCCCCCAAAAAAAAAAATAATAATAATAATAATGGTCCTCAACTCAGTAATTTTAATGTAAAACTATTATATATAATCACGTCATTCTCACCTCTTTTTAGACAAACGTCACAAACCCAATAGCCTAAATATCAAGATAATGCATTTGAGAACTGAAAGAAATGGATATTTGGACACTAACCTACAAAATCACTGCATTAGTGAACCATCAGGCAAAAAGCATCACTGCATCAAATAGGCTACTTAAAAAATCAAATCAAGTAGGAAGCATGTCGGAGAGATGAACTTGAGCAGAGAGAACTTTCCGGAGGAGCATCTGAAGAGGAGATGGATCAAATTCAGAGGAGTAATAAGAAGATCAAGCGAGGGAGACAAAAGAGGAAAGGAGTTCAGCCGAAGGCGACCATGCCATGAAGATCCTACGCCGACATGGTGTCTAGGGGACCGGACGCAAGATCTCTTGACCAGGCATCATTGGATGAAGAGGAGGATAGTTTTGATATTGAAGGCTTCTATTTGGGAGGCTCTTCAGACTGGGAGACTGATGATGAAGAGGAGGAAGAAAGATCTGACTGATGATGATGAGTTCTGTCCCACCATCAATGTCTCTCGGAGGCAGAGAGACTAAGAAGACCATGGAGGCGATCACTGATCATCAAATTCGTCAGAAAATCTATTGGATTTAAGTTATTGTCCAGGAGACTTCAGCAACTTCACAAACCGAGCAGGACTCTTGGCATTGATAGATATTGGCTGCGATTATTACATAGCAAAATTAGGTTTACTGCTAATCTGACTACAGAAAGGTGATTACGGAGGGGCCCTGGATAATTGTTGGTCTCTATCATTCAGTCCATAAGTGGGAACCTGACTTTCATCCCATGAGCGGTGAATTGAGGAAGTTGATGGTCTCAGTGAGGTTCCCAGGAGTGTCCATTGAAAATTTTGACGGAAGATTCCTCACTAATCTGGGAGGAAGCATAGGCAGAGTCAGAAAGGTGGATTCCACAACAGAGCATGCGACAAGGGGCAGGTGTCGCAAAGGGGTGTGTGGAGATTGACTTTAAAAAATACCTTTGGTGTCCAAATCCCTGCATCTTCTTTGTTATGGATGTGGTTGGTTTGCAATCAAAAAGAGAACTGTTGATGTGAAAACAGATTGATCCCCCTGGTAGAAACCTAAAATAGACCCCAAGCCCATGCAAGCAAGCTGGCTGAACCCTGGTTTTTTTTTACAGCGGTATTTATTTTTGGCATTTTTAGCCCTATTTCATTGCTGAATCTAATTCCAAAATTCTGGTAGAGTTATTTTAAATTCCTCATTTGAGTTGTGATTATGTTGGTTTCCTAAGTTAAGTTGTGGATAAGATTAGACTCTTTTTACAAGAAGAGTTCCAATCTTTTAGGAGTTTGTTTTTTATTGGAATTTGTCTTTATCAGTGGCTGTGATTCACTTAGCTAATGAGTCTTTTCTTTAAAGAGGACTCTTATAGATAAGTTAGTCTTTTATCTCAAGAAGAATTTTCTAATTTAGGTGGGTGTTAATTAATTATAAAAGGGTATCTTAACTTATAAAGGAAACCCTAGTTAAGTTGGTCTCTAAGTCTTAGTTGAGTCAAGATAGTCTCTCCCAGTTTGAATTATATTCTTTCTTTTAAACCCTAGTTAAGTTGGTCTCTAAATCTTAGTTGAGTCAAGAGAGCCTCTCCCAGATTGAGTTATGTTCTTTCTTTTTTATGTAAGGCTATAAATAAGCCAGCCTATGATTGTCTACATTGAATAAAGAGTGAATATTGCTTGTGGGAAGCAAGTCATGATTCTCTTCAAGAGGGCCTAGGCGGATTTGTAGCTTCTTTATTCAAGTGCAGCAACCTCTCTTCAACAAATCAGCAGCTCTCTCAAATCTCCAGCAGTTAAACAAGTATACACAGCCCAGCGCCTTCCCCTGCATCCTACCTCCATCACACCCCTTCCCCACCTTCCCTACACCCCTCACAAGTCACCGTGCCCTTCCGGTGTTCTGCACAAGAACTCCCACCCCCTTCCCCTGCGGCTGCCATCCCAGTCCCCTCTCCCCCCCCCCACGACCTTTCTAGCACTCTCCCCACCCCTTGAGATAGCCCCCACCACCCTCTCTCGGACTCTCTTTCCCTCCCCTCTCTGACTTGTGGCAACATTAGAGCAGAAAAAAGAAAAGAAAACAGAAAGAAAAGAAAGAGAAAAAGAAGAGAAGTTGCCCAAGATCTTCAATTCCTTGAATTGATTTCCCACTAAAGTCTTCCTAATTTTCCCCTTCAACCCATGTCCAACATAAAAGCCCTTCTCAAACCCAATTTCCCTTCCATCCAATAATATTTTGGATATCCCAAAATTCATTCCTTAGAGATTTTTGTTAGACCTTAACAAACCTTAGGATCCCAATTGTGTTTATTCACCTTCCTTCCCATTCCCATCTGCCCATAGGTTCCCCAAAAATTATTAGATTATTTGTTGGAAGATTCTAGGCAAATCCTTAATTCTAGGGAATATTTCCAAGAAACCTTAACCCTAAAATCGGATTCACACCAACTGTACTTTGTACAAGGAGCCTAATTCAGATGAATCATTACCACCTGCAACTGAAAATCCATTACAAAGGGAGGAAACAACAAGGAACAGCAGTGAGAGGTGGCGCCAGCAGATGCCTACTGTCTATGGATGATCACACGAAAACCAAAATATCAGAAAGATCCTCACCATGGACCCGTGAGTGGTGCTGGCAGGGCAAATACGCAGATGGATGGAGGAAATTTGCTTCATGACGGAAATGGAAATCAAGAATCCCTACAGTTTCAGCCTCTCGACTTGATGTGCTGAGAATGGAAAATAATGAAGAGGATAGGGTAGTGGGGAGGGAGGGAAAATTCATAGCAGTCAAATGGAAGCAAGTCACCCTTTCCATGCTAGTCAGATGGATTTAAATGCTAGAAATCCAAGGGAGGAGGATTTTATGGAAGTTGGAGGCAATAACGAGCCAATTGTGGAATTTTCATGAATGCTCAATCTTTGGGATTGCCAATGAGGATGCTTTCCACTATGCTGGATGACGTGGAACACGCCAAGAGTGCAATAGATGCTTTGGGAAACAACAGTAATCAACGGATACAACTTTATGTGAATCCTATTTCAGGTGAAGAAAATATTAACCCATATCTAATGATGGAAGATTCCTTTTTATTGGACTTAGAAAAGAGGTTTAACGAAGACGAGTATCATAGGAGAAGCAGAGCCACCCAATTCGAATACCCCAGATCGGAATTGAATGGAAGCTGAGACGCTGGGGAATGGTAGGCAAAATCGTCCCTTGTGGGGACATTATGGAGATGGATGAAGACTGTTAATGCTCTTCTTCTGTGTTTTTATAAGGTTTTTTGCTGGAATTGTAAGGGTGCTAGCAGTAAAGCCTTTTCTGCCACCCTAAAGCACTAAAAAAAGGAGTACATGCCAGTTTGCTTTATTATTTTGGAGCCTGGAATCAGTGATCATAAGGCGGACAGAGTGATCAAGTAAATTAAAGGTGCGGCTTATTTGAAAAGCGATGCTTCTGGGATGGTGGGTGGTATTTGGTGCATTTTTCTGAATGAAAGTTGGTAACTGCTGTCTTCTTCAAACTCATAGTCAATTCCTGCTTCTTGACTCAAAGGATACCCTTGGCAACAACTGGATTCCGGTGGCAGTGTATGCGAGCCCTCAGAAGACCAATCAAAAGGTGCTTTGGGAGGGGATTTGCATGAGGCTGGGGGTTACTTCCATGGGATGTGGCTCCTAGTTGGAGATCTTAATGTATTGCAGATGGCTCTGTAGCTCACAGAGGAGCTCTAGTCTCTGTCAGAAAAGGCATGAATTTCAGAGATAATGTCGATCAGTGCAATCTGATGGACTTGGGTTTTAATTGGTCCCAATTTTCTTGGGAGTGGTCCATTATGGAACGGTTACAGTCGTATTTTCAGGAGACTGGACCATGGCCTTTGCTCTGTGGATTGGTGGATTCTTTTCCCAATTGCTTTGGTGAGTGTCATCCCTAGATTAAAATCTGACCATCCTCCTCTACTGGTTGAGTTGTGCCCTTGTCGAGTTCCTTTCCAGCAGCGACCTTTTAGAATGGAAGCAATGTGGTTGACATATAGATTTCCATAAAGTGACCAAGGAGAACTTGGATAAAATTTGAAGCTTCCTGATGCTTTGCATAACCTGACAGAGTGGAATAAAAAGTGCTTTGTCCGGATAGAAGCTTCTAAAAAAGGATTAAATGCTAGATTGGGTGGGATTCAGCATAAGTTGGCCATCTAGATTGACCTTGAGAAGGCCTATGATAGATTGAGGTGGGATTTCATTGAGAATTCTCTTCAGGCAGCTGGAGTTCCTTCTAGATTGGTGGAAGTTATCATGCTTCATATTACTTCCCCCAAGTTGAGTGCTCTTTGGAATGGTGAAGTTACAGAAAGTTTTAATTCGTCTAGGGGACCCCTTCTCCACTTACATCTTTGTTTTATGCAAGGTAAGGTTCACCCATTTTGTGCAGGATGAAGTGTACAATGGTGCTTGGAAGCCTATCAAGATGGGTAAAAGAGGACCAAATATTTCTCACTTGATGTTCAATGACAACGTTATCCTCATCGCCGAAGCCTCTTCTTCTCAAATGGAAGTCACCCTTAACTACTTGAGGAAGTTTTGTGATGCTTCGGGAGCAAGGTTAATGTGGAAAAATCCAGAATTTATTTTCAGAAAATGTGAATAGATCTCAAGTGAACTGATGATTTTGGCAATTATTTGGGAGTCCTTTTTGGGGAAGAAGATCAAAGTAGAGGGAAATACCATTACATCATCTCTCAAGTCAAGGAATGGCCGTCGCAGTGGAAAGTTAATTCTTTGTCCCTCAAGTGAAGAATAACACTAGCCAAGTCAGTAGTTATGTCTATGCCTTACTACTCTATGCAAACCAGCCTTTTACCTAAGGGAATCTTAAATGAAGTGGAAATATTAGCTCGGTCTTTCATTTACGGGGATTCTCCCACTCAAAAGAAGATGCACCTAGTTAACCGGAAATGTTTTTTGCCATTCTAAAAGGGAGGAGGAATGGGTTTCAGGAATCTATCGTTAATAAATGAAGCTTTTTTGATGAAGTTGGTCTAAAGATTCATGTATCAAGACTCCCTATGGGCAAAGTTGCCTATTGCCAAATATGTTTCGGTCCGCAAGGGAGCTCCTTTTCAGTGGGTGGTATGGAATCTCCATTATGGAAAGAAATGTGTAAGGTAACCCCCAAGGTCTTGGAGAACTGCAAGGTTATTATTGGTCATGGAAGATTTGCAATGTTTCAATGGGATCATTGGCTTGAACCGAACTTGGCAATTGATGAACTCGACAATACACCAAAGCCTAAAAGTATGGCTCTAGATTCTTTGAGAAGTTATGTGAATAGCAATGGAGAATGAGATTCGCCTAAGGTTGGTGGATTTTTAAACCACAATGCGATGAGGAAGCTAGAGGCTATACATCCTCCTCGGCTGAATGATGGGAGGGATTTGATCATTTGGTCTCATTCACTTAATGGTATTTTCTCCATCAAATCCGCTTATAAGTCTCTTCTTGGCACTGTATCAAATCCTTCAAAGGCAAGTTCAATGGAAGATATTGGACCTTGGTTTGGAGGCGTAAAGTCCCCCTACATATCTGCAACTTTCTATAGTTGGTTAGCTTGAACAGAACTTTAACGAAAATTCAAGATGGAGCTGCAGGATAATAAGTTGTGCACTTGTCTGTTTAAACAAAAGGGAGGACACACTTCATGTTCTTTGAGACTGTTGATACACCCAACGTAGAAGATCTCGCTCGCTCGCCACCTTGAAAAACCGAGATCTCGACCATCTCGGAGAGATCTCGATCGATATATACAATTTTTTGCGTCAACTCGGTGGCCCATCTCGATGGGTTTTAGGGTCCTAATTGGGTTAAAACTTGGTATTTAGCCTATTTAAGGCCTTTGAACACATTGGTGGCCTTGGATTTGTCAGAAAACAACCCTAAGTACGACTTTTAAGTACCCATAGTGTGAAACCGAAATGTGGTAGGATTAGGGAATGCAAGGTTATACAACATGTAGTATAGAACCTTTAAGGCATATAAATGAAAAGCAAGTGTATCAAATGCATCAAATAACCTAAATGTCATCAAAATTCCATTCATATGAGTATCACAATCTCAATTTTCAAGAATTGAATAATAAATTATACAACCATCAGAAGTTCTATATAAGTCATTAAATCATAAGTTCATAAGACATGCAGAGAGAATGATTGATCTTCCTTTGATGTTGTTGATGTGCCAAGAGTAGTTGCAAGTAAAAATCCAGCCGAAATCCACCAAAAAAAGGCAAAAATTGAGAGTTCCAGCGAGATCCAGGGTGAGATATGGTGAGATATGGCCAGATATGGCGAGATGTAGCGAGATATGGCGAGATATGGCAAGATATAGCAAGATATGGTGAGATATGGCGAGATATAGCGAGATATGGCGAGATCTCGAGCAATCCCAACTCTCTGCTCTCGACCTCCATCTTGTCTCGCTTCTTTGAAAAAGCAAGATATCTCACGAGATCTCCCACCATGGATACACCAAGTGTATTTGGTGGCAGTTAGTTCCAATGGAGAGTCAATGTAGGTTTATAATTGCTTTGGAGATGAATGGCTAGCCTCTAAGATCTGTGGGGATTCGAACTAGCCAAAGAGATTCTCTTGTGTTCTTTATTTGCTTTGAAGTTGACGAAACCAAGAAACCCAAGAAGAAGACTTCCCTCACCTTGGCAAAGGGAGAGTTCTAATTGATGATTATTGCTCTATGGTCGCTGAGGCTTCGGATCCTTGCAGGCTGATTCCGTCAAGGAAGAAGAATTTTGGTGGCTTGGACAAATGGAAACCTCCACGGGAAGTGGAGTTCAATGTAATGTTGATGCCTCATTTGGTGGAAGGGGAGGCACCTAGGTGGGGAAGTAGTTTGGGATAGGGAAGGTACTTATGGTGGTGGCTTCGCCAAATGAGTTCAGGCTCGGTAGGTACTCGAAGCTGAACTTCTAGCAATTAAGGAGCTAGGCTGGCCATGGATTCTAGGACTTGGCCGTTGCAGATTGAATCTGATTTATCGAAGGCTGTGCCCCTGTTGGAGCCCAGTCCTCGTGCTTAACAAACAGTGGTGAATCTCATGGAGGACACATGCACCCTTGAAGGAGTTGGTGGGCACATAAGATTCAACCTTGTGGGCAGAGAAGCAACTAACGCTGCTGACTGAATGTTGACTGTTGAGGGTGAAGTTTAATGCTGAGATTCCCTCAGTGTTCTTTCCGGATCTCCCTCTTGATTTGAAGGAGATCCTCCAGGCAAGATTTGGTGTCCTCTTCTGAGTAGCTTTTTGGTTTTGCAGTCTTTTAACCCTGTTAATGTAAACACCCCCCCCCCCCTTCCCAAAAAAAAAATTCAAATCGAGTTGCTAAAGATCCACACTTCTGGAAATCTCAAGGCTCAAGGTGTACATAGAAATGAGAAAGATTTAACTCCTTTTGGAAAATTTTCACTTCAAAATTCTAAGCCCACAAGGGTACAAGAAGACCATCTGGTGAACTTGAATACCATATTTGCAGTTTAAAGCACAGAAACACAGTCCTCCTTTTCTTTTCTTTTCAATAGAAATTTGAACAAATAACAAACTAGGTTTTTCTTTTGTATGCATCATTCACAGTAATTTCCTGTCCACAGTTCACAATTTCCTAAAAATTTTAGTCAACATAAATAAAAGCACCTCAGCAGCAGTATACCCCTCCCCTTCTTACCTACTCTAGCAGATCTCGGGTTTGCGCTTCCTATCATACATGCATTTAGGCAACCCTCTCCCTCGATGCCCCTAAATCCCTAATGGCCCTCAACAGGATTGCATATACATATGTCTAATAAACAAAAGCAGGAGAATGGTGGTAGAAGCTTAAAACTGTCACCTACCTAGCATATCTGACAACAAATAGCTCCCCAAATTGCTCGGAGCAAAAGCTGGAGATCACAAAAGGCCAGGATAAGGCCTGAAACACCAAAATGTTAAAATTAACTGAAGGTCATTACCAAATTCATGCAACTAATTTTTCCCGAAAAGAGTAGCAACTGCTGACCTTAGGTGTTATTCAAATAAACTCAATCTTATGTATATACTTCACTGGCCAAAGTTCATCTCCGAGTATCTGCAGATTGCAACCATATTATTCAGAATCAGAAATGAGATCAAATTGAATAAAAGTTCAAAAAGAAAGAAAAAAAAAAATTCAAAAAAAAAATCATTAGTTAATTCTAGATGTTTAAAGGATAAAAGTGTCTGTATTTCTTTAAGAGGTAAAGCATTTCAATATACCTACGAGGCTTGTTTTGACGTTGCCCAAACTCATCATTTACAAGTTCTGCGAGAGAAAAAGCATTTAGTCAAAATCAAAAAACCATGCCCCAAAAGGAAAAGAAAAAATTAGAGCTCCATCAAAAGCAAGGCAACTTGAATGTCCAAATGCGTTACCGGGTCCTTGAGGATTCTTCCACGCAGTATTAGGCTTATCTGGACCTGCCTCTTTGCTGCACAGAATTTAACAATAAGGAAAATTCCCAAATTTTGCAAAATAGAACAATAGACAAGCCAGATAGTTCAAGGCAGAAAATGAAATGATGAAGGGATGGGGAGGAAGCTATCAGAAGAAAGACCAGCTGAAAGACAGAAAATAAAAGAGCATACTACAACAAAGACCATAAATAGTTAAATACTATAAAAATTTGTAGAAAAAATAATTAGACCAAAGAACAGAATCCTAAGAGGCTCTTAGTCAAGAACCAGTACAAACACCTTGCACAGTTCTTTATTCCTGGGCAATGGTTGACACATTGTTCTGATATATTTTCTTTTAACATTCGTAATTTAGTCAACTCAGAGCTATTCTAGTAGACATCTAGTGCCACATTATCTGTTATCAAGTTTTCAAAGACAAAACATGTTAAATTGAAAAATACAAGAAACCTGAAATTTGAGTGATGGTTGAAACTTGAAAGTAAAGGAACTGATACTAACCCAGACGGACCCAACGAAGATGTCTGCCCTGATGGACGAGCACAATAACCACCATCAAGAGCAAAATAAGGAGAACAATATGTAGCTCCCAAAGCTCCTGCAGCACCAGCCAAGACCGGCATCCTGGATAAAAAGACATAGAAGTCCATTACCTTCAGCATTATAAAATGAAAATGTTATTAAACTTGCAAGAAAAATAGCATATTTAGCCTACAGGAAACAAAATACATTAGTTACCAATAGTCATCTATTAAAACAGCAGCAAGAATATATGCTTTCTGATCAGAAACAAAACTATGTTAACCTAAACTATGAGGATGATCTTCTTCTTCTATAGAACATTCATAGTGACACACACCAGGGTGGAGTGGTAGAGAGAGAGAGAGAGAGAGAGAGTTATTTACATACCATGTCATCTCAGAATTCCCAAACCCAAGTTGTGGCTGAGCAACATATCCAGGAAGTGCCATACCAACAGCAGGGACTCCAAGGCCACCAGGATGCTGACTTCCAAATTGCATAACTGCATAACCAACATCTAAGTGTTAATAACAACAGAATTACATTTGATTAACTCAGATAAAACACAGTGACATTCAACAGTTAATCAACTCATGATACATGCTATAGAAACACATAAAAAGGTCACAAAAACACTTGCTGCGCAATGCTCATATTTATGCAGGACCTATCAACAGGTGCAACCCATTGTGAGCATAAGCTACACCCACCAAGAGTTGGACATGAAAAATCAAATTTATGGAAAAATTACCAGGCAAAAGTGCTGCAGTGCCAGGGAATCTTTGATCACCTTGAACAACGCCCATTGCCCCAGTGGTTCCAATAACCTGAGCACCATTGTACATAAAAGACCCTCTTCCACTGCCTTGGACATTGCCTTTCTCTTTTCCAACTAAAGCAGTTTTGGACTTGCTTGGGCCTGAAGGAGACTCTGATTCTCCAAGTTCAGGAGAATTCCTGGATGAAGTTTTAGGTGGAGAAGGGGTTTGAAGTCCACTACTTGGACATTGACCCAGCTGCTGAGAAGCTAGCAAAGGTTGGACTGGAATTTGAACAGGCCTTGGCTGAACAGAAGAGGGTTGTGCAGAGACCCCATTAACTTGGTTAAGAGATGTGGTTGGATGATAACTAATCTGCGCTGGGATAGCTACACCCCTTCCCTGGGCCCTGGGCTGAAGAGACTGAGCCATAATAATGGGCGAGGTTCCAGAAGCCTGCTGCAGGTTGCTAGATGGCTTCCCAGTTACTGTACAAACTGACTCATCAATATAAAGCCTGCCAAAACCAATAGGATCTGCCACATTTTTCCCTCGGAGCAATGGATTGGAGTGGGGTTTAGAATACTTATCCTCCATTCCAGAAGGAGAAAGGATCCTACTGGCATTTCCAGATGGTAAATCGCTTTTCTGTGGGACAGAGATGTCGTGACTGGACGAGCCAGATGGATAAAATGGAGGAGAAGCAGAATTCAAGCTTGAGGCAAAAACATTTTTCCTGGGAGGAACTGTATCTGATTGTACATTTGATGTGTTTGCTGGTACTCTCCCTGAACTAGCATCTGAAGTTGTCTCAACTGCTTTCCCAGATCTTTTAAAAAAAAAAAAACAAAAAAATAAATGTCAAGACATGATCTGAGGAAGAGAGGACATCTAGAGATGGAGTAACAAAGCATTAGTAGTTTGAAGTTTTGACTCACTGTTTGTTTTGATTCATTGGAGGTTCCATGTTGCTCTTTGCAGGAGGTTCATACTTTCTGGGCCCTCTCCCTCTTACCGTCTTAGAAGTACGGTTTTGATTGCTACTGTTGTCATAACTTCTAGACTTGCTCCCTCTACCAAATCCCTGGTCCATACCTCGGTGCTTCCCACGACCTCGGAAGTGGCCTTTAGGTTTTCCCCTCACCTAAACATACAAAACAAGTGAGGAATAATTGCCACAAAACTAAACAGCCAAATAAAAGTCCAATGCAGTATGTAAACTACTTAAGTGAAAAACTATTTGATTCTGATCAAAATTGAAACAAAATAATAGCAGTGGGAAGGATGGAAGACCTCAGCAAAATTAGTGGGTTCAGAAGGCAAAAACATGGCTGCAATTTAGAGGAGTTGGCTTAGAATGTTTATCATTTCTGATGAGAAAAGCAGAGTGGGGGGAGGAATGCCTCTCAGCCTCCAATAAATTAAGCCTTGAATGTTCCTAACCAACTATCCTGGTTGGATCCACTTTTTTGCTTTAGAAAACTGACTTTTGGAAGCCTATAAGTCAGGATCCAATAAGCTTACCCGATAAAATGTGATCTTACAATTCCATCAAATTTAGGAAACCAAGATCTGTTTCATGCGGGATAATAATGCACTTTCCCAGCCCCCCCCAACCAGAAAAAGATTAGGTCGGAAACAAAGAGCCATCACTTATAGACAGTGTCAATGAAAATACTGACATGTTCAGAGCGTGTTTCTTGCGAAGTCATCTCTTCGAACTTATCATGCCCCCACTTCTGATCATCTTTTGATTCCCACAACTTCCGTCCACCAGGAGCACGCCTGAATGCAATAAAAGAAATAAATTAAGAGATCATGCATTCCCTCCCTTCAGTTAAAGAAGCATTTTACACAGAAAGCCAAAAGTTAGGTCCTCTTTGGTTACAAATATAATGATATGAAATACAGTATCTAAGTGGTAGTCATTACCAAAATATGCATTTCATTTTTGTTTAAGTTTTCTTCACTTTGTTTCACTCTTATCCAAACAACACCTAAGTTTGGGAAACCTCCGAACTCATAAGTGAGCGGATAAAATCATACTACTACTATAAAAGCATGAAGTCGAAAATGGCTATGTTTCTATTTCCTTAAAAGTCCTTAATCATTTGATTTGCATACAAAAATAAATAATACCCAAAACTGTAACTTTATTTCACAATATAATAACAACCAATATTAATTGCAATTCCATTTTCAAAAATACATAATCTCTTGATAATCATTTTCTTTCTTCTATGTAAATTAATTTTTGTACTACTTAATGTTTTTTCATTTCTTATCATTTTGTTTAGTTTAACTAGTTAGTTACTCTCTCCCCTCCTCTCAAATTATAGGAGATAAGTTACTATGCACACTACTACAAAGAAGAAACAATAAATATCTAATTTTTTAATCAAAATTAGAATATCAATAAACACTAAAAAGTCTATTTATGAGATTAACCTAATACCACATCAATTCCAGTGCAACTTTACTTCACAATTGCAAAATTGTAACTTTTATTCAGCTAATTCGGATATAACAACACTTCAAAACTTATAGTTCATAATAAAATGAACATGTCAAGAACCACTTAATATGTGTACATTGAAATATATAAAATTTTATAATTGAAGGTTTTGGATAATCATTCAACTCAACATGTCAAGAACCACTTAATATGTACATTGAAATATATGAAATTTTATAATTGAAGGTTTTGGATAATCATTCAACTCATTAAAAATAAATAGTCTTAAAATAAATAGTCTTAAGTTAGTTCATATTGTTATGAAATTAGAAATCAAATTACCTGAGATTTTCTTCTTATATGTTAGCAATATTTCAATTGCCTCCAGCTAGTAGTATTTCAATTGTCTCTAGTATCTCAAACTTATTCTAAAAATGATTGGATAATTATTCAACTCATTAAAAATAAATAGTCTTAAGTTAGTTCATATTGTTATGAATTTAGAAAACAAAATTTACCTGAGATTTTCTTCTTATATGTTAGTAGTATTTCAATTGCCTCCAGTTAGTAGTATTTCAATTGCCTCTAGTATATCAAACTTATTCTTTAAAAAAAGATAAATATAAAATCATTGTATCAAAATATAACTAAACACATAGAATAACTAGAGATAGCCACAAAAATTCCAATTATCCATGCGGATTTTGTTTATTAGCCTTAATCATGCATATTGCATTTCTAAATAAAAATGAGTAAATTTAAAGACACCCCACGACAATTGGAAAAAAGCATTGACACCCCCAAAAATATATCAAATTAGCAGTGACATCCTAGAATGCCTCTTAAATTTTCACAATGGTAACCTCTGTTAGCAAATGCCGTTAAGTCATGGTTAGATAATTTCACAATTCCTATATCACCCTTACTCTGTTGTGACTTTACAATGTTAACCCTGAAAAATATTGACTCCTAATTTTCATATTATTTCTTCCTCCATAAATTCCTTCTTCTTCCTCAATTTTCCATTCTATAGTATAAAATATACAATAATACAACTAACGGTGTATTCGTCATCTTTTTAACTAATTATCCTTCTAACGGAAAAGGAGGTGATTGTCAATTTGACATACTTTTGGGGTATCTACGCTTTTTGCAAATTATCTTGGGGTGTCCCTGAAATTTTTCCAACAAAAAAGAATGCATAATGTAAAACAAAATAGTTCTAAATCACGAGGAAAAAATAAATGAAGTAATCTTAAAATGCTTCACTCAATTAGTATTTATAATAAACATCACAATTTTAAACACCTCTTTGTGTTCGCTTGATTCACTTGTTTCACTACTTCACATTACATAGTTTGAAATATTATTTGCTTTCATAATACATCCAACAAATAGAGTATTATGAGATCTATTAGTAATTTTCAACATAAATGTAAAAACTAATTAATTACCATGTCTTTTCTATAGAATTTAATTTCCATGCCATATATGTGAGATATATTACTCCCCAACTTTGTTTGATCTTTTTTCTATACCCTCATATTTGGTTACTCGTGCATCTGCACGTGGAAGTTTACTGTTATCAACATATATGTTTTCAAAGCCTAAAAAAAGCATCGAATCTATACCAAAAGTTTGAGAAATCTTTGCTCCTCTGATACGATAAATGCAAGTTATAGCACAGTGCATTATTGTCGGAAGTTTATTAGTAGTTCCCTCTCCATCTCTCTTCAATGTTATTGATTCATTCGGATTTAACCCTTTAAAGAAATCCATTCTACACTACCCCTCCTGTTGGGTTAACAACAATTCTCATATATAACATTAGATTGGGCATGCCATCATTCTTATAAAATTATGGTCTAATGGATATAGAATTGATTCAAATGCTTCTATCAATTGCCCATTAAAAGGCTTTTTCATGCTATGCCCCAAACACGCTAAGATAATCAATTATTTCTCATTAGTCTATCTTACAAGAAAACTTTTGCTCCACATCATTCAACTAATGATGAAATTGTTGATAAGTAATTCAAACTAGAATACTGAGGGTGGAGCTTTGAATAACAATTAAATTGCTTCATTGTGACCAAATGTGAGTCAACTGATTCATAAACCTCTCCATGAATCAGCAGTTAAGGCTGTGTACATTATGACCATTCTCAGACATTACAATATACTTTTCTTTTACGTTTAAGATGATACATTGCTGTTCAGAACCTCGTAATCCAAAAAAATATGAAAAGGACAAATATGTCATATAAAAAAAAAAGATATGCATAAGACATTAATTCAGAATTCAAGAATCACTAATAGATGACTGGATTGGTTTGGTTCAAATAAAAGCTCAAACCATAACTCGGTCCAAAAGATATTTCAGATGAGGTCTCATGAACAAGACAAATCTTATACAATGATACTTGGGACCCAATCTGAAGTTCCTACATATCTTGCAATTCCATGGAGTCCAGACTTCCTGCAAAGTGGGGCTTAGTTGGAGTCTCATCTTTTTTGTCATTAAAGTGATGTAATTGGCTTTGATTAATGACTCTATCAGTCCAGTCAAGATTTCAGTAGTTTTCTTTTATCTTATTTAGTTTCACTGTCTACCTGAGATACACATAGATATGTATGGAGAGTTCGAGCTGCTATTAGTCATCATTGACTTTAGGATGTTTAAGTCAATAACTTCTAGTTTATTTTTTCATCTTCATATGAGGTTAGTTAATTCTTCTAACTACATGTAATGCTTAACAGCCCCCACGATTTGATGGATGGATTGGTTTTTCCTTAGTTTGGACGTTGGATTGAGATGGCACCCTCCTCCCATGTTTCTCTGTATTCCTTCTCTCTCCACTCAATCTTCTCCTCATCCTCGCAATTCCATTTCTTATCATTACAATTCCTAGCTCCCTTTCATTCTATCTCAAAAGAAAACCAACCAAAACGGATCAGTGATTTGATATACATCAATCACACTCTAAATTTCAGGGAACACCATTTATTTTTATCAATGTGTGGCCTACTTCATACAGAAACTATCAAATCTTGTATTCACTCTCCCCTTCAGATGCTTAAAATGATCCCCATTCGTCCACTGAACTGCTTAGGGTAATATATTCATCTTCAAAAAAAAAAAAAAAAAGATAATGTTGCCAATAATGATTGTCAAACTGTAGTGATCGACTTGTAGTTGTGACATCTCTCCCTCAAAACCATAAAGCGTTATTTTATTTTATTTTTATATAAAGAAGAATCCGAGTATACAATGAATACCTGTGTCGACCGCCGCCATTGTCTCTGAAACGGTCATCGTGCATGTAAAAAGCACCAGCAGTCGGCACAGCGAATGGCTCGTTCTCCTTCTTCTCCTCTTCCGCCTGATTATGATTGTTATCGTGATACTCGCTTGGCTCACGGTATGTAACACCACCAGAACCCGGCGCTGCGACTTGAACGTCGAAATCGCCTCCATCGACATCAGCTCTCCCCTCGAATTCCCTTTCTTCCTCCTCTGCTTCTTCTTCTTCTTCTTCTTCTTCTTCTTCTTCCTCTTCCACATCCTCCTCCTCCTCCTCCTCCGCATTTTCCTCTTCTTCTACCTCATATTCTTCTTCATCATCATACGCAGGTGCTCCGCCTTCATCCTCCGATTCACCATCCGAACCGATACCAGGCATTGTGTCCTTCCTCAGAGGCTTCTTACTCTCATCTTCATCTTCTTCCTCGTCATCGCTAGCTTCCCTCCTACGTATAGCCAAGGTCCGCATCACCTCTTCTGGATCGCTCTCATAATCCCCTTCTTCCTCACCTTCGATCGCCATCAACTCTTCAATTAACCAAAAGAAAATCTCAAATCCAATCGAACAGAACAATACCCCTACAAAATATACGAACCCTATACAAACTCACTGCTTGAAAGAATCCAATCTGAAGAGACTGAGAACAAATTTAAAAACCTAAACCGATCGGAATCCAATTTGAAGATGGATTTCAATGCGATTCGGCTTTCGCTTTTCCCTTCAACCAAAACCCTTAGAACAAAACAAGCCTTGTTCAACGAATAATTTGGCGAGTTAAGATTTTTTTTTGCTCTTTCATCATCAAACGGAAATAAGTTTTTTGTCCACGTGGAATCGAACTTCCATGAAAAGTAACGCAGAGTCTATGGATGGATTATCACTAAATATAGGGGTAGTTACGGAATTTGCCAGAAACACCGGGAAAGTGGGAAACCAAGCGCAGGACGGAAATGATAGCCTTCCTGAGTTGTTGCTGAATCATTCACTGACACGTGGGCTTTTGTCTTTGAAATTAAGACGTGGGCTTAGTGCGAGCAGTGCTTCAGGCGGGCTTTAGTAATGAGAGGTGAAGCCTACCTAATGTTTAAATAATAAAGCGTAAAGATGTAATAAAAGGCGCCAACGCAAAGGTGGAAAAGTGTAAGGATGCGAACCCTTTAACCGTATCGAATCGCGCAGTCTAAAACCGCACTGTATCATACCGTTCAAAATTTGGTACGTACCGTAATCGACACCAAATTTCTTCAGTACAGTTCGATTTTAGGTGCTCATACCGTCGATACGTACCGAAACCGTACCGAATTGGTATCGTACAAAATTAAGAGATATAAATTGTAATTTTACAATTAAAACACTTGACATTTTCCCTATCCCTAATTCCCTATTTTAGTTTTTCGTTTCATCATTCAATTCTCTTCTTAGATTTACTTGTTTTGTCTCTATTAATTAGATTTATTTGTTTTATCTATGTTAATTTAATATTATATCATTGATTGATCACAATTTCATTAGGATCTTAATAAACTAATAACAAAAGTGGTATAACTGTATAAGTCATTTGTACAAAAATTGTACAGTACTAAATACCGTGTTTAAACCGTTTTCCCGTACTGATTTAATACCGAAATCATACCAAACCATTTTTGTAAATACCGATTCTGTACCGTACCGTTTAAATTCAGTACGGTACGGTGCTGATTTTCAGTATTCAAAGTTGGTACAGCACCGAAACCGTACCGATTGACACCCTTGACTCTAGTGGTTGAAACCAACACTAACATGAAGAGGTTCCAAAATATCCTAATTTTGTCAGCTTAATATAACCGCTTTGTATCCAACAAAATAAATAAATAAATAAAAGTAGTAAAAGGTTCCAAAAAATAAGAAAATTGAAATTTAAGAAAAAACAGACTTATAAAACGTTCGCAGTTTTATCTAATTATGTTTTTACTTCAAAAAATGTAGCCCTAAGTGCTTCTTTTCTTTTCTTTTTTTGCTTTGCCTCATAGGGTTTGGTGCTACTTGAGTCCTTCAATTGGAATACTCGACCGATGTCCATCCAAAGGAAGCAAGGGTCATGCTTTCATGGCGTGTGGTAAGATACATGATTTAGTTATATATGAGAAAGTTTTTTTTCCCTTTTGGAGCTGAGGTGTTTTCAATATATAAACTTATACATAGAGCCAATGATGACTTAATAAAGCGTTTAAAGGCCCAACCTCCATAGAATAGATCTTGGGTTCGCACCCATTCGGCAGCATTAATGCTTCCTTGAGGATTTAATCGTGGTAAGCACAAATTGGCCCAATCTTAAGGAAATTCAAATTTTTAGTCTTTTACTTATGAGGTATTAGTTTTTCTTTAAATTTATTGCATGAAAAGTGTTGATTAAGTTGATGTTGGAATCAATATATGATTTAGTTATAAATGAGAAAATGGATTGAGTTGGGGTTGCAGTCAATAGTCATGTTGAACGAGAGCTTTAGACGTTCAATAATGGAGAAGTGGGGACAGCTCCATGCCATTCATATAGTAGAGGTCCCACCTAAGTATTATGCATGGTAAGGATGATTTTTCATCCCATTTCTAATTGCCTTCCATTTGAATTGTTTTCACTTGATCTCCTCCTTGCATTTTATCACTCTCCTAGTTTGACTTTTTTGATTTTTGTAATTTGCAATCTTTTCTATGTTTTATTTGTATACGTTGTACCTTTTATTTTTCCATTTGTGGTAGTTTTTTTTTTTTTTTTCATAATGTGGGATGTAGGCTGAAAATTCTCTTATGTAAAATCACCCAATTATTTCCCTCTAATAATTTAGATAGTCGTGGACCCTTGGAGGTGAGACCCCACCACATTAATGTTGTAGAGATGTTCGCCTCCCTCCTTCAAGGTCAGTGGAATCAAACTTGGGGGTATATTTGTCAATGCAGGGTTGGTAGGGTGGTAAGATCTATACTTCTTAATGGAGAGGTTATGGGTTCGACCCTTGCGACGACAAGCATCCCCCCTGAAGATGTAATAAAGGTGCGTGCAAGCTGGTCCAGATGAACCTCAAATAGCAAAAAATTAAAAAAATATATTTTGAGGGTATTTTGGCAATGTTTCCGTTATGAGATATCAATTTGTATGCAAAACTATTTTTTAATATTTTTGTGCTAAAATACAATTATTTGCTTAGAAATGCATGTCTGGAATTATATTATGAAAATATTAAAATAAGTTGGTGTTTGATGAACTCGTTAAAAGGTTTCAATCTTAACCAAATTTATCACTTTCGTTTATGTTATTTGATAAAAAAAAAAAATTAATATTACGCAAAAGATGTTATTCAAACCACTTTTCTAACTGATCCGTTTTTAAATAACAAAAAAACAAATCATTTTAACAAACGCCTCTAACCAGTTATTCCGTTCCCAAAAAACAGAAGAATGCCAAAAACATTTTCTAATAACGTTACCAAACGCACCTCAATAGAGCAAGTTCAATGGGCTCAGTACGTGGGCCAAGTCTTTTATGTTATGGGGCCCTTTTGGATATCAATTTCATCATGCATTTGGCTTTGGGCTTTAATTCTAAAATAGTGACGGATTGACATTTTTCCCTAATGTAATTAGGATTTAGGGTTTAGGGTTTAATCAACGCCTTATCCAAAAAAGTTTCCCAACCATGTGTTTTCTTGTTTAAATTAATATTATTTTGAAATTATAGTTGAAAAACATAAATCGAACGAGGGTAGGCACTCAAATGAAGTCAACATTTTAAATAAGGGGGGTGTTAAGATTGAATCATAAAACATCATTGTCAAATAGACCTGGGGTGTTTATACACGAGTCATGATAGACTCAACTAGCTTAATTACTTTTAACAACATTGCAAGATCAATTTACTCGGTAGTTAAATCGAAAAAAAAAGAAAATCATATTACGAAACAATAAAAGTCATAGACAAAATCTCTCAACTCCTTGATGTTGTTTCTCCAAATGTATTGTTGTGTGTTATTTATTTTAAAATTGAAACCATTTTTTGTATTTATTTTTTTATTATATAGATATTTATTGTATTATTTAAATAAATAAAAAATAATGAGAAGATATACATGAACTTGCATTTGCAACGTAGTAGCTCGACGGTTTGGCCGCTTTCCACTCCGTGGCTGACATCTTCAGCCTTAGCTTCAGCTCTGTCTTAATAAAATTTGTTTACCAAAAAAAAAAAAAAGTTTGATATGCATGTGAAGTGAAGGTCTATTGTTAATAAATACGAACAATACACTGTGCTAAGAGTCTCTTGTTTGCTATTTTATTTTTTTTGTTTGGAGTAGAACTAAGAGCCTCGTGTCATACAACTGACATTTGCAATAAAATCAATTGATTTCTTTTTTTTTTTAACATTATTTTTTCATCAATTTTATAGTCAACCAAATGACTTGACAACAATAATTTCACTTTACCCCATTTGCAATCAATCAAATAACATAAAAGAAAAAATAGAATCAATTTCACTTTCACTCACTTCCCTTTCTCATTTCTTCTGCAATAAATCAATGGATCAATTGTATTTCCTATAAATGCATCCACAACTTTATATTTTTGAATTATAAAAACAAATATAAATAAATTCCAATAAATGAGGAATCACCTTTATTATTTATATAGATCCTTACACAATCACAGGTTTAGAATTTATCATAATGAAAAAGAGGACTACGTTGCATGCGTTGTCAACCAAATAGATAGATGTAATGTTCTTTGCCACTAAAGGTGAAGAAAGAATCTCTTTATTAAAGTGACTTGATATTATAATAAAATGATGCTAAGAACAATTTGAGTGTGATGGATGAATTTTAGATTTTAGGGCTTCTGTTTGGCAATTGGTGAACTGTACAATTTTGCTTTGGAAAGTACTATAGCAAATAAAGGAATTTGAAAGGCTTTAATGGGTTTTGAACCAAAATCAATAACCTAATTGCAATTCTTTAAAAAATGACAAATACATCCAAGAACGAAAATGACCTTCCCATGATCACAAAATTTGTTTTTAATGCAAAAATAAATAGCAGATTGAAAAACATCCTCTATATATAGACACCAAGTTTCATTTTGTTAGAATCATTTCTACTCATAATTTATTGTGGTCCCATAGTCTTACACCATTCCATGAGGACATTATGATGGTTGAGATATCAATATGTTGGGCGGTCCAACTTTACTTGGTTTTGGGCTCAACACAAGGGACCCACCCATCCAGTTAGATCGAAGCTTTCATTATGACAATTTCTGTTTACCATCGTATAAGTATTTCCAAGATTTAACAACTTTGATTTTACTAATTTTATAATCATAATCGTTGGATCTTGAAAAAATTATATATTTCATTAAAAATCATATAGTTATCTCCTACGTGACTACCAACACAAACTCAAATGTGGGACTCAAATTGGATAATAATTTTTATTTTGATATTTTTGTATAAATAATAAACTTAACATTGATATCAAAGTCAATTGATACCTATAAAATTAATTTGTTTATGTTTTTGTCTTGTTGGGGTTTAAATGTGTCCAAGTTTGTAAAAAAAAAAAAAACCCAAGTTTAATTAAGAAAAAAAACCAAATTAATTAGTTCTTGTCGTTCTATTTATGGTGGCTTTATTTTTAAGCATCCAATAACTTCGGAACTACTTAACTATCAAAATTATATGATAATTTATTCTTCTTCTTCTTATTATTTTTTAATTAATATTTTGAACGTGTAAGATCAGTGGTCGAAGTAAGAATTGACCCTCCAGTAAAATAATGTGATTAAATGATTGTTCGATGGATTTAAGAACTTGAACCGGTCTTGGTTTGGTTAGGGTTGAATCAAATTCCATCAAAATCCTTCAGACAAAACCAAATCATTAAAGAACATCCGATCCGGTTTGAAATTCGGTCCTCTTTCTTACCCGACCGAACCGGAACAATGCAAATGCAAACCTTGTTAAATGTAAAACCGCATCAAAATCGGGAGACAAATTAAGAGCAAACTTATGTAGTTAATACGTCATTAATTACGCAAAAAAGTCACGATTAAATGGAGGTTAGACAAAAAGCATATGCGATAATGATACGTGGAACGTGGGACCCATGTACGGGTCCTAAACCTGTCATGTGTTTTTTCGATGTTAATAATATAGTATTGCAATTTTCAATTATTCTCTTTTTTTGGTTGGGTAAAATAATTTGCAATTGTTCTCACTGCCCATAAAAACTGAATAAATTCCAATGGGCCCACCAAGAGGTTTGTTCGATAGATCTAATCTGAGAATTGGGTCCCAAGACCACTTACTTCGCCGGCCCATTACCACCGTCCATTACAGTTGGGTTACTCATTTAATTTAATTCAAATTACGTGTTTAATAAGAGGTGGACACGTGGGTGATAAGTAGCTGATGGGTATTACAGTCAATTCGTTCTAGAATGTCGGCGAACGAGAGGTTGAGTTTCTGACGGCGAACAGGATTTGAATTTCTCTTGGTACGGTTTGGTACTGCAATGATTGGTCAAGATTCAATAAGAGCCTTACATCTTACAGATGCTCTTATCTACCGTCAGATTGGCATGTCTCTACACGATGAATACATGAATCCAAACTGATTCTTTGCTAACGTCGAAAGATGCCCACTTACGCGGAGCGTCTTTTATTTTATCAACGAACGACTGCAGGCTTTTTCGGTTAAATATAAATAAATAAAGTAATGTAAATCTTACTTGGGGTACTTATGTAATTTAGGTAGTCAATTATTCCTGATTTTCCTTCATCTCCTTCTCCGGACAGGCAAAAGCCGGTATTGTAACCGGTAAAACCGGCGAAGTTTTCGCGGTGAGTCGCGAAGAAATGAGTGTTTCCTCTCACTGCTGCGTCGTTTTCCTTCGTTCTCTCTCCTCCGTTTAGGAAAATAGAATATAGATTTTCTGTATAGACCATCGATCTCAAACCCTAAAAAATCTCAAAAATACCTGTAATTCATGCATTTGGTGGATCTTCGTTGCTGTTCGTCATTTCTTTTGGAGGATTTCTTCAGCTTCAGCTAGATATCAGGGGTTGAATTGCTTACGAATCAGGTCTCAGCTGAGTCTTTTTCTACCCTATGACTTCATTAATTTAATTCGTCGCTTCTGGTATCTACGCGCTATATCTTCGGATCGGCCCTTAAATCTATGAGTTCGATGTGGATTTGCACTTTTGAGTTGAATTTTCGTCTAAACTACTAAAATCCGTGTTAATTTTGTTGTTTTTGTTGATGTTGTGGATTTTGATATCCAAAGAGGCATGTTCATTTGAAGATTCTTCTTGTTTCGCTTATTCTCTGCTCATTTTTTGGGGGCTTTAAATATTATCAGGTAGAATTTGAGGAATCTCTGGAAAAATGGCAAGTCGGTTGAAGGAAGACGAGAAAAATGAGAAGATCATACGGGGTCTCCTGAAACTTCCTGCGAATAGGAGATGTATCAACTGTAACAGTTTGGTATGCATTATCAATATCTGCTTCTTTCTTTTGTTGTTCCTTATATTCTTTTCTTAATTCTTAATTTTGGTTTTCGGGAAAGAGATCTACAGTCAAAGTGAAGCCTACATGCAATGTATTACAAATTCCGTTGGTATTTTATGTATTAAATTTAACTTAACGAATTAAGAAGGAGAAGGTGAGGTAATCAGGAGTCGGGACAGCAAGAATATCGGAGCTTTTGAAATACGGAAAGTTTCTGTAATCAATAATACCTTTACCCTCCTCAGGCATTTGACACTAATTGTGACGATGGTCAAATTTTGGTTGGTTTGGTGTTCTTTTGTTGGGTGGGGAAGGAAGAAGACATTTCTGCAACTTATAAAGGCTGGAGAGAACGATTACCTCGATGTTTTCCTGTTACTTCTGTTTATGGTGGCATACTTGATTTCGAGGGTCAATGTTTAAGCAGTCCTGGGTTCAGTATTCAGTTGAAGAATTATTTAGCTAGTGCTCATCATAACTTGAAAAGCCACCTTGGGGTGTAGTACTCTTGCTTTAATAATTCTTTTAATTTTTTGCTACTCAGGGACCTCAATATGTTTGCACCAACTTCTGGACATTTGTTTGTACAACCTGTGGTGGAATACAGTAAGTGCTTTAATCATCTGTATGCAACAAAGCGTTGGTTATTATCTTTCTCTTTCTGTTATATTTTCAACATTTTTCGTAATGTAATTGGGCATCTAGTGTGTTATGAGTAATGACATTCTGTTCGAGATTGTAAGCATGAGAAATTATTGCTGTTCAGGGGCAGAAAATCTTGATAAATAGGGCAACTACATTCAATTATTAATTTTAAGGAGAACCTGGTCTGAAGCAGTAGGCCACAAAATAGATAATCTCCCCGTATAAGATAAAGTTGGCAAACTACCCTAAAGTGATGAATTATGTCCTTTCTGACATGCCCCTGCACTACTGTTGCCTGTCTGACCAGAAAATCCTTTCTGTAGTTTTGATTTCCTATTTACGAATGGTTGTTGTGCTGACTAACTTTTATTATCTGTGTTGGAAAACAATTACAGTCGGGAATTCACGCACCGTGTAAAATCAGTATCAATGGCTAAATTTACTTCACAAGAAGTTAGTGCTCTTCAAGGAGGGGGAAATGAGGTACAGTAGAGAACATATTGAAAGATTGATTTGGTTCCCCCTGCCCCTTCTTTTGGATTGCTAATCCTAAATATGACAGGATGTTGATCCTTAAGTAATTATCCGTATCTCTCGTTTTCTGAATTTAATTTCTTTTGGGGGTTCTCACAGTGTGCTAGGGAAATTTACTTCAAAGAATGGGATTCTCAGCGTCATTCCCAACCAGATGGCAGGTTATTACGTTGTCATTATTTTTATTATTTTTGCATTGTCAGCAATAGATGAAATTCTGATTTGAAGTTTCACTTCCAGTAATGTTGAGAGACTCAGGGACTTCATTAAGCATGTTTATGTGGATAGAAGATATACTGGTGATCGAAATATTGACAAGCCTCCTAGGGTGAAAATGGTAAGCCGAGTTCAGCCTCTCCTTTTCCGTAAATAATGTAAACAGACAACTTTAAGTAAAGTACATGAATGATGAGTATGTTATGAGCCTTCCCAAAGCCCACAGTGGTGGTAGACTTGTTCATTGTGATTGCACCTCCTTTCCCCCCACCAAAAGAAGAAAAAAAGAGAGAGGATGGAACCAACTCCATTTTTGTACTTCTGTTTGTAAGTTTGAGCTCATGGTTGAGGCTTTTTCCCCTACCTGTTTGGTCTGAAACTTGTGAGGTTCTACTGCATGGACTCACCAGTGTTTACTTGTGACAAATTGTGGTGGATACCAACTGTCATGAAGAATTATTATGAATACCTTAAAGTTTTATTTATAAGATGTCCTTAGTATATTATTGGCTTGGTCATTCTGATGATAACCCAGAAAATGGTCTTGATTGGCTGCTATATCCAACAAATTTAGTGTTTCTGGTAATTAATGTGGTCATGATGTAAGCAGTTGAAACTTCTGAACTTTTCATTCATCAACTGTTGCTTTGTGCAATCAGCAGGGTGATAGGGAGGATTCTATTGAAAACAGAAGGTTTGACACATATCGTGGGGGTTCTCGTAGTCCACCTTATGAGGATGCTTATGAGCGTCGAAATGAAAGACATGCTTCTGGTGGTAGAAGTGATGACAGAAACTTCAGATACAGTAATGATGAAAGGAGAAGTCCTGGATATGATCAGCAAAGTCAAAGGCAAGCCAAGAGAAGTCCTGCTCGTTTTGAAGTGGTTGATGATAGGTTTCGAGATGATAGGCCTCCAAATGGCCGGCGATTTGAAGACCGCAGGTCCTCTGATGGAGATTCCAGGCTGGAGAGCAAGTCACCGAACCATCAAAAGGACTTAGATGCATCCAGTCCTCCAATGGTACGTCCTGTCAGAGATATCTTGGGGGAGGATGTTCCTCCTCTTCGGGTTGGTGAACCTCCTAAAGAAAATAATAAGAAGGCTGTGGATGGCTCAGCACATACGCAGGTGAAGTTCTTCTGAATGTGAAATTTGACTTGTTGCTGCTACCATTTCCTTGGCCAGAAAAAACACAGTTTGACACAAATAATATAGTTGGATGTTCTTCACCAGTTCTATTGTTCTTGTAGTAAATATTGGTTTTCATGAAAGTGCAGATGCATAAAATTCAGGGATACTGAGATAGTGTGCCTTTGCATGAAGTCCACATTTCGTTTTGTCTTTTAGATAAGATGGCTACTGTTGTAATTTCTTGTTGTGTTTGCATAAAATCTAGCTTTCCTCATAATCATGATAATCTGAGACCCTAGTTGCTTATCCATTTAGCTTGATCTGAGGTCTCTTTAAAAGTTTGCATTATGTGAAAATCACGAATAATCTGATCTTAAGCATAATGGGCTGGTTCGGCAAGGTCTGTGTGCCAACACCCCCCCTTCCTGTTTCGCTTTGGAGTTTATTGATTCTGAGATATTTTGTGAATAACTAAATAGACTCCTCTTTTGTTATTCAACTTGCTTAGACTATTAGACTTGATTAAGCAGTGAGACCCTGATTTTTGCACAGTTAAAACTGCCTGGTGGTGTGTATTGATAGTGGCAATGTTTTCACATTTGACAGACATATGACCTAGGTGTATTCTTAATTGGTATTGACTAGCCTGATTTTGGTTTATGATTAGCTTGCTGGATTTATTTTCTCTAGAAGTTTTGAAATAAATGTCACAGACTTGGGTACATGCTTTCCTTCTCATGATCAAGTTTTCCTTTGCTGGAAGGCGAGATTCAGTTGCTTAGTTTTTCTATGTTTTTGAAATTTAAAAGCTGTGTTCTGCTCTTGTTTCAATCTCCAGTCTTGTTTCAGAAACAGTAAACTGTGGATGTTCTCCAAAGATTGGTATGATAATTTACCTGAAATGAATAACATGACACGGCAATTTTTTCACCAGTAAAAGTGAAGGAGAAATGATATAAAATGCATAGAGTATGCAATGAATTTTTCGATTCCCTAATGGTCTTGTGGAGTATTTAAACCAGTTCTTTTTCAGTTAATCTAATGTATCATTAACTTTTTGGGCCAAAAGAAATTGTTGCATGCTAGGCACCCCCCTAGTATTCAGTAGGCAACTTGATTCTCTGTGAAGGACGAATTGTAAACCACCCTCCGTTTACACTGTTTGCTGGAGGACAGATTGGATTCGTCCGTCACTTGACATTGCAAGAATAAAGAAAGGCAGATAGAAGACAGATGAAAGATGTGATTGGTGATTTGCAGGCTGGTTGATCTACATTTTGGCCTTATGGGAGATCCCTAAGCTCCTAAATCGGGGTGGTAGCAAAGGTTTCAATAGTAGAAAAAGGGTTGAAGAGGTTGCTCTTTAGCTGAACAAGGTGTGTGGGGCTTTATCCCTCTGGCTTTGAAGTGTCATGCAGGAAAGCCTTGTAGTATTTTAACCAATTAGTCTTTGAGGTGTATGATTCATTGGTTGAGGGGAGGGTTCTGTGGAATGTGTTTATTTTCAGGTTTTGTTTGGGATTTTGAATGAGATGTTTTGGCAACTACCATGGGCTTGCTTGCAGTATCTCTTAGTTCCTACACTAATGCCATTTTACTGGTCACTGGATTTGAACTGATTGTAAATCTTCTTCCTGCTCTAACTCTCTATGTATCTCACCATTCTTGTTGCATCTTCTTTTTCTCTTTTGCTTCTTTAGAAGAATGAGATTTTTTGGCAACTACCATGGGCCTGCTTGCAGGATCTCTTAGTTCCTACACCAATGCCAATTTACTGGTCACTGGATTGAACTGATTGTAAATCTTCTTCCTGTTCTAATGCTCTATGTATCACACCATTCTTGTTGCATCTTCTTTTTCTCTTTTGCTTCTTTTACTTTGTTCCCTGGAAATTGTGGGCTGAGCTATTCAGATAGTCAAACTCCAACAGCAATAGAAGCTATCCTGGAGTCCTTTGTAGCACCTCTTTTCTGCTTACAAGGAAACCGTTAAACCTGCCTGTATTTATTGTTCAGGTCCTAGGGAAACCCCGGTTACATGTGGCCCCCACATGTATTTTGTAATGCCTCCCTTGGGTGGACTTGAATGTAGGACCCCGTGAATGAGGCAAATCATCCTAAACCAAGAAAGCAAACCCACCGGGGGAGGGGTTGTTATTTTATGTACCACTTAGGAGTTGCCTGGTTATCCTGGATCTTGTGGGCTGAAATTATTGTATGCTTAATCTGAGAATTTGATTTTCTTGGGCTTTATTTTTGAATTGAAAGTTTATTTAACCTTCTAAGGGTTCTTATTGCTGAGAACTGCATCTTCCAGCAGCTTGGTGTCCCTTGATGGAAAACCTGTGGAATCCCAAAATTTATATTCTATAGCACCTCTTTGCTGCTTACGAGGAAACTGCTAAACCTGCGTGGATTTATGGTTCAGGTCCCATGGAAACCCGGGTTACATGAGGCCCCCCCACATGTTTTGTAATGCCTCACTTGGGTGGACATGAACCTAGGACCCTGTGATCGAAACAAATCATTTAAACCAGGAAAGCAAACTACCCGGGGGGGGGGGGGTGTTATTTTATGTACCACTTAGGAGTTGCCTGGTTATCCTAGATCTTGTGGGCTGAAATTATTGTATGCTCGATCTGAGAATTTGATTTTCTTGGGCTTTATTATTGTGTTGAAAATTTATTTAACCTTCTAAGGGTTCTTACTGCAGAGAACTGCATCTTCCAGTAGCTTGGGGTCCCTTGATGGAAATCCTGTGGAACCCAAAATTTATATTCTGTAGCACCTCTTTTCTGCCTACAAGGAAACCGTTAAACCTGCCTAGACTTATGGTTCAGGTCCTAGGGAAACCGTGGTTACATGAGGCCCCCCACAGATGTTTTGTAAGGGTGGACCTGATCCTAGGACCCTGTGATCAAAGCAAATCATCCTAAACCAGGAAAGCAAACCCACTAGGGGGGGGGGTTAGTTTATGTACCGCTTAGGAGTTGCCTGGTTATCCTGGATCTTGTGGGCTGAAATTATTGTATGCTGGATCTAAGATTTTTGTGTTTCTTGGGCTTTATTATTGAATTGAAAGTTTAATTAACCCTTAAAGGGTTCTTACCGCAGAGAACTGCATCTTCCAGTAGCTTGGGGTCCCTTGATGGAAATCCGGTGGAACCCAAAAAGGAGATTTCTGGAAGCTTGATTGACTTCGATGCTGATCCTGCACCCCCTGTGGTTTCTGATGCACCACAAGCACAACCAACGCCAGCACCTGCAATTCAGTCAGCTCCACAGTCTGCAACCAGTTCATACCCTGACAACAACAATTGGGCTTCTTTTGCTTTTGGTACACAAGAAAAGGTATCTCAGGGTCCTTCAAATGTGAACACACTGGAATCTGTATTATCACAGTTGTCAGCTCCAGCAGCACCGCCTGTAAGCAATATGTCATCATTGCCTGTTAGTACTGGTTTTCCAGCAGCTGTACCTGTAAGCAATATCTCAATGTCCCCACCTAGTGTGGGTCTCACAGCTGCTACTCTAGGCATCTCATCATCACATGGTCATGGTGCTCCAGTGGTTGCACCAGCAGGTAACATATCAGTGTTTCCTGTCAGTGGCAGTGCTCCAATGGCTGCACATGGAGGCATGACATTCAATAGTGGTGATACCCTTGTAAAGGCTTCTGATGGGGGCATATGGGCAAATGGGCAGCAGCTTCAGCATTCTTTATTTACAAGCTCTGAAAGTCAATCTGCTGCACATCAGGCCAGTCGCCCAGCTGGCGGGTTTCTAAATAATCAAGTAAGAATGTTGCTTCTTTCTAATGTTATAGTAACCATCATGTCTTCTACAATAACATTAGTTTTATAAGTGGGGAAAGGGTTTTCTTTATGGATCACATGGAAGGCTGATGTGGCCATTCATGCTGCTGTATTGATAGGAGATGGTAGGATATTTGATGACTTGATGACTGTTCTGCCAAAACTTTAATTGGATCTTTCCTCTTGGATTGTTCATTCCCGAGAAATCTATTTCAATTTTGTTAATTTTTTTTGGGGCAACTTCTATTAATGTGGCAAGCCTTAATTGGGCTAAAAAGATGCGGGGCTATCTGTGTCCAAAATTCAACCACCGAGTGAGTTGCCTCGTAGCATTTCTCTGACCCAGATAGAGAGGCTTTCCCTAGGTGACCACTTGCAGAATCTGTGCTACTATTGATGTTGTTCCAGTTTGTGGTGTAAGTTGTTGGCTGAAACACATTTTTGCCTCCCTGCAGCTTACTTCAGCTAATGGAGCTCCAAATAACCAAGTAAGACATGTGCCAACTAGGTTTTTTTTCTTAGTTTATTTATTTTAAATTCTTCTCTCTGTTGTTATTTGTTACTATAGTGTCTTTTGGTCATAGATCTTGTATAAGCTGTATGCTGATGTAGTTTTATGCTGCAGCTCACTCCTTCAGTCAGTGGAAATCCAACTCAGGTAAGACTCATGACGTTGCCTTTTCTATTATTGTTGCTTGTTTTGTACCATTGGAGGTTGCTGAGTAACTTCATTCATTATGGGTATATCCATGCTGCAGCTCACTCCTTCAGTCAGTGAAGCTTCAAATAATCAAGTAAGAAACTTGACATGATTTGGTCTTTTTCGATTTTTATTGCTGTCATTATTGTGGTGGTTGTAATTTAAACTGTTGGTTTTGACAACCCCCCCCCCCCCCCCAAAACCCCCTTTTTAATAGCAATTGGGATATGCCATTGCACAAAATGTGCCTGGAACTGTGAGTACTCCAACACCTCAACCAACTCAATCAAAGCCTGTCCAAGATGCCAGTTCTGGAGTTCCATTACAACCTGCTCCTGTGGAAGCAAAACCTACTGGAAGAAAAGAGCTGCCACAGGTAGAGAGTTATCTTTTATGTTCTTTGGTTTTTGTTAGTCATAATTTTCTTTAAATTTGATATAATGACGCTAATTTCTTGCAGGACCTTTTCACTTCAACCTATTCATCAATCCCTACACTTCAAGGCTGGCAAACTCGTCCACATCATGGAATGGGATTTGGCATGCAATACCCTACTGCTATGGTATTTGATATTCAGATTGATTATTGTGTAAATAGTTGATTTTGTGTGATATCTGCACAACGATATTGTTTAGTTACTAATTTGAAATGTGGAATAATCTTTGACAGCCGATAGCAGCCTTTCCCAATTCAGCAAAATCAAGTAACCCGTTTGACCTCAGTACCGAGCCAAGTTTAGGTCAAGCTTCAGTGGTATGTCTTCAATGGTGTTCTGGGAATTTCTTTACTTGTTTGGAAAATGAACTAAGTTTTGTAGGCTGTTAATTTGATTGTGTTTGAAGGCGTGAATCAAGAAATCTTGTACAGATCTTTTGATAGGTTTTTTGTATTTTCACTTTATGATGCTTTTTAATTTTCCTGTCATAGGTTTTAGGATGCCATATAACAATTATATATATTTTTTAAGTGGAATGTCATATTAGCTTTGGAAAACCCTGACTAGCTGCCTACCATCATTGGAAAGGAAACAATGCTTAATAAGGCATTCAGATCAGTGGACTGTGTTCTGTAGAATCTCAGCCATCATAGAAATTCATTCATTATTTGAAGTCTTGGGGCTTCTCTAGGACCTTGGATATGATTAAAGAAGTCTGGATTTTATTTACCTTTCATGAACCACTGAGACAGGTCTCTCACCATTAGTTTCAAGTCCTTTTAGAAGGAAAATAAAATGGAGATAAGAACTAGAGAAGTGAGCAAAGACACTCATAGATTAGGACTGGTATCAAGTATGGGTTTGAATAGAGTTGAGTCATATGTGCCTGAGGCCCCGAAGCCCTTGTACTTGGATTTGTACGGTCTGACCCCTCATGTCCATGTCAAAGTTTTTGGTGTCCAACACTCACACCCTAATAACATAGAGCATCAGCTTGTGGGGTAGCTCTCAGCTGGTTGCTTTTCCAGTTTTGTCTATATAAATTTATGCACTTTTAATTGATCAGGGGAAGTTGAAAATTATATTTGGTGGAATTATTTGATGCATTTAAGCCCCTTAATCCTGAATATATTTTGAGGAAGAGAAATTATTTAGGTTTTCATATTATCTTTTACTTCTGTAGTTTCCTTCGATGGCATCAATGCAAGGAGCACTTCCAAACATGGTGAGACCTACAAACTTATTGCGTACTGCCAGTGTCGGTAATGTACCAGCACAATGGATGCATCCACAATCCCCATCTTATGCTTCAACTGTTCAACCGCAATCACCATCTTATGCGTCAGCCCTGCAACCTCAGTCACCGTCTTATGCGTCAGCCCTGCAACCTCAGTCACCGTCTTATGCATCTGCCTTGCGTCCTCAGTCACAATCTTATGCCTCTGCCCTGCCTCCAAGTAAAATGCCAACTCCTGTCTTTCTATTTTGTTTAACCCCACCCCATCTCTTTTTGTTCTTTTCATTTTTTTCCAATTCTCCTCCCGTGACACTTTTCCTTGCATTTGGTTTAATAATGACAGGTGCATACATGGGTCAACAGGCATCCAGCAATATGCTTCCCTTTGGGTATTTTCTTCAGCATTGTTATTCTATTTCCATAAATAAAATGATAAATTTCGCTAATAATGTTACCTTCAAGGCTTAACAATTCTTTGAATGATAATTGAGCTTCTTGCATGCAAAATGAAATGTTGTATATGCTTCTTGAAACATGAACATGCTAATGCTTGTGAGTACATGTGTGCATAGACATGTGCACCTGCCGAAGCAAATAGGGACTGCCCAAGATAATAATAGAATGGTTAAAGATACAGGGAGGGGCTAAAAGATTTTGGAACAAGGACTGTCGAGGGCTTCTTATTCAAGGGATGGATAAGGTAGAAATGTTGGTGGAGCTGGGTGAATTCCTTAGGTTTCACGTGGTCAAAATAATTTCATCCATTAAGGATAGAAGATAAAAAGCAAACGCAGAAAAGGTGATGCAGGAAAAGAACATGTTTATCACCAACTCTGATGAAACTCGCTGCTGATGTGTGGGGATCTCATTTTAGTTTTTGGGTAGGACTGGAGTTTTTTGAATAATTGTCGTTTTATGATAGAATTGAATGGGAGAGGAAAGTGGGAGCTGCCTATTTCCTCTTCTTTTGGGTGTTTTTTCTTGTCTGTTAATTACAGAGGCAAGTATGAAGTTTTAAGATGTATATGCTTAAGAAAATGTGGATTTGAAGAGAAAGAAAGGTATGAACTCAAGTCGGGGAACAGCCTCTTTGCTAACCGCTGGGGGGGTGGGGTATGGCTACATAAATTTTGATCTCTCCTGGAACCCAAAGGTATTGGGAGCCCTGTGGACTAGGTATGCCATTTTCTATACATATATAGCCTCTCAAGTTAACTATGGATCCTTTTCCTCTTTTCCCACTCCCAGGGATGCAGATACACACTGGATAAATCTCACTTTAATACTGACATTCTTTGAACACCTGATCTCTGCATTATAGGTGTAAGTGAAGCGCACCATTGTAGTTCAGAAAACCTTTTTGCCTAGATAAAAATCAATTTCCTGTTTGATAAAAAAACAACAGTTTACTGAAACCCGTGCTTTCTGCGAGGTCATAGTAACAGGTAATGGCAAATAAAATGTAAGAGTGGTGTGGTTAAACTTTCCTGCATTTTTTCTTATGTGATGTCCAACTTCAAGTAAGATCTGAAAATGATCACCTCACTGCCGTCACCTGCAAGTGATTCATCTGATAAATTTCTTGAGCCCAAGAAGTGGCTGAGGGTTGGTTTGCAAGGTGAATTACCACTTATATATTAGCCATCAGACTTTTTTCCCTTGTGAGTTGGTCAGTGTGTTCACTTACTTGCCCATGGGAGAAGCAACTGTTGAGTTGAGCTAGCTGGCTCACCCAAGGTTGATGTAATCACTATGGTTAGTTTTTAGGAATGACGGATACTGATTTTATACTTTAGAAGAAAAAAAGTTGATTATTAATGAGTAGTCTTTCCATGCGATCCCCATATAAAATTTATTCTTTCTGTTTGTTGTTGCAGTCACCAAGGAGCTGGGGGTGCTGGTAATGACGGAGCTGCTTTTGGGAACTTGAGTATGGATCAGCACCTTGCTGGCAGATATTCACTGCCTGCAACACCAAATTCTTTTTCTTCTGTTGGAGGAAATCCATTTGGATAGACATAAAAGACAGAGGGTTCTTGATGCCATTTAGAAAGCAGCATCTTGCTGTTGCAACCTTATTCACTTGGAAAGTTTTGATTTGTTCTGATTGAAGAACAACTTAAATGTTTGAGAATGGGAGTGGTATTGTCATGCATCTCTGAACAGTAAAAGGTTTAATATTTAGCAAGGCCACGCATTAAGATGAAGGTGAAGAATAGAAGAGCAGAGAAGAGAGGGAAAGATTGTCCAGAAAAGCAATGTGGTGGTTGGCATTTCTATGTGGGGACACCAGTTTACTATTATTTTTTTTAGTTTGTGTTTTATGTAAATCTAGTTATTATTTGATAATACGTTCCGTCAGGTGTTTGTATGTTTGCCGCTATGGCGATTGTATTTTATTTGCTTATTGCCCGTCAGGTTTTGTACTTCACAATCCCAATTTTTCTCTCCCCAGGCTTCCAAGAAATATGGAAAAATTAGGCCGGTTTCGCCATTTCTTCCGCAGTCACCCCTGTAACATTGTGTTCTTTGAGTCCTGTAAGATTTTTGGTAGTGTTTTGGAGTTTCCATTGCTGATGAAACAAATCTACAAATATGGTTTTGATGTTTGTTGGTGATTGTAGTGTTTCTGGCCTGTGTGCATCAAATGAAATTATGTCTTCCATTAGAACTGGCTGTAATTTGAATAATGAAGAAACTCATTGTGCCATTTATTCATTTTATTTATTTATTTTTTGGGGTGGCATGAAATTGAGTTGTATCTGCAGTAATTTACACGGCTGGATGATATTGTTGGCAAGAGTAATGTCAACTGCAAGTGTTGGCTATAAAAGAAAAAAAACTGTCTTAAATTGTATTTCATCTGAATGCTTCATGTTTTGGTGTTTCTCTTCGATGTATATTATTATGAGCCACCGCATAATTGTTCAGTATATGTGAGGGAAAAAAATCTCTCATGGTTCAGTAGACGTAGGGTGATGGAAAAAAGAAAAAGAAGAAAAAAAACCCTCATCAAAACACGACGCTTTGAAGCCATTTCCAAGTGAGCCATTTCCAAGTCATCACTAAACATACCGGACCAAGCAGAATAAATCTTCATAGAGAAATAACATAACCAGGAGAACAGTCCATGGAATATGAAAACTAAGGGAAAAGAGGATATTAAAAATGGTCAAAAAAAAAAAAAAACCCATTGATGAGATCTGAAACCCAATAAACCAAATGGATTGTGGATGCAAAAAATTTCTGTTGAGAAACTCACCCACCACAGCCAGGTGTGCGATCCGGGTTGAACACCGGATTAGTCAAGGCAAAGCCTTGGAAACCGGATTTGGCATCCAAATAAAAAATAAAAAAATAAACCAAATGGATTGTTGTACAAGTCCACTCAGGAACTAAATAAGCATATTCCAATTCCTAGCGTTTTTCTGCTGGTGCACTTTTTAAGTCACAGTGATGTACCCTCCATTTCTGGAGAATATATCACAATGCAGCAAATATAATTAGATGAAATCAAAATGGAAAGGAAGAAAAAGCTCATTTAGGTCCCAAACTCATGGAGATTGTAAGGATGTCAGAACTCCATTAGTTGCCTTCGTCTTCTTGGGCATTTTGAAGGGCTTAGGTAAGTCTTCTTTGCTTCCATGGTGGCTTTGTTTTGTGCAGTACCTGACTAATATGACCGTTTCAAGTATCTTTATGAACTAGTTTATTTGCCAAAATGTTCTTGTGCCAAGTAAAACTTCCTCCGAAGATATAATCCAATTACCAGCTATCTGATAGAACGTGGTTCTTCCAATGCCTGTGTGATTGCATTGCATGCTCAACACATGTTTTCACTTAGTAACCCACTGACAATCTAATAATATATGGAATAGTTTTCTTTCACTCTGCTGTTTTATATAAATTCAAAATGAGTCATGCATACATTTACAGACTTCACACTTATTACCAGTACCATTCCTGAATCTCAGGAAAACAACTGAGATCAGTTTTCTACCATGACCTGCTAGTAGCACTCAGAAACGGGTGGACAAAGCAAATAAACGCAAGAATATTAAGAAAGAAAAGTCATGAAAAGAGAAACATAAACAGGAAAAGAAAAAAAAGGAGGAGAGATTTAAGTGAGAAGGGGCATGAGAAATAACCTGAGAAAAGGATAAAATCTATGAGTGGAGCAGATAATGAAAGGTAACAGTCACACAATAAACAGAGATTCGTACACCTTTATTAATAGACCACAACAGAGGTTTAGACAGTAGAATCCAGAAAGGAGCAGAAAATGAAAGGAACAGTCACAATAGAGAGAAAAATTTGTGAACCTTTATTAATAGACCACAAATGAGGTTTAGACAGCTTCGGTTTCGAATTTGGGTCAAGTCAGTTCCACCACAGACACAATGGCATCAACCAGAGTCCCCTCACAGTTGATTGCATCTAAAAAAATGTTTGATTAGTTCAGTAGTGAACACTAGCTCACTGCATATCCATGTCAATATCTCAATTAGTTGTCATAGGTTACAGTGCACTGAATCAACAATACGTGACTTAGAAACACTCACAGGAAGTTTGGGCCTCAACTTCCTTATGAAAACCAACATAGGACTATAAGGAATCTAACCCACTTATGTACAATAAAGGCGGAGAGAGGAATCTATCATGCATTAGGATCATAGAAAATTCTCAAGTGTATAACAGATAAGATTCCCAACTCAAGTAACTTGGCAGAATCTGTAAACATCAATTTCAGCATCAATAACTAGTCACGTGTAAGCACAAATTAACTTCTGTTGAGCCGGCCAGAGTCTGGTGCAAGCATCTGGTTCTTTACAGGTACAAGAAGGTGGGAGGCATTTCTTGACAGCCTCGAGGAATTGAGTATAGGTGCTTATTTGATTTGACTTTTCTGTACATCAGATAAATCTGTGTGAAGAAATAAAGAATTATAATGACATATTTTCTTACAATTCAAGTGTTTTCCATTGTCCGTCTGTTCTTCCATATCAGTGGGGCAACCAGCATCCATACTGCAGAAGATCAGATCTTTTTTTAGTTAGAATATTGGGTTCCACAATAATAACATCTGCAATTAATTGTCTTGATAAAATGGGCGTCGAATAAAAAGATATGAGTTTCAAATTTTAACATGAACCATGGAGACATATGGGGATGTAAATGACTAGAGAAAATTTGTCCTTAACAGAGTTCATGTGGATTTTCATAGAAGTGGCTAGGCAACCCATTTAACTAATTCTACCTAGTGGCATTGGGCAGACATAGGTAGACCTCAGCATGTCCTACCTGAATGTCAAGTTTCAAACTGAAATGGGTAAGAGATGCTGAGGTCTACCTATACACAGAATCCATGGATATGCATGGGAATGTAAGAGATCAAATTTTAAGTCTGAAATTGATCTAGACCAATCCCACCATAGCCAATTGATCTAGACCAATCCCACCACAGCCAATTGTCAGGATTTCCATGTGGCACGTCTAGATGACTTCCAGCAATTGTTTAAGTGATATCTAGTATTCAATAAAATGAAATTCAGATTTGAGCTTGGATCACGGGTTGCGGTATGACTAAGCTGACAGGAGTTCAGCAGTATATATTTGGTTTGATTGAGTTCCTTCACAATTCCTATGCATGGTGATCTCTAGGAAAATCATGTTTGAAAAGTTGTCATGTGCTTACAGTAAACACAAACTGCTAGCCATTCATTGACAATTCTGACCCATGTACTGGTCCAACCTACATCAATCGTCCACCTGCAAAATTTAAAAATTGTTCAGTATGTTTCAAATGGGGGGAAGGTCTATCTTGGAATTTTTATATATGGGGATCATTAAAGCAAACATTGTAAAAGTTCAAAAGTTGTATGTGGAAGGAAATGCCTAACATGGTGGATCCAAGATCTAAAGGATCTAACACCAATGTTATAGGTTACAGTCAGCTGATAAAGTATATTTAGATTGTTCAAAGTTGGTTAAAAACATCCCCTGTGTCTTAGAGGTCAATGACAAATCTGGACACGGTTTTAACCCATACTTATTGTTACAATTATGTAATGGTATGAGCCGTTCCTTATTTCTGGGACCCACCAAAGTCTGATTGATGTTAGCACTGCAAGGTTCATGAACAAGATCCTTTGGTTTAATATATTTTGAGCTCATAAGATGTGAAATGGTAGAAGAATGACAACAGAATAGGCTATTCAATCCTATTTGGCTCATGCCAATGTTTCTGCATCTGTCCCATTCCCACCTCATTGAGACACCACTATGCTGTAAGCAGAGGTTTAAAGAAATTTGATACGTGAGATATGCTCACTCATGATGAATACTCCAGGTAAATTCAGTCCTCATTCAACCAACAACCCTCCTTACCTTGCTATTGTATTTGGATTAAAATCAAGTTTTGAAACTTTGAGATGATCTAATAAACTGGAAACAAAACAATGGTATCACAAAGCATTCAACTTTCAGTAAATAACACATTAGAAGCAGCTACAACTGGATGAGAAATTAACTGAAATATGGATGCTTACTTTTTCATGGTGTGATGAGCATTCCAACTAATCAACAACATAGCAAAATACATGGCTCCCGTTGCAAAAACAAAATGGAAGAATGCGTAGCCATATGGAACATCGTCTTCAGCTTCTGTTTCATCCTTCCTGAACTGCACCCATTTTTTGTAAGACACAGTTTGGGTGGAATTTGTTATCAGCTAAAAAGTAGTTCAATGGGCGGGATTAACCTGGAAAGATTTTGAATCTATGCCTGTTGAAAATGTTGCTATTACCATTGCAATTAGAGCAATAATAAAACTCTGCACAGTATGGAATTCAATTATCAGACTATGACAGCAAGGAAAAATGCATGGCTGGACCTTGAAAAATGTGAATGAAGGCTCATGCAACTATGAAATTGGCCTGCACAGTCAAGGCCTTTGCCCTGTGAAGCAAGTAAGCTATAGTTTCTGACTCTAATTGATGGATCATGAGTATCTTTTCCAGTTCCCAACTATTTGGGATTGGCTACCCACATCCATTTCTAGCAGTCCAATTAAATCAGTCATGAGAATTGACTGTGATAACTATAGAAGAGGAATTCCTTTAACTGAAAAGGCCTGGAAGAGAAAGATGCTTTTTGTTCTATTAATTTTCTTTTATGCAGAAAATACCACCAATCACTTTAAAAGATCTAACATATTAATTTGTTTAAAACATTTGAGCAGATTGAAATATTACTATGATTGTAAGCCAGTCAGCCCTTGTTGCTACTTCTGAACTCTTGTTGCAATTCTCTGTGGGCGGTTCACTGTTGACAGGGCAAGAACTAGAGATTAAAACTGAATTACAGCTAACACAACAGAGAAATAATAAAAAAAATTGTGCGAAATATTTCTACCTGTTAATATCACCATAAAACTAAAAGCTCATGAATAAGATGCCATGCAGGAATCTGAATGGAAATCTTTTTGAAGAAAGACAAAGTGAAAAAGCATGGAGAAACTCAACTATTGGACGTTTTCTTGTATCAGGATTCCAGTTCTCTCTCTATTCCAACCCTCCCCCCCCCCCCCCCCAAAAAAAAACACACACACACACGTGCACATAATATGAAATTATTTCAGAAATTGTTTAATAATACCTCCTAATGGCACACCAGCAAATGAAGACAACGTAAAGCCCCATAAGGCCAGGAGTCAAGAAGCCAGCATTTACCTGTTCTAACAAGAAGCTAGCAATTGTTTAAAACAATGTGAGACAAAAAAAAATAGGTGGAAACTAATATATTAAATGGAATACTCTAACTTACTTTTGGATGGATAGAGACACAGGTCATCAGTTGCAGCAGTATGAGTGTCCAAGTGATGAAGAAGATGTTAGCTAGGCAAGATAGCTGACTTGCATACCATATGTACATCAGGATGATCCCCACGAAGCAAAAAACATAAGCAGCACTTGACAGCAATATCACATGGATGCGGCTGCAGTTGATTTTTCAAGTGGATTAGTATTGATTAGAGATGTGTAACAAAAGATTGATCTTCATTGTCATTTTCTCTGGGGTGTCTAAATGCATTTTGGACACCGATATGGGTTAATACTGTTGGACTCTTCATGGATTTTGGTAGGACCTACTGGATATTGATTACCTACTGGAATCTAATCATCATGGATAAATGGCTATCTCTGCACGTCAAGTCTTCAGGATTACAAACAGAAATATGTCCATGCCTTTGTTATGAAGCATCAAGTTTCTGTTGAATTGCAAGTTAAATATCTTAATGCCAGGAAAAAAACATGTGACTTTTTTTCTTTTTTTGGGTCAATGCTACCCATTTGCCAAATGGGATTTCAACTACCAAATACAAGAGATTTCTAACCCCTATTGAGGGATGGGAGGGGAAGTGAGGGGGTGCCTAATGGCACAAATGTGAAACAATGGTGTTTCTTCCACAACCTCACTGGGGAAATGCACTCAAGTGGCATGCCAACAACCGCGCAGCTGTTCTCAAAGAACTCAGATAACACCGAAACGTTTCTAAGATTTCATTTCTATACAAGTCTATAAAAGGCATATATTTCAAAGATTGCTATTCATGGGCAGAATTACTGGGTCTCCATTGGTCGCAAGTAAAAGAGAAGAAAATTAGACCAATTCTGAAAAACAAGATGAACTTTTGTAAGTATGATGTAAAGCTGCCTTTAACTCTTACTAAATATGACAATCATACTCTCAACCGAAATTTTTATTCTAGTTCCATGCTAATATTTGGTGTTGAAAGAACATTACCATCTGTCTGCATTTTTCTCTGAGTGGCAGCAGTCAGTCAGCCATTTTATGAAACTGATCACACTAATGAGTTGAATCAGGAGGAAGACCCTAATAATAATTTGAGAAAAATTAGAAGAACTGCCTAACAATAAATTTTATGAAATTTCTTCAGTTTCCATGAGAGTTGGTTTTCTAGACCTTTTTTTTTTTTTTTTTTTTGGGGGGGGGGGGGGGGTAGTAGTGGGCATGGGCGTGGGTGGGGAACAAGAGTTATTGGATTTGGAAGAATAGAAGCAAGAACAAGAGGAAAGTCTGCATTTACCCGGCGCCAAAATGTGCAATCTCACCTGCAAGAGAACTATTGCTTTAGCAATTGCTATAGACTAACCCGTTAACAGGGGAAATATAAACACAACAACAGATATAGGATGATGGACAGGCATAATTACACTAACCATAGAGCTCAATAAATGATGAGGGAACAAAAAATGGAAGCACTAGCAATGCAATCCACATAACAATCTTGGCAGACCACCAACTAGAATGCCATGTATCTCTACGCTCATTCAACTTGGATGCGCCAGCTGTTGAAAGACACATTATGAAATAGAACGTCTGCTCAAAAACTTAAGGATCACTCAGAGAAACAGAATTGAAGAAATCACCAACAAGCAAGGGGATTAGTTGTAGAAAAGCTGTAATTTTCAGTTTGGACTGAAACACTTGCTGTCTTACAAATACAGACAAGGGTAAGCTGGTCAACAAAATTGGATGGGGGGAAAGAGCCACAGGACATTAGGGTCCAATAAGTGAGTAAATTTAGTCTCCAATACATTGTTGCATGACTGTTTTACTTTGTTGTCGAGGCATCTTACAGTTCAAGGTTGACTAAATAGAACGGTTTTGAAGCTCAGATTCATTCTCCCCTGAGATGGAGTTACAGTCCAGTCAAAAGAATGGTCCTCACCAGGCCAAGTCCAGTACTCAACAATTGTAACTCCCAAACTAAAAACTCTTGCAATTGTCTGATGATACTCTATTGTACTTGAAAGGTTCAAAGCAAAAGAAATCTTAAGTAACTTAATTAGAAGCCTTTCAGTTGATACTGAAAAAGGTTTCTTCAGTACTCATTTTCAGTTCTGTAAACTAAGCGCATTTAAATATCGGCTTCAAACCGACAAAAATGGCTGATCCAGGTCTGGGAGAGAACCTTTTTTTCAAATTTTTGTAGTTTTCTGGGAAAAAAACAGGGTGTGGGAACTCGACCTCCAAATTTACTTCTAGTGGCATTTTGCAGATTTGGAATTTCTGTCAAATATAGTGGTACTTGACATGTTTTCCATATTGAATTTTCATAACGGCTTACGAATCTTTCCTACTTCATTGAGAGGATACAAAACAGCCCATGCTAATCCGCAGAACACCTTCGGTACCCAAGCAGAAGCGACCACCTTGGCATCCTTTTAGTCCTGCACGCAGACAAAACCATACGGGTTCAATAATCAAGGCTCCAGTTACTGCACTGGTTTGATGTTCCAGATAGTCCAAAGATTGCGCGAGAAACTTCTTGCAAAGACAAGGAATAAAGAAAGAAATTATTGATTTCTTACTCTCCATCTCCGTCAAGACGCTTTGACCGTAATCTCTTATCCCCCATGCCAGCAAGTTCGTGAGCAGAAAAATTAGACCATATACATACCGGGCCATCCAAGGATTGGGTCCCATGCAGAATTGGCTGCAACAAGAGTCCTCGATGAACTCATTGAACCTCTCGCTAGTACTACTGCTGCTTCTGCTGTCCATTTCGTTTATTTGTTTCTTCCTCTCGTCCTCTGTACTGGTAATGCTGTTTTATAAAGAGCCATGAACAGAACTAATATCTCATTCTAACTTTAACCCAAGAGTACTTTTATCTGCAACTGAGTATAAGAGGAAAAACTAGAAGTTGTTACAAATTTCACACGTTCCATATGAATTCACACAACCGTTTATTCTAAGGCAATAACCAATTGCAGAAATTTCAGTAATCTCTAATAATAGAAGAACCAGAGAAAGCATTTAGAGATCACACCATTCAAGAAATCATCCAACACAACGTCGAGATCCGTGCGATGCACGACAACATCAGAGAGCCATCACAGAACATGTGTGCAGCCTATACGTGTAAAACCGAACGATTTAGACGGTTTAAGTTGCATCTCAATCGATTGATGGGTCCGACAAGTTGAATCAAGGGATATGAAAGATACAATTTTTAAATCATGGCCCTACCCAGGAGATCGCTTTTATTGAACCTGATACCTAACTGCATATACTGATTGACATACGGATCAAGTATTTAACTACTACCAGGTGGTAGAGTACGTGAAGAATGGGAAAAGAGAGCTTTTCAGATCCTTGTGGAAGGGTACAAGCATCAGGAGTAGAAGAGTACAAGCATCAGGATTAGAAACTCACCAATGAGTAAAGCGATGAGAAGGTCTTGCTTGCTTCACCTTCAAGCCCCCACCCAGACTCCTTTCTCTCCCTTCAAGATATTTAAACTTTATTTTTCTTTAAGTGACTGAAGTACCCCTCCCATTGTAGTTTCTACGCTAAAACTCCAATTGAGCGAGATGCAGGAACATTAGTGGTCATTGATTCTCGGCTATTTGCTTACTGATTTTGCTTTTTCTGTTAACACTCACTTTATTCTAGCCAGTTCAATCCTAACCTCAAATCCAGCCCGTGAAGTTGATGTGATCTCGAGTAATGCTTATCTGAATCTTACAAATTTGAAATATGATGAACCAAAAATCTAAGGCAAAGCTCTTACTTCGCTTCCAAAATCTAAACAAGAAAAAGAATAATTATTCGCAGAGAACTCTAAGGGATTCAACATCTATCTAAAGTCCATTTCCTTATACTAGAGCTCCAGATACAGAGAAACTAAATGCTGAACAAGCAAAAGAAGAAAAAGAGAAGGCTAGACATCGATTTAAACTCGAAATAGTAATGGAAAATGCAATTAAAGAATATGGAAGACTCTTCCTGTAGAGACGTACCTGCAAGTGGTTAGCTTGAACGCTTCAATCTTCAGATCTATAAATGAACAGAGACTGATTCATCGCAAAGTTCTTCGATGATCTATAATGGCAAAACCTGAAGCTGAAATAGACAGAAAAGAGAATAGATAGATTGTTTAGAACGACTTTTCTATCCCTTTCTTTTTCTCTTGATTTGATTTCTATAACGAAACAACCACTTTTGGAAAATATTTATATATTTTTCTTCTCTTCTCTTTTCCCGCCGTTAGCTTTTCGGTTCCGCTCCAACTTCAAGAACTTGGACTAATGTCTAATGGAGTAAATGGAAATTGATCTTCTTCTTCTGGGAGCATCTTTATTACCGTATCGTGAAAGGAATAAAAACCAATTGCTTTTAATCTCCTGAAATCATCATCGCTTGTACGCTTTTAAGTTACAAAAATACCCCTCATCCAAGCAAAAGACAAAGATAACCCAAAAATGGTATTACTTTATCACATCATCACCGTCTGATCTTATCTTGATAAAGCTAGGGTGGGATTCATCTGGTGGGACCGGATACCGGCTATGATGGTGTAACGGTTGTTTCACAACAAAGTCAAATATCTAATCATTGTGTTAAAGTCTTAAGTAGCATAATTATTTCCTTTCGCCCTATTGTTCATAAACTAATTATGCGATTAATTATGGAGGCCTCATGCGGTTAGAGACACTTAAGACAGTTAATTTTGTAGCTCCTGAAATTGACAGCTGAATTAATTTAACCTTTGAAGCTCAGTAACCAAAGGAAAATGGGCCGTGGATCTGTTATTATAGTGTATTTATTACAGTTACAAGCCCAGAAAAAAGGTTATAATTAAAAGGCCCATTCTTTTTATATGAATCACTAGGCTATGGCCCACTTTAATATTTTCTTTTAATTATACGGGCCCACATGTGAGCCTATGTGGAAGTGAAGAATCTAGAGTGGAAAAGCTATAAGTGGAGGTGTGAAGCACTACATGGCTCATGGTAGTGTGCTTCAGTTTGAGCTTGTATGTGCGCTAGTGCAGTGGCACTAACAGATCTAACAGTGGGTGTTTCTTCTTTAGAAAATGGTTAGTATCTTATAGACGTACCTTAGGGTCTATTAAGTATTACCATTTTGCTGATAGAGTCAGAGCACGTAGTGGGGCCCTTGGAGGATGTTTTGTGACTCAGCATAGGACAGGCAACAACACTCATCATTCTTTTTTTTTTTTTTTTTTTTTTTTTTTTTTGGGTAATCAGCATATTTATTGAGGTGACAACACTAAGAGAATGAATTAGAAAGATTCACCGCTTCAATCAAAGGGTTCAACTTCAATGCATGCTGCGTGTTTAATGCACAACATTTAAGTCTGTCCCTCAATCTAGAGAGTTGAGATAGTAAATGTATAGCATTCAAGTTTACCCCGCAATCTAAGGAGTGGAGATGGGTTGTTCAATCATTTCTACACTAAACTGAACCCTCCAGATTAGGTGGTCAACCACCACCGGGGGTGGTGGTCTAGTGGTCACAAGCTCACTCTCAAGTGGTTTGATAAACCTCATGTTCCATGTTCAAATCCCCTCTGCTACTTTGTTTCTCTGCATTGGACAGTTGTGTGTTCTTTGGCCTAGGCATGAGTCATACCGGCTTCTATGGACTATACTAGGCCTCCGGTGGGGCTCCGTTATTACATCCCCTCTTTTATTTACAAAAAAAAAAAAGATTAGGTGGTCAGCCACATGGTGAGATTTCTTCGCCTCATCCATAGGGCATTTTATAGCAAATAGACATGTTATGATAATGAGATATACATACCTCACAATATGTAGTGAGCCCTAGACATCTTTGATTTATTCTGCTCAATCAAAGCTCTGCATATGTCTAGAGCCTTCTTAGTGCTGTGCACATACTGACTTGTCTGTCGGAGGTGGCCTCCCAAGCACTCATTTTCTACTGCTTTTGCTTTGCAAGCCCTTAATGGCTTGTAGGTGATTTAGTCATATTCAAAATCAACAGATCAATACATTTAATATTGTACCAAATTCATACTCATACCATGAATGACTACTGGATGGAAATGGGAAAAGAGTTTATAATTGGTAGTACAGATCTAAGAATACAATGATTAATCAACTTTAAAGTTGGGATTATATGCCTTAACTTGTCTTGTTGTGAATTTTAAGATATTTTTCTCTTGGAGACTTTCGTGGACATCTTTTGAAGCATTGGAGTGATTAGCGTGAGATAAGAGGTTACATTTCACTTTGGTCTATTTAAAGTTAAGCATGTTATCAAGCAAGTAACATGCTTGTTTTATTAATAATTGGATGTTGGAACTTGAAGGTATAGTTTAGCGAAAAGTGAAGGGGTGAACAAAAGATAAAAAAGCGTGTGAAACAATGCTCTTTCGTTCTTTGGTAGATTGTAACTGTGCTTGATAATCAAATATCCTAAAGTGCAAGTCATAATCACATTTCACTTTAGAAAATATGAGGTGTGCTTTTTGACTATAATCCACTTTAAAAGTGTTAATCCCTAGTTACCTACTCTTCAAATGAAAAATGGACAAGGATTAATATGTTAAATAGAATATAATTGTTGTCTACATCTCATTGTTATGGTCATTATCAATGTCATCAATCATCCAAGCATGTTAAATAATCGGGATCCGTTATTCATCGGGAGGGATCGGGGTAAAAGGGTAAATTCTCTCCGTATATTTGGGATCCTTTACCTGCAAGGTTGCAAAGTAGAAGATTTTACTTCTCTCACACCCCTTCAGGATGGGGTCCACTCATAATTTATCTTTTGCAATAGAAATATGTGAAGGGAACACAATCCTCTACCCACAAAGGTAACGATCCTAACTCTAGATTTATACCCTCCACTCTTTCATGGATAGAAGATTTGAACTTGCATATTAAGGCCTTTCAATAGGCTCTTACAAGCCCAAAAGGGATGGAACACAAATATATCATGGAATGGGAACAGGAATTTTATCAGGTTCACTCAATTCCCTTTCATGAAGGATTGTGCCATGTGGCATTAAGTCCCAATGGTTATCCAACAGATTGAGAGTTGAAATTAAATTCAAATTTATGGGTGAGTAATAATAATACATAATTTAGTTTTAAATTGGATTACCAACCTGGATAACCATTGGATTACTTAAATGCCACATGTGTAAAACCATTAGTTTATTCGTGGGCCAGAAAACACTTGAGGCCCAACTTGAGAGTTCATTTCCCCGATGAGGACTGTCCATTAGTCCCATCCAAAGATTGAGGTTACATTAGCCCAGTAATAAATGCTCTTCAGTAGGTCCTCAATTTTTGGATGTGACTAATGGACAAGTGTAAAGTCTAGTTTATTCGTGGGCCAGAAAACACTTGAGGCCCAACTTGAGATTTTGATGACTTGGGCTCATCCAAAATTTACAACCCAGTAAGCTCTTCAGTAGCCTCGGGTTTGAAGTTGGAACATGTGAATTTGTTCATGGGCCGGAAAACAATTGAGGCCCAACTTGTGAGTTGGGCTTATCCAAAATTCAACAGTAAAATGTCCCCAAGCCTCACCAAGAAAGAAATTCAGTACTGGGTTAAGGTTCTGCACCTATAAAAGCAAGCCTCAAAGGGTTCATAAGATCAAACACATTGACCTGAGAGCTATAGGAAATAGAAATCAGGAGAGGTTGAGATGGAGAGAAGAAACAGTGGAAAGGCAGTTCTAGTGCTGATGATGGTGATGGTTTTGGGGTTCCTGACAACAGAGACCTCAGCAGGTTTCAGCAGTTGCTATGGCCCATGTTTTATTATGTGTATGTTGAACCCAAATGAGACTGTTTGCACTTGTACCTTACGTTGCCTGAAGGACTGCTTGATCCCTTCTACTTCTTCAATGGCTTCATCCCTTCACAATGTTACTTCCTCTTCTCCACTCACTGAGCAATACTGTAACCTTGGTTGTGCTCTATCTTCCTGTGCCTCTCTCAGCACCAGAAAGAACCCAGGTAATATATATGTATCTCTATCTCTCTGTCTCTATATCTCTCTGCATAAACTGAAATGTATGGAATTCATTTGCAGGTGTGAAAGAAGTGGGAAGTTGTGTAAGCTCTTGCTCCCAGATTTGCACCAAGAAAAACTAGGACCCAAGTGGCTATTTTTCTTTCTTGCTTTCATTCCACTGCAACTGTATCTGATTTGTTCTGTGTTTTCTGATAAAGATGGTATCTGAATGTAATCTGCCTCGTTCAAATAATTGCATTTACATTTTCTACAGCACTGTATCAGTAAGCCGGCTTTAACAGACACTCCATTAAAATGTTCCATTAACGAGTGTGATGTGATGATCGAGTGCTTCAAAAGAGAGAGAGAGATCACGGGTAGCTAACATTAAAGTGGGACCACCATTAACATGATTTTCCTAGTAGTTCACGAGTCAATAGACGACAACCCGTGAGTGAAGTACCAGCTCAAGTTGACCAGAGGAATTATTAGTAAATGTGGAATGGCTGTAACGCTGTTATTTTATTCCATATTTGAAAAGATTGGAGTGAGTCAGGAATCGTTGGACAGGCACATGTGTGCTTTAATTCTCAGTTATAAGTTGTTGCCCAGAATGATGTCTTTCATAAGAATTCAGTTTCTCCAGGCACCATTCCGACACTGAACCATCAAAGATTAGGAAGTTTCGCGTTGTACTATTCCACCATGAATTCATCCATCTTGAACTTCAAAGAAAGATGTAGAGAGCATTTCCCTAGTAACTTATGCAAGTAAACCTCATACATCATGTATGGGAAATAGACTTGCATTCAATTTGAGATCTCAGTTTCCTTATCCTTTCACTCTCAATCAACAAACAGGAATAATCACAATATCAGCAGCCAAAACAGATATCTCACTCTGTTCCCATTTCCAATAGCCAAATTCAGCAAGGGCGAGCAGCTTCTGTTGCTCTTAATGCCCTTGCAGAGATCAAGACAGATGGACTCACAGCTTCAGAGTTACAATATTAAAGGAATGATTTTCTCCTCTCTTTTTTTGGGTAAACCAGATTCTTATTGAACGTAAGAAACTCTCAGGATCCAAGTTTCGGAGAAATGCCAATCTGTTACATGCCAGGGACAGACAGGGCTTTACAAGATGAGTATTCGCGACCGGATTCGCATCTCTACAAATACCACAGAAAGAAAGGTTTAAGAACAATCTTTCCAGTGCCAAATATACTCCAGAATGCTGAGAATTTCAAGGGAGAGTCTACCAAAATGAAGCAATGATACAATCATCAAAACATGGTTTCATATTCTTAATCCTAAACAAACTCCCAGAATCCTAACCAAGCCAACTGTGGGGACGATTACAGTCAATATGATGCTTAAAAGACTGCTATTGACATTTCACATCTCTGGTTATGTAAATGATGTTTTAAGATGCATAAACGAGTGACAAATAACTTGCTCATAGTATAGCTGTTACCACTCAGCATTCTCAGCTTTGAGCATAATAAAAGCCGTTTTTGGAATATGTTCACCTCAGAAATTGTTCACTTGGCTTATGATCTTTAGCCTTTAGAAAGCTTTGAGGATGACAATTCTGTACATAAAAAGCAATAGCTAGAAAATGAGGTTCAGGATAATTTAGCCAACCAGGAAGAACCTGCAGGACACATTTTACCAATTTCTGTGTTCTTTCTCCTCCATTTTTTCCACTGCATTGAGTGAAAAGAATAATCAGGGAACCCCCTCTGTCGCCATGATATAGCTAATGGGTTTCTAGAAGTTTAAAGGGATGGGGTTTCAGAAATCTGGATATTCACCAAAACCACAGTAAAATTAAAACCAGAATGAAGTAGAAATCCAAGAATCAGCATGGATGACCATTCTAAACATTCTAGTTGAAGGTCAGAACACCACTGAAGAATAACCCCCCAAAATCTGGATCAATTCTAGTGGACATCTGATGATATACCATATGCTGGTACAGAGAAGAGTAATCAAGACCAGTGTATTCAGTTAACTTCAGGAAGTAATAGAGAACTGATTGATAAACATCAAAGTAACAGTCAATAGAAATATAATAAATAAAAAATGCGAAACGGAGGAATTCAGAAAATTTCACTCTGAGATGATTCCAAGAAATCAGTATAGAAACCAGATTAAAGACTTCAGTTTACTGATCAACACACATCAGATTAGGAAAGATGCATCAAAGCAGGAACATGGTTCAATCCAATTCAATGATAAAATATTAACAGAAAATAAAAGCTTCAAAAAATTAACATGGACCAATTGATGAACAAGGATGAAGAAGGGTGTACAGGATTTAAACCAAGCTTCTCATTTGTATTTAGAATGGAATACCATTGCCTTTCCTAAGCATCTCACTAAGGGTTGTGCAGCATCTCAAAGAAGTTATTGCAAATCACATAGAACAGATGGCAGAGAGCCAATCATATTCAATTAGTAAAGTTGCCAAGAGGCGGTCAGGGATTGGGGGTTTATTGAGCTTTAATGTTAATATAGAGTTGCTTATGACTAACAAGAATGGACACAGAAAAGCTCAAGGCCAAATTAGAACCAATCCTATGCTACATAATAAGAAGAAACCAAGATAGAACATAAGAAGGTCCTCTTAGTTACGGAGAACTTCTATACTAAAACTTCACAAAATCAGAAAAACATATAACTAGAATGTATAACCGTTGTAACAACCATTACAAGGAAACTAATTTATAAACAATAAACCCCTATTGACCCCACGATGGGTGAACCAGTGCTACTTAGTTTGTACCAGAAAATCTGGCCTCCACCAGAACCTCTGATCCACATCAGAAGGCTGTAACCTAGACATAATTGTCAACTACAAAGCCAGCTTCAATTCTCAACCACAAGATCTAGACTGAAATTACTAGGCTTCTGGAAAATCCTCTCCTGCCTCAAATGCTAACTTCTTGAGAGACCGCCGGGGGGGGGGGGTGAATTTAAAAAAAAATCAAATCTGTTATCATTAGCACTCATAAAAAATCTCTCTATATGCTAAATTGCATTTGACCATGAAATAGCATCCTCGTCTCCTATCACTTTGGACAAAGGACTAGCTTGCTTCTTCTTAGCAAGGCCTTGCTCTTCACAAGGCACAAGAACATTCTTCTTTGAGAGCAGGCAAGCTAAGGCATCCAAAACCTGTAAAAATCATACATACAAGTTCAAAGAGTAGAAAAAGCTTTATATGCATCAACAACTGGACTACAAGAAGACTATCTTTTAGTGTCAAGTAAACGAATAACTTGACCTAAGTTCTTTTCTAATCCGGGAAAAAATAAATAAATAAATAATTTGACCTTGAAACTTCCAGAAAGGCTCCCAGAGACTCCGCTCACAAACTAATAATGTCACTTTGATTAACTTTGTCTAAGCGTGTCAAATGTTAAAAACATTTTTAAAATCCCTGCAGTTACTCAAATAAGGACACTTCTAATGCATCAAAACTTAACGATGTTGATAAATTCAAAACCAAATTGTATCTGACTATTAAGCATTCTCATATAATATGAAACTTCCCCCAATATCTGACGACCATCTGATGAACACTGAAGCTGCCTAAAGAACACATAGCCGTAGCAGCAACCATGACATGTTTCATTCTACATATTTGGAGCCACACAAATTATAAAGCATCTATCTCGAACATGAACTAGAATCAAGAGAATCCTAGTAGTACCGACATCTAGCATAAAACCATCAAACAGAAAATTCTCAAGAATAAAGAAGCACAAGCTAGAAAACTCCACCAAGCTTTTACAGACTGAATGACATTAATGCAATCTAAAAATCCAGATGGATCTCAGTCAGTCAATGATCAAAATATGTGACAAGATATGAAGTAATGGAAATAACTGAGCTGTCAGGGAAAAGAATCAGATTGATGGAACGAAAAAGGACAAAGAATGTGATTGATTGTCTTAGGAAGAGGAAATGAGAAAAGATGTGGAAGAGGAGATGAGAAAATAACAGAACAGAGGAGTAGGAAAGAAAAAGGTTCAAAATACCAATTTTGTATGACAACTCAGCAACCAAGCCATATTTATTTGCTCAAAGCATCTTTAATTGATGGATAGTGTATCAAATATATATGACATTTTTAAGATTCCTAAACTGACTCAAATAAATTATAATACACTTATACACTCAATAATGTAAATAAATTAAAAACCAAAAACTCTATCTGAGTACTAAGTATTCTAATATAAATCAAAGACTATTCCCCTACCAACTTCATTTCTACATTAATGAATTATATTCATCAAATGACATCTTCCCCCCCCCCCCCCAAAAAAAAAAAAAAAAAAAAAAGAAGCCCAGATATAAGTGTCCAAAGCTTAACTTCAGTCCTTGGACTGCCACCAGCACTTTACAGGCCTCCATGCAAGATTAATGTTGAGTCCAACTCAATCAATTCCCTCACTGTTGAGAAAACCTTGCTCTTGAGTTTCGTAACAGTGGGAATAAAAACACTTAAGCCAGCTCTTTCAACCTGTTGCCTGTAATCCAAACAAACTCCAGAATATGGAACATCAATGCCTCATCTATGTATTAAAACATGTGGAGAATAACAAATTCCACACGTAGAACATCGATCACTGCAGTGAGTCTGCCATTGCTTCTCCTACAATAATTATCATGTGCTTCTTTACTAGTTCTTGTTATTGCATCAGAGCGGTGTTCATCCTATGCTGCCTCTTTCAACTCCTCTTATGTGTATTCCTAGTTGTCCCGACTCATTTGGGTTTTGAGCATACTTTGTCATATAGTCCTCGTAAATGAAACTTTTGCAGCAGATGGGAAACCTTTGGCAACAAATTTACAATCTATCCCCAATAACTGCTCAGGCATCGACTAGAGAAGAATCAATTCTAGGTTTATTGATAATCTATCAACTTCCTTTCATAGTACCCTACCCCAGAAACCGAATCCCTGCTGCCTCCTCAGAAGAGAGATGCCCTAAACCATAGTTCGAAGGTGGCATACCTGCCTGACTTACATCATACTATGCTAATCTCATAATCATACTATTAACAGTTTTTGGAATTGTCAATGTCCAACACAGGATACAGAAACTCATGTCAAGGTCAAACACACTTTGTGCTTCCAAAAACTTGCCGTCCATTCTAAAAGTGCATTCAAATGAATCAAGCATTTGCAATACGCATCATCCCAATATTGAGAAATTGTCACTTCAGCAATAACATCATCCTATGACACAAATGACCTCATTGTTATTTGATAACACACCACAGACCACAAGCTGAATTGCCACTATGCTCGTCGTCTATGAATGAACTAGCAGCCTTTTTTTCTGAGGTTGGGGGCAAACAGACTATGGTCTTGAAAACAAATGTATCCATGTCTAGGTCTCTGATACCAACTAATGCAATCTTAAAATTCAGATTACAGATCTATATGCAGGCAGACCCAATGATATAATACCGATCAGATCTGAGACTGAGAAACAAATCATGTTATGCTGTTAGGGAAGAAATCAGCATGAAGGAAAGGAAAAGGAAGAGAAGAGGAGAGAAGACATCAGGTTTGGAATACCAACCCCATACTCAATGTTCAACAGCACCAAACTCTTAAAACAACTCATACTGTTGACACAAATCTTCTCTAATTGATGGGCCATATATTACAAAAGTAAAGACCTAAAATTCTTAATTGACTTGTAATAATCAACTAAAACTAAACAGTAACTACCAACGATTCTGATCTAACTCAAACACTCAACTACTGAGTACTAACTTTATCCTGACTTAATGGACTTAGAAATTAGGCCCATAGCCCATTACCATTGAATATAATTACCTAAAGGATAACTTCAGCACCTTGGTCAGCCACAAAAAAGTTTAAGGCCTTTCAGGCTTATGGGATTAATGTCTAATGCAAATGCATAACATCTACCCATTGGCCTTCATTGCATTTATCCAAACTTTTCAACTAACTACCGCGGCTGTCAGACCTGAATACCAAGTTGCCAAACATCTGTTACCGCTCTCTTATTTCCATTCCATGGAGAAGCTTCAACCTGTGAAATTCCCTCTTACCACATACAATAAAGCAAATCTGATTTTCAGTGACATTTTTTACACCTATCAATTTCCAACTTCCCATTTTAGACTGAAGTCTGCAAGGCATTATCCAATCTTCTTCTCCTATGTCCAGACATTATTGGTTGAGTTGGAGCAAACCTTGTCCAGTAGTTCTATTTATTTACATTATATGTGGGCATGCCATCAACGCAATTAGGAAATACACTAGTCATAAACATTTATCAAATTACAAAAAAGGCTTGGAAAGCCAACCCTGCATCTTGCTTTCATCAGCAATGCTGCAGACTACCCACTCACCGTGCACAACATATTGTCCTTCCTGAAGATGCTAATGTTGGTCAAAAACCCAATACTCAAGGAAGCAACCAGAATTAACCACAAGTTTAGTTTTTTTAACTGAAAAGAAAGCAGAAGAAACGAGATTATAGATGTGTCTAACAGACCAAGGTCTTTAGGGGTACTTTGCACCAACTCCAACATGCAAAACAACCAAAATGGTCACTTGCACAAGTGGAAGGTAGTATGCAGGCATGGCGGTTAATAAGAAAATGTGAATTTCTTACTAATATTGAAGGCTCTTTATGTTATCCACAAATAGGCAATACAGAGTTCTGAATTGTTTTGATTACTCAAGAGCACGTGAGGTCCCTGATTCTCCTCACTTGCTCCTGCAACAATTCCACATGACACAGAAATAGTGTCACTTAAAAAGAATGTTCTCAAGATTAGAGATACACCAACCCAAGGAAATGCAGGCGCCAAGCAGCAATATCTAATATCAAGTCCAAGAATGAATATCGACAATCCACAATCTATCCTCATGATCCAACAGTGGTTTGGACATAAGACGAACAGCTGAAACAATTCTAGGCACACTATTCTCTTTATAAATGGTATATAGGAAGCAGGAAAACCATCAATCATTTGAATGGATATGCAGTAAGCTGCACTGGACCACTTAAGCCAAAACAATATCCTCCATACCTAACTTGTAAAAAAGTTATATGATATATCAAAAAATTCACATAACTCCTCCATCTTTGCTGCCTAATGAATCAATGCCCCATCAATGGGAAATCTTGGTTTTAGCACTCATTCTAATTTGAACTTGACCTAACTCACCAATCTTGGAATTTCCAAATGAAGTCCTCATACCATCACTAAACAGCCATGAATAGACTGATCAATTAACAGCACTAGTAGTGAAACAGGAAACCCTATCTCCCACAAAAAGCAACCAGTTGATAATTGGTATAATTAATAAAGTATTTCTTAATTCAACACTGCACATTTGGCGGCATCAGAACTTCCAAAACAAGTGATCTCCCTTAATCTCCTTGATGTGGACTGTGGAGATCATCTTTTCAACATGGTTGTTTATGGTCACATGGACATCCCTTAAGTTTTCTAACTTAAAATTTGAACTAAACAGGCTAGGCCCATTCAAAGTTTATGATCATTGATAAAATATTTCATTCAACAGGCCTGACTACCTATGTGAGGACTGCCCCATAAATGCATAAAATCAATTTAAAAATTTAAAAGAGAACAGAACGATATTAAGACGGGGGTGCTGAAATTACAGCAAAGCTCACGTTTCGTAAGATAAAAAAAATCATCTGCCAATCCATAACCTGAAACAACTTCGAAGTAAGCACAAGCCTAATGCTTGCCGCTACACTGCAGCATCACACTGTAGTAGTTTCTGGTAAGGAAAAAGACACGTCTTCTATAAAAATAATTTCAAGCATTAAAATTAAGTAGTCAACATTTTGAAGCCGCAACTTACACAGTTCAACTACAAATGTAAATCAACAAAAGATGGAACATTCTGACCAATCTGATGGAAGATTTTGACCAAGACTTAACTGCAGCCAAAGGACAACCAGTTTGAATAGGACTCTATAAATTCTTAACTGCATAAGACCTGATAAACTACTAATACATAAACAAAAAGTAAGAGGATTTCCGCAGCTATTACCCAGATTGCGGTTTTACACAATAACTCAACTTTCTCTGAGCATTACATCAGCACTTAATCATCCGAAGCCTTAGGAGAATTCTCTGGTGTCTTCAGGACTGAAGTCTTCTTACATGTGCGCACCATAACTACTCCACGGAACTCTTCCAAAATGGAACCATCCTTGAACTTCAATGCAAATGTAGAAAGCCCTTCCTTGCATTCTCCTGTGCTATTTATGCAAGCAAAAGTGATGCCCTTCTTGTCCATATTTGTGAATTTCATGTCAGGGTAGAGACTTGCATTCAAGATCAACCTCAAGTTTCCCCTAGCTCGCATAACAAGTCTGGACTTTTCAGTTCCAGTTGTTGAGACATTAACTTTGAGTTCTCCTTTTCCTCGTTCCTTCCACCCTCCATCAAGATACTCAAACAACACAGCATCAGCAGAAAAAACAGCCTTCTCATTCTCTTCCCCCGTCTCAACCTGCACCTCCGGCAAGGAAGGACCACCTCCCTCACTCTTAGCAACACCGGATTCACCTCCAGTTGTAAAGACAGAAGAGCTCCCATTGTTAGAGCTACCAAAACTGAAGGATGTGTAAGGAGATGGTTTGTCATTCTTAAGCCCAAATAGAGGCCCAGAATGAGAGCCAAAACCAACTCCAGGGCCATCTTTTGGAATTGAGCCGAAGGAGAACGACGAACTGGAAAATCCAGTACCAACAATACCTGTAAAGGCGTTTTGGTTACTTGACAGTTGTTGAAATGAATTCAGAGAAGAAGCTGTATTTGGTTGGCCATTCTCTTCCTTGGGTACCTCCTCAGTTTCATCAACAACTTCCTTCTCCTCACCACTCTCATGTTTACTTACTTCATCAACAGGTTTACTTGCTTCCTCATCTGAACCACTTTTCTTCTCATCAGTATCAGATTTGGCCTTTGGCTCATCAATCCTGTTCTCTGACTGTTTATCATTCTGATCCTGTTTTGGCTCAGTTATTTCAAGTCCCTTTTCAGTTACTGTACCCACATCACTTATTCCCTCGGATCCTTCTGAAACTTTTTGCTCAACAGGATGTGCTTCGGGGATAACCTCAGTTGGCTTTGTACCAGATTCTGTAGAAGGAACTAACTGGATAGCAGCAAAAGGGTTGGAAGAGGCAGGAGCTGGATGTTGTTGACGGCGAACCTTCACAATTCTTCTGGCTGCCAACACTTCATCACTGGCCCTCTTGAATGTTCCAGACTCTAGCTCAGGCGACTCGTCCTCATCATCAAGACCAGGATTATCTCGAGAGAGCTCTCTCCCAGCAACCCTCTTTTTTGAAGGAGGCATTGCATTTTCTGAGTCACCCATTGATAATTGAATACTAAAACCAAAGCAAGAGCAGTTTCTTTATCAATCAATCCCAAGAAAAGTTACCACCTGGAAGGAAAATCCATACTTCAGCTGTCATTACTGACCAAATTTAATGAGAACAAATTCAAAAACAATCAAATGTTTGTTTGCCTAATTTGCAATCCAGCTTGTTGATAGCCCAGTCCTTGAAACCGACGACCATCATCAAAGATAGGAATGAAAAGACTAATTTAAATGTGATATGGTGATTGAGCACTACAGAACTGAGTCAATTGGCTGCGGTTCCCTTACAGTGAAGAGACATCTGTGCACAGTAATCTCATTCAAAATTACTGACTTACAAATTATAAATTTATTCTTAACACATCAAGACTCTTCCCATGTCATTTTTCATTCCCATGTCCTTTTACAATGACATCAAGAAACTCCAGGAACTAACCACATAGAATCCCATGCTACCCATAGTGGAGTGGATCACACACGATTGGTTTCTGGAGAGTGTTGGACGTTCGAGGACATGATCTAGATTCAAGAAAAATAGCATCCTAACATTCCAAAACGAAGCATATTTGTCGAACCTGAATTTCCAAATAAGACTAAAATAAAATACCTTAAAATGATTTTCAGCTAGGGTTTTGTGTCGAAGAACGTGGGGGGAGGGGTGGGAAAACTTTCAAACCAAAGAGTACCAAACTTCGGACAATAAAGCAGGAAATCTGAGTTTACACAAAGAACTCTAAAATGACAAGACAGATTTATGACTGCTCACTTGTTCACTGGAGTTCGAATCGAGAAAATTTAATAAATAACAACTGAGTTCTTGACCATGAACTTAAAACACCTCAATACACAATCAACAAATAGAAAGAAAAAAAAACAAAGCGGGAAGGGAGCCAATAAATTACAATAGATGCAAGAAACCGAAATAAGTCCAACACTGATAAAACCTGATAAAAGAGTTGCAGCGGCAGCAGAACCACAAGAAACAGTTTCACACAAATGGTTATCTTTTTCTGGTTGATGTAAGTGGTGAAGAATAGTTGGGCAAAAAAAAAAAAAGTAGTGAAGAATAGAAGTGCAGAAAACCAAACCCAGAAAAGAGAAAATAAAAATTTAAAAAAAAAAATCAAAATCAAAATCAAGACAGAGCAAAACAATTAAGAGAAACTGCTCTTTCAGACGAGAAATATCATATTGGCTTAAGCATGCGTCTTTGGTCTCCCCAGTTCATAATTAAGACCGCTAATAAACCCTTCGAGAGGAATATGCTCAAAGCTTCAACTATTTTTCATTAGTTCCAACACAATTCCTGAAGTTTGCAGAGTTATTGGTTTTAGCCTTTGGAATTTATTAAAGAACATTGCGTAGGAGAACGAGCTTACCTGTGATTCTTCTTTTCTTCTACCTTCGAGCTTTTCCTTTCTGGAAAATTTTGGAATTAGCTGAGCTACTGCATTCGTCTCTCGTTCTGGTAAAGTGAACCCTAGGGTTTCGTTGAGGTTGACTGGAGTGGGCTGGACTGGAGTGGGGTGGGTTGGGCTGGGCTTTTAAAATCAAGAGTGGTTACGCTTGTTGGAAGTGTTCGATTGATGAATCGATCGGGATCCGTTTGAAAATGGGTCAATCCTACGGTCAACTTTGGTACTGCCGTACATGGTCTAACATTGAAAAAAATCGATCAACATCGGTTGAATCTCATAACTACCGGACGATTCCAGCCGATTCTAACCTAGTGATAGTTTGATGCACTTTTTTTTTTTTTTTAATAAAAGAAAAGTAACATTAGAAATGATTACTGAGAGCACTTACAACTAGGAACTTTATATCGATTTTGCCAAAATTCGGTGATATCAATAAGGGGCTAACCGAAAAGGGCCCCGAAATGGATATCTCGCCTTTTCTCGCCGAACTGGCGATATCTCGCCGAAATGTTGGCGATATTTCTCCATATCTCTATAACCGATGAAGAGGAAAACCCAACAATCAGTTTCCATTGTCTGGTTTTAGAAGATCAAACTGCTCAGCCAAGGAACGGTGGGCAAGGTAGAAATCTTCAACCATGGATATCAGCTCCGGTCGCTTCTTGTAGTATATTTCCGCTCTTTGTGTAAAGGAGTCTGCGTCTTCCTCGATCAATTCAAGCATCGCCTCCGTCTTATGGTGACAAATATAGATATTGATCAATGATACTAGATACTGTTCTATTACAGTCATCCGGCTGATTAGCTGCTATATTTGCATACTTTTTAAAATAAGTCTACCTAGGTATATTTCCTATGAGTATGGATTACATCCCTGATGTCTGGGTTGGGAAGGGGAACAATATCTTCCCTTCACGCTTCGCAACCACATAATAGTAACGGGACTCACTTGTAAATAATGTGGAGTTGAATAATGAAACCACACAAAAAAATGGTCAAATGTTTTTTTTTTTTTTTATAATAAATAAAATGACTAATATTACTTGACAGCAACAAATACGTAGACTACTAGTGTCTAATACAGTTAATCATTTATTGTGTTCTACAAATGATTTAGATGCTAGATAGGTGGACCATTGTTGGAGTGTGGTATATCTATACCCACAGAGTTTAATAACATTGATACAAGTAGTTAGTTGTCCAAAAATGAGACAAAGACTAATGGCCAACTTGTGTGTTTCGGCGGCAAAACTATATCAAACACTTTATCTTCGTTGCACCAAATCTCATATAGTTGAATGTTCGAAAGTTGGGCTTGATCTATTATGTCGCATAAACCAAACAAAAACTCATAATGAGATCTCCCTTCCCTAATCCTCCTGTGCTAACATAATTTAATTGTCCTTCTCAAAATGTTCCACACCCCATCATGTGCTATTTAATTATGAGTTATGTACCCGTGCACACATCATAACTCGTAAGTGACTCAAATTAGTCATAGTTTTACAAAAGCAAGTATGTGGTTTATAACTCCTTACTTGTGTCATGTTGTGTGTGATTTATGATGTTTCTTGTGTTTTGAGTTTTAGATCTTTGATCCAATTTGAAATGTTATTTAAAACTCGTGTGGGGTTTGAGGATTGCTTATTATAAAATTTATTGTTCCGTTTTTTCCAAACAAAATAACATGTAATTATAAGGACAAACATTAGCCATTGTTTGGATGGTTTGTTAATACCAAGATATGGGATGAAAGATTGACAAAGATCATTGATAGATATATGCGTGAGTCCTTCCATTTAAAGTCATAGGAGGTCGACTGCCCAAATCCTCTTAGTTCATTCACAATAAATAAGTATTATATGCCAAAGGGACTCCGTACAAATTTCACAAAGCTCGCGTGTTGAGGGTATAGATGTCCATAGAGCGAGTACTACCTTGACTGTCCTGCATTTATAAGACACTAAAAGAAAATATTAAATTTGGAGTGTAAGGGTAAATTCCAAAAATACCCCCACCATGTGGTGGGAGTATAATATTTAACACATGAAAAGATGGCCAAATGGATCTCAATGATTGGACAAAAATATGAGACCTCTTGGGATGCTTCATCTGGGAATGAGTGAGATAACAATTTCGTTTAGACTCGAGAGCATGTGCCACATATTAAAGAAGTGTTGCACCTTGTGGGTGAGATCAAATTCAATAGTCTCCCAATATTTTTGAAAAAATCGAATCATGGAGGTAATCGATACCGAGAGCCTTGGTGCCTTTTTATTTAGAAAACGGTGTTTATAATTTATTCAACAAAGAAGGGGGAGCAAAAAGTAAAATTATTTGAAACTGATATGCAAGGAGGAGTATTAGAGAGATACTCATCAGGGGAGATGGGGGACGATGAAGAGAACAGAGTAGAAAAATGAGAACATATCTCATAATGAATTTAGGGTTCCTCAATCAACCAATTTCCGACTCTATCTTTGAGTTTGATAATGATATTTTCCCATTTCCTTTGAGTGGTGGAAGCATGAAAATCTAGGTGTTTATGATCTCCATCTTAAAACCAAAGGACCATAGATCTCTAATACCAAATTTTTTTCTTTAGCTAAAAAAGTTTTGTCAATTTATTTCCTAAGGAGGTTTATGTTTTTTGTTGACATTCCTCGAAGAATTGGGAAAATCTGGCAATTTCCATATAAGCATGTAATTTAGCCCTTGTGTTTTGATCTAATAATAGTAGGTGTCATATAAAAAATTATTTATAAAATTTACTAGAGCTTGGATGAAAGAAAAATAAAATTGCAACAGCAGATCTGAATTGACACGTGGAAGTCCGATGCAGTGGCAATTACGTAAATAAATCAAAATCTTGAACATTTTCGTAGCTACATTGCAAATTGTGAACGGACCAATTTTCCGCAACATTTTCTCCGTTTCATCATTCACAGTTTATATTTCTACAAAAACAAAAAAATTCCTACCCAGTTTCACTTGTTCGTCGCATAAGCATTTTACAAACGGGGAGGTCTCCTCAATACGGAAGCGAAGCCTCTCGCTGGCTGTCTCGCTCTCTTCTTAATCTCTACTTGTTGTGAGCATTATTAGCGAAGGCTTATCAATTGCAGTTCTATAATCTGATCTCTTCACCATCGATATTTCCTGGATCTGTAGGGCTGGTGGTTCTCGATCTCTGATTGCCGTAGCTAATTTTCGGTTAAAGATCTCTTATCGTTGTTTCAGCCGCAATAATGGTAGCATTCGTCGCTCTCATTGTCTTTTTACTTGTTATAGTTGGATATTGCTTAGATCTGGAGAAAATTTAAATCGATCTGTCGTAGGCAATTCAGTTGATGCTTAGGTGCTTGCATGATTTACGTGCTTGTTGGAATTGATATGAATTGGATTTTTATTGTTTTCATGCTGGACTTGGCATCAGCTTGGGTTATAAATCTTCTTCCTAAAAGATCTGTTTTTTAAATGAGAACTGATAACTTTTCCTCTTCGTTTATTTTAATTGCTTGCGTGCTGTGTTGCTGCTGCAGCCTCTGAGACTCGAAATTAAGGTATTGAATTTTCGCTGCTTCTTGATTGTCGCATAAATATTTTTATTAATTTTTGCTCATTTATTTGCTGAATATACTGCTGACGATGAACTCTGCATCAGAGGAAACTTGCGCAAAGATCAGAAAGAGTAAAATCCGTGGATCTACATCCAACTGAACCATGGTAAAAATAATTATCGTGTGAAATATTATCACATTATCTTTATATCTGGATTTATTCAAGCCCGTCACTAGTTTTGAGTGAGGGTATAGTATAAACTTCTGTCGGAATTTGGTTTGCTAAAGTATAACCTGCATTGAATTATTTCCCCAGGATTCTCACAAGTCTTTATTCGGGATCTGTATGCATCTGGAATTATCAGACCCAGGTAAGGAACTTATCTTCTATGCAATTTCTCCTCTCTATGTTTGAACATACAGTTAGTTAGTCCCAGATGCTGCTTAAACTTATACATGGTTTATAGCATTCAACATTTGGAGTTTTTCCAGTGTGCTTAAATCCAGTACTCACCGTAGCCTCAGTATGCTTGATGCACTGAGGCCATTCTCTGAATCAGCTCCCATTTAGAAGTATAGATAGCAAGCCAGGTAGATGACATACCCGGGGGGGGGTCTACAATGGTTATTCAGAACAGTCATTGGATATAGAATGAGTGAGGACACACAGGATCCAATCCCAATTTGTTTGTAGGGAATTTAATGGCATATTTTTCACATTACTCCGATATATAAGAGGGGTGCAACTTGCAAGTGAGGGAGCCATTGTGATATACATATACTATTGTCTAAACAAACTCAATGCATATTTTATTTTGTGGAATCCTCTGGATTAAGTTGTTTTAGACTTTTGGTATTGTTAGTATATTTTATGGAAAAGACTTATATTGGTAAAGGGCAAATCCATGATCATGGACCATCTGTCAGCCCCACACTTAGATGTGTATGTTTGATCGGTCCGTTTGCCTTGTGACTTGCCAATGGTTGTCAAAGTTTCTTGGCCCAAGGCAGAATTTGGCTTTCATATTTAAAAACTCTTCCAAGACTATTTTATGGTGATGCAGTATTCAGTTGGCAGTTAGTAGAGAAGAAGAGAATTTGCCAGCCATTTGGTCTAGTCCAGATTTGAACTGGTTCAAAGGTCCTCTGTGGACCCTGCAATTCAGTTCTGGTTCACCCTAGGAATCAGCAACATGGGGTCCATTTAGGAGTGTAACTTCTTAATTTGATATTAGGTTTCCAGGCTTTGCTTATTCGTTTGGACTTGATCTGCTGATTTCTGGATATCAAGGATAAGAGTTTGATGGGACCTGTCATCAACATTTAAGTAGGCTGGAATCCAGTCCTATTTTCAGACTTCTTTGACATAAAATAATTTAAGTTTCTTGGTGAGTTCATGTTTCTATGTCAGTTCAGGATTGGTTTGGGCTTCTTCTTTTTTAAGTCCTTTTATATAAGGGGCTGCATATATGCCCAGGAGTTTATGGAGGTAGAGAGACCGTGGTCTCATGCTTACCCTTGGGTATTCCATAGTGTTGTTTCTGCTGATTCAGGAATGGAATGTTGTGAATAGTTTTTTTACTCAGGGTTTGCCTGGTCAAGAAGATTTCTAATTATAATAGTTCTCGTGGAAAAGGTCAGAATTTTGTAACATGTGATTCTGTAGTCTGTTTTGTTGCTATTTCTATTCAGAAATTTAGTAGGAATATTGATTTCCAATCCGGTTGAATTAATCTCTATTGATTTTTCCCTTGAATGCCGTGTTCAGACTCTGTTTAAAGTTCAACATTTCGCAATTGATATTAGAATTCTGGTTCAATTCTATTTTCCCAAATCTGGTTTCTGAATCTACTTTCTATTTCTGTTTTCAATTTTAGCTTTAGTATCTAACTATTGTACTTCCTAAGTTTCCTGGTTTCTAAATCTGAGTCACTTAGCCTTGCACTTAAGAATATTGGCAGCTACTGGTTCTGGTTTCTAGTTTCTATTTTTCTGTCTGGGTTCTTGTACCCTGCTAAAAGTAGGATTGTTTACTACATGTAAATCTGGCAATTGGAATACTGTCCAACTTGGTATGGTATTAGTAATCTCAATTGCTTCTGATTGCAAGCTTCAAAGCTGATAAATTTGTTGTTTGGGGTGACTGGTACATCTTTTCCAATCCCTTAATAAGTTGTTCTCTGTTCCCAGATTTGAATTCCGTGAGCCCTTTAGCTAAACTAGGGCTCCATTCTTTCTCCTTGATGAATTAATGACTTGCCCCATGTTTCAACCCCCTCCAATCAGTCTTTGTTAAGCTATTTAATCTCTCCCATCCTGATCTAATGGTTTCTTCTCCGTCTGATTCTGGCTGAGTTGAGGTTTTATAGACCCTAATATTAGTTGATCCAGAATAACCCAGTATATGGTCAGTATACGGGAAGATCATTGTCTTGAGTCTGAATTCTCTTAAGGGAGGTGTGATAAATTCCAATAAGATGTTATGAGATTGCAGGTTTTGTAGTTCTGATTATGTAGGATTTTCACAATACTTTCTTTCTCGCAGAGTGGATTTTGAAGGTGGTTTTCTTAAATTCTAAATTGAGAATGGGGTCTTGGACTCTTGGTGATGTTTATGTGGATATTGAGGGCTTCATTGGTGGAATTCTTTTTCTTTCTTTCTGATTACGTTTCTATGTTGCTGGTAGCTAGATATGGGCCTGTTGGGTAAAGTTTTGTCTGCATTGATCATCCTGTGCAACTCAGGTTCATGTAAATTGTTCCAAGATTCAACTTCAATATAGGGTTTCCCTTGGTTTTTCAGCAGAATTAGCTTGCATAGAAGATGTCACATGTTAGTCACCTGCATTTTTGAAAGTTGGGCATGTGGTTTGAAGTTCTCTGTAAAATTCACTGCTTGCCAATATCCCGTCTTGGATTAAAAATTGTTAATAGCTTTCCTAGGTTATATTTTATGGTGAGGAAAAGTGGACATCCCAGAAGTAGGATGGACAAGTAGACTTCAGGAACCGATAAATGAGCCAAAGCCTTTTGAAAGAAGATTTCTAAAGGTTGCTTTCCTTAAAACGTCCTTCTTTTATGATAAGACAGGCATTTAAATAACTTGATATGTGCTAGCGCTAAGGAAATAATTGAATGGTAGTTGAGAAACCTAAACATCAATACTGCATAGAAGATTGAGAAAGCCCCAGAAAAAAAATTGATTGGATTATTTCTCTGGCTAATTTTGTACTGTCAATACTGTCAATGGATGCCTATACCACCCCAAACTGTAATAGAAATCTAGCGATGGAAATACTAATTGGAGATTTTGCCCTTGCCATATTAAATGACTAGAATATAAAGCCACTAAGCCAGAACGTAAAGTAATCCCAGATTATTGTCGCTTAGATACCCTTGAATTTGAAATGTCAGTTTGTCGGGATTTTGATCAACCTTTATGTAAGTTAAGTAGTCTGAATAAAGGCCATAAGATACCAAATTTAATACTTGCAGGCTGCAGACATGGATTATTAACATTCTAAAAGAAGTAGACATTTCCATTTATGCACTTCTGAAACCCATCCATAATGTCACCTGATGCATTGCCTTTTTTTTCCTAATCATATCATTTTGACCAAGTGTTGCTTGGCTGTTAGGATAACATATTCTTTTTACTGTACTAATATAAAACTTGCCAATTCTTATCCAGACTATGGCAAAATCTTTTGAGGTCACTGAGTTGCCGGGTAACTTATTCATTTCATACTTCCTCTCTTTATTTCTTCTTTCCTTATTCTTGCAGTTGCTTATTTCCTCTTACATAAAATCATACATTTGCAGTTCGATCGGCAAAATTTATAGCACGCAAGCAGTGGGTTGTTGTAGGAGCCGATGACATGTTCATTCGTGTATATAATTATAATACAATGGACAAGGTCAGAGTGTTTGAAGCACACACGGATTATATCAGGTGTGTTGCAGTCCATCCAACGCTTCCCTATGTGTTATCATCATCTGATGACATGCTTATAAAGCTCTGGGATTGGGAGAAAGGCTGGATGTGCACTCAAATTTTTGAGGGCCACTCTCATTATGTGATGCAAGTGACATTTAATCCCAAAGATACCAACACTTTTGCTAGTGCTTCCCTTGATCGGACTATAAAGGTTTGGCTTGGACTTTCTTGTGAACGTCTTATGTTAATTTTTTTTTTCCACCTATCAATTTCTGTCATTCCATGTTGTATGATAATCTCATTTTGTGTTCAGATATGGAATATAGGCTCCCCTGACCCAAATTTTACATTGGATGCCCATTTGAAAGGAGTAAATTGCGTTGATTACTTCACTGGTGGTGACAAGCCATATCTGATTACTGGTTCTGATGATCATACTGCTAAGGTTGGAAAGCCAATTATTCTTTTCAAATAATGTCTCTCTCTCTCTCTCGCTGTCTCTTTAAATGCTTGAATCCAGTTTTGACAATTCCTGCCATCAATTTTATTGAAACAGGTATGGGACTACCAAACTAAAAGTTGTGTCCAAACACTAGAAGGTCATACACACAATGTTTCTTCCGTTTGTTTCCATCCCGAACTTCCCATAATAATTACAGGCTCTGAGGATGGCACTGTTCGTATATGGCATGCTACCACTTATAGGTACATTCGTTAATATTGGCAATGTGTAATCCTGATGCTATGATTGATTATGTGGAAGTTTTGCATCTCCTTAACTGTCTCATATGTGTTAAGTTTTTTATGCTAGCTTGTTTGTTATTCTAAGTTCAGTAGATCTTCTGTATCTGAAAATTTTCTAGTTTTTGAATTGTTAAAGCTGGATGGTTCAGGTTCATCCAACCTTCTTATTTTCTCTTTTTTGTTTGTTTGTTTTGGGTGACATTAGCTCATTCCATTATATAACTTGTTAAGACCTGCCTTCCATATTCTTGTATGCTTTTTTAATTTGCTGAAATTTACGTCATGTGTTCCCTTCTCTTATATTTGTGTAGTTTTGGCTTTCATCTTCTTTCACTGTAACTTATTCAGTTCTAGCATTGGCTCTCAGGCACTGCAGGCCTCATCAAATGAGGTCTGATGCCCTGCCTTGGAGATACATGCAGAGTACTGACCTAATAGGGTCTATCGTATCATTTCTTCAATTGGTGGACATAATTCTAACTTTTGTCTCTCTCCCCCTCCCCTTCCCCTTTGGATGACTTTGGTTCTTGATGAGCTTAAGTCTCCAATAGGGATTTAATGGCCTCGTAGCTGCATTAGCTGAGGCTCCTGTCTTTGTCTTTTCACCCCTGTACACTGTACAGTTCTGCCATCTGGCTGTCTGAAGTTTAGGCTATAAAATGTTTTGCCATGTGGAAGGACTCCCAAATCTGAACTGATTTACTGATGATGACTTTTAAATCACAGGCTTGAGAACACATTGAATTATGGTCTTGAGCGAGTATGGGCTGTAGGATACTTGAAAAGTTCACGTCGGTGAGTGTTTTTAATCTGTCCAATTTTTGTTATGTATATATATTTCAAAGTCTAAATGTGAATAGCAGTATGTTTAGCTCACTGAAACTTTGTTTGTGCCCGAAGTATGGACCCATTTTCTGGAATTTATTTAGGTTTCATGTTTCCCTACAGTTTAGTAACATTTCTTGTCACCACTGCCTCACTTAATATCTACAGGGTTGTGATTGGATATGACGAAGGAACTATTATGATAAAAATTGGTCGAGAAGAGCCAGTTGCAAGTATGGATAGTGGTGGTAAAATTATTTGGGCTAAGCATAATGAGATCCAGACTGTGAACATTAAGAGTGTTGGTGCAGATTTTGAGGTTTGAACTCTTGCATCCACTATTCTCCTTGTTGTGTAACTTGAGATCGAAAGTTGGAGGAACTTTCTCCTTTCTTGATGGATGATTACATCAACGTGTTTTGTATTTTTCAGGTGACAGATGGTGAACGGTTGCCTTTGGCTGTGAAGGAGTTGGGGACCTGTGATATGTACCCTCAGGTATGTTGGGGCTATCCCTGCCTAATGCAATTTGTAACTGAAACACCACTATTTCTTGATCTCCTTTCCTAGCAGTGTAGAAACCCCCTCAACCCTCAGCCAAAAAAGCTAAAAAAGGAGTTCCTGGTTTTTCTTTTTGTGGGAACTGAACTATCATGGAGTGTTCCATTGGTTTGATTTTGGCTTTGCAAATCCTTTTAAAGAGTACAGTATTCTAGTGCTTAAGAGTCTTTTTGCAGATCTACTCTTTTGTCAATGCAGTGTGTCAATAACTGGAATACACCAGTTGACAAATGTCAGTTAAGTTGGCATTTCTTTATTGGGTCACTGATGTCACTATCACCTGCGAACAGTGACATTTAAAATTGTGTTCACTTGTGATGTGTAAGAATGGATGGATCCGCATCATATAGGATCCTTATTCTTCATTCATCAATATTTAACTCCAACAACCAGGTGAATGTGCCTTTAAGTGAATCCGAAGTGTCAAAAGTTACAGAAATGCAACTAGATTCCGTTTTCCATAACAGTGAAATTGCATTTCTGTAATTTTGAGATACTTATACCAGCTTTTAAACTGCTTCCCACTCTTTTTCAGACTGAAATTTGGCTGGTGAGTTGGTTTAGGTCCTTGTCAAATGGACCCACCCACATCTGTCCATGTGTGCCACATGGTAAGTGGGTGCCAAATGTTAGATTTCTCATCTTCTTTTTGGAGTTGTTTTCCCACCCTTTCTCTGTAGACAACTCTCTTCTGTGTAATTGGTCTTGTTCCAGATTCCCAATCTTCAATAGTAGTTTAACTTGTCATAAAAAGAGCCTTCCATCAATATATGCAATCAATAGTGCAAAATAAGTATTACTAAGAAATTCTTACTTGAAACTTGGGATTTTTAGTTTTAATTATGGAAGGAGCCTCTCTGTGAAAGCAGGGGTAAGGCTACATACATCATGATATGCCCAGATCCCACATTGGTGGAAGGCTGGAAGCATTGTGCACTGGATGCAGCCCCCTTTTTACATGATGAAATACTTGAGTGCAAAAATCAAGTTGACACTTTTGCAGATTGTCACTGGGGCAATGTTGTGTCTTATGATAAGTTCAAGTGCTTATCTTTTGGCACTTTTGCAGTGTCCTTAGTGTTGAGATAAACTTATTAAATGTTAAAGCAGGTTGACATTTTTTTGATAAAAAAATTTCTAATCCATTTTCTTTTGTATTGCAATTTTGCATTCAGAGCTTAAAGCACAATCCAAATGGGAGGTTCGTTGTTGTTTGTGGTGATGGCGAGTATATCATTTATACTGCTCTTGCCTGGAGAAATAGATCATTTGGATCAGCTCTGGAATTTGTTTGGTCATCAGAAGGGGAATATGCTGTTAGAGAGAGTACATCAAAGATTAAGATATTTAGTAAAAATTTCCAGGTTTGAATCTTACTTTAGCCTTCAATTTCTTGAACGTTATTCAAAATTCTGTGCAAGCAGCTGGCTGTTCATTTCTTACTTTTGGAATCTGCACAGAGGACACACTTTTCTTTTCTTGCATTGTCAAGATGTGCTTGATGTGGATTCTGTTTATGCTGCTGAATACTTCATGTTATTATCTAGAGAAAGAGAAGACTGCAGCATAAGCTGAATCTCATATTTTGGCCTGGATACTATACTGAGAAAATATCAACCTCGCCTGTGTTGGTTTATTGAGGCTGATGTGTCAGAGACTGGTGCATGTTCATGGCCTTGATGTGCATGGTAGAATGCACTGTCTAACATCTCCCACTATTATTTTGGTTATACAAAACTTTGTACCAGTTGACAAAGCAAGTTCATTGGGCAAATCAACAAGTTTGGCCAGCATGAGGCTTGACCTGGCCATTTTAGATGCCAGGTCTGTCTGCTGGGTCTCATAACATTGTATCTATCTGACTTGACTTTCATTGTTGTTATTTGGTGTTAATACTTGGTACTTTATTTTTAGTTTAGGAGCTATGATTTTTTTAATTAATTAATTAATTAATTATTTTTGGTCTAAGTGTAGCAAAAATGAGGATGCTAAGATGGATGAGTGGCAAAATTAGGAAGAAAAAGTTAAGGAAACCATCATACTAGAGCTGATCTCGGAGTAGCTGTGAGCTTGTGATAAATGATAAGCTACAAGAAAGTTGACTGAAGTGGCATGGTCACGTTTAGAGGAGGCCCTTAAATGCCTCTATACGGAGAACTGATTTTGTCTATATTGAAGGAACTAGAAATAGGGGCAGACCCTAAGATAGCCTTAGAAGAATTGGTGAGAAATGATATGCATAGCTTAGGCCTTGTATCTAGTGAGACCTCAAACAGAGTTGATTGGAAGGCAAGAATCCATGTAGCTAGCCCCATTTAGTTGGGACAAGGCTTGTTGTTGTTGTCACATTATGTTTTGGGCTGTGTTTGGTAACACTAATGGAGCTTCTTCTTCTTCTTTTTTATTTTGTTCCCTGGAAAAATAAAAAAATAAAAGAATAAAAAATTGATAAATGCAACAGCCACAATTGACTTGCAAGTCAACCTCAGAATATTGACTGATAGAATTTATCAATTTTGTGGTTGTTGCAAGTCAACTTCTTTTTTATTTTGTTCCCTAGATTATGTACTATGTTTTTTTTTTTTTTGGATGAATAAATAATATATTAAAGCAACAGGCAGATCAACAGGAGAAATACAATGCGGGAATGAGAAAGAGGGAGGGGGGGGGGAAGAGCAAGGAGCTCAAGAAGAGGGGGAGAGAGTGCAACTGAGGCCCCAAAAACTAACAATTAACCTATTTATGGGGTTGTCGGCAACAGGGGAATGGGGAAGGGAGAGCAATCTAGAAGAAACATCAACGAAGATGGCTTTCCAAATCAAATCTAAGGAGCGAGATTTGGGAGACCATCTTTGTAGGTTGCGCTCCCACCAAATGTGATGGATGGCGGCACTGAAGACTAACTTGCCAAGGCGATCGCAAATGGAGTTACCAGCAAAGTTCCTAGAGATCCAAGACCAATCACGAACAAACCCGTATGAGCGTCTCGAGCGGGGCCAAATGGATGCAAGACTCTATCCCAAAGGGGGCCGGGAGAAGGGGCGGGAGAAGAAAAGGTGGTCAATGTCCTCAGAATCACTCCAGCAAAGGGTACAACTAGGGTTGGTGGGGATGTGACGGCTAATGAGGAAAGATTGGGTAGGGAGGGCAAGGTTAATAGCTCTCCAAAGGGTGAGAGAATGGCGTGGGATGTGACCTTTGAACCAAACCAAATCGAAGTCTCTTTGATTATGTACTATGGTTATTTCTCCATATCCATTCAATTCAGTTCATGGCTTGCTGTCCCCACCCCACCCAACCCCAACCCAAAAAGGAAAAAAAGAAAAAAGTAAAACCAAAACTTACTGGGTTATTTCCTGACTTATCATAGGTTTCCTGCCTAAACTCTGAAACACTTGGCATGGGTTGTCTCTTTTACTATTTTTTCCACCTTCTCAGAGATCGATAATGAGCCTTGGGATTCCGTTTAATGAATTGGTTTTCTCTTTTAGATAGTTGTATGTATTGACTGAGTGATGTGTTAAACCCCACTAGTCATGGACTCACGGGTGAGTTTGGGGATGATTCAGCCATGACTATTGGTTCAAGCCACTGTGGCGGCAGCCAAATTGCAAATGGGGCTGTTACAACTGTGTCATGCCTGGAATCCATGTCTAGAAAGTTTTTGTTCGCATGACTGTGTGAGAGCACGATTCCCATTGTACCTTTCTGTTCTTATCCAAATTTCAAGTGGAATTTGGAAGAATTGCCTGAAAGGCTGTGACCGACTGATGCTTCTCCAAATTCTGAATCATGATTCGGTTCTGTTCACAGGAAGGAATTTGGGGAAGAGACAATTTCTTCATGTACCACTTGCACAAAATGTGACACTTGATAATTTTGGACCATTTAAGAGACAATTTCTTCATGTACCACTCGCACTAAATGTGACACTGGATAATTTTGGACCATTTTTGTAAATACTAGTCTGATATTGGCATACCAAACTATATCTCATTCTATACTCTATTATGTATAATGCCTAACAAATGATGTTTAGTTTTTGAAAATGGCTTTCATTAATGACTTTTGTCAAATTAAGAGACCATCAAGATCCAGTGTCCAGGATCTGCGATAAACTGCTAATCTTGTGTAGGTCAAATTAGGGGTTTTTGGTCAAATCTAGGGTTATGCTTGGCATAGTGGTTGATGGTGGGGTTAGGATATGTTGATGTAGGGGTGTCTATTAATGAAGGTTTAAAGTGTCATCGAAATTGTTAAATTTGAAAAAACAACAAATTAGGGTTTTGTTCCATGGTTTCTGAAAAGAGAATCCAGGAGGAATCTAGGGTTTCTTAGGTCAGATTAGGCCACAGTTAAAATCGAACTTCCCAATGGATGTGTGGAAGATGCGACCCAAGTATGAAGGTAAACTGATGGTTGGTTCAGGCTGCAAGGCAACCGGGCTTTCCTTATGGGCAGGGCTTATGTTGTCAAAGTTCGAGGTTTCATGGATGGCTAGAAGTAAAGTTATGATGGGTTCACAGTGTTAGAAGGTAGGAGAAAGTATAGGGTTTCAGACAAACCAGGCGCCAAGGTGTGACTTGGAATGAGTAGAGAAGATGAAGGCTGTTGGCTGTATTCCAAATAAGATTCAGTAGCTTGAAGTTGCAGCCTAGAAGTTGCAACTGCAGAAACTTGAAGAAAGGGAGTTCAAGATCCAATTTAGAAAACCCAAATTATCTGGCAAATTGTGATTTTGATTCTTCATCCACCAAGAATTGATTGATTTTCTTGAACAGGAGAATTAGTCTTTAGATATGTTAGTAATGATCTTGAACCAACTGAGAGGATAGTCTTCTAGGGATTGAGTAGGTCTGATGGGAAAGCATGAAGAGTTTGATAGAGGGGATGGTGAAGCTGAATACCTCTTAGGCTCTTACAAGGCTAAGCAATACTCAAGAATCCAATCTTATACATCTTTGTTAGGCTCAACTGAGCAATATATATAATGGCCGACATAGCTTTCAAATTCAAACTAGGATTCAGTAGAGCAGGAACTAGGACCCATACTTGAACTGGGATCACTGACTGGACTTACTGTCAAGTGTCAAGTCCTAGCCAGATTAGGGCTGTGAAAATAGAACTTTGAGCAAAGACTAAGTAAGATCGTGAAGAGCCTAACCTATGCCAATGATTTTGGCTTACATTGAATGGTGCTGGTGTTGGGAGGAATCCCTACACCTGAGGTTGTTCTTAGGCAGCAAAATGCATCACAATTTCATCATTAATTCCCAACCCCTATTGCTTTAGTTGAAAAACCCAATTCACAACCTTTTAGTAAAAGTTTAAAAACCCTTTGTCCTTCTAATCAAAGGGTCAGATCTCCTTGCTGAGATTGTCTTGTCATATTGGTGAAGAAAGACTTTCTCCTTATTTGTGGACTTCTATGAAAAAAATAATAATAAAGAAGAGAAGCTTCTTATTTCTTTGTAGCTTGCTGTCCATTGGAATCACTGACCTTGTGGACCAGCCTACCTAGCAAGGGCTGGGGGTTATTACTTCTAACTTGGTTCATTTATGATATTCAATTGGTGACAGCTGTTGGTCATTCAAATTGAGAATAATCTATTGATTAGAAAGCGTTGTAAACTTGTACATAACATGATAGTCCTATTCAGTCTGGCTCCAAATCATGTGTCTTTGTGAGAAAAAGGAGGATGTGAAAAATTATTTGAAGATGGGGACGTGTCTGAAAACAAACCTCAAACGTACAAATCTCGATGCTATGCCAAGCCATGGCTCTTTGACCAAAGTACCCTGGTTTCACATATCTTAGGCAAAATTGATCTTTGTTTAGTTATGTACATATCATAGAATATGAGTTGGTTGCATATCTCATTGTGATTTTGCTAATTCCAGTTTGTCGGTACTAGCTTCATTTTATTCTACTAGTAATGATACACATGCATATGCACGTGTAGTGCGTCCAGGATTGATTTTTTTTTTTTGTTGTAAAATTTAAAATTTCTATGCTTTTTTTCTTTGAGTTGAATTCAAGTCTAAAACCTATATGTTTTCATAGCAATGACGCAAATAATTTTCTATTAAAAAAAACTACACAAATAGTTTATTCAATCTTATAACTCTCGTTTGTTTTTGGCTTACATTTTTGGATATTATTTTTGATGACTTAAGGTTTAGTAGTTTTAGAAGGTGGGGTGTTTTGGGAGTGAATGTATCTTTGTGGGTGTTTTACTACTTTTGTGGGTGTGTCCGTGTATATGTTAATTTACGATTATAGAATTTCAACTATCAATGGAAATTTAAATCTCGTTTAGAATTTCAACTATCAATTTTATTATATCTAATCATAATCATTTAATTTTATTTTTAATCCCTAAACTTTCAATCAGTTTCCATTCTTATTATAGCATTTTAATTTTAGTTTTATTAGTTGGATGTTTAAATATGTTTAAATTTTTGCCATTAATATTATTATTTCTAATCATGTCATTGATTTTTTAAATTAATTTATGATAAATCACGATTTGGGGTTTTGTCGCCGTTTGTTACTGTTTGGAAATTTAATCTCGTTTAGTTATTTGGCATTACATTTTTGGATATTCTTTTGGATGCTTAATGTTTAGTGTTTTAGAGGGTGGGGTGTTTTGGGGTGATGTATCTGCTTTAGTGGGTGTTTTAACTACTTTTAGTGGGTAGTGTACGTAGTATTGTTAATTTACAATTATAGGTTTCAACTATCATGGAAATTTATCTCGTTTGATTTCAACTATCAATTTTATTATATCTAATCATAATCATTTTATTTTATTTTTGAATCCCTAAACTTTCTCATAAAGTTTCCATTCCTATTAATAGCAATTTTAATTTTAAGTTTTATTAGTTGAATGTTTAAATATGTTTAAATTTTTGCCATTAATGTTATTATTTATAATCATGATCATTGATTTTTTTAAATTAATTTATGATAAATCACGATTTGGGGTTTTGTCAGCACATTTAGTTAACTGTTTGGAAATTTAAATCTCGTTTATTTATTTGGCAAATTACATTTTTGGATATTCTTTTTTGATGACTTTTAAGGTTTAGTAGTTTTAGAAGGTAAGGGTGTTTTGGGAAGTGATGTGCCATCCTCCTCGTTCGTGCTTTATATGTGTTGATATTCAAATTAGCATATCAAATTTATTACTTGTATATTTGGTTTCCTGGATTCAGTTTAACTTTGGTGATATTTTCAGGAAAAGAAAAGTATACGTCCGACATTTTCTGCTGAGCGTATTTTTGGGGGAACTTTACTAGCGATGTGCTCCAATGACTTTATCTGCTTTTATGATTGGGCTGAATGTAGGCTGCTTCGTAGAATCGATGTGAATGTCAAAGTGAGAATCAATGTTGCTGAGATTGCCCACTTAGTTTATCATTGGTTTTTCTATAATGGAATTGATGTTTTTCTTCTTTTGTTCTTCTGATAATTCCAGAATCTATATTGGGCTGATAGTGGAGATCTAGTGGCAATTGCCAGTGATACTTCATTTTATATCCTTAAGTACAATGTAAGAATGCCAGAGATACTTCATTTAACATTACCAAGTTCTGATTTTTCTTAGCACTTCCACTCCCCACCCCCCACCTTTAATTCCCCCAGACAGAGAAAAAGGGAATAGAAAAGAAAAGGAGGATGGATATATTTTCTTCTCTACTAAGGTTTCTCTTCTGTGATTAATGTTGTGATGGGGTTGGATCTCTTTTCATGAATTTATGTAGAATTGGTCTTTCACTTTGGGGTTTGTAACCTGTATTTTCTTTACTGAATTCTGTTACTTAATGTGGCAGCGAGATATTGTGTCATCTTATTTAGATGGTGGGAGAGCAGTAGATGAGCAGGGTGTTGAAGATGCTTTTGAGCTTCTCCATGAAACAAATGAGCGTGTCAGGACAGGAATATGGGTTGGGGACTGTTTCATTTACAACAATTCTTCTTGGCGGCTTAATTACTGTGTTGGTGGCGAGGTATACTGTGTACATGGACTTTGTATTTGCAAAGACCTTTTTGCTAAGTCTTCTTTCAGTTTGTTTAATAAAGATTTTGTAATTTTTTATTTCATGAGTAGCTTGCTGTTGTCTTGATACTTATTTATGATGATTCAGGTTACAACCATGTTTCACTTGGATCGACCCATGTACTTGTTGGGCTATCTTGCTAGTCAAAGTCGGGTGTATCTTATAGATAAAGAATTCAAGTGAGTCTGCTGGGTTGCTGGTCTTCTTCCATTGCTAACTATTGTTATGTTTGTTTCTTCTCTTATCATTTATGTTCTCGACATGTAGTGTTATGGGATACACCTTGCTTCTTAGTATGATTGAGTACAAGACTCTTGTGATGCGTGGAGACCTGGAACGGGCAAATGAGGTCCTGCCCTCTATTCCGAAGGAGCACTATAATAGGTATAATTCATACCCTATTAGTTTATTGTTTATTTTTGTTGTAAAAAATGTTGAAAGACTAAAGTTGTCATCATTTCCTTCATATAATATGTACATCTTTTCTATGAAGTATTTGTGACAGTGCTCAAGAGGATGTGGGAAAAATCATTTTCTTCATTTTTTTTTATTGCAACATGTTTGTTTCTTATCCCTCCATCAAGAAAAATATTTATTTCCTTTCATGAATCAAGGATCCTTAAACTTTTCTGGTGCCTTAGACCTGAAAAGAGTTGCTTTTGATGCAGTGTGGCTCGTTTCTTGGAATCACGAGGTATGCTAGAGGAGGCACTAGAAGTAGCTACAGATCCTAATTACAGATTTGATCTGGCCATCCAACTTGGAAGACTAGAAGATGCAAAGGTATGGTTCTGTTTATGGTATGTAACTGGCAGATAGGCCATTATTAGAGTTCAAAAGTTGTTCAGGCAATTCTCTTCTTTCACCAAAATACCTTCTTGTAATCATTCCTTTTTGTTTTTTGAAGACAAATTTATTCTTTTGCAGGCAATTGCCACAGAAGTACAGAGTGAATCCAAATGGAAGCAGTTGGGAGAATTAGCAATGTCTAGTGGAAAGGTATTATAAACCCAAGGATAGTTCCTAGGCAATTTTATCTCACTGACACTACCTTCATAGTTCAGAGAGAAGTATTCATATTTGTGTAAACAAGCCCAAGTTTTCTGGAAAGTTAAGTTTAAAATTGATATCCAATGTTGCTCTGTGGTAACTGTTAAATGGCCGAGTGATGTGTTCTCTGAAACTACAGAAATTCTCTTTCCTTCTGTGGGTTTGAATGTTCTCCCCTCCCTATCAAAGGCTGTATCAGATAGGAAGGAAGGGCAGGTAGCCGTGGCCATGGCCTTTAAAACTATCCAGTTTATGAATAAGATAGTTCTGTTGGAAGAGTGTGTTTTAACCATTATGGATTCATTCAACCTCGTTCTTATCTTGCTTCTCTTGCTTTCTAAAATGTAATAGCCCCTTCTACAGATTGTATTGCATCCAATGTGGGTGTACAATTAAAGGGAATAGTTTTGAATGTTTGTTAATTGTTGGCTTCCTTGCTGCAGTTAGAAATGGCAGAAGAATGCTTGCAGCGTGCAATGGATTTGAGTGGGTTGCTGCTTCTCTACTCTGCTCTTGGAGATGCTGAAGGAATCTCAAAGCTTGCGTCTCTTGCTAAAGAACAAGGAAAGAATAATGTTTCATTTCTCTGTTTATTTATGTTAGGAAAATTGGAAGAGTGCCTCCAACTATTAATAGAGAGGTAAAGTCAGTGAACCCTTCATATATGTCTGGAGTCGTGATCTTCCATAGTTGACACTCTTCCGGGCATTCTCTTTGGCAGCAACCGGATACCTGAAGCTGCTTTGATGGCCCGTTCTTACCTACCAAGCAAGGTCTCAGATATTGTTGCAATTTGGAGAAATGACCTCAACAAGGTAAATTTCTTTTGTTTCATTTATTTTCTCTTTATTATGGTTCAATCTGATTACCTTGCCAAAGGTGGTCTTACATTTGAATTCTGCTCCATTGATGCAATTATTTTGCCTGTTGTACAGATTAACCAAAAAGCTGCAGAGTCTTTGGCAGATCCCCAAGAGTACCCTAATCTATTTGAGGACTGGCAGGTTGCTCTTGCCGTCGAATCTAAGGTTGCAGAGGGAAGGTAGAATCACTCAACTTTGTGATGGGGAATGTAGCTCAATGATATCAACTTTGGCTGTTTGTCACTTTAAGATGATAATTGAATAACGTTGAAGAGAGTGAAGTGGCTTTAGTTTTCTTGCTACTACGTTGTGTCTCATTTTTGTTTATTTTGTTGCATTTCAATATTACCATTCTATTAGCGGCATTTACCCTCCTGCGGAAGAATACTTGAGCTACGCCGAGAAATCAAATGCCAATCTTGTGGAAGCTTTCAAAAGCATGCAAATTGATAGAGAGGAAGAGGTACCATTGGAAAATGGAGACACTGATGCTGGTCATGAGGTATAGTATGCTCACATAATCCTTATAATCACTTTCACAGCAGCTAATATTCATTTTATATTGTGTTTTTAGGTGGATGTACCTGTTTAAGTTATATCTCAATTGTGGAACTTTTTAATTTTCTGTTTAAAGTCAGTTTATGCATATTGGCTAAAATTATTTTGATTGGTTTTCGCAGTAGTAGTCAAAACTTGACATATTTCCATCCTTCCCTGTCACTGAATGCTGCTAGGTAAATTCTGCTGCTGTGCTTTTTCCCTAGTAATCAGAAGTGGCCTAGCTGAAACTAATACCCTTCTAAGCATTCCTAATTTGTGATGTTGACCATATTTTGTGCTCCATGAGAACCTCAAGTATAAAATTCCTTTGTCAGCAATATCCATACCCAGGTCTTGGTTGCTGTGAAGAGTTCTAAGCTGGTAGAAGCCCTTGTGGAAGGAAATTGGTTAAGCCTTTTTTGACTGGAGAAACTGGAGTTCAAATGGTCAGACAATAAATTTAGGCCATTTGGCTGTGGATTTGTGTGCAATCTCACAAATTGGTTTTCACAAACACTCAGAAATCTCAAAGTTAACTCTAGGTCAATAAAAGGTCAACCTTTTCAGATGAAGGTTAAACTTTGTTAAATCCTTTTGATCAATAATAGCATCCGCAGAATATGAAGAGTTAATGGTCAATTAAATTGAGGATGACTAAGAAATTTCAACTCAGAGTGGGAAGCTGGGGAGAACTGTGAACAGTAACGATCTGAAATTAAATCAAACCAGACCAATAGTATTGCCTCAACACCATCAAGGTTCTACCCTTAGTAGGTGCTATTAAAGCCCCTAATAGAGTTCCAAGCTAGTGGTTGGATCAGAACTAACATTGGATTAAGAACTCGAACTCAAGGCCCAACTTGTTGAGCTCCTGCCCACTGCCCAGTAATGGTTGAGGTCTGGAATATGTGCATTTGTATGTAGCACCTGCTTTTTGTTGGCTACTTCATTTTATGAAATGCTTTTGTGTGTTTCTTCTTTTTTTCCCCCTCCTGTCGTTGGATTTGTTATGTAATTACTTTTCAGTTACCTACATTCATTGTTCATTTCAGGTGGAAGAAGAGAATGGAGAAAATGGCCAAGAAGAGGCCATCGAAGTGGATGCAGATTCGACAGATGGAGCTGTCCTTGTTAATGGAAACGAGGCTGACGAAGAGTGGGGTAGGAATAATGAAGGAACTCCGTCAGCCTAAAAGCAATTGGTTGGGCAAGTGTGAAAATCCAATTTTTGTTCTGGTGATTAATTGTTTTTTCTCCCTATAATGTGCCCTTTGATATGGATCCTATTTCCACCCATCATTATCATTATATTTATTATAATTATTATAATTATAAATCTTTATCTTTTAATTTTTAATAGCTGCTATTTTATTTTTTGGGGCTTGTGTACAATGGGTTGCTCCCATCTATTCTTGTGGCGTCCACCCTTTCGAGAAGAAAATCCGTGGCCTCTTTGTGTACTCTCTAATATCATCACCACCTATGCTACTATGTTTACCAAAAAAAAAAAAACCCTATGCTACTATGCCTAATATTTATTTTAGAAATATTTCTGTACAGTTTAGAAACCATCAGATGTACCTTGAGCTGAATGCCATGGTGAAATTTCTGGTCTATTTAAATCGCTATTTTTATTATTATTATTATTTTATTTAATTTTTTGTGGGGGGGGGGGGGGTCTGGAGGTGCTGGGTTTTGTTGGACAGAGGTCATGTGTCCAATATATCTGGGAAGAAACTTTAGGCTCAAATTATCAAGCTGAATCCCATGGTGAAATTTCTGCTCTTTCTAGATCTTTAATTCCTTTTTCCTTTTTTTTTTTTTTGGGGGGGGGGAGTTTTGTGAGAAGGCATATGCCCAATCTATCTGGGCAGAAACTTTAGCTCAAATTTTCTTCTCCTTTTTTTTTTTTTTAAATAAAAAATATTGTCGAGCTGGATTTATTTCCCATGTTTTGTTTGGGCAGCTGTCCCCAGCTTTAGCTATCAATGGATTAGAAGATGAATTCCTTCACCCTGAGTTACATGTGCAATTGTAGTTTCTATGTGCTTCATGTTACTCTCTATTAGTGGATCATGGTTCATTGAAGGTATTCCTTGAGCTATTTGTCTTTGATTAAAATACACAGTGTGTTAAAATTTCCATTTCTGCAGTTAATTTTGCTGCTATAGAGTCCCTGCATCAGATCCTGACTTGTGGTGTCATTATGATTTATGCCTTCCCTCTTAATGTTTGCACAAGGAATTTAAAAGGAGTGGGCTTCAAGGGGTAGGAGGATTTTAGAATTCATGTCCATTGGACCTTTTCTATCGGAAGTCCAATGAATTTATTATCAATATTTGATGGTTATCACATTTATTGTGCTTCAAGTAGGAGAATTTTAGAATTCATTTCTTACTTGGTGACTCTTTAGGCTTACTAATTCAGATGATCTTTGATGATAAACTTACTTTAATTGATTTTAACCATATCACTCTTTGGTGTTTTTCTTTTCCTTAAGAACTATTTTGGACTTGTTGATGGTGCTTTCTGATTTTCTCATGAAAAGAAGTCTTATGATATGATAGTTTCATTGGTGCTGATGGACCTGATTGGTTGTTCTTTTGATTACATGGCAGTGCTTACGCCACGTCACTAGGTCCAATGAAGACAGCCGGTTCCAGCTCTTATACACCCTATTTTGAAGGTAAAGGAAGGTTCCAGTCCACTGATTGACTTCATTTTCAGTTATATTTCATAAGTTATTTACAGTCTTTGGTTATCAGTGCAGTGGAAGAGTTTTTAGTTCCTGTGTATCATTTTGAGCTTGTTTGGTGCTTAGGCTTTACCTCATTATTCATCTGTGGAAATTTCTAGCTCAAAATATTTCCTGTTTTATTAATCCCTGAGATAAGATCGTATTCCCAGTATTCTGGTTAAATAAAGAGCAGTTTTTGTTGGGGGTGTTTTAAGGAGGTGGTGGTTCTATGATCTGATCTCCTGGGCATATTGATTTCCTAGGTTAAGGGCGGCCATTATTGCTTGTTCCTGAGAGATCCTATAGTCTTAGAAAATATTCAGCTGCCTATAGTCTTAGAAAATATTCAGCTGTGATATTGGAATTGTTGCAGCTACTGACACATGGAGACTGTGATGGAATTGACCTACCATATTTCACGATTCCCCAGAGTCTTATTTTTCATTTCATTTGTACGGCTTTATTCTTGTTGAACTGATATTTGGTTCAGAATGTACAATTTCTTCTTCCTCATTACAGGATCTCAAGGAGATTCTGGAAACAGAAATCCCTAAGGGCCTGTTTGGTTACATGAGTCTGGAGATTTCAAATATCTAGAGATTTGAAATCTATAGATTTCAAATCTATGGAGTTATAATTTATAAAATTAGATGTTTGGTTGTGGAATGAAATCTGTGGATTCATCCTTAAAAATTATTTGATCGACGTGATTTTTGTGAATGTGCAAATGTATAGCTTTTTGAAATCTCTGGATTTCACCCTTACAAAAATCTGCGATTCCGTTTTGTGTGGGATCTCAGATTTCATGATCTAGAATTTTACCCAAACGGGTATTTTCAGATTCATGAATCTAGAGATTTCAAATCTCTGGATTCATGTAACCAAACAGGCCCTAAACAAATTATGTTTCAATTCACTAATTATTGAGAAAATTTTAAGCACTGGATTGAGTTTCAGTGATACAACTGATCACTCATCTGGTAAAGGTAAAAGGCCCCTTCCTCATGGCAGAAAATGGAACCCTAGGTGGCACGATATATTCATAAACACAGTAAATATTTTGGAAGACAGAATTAAGAGAATTTAGAATAAAAACAGAATTAGACATTGATTTGTTATTTATATTGCTAGATATTAGTAATAATTAATAAAACATTAGTTTGTTGTTCTTTTCAGTGCCTGGTGAAGTACAGAGCTTCAATATTTGCCAGCAGTACTTGGGTCAGTCTATTTAATAGAAGACCTATATTCATCCCAATGACCAAACTTTAGTCCAAAGTATTTGATTCAATTGTTTAGTAAGATTGCCAAAATGGCATCAATGGACTTGAATATAGAGTAAGAATGGCAGCTTTTGTACTAACGAGATGCTTACCTGGTTGTCTTATCACGTGGACTGGCCACATGTACTGCCATGTTGCAGATAACGAACCCTTAAAGGATCCATGAATGAAAGACGTTCTAACTCTTTTGTGTCATGGAACTTACAGTGCCATTGTTAAAACTGATAGCATGCCGTTATACTAGATATTTTGCTGAGGTTTATTGTGAATGAATCTGATTCTTAGTTCTTCCTGATCCTCCTTCAGGACCATCAACTATTTGTATCATTTTCATGGGAACCTCTAATTTTTGTTCTCTTTTTTTTTTTGGGGGGGGGTGGGGGTGGGGTGGTTATAGCTAAACTATTTGAATTAATTGTAAACTGTTTGCTTGAATTTCTGGGTCCTATTCTGAGGTTAATTTGAAGATTGCCATCTGATTTTGGGTGGTATCCTACTGGGGCATTGCTTTTGATTCTTCTGCTTGAGCTAGTAGTGGGTTCCCCCTCAACATGAGAGAACTTTTTCAAGTGGGGGTTGTTGGAAGAATGGAACTCTGGGCGATTATGTGCTGGAATGTACCTGATCTAACGTTTCCCACTTGGTGTGCGTCGGTGGAGTAATTTGCTTCCTTCTGTCGTACCAAATCACCTTTGAGATGGCTGTTGACTGGTGATGTCTCCAAGGAGGTCTATGTTGGTTGGCTGTAAAAGAAAGAGAATCACTAAAAGAGAAAGCACGATGGGTTGTCATCTTCTTCTAAAGGAAAAGCTTTGAGGAGCCCTGTTAAGCATGAAAAGTGTTTTTGAGTTGGTGGCAAAAGATGTCTTTCTGACTCCATTCATTGTTCTATTTCCTTCTTATTCTTAATTGCAATATGATATAAAGGTGTTTTCTAGTTGCAGCTATTTGACATGAAAATGTTCTTATCTCAGCATCTTGTTACCTTTGCAGGTATTACCCTCAGCAGAGAGGCCGGGAACTGGTTGTTTTCGGGTTTTGGCGTAGAGTGGTGTGGTGTATTTGTGGAGCCCATGGAATTTTTCGTCATAGCCAAATACAGATTGTTATGTAATCGGTTTCCCAACTTCAATTGGTTTAGTGGCATATGTTACTTGGAAGCTTTCCTTAATGTACCATTGTGAGTTACAGTAGAAGAGTTGTGTTAGAAATGATTTCTTCAGGTTCCACCCTTCTTCCCCATAATATATTTTTTCTCTTAATGTCATTCTTCTCTTTCTCATCATGCCAATCAGTTAGATCATTTCCAAATACAAGAGCAGGCAGGATTTTTGCTGAAAGAAGAAAGAAGAATGAGAAATGGCTAAATGGAGAAGTTGGGAAAATTATTAAATATGAACTTGGGTTGTTAAAACTTTGGGTATGACATATGACAAAATGTCTACCAAAAAAAAAACATATGACAAAATGAGCTGGCTTTCTCAGTGTAGGGTTTGGTTGAGTAATGGTGTAATGGTTATGAGATTCAAGGCTGAGCATTGGATCTCTTTCACTCTCTCCCTTTTTTTTTTTTTTCAATTAAATTTCTGCAGGGATTCTTCAATACTGTGGGGGCAGGAGTTGGAGATAGGGTCTGGGTTCAAACTTCCAATGATTTACAGAACTGTTCTCACTTGCCGACAATTGATTCAAATAAAAGATAAAACTAGTGCTACCCTTTCATATAGGTAATCATATGATTTGGAGTTTGATTATGTGGGCACCAAAACTAACATAACATCTGGTGTCATTTGATCCATGTGGTCCCTTCTCCCAGATCATTCATCTTTTGTGACTTCTGAAAAGCAAAACAGTTTTGTCTGGTCGCCAGTGAAGTGATTGCACAGCACCCATTCCCCCTCACACATGAATGGTCTTATTGCTCTGTTGATGTTACTTTCTGTAATTTTTTTTTTCGTTTAAAGAATCGTTTTTAAGTCTATTTCGTGACCTAGAGAAAAGCTATGAGCCAAAAAAAAAAAAAAAAAAAAAAAACTCTATGCACAAGCATTATAATTGGCTTTAAATGGAGTGGTATGTCATGCGAAGGAAAGTGACTATAGCACCAGCAGGTTTACAAACAACGCTTTCTCCCCTTTTCCATTTTAATCTTGTTGTCTTCTAACCACATTGTTTTGTTGGTTTCTTTTGTGCTGGACTTGTTTTAAGTTATAAGTTAGATTCTATTATGAATGCTGAAATGAGCCCATAATGTATGTAACTTTCAAACCTTCTGATAGGGACAACTCAAACAAAGGGCTTTAATTGTATGTGTGGCTCACGTCTCTGAAAATCCTTAATTTCTTCTTTCACTACAGAACACTGGGAAATCCAAAACCCTCAGAAAAGTTCAACCATTGAAGTCTTCCCATCACTATTTATTACTACCACTACCACTATTACTTTCTCCACTTAAAAACAAAAAGGTTACTTTCTATCAAGTCATGAAAAATCTCACCAGTCACCAATCCAAACTGTCCTCCTTAGTTGCTGGTCACTTTTGGTTATAGTGAAGCATCAAGCACTACTTTCACTTTATCAAAAATTTAAAAAGAAAACAAAAAAAATTCCCTACCTGTTTGAAATTAGAAAAAAGGAGTTTTAAGTGGCAAGGGGAGAACAAGATGAGTAACAAGACATCATGGTGTTTTGGTGATCATGTACTCTCATGACCATGGCTAAATGGAATGGCTTTATGGATAGGTGATACCTATGGAAGGACAGTTAGGTTCTTCAAATGGTGAGTTGAATAAGAACACAGCTATGGGACAGGTAGAAATTTAATGTTCATTGCTTATATGTGAAGTATAATCCGGTTCCAAGGGTGATACGTGATAACTTTAAGATTCAATAACTGTGATTAAAAGGGTAGGAGAGATTACATTCGATTGCAACGTGTCATCATGCGAGAACCACGAGAAAAATACTTACATGACAGTAAGAAATAACAAAATACTTACATGGTAAGTATAACCTTTAACAGATATATTCATAGTCCATAGACAACAAAAAGCTGAGAATTAGTACTTAGCTTAGCTTGTTTGAGGTGGGTTTGTAGTTGTGCATAATCTCTTTATTTCGAGTTTGAAGTTTCTTAGTACTCTTCTAGTAGTAGTATTCTATGATCCTCTAACCACAAACCTCTTAAGAAAAAAAGAAGAAAATTACTATGGAGTGTGTGTTAGGTTAATACATATTGATATGCAGCAAGTAAATGATTGAATTTGAAGTATGAATTTAAATTGTGATGATAAAACAATGTCATCTATGAATATTTATTTGGAATTGGTTGCCAACTTTTCATGTTGAATAAACCATGTTGATCCATTATATATATATACATTTCTTAAGTGAGATTTAGAATTATAAGAACTCATAATTATTACCGGTCAACCTACATTAAAATGTCATCAAACTCCAACTACTACAGAGAGATGGGGGGGGGTTGGGATGCACATTTTTCTTTTATTTTGCGAACTTTTGAGAAGTTATAATAATTATGACAATATCATTATTGTTACTTTTGGTCAACCTGCATTATATATCCACATGAAATTTTTATGTGGGACAAAGTAATGTGGAAAGAAAGAAGGGGGTTAGAGCATTTTGTGAAGATGCTCTAGGATGTTTCCTCTGTGATTTTATTAAAGACTTAATTTGCACAATGTGTCGATGATGATGATGAGGATCACCCAATGTATTTGCAGTATAATTATTGTTGTGGAGGATATGTAATCCGAGAATCTCCCTCGGGAGGAAACACACACCCACTTGGGTAGGTGGATATCACCCCCTTGGGAGGAGTTGAAGAACTCCCTTGGGAGGAAACACACACCCACTTAGGTAGATGGATATCAACTCCTCGGGAGGAGTTGAAGAACCCCTTGGGAGGAAACACACACCCACTCGGGTAGTTGGATAACACATTCCCCAAGGGATCCATCCATACTTGAGATAGGCTTGTGAAGTAAGAGGATGCTCAATGCTAAGTCCAAGAGTAACGTTTTCAATGACCAAATCAAAAGGGCCAGTTAGAGATAACCACTCATTATGCCCACTCTGAAATGTGGGGAAGTGGATAATTGAGTAACGGCTCCATTAATCCCACTAAGAGAAGAACGTGCTTCTTAAGGCAACTCGCTCACTCTTCAACTAAATAGGCGAAATTGATAGAAATGCCGCCTCCAGGTAACCCCTATATAACCTCCGTCCTAAGATGGACAAGATATGAGATTCATCTTACTATTAGTCTCTATGCTTTGAGAACCTTCCCAAGGCCTTCTATTGTTGTCTAGACTAACTTGCGCATTAGAGGCGGTCTCCTGACCAATACAAGGTCGGGCCGCTCTAATTTTCTTTGTGAGTGCAGGCATCACACTTAACCCTAGATCCTCCGATGCTCGGACTAAGCTCTTCCCAATGAGATTTAACCAATTTCTTTTTGGCTAACATAAAGAAGGTCTAGATACAACAATTATCATGGAGTCGAATTCTCAAATCCTAGATCTTATGATGCTCGGACTCATACTGTCGTCACTGCAATGAATTTAACCTATGTTTTACTTGTACATAATATCAAGATTTTTAAGTTTTATCAAGTATACCATATAAAAAACTTTTATACACAAACTGGACATGATTCCGTTTCCGACAATATACAAAAGCAATCATTTACATGGCTTTTGCCATACTTTGAATAGAAACTTTCAAACAAAGCATACATTTGATGCCTTCAAATATTCTCCAGCACAGAATGAAGGAAAGCTAACAGTTTAAAGCTGCATTATTTGTTTGTTGATGACAACAAGTTTTTGCAACTAATAAAACTTAAAAAAGAGAAGTGTGGTTATGAGGTTTTGAATATCAATCAATATAAGGTTGGTCAAGCAAAGCATCTTTTCTCAATTATTCAATGGTATTATTTTGTTTGTAACTTTTTTTTTGGTTACATTCACACATTATAGTGCAATATATTTGAAGCTTGTGATTTTTTTCTTAAAGGAGTAGCGTATTCTTCATAAAAGCGCAATATATTTATAGTAAGAATCATTTGAGCCGAACCAAATGGAACCCGAATCCAAATCCGAACACGAGCCTAAGGCAATTGCATACTGAAACGCCCCTGCAACGAGCGCAATCTAGTCCACACAGTAGTCACTTCTGAGATTTAGTAATGACAATTAGAAATATGTTTAGATTTAATATTTTCTTTATAATAAAGAGGTCGTAGTTTCGACTCTTGCTAATGTATATTAATATTCCTTCCCCGGCTTAATAAGCCCCGTTGTACCTTAAAAAAAACGCGTAAAAAAAAACGCGTTTAGGTTTAATATTATCTTTATAATAATATTCCATCGATGGAAAATACTAAAATACCCTTTTGTGGTGACGCGGCGAGGAAGTTTGTCGTGGTCACGGGAACGCTCTGTGTATGTATCACAAAATCCCTTTGGCACCGACGATCCAGCCGTGCAGGACATGACTCCCTGGGCCCCACTCACATGCTCCCTCGGCTGTCGCTTTCTCTACCTAGCTAGTATGGGATTATTTATTTTATACACAGAGAGACAGCCACGTGGGACCCACTTTTTCAAATTAATTCTCTCAACAACATTATTATATCACCATCATGCATCACATCATCAGCATTCCATGCATGTCGTGACAACCCATCCATACACATCAAGACAAACCGTTACAAAGTACGGTTAGGAAAAGATGGGTATGAAGTTAATCCAGGAGTCGAACACTTAACGGTTAGTTACCAAAAAGTATACTTCTCTAATTACCAAAACACCCTTCTCTCGAAAACCCAGACGAATTTCCGCCGGTTCTGGATTTTGAAAATTTAAAATTCGTTAAAAAGATTTGAAATCCAGGTAAGGGTAGAATGGTAAAACAACTAGAAGTTAGTGGCGCTGCACCTACTTGTCAAAGTCGTGGGAACTGATCTCTTCCCTCGCGATACCAACGCGACAAATAGCCGCCGGAATCCACTCCCTGGTCCCGACCACCGCCGCCGACTATTTTTATGCCCTAAAAACGTGTGGGGTTGGAAGGAGTTTTTATTCCAAACCAATAAAATAAATAAAAACTAATAAATAATAATAATAAATAATAAAATCGACTTCAAGAAAGAGAGAGAGAATAAGAGGCGACCAAAGAGGAGCAGCTGAAGAAGGAAGAATCTTGTGGTTCTTAGCTGTGATTTAGCTGTACGTTGATAGCTTCATCACTTTCCAAAATGTGTCTCGCTTAGAAAAAACCCGTCTCTGCTCTCTCTGCTCTCTCCATTACTTGTACTGTTTTGATCTCATTCTTTGCATTTGCAATCTGGAGGTGAAGAACAGTTCTAAGAACGCGAAGAAACCTTCAGATGTTCAGTAGTGTGAGATGAAGAAGAAGAGTAGTCATCTCTACTTGCATCTGCATTTGTGTTCTTCGCTGTTCTTCCTTTTGTTTGCTGCTTCTTACTCTTTAGCTGAACCAGATGCGTTCATTTCTAGCAATGGCGGCCTTACGGACGCCGAAGCTATGTATATCAGGCAGAGGCAGCTCTTGTATTACAGGGATGAGTTTGGTGACAGAGGAGAGAAGGTAACTGTGGATCCTTCTCTCGCTTTTGAGAATCCCAGACTCAGGAACGCTTACATTGCCTTGCAAGCTTGGAAGGAAGCTATACTCTCCGATCCTCAGAATCTGACTGCAGATTGGGTTGGATCTAATGTTTGCAACTATACTGGTGTTTACTGTTCTCAAGCGCTTGATAATCCACGGATCCGAACGGTAGCTGGCATTGATCTCAACCACGGTGATATTGCTGGTTACCTTCCGGAGGAGCTAGGGTTGCTCACAGATCTGGCATTGTTCCATATCAACTCCAATCGGTTTTGTGGGACTGTGCCTCACAAGTTCATAAACCTGAAGCTTCTTTACGAGCTGGATCTGAGTAACAATCGGTTCGCCGGCAAGTTTCCCCAGGTAGTTCTAAGATTGCCGTCGCTCAAGTATCTCGATCTGAGATTTAATGAGTTCGAAGGTGGAGTCCCTAGTGAGCTCTTTGATAAAGATTTTGATGCCATTTTTCTCAATGACAACCGCTTCCATTTCAATCTGCCGGATAATTTTGGTAACTCTCCGGTTTCTGTGATTGTTCTTGCAAACAATAATTTCCACGGCTGTCTTCCTGCCAGCTTGGGAAATATGACCAACCTGAATGAGATTATTTTGCTGAATAATGGATTAAATTCGTGTGTGCCTTCGGAGATCGGGTTGTTGAAGAATTTGACAGTGTTTGATGTGAGCTTCAATAAGCTCATGGGGCCATTGCCTGATGCAATTGGGAACATGGTGAGTTTGGAACAACTCGATGTGGCACACAACATGCTTTCGGGAACGATTCCTACGAGTATCTGTTCGCTTCCCAATTTACAGAACTTCACATACTCGTATAACTTTTTCACAGGCGAGTCTCCATCTTGTTTAACTCTTCCTCACTTTGACGACCGAAGGAATTGTTTACCGGCAAGGCCGAACCAGAGGTCGGCGGCGCAATGTAAGATGTTCTTGTCTCGTCAGGTGCATTGTAGTGCTTTCAGATGTACCCGTTTCAGGCCTTCTAAGCCTTCACCTTCACCTTCACCTCCCCTACCCGTGCCATCCCCACCTGTTGTGACGTTACCCCCCGGTTTTCTCCCCTCCGCCGGTTTTCACGCCTCCGTCGCGCTCGCTACCACCGCCACCTGTATTCTCTTCACCTCCACCACCTGTTATATCCTCGCCCCCTCCACCGCCGCCGGTTTTCTTTCCACCAGCACCAGTTCAATCTTCTCCGCCCCCACCTATATATTCTCCACCGTCCCCACCTCCACCACCTCCTCCATCCCCACTACTACCGTCCCAATCCCCACCACCACCGTCCCCATCGCCTCCCCCCCCCATCCCCACCACCACCGTCTCCATCGCCACCTCCACCATCCCTAACACCATCTTCCCCGTCACCACCTCCACCATCCCTAACACCAACTTCCCCGTCCCCTCCTCCACCATCTCTAACACCACCGTCCCCGTCACCACCTCCACCATCCCTAACGCCCCCGTCCCCGTCCCCGTCCCCTCCTCCACCATCTCTAACACCACCGTCCCCGTCACCACCTCCACCATCCCTAACGCCCCCGTCCCCGTCCCCGTCACCACCTCCCCCGTCTCTAACTCCCTCACCACCTTACTGTGTTCGATCACCACCTCCACCACCGCCACCTCCAGTTTACTGTGCTCGTTCTCCACCGCCGCCATGTGTTCGGTCTCCGCCTCCTCCACCTCCCAATTCCCCACCACCGCCACCGGTTTCTTCTTCTTCGCCACCACCTCCCCCGCCAAATTCACCACCTCCACCATCTTCGCCACCTCCTCCACCACCTTCGCCGCCCCCTCCCCCTTCACTACCACCACCACCTGTATATTCACCTCCGCCAAACTCACCCCCTCCACCACCTCCCTCATATTACTATTCCTCGCCGCCGCCGCCTCCGCCACAAGCACCCCCGCCATGCATAGAACCGCCGCCGCCTCCGCCTCCGCCACAATCGCCCCCGCCATGCATAGAACCGCCGCCGCCTCCGCCACAAGCACCCCCGCCATGCATAGAACCGCCGCCGCCTCCGCCACAATCACCACCGCCATGCATAGAGCCACCGCTCCCCCCACCACCTCCATGCATAGAACCACCTCCTCCGTCTTGTGAAGAGGATGAACCACCGGCACCCTCGCCGTCTCCAATTTACTAATCACCGCCACCCACTGTTTATGCAAGCTCGCCAACTCCGACGCCGGTACCCATCGTTGAGATTTGATGTTCTTTCTCCTCTGTCACCTCCTTTCTATTCATTCTTTTGAAAAATTTCCTCTCCTTGAAAGAAAGAAAAGCAATGTTTCAGTCTTCTTGGCTGTTATTAGATTCTTCATCTTTTACTTGTTCTCTGCACCCATTTGCTATTGCTGTTTCGGGAAAAAAATGAAGAACAGAATTCCTGCAATCATGGATGAGTTCTGGCAACATTTGCAATGTATTGAAGAAATTACATTTGTTGGGAAGAAGAGAACACGAGATTGAGAAGCGGGAAAAAGGAGGAAGTCTCTCCGTATATTTGATTGTTATGGGCTCTGCATTGTGAATAAATTGCAAGGGAGAGATTTAGGTTTCAGGGAAATGTATGTATAGGGTTGAGATTCGTGAAAGAAAAGGATAAACAGGGTCCGGAAGGCAGTAGTGCTTCTGCTCCTCTGCTGCTGCTTCGTGGGGTTTTTTCATGGTCGTCTTTCTTTTTTCCTTCTTTCTTGGGTTCTTTTCTTAATTTTATTACACTCATTTATTTTCGATTTTGAAATTTATAGTATAATGAACATTTTCAGTTACTGATATTCAATTTAAACCATTACCTGTATTTCCAGTTTTTTCTTCGATCTTGTGTTCGTTCAACAGAGTTGAGATTGGAAAAAGGGATCCATCAGTTATACCTTCTTTCGTGTTTTTGTTATCGTTCTACTCTGTGAACAGTTCCATGTGAAATAACACTGCACAACTCGGTTCTTCTGAAATAAAAGGCGGAAGTGGGAGAGGAGCGTGAAGCATTGAACCACCCCCCAAGTTTCTGATGAAACTGTTCTGGAAGAGAAGAATCTGTGGTGGGAAAAGGTTCCGAAGATATGGTAAGAGAGTCTCAAAAGCTGAAAAGTTTCCAGGATTTCCAGCAAGTTCCTATTGGACCAGCCGACCAGGTCCCTAAAAGTTGAGCGGAGCAATGTGATCCTGTAATCATGGATCAATGTTTTCCTGCTTGTTCACTGGTGAGAGAACGCACCACTCAGGTAGAATTCCCCGCTAAGTTTTCCTCGATATGAGATTCTCTTCAGTTTTTCAGTACTGAAGCTTCTGGGTAGACTCATTTCCTTCCCCCATTTTGGTCCGCATGAAATAAACTCTGACCCTTCTCGCTCAGTGCCGGCCATGGAAAGCTTCTTCTCTTCCAGCTTTCCTTGTCTGCTTTTCCTTTATTGAAGGAATTGGTCAACCCACTAAACCTCGGCAGATTTTTCCTTTTTCCCCTCATGCTATGCTATGCTTTGCTTTCTAGACCTTAATTCCTCTGACCAACCTCATTGATTGTGATTGAGGAGGAACCCACGTTCCTGTCCACTTCTTTACAAGGAGGTGCTGATAATGCTGCCATGGGCCATTATTCATCCATTCCGTTTGAGGATTGGAGACAACAGCGTGCACCATAATAAATACGATCTATTGTATCCCACTCCATCTTTTCAGTTTTGGTAGATGCAATGCGAGAAATAAATAAAAGCGACAAATTAATCCATCTCTTAATGTTTCACGTTTTTTTCTCTCTTTCGTTTTTTGGTTAATGTAACCTGAAACTAAGGCTGCGTTTGTTTGCAAAGAAGGGTCGGAAAAAAAAAATGTGGGTCCCATGTATAGTGGGATGAGGGAGAAGAAAATGAAAGAAAAGAATTTTGTGGAAAAGTGATAATGGTGAATCCTCACTTTTTACTTTTCCCAACTTTTTGGGACAGAGTCCCACATGTGGGGCTTTTAAAATAACTTGGGGTGGAAAAGTTGAACTGCCACATTAGCAGACATTTCCTTGTAATCAAGGAAATTTGTCTTTCACTTTCCCACCCCAACAACCAAATAATTTACCATTTTGGGATTTAAAGGAAAAGTAAGAAATCTGCACTCTTTTCAAGAATTTTTCCACCCCTTTTTCCACCCTACCTTTATTCCAGCAAACAAACGCAGCCTAGATTTGATTTCTGTTAAGTCATTCGCGTCCGTGTTCAATGTATTTAACCCTCGAAACCCTCCTGTAGTTAGAGGGTTGTTGCCAATTTTGCCAACTGTTTTATCTGATCCAACACAGAATGTATATTGGAACTTGGAACCAAACAAGCCCTTTCATCCCAATTCCCCAATATAAATAACCTGATCAGATCAAGAGATAAGTTTATCTAATCTGATGAATCTTGAGCACATGAGATTTTGTTGAGCCCGAAAGAAGCGAACATAGGGATCTCTCCTCGACGCACCAACCAAGAGCCAAAGTCATCAGCGTCTATGCTTTGATTCCTCAATTCATCTTAATGTCATATGGACAATTATTATTATTTTTTCTTTTTGTGAGCTCTCAACATCTAATGCCTTCCTTGATAGAAGATCTGCTACAATATTGGATCACCTAGACATATGCTGAATTCTACACTCAAGAAATTGTAAACTCAATTCTTGATCTCAATAATTGAATATCGAGGATGATAGGCAAAATGAAAATGGGGTGGGGGGGGGGGGGGGGTTGAGCGATCCTCTGTATGTAACACATCAACCCTAAATGCCAATGCCTCAGCCTCCATTGCAGATGAACACAAGACATGTATGGATTTGGCCAATCTAGGCATGCCGTCCAGACTCCAAATAGTTATACCCAATCCTCCTAACTTCACTTTTCGTCCCGAATAGGTCATCTGGACACCTAAGGAAATGCAAACCATGGATGTAAGCCGATTAATCAAACTCAAATCAACTATAATAGAATGCTAGTTGATTGTGTGCAAGAAATAAGGATCAATTCAGATTTCTGAAGTATAGACTGATTGTTCGAAATCATGTATTTTTTTTATGTACCATAAAGGTGGACTTTCTTCTTAAATATTCGACCAAAGAATCAAAGGAGAGCACAATCCTCCACATGTAGGGGTAGAGGATCCCAACCAAGAAGTTTACTCTTTCATTTCATGCCATACCAATGGTAGTGTGTGAAATGGTATAATCCATATATAGCCCATACAACAACAACAACAACAATAAGCCTTTTCCCAACTAAATGGGGTCGGCTACATGGATTCTTGCCCTCCAATCAGTTCTGTTCAAGGCCATGCTAGATACAGGCCTAAGCTATACATATCCTTTCTCACCACTTCGGTCCTAAGGTCTTTCTCTTTGCGGTCCTCGGACGGTGCCGTTATCAATACAATAGAATGCTAGTTGATTGTGTGCAAAAAATAAGGATCAATTCGATTTCTTAAGAATAGACTGATTGTTTGAAATCACGTATTTTTTTTTATGTACCATAAAGGTGGACTTCCTTCTTAAATATGTGACCAAAGAATCTAAGGAGAGCCCAATCCTCCACATGTAGGGGTAGAGGATCCCAACCAAGGGAGGCACACCGAGCGTTACTCTTCCAGTTCCTGCCATACCAATGGTATTATATCACTTCTCCGAACAATCCATATATAGCCCATAACCTACATAAATAGGATTAAAGCATTCGTGGGAGCAGAATAGTACATCTGTCACCACTGTATCTCTGAGGCCTCCTTTGGCCTCCATCAAAGGACCACCATGTAAAGACCCCAGCGTGCAAAGATCAGTTTACCTGAAATTTACTCATCAAAGCAAGCTTTCCTATTAAATTTTCTTTCTTGATTTGGGTAATCTCGTGAACACAAGGAGTCACTGTTGCGAAAAGGTATTTCTGCTAAATTATACATTTAATGATCCTCTTACTGATATAAACTTGTCCTTGTCTACTTGCCTTCTTTAATGAAACTTTTATGGATGGATTGGTGCTAGGAAATGGACCCTTCACCAGTAAACACTCACATGGGCTGTTAGAGTGTCCTTATCATCACAGATTTCAGATTTTAGTGTAGCCAAGTTGACTTGATTAACTTAGTTTAGTGACAGTTGATCAAAGCAAAAGCATTTGTAAGTATTAAATGTGAGATTGATATCATCAAGATACCATATAAGAACAAACAAATCCCTACCAAATCCTCAATCATATGTAAGCTCTCTCGTCTCTTCACATTGGTGCTTCATCGTAGACACAATTAAACAATGGCTGTCTGGTGAAGATTTTGTTCCTTTTTTTAACTCTAGCAAGAAAAGATTGTTTTATGGGCTTCTTTACCTTACATTCACGCAAACCATCGAAATCTTTTGCTCAATCTGTCATTCCTATGCATAGCTTCGAGAATCAGGATCCCATCGCCAATCAAATTTGCAGTCAATTTCTCACCCACCTCTGAATCAGATTCCAGAACAAGATCCATTCATCCCAGTTCCAGGTTCTTTAAAACCTGTTCTCATAAACCTCCAACGTCACAATGATTGAGCTGATCATCTGCCTTGAAAAAACTTCAATTTCTACAGGTGGATTTTGTAGGCCACTCCAATAATGAGAAACTTGTAATTTGCTTCACAAATAATGCGTATGAGCACCCTCACATCACATGGCCAGCGATGGAGAGGATCTTATTTAGCATTGCTGGATTTGTGCCAGTGATCTACTAAGCATCTTCCGTAGAGGATCTTGCCTGTACCAGAAGACGAAAACACTCCAAAGTGTAGAAGAACACCTTTTAAACATGATCAGATCTCTAACTTCTCTTTTGAAGATCAATGGAGCATTCTGACTACCTGTGAAAACAATCCCAGGTGTTAAAGCCTCGGTGCTCAGCCATAACCTGTCAGCTAGATATCTGAAAAGAATTTAAATATGGAGTTATCCACCTAGATAAAAGGTTTTCTTCACCCTTGAAGAGAATTAAGCCATTGAGTGTGTCATGTACCCATTCCCATTGCTGTACAAAATTCAAAATGTCCTTCACATTATTTCAGGAGTCGCAAAAACAACCAGAATCCATGTATTAAGAGATTACCCCTTCAACATGGACGAATGAAAATTCAATCCTTGAAACATTCAACACTATCTCAGGACATCAATCAAAACCCAATAGAATCTCTTACGTGGAAAATCCTCTCTCAAGCAACATAACTCAGTTGCAGTACAGCAATTAGTAGTAACTAACAATCGAATCAGTTTCTTTTAAGATCACAAGAATTGGTTAATGCCAGCTTCGACAACTCTTCACTCAAATTACATATTCCTCATTAACATGGTTCATCAAATACCTGCAAAGAGCAATAAAATGCATAACAAGGAAATATTCAGTAAACGAAACCGCCAAAATGATTCTCCCATGGCTCAGTCACAACTCGTCAGGCATCCATGTGAACTCACTGCAAACACACCATTTAAGCTGCCAGTCAATAGTGAAGTTTCACAGCTCAGGCATGAGACATCATGATCCATGCTTTCCATTACGCCTCCTATGTCTTCGCAAGTCAAGGAAGCACTGATATGCTCATGCAATGAATGAGCCATCTAATTCTGTTACTACAGGTTATCCTTGTTAAATAAATGAGGAGCATATTTGCACACTCAGGCATGGGCATAGGTTCTCATGTTTTCATACTTTCCGTCAAGCCTCCAAAGCCAATTGGCAAGAAGTTGAGGAAGCACTGATATATTCATGCCAAACTGCAACCAACAAACCAATCTCATCACTCTGTTAATAATACAGCTAATCCTTGAGAAATACATATGGAGAATGAGCATATGCAGACAGACTGACAGAGATCACATGTTGCAAGCCCTGAGCATATCTAAGAAGAAATTTCAAGAGTAATATACCTTGAAGACAAATGGGACAAGAGATGATTCTTCACATAAATGACTGAAATTTTGACTCCATCTCAGCAATACTAGTTGGTCATAATTTTCCACATTTCTGCACCACAAGCTCTTCCTGTAAGACCTTGGGGGATTTTGGGAGGTCAATACTGGAGAAGATGGATTTGAAACCAAGTTCTGAAGTACCAAAATGAACCAACTCAGTCATATAGTTGATTTCTGCACCACAAGCTCTTTCAGTACGAACTTGGGATTTTTGGGAGGTCAATGCTGGTGAAGATGGACTTCAAAGTTCTGAGTTAACAAAATGAACCAGCTCAGTCCCTACTTGGTTAACTTATATTCAGCAGAAAGCCCAGTAAATGGCCATTATTTGGATTCTTATATGATTATCTGCCACTATCGGATCACCCCTTTCAAGTAGAGCCTCGGTACTGTAACAGAAACAGAAATAGATGTAATCAGGACTTGGAGGTGACACCACTGTTGGATGAAAGATACCAGGTGTAATCTAATAAAACCTTACTTACTAAGTGCGAAATCTAGGCATTCAACAAATCAACTCTTTTCTCATTGAACCGGGTGTCAGTTTGGTCCCGACACTGCATTCAGATTCCTGCATAACAGTTTAGATGGAATATCATCCAGAGACAATTCAGTAATTTCATTGAGAATCAAACAGAAATTCCAGAAGCAGTTAATACCTATTGCTTCCACAGCCAGCAACAGAACGGCTATTCTTTAAAATGGTTTATTCAAAACCTCAGACATCCAAGTAGCAGTCATACCAATTCACTGGAGACGTGGTGTAGGCAAGAGATTGTCAGCAATCTGAATATTTGGATCAAGAAGAGGTAAAGGCTGGAGCAAGCCACTATTTGACAAGTCTTCCAATCCTTTAATGTCCTGCTGCAGGCGTGTCGCATGTAAAATGGCATGATCAAGAACTATAGGGTCATCCGGAGGATTCTGCAGAAGTGTCAACAGTGCCTGCCGATAAGTCTGGGCAGCCAATGATGGCCTTGCAACCTGGCGATTTCTACACAGGATGCCTACCTTGATTACATGCTTACACATATTCCCCAACCTCGACCATTGGCAATCACACATGGCAAATTCTGAACCTGGATTCCAGATTGTATACGCCAGAGTCCTGTCTGACTGAGAAATTACCTTCACAAGGCGTAAGTCTTCCACATCCAATATCACATCAATATCTTGAATATTCAATGCCCGATACCAGGAATTATTAGAGAAGAACTCCTCCTTCAGGTTTCTGAAACACCCAGTTTCTTCAGAATATTGACCAAACCAATACAAGGAGTGGATTTCAGTTGTCAAAAGGTGGACCAGCCAATCAACTCTATGCCAGGTGCCACCATGTAAATCATTGAACAGGTTGGACTTTAACCTCAAGTGATAAGCCTCAATGGCAGCACATGGCTCTTGATTTGCCACAGGGAGAGTCCTCACACTATTCACCCACAAATCTGCAGGCAAAGTAGCAGATGTTAACATATGTACCACTTTGTATAGCGGTGGTACAAATTATTTGTGTCACAGTAGTATGTGCATGGGATTTTAGCTCAATTCAGTAGATTGGTTATAACTAGGATTAGGAAGTTTCTGCTTGTTTCTATTTTTATCTAATACCTTATATAACTGACTGGTTATCTCTATGTAATTGATGCTTGGGACTGCCAAAGTACGATTTTCTCTGCTTGTATTTGTCAGTCTCGGTTTCTCTCTGATAGGACCCTCTCAAGCTTGTCCTGAGTCCTACCGAAACCTTACTGACAGCAATGGATATTATCATTCATGGCAACAGATTCAATACAGACAGCAACAAAATATAACCCTGTTCATTTATCCTTTACTTCTAACAGACAAACAGGAGATAACACCAGAAAGCTATGAACTCAGATTGACATATCAGCAGGATAATATTGAAGTAACAATTGATTTCATTAAGCAACTCTGATATAGATATAGCTGCTGAATACAGACTATGATTCTAATAACTGATAAAGACTACTGAAATTAAACAAACCAAATCGAAACTCAGATAAACAAAAGCAACACCATGGCTAGGCCATTCCCCAGAGGTTTCCCTCTCCTCAAGCACTTGCTTGCCTCTTTCCTCTCCTCCCCTCAGCAAGCTCCTCCCCCCTTCTCTTAATCCTGCTCTCTCTAACAAACTTCCACTGTCCCCCAATCTTTCACTGCCACCTGGCAGCTCCTCAGCCAGCTTTCGGTTATGGGTGTTGCCCAATAGAATCATGCCACATGTCCCCTGCTGATAGGTCTGCCTCTCTGCTCTTTGCTGCTGCTGATCCCCTGCTTCTCTTCTTATTCTTCCTTTGGTAGCCGTGGATATTAGGGGCTTATCACTCTCCATCTTCTTCCTTGCATTCAATTTCCTAATTTTATTGGTTATTTAACTCTTTCAGCAGGCATTAGAATATATAACATTTAATTGTTATTCAAAAAGTGCAGCATGCTGATTATTAAAAAAATATTTGGTTGGGCAATATGACACTACATTTCCAACATGCCAGGTTTAATTCTCCACATTATTTTGTTTTTCTCCACATGTGAAGTTATCACAACTATGGTAGAGGATCTCGCTCGAGAGCGAGATCTCACCACCTTGAAAAACCGAGATCTTGACCATCTCGGCAAGATCTCAGTCGAGATAAACAATTTTTTGGTGTCAACTCGGTGGCCCATTTTTGTGGGTTTTAGGATTCCAATTGGGTTGAAACTTGGTATTTAGTCTATTTAAGGTATTTTAAACACGTTGATGGCCTTGAATTTGTCAGAAAACAACCCTAAGTATGATTTCTAAGTTTACCCATAGTGTGAAACTGAAATGTTGTAGGATTAGAGAATCCAAGGTTATACAACATGTAATATAGAACCTTTAAGGCATATAAATGAAAAGCAAGTGTATTAAATGCATCAAATAACCTAAATGTTATCAAAATTCCATCCATATGAGTATTACAATCTCAATTTTCAAGAATAGAATAATAAAATTATATAACCACAAGCAAAGAATGATTGATCATCCTTCGATGTTGTAGATGTGCTTAGAGTCAAGTGAAAATTCAGCCGAAATCCACAAAAAATTGTGAAAATTGAAAGTTCCAATGAGATCTAGGGCAAGATAAGGAGAGATCTCAAGCGAGATATCCCAACTCTCTACTCTCAACCTCCATCTCATCTCACTTCTTTGAAAAAGCGAAATCTCGCCAAGATTTCCCACCATGATCACAATTCAATTATGCTTCCAAAACAACCATTTATGTTATAAACACTTATGCAAACAAGTCACCCATAACTTTATTGGCAAGTCAATGCAAAGGAATTATTATTTCAGTTATCTAATATCAAAAGAATGAAGCTTGGTATATTCTTTCATTATGCATAACCATGGTCTCACATTCCCTATCATCATCCCCAGCACTATTCAAACTCTAAGGTAAGCAATATGGACACTAATCTCCCAATTTATCTAGTGAACTTAATATACCATTGGGCTGTGTTTATTTGCTAGAATAAAGGTGGGGAGGGAAAATTCTTGAAAAAGTAAACTTTTCCTTTAAATCCTAAAAATGTAGTTTGTTTGGTTGCTTGGGGTGGGAAAGTCAGAGACAAGTTTTCTTAAATTAAGGAAACTTGTTTGGTGAGGTGGTAAGCCAACTTTCCCACCCCAAGCCTTTTCAAAACCCCACAAAATGTGAAAAGTAGGACCCACAATTAACATTTTTCCACAAAATCCCTTCCTTTCCTTCTCCCTCACCCCACTACACATGGGGCCCACATGTTCTTTTTTCCCACCCCACCTTTGCAAACAAACGCAGCCTTATAGCTCTTTGGAAATTAGTTGATCCATGTCCAACGTAAAACATCAGCTTCTGCACAGTGCCATGAGTGTGTACATATATTCCTTAAGGTTACATAGTCATTAGTAAAGCATTCTAAGTAGGGACCAGCATCATATATGAAAAGACAAAGTAGAAGAAAACTGAATAATTACCCATCCTTGGTAGCCATCGGTCTTTAAAATAGTCCATAAAAGCACTTTGGTCAACAAAAACTTGCATAAATTCTTCTATTGCTTCCACAACACTTGGCCCATTCCTTGTGGAATATAAAATCCGGCCTAGGTGCTTAAACATCTCCCTTTGCACATCAAAGTGGAAGCATTTCTTCAGAAGGCTTCTCATCCAAGCTCTACGAACATGCCAGATACATAATAGGACCCGGCACTGGAAAGCATCTCTGGGTGCAGGAAGTATGTGCTAGCATTTTTAGTCTATTAGAATCAAAAGCAGGCCCAAGATTGAACCAAAGAACATGCTGAATAAGTACCTTATTATAGAAATATCAAGAGATGGATCATCCATCAGAAAAGCACTGGGGTTCCATCTGTGGTCCTTGGTTCGTACTCTTTCAACAATAGGCCCCATCCATCGATGGATATCTTGACTGTCAGAACTAGAACTAATGACCCATGCAACCGGAATAGCATTTTGGCATGAGTCAAAAACTAGTAAAGTACACAATGGGTACTGTTTACAGGACAACAAGAGGGGGAACAGGAAAGCACATATAGTTAGTTCACAATCGGGCCATCACTATCAAAATTATAGATGGGGAAGGAGGGAAAAAAAAAAAAAGAGGAAGAAGAAGAAGAAGAAAAGATAAAAACCTCGGGATGAACTTCATTCTTCCTTAACCCAAAAAAAAAAAAATTCCTATTCCAAAAGAGCAGCCCAAAGGCAATGGCCTACTGGGTGGTTAAACTGGCTACAAAGTTAAACAATACACAAGTTGTGCTATTAAGAGCTGCACAGAGAGTCTTGTGAAGACATTGATTTCAACTAGGATTTTTTTCCTTTTTCCTCTTTTTTTTTTTTTTGGGGGGGGGGGGGGGGGGGGGAGGGGATGAATATTTCAACTAGGACGTCAATAGGATAAGGAAGCCTGAAACTTAAACATGTGAAAGAAATAAAACTACCAAAAAGTGAGTCCATATACCCTGAGCCTTTTCAAGCCAAAATTTGAGTCACAGGCCACATAACTGTTATGACCATAATGGATCATCTGCTGCAACTGCCACTCAGACTGAATCCCTAAAATGAATGATTCTGTAGGAGAGAGCTCTTGGAAGAGGAAAACAAGCTTTTGGTGGCGTTGCACCCACATGCGTACACTAGATAGGTCATTTGCATGTAATTCATAAGTTGAATGCCGAATCACCCTTTCAATGTTGCGAACATCATTTCGAGTTAGAAAATCATCACGGCTGCAAGGCCCACCATGCTTTTCTACTTCCTCCGTGTGATGCTGGATGATGTCATCCAAAGATATTCCAACATAAATCATAGACATGATTTTCTGACGTAATTCCTCTGAAATCCGAGGAGCATACATAGCTCGAGTCCCCACAGCATCCGTGTCAAGTATTCCATGACAAGGAGCACCTGTCTTATCAACATGGTTTCGCTGATTGTAAATGATGAGGGCAAGGAGAGGGCGAGTATACAAGCGCTTCACAGTGAAGTGGCAGAGGCAGCCTCTCATCATATGACGCCTTCCAGGCCTGCTGCCTTTCCCTGATGCTGGCTTATTGTTTGAGCTATCGCAAATACCAGACTCACTATCTCTGTAATCTTCAGGACCATAAGAACACCAGTATCTACAGAATATCATCAAAAGTAACAGTCACCAAGATGTACCTGGAAAACAAATCACACTGAAAGATCAATCACTTGTGAAGCATACAGTGTGTATTCAAGATAGCCATCAACCCTTGGCTTGCTAACACTCCCTTCAGATCGCTTTCTTCTTGACTCTATGCGAAAACTTGCAGGGCATTCAGCATTAGTTGATTCACCTTTGACGAAGTCATCAACTCTAGCAAAAGGGATCAAGGCAATATCATCGCCACCTTGACGACCACCTTCTATTTTTACCCAGTTTATTTGAGCAGCAGAGAACTCCGCATAAGGTGGATCTTGCACTGGAAGGTTAAGAATGTCCCCCATTCTTGGCATCTGATAAGAAAGCAATAACACAAATATGTGAAAATCCATATAAAATAAAAATAAAAAAATCAAAGAAAGCAAATTAACATGGTTCAGGTCAGTTGCTCTAACTAATGCAGGACTGGTTTGGGTTGGTTCAGTTCAGATCTGAGTTTTTTTTATTCAAAATGCGGTCCCATCAATTAGCTGATGAGGTTCAATGAGCCAGTCTTATCTAGTCAAATGGTGATTTAGGGATTTATTTTCTTTCTTCTTATTTATTCATCAATTATCAGGAAAAGATCGGTAAGTTATTGACCCACATATGCAGGAGTTTCCCCTTTTATCATGCTCATTATTTTTTCTTTGTCATCCTAATACAACAGGCTCGAAAATAGGGACTTCCCAAACTAGATAAGATTTTTTCCTTCTTTTTTTGTTTTTTTTTTAATTATTACTAGAATAGTTAAGGATGTTTAGGAACGCTCCTAAATAGCTTTCACATGATGATGTTTTAGTTTAAATTAACCTTTTTTTTAAAACCCCTATTAGCACATTGTAAAGGCTGACAGTTCCCACAGTTTTTTAATAATGAAATGAATTAGTTTATCTTGGTTAGGGAGGTTGTTGTCTCCTTTTCTTCTTTCTTCTTACTGTTCATGGATGCTTCTCCACTTCCTGCAAGAGCCCCCTTATCTTCTTTCTTCTTCTCTTTCATAAGCCCACCATAGGAGGTCCTTCTTTTGATCCACATCAACTTGTGAAGCTACTTCATGGAGGTTGTTCAACCAATCCATCTCGTCTATTATCATTATAATCCACACAATTCAAAAAAATCTGCAAACAGGACTTCATGGTCTCCAAAGAAGGCTTCTTGATCTCATGACAACTTGTCAAAAGACTGTTGAAAATATTGACTTTTTCTGTGATGAAATGTCAAGCATGATGAAAGGCTTCAGAGCACAAAAACTAAATGATGATCAAGATGAAGTAAACAGTTCAATCAAGATTGAAGCTGAGGACATCCTTTTGGCTCGACCCTTGGCATCCGATGGGCATTCTCTTTAACCACTTTGGTCCCCATACGGTCTATAACTCCCGAATCCCCAAATCCACCCCCCTTGTCGGCCTTCATCTCAAATGGCTCCTGGAACCCTAACCCCCTGCCCATTCTCACACAGGTTTGGGAATCTCTCCCTCCCCTTTCTCACTCCCCTCTGCGACCTCACCATTTGGCTACCTTCCCCCACCAAAATCTTTTCCACCTCCTCGGCCTGGAACCTTGTTAGACCCCATAGCCCAAAACCCCCCTGGCCCCCTTGGTTTGGTTCAAATGCCACATTCCCTATCACTCCCTTACCCTTTGGAGAGCCATAAACCTTGCCCTACCCACCCAATCCTTCCTCTCTAGCCACCACATCCCTATTAACCAAAATTGCATCCTCTGTTGGTCTGGTTTGGAAACCCTTGAGCACCTTTTCTTTTTTTGTCCTTTCTCCAGATCTATCTGGGGAAAAGCCCTTTCCTCTATAAGGCCCCGTTCAAGACGCTCATTTGGATTTGGGCGAGACTGGTCTTGAATTTTGAGAAACTTTTCAAGATCTCCCATTTGAGACCGGATCGATAAGCTAGTGTTCTGTGCATTGGTCCACCACCTTTGGTGGGAGCATAATACTAGGAGATGGACTTCCAAATTCCGCTCTGTAGACAGGATTTGGAATGCCATCTATTTTGAGGTTTCTTCCAGGCTGGTAGCAATTCCCCACCCCCTGTCAATGATACCCCAAGGAACAGGCTCTTTGTTGTCTCCTGGGGACTTAGTTCTACTTTTCGATCTTCTGCTTAAAGACCTTGTACTTGTTCCCTTTCTTTAATATATTTCTATATTCATCCAGAAAAGAAAAAAAAGAAGATTGAAGCTGAGGAATTTATTGACAAAAGATTGAAGATGAGAAGCCCCTTGATGAGATTTCAATTGAACAAATATCATTTGCATTGTTTGTCAAGGGGTCATAATGGTTAATCATGAGATGAACAAAAATGATCACCCCATCAAAGCCAATGACTGTGGATGTCGATCAAGGGGCACTGATCCTCTACTGCTACAAAACTCAAGTGCAAGTTTTTACTTTTCTAACAATGAAAATTGCAAGACTAGTTTACTGGTTAAATGAACCAGCATTATCTAGTATAATCATGAAATGAATGGATATGTATATAGGACATTTTTTTTTTCTTTTATGGAGAAACAATGGTGTCAGACTGCGTATGTAAGCTAGCAGCCTAGCTCCTCCTTCTGAATGTCTCTCTATCATTCTGCAATAGGAGGCAGACATGTCATTTCATAGGATGAAGAAGAGAAACACACAGGGGTACCTACGTATGATAAGCAGTGGACCATGAGCTTAAACCCATCTTTTTATTTATCATTCAATGTTATAATAAGTTTAGTAAGTTACTGGCAATTAGGAAGCTTCCCCTAGTGAATGTTGTAAGTTCCCTTTTTGCATTGATATTTATGTTTTCTTTTATAGTATAATGTAATTGGCTGGAAGATAGGGATTTAATTTCCATACAAGACAAGAGTTGTTTTCTAATAGAATGCTTAGAACACTCCTACACAGCCTGCATCTGGAGGTGCTTAATTTTAAAGTATACTCTTATAACCTCCCCTCACTAACATTTTTTAAAGGAAAAACAAAGAGAGAAGCTCTCTTTCCAGCCTTAAGGGCTGTAACAACCCTCTGGAGACAGCCACAACCCAAACTACAGAATACAAGATACCGACCTTCAACAAAATATTCTAAAACTATGTGCTAATCATCAACCACCATAATAAATTGTTCCTAGACCATGTCTAAATTCTCAGTAGCCGCACTCATTAACATGTATATTGGAATATACCTCCTCAACTACATTCAACTTTTTAGTACTCAAATTCCTCTAACCACAACAGCTGGTGCAACCACACCAAAAAAAAAAGAAAAGAAGAAGGAAGTTTCACACAACGTATTTCAATAGATCCACCTAACCAGTTAAAAGTGTAATTCAAGTAAATTTGAATTTTTGGCAAGTGCACTGTTCAAAAAAATTAGCTTAAAAGTTCAGTACAGTACTCACCCTCGCTTTATTAGCTTCAAATCAACAACCTTCAGTTGATAACCAAAATCGGATATCACTTTTCTTTTCAGTGAAAGGGAAATTTTCATCCATTGTTAACAACAAAATGCACATATAGAGAACCAACTAAATAACAAAGTGAGCAAGCATACATACAAAACTAATTAACCCAATACGAGACTGCTGCAATCACAAATTTTAAACAGGCGAAGAGTACCTTTGTTTCATTGGTCTTCATGCTTCCTTTACTTGAAGAGACTTTATCCCAGATGTATGAGTAACACAAAAAATCGAATCAAAGATCTGTTCAACAGAAGAAGAAAAAAGGGAATTGAAAACATGAAAAAGAAAACTTATAGCGAACCCTAGGTTACACTGATCAATTAACCACACTTTCTGTAGGGAAAGAACATCAAAATGCAAAGGAAGAAAAATTGAAGTAAAGCAGTAATTCAAGAAATTCGATAAAAGCATGGATAGGTATATTTACTACCCTGGATCGAGGGTTTCGAACCTGCCTTCAGTAGAGTTTCACCACTTCTCCGGTGAACGAAACAGGGTTCCCTTCCCAGGATTTTACGTTACAACCGATTCAATCGTTGAAATACCCTCTGGGTCCATTAACTAAAGTTTCGGCCCAATTTCTTCGGTTTAATTGGGCCTACAAAAATTTAAAGCCCACTATTGAAGCTAAGTGGTTGAGCCAATTGCTGTTTGGGCTTTCATGTTCTCTTTGCGTTCTTCTTTTTTTTTTTTTTTGGAAAGGTAGCTTAGCTTATTACTATGGGGTGGGAACTAAATTACTTAATGTACACCGCCGAGTGGGTACGACCCCAGGACCTCCCCATAGGAGGGCTGGTCTTTAACCGCTTTACTAACCCATCATTGGCAATTTGTGTTCTCTTCTTTCTTTTATGAGAAATTCAATGCCACCCCGAGTTAGTTATTCAATTTATCAAACTGCCTTATTATAACATCGTTAGCTTCATTTAATTTTTACTTATTTATTTTTAATATTACCTCCAATTCCTAATTTTGAAAAATACTATCCATGACAAATATCTCTCAAAATTTTATAAAAATTTATGGGAAGGTGGTGGCTAGACGGCCGTGTAAATTGCTTGGCTGAACTGTTCTAGAAATCCTATCATTAAATTTGGTAGGACTATATCGTCCATCATAAATGATTCATATTTAATTCAATACATTTAATGGTAGGTTTTATTTACAAAGCCATTCAACCATATTTTATGCCAAAATTTATAATTGGAAGAGCAAGAAGTCGTTTGAAAAAACAAGTTGAACATGGAATTTTCGTTCAAGGTTATTCTTTTTCTTTTAAAATATTTAACTTGTTTACATCAGCACTTATGTATGATTTTTTATTAGATTAATAGGCTTGGTTCTACCATGTAACAACTATGAAGATTGTTGGGAAATGCCATGTCAGCATTTGTCACATCGGCCTTCAATCAGTTTTGATGATGACAAACACAATATATTAAGATTCCCTTAAGTTGTGTATTATCAAGCTCATCACTTAAGGATACTCAATCTCAAGTCAAGTCAAGCTATCTTGGACTAAGAACCAAAGTCAAGATGAGTATTAAGATCGTTGCACATAATCAAGTCAAAGTCAAAGTCAAAGATCAAAACTTAGGTTGAATTCAAGCTTAGGACACTCTCGCATACACGCATATGTAAATTCATGTCACTAGACTGACCTAGGACATGTTAGTAAGGTGTAAGAGGCTTAGGGTTGACCAAAAAGTCCAAGAATCCAAGCCAAGTCCAAGCCCCAAATGTAATTCAGCAATTGTGCACCAGACGGTCGACCGTCTAGTTTCATCTTACTGTGTTTTAATCACAGTAGGCCAGACGGAATTCCATCTGGGCTACTTAAGCCAAACGGTCAACCGTCTAGCCCTGACTTAATTTAAACGGCTAATTTTGTCGAGACGGACGACCGTCTGACAGACAAAAGACCGTCCAGAGTAAAATTTCACTGAAATTTTACATCCGTTGGGAGGTTGGGACAAACAATTGTGGGACTTCTTTATAAGCCCAACCACCCCCATTTGAGGGGTTTAACCTTGTCAACAAAGCTATTACTCCCTCTTAAGTAAAAAAGCAACTACACAAGTGATCTTGCATTGATTACTAGTTTTTCAACTCCACCCAACTTTGAAGATCATTCAAAAGTTATTAAACAAACTTCTTGAAGTCAAACTTGGAGTTATTGAAGGCTATGGGGACTTCTCATTGATGCATTGCCTTTATTGAAATATCCATTCTTTGCATCACACTCACACAAGGGGTAAAGTGTTAAACTCCTTGTTAGGTAATATCCATCACTTCTCATACTTGTATTGATTGTTAAATTCTAATCTAGATTGATTAGGATTTGCATTGGGTGCTCTTGCCCTATTTGATTAACAAAGATTGTAAAAGGTAATCTTGCCCCAGGACAAAGAGTGTAAGGGTTTGATTCTCTACCCATTGTATTGAAAGAGATTCATTAATGGAATACTCTCTTGAGGCCAAGAGAGGAGTGGACGTAGACTTATAAAGTCGAACCACTATAAATTATTGTATTGTAATTGCTTGATAGTATCCAATTTCATTTAAATTTTCAATTTACTTTGAAATTGCAATTAAATCGATAATTTGGGATAATCTGCTAGATACAACCTAATCACCCCCTCTAGGTTGTATTAACAAAGACTATATCTATATTTTAAGGTTACTACAGGGTTAGGTTGTTTTGATTAGATTAATCGATCTTTGACCTTGATCTTGAACTTGATATCTAGCAACAGAACAATAAACAAATCCATACAATTAACCTATAATTGACAAATGCAAATAGGCTCTTTCCCTAATGTTATGATTAGCAACACGAACAATATGACCATTGAATATGAATTTCAATAGGATTGGATGAATATTCCAACATTAGGCTCTTCATACCATTTTTATTTTTTTGGGTTGGGTACTAGATGTATTACATGCATCGAGATGACATTGTAATTACATGTGTTTCCTAGTATAAGATAAGATGTCAAAACCTAGCCCCAACCGTCAATGTCAACACAAAATAGTTGAATTCAACCAAAACAATCCTTATCATATTAGTTTGGATTAGTCGATACTAGAATTAGCCGAAAACGAGACCATACAAAACCAATAAGATATAACTTTAATCTGTTTGAATATAATTGGATGCGGCAGATATAGCTCTTCAGTCCAACAATCACCACCATGCAAAGAGACTCTTCCCCTAACATCATGGATGGCAATATGAACAACATCTTTCTTGAATTTCAACAAGATTAGATGAATACATTAACTTTAGGCTTTTCCCCTAATTTTATGTCTTCTTTGTGTTGGGCTTTGCATGTAATTACATGTACCCTGATAACAATATAATTGTGTGTATGTATTATTTGTAGAGAGAATAGTCATACGTCAAGGAAGACATAGACCAAGAAGCTCAAAGCCAATATGAATTGGTGATAATGGGCTAGCTTATGTGTTCCACAAGCTACCAGATGTGCTAGACACTTCTTTTCCCTTTTTACAATCAACAACTAATCTTCTTTGCTCAAATCATGACATAAACACTTCACTGCAAAAAAAAAAAAAATATATATATATATAAATAAAAATATATATATATATATATATATATATATATATATATATATATATTTGAGAGTTGCAGGGTGTCCACCTAAGTGGATCTATAATTCCTAGCTACCCACTTAAATAGCCTAAACTGCATGGCGCACACTTTGCACTTTTTATAAAATTGCTAGTTACCCGCCCTTAATTTTGTTGTTAGTTTGAAACTAAAATGACTAATTTTCCCATAATGTATTGGCAGTATAATTTTTGTTTTTTTTTTTATATTTAAGGATTTTAAGTTTCTAAATTTACAGAAAGAAGCCCTTGACTCCTCGATTTCAAAGGTTCGGTGAGGGAACGAAGGGACAAGAAGTCGAGAACTCTACCAGCCGGGTAAGGTGGCCGTCGATCGATGAATTGAGAAAGATAGGACCCAGGATTCCATTTCATTTTTTGGTAAAAATGGGACAGGAACAAATGGGAAGTGTGTCCCCGTTCTATTCTTTTTTTTGTTCAGATGAAACGGTAGTGAGCAATCGATAAGAGAGTAAGGGATGTTAGCACTCTGATCCTAGTATTCCTCGCTTCAGTTGGTTCAGGAAGCTTTGGCATCGGGAAGCATTTAGCAAGAGCAAAGCGATAGCTTTGCGTTGTCTTTTTTGGAAGACCTACTTTCTCCCACGTGCCATTGTCGGAAATTGTTGCCCCTCAATGCTGAAAAAGTAAAGCGGGCGCCCCGCAATTTTTTTTTATCAATGATTGTTTGATTATTTTGATAGGCAAAGTGAATTGAAGTGCTTTTGTCAAATATATATTCTTTTTGTAACAATTGATTTTATACATTGAGGATTGGAGTATTACATAATATAAGGTGGAACTTCGCCCCTACCGTGAACATATTCGAACTCTGACCTCTAACTTGGATAAACAAGTCTTTCCAAGTTACAAAAATGATTCAAACCCAAAATCAATTGATAAAAACTACAAAAACAATTCCCAATAAATACAGTAGGTTGCTAATACATCTTTTTCCCTAGCTGCTAACCAAAATAAAATTTTCATTGACTAAACCTATGCTTCCTCCCTTAATTATCATGCAATCTTAGGATCATCAACTTCTATAAATCAACATCATCATCCTCAGTTATATAACTCTTGCTATCCACACCAGTTGACTCCTTAAGCATGAACTTGGATGCCTCAGTTGCTGCCTCAACTGTTAGAAACACAGATTCCTTCCCAATGGTATCAATGAATTTGGATACTATTAACTTGTCCATCACTGCTAGCCTAGGGTTTACCAGTACCAACTACACACCAAACAAAAGAAGGGGGAACAAAATTTCCCTGTTAATTAATTAAAGAACTTTTATAGATCGCAACCAATTTAGAAACCAGAGAGAGATAACTTACTGTGATTCCTTTCTTTGCAATTTCCCTTGTTACTTCAGTTAACATTTCAATGCCAGTCATGTCAATAGCTGTGACTCCTATAGATTATGTAACCACAAGAAGTAACTCAGAATTACCAATTTAATTAGGGATAAACAAACAACAAAATGAGCTAGCTAATAAGTTATAAGCTTAATTTATTACCTCCAATATCTAGTATAAGACGCTCAAGAGCATGGCTTCCTTCTGCGTTATTTACTTGAAGTTCATCTTCAATCCACATTGTGATCCTAGTTAAAGCACTTAAAATTGTCACTAAAAACTTAAAAAGGAATTTTATTAACCTAATGCATCAAATAATGAATTAAATTTCCTAGCTAGAAGTTAACTAAAAACTTACTTTTCTCTGATATAAGAAGAATTGGCAAAGTAAATAGGAGATCCCACTTGTAGAATTATAGTGCCAGGGATCCCAACTGCAATAGGGTATTGCTCTATATCTCGAAAGATAGTTGAGCTTGGAATCTTCCCAAGCTTAGCTGTACCAGGTCTGGCTACATATAGAAGTGCTCTAACTATTGCAATTGCTACCTGCAATAAAGTGAAGAACAGTTTTTATCATCGAGAGATATTATTAGAAAACCCTAATTAATAGTAGGAGAAGATAGATCCTCACAGATAACATGAGGCCAACATCCATGCTGATGAAGGTAACACCTAAGAAGGCGGCCATACAGATGCAGAAATCGAATTTGTCAACCTTCAAAAGGCGATAAACAGTTTTGTACTTAATGAGCCCGAACATTGCAGACATGATGATAGCGGAGAGAGCCACGAGAGGGGTGTAGCTAAAGAGAGGAGCCAAGAATAATAGAGTAAGCATCATACACAGAGACATCACCACATTTGACATTTGAGTCCTACATCCTGCATTGTAATTGACCGCAGTTTTCGAAAATGGCCCTGCAAATTAGAAGATCATAACATGTAAGAGACCATGAATACTATGTTATGTGTCAAATAGGGCCTAATTTAGTGTATTAGCATTAGATGAGCCAACCTAAACCTAGTACGGGATATGTTAAAGGGCTTGACTTAACATGTTTCATTAGCTTTGGTGCTTTTGGTACATTAATAACAAGTATCTAAGATAGTTAGAAAGCAAGTGAATTAATTGATGAAGCCTAATACCTGTGGTCAAGTAGCAAGAAGTGAGAGAACCAACAATGTTCATGATCCCAAAAGCTATCATCTCTTTGTTTCCATCTATTTGGTAGCTCTTCATTACGGCAAAACTCCTTCCTATCGCTATACCTTCCTGTGTGGAAGAAAATGAAGGTGTCGAGGAAAAATATAGATCCGATTGATTAGAAATTAAATATTAAAGATGCATGCAAGAATCTAATCATTCTTAGGAGTCTTACCGACATAGCCACAATGCCTGTGATAATCCCAGCTTTCAAAACTGTAGGAAGATACTTAGAATTGAAGTTTAATTGTTGAAGAGATACAGGATTTAATCCTTTACTCAACTCACCCACCTGCCAGACACCAACGCGTAGAACCATTATTCCAGTCATCATAATTAGAACCATTTCTACATAGAATGCTATTATCGTCAACTCATGCGCAACATCATAGTTTTTAATTTTAGGCCCCTTTAATTTCCCCTAAAAAAATAAACTTTTATCCTTTCTTATCTCTTGAAATTTCCCAAATTGTTCTTGATTCTATCTCTTTAATAGGTTATCTCGATTTTTATTTTTCTTTCTTCCTATCTTATGGAATCCTACTTTATCTTTATGAAAAGCATGGAGTTTTCACTTTTAAATTTCCCTCCAAATCTCTTTCTTGTCAGGATTCATAATGTCCTATAATTTTTATATGTAAGGTCAAAATTAGAATTCAATTAAGAATTGAATCTAATAAATTTCTAAAATTAATTTTTAAATTCTTATTTTGTTTCAATTACTGTTATATTTCTTCTAAATCTGGATCTTTTCAGTTTGGCATTGTCTTTCGTGATCGTCCGATCAAAGGCTGAAAGAGAATCAGTCTGTTTAGAAATCATTGAAACGAAATCAACTGTTTCTAAATGGCATGATTCCTTTCCATTCAACAATTATAATTAAATCAAATCCGCAGATAGTACGAGAAAACAATGCTAGACTGAAAAGATCTGAACCCAGTTCTTCTTGGAGTTTGCTTTTTGTAACCGTGATTGGTAAGTTTTAGTCGCTTTCAATCTAATATGAATTGGGAGGGAGAAAAAAAGTATCAAAAGTTAACCGTTTGAATGCCATGTCCACGAACGAAGTAAGCGAACACACAGCCCACAACTATCACCACCATTGGAGATATTGCTGATACCCAGAACAGTTGTGGTTTCCTCTTCGCCTGCAAAAATCAATTATTCTACTTCTCAGAAAAAAATGATTGAAATTATGGAATCATCATATAAAACTGATTAAGAGAAAAGCTCACCATTTTCTTGGTAACTAGGAGAAATAGAAGAAAACAGATTCCAATAACCGAACTCTCCCATCTCCACTGCAAAGAAATATAGAACTGAGTTCATCAATACAGATGGTTCAAATTTTGATTTTTATGGTTGTTATTATTATAGAATTGAGAGAACCACGGACCTGCTTCGTTTGGCTGAAGACTGATTTCATAACAGAGATTACATCGGTTTTAGTCGTGAAATGCTTCAAACCAAGTATTCCCTTGAATTGTTGCATAATTATGAGTACTGCCGTTCCTCCCATAAATCCGACAATGGTTGAATGGGACATGAAATCAACCAGAATTCCTAATCTGCAAAATCAAAAACGGTTCGACGGAAGCAGTTAGAGCGAATTACAGAAATTTAAAACTTCCATATATATAGTCTCTGTTGTTTTTGAAGAGAGTCCGAACCTGAAAATCCCTAAAGCCAACTCAAAAACTCCGGTGACAAAAGCAGCCGTAAATATCAATCCAAGGTACAATGCAGGTTCTTTCGTAGGAGAAGCCACCTCTCCAAGAGTTGCAGCCAGGATCAACGACGAAGCAGCAACGGTTCCTACAGCCAAATCCTTTGAACTACCGAAAAAGGCATAGATCAAAGGAGGCACGAAACTCGAATCTACAACCAAAACAAAATCGTAACCGATCATCGGTAAATGCTTCCGATCGAGATCTGGAGAAGAAGAAGAAGAGTAAGTGTAACTTACAGAGGCCAATAACAGGAGGAATTTCAGCGAGTTTAGCATAGCTGATTCCTTGAGGAATGGCAAGACTGGCAATGGTGATTCCGGCAAGAATATCGTAACGAAGGAGTCCGAGGTTGTACTTCGGAAGCCATTGGAAGACAGGAATGAAGTATTGGATCGCTAACTTCACTCGACGATACGTGCGAGATTCGTTTTTGAATTGCCGGAAGGGATCGTCAGGGAAGAACGTCTCCTTCAGATCAGATTTGAATGCAGAGAAAAAGTTTCTTGGCGTTTCGAAGTTCACCCTTTGGGTCACAACTTCGTCATTCTGGTCACGAGATTGGGTCATGGATAAAGATCGAGAAACTGAGAAAATCAGAAAGAAATTAGAAAGAGGTTTGTAATTCACTCGTGGTGGAGAGTCATTATATAGAGCACAGCCACACTTGAATCCATGATTCAATCTCTTCACTAAGAGGTGTCAAGATTATCATCAATAGAACAACCTTCAATGGTGATCTGTACCTATTATCCAACTCACACAATTAAAACTACTTGTGGAGAAATTTTAGGAACTTTGTTGAACATTAAAAGAAAACTTTTTCAAAAAAAGTAAAAAAGAAGAAGCCAAGTGTCACAATCTTAACTTTGTATTACAGAAAATTACAGAAAAGGCAATTTGATCAAACGGTACTTAACAGCGAGATCTTGCTAGGGTAGTGTCTTGGATGGTAGCTATGTGAATTTTGTTAAATTTTAGTCGCTCAAAATACCATCTGCATTGCGACCATTCGACAGTGGACACTACAGGTAGGGGTGTAAACAGACCGGATTCAGATCGGATAGTGGTATATCCATATCTGCATCCTATTATATTCGGACGGTTCGGATATTCCTTCGGTTCTCGACCGATCGTTCGGATGATATCGGTTTTTTTCTTGTAGATTCTTCTAATGGGCCGACTTGATTGATCGTTTTCACTCCGTTGCATCATTACCTTTTTATTTGTGGGACTTGTTTGATTTGATTTGCATTTTGGTAGATATTTTGTGAATCTGAAAATAGTCCTATCATAGATAAATTTATAAAAATAAGAATAATATTTATGTAACTTATCGGATAATTTTATGGACGGATAATATCGGTAGAGGGGTATCCTTCCGCATCCTATTTTCGGCGGTTCGGATCCCCTCGGATGCGGATGCGATTCACGTTTCGGTTTCCATTTCCCCCTCTCGGCCCCTCGGTGCCCATCTCCGTCTACATTGCGACCATCCGCTTGGACACTACAGGCACAACCACATCAGCAGCACCATCATACCATCTACATTGCAACCATTCGACAGTGGACATTACAGGCACAACCACATTAGTAGCACCATCGTAATAAAGAAAATCTACATGTAAAGATTTAGGTTGACACGTTAAACATATCACTAATAAAAGAAAATTCTAGTCAAACACTCTGAGTTGACATTTCTATCTATTAGACCTTTGCTGACATCAACATTCTTGGACATGGCATTTTCCTATATTAATTAGATAAAAAGCGCCTGAGGATGTAGGGGGTGGAGGGCCGGTGGGCGCGTGAAACCAAAAAAAAAAGAGACGAAAAAATTTTAGTGGTCAAAATTGTATAATTTTTTTTTAAAGAATACTATTATTTATTTTCATGCTTGGAGACCATTCTTTATTTGAAAATAAGTAATAAATTCATTTTTAAAATATTTCTTAATTGAACTTATAATCTGAAAATTGTTATAAATAATATTGATTATGAATATCTATCATTTATAAGAAATAATATCAAAATATATAATTTCTAATTAAAGACTTCATCCACTTCAACATACAATCTTAGTGATTTACATTTTCATTCTATGCACCTTTCAATCTTTCATCATGGACATAAATGTATCATTCCATACCAAATGCATCCTATTGTGTGAAATAATCAATTTTAATATTACATATTGTATGTTCTTGTATGATTGATATTTCTATATTAGAGAAAATGCATACAACTCAATCGAAGAATTCGATTCATCTTGTCCTAATTTTCTTTCTTGATTTTAATATTTTTTTTTAATTTTATAACAAATATTTCATTTGCAAGCAATGACACAAGGTAGGAGAGCAAGGTAGAGAAGGTTTGCAATTAAGGGTGGGGGTGGAGGAGGTTTTCACCAGGACCAGATAGAACATGTTCTTCACAAAAGTCGTTTCACTTTTCTCACTGGCTCGTTCTTCATTTTAACAAACACATACCATCCGTTCTTCTGTTTTTCAAGAATAAAAGAGCACTAAAACTGTGTACCAGAAAAGAAGAAGAAAAGAAGAAAAAAAGAAGAAGCGACAACTATTTTCTGCATTCTCAGTGTTCTGTTACAAACGGAATTCTTGTTTGTGGGTATTCATCAATTAGTCTCATAGAAGGCTTACTTTTAGTATGCTGTGGGTTTTAATCTAGTAAGCTTATCTCTAACTTGACAAAATACCCAAAAAAGAAAGAAGAAAAAAAAAAGAAGTAGTGATTGTTAGTTGGATTGAAGAGTGGCAATACTATATATAATTGTATTTGGATGGATTATGGTAATATCTTATCAGTTTTCAAACAGTTCAATTAGAACCGAATTATTTAAATAGTTCACTTTATGGAGAGATATACATTTGATGAAGACTGAGTTCTAAAATTTGGCATACGATGAATCCGATATGACTCGAAGTAATGTGATCCCAATTCTTTACTCGAATAATCTCATCTAACAATGGTGATGTGATACCATAAATGAACTTTTTGCATGGATTGTTCATTTTTTGGTAAAAAATATGTGATAAAAGCTCTATCTTTACCATGTGTTGAGAAAGCTCTAATTAAGTAATTTTAACAGCTAAAGTTTGAATTTTCCTTTTTCCTTTTCAGCACTAGGTTGGTCTTGAAAAATATCCTTGACAAACTAGTTGAAAACAATCCCCCAATTTAGGGGTTTCAAAACCTAACATGAATTGACAAAAATTATAGAAACCAGACCAAACGAATTGATTTCCATTGAAATGACTTTGGATTGGGGAATACATGCTTGAAACCAAACCAAAACTAACTTAACCTAAAGCTATAACAAGTAAAAAATCGGATTAAATTCAAAATCAAACTTGATATGAATGTAACTAATTTAAACCTCATTAAAAATCCTCTTTTTTTTTAATTGGAAGAATAATTTATCCATTGCACTCCTAGGACTTGCATGTTTCTCCAATTATCATTTGTACCTTTGGTTCTTCAATTATAGCTTGAGGGTTAAGAGTATTGAAATAATCTCTCAACAATTATTGGGGTAAAATTGCACGGAAAAATTGCCTTCTCAAACTCTACTTGCACAGAAACCTTTGGCACCATAATCGTACAAATTTGACTCAAACATCTCTTTCTTTTTTTCTTTTTTTTTGGTTCAAAGGGGCTTTATTAAGCCGGGTGATGGGAAATTAATATGTCTCAAAGTGAGTCGAACCCATGACCTCTTCACTAAGAGGTGTTGGTTTCAAACATTAGAACAGTTCTGCGTTGGTTGACTTAAACATCTAGAGAAGCTCAAGTTTGACAAAGAGATACTAAACCCCCCCCCCCCCACCACCAAACCCCCAACCCAAAAAAAAAAAAAAAGTTTGACAAAGAGATGGATCACCTTAGCCCATCAAGGCCCACACTAATAACTCAGTCAATACAAAAGTAGTAGGCCCAGAGTCCGAAGAGCTTAATATTTCTCATTGATCCGACTAGCCCAGACCACTTAGCTTTCTCCCAAACTTGGCCCAATTATAAACACTGAAACGACTATTGTCAGATTAGGGTGACGTCAGACTTGGACTTAGTTAAGAGAACTTATCATTGTGATCAGGGGCGGAATAAGGATTTAGCATGAGGGGGGTCAAATAGTGGTGAATTTTACGTCTTAATTTCTACGAATTTGTCAAATACCCTAAAAGCTAACTATTGACAATGACCTTTCTACTCATTGTTTTTACTATTAAAGATTTTCTTCCCTTAGGAGAGGGGAGGGGGCAAGTGCTGATATTTCACATATAAAAAGAAGGCCAACAGATAATCACAAAGAATTGTAATAAATTGAGTGGGGCCATGGCCCGTGGTGCTAGGGAAAGCTCCCACCCCGACTGTCATATCATTTTAAATAGCCCCTTTGGGTTGCCACCCTATCTTTTATGGCCAAAACAAAAAAACAACGATGATGACAACTTTTTGTTACTTGTCGTACATGTATCTATTGTGCAACATCCAAAAGATAACATGCGGATCCATATGGATCCAATGGTTGTGATCTTCCTGCCCTTTTAATCAAAGTCGTTGAATCCATATATATAAAAGTCACACAAAAAGTACCCATCAACAACAAACAAAAGACTCAACAACGACAATAGTTCAATTTTCCCCAAATCATATCAGCTTGGAAAATGGCATTCTCTTAGAAAAGAAAAACTCATGTTTCTTCCACTTTGAAAGCATTCTACACGTTGTTGTTGAGAAGAAAAATGGTTCTTTATCATAAATTCATGATTATATATTCTCTAGCCAGTAATTTCTAAGGTCAATGGCCCTCTTGTACTTGTGGGTCTGCAAAACTTTGAGCTCTAAATATATCCATTAACCCAGCATGTCAACTTCCCTTAGTGCTGGCCTTTCAGATGTTCAGTTCACCATATGTATATACTTCATCATCCACCACGTGGCAGACCATGGATAGGTCCAAGTCATCATCTTCCTCAAAAGTGCATTTGCCTTCCAACCATTTCCTTGGGGTTTGACTTGGGTGGAATTCCACTTCAATGGGATATACACCAAGGTAGCTCAATTTCACTGTGGCTCAATAGGCTCAGACACTGGTTTTTGGCCATCAAGACCCATAATGGGCCTAGCTGCTACTTAGCTATGCCCACTAAGTACTCTTAGCTTCGAGCTTTGAAAGAGACCTCCAATATTTGGGTGGATTCAGTAACAAAATCAATTATCGATAAAATATTTTTGATACACGGTCATCATGAGACCAGGCATTGAGGGCCTATAGGCACAAGAGATGGGAAGAAAGAGAAGACATGAAGAGAGAGTTTCAAACCTAACAAATTTCCACAAAAGGGTGACGAAATGTATAATTACTTGTACAAATCTTTCCATTTTCCAATTCGATCTGATCCATTCGTTCATAGAGCTATTTGCTTCGATCGCAGACATTTATGGAACACCCCTAATAAATGTGCAAATAGTCAATTTTGAAAGAACTCATTGTCAACCCAGATATGAATCTATCTGATTCAAAAGAGAAGAAGCAAAGAACTTGCATCAATATCTCAATTTCAATTCAAATATGAGTTTGATTCATACAAAAATACATATCAAGGAGGATAAAAACATTCCTTTCTTCTATTGAAAAAGCAAGAGATCATCACCATGTAGCTTTTGCATCAATGTGGGAATTATCTATCACCCTTCCTTGGCTTGGTAAACTAATTAATTAATAATAATAATATAGGAACTTAAACTGGGTTTACCGTTTACCTTAAAATTGGTCTGGTTCCATTAAGCCTTATCATAACAAAACAAAACAAACCAACCAGGTGGCACTCCTCTCAATGAGATGAGATGAGCAACGAGGATGGTGTCACTTTGCTGTTCGTTTGTTTCCAAGGAAAGTGTAAATCGAACCCACCCAACGACCCAAGCAAGTAAGAAAGAAACTTGAGTTTGGGTAAAGAATGATTTCCATTTGAAGAAGCACTTGTATCCAATCACTCCATCTCTTCCAAGAACGAAAGAAAGAAAGGACACGTGGACGTGGTTGCTCCGAATAGAGCTGGTCAACAATTAATCGCCGTTCGTCCCAAGGGAAAGAATTGTGCTGGAATATCCATATTTTTTTAGTAAAAAGAAAATAGAGAAAATAGAAAAGGAAAGGTAGGCGTGGACGAGGTCCAAAGTGGGTCCCAGAGAAAGCAAGTAGTGGATGAATCTGGACCATCCAATGTGGGTACGACGACGTTGGTCTCTTTTTAACTGCTTTAACTCCTTAGAATAGGCATTTGGACGGTGATGTAAGAAGCATCTTCCACTCGCCGCGTATAGAGACGGAGAGATCTTCTTCTTCTGGGAAAAAGAATTAAAGAAGGATAAGGACTTGCCTCAGGCGTCCAACCACAGTCAATCAGATTCTCTCTCTCCCGCCTTCTTCCATTGGGCCCCACCAATACCTTCTTATTCATCTCGCGAGAATTTCAATTAAAAGGAATTTCTTTTTCATTGGTATGTACGGCCAATGAGATTAGACATAACAGTATCAAAATTTGTATAGTAAAAAAGATAAACTTTTATTTGTGGGGAGGACATGCGATTGAAATAGTGATGACCTAACTTTATCTCTCACACCCTTATTTAATATAGACATTTTAGGTTAACATGTTATCAAGTGAATTGTGAAACAAAAATTTGGATGCAGAGTGCACTCGAGTGGAGAGGATCTAGACTCCCTATGTAAATGAGTAAATTCAAACCCTGCATATCCTCTCCACCCAACTGCCCATTCTCCTATACCTCCATCTTCACAGTTGGGCCTGCTCGTGTGCAATGAACAGGGTTATGTCAGCCCAATTGTGAGCAGGGGAGACTGGGCAGACAATCTGCTCGAATGGAGAGGATGTACCTAATAAACTTATGTTAGCCCAACTATGAGTATGTTAGTCATTGGCGGGTTAATAAAGCGATTAAAGGCCCAACCTCCCACAAGGAGGTCTTGGGTTTGCACCCATTCGGCAATATTAATATTCTCATTCCCATCCCAATATATTAGAAGTTTTTAATCCGAGAAAAAAAAAAAAACTATGAGTGTGGGAGGATGTACCCTAATAAATGCATATAAGTGTGGGAGGATGAGTAATCAGTCTACCTGAGTGGAGAAGATCTATAATCAAATCCAAAGTCGTCTTATCCCCCGCCCCATTCTCATTCCCTACGCTTATTATTGGTCCTAATCCTTATGATTCTTTTGATACTGATAAAAATAATAAATTCATTAATTCATTAATTCATTATAAATAAAAAAAACACTTTTACTTGTAAGAACATGGGATTTTTTTGTTTTTTTTTCAAAAAATTTTATTTCATCTCCTTTAGGCCATGATGAAGGTATATATAAATAACAATCCCACCCTACCTATGAAGTTACATTTCAAGAAAAAAAAAAATTGGGTATATACTCACGTTTGTCTCAAGTACATCATTTGGGGTAGAGTTTGGATTCGTACCTCAAAGAAAAAGGAGAAACAACTCCACACCACACATAAGGTAGAAGCTCATCTAAGTTTGAGTGATTATGATCCCTTATGGCATCGGACGACATGACTTTGCCCTTGTTAAGTACTGATATGTATAACTATGATTATGCATATCGTTAAGCAATTTCACTCGACTTAAACTGGTCTTGTTTCTTCTTTGACTTTTTACGATGAATGATATTGAAACCAAGGAACAATATATCCGCGAATTTCACCGAAATTTCAGCAAAATTCGCCCAGTTCGCCAACGGGCGAAATAAAAAATCCATCGAAATCAATATTTTCAAAATTTCACCGGAAAATCGACCCGGTGAAATTCAAAACCCCTTTTCTTTTTCTTTTTTTCTTTTTTCTTTTGTTGACGATCTTCTTAGCTTTACTCTCCTGTGCTCTGAGAGTCTGAGGTGGGTTGCGAGGACCGTAGGAGTCCTATTTATTTTCTTCAAAACCCCTTTTATCTTCATCACTGTCGGATCGTTGAAGGAAAAGACAAACAATAGAAGCCGTTGCTATTTTCGCCGGAAAGAAAGAGAAAGAAAAAAAAACAAAAGATGAGCAGTACCAGCCGTTGCTATTTTCATCGGAAAGGAAAAGAAGAAGAAGAAAGAAAGAGAAAGAAAGAAAAGAAAAAAAAACAGAAGACGAGCATACCAGCTGCTTGACACAGCCCAATTTATCATAGGCCCAATGGTATAAATCATGGCCACCATGCACCCACTAGAAACCTTGGGCTCCTTCCCCTCTGGGCGACTCTCCTGTTCTTTCTCTGATTCCCTGTTCTGCCCACTTTTCTTCCTTGTTCTGCCTTGTCATCCCCTTCTTGTTCCTCCTCCCTTTGGGGTTCTTTTCCTCGTGTGTCTCTTCTCTCGTTCTCTTGGCTCTCTTTCTTTTCTCTCTCTCCTGGTTTTGGCTCTTGTGCGTGTGCTGTCCCCGTTCTTGTCTCTGCCGTGCTTTGTTTCCTTCGTTGGGTGTTCGCTGTGGCCTCCGTCCCTTCTGGTCGGCTTGGGGGCCCCCCCCGTGCGCGGGCGGTCGTTTCCTTGGGCCCGTCTCGCGGTGTTCTCGGGCCGCCTTGCTTGGGCCCGTCTCTCCGTGCGCTCGGTTCCTTTGGGTGCTCTCCCCTGGCCCCCCGCTTGTGCTCTTCCCCGTGTGGTCCCGGTGGCTCGTGTCGGTTGTGGTCCGTCGCCCGTGGGGTGTGTGCGTGCCCGGGTGGGTGCCGCCTGGCTTCGGGCTGCTCGGGGTTGCCTTCCTTGGCCTGGCGGTTTTGGGCTCGTCGTGGGCGTCTCCGTCCCGTGCAACTCTCCTCCCGCCGCGCTCTTGGTGGAGCGTCCGACTCGTCGTGCCCTCCTGGGCTTTGGGCTTCTTTTATCCGGAGTCTGCTTCTTGGCCCGGCATCGGGCTCCCGGGTCTTCGGACTCGTGGGTTCTCCACTCTGTTGGGGTCCGTTGCCGGGGCTTCTCTTCGCTTCTGGTGGGCTCTTGGGCCTCGCGCTCCGTCGGGTGTCGTCTTGCTCGGCTTGCGGCTGGGTCCTTTGGTTTCGGCGTCTGGCCGGGCTTCGGTGGGGGGGGTCGGCCCCCCGGGCCCTTCTCTTCCGGGGGGTGCGCTTCCGCCCGCGTGCTTCCTTTGTGTGGACCACTTGGGCTGGGTTGCCCCGGGGCCCTGTGCCTCTTGGTTGGTGGGGGCGCCTGGGTCGTTGCGCGGCTTGGTGCCTTGGCCGGACGCTCCTCTTGCCGGGGTTGTGTCGTGGGTGCGTATCCGGCTGGCGGGCCTGGTTGTCGGGGCCCCCTTTGTCTCCGGGGGCGCGTTTGGGGCTCCGGCGGGGGGCCTTCTCCTCGGCCGCCCTTCGGGGTTGCCGGGTCGGTGCTTGGGCTTGGGCCCGTGGCTTGTCGGTCGTGCTGGCGCTCGCTTGGTGCTTGGCTGGTTCTTGCCGGGTCGGTCGTCCTTGCCTTCTTACGGTGTGCTTTGGGGGGAGCCCTTGTTGGTCCCCGTCGGGACTGGGGGCCGCTTCTTTCGGCCATGCTTGGGGGCCGGGGCGTCCCTTTGGCGCCTCTTGGGCGGGGTGTCCCGGCGCCGGCCGGGGGTCGGACTCTGGGGTTCGGCGTGTGCCCCCGGTTGCCGCCTCCCGGCGGGGTTGGTGTGGCTGTCTCTTGCGCCCGGTGGGTGGCCCGGTGCCCCCCTTTGCGGGGTTGGTCTGGTGGTTCTCCCCCTTCGTCCTTGCGGGTGCCGGCTGTCCGTCGGTTGGGCCCGTTCGTCTGGGGTGGGTGTTTCTTCCCTGCCTCCCACCGCTTATCCTCCTGTCTTCCATGCGTTGTTGAGCCTTCCGGGTGCGGAGGTCCTAGTCGTGGGTTTCTCGGGCACCTACAGCTCCTCCTTGCGGGGCGGCTTTGGCGGTCGTTGCCCGTGGGGTGCCTCCGTCGGGTTTTGGTGGTGGGGGTTGCCGGCGGCGTTGGGCCGCGCTTGTGGCGTTCTGACTTGGGGTTCCCGTGCACGCGGGCTCCGGTGGTGGGGGTGCCGCCCTTTATCATAGGCCCTGGTTTTTCATGGGCCCCTGGGCTGCCCCTTGTCCTTGGGCTCCTTGCCCCTTCTGGGGGAGATTCTGGTCTCATCCTGTTCTTGTCTCTGTTCCCTGTTCTGCCCCTGTTTCTTACCTTGTTCTGCCTTGTCTCCCCTTCTTGTTCCTCCTCCCTTATGGGGGGTTCTTGTCGCTCGTGTGTCTCGTTCTCTCGGTTCTCTTGGCTCTGCTTTCTTTCTCTCTCTCCTGGTTTTGGCTGCTTGTGCGTGTGCTGTGCCGCCGTTGGCTGTCTCTGGCCGTGTTTCGCCGGAAAGGAAAAGAAGAAGAAGAAGAGAGAGAGAGAGAGAGAGAGAGAGAGAGAGAGAGAGAGAGAGAGAGAGAAAAAAACAAGGTGATGCACGCAACCCCAAAGAGAAGATAGGGTTGCGTGAATGGCTGGATGAAGACTGAAGAGTATTACTGTATTAGTGTATATTGTGTATTACTATGCAAGGCATTAATTGAGGGTTTTGGCTGTATTAATGTATATTGTGTATTACTATGCAAGGCATTAATTGAGGGTTTTGGGCTGCGTGAAATCTGATGTAAATGAGATTAGTGTTCACGTGCATAGAGAAAAGTTTTACCTTTTCTATTATCCGATATTTCAACGAAAAATTTCATGGGATGTCTATGTTCGTTGGTTGGAGGAGAAAATGTTACAGGCATAGTACTACTTGGCTCACAAGATAGATCCACCGAGGCATTCCGTTTGGCATTAAGTTGTACTTTCCTTTTATTGTTAGTTACTTTGTATTTGATGTTTTGAAATTATACATTATATATTGAATGTTATGTACTTAAGTAGATAAGTTTATTGTGTACTTCTCGAACAATTCTACATTGATGTTATGTAATTTAAATGACATATCTACATCAATTTTTTTAGCAAAATACAGTTAATGTGTTCTTTATATTCTAATTAGCTTATATGCAAAGTCTCACCCTGAAATGCTCCCTAAAACCTGTAGAAACTTTATATCAAAACCTGCACAAAAAAATCCTAAGTTTCCTCGAAAATTTTCAGTTTCCCACCTAGGCTTTCCATTTTCACCTAGTTGAAACTTGAGTTTTCCTCGAATTTTTTTCTATGATTCTCAATAATGGGTGCTGATAGGACAGAAAAGAGTCTTATACATTGAAAATAATGCATCATATGATCAAGGTTTAAAGTATCTCACGATACCATACGATACTAGCCGATACGTATCTTTATTTGACCCAACCTATACGATACATCTCGATACGTCTCTCCATTAAATTACACTAAAATATATTAGCCAGAGCGATACAATACTTGATACAGGACGATACGTCTCTTAAAATCACCTGACCGATGCGATACTCGATACCGATACTTTAAACCTTGCATATGATAAGGAGTTAGACACAAAATAGACTATATTCCCTTTATTTATAAGATTGGATTTTCATGGTAAATCAAAATATAAAAATGGAGATATAATTATCAAGTAATCGATCATGTGGCATCAACATGGAATTATATAAAGAAATTGATAATCCTAAAAGCAACCCTAATTATATTATCATCAAGTACATTGTTGAAAGTCTCCTACCAAATTATAGCACTAATCGTTTGATTATTGTTAGAGATAAACTTAGGATATCTTTATTATTATTGGTTAGCAATTAACAATAGAAGAAAAGATGCTAAAGCTAGCAAAGGTTGAGAGAGTTCATAGACCATGCAATGATACAAATAACAAATCCAATCTACTCTATTTATATCTTACCTAAGTAAATTGATTTGTCTGTTTTTTTTTTCAATATCGTTCTTTCAAATAAGCTTTAGGTTGTTTTCTTAATTGTGTTCACTTCTCTAATTAATTTATCCTGATGATTTTTCAACCACAAATGACTACCTAACCACCTAGGTGCTATGAAGTTAACCTGATCAAACAACTCCAATGTTTGTCTATTTATTGCAAGTTTATGCTTTTTATGAGATCCAAATAGAGATTTCTGCAAGTTGAACTTAAATGACTAAGTACTGCTTTAATTTAAATAGACATACTAACTAAATGGGAAATGGCTTTCCTCTAGAAATATTGGGTCTCCATTGAATGCATGAAAATGATGGATCTATTTCATCTCAAGAACTGGTTTCAGGTAATTTGATTCACTCCAAAACTCTGATCTATCTAATCTATTTCATCTCAAGAACTGGTTTCAGGTAATTTGATTCACTCCAAAACTAGGGTTTGAGGCATGTTTGGACTGATTTTTTATTTTTTTTGTTCTCCTCCTCTAAACTCATGAAATTTACAAGCAGACAACAAGAACTCCAATACAACAAGATCCAGGGTTAAGGCATGTTTGGGCTGATTCTGACCGATTTGAGTTCCAGGGCTTTGATTAAATTCTGACCCATTTTGAAGGATCCCGTATTGTTATGGGATTACTATACATACACCATTAATCACCAATAAACATCAAAATTAACAACCACAAAGTAGCTAGAATGAAACACAGCAGTTTCTGGATCGATGCATGCAGTTTCATTCCATCTTGGTTGCTGAGAGAAAAATAAAATAAAAATAGAAGAAGAGGTAATTAAGCTTGGATCAGATCAGAGATCAGTATTAGTCATCATCCACCTAAGGAGAGAGTATAGTGGAAAATGATGCTCAAACCATTATTAGAACCCCTTTCATGAATATTGATTTCAGAATCTATATGCTTATTTAGTGGAAGTGCACTCCACCTAGCTAGGGACCCAGGTATTAGCAAGACTAAACCATTTTATCCCACCAAAAAGTTCTCTTCTTAAGCTATTCTTTTTCTCATTCTCTTCCCATTTGCCCACTTCTACAGCCTTTGGATCTTTTTAAACAAATTATTGGCAAGAAGTATCTAATCTGGGTTTTTCTTTTTCTATCTATTATTGGTCTCCAAACTGAGAGAGAGAGATAGAGAAGCAGAGAACCTGTACCTACCCATTAAGAGATATATAAGGCAGTAGCTAGCAGACAGTCCAACATTAATTTTGTTGCTTGAGGGTCTGGATTAGCCAGCTGAAGTAGGTTTTATATGACCAACCCTAGTTTAGCTAGTTTGGTTCAATGGAAATAGCATCAGCAAGAAGGCTGGTCAAACCTGGTAGATATATAGAACAATCAAAATATATTTTAATGGCTTCATTTTGGTATAAAGAAGAAACCAATGGCTATTGTGTTGTATCATCAACATGAAACATCTTCCCTTCTATCCTTCTATACTTGACTGATTCAAAACCACAGAGAGAGAGAGAGAGAGACCTGTACCTACCAGGAACCTTGGAATGTTTAATGCATGCACAAAATGAGTGGAAACAATTATCAAGGTTGATGAGTTCGAATCTTGGGAATCGCGAACTGATTGGAACTGGTCTTTCAAGTTTTTCTATCAAGGTTGGAACTTCTTTAGACAAATTAAATTTGAACCCCTTACTGAACAATCAGTCTAATATATTGCAGTGAGAAAGTTTTACCACCCTTTAATCTATTTAGCATCAGAATCTGATAGAATCTTGGGAAATTTAATTCTAACCACTCAAACATGGCACTAAAATGACATTTAACAACAAAAAAACTCCCTCTTGCATGTAAAGATTTTTTTTCTTTTCCATTTTCTAATCCAAATCCTATGGGCTATGTATGTTTAAGATTGAGTTTCTCAAGGGTATGTATCTTGAATTAGGTATTTGAAACTTAAGAAGATGAGAATTATGGCTCGATAGAGATTTGGTTCGGTTCAATCCGAATTGGACCAGTGAGTTTTAAATGGTTCAGGTTAATAAGAATTTAATTTCATCTTTTTCCTTCACTCTTTGTATTGGTTTTACCTGCAAAACAATTACCCTAAAAGCTTGCATTCTGTCCCTCACTCAAAAATCTGAAATAGAAATCTGATTGGATGGAAGGAATCTTTTTGTTCATGTAATGCAAGCAAAAGAGCACACGCTAATATAAAATGATTGGTCCTGATTGATTCCCACCACATTTCCAGATATGAAGGCAGTGAAATTCAACCCTTCAAATAAAACCAAGGATTTTATTCTGTTTAGGGTCTCAAACCCTTAAAAAAAACACCTTCAAGTCCTCGTTCTTCTCATACATTGCAACTAGAATGATCAAGAAACATTTAATCAGTGCATTCTCAAAACATTCTGTTAGATCAGATGGCTAGAATTAATACAACAGTAGAAATCAGAGAATCTCTCTAAGTGTGTTTTGTAGGGCCCATAGGAATGAATATTGTTCTTTTTCTATTAATTAAAAATGTTTCGTATCTTAAGCTCCAACTGGAAAAGTGTCTTCACATCCAACATTGCTCGATCTTTACTCGTCTCTCTGGTCCTGAGACTATTGACTTCTTATGGTAATTTCAATTTCTCATTCTCCGATAAATCTTTTAGAAACGTTCATACAGTCATGAAAAAGGTGGACTTTCTTTCTCTGCTCCTCTTTGTGTCTCTGTGTGTGTGTGAGAGTCTATAAATATGAACCACTTTGTATTTTGATCTTCGAATCTCCCCCTTTGAAGCTCTAAACTACTCTAGTTTCTTTGGGTTTCCAAACCAGTCTCTGAACCACCTAAGTTGTTTCTTCAACAAGTTTGGGTGGCTCTGAGAGAGAGAAATGGGTGTCAACTCCAATAGAGTTGCAGGGCAGGAAACCACTTTGAAAATCCAGACTGATTCTTTGCCACCATTAGAAGTACACAGAGTGTGTTTGCCACCCAACACTTCTGGTTGTGAAAGGCTTAGACATAGGCTTTCGGAGATTTTCTTCCCAGATGATCCTCTTTATAGGCTCAAAAACCAGAGTCGCTTGAGGAAATTCATTCTGTCTCTTCAGTATCTCTTTCCCATATTTCAGTGGGGACCAACTTACAATCTCAGCCTTCTTAAGTCTGATGTTATCTCTGGACTCACCATTGCCAGTTTGGCAATTCCACAGGTAACCATGAAAGCTGAAACCTTCTGCTCTGTTTATCTCATGTTCTTGGTTTCAGTAACAGAGTCTGGTTTTTTGGTTCTGGAATTTGAACTAAAAGGAAATGTTTGAGGAAAATTTTCTCATGGGTCTGTTTTCTAAGAAAATGGGGGAAAAGAAGAAGCAGGATTTCTTAGGGGAGCTGAATTTGTTTTATCTTTCATGTAGGGAATTAGTTATGCAAAGCTTGCAAATTTGCCTCCCATAATCGGGCTTTGTAAGTTCTCTGTTCTGATTCAACAATGGATAACAAATACTCAATAAACTTATTTAATCCTTTCTTCTCATCTTCCCTTAATGGATTTTTTTTTTTTGCAGACTCCAGCTTTGTTCCACCATTGATCTATGCTATCCTTGGGAGTTCCAAACATCTTGCTGTAGGACCAGTGTCAATAGCATCCCTTGTCATGGGCTCAATGCTTGAAGAGGCAGTTGCTCATGCTGCAGATCCAGTTCTCTATCTTCAGCTGGCCTTCACTGCCACCTTCTTTGCTGGACTATTTCAGGCTTCTCTTGGACTGCTTAGGTATGAACTATTCATACTCTTCTTCTCTTTCCAGACCACCTAAACATGAATCATGTGCCTCCTTGCTTTGATTAATTACAGGTTAGGTTTCATTGTCGATTTCCTCTCCAAAGCTACCCTGATTGGGTTCATGGCTGGGGCAGCAATTATAGTATCCCTGCAACAACTGAAAGGGTTGCTTGGAATCGCTCACTTCACAAGCAAGATGCAAATTGTTCCTGTGATATCATCTGTTCTACATCACAGACAAGAGGTAAGCAATAAAACCCAAAATCTCACACAAACATACACAATAAAGAAAGTTCCACCTTCAGTGAATCAATTACTTTAATTTGCAGTGGTCATGGCAAACCATAGTGATGGGCATGTGTTTCTTGATCTTTCTATTGGCAACAAGACATATTGTGAGTTTTTACTATCACCTTTCAAGTAAAGATGTTTCCTATTTTCCATATATTTCAAAGTTCCTCGGTTTTGTTAACAAAATTTTATGATTTTTGTTTCCTCTCCCTTTGGTTAAATATCAGAGCTTGAGGAATCCCAAGCTTTTCTGGGTCTCTGCAGCAGCTCCGTTAACGTCGGTTATTGTGTCAACTGTTTTGGTTTTCGTCATCAGAGAGAAAGTTATTGATCACATCGCCATAGTAAGAAATTTCTTTCTATTTTACTTAACAGGAGAAAGCTTTTCTCAGAGAATTATATGGTAGCCAGTTGATTCTCACTTTCTGGCTTCTGCTTATCTCCCAGATTGGACATTTACCGGAAGGTCTAAACCCACCTTCAGCAAACATGCTCTACTTTAATGGACCTTTCCTTTCTGTTGCTATTAAAACAGGGATCATAACTGGAATCTTATCCCTCACTGTGAGTTCTACAAACCAGATCTCTTTTTGTTTTGAAGTAATGATTTCCACTTATTTGCCTTTCTAACTTAAGTTTTCATCTATATATATTGTCATTTCATAGGAGGGAATTGCAGTCGGAAGGACCTTTGCTTCCCTAAAAAATTACCAAGTTGATGGGAATAAAGAAATGATGGCAATTGGCATGATGAACATGGCTGGTTCTTGCTCCTCATGCTATGTTACTAGTGGTGAGTTACTCATCTGGATTACTTGATTCATTCAATGAAAAAACTACTGACATGATTCATAACTCTTATTTGCTTGAATGTCCATCAGGATCCTTCTCTCGCTCTGCTGTAAATTATAATGCTGGAGCCCAAACAGTAGTTTCAAACTTAATAATGGCGGCAACCGTGCTAGTGACACTACTGTTCCTGATGCCTCTGTTCAAGTATACTCCGAATCTAGTGTTGGCAGCGATAATTATAACAGCCGTTATCGGGTTAATCGACTACCGAAGTGCATTCAAATTGTGGAAGGTTGACAAGCTTGATTTCTTGTCTTGTCTCTGTGCTTTCTTTGGTGTTCTCTTCCTCTCTGTCCAGACTGGTCTAGCCATTGCTGTAAGCTTCTTTTCCTTCTCTTGGTCATGCATTCACCCCTTCATAATAGCATCTATTCCCCCCTCTTGACCTGCATGAAGTGCTCTATGTAACACATCTCTTTAGCATGTCTTACCAATGACACTCACACACATAGGCAACATCAATGGAAGGTTTAACATGAAAGATGTTTTTTTCATTGTTGGGTACTTAGATCAATGTGCCAAAAGCTCTGAAACTGATGGAACGTGTGTAAGTCAAGTCCTTTAACTTATTTCATATCAAGCTAGCCCAATCTATAGTGTATGTACAGCAGAGTGGAGCCCATTGGGCAAAAAAAAAATATTCACCCATAAAGCATGCCTGAAAAAAGGTGCTAAAATTATTAAATTGGCCCGTTTGGCCCAGTACTTAAAAGGCCCCTTTAAAAGATTCTATTCGCACTCCAAAGTCAAACTGGGCCAACCCATAGGAGATGGTGGGGAATACTGATGACCTGGTTTTTTAGTATGAAAAAAAAATTTGATGGGTTCGATCGGAATCTAACAAAATGGCCGGAAAATTTCAGATCGGAATATCAATCTTCAAGATTTTGTTGCATGTGACGAGGCCAAACACAGTTCTTTTGGGGAACATTCCGGGGACACAAATCTACCAAAATCTAAGCCGTTATGGAGAAGCTAAGAGAGTTCCTTGCTTCCTCATCCTTGGAATCGAATCGCCCATCTACTTTGCAAATTCTAATTACCTCCAAGAAAGGTTTGTTTTCGCATTTTAAGATTTATATTCACAAGGACCAAAGAGCAAACTCGGCCATTGACTGGGTGACTCAGTGATCCAAACTGGGTCTCACACCCCCAGAATAAAGATCCGGATCAGGCTTGGCTAATTCTTATCTGGGTTAGAATCAGTCTTGAATCGGCATCAAATTACCTTAACCCAGGTTTTGGTCAAGTATAGGCTGAAATCGGGACTTGTCTTGACCGATTCCAATCCAGAGTTTGCTGATCTCAAATATATAACCATGGTGTCATGGAAAGTCTTTCTTTGGTTAATATTTTGCCCTGAATTCAGCTTATTTGTTGTTTGGCAGAATATTAAGATGGATTAGAGAAGAGGAAGAAAGAATCCAGGCAAACAACGATTACTCTATCAAGTACTTAATTTTGGACATGACCGGTAAGTTGGGTTCATTTATTTATTTACTCTCTATATATCATCTAAAGGTTTTACATCGCTAACACAAAACCGTTATCTGTTGCTCAGCTGTGACAGCCATTGATACAAGTGGTATTGATGCACTGAGTGAACTCAAAAAGATGCTGGAGAAACGGTCAATTAAGGTAGAGTTGTCTATCTAATGCATGTATAGAAGCCCAAGAAAAAGAATTACTTCAAAATCTCATTACCAGTTTCTTTACTGACTTTGAATTTCTGGGCTCCTCTTGTAGCTTGTGTTGGCAAATCCTGTTGCAGAAGTAATGGAAAAGCTCCACAAATCTACCAGCATAGAGTCATTTGGAATGGACGCGCTGTATCTGACTGTTGGGGAAGCTGTTTCTGCCATATCTCTGTCGCTGTTTAAGGGTCAGCCATGAATGCCTAGCAGCCTCTCACCATGAACACTATAATTATTTGTCAAATGTTGGAGACCTTATATAACTAGTGTAGAATTATATGCTATCCTAAAAGAGGAATTTACTTTTTTTTAGTTTTTCCCCCACTTTTCCCCCTAAATATGGGATAAAAATGTATTAATAAAATTAAGAATCCCGTTGAGCTCTTATAACAAGAGGTTTTGATGTATTTGGAGCCCAGATTAATCTTTATTACTGTTACCGTGTTATTACAGAGAATACTCAGCTAGTCTTACCGTAACCCTCCCTGTTTATATTAACAGAAGATAAGAATACAAACTACGGAATCCTTATTGTATTGGCACTATATTACATGTAGGTTCTTAACAGCTTAAGTCATAATCAAGAAATCAAGCAAAAGAAATAAAACAAACCATACCTACAATAGACAAAAATATTGGTCAAGAACTGGCAACTTTAACACTTCCCTCAAGTTAGAGCATATCTACTCCCACTCATGCCCAAAACTTAGGGCATCATCGAGGAAACACTCTTCTGAATCAAATTTTTGACAAGCAAATAAGTGAATAACCCAGCTTGAAAGTCAATAAAAAGAGTAGAAACTGAATTCTCCACGCTTCATCATGCTTAAAACAACAATCAGCATCATATACTTGGTTTGCTACATTGCAAATTTAACTACAAGCAATGTATGTATATATATATATATATAGACTTACTAATTGGAAAACCAAGCTCCTGAGATAAAGCCTTTATTACCAAACTCAGTTTCATTATGAGCTGTGACCCTATGTTTAGCACTACACCAAGCTACTGTTGCATTTTTGTTGCTTTGCCAGGTAATAATGATCCCACCGGTTAATGTACACTATCCAATAGTGGATCTCCGCAAAACCATCAACACCAACCCAGTCAGCATCAGAATAACCAATTATATAGTGAAGACCATGACGATGACAAGACCAACTGACATTTGGATCACCCTTAAGATACATCAGGATACAGTATGCTACCTTCCAACGGGTTTGCTTAGGCTTTTCCATAAAACAAGGGTTGCCAGATTTAGTAGTATAACAGAACTATCCAAAGAATTCTCTTCATCACAAGCCTCAACCTCCAAATGAGGATCCATGGTAATATCAATAGATTTACAGCCAAGTGTAACAATCTCAAATAAAAAGACCGAAAATATATTTCCTCTGAGACATATAACACCCTACAGTAACAAATTACATCAGCGCTCAGAAAATATCGGAGAACTCCCAAGTCCTCCATTTGGAATGTCATAGCAGATAAGCTCACAAGGTTTAAACACCAAATAAATCATTACCTGAATAATGATGTCATCAATGAAATCACTCTAAAACCCCAAGAATGGAAAAGCACACAATGGACAAATAGCCTTAGGAAACTCACAAGTCACAACTAGAAACAACCTCACTAAATTCATCAAACAAACAAGGTTGTTGCAGACCACAAATCAGCATTGCTTGAAAGGGACCTCAAAGGACAATAGACCTCAAGGAAGGAAACCCTAGTTTACGTTCATATTTGAACAGATCTCAAAACACATTATGCAACACAGGGTGTTGAGACCACAAACCAGCATACTTGAAAGGGAGCTCAGAGGACAACCACTGGTTAGTCCCGCTCTGAAACCATGTAAAGGAAGCAAAGATGGGAAGAACAGCAAGCTGTGTATAAGAAGTCGAAAAGATGAAGGATAAGAATAAGAATTTGAGGCTGTACGAGACAGTTAGGAGTTTTAAGGAGTTTATTTATACTTACAGAAGCACATTAGCTAATGAAGGACCACTTATGTGTATGAAGATGTTAAGTGTAAAACAACTCAAGTTCTATAGTGGGCCACAAGAAAGAAATGTAATAAATTCATACTGTTACAGTGTACACAGCCTTACCCCTGCTTTTTCAGAGAGGTTGTATCCAGACTTGAGACTGTGACACTTGGTCACAATGGAGAAACCTTCACCATTGCCCTCTTTTCAAAAGCTGTCACTGTCCATGTGAATGACAAGGTTATCCTGCAGTATATCACTTTGGGAAAAAGACAGCAAGCAAAAAAGTGAGGTCACAATATATTTCACCTACTCAGTGACAACAAGATGCAAACATATTAGTATGCATTTTAGCTTTATATGATGTAAATTGAAGACAAACTTGGATTGCAGGTACCGCCTTTTATCAATGAGAAAAGTTTATGACTCAAAACAGTCCCAACAAATTACAACTATAAGGAACACCAAATTGTGAGTGACTTGACCCCTTCTACTTCACCAAAAATAATAAACATCACAAGGTATGGTGAAGTGTCACCAAGTTGCTCAATAACACCACACATAAGTAATTGCCTTAACATCAAGGCATTGAAAAGCAGCTGGGTGGATGGAACAATAAAAGAAGAATTTCACTACACATTCCATCCCAATCAGTAATGGATCAGGTACCGTTGATAGGCAACATAAAAGTAGCTGCAAACCAACAATAGGCAATAATCTTGGTCTATAACCAGCAACTTTAACAGTAACAACACAAAAATTATATATATATATATAAAGAGCACTGCAACAGTGAGTGATCATTGGTGAACACAAAAAAATACCAAATGCCTACCCCTAATTGAGCTCAAAAGCTGTTCCAGCTAAACAATGTGCCACCAATTATCTGTACTACATCTTCAGACGACTATAAATGATTTCTTCATTCATTTGGTAAATAAAACCCACCATTCTCAAATTAGATAAGCTTGTCCCAGTCTGGTATTAGAATGGGGCAAAAAGGGGAAAGGCAGTCTGAATACAAATTAATTGTTACTTGAAAAGCAAATTACCATTACAAATTTCGTATTTCCCTATTTCAGAAAGCCTCTTCCACAAAGCGGTTCTGTTTTCCCATATTGTTTGACTTGTATTCTCATATCACTGACCAGCATGGTCAATGGAACATAAAGCTCATCTCTAAGCATGCTTTGGAAGTTGATGCAACCATGGCTATTCTAGAAATCTAGTTCTCCATGGACAATCAACCAGAAAAAGGTAAACATTCACTCACTTGAATGATATCGCGTAATGGGAATTTGCTCACGTTTTATACACAGCCGTTCACCAAGCAAGGCCATTACTGCAAGACCAGTACCACTTACAACCCACCAAGTAATTGAGTATGGCCAACCTCCATAAAGTATGCAAACAAAGAGATGGACAATATAGAGAGTGGCAGCAAAATCTATGCACTTTTTAGCTCTCTCAACCAAATGAAACAAATAAAACGCCCTGTCCAGAACAAAACTGCAAGTTAGTAGGTACCAGAAATTATGGCACAAAATAAAGCAATAAAATAAGAAAGGAGAGATAAGCAGCATCAAGTTAAAGTCCCTTGCATCCAACGGAGGAAGAAGGCAGCAGCAGCAGCAGCAGCAACTTGCAAACAATTACATTAATTATATTGAATTCAATAGATGCCCACTTGCCCCTATTAAGACCTTATATAAAAGACTCAAAATAGACTCCTGAACTCCAATACAGAAAAAACGAAAGGCCTAATCCAATCCTTAACCTATTAGGAAAAATGTATGTACTATAAAACTTAAATAGACTCAAAACGAACTCTTAATCCAGCCACGGTAAAAACTTAAACAAAGACAACAGAAAAAGAATACTCCCTAAGCCTACAAGAGAATATCTTAAAATAACTTATTCGGACCACTGATTAAAACAGAAGAGGATCTACTCTTTCAATATTAAAATATAAAGATAAACTAAATATATGAGCTAGTTCTGTACTCAACCAAATCAACCCTACTTCAGCCCTTAAAAGTGATCTATTGCATGGGAAACTGATAGGCCCCTAATAACCTAGGTGTAAAAACGTAGAAATAAGCAGGGCAAGACAGCAGTAGCAGCAGCTGGTGTAGGGGAGAATACAGCAACACTCGCAACAAGGGAAAGGGAGAGGACAAATGGCAATCCCTTATTGAACAGTAACCACCACTCTGCTATGGGCAGAGGAGCAGAAACCACAGTCCAGGTGGCAGAGGAACATTGGATAGGAGCATAACAGTTTGTTAGAGTTTGTTACGGAGGCTGAAGAGAGGGGGGAAGATATAAGCAGGAGAGAGAGGGATGAAGGGGGGAGGGAGAAAAGAAGGAAGCAAGCGAGTGCTTGGGGAGAGGGAAACCTCTGGGGAATGGCATAGCTATGGTGCTGTTCTTGTTTTTTTGAGTTTTTATTAATCTCAGCAGTCCTTATCAGTTAGTAGAATTACAGTTTGTATTCAGGAGTTATATCCGATCAGTGTTGTTTAATGAAGATGACTGTTAAGTCAATATTGTCCTGCTGATATATGTTTCTGAGTTCAGTAGCTTGCTAGTGATAATTCCTATTTGTTTGTTAGAAGTAAAGGATCAATGGGGGTTTAGTGAGGGTCTTATCAGAAACCCATAGGATCAGAGGCCTAACATGCTAGAACCTAACCTAGACTTATTCCCGAAGGAAGAAGCCCAATCTGGTGATGAATCTGCATCACATGTGACATCACCTGCGTGCTGCTGCATTCATGATGGAACAGAAAATCTCTTCACACCAATCAGTACTGCTGTTGCTCATCAGGGACAAGGAAGGCCCTCTATACACATGCAGCTGTAGCTGCAGCTGTTTCTATTACCCTGCAAAGTGCTATCACCATTGAAGGACTTAAAGTCAACCACCTCCCCCCTCCCAACCCCACAACAAAAAATCAACAGTGATATTTGGAGGGTTGATTAAATCCTCCAAGAGCCCAATCGATCCAACTGGATTAAACTGCAGCACTTACCTTACAATTCGAGGTCAGCCTTCTGTTTTGTTGTTTACCATCAACTTCTAATTTACTTATGTTATTGATGATGTATGGCAAGTTGGCAACTATTAACGATCCTAATGTACACTGGTTCTTTGTGAGCTACTTCTGAATTAAGTTAGGGTTTTGAAACCAAAAACACTGATCCTAAGGATTATATTATGTATTTCACTATTTCTCTGGTTCGCTCGTGCTTATTAATTTGAGATGTCATCATTCTCTTCTATCTAATTTGAGTTCCATTGATCTATTTGGGATTTTATTTATGTCTTTCTTGTTCTTTGAATATTTAAATTTGAACCTGAAGGGGCTTTAGACCTATTCTGGTTCTTGTCTAACAGTGTAGGCAAACTTTTTACCAGTTTATTAGCCTCTTCAGCTGGTTGGTTCTTTAGTTATTGTGTTCAGTATTTCTGTCTTATTGTTCTCTAAATCAAGGTCAATGCAATTTAGCCAACATGTTAGTCAAATGTATTAGGACTGATATTGCTTGTGCATCACGCACAAAATCAACATATCTAAGGACTTCAATAGGTGCATGTTGAAGTGAGGTTCAATATTAGATGGGGGAAATTAAAGAAAAGGAAATACCCAGACATGGATAAAAAGGGCAATATACACCTAAACCAATCAAGTATCCAACAAAAGGAAATCAACATATATAGAAATCAAGCAGGCTCTAGCATATTACAAGTTAGGTGGTACCAAGAACCCACATCTCACTCTACTTCATGAAAGTTGAAGCCCAAAAACAATATGTTGCATGGAGAAATAAGCCCCTCAGCCCAATTCAGATGCGTATAAAAAACAAAACAAACCCAAAAAAAATCAACTTACGAGGATGGTGGAACTAGGACAACATGCATCATTTAGTCCAAGGATCAAATGGTAATTAGAAGAAAAAAAACCTCTGCCAATTCAGATGCGTATAAAACCAAGACAAAACCAAAATAAAAGGAAAAAAATCAACTTATAAGGGCAGTGGAACTAGGACAACGTGGATCGTTCAGTCCAAAATGATCAACTGGAAATTAGAACGTTGGAACTGGACAACCAAACCACTAATTAATGCAATCTCAAAATTCAGATTATGCATCTTAAATGTAAACAGGCCCAATAATCGGTGGTAAAATTTGAATTACAGAAGCAACTCTGTTGTTAAGGGAAGAAATCAGATGAATGGAAAAGAACCAAAAAGAGAAAAGATCAATTTGCATTTTTAAGGAAACAATTTGCCTGCACAACTCTACAGCATCAAAACTCTTAGAAAATTCTACCCCCCCCCCCCCCCAAAAAAAAGGCTCATTTATTCTACGCAAATCATCTCTAATCGATGAGGGTTTGTATGGCACATATAAATACCTTCTAATTGACTCATAAAAAATATCCCTGATCATTCTAATACACTCAATAAAGCAAGTAAACTCAAGATAGAACTCTAACAAACTATTAAAATCTTAATCTAACTCAGCCACTAAACCACTAAGCCCATGTGTTAAGTATCCTCATTTTATGAGTTCACAAATTAGGTTCACCATGCAACAAAAGTTCCCAGCCTATAATATAACTAGTCGAAGTCAATCTCAGCCCATCGGACTGCCACCAGAACCTTAGGGGTCTCCCACGCTTGGATATATACCTCCATACAGGATTAATGTCTAATGCAACTGCACTATCAAATATCAATCCCAAATCATTGGTGATGAACAATGCCGTATTCCTTTCTTCAAATTCTATAGGAGGCACTACAACTGGCAAGTCTTCTTTTTCTTTTTTTTGTATTTCAGTATTGTATTGCTTGCTGATTTTTGGATTGGGTTTCTACTATGATAGGATTGCTCCTTCCTCTACATCAACTACACTAACATTTTAAATTTTTAACAGAAACCCGCAAAGTTTGCCTATCAAATTCAGCTACAGTCAACAATCAAGAAGCCAAGTTCCATCAAGTTTAAAATTACGGGAAATGGTACAAAATGAATAATCCGCAAAATTTTAAGATCAGTAAGAAAAGCACCATATACTTGAGCATTAGCACTTATTGTAGCTGCAAAAATCTAGAGCAATTTCTACCCACAATAATGATGACAACACAAAAAATGATTGAGTAAAATTAACAAATAACGACATCAAATTTAAAACCCTCCCCCACCCCCTTAAGAAAAATGCAACTTGTACAATATTTCCAATTCTTATGTGCTTTACATCGACACCTAATGTAACATCTCACCATCCTATTGACTCTATACAACTCCTAATGTTACTTGACTCAGAAACATAAACAGTGGCTCTTAGTTAAACAGTAGATCCCTCAAAAGCCAACAGCCACAGGTGCTACAGTTGAGCCCAAAATCCAATTCCTAATTCTAACAGTCAGCAATAGATAGAAGTCATATTCAGGTGTGATTACCCAAGCATCTAACTCAATTTCATTTAGAAAAAAAAATTCAACTCAAGTTAGTAACTTGCTGAACGTGCTCACTAACACTTGACTCTACAATACCCACGATGGTATGCACACGAGTAAACATGATCAAGTGAAATCCCATGGAAAAGAAAAAAAAAAAACAAAAATGGTATCACTTTGACGAAGAAACTGCATGCACCAAAATAATCGTTGCTATATTAAAATGAGATGGAATTCAGCAAAACAAAACCATTTGTATATGAAAAAACAAATAAAAGAAAAACATATACCAAAAGAAGTAAGAGATCCTTACCCGGCAAACGCGCTGAGTAGAAACGAAAAAATGATACACCAACCAGTTACCGTGGAAATGGTGAGAGTAGAGTAATCAAAGAAATAAATAAGGCTCATCCGTGATACCCGAGTCCCAACAAGAAGGAAAATGAATAGTCCCAAAGTGACATAATACAAACATTGAAGGCACACAATCTGGGAAAGAATAAGCCAGGGATCCCATACAGTCGCCCCATAGAACATGACTTTATCTCCTTTCGATTACAGAATTCGTCAAACAAACATCCAAGCCCTCACAGCTCCAGAAATGTTTCGATCTGAAACCTGAGGTCAGTCTCAAATCCCTTCACGCCTTATAATCGGTATAAAACCTAAACGCAAAGCGTAGCTCGACTATTCAACGAATGCAACAACTCAAAATCAATCAGCGCCTAACCTCTTACTGAAACCTCAGTTCAAAATCGACATTGTTTTCTGATCTTTGTCCACAAGAATCCGGTTTCAAATTCAACCTAATTTGCCTACCATTATTATCAATAATCTGAATTCAAACTCTCAAAAACGCAACATTCACCTGTGTATCGAAACGACGAACGAATGAACAAAATCCAACAAATCAGCAACTACCCACTGCATTTCATCAAACCAAGAGGAGGATCCATCAGCGTAACTGGCAACAGAACCTCCACAAATCTAGAGTCTCAGATCTGCCATATCCAAGTTGAACCCAATTTTGGGAATCACAGTCAACAAATCTTCACAGTTGGACCCTTCAAGCCTTCTTGCTTTTTAGGTTCCAGGTATTCCATTCATCTAACCCAATCTAAGATAAAAATTTAAAAAAAAAAAAAAGCTTAAACAGATACCGAATGCGGAGGTAGAAATACTGAAATAGAGCTGCACATTTTCCAGTGGGAACTTCGAAGGAAATATTCTCAAAATAAAGCGGTTAAAGCCTCGATCTCGCACGGAAAGTCTTGAGGTGGCACCATTCCGCGGCATTTTCTTTGTCAGTGACGGAAACACCCTTCCTTAGTTCCGTAATGCCTGGATAACCCCAACACCTTTATTTTCAGATCAGACATCAAAATCGGAATCGGTATCGCGATTCGCGCGGCAGGGATCAAAGGATGATTGCAGGCGCCACGCGATCTTAAAGCCGGGTTGATTTGCGAGTCAGTTTAGTCGAGTAAGAAATAATGGGGAAAATTAGGTGATTAATTACTTTTAGATTTTATTACCAATTTACCACGACCCCAAAAAAAAAAAAAAACTACTTTAGGTTCCGTACTTCCATCATACTATCCTATCATCATACTATCATCATACTATCTTATCATATCATACTACTATATAAAAGGAAAACCTCCAACACTTGTGGCACATATTTTTTTAGATCAAAATACCCCTCCTAAATAGACATCAACCTTCTCAAAAAACCCGGTATCAAACAACCGCACCCCTTAAAAATCATACATTCTCTAACAGTCACATACCTTTTCGACAGCACCCCTTAAAAATCATACCTTCTCTAACAGTCACATACATTTTCGACATTAATCGTATCTTTCCAAACCCCCATGCACCCGTTCCTGCTTAACGAACAGGCTAAGCAGCCCAAACGTTGCCTCCAAAACTACCACAAGGAACCCCACGTAGGAAGCCCAAGCGACACCCCCACAGAAGGCTTTGGTGGAGAGCCCAACGTGCCAACTACGCAAGAGTTGATCATAGGGCGCCTTCTAGCCAAGAGAAGAATAGAATCATAGGGCGCCCATTCTATGTGCTTGAGACTACAAAATTCATCTTGGTTTGGAGTACATGAGAAGACAGTGAGAATTATAGTCTTTTAATGGGATACACACATGCTTCGTGCGTTAGTTTCAGTCCATCTCTGTCACTGTGTTCTTATAGTAGAGGCAATGAACTTAGTTATCGCTCTTCATGCACAGGATTTCGTCACCATTTTTCTTCAAAGATTTCTTTTACCAGTAGAGGTTTCATGGAATTTCGCCGTAGAAAGATTCTCTACTCTCTGGAGGAGCATATGGGAAGCAACAAATTAATTGGGCTTCGGGCTTCAAGCGAGCAAATGCATTCGTCTCCCGATAACCAAAGAATTATTGTTGCCTCTGCGGTAACGGTGGTTTTAGCTATTGCGAACTGCGTTCTTTACAAGCTTGCCCTGGTTCCTTGAAGCAGTATCTTTTCTTCCTCGCTCAGGTCACGACTTTTGGGTAATTGGATTGATTCTTACTCTTTTTTGGATTGATTCTTATTTATGTTTCGTTCAATATTGCTTGCTTTATTGGTGGGTTTTGTAATGTAAATTCACAGGTATGTGGCAACTTATTTCTCTATCCTCTTAGCAAGATATCGTGCTGGGAATGTGACTGATGAAATGCTAGCAGTCCCCAAGAGCCGTTTCATGGCCACTGGAATTTTAGAAGCACTTGGAGTTACTGCTGGGATGTCTTCCGGAGGTATGTTCAACTTGTTATCTTATTACTCTTCCATTAATGTGCTCGGTGGCCATTCTAAAGGGAAATCACAACAAAATAAATTAAGAATTGTGCAGATACAAACATCCGAAAGTATGTCAGTGGGTTCTTTTATTTGATTCTCATAATCCCTTGTAACATTCGTTAAAAGTTTTTCAGTCTAGGTTTTGATAATTATTCCATTAACGTGAATTTTAGGCCATATATTAGAATCAGTTCCATATTCATCCATGATGAGGTTCTTTATTTGTCTCCCCATGTTTACGCTGCTTCAGATTTCAGTATAGATGTTGCTAACTGTTTATGCTTATTGGGACCTGAAAATCAATCCCAATTTCCTTCCCAAGAAGCTGTTCTTTGCGAAGAAGGTTAAGACTGAACATTATGACTGTCCTTCCCCAGTCCTGCGCAGGGTACAACCTTTGTTGCGCATAAGCACACGACTAACTGATATGTGCAAATATTTTGCCTTTCTTACAGGCTTGAATTGAGTTCCAGAAATCCAGAATTTTTTTAATAGGAAACAGAGCATGGTGTATTTATGACAAAGAAAGTAGCCATAAACTACATTTTATTCTGAAGGACCTGAACTGTCCTAAACTCTTTATTGCAGCAATGCTTCCAGGACCCGCTATTCCTATTTTAAATCAGGTAATCTCATCAGTAAAATTAAGTGCAAGTCAGCAAAGGTTTCAATTTGTTTATGGCTATTTATTAGCCTTATATATTATGCCTGATCAATTCTTTTCAAAAACTTATTGTTTATCACATGCCATTGAATAAGTGATCTGTTGCTTGTGGGCCGTGACTTGTAGGGATCTTGATTTCCATTAAAGCATTAAATTAAATATGGGAACTTATTTTATCTAATTGCAGCCATCGGTTTAGCTTGTAAGTCTTAGATTTAACTGAGTCATGATGGGGTTAGGGAGCGTGGCCATGCATCTTTATGACAAGCTCTACAATGAACAGGCTAAGCAGCCCAAACGTCGCCTCCAAAACTCCCAAAACGAACCCCACGTAGGAAGCCCAAGCGACACCCCTACAGAAGGCTTTTTAGGTTTTATATGGTGACTTAGGTGGGTTTAAACATGATGATTGTGAACTCACTTTTTATTCTTGCTAATCCTTCTTTTTCTAGACTAGCGACTCCAATCTTTAGCTTCATGTGATTGATTTTTTAGCCTAAAACAAAAGCATGACAAGGAATATTTGGAATTTGTGGAATTATTTCTCATCTTGGCAGTTCAATTATTCCTTAGTTTTGCAGTAATTTATTTGTTGCCACTATTGGGTCCTTGATTTATGGCGGGAGGTAATAGATGATTCATAATCCCCAACAAATTGCGATGTTCATCTTCATCGATTACAAGGCATCTTACTGTCGTCGACTTCTCTTATTCTCCTAAAGCCACTCCCTAATTCAGTTTCTATTCCTTTTTACGTCCTAACCTATTTTGTTTTCATGTTGTTGCATGTTGGTAGATATTCATGTATGTTCTTATATATTCTTGATGGAATCCAAAGTAAATGTTAGGTAATAAAATAAAATGATATTCTTTTTTTGAATAAAGAAAATAAAATGATATTTAGTCTAATTGTTTTCTCATCTGTATTTCCAATATATACAAGTGCATTGCACGTGCAGATTTTGGCTAGTGTATAAAAATAACCCGGCAACGTTTTAATTTACAAAATGAGCTAAATTGAGTTTGAATTTGTAAAATTATTCTAAACTTTTTTTTTTTTTTTTTGGGTATGAAACTCTTCTTTATTCAAGGAACCGAAACAAACACATGGGGATGTTCACAAAGTCATCCAGCTACGGAGTGGTATTAGGCCATGATGTTGAGCTCGGAATCAACAAAATCACATTTGCTATTTATCGGCCACACCATTGGCCATTCTAGGAATATAAGTAAAACTACAACTCACAAAATGAGATGCCAAGGAGAGAATGTTAGAAATCAGTAATTGTGTAGATAGACGATGGAGGACCAGTCTTGGTAGTATTTCTCAATAGTAAAATCAGTTCCTTGTTTATAAGGATGCCAATAGCGTGACAAGTCACTTAGCTTCGTGATATTATTATGTCCATGTACGACAATTTGGTCGAACACCACCCTGTGGTTCGATGAATTAGTCCATGTCGATATGTAAATTCATGAATATCAATATTTTTCAGAGGAGAGGTCGTGACTTTGACTTTTACGGGGCAACATATTAATTAAAGTCTCCCCATGAAAATGTAGTTTTTTTTTTTTAAGTACAAACGCGTTTTAATTACATATGCCGCCCACCTCTCCATATGTATAGGTGGGCACAAGCTGACCCTAATGAATGAACGCTTGTTTAACAGGATGAGAACCACTTAATGATAAGATTTGAGGAGACTCTTATCAACATGTTAGTGGAGAAACTATTCCTACAGATTCGCGATGATTATCAATTGACGAAAGTTAATCATTACATTAATATTAATCGTAATTATCTAGACAATTATCTTTTAAAATGACTCGATATTATAAAAATATTTTGCGGTCTATAATTCACTCGGACCCGTTAGTCATCTACACGTCATGTCGCTTTGTCCAAAAACGAAGGTTTGTCAGCACCGTCCAAAGTAATATCAAATACGTGTCAGCCCAATAGCGATATCCTTGTCTAATCGCAAATCACCAAAGTAGATTAATGATAGAAGATATTTTTTACCGGAAATGATTCAATGGGGTCGGCTCTATAAAGAATATATAAATGGTTGGTGATTAAATGCGTGATCTGGTTGAATCTCTTGGTAAATTCAATCATATATTCCAATCAGACGGAGAAATGATACACAAGAGTGTACTATACCATAGTGTAGTTATTCATCGTTCCAAAAATACCGATTTCCAAATTTCAAAGATTCTGAATATGTGTTGTCTATTACGGGTCTACATTTACTACTGTAGACCCAAGGTCTATCCAATCACCCTATAAATATAGATTTTGTGATCTTTCTCACGCGTATACTCGGCATCCGTTACGAAACACATCTGTGTTGTGTTACGTGTAACGTGTTACGTTCCATATTTCTCTCCTCGAACGCTCCTCGCCTCTAGAATTATCTGGAAGTGCATCGACCTTTATATAAAAGGGCTTTATTTGAATTTCGTTCGTGATCGTACTGATAAGACACGGAAGGTGAAACAGAGGTTTCGATTCAATTTCCGAGGCTGCACTCGTTCATTTTTCTGTTAATTATCGTTATCGGCTCGGCGGTTGCATCTCTCTGAAGATTGAAAGTTCGTTTTTCTTGTAGAAGTTCGTTAAATTTATAGATTCTGAAACCGGATTATTGTTTGCTGTCAATAATCTCTCTAAAATCTTATAAAGTTTTAGGTACTTAGATTACCAAATTGTAGATCTTGAGCTTTTATGTGAAGCTTCAGAATCTGCAAGCTTTTTGGTGGTAAGTAAAGGATTTAGGGTTTCAGGGAGAAATTTCATTATCTAGGTCCTCCCCTACAACGTCTTGTTAGGTTATTCGATTTATGTTAGTTTAGCTTTCGGTTAAAATTTCGTTTGGTGTCTTCTAAGCTATTTATTCTGGCAATATTTTGTTAATCTGCTATTTATAGATTTTAAACAAAAGCACAGTGCAGTAGTTAATGCTATGACATGTTTCTTCAGGGAAGGATGGATGTGGCTGATGAGTAGTGGGGATAAAAAAAATTTTGCTGATAATTACATTTTGCGTGCATGATTGGTTTGTTCACTTGAATGCTCTCTGTTCTTGGATCAATTCTGTTTGTTGCTTCTTGTTTCTTGCATGAATGAAATTGTTGTGTTTTTATGTGTGATAGGATAGCCTCTAGTCTTCTTGTGTATTTGGGTTCTTGTATGGATCCATTAATGCTGAAAGTCTGGTGCATCTTGTAAGGAACAATTTTGCTAATTTGCAGTTTATTAGGCACTGTAGGCTTAGTTCTGGGTTTACGCTTTATTAAACTGTTTAGGAAAGTTGGAAAACCTGGATGCTTTTGTTAGGGGTTGTTCAACATTTAGTTGGGGGCATGAGAAGCTCACAACGATCTATGCAACTACAAGTTACACCTTGAAGGTGAATAAACTATTAGACTATTAGTGGCAAAGTGTCAGGTTTTCATTATCCTCAGTGAGCATGACACCGGCCCACAGGTTGCCCTTAATGTCTCTAGACAAGTTAGTTTGTTTAGCTCTGAAAGATGGTAATAACTATCTAGAATTTTCATGAAAGCTTTAGTGCTTTGGGAAATTTTGCATTTTTTTTTTTTGACTAATTAGTATATATTTGATTCTATACTTGTCTTTAAAATGATTTCCTATCCGTCTTCATAGAAGTTTTGCAATTCAGTTTCAGGGAACTGTACTTTGAGAAGGAAGAAAAAGAAACTGGAGAGAGAGAATAAGACGTGGGACTGTGGGAGTAACAGACTTTTTAATGGGAGAAGTATCTATTAGTACCAATATGAATTCTGAACAATGTGCACTTGGGATGTTTAGAGCTGATAAGTTGAACAAGAAGATGATTAAGAATCCTTCTTAGGAACCTGTTATGGTACTTCTAATTGTTTCCCACCTGATATCTTGGGAGAACAGGGATGATCCGGTGATGTCATAGGTGAAGCAAGGTAGATCATAGCTTTGTTTCGCCTGAACTTCATAGTTACTAACCTGGACCTGAACAGTTATACCTTAATATGAAGTTCATGATTGCAGGATTTATAGAATACAAGTTTCTCCTCTTATTTTCTTTTTTTTCCCCATAGGCTTCTTTTACGTTGGAAGTGAACAATGGCATAGGAATCAGGAACTTTTCATGCAGGTTTATCTATCACAAGTTGCAGGCATTCTGAGGCTATTGTATGAGAGCGAGGAGGGTGCTGTTAAGGTTTCTAATAGGGCTAGTTTTATGACTTACCTAGTCTTACTATGTTTTGTGGGTTTGTTGCAACATTCCCTGATGGTGTATGAAGTGAAAATCAATTCAAGCCACTCTGTAGTAGAACTTCCTTATTAGGGGAAGGGATACCTAACGGTGGATGCTAATGGAAGTTAAGCATGTTGGTCAGGTTTCATTGACCAGCAAAGTGTCTGCAGAACTGCAACGTGAGGTAGGCTTGTCCTTGGTGGACAATTGGAGCAAAATACTTCTCCCGACCCTTGCACTTACTTTTTCCGCTTTTTTTTTTTTTTTTTTTTTTTGGGTTCCCTCGTTTGTGCTTGATTTCCTTGTCTATTGCTTTTACCAGAGGCTCGGCTGGACCTGTTGCTGGTGCAAAAATTTGTTCATTATGGCTTCTGGACTGCCTCGAGCAATCAATTGATAATGATTACTAGTGGTTTCTGTTCACTTGTGGAGACTTTGGAGTTCCTCAGCTCTGCACAAGAAATATTGTGTGGGGTTCTGATAGCTCTGCATGTTCTGGTGAATACTCCCGTTGGAGTTGTGCCGATTGCAGATATTCAACATTGCTTGGATTGTGTTCTTGCTGATTTCAATTGGTCTGCAGCACTATGAGAGAAAGCAACAATATCTTTCCGTGTTTGACTGGTTTGATCTGGTGACTTTGTCTGTCAAATTGTTGAATGATTGCACTAAATGCATTTCTTCATGCAGGTGTTTGTAGTTTGTTGCCTGCTTCCAGTATTCATACTCACTTGATGGGTGAAATTTTGGTAAAACATCCCCAATCTCTTGAGATTGATGGGATGGAAACAGTTAAGGATAACAGACACATGGAAGCAGATGCTTCTGACGCATGTCCACAGCAGTCCATTGGAGAATGTATTCTTAGAGAAGAGGAAAGAGATAGTGTGAAAAGAAACACAACAGAAAGAGGGTTTATGGAACATGGGTATGTTCCGGTGAACTTTATGTATGAAACAAGTGTCTTTATATTCAAGTTTTTCTCCTCAAATGAAATTTCATAATTTGGATAGTTGAGTTCTGACTTTCTGTTTCACAGATGTCCGCATTACCGGCGGAGGTGTCGCATCAGAGCTCCATGCTGCAATGAGATATTTGATTGTCGCCATTGCCACAATGAGTCAATGGTAAGGGTCCAAGTTTGTTTTGTTTCTCTACCCTTAACATAAGCAATTATCTTTAGAGAACATGGTCCTGTACTCTTGTTTGAGATTGTTTCTTGAACATTTATTATAAGAATGTAGATATGTATTTAGCATGATTGTATTTTCTACTTTTTAATGCATTTCTAGATATAAAAAAAATATATATTGTATTATACTGGTCAATATGCACTGATATAATGCACTCAATACATGTTGAGTTACTCAGATAGTAGTGAACATTAATACATATTGAGATGTATCGGCATATATGGCTCGATACGTATCGGCACTACTGATATAAGGCCTTCAGCTTCTTTTTTAACTGGAATCTCAACATAATTAACCAGACATGTAAAAACCACCCAGACCCCCTAAATTTGAATTTCACGTTTAAAACCGTGGGGCTTCCAATCAAAATTTGAAAACAATTCAAGTAGTGGTAGACATCATCCTTTGCATCAGCAAAAAGGTGAAACCAAAGAATGAAGGGGATTTCATAAGAAGTATAGTTTTCTTTTAATTATTTTTTGTTTGAATTATATGTTTTTAATTATTTTTTCTTCTTCTTTCTGTGAATCTATTTGTTTAAGTTAAACTTAGCTACTGAATGCATGCTACTGAATGCATTAAAGTTGTAACATCTGTAGGTTTGTGCTCAAATCCTTGAATTCAAAATTGTAAATATCTTCCTTAAAACCTCTTCTCCTTTTCCATTTTATTTTTATATGGGTGAATAAAAATGTATTATAAACAACCCAAAAGGGAGAAATATAGGCTAGAAGAAGAGGGGAGGGGGTGGTGGTAACCAATCTAGGCTAGATGTGGCGAGGAGGTTTCCACAAGAATGTATCGACCCACCAGGTAACAACAATGAGTTTGTTCCTTGGGGAAACTAACAGCAGGTTTAGGCAAGGAATGAGAGCTTGGACTAGATGTCCCTGCAGATGGCCTTCCAAATCTGGTCAGGGGATCTAGTCTTGAAGTTCTATCTATGAAGGTTCTCCCCAGCCCAATGCGAGTAACACCCACACACACCAAATATCAAATTCTCCGCTTTATTGTTTATGCATAATTGATTTCATATTGCTTGTTTACATTGTTTTGGGTTCCGAAAACAGAAAAGGAAAAGCCACACACGCAAACAAGTTCACATACATGCAAAAAAACTAATATGAAGTTAACTGGCTGTGGTTTATTTTGTGGTCTGCAACTGTGTGCATGCCTCTCTCTCTTTCTTAGTTGTGAGAATATTGAATGTTCAATTGTTTTTTACTTATATTTGGTGTGCAGAATAGCATTAGTGTTGATAGTATTCACAGACATGACCTCCCTCGACATCAAGTGGAGCAGGTAGGTCCTATCCCGTTATCAATATTCTCTCTGATTCTTTTCTTGATTTTTCTGTTTATAATTTTATTTGGTGACTTAATGTTCCTCTTCTTTTCTAGGTCATATGTTCACTGTGTGGCACCGAACAAGAGGTGAGTTTTTAACATGGATTTTACCAAAACACGACCAATGATGAATAATGCCTCTTAAAAGGAGAATCCATAGCCTGTACCGTAGTAATGTTATATAACATTTAGAAATCATGTTGATATCCCAGTGCTGTTTGAGTTGATGGGGATTTCCGGGTCCAATGCTAGACCAGGACATTCTAATGATGGATTGTTGGGACCCAGTTCTATTTTTTATGAATGTTCATTTAAGCCTAGGGCAGGGTTTGGCTGAGCCCATGTAAGAGAGTTCAATTCACCTCTTAGTTGTTTTGAGACTTCTGGGAAAAATGTGGTTTCTTCATCACCTCGTGGCTGATGCCCGTTTATCCTTTCCCCAGCTCCATAAATCCCTGTTCCTCAAGTTTGGAGATTAAGAAAAACTAGGTCATACTTCAAGCACTTGAGGTTTCCCGAGTCATTGACACGCCAAATGCGGTTGAGTCCTTACCAGAATCTTCGTCAAGACGGATATAGGGGACCATGTCTAACTAGGTTTAACAGGCTCATACTGTGAATCTCCCATTCCTGCTCATTTGGCTGGGCCTTCTGAGAATTGAGGGTACCCATCAGCTCATTGTGTCTGTTCAACTTTTGTTGAAATGATAAAGCATCCACAACTAGTGCTCATTGCTGACATAATCTCTACTCGTTCTCTCTTCCCTGAAAATAAGTGAATGTAAAGGAAAAAGAAGAGGAAAGGCTTACTCTTTTTCTATCATATGTTTGCTACTATGGCCAGGTCCAGCAATTTTGTATCAATTGTGGTGTTTGCATGGGGAAGTACTTCTGTGGTATTTGCAAGTTATTCGACGATGATGTGAGTATCAAACTTATCCTCCTCTCTCTATACGCTAAACCTAGTTGTGTCTGTATTTGAACTTTCCTGTTTTGCACTTTTGCTAAGTTGCAGACATCAAAGAACCAGTTCCACTGCATTGGCTGTGGTATTTGCAGGTGTGGTGTTCTGCTTTGTTATATTTCCATTTCCCTTTTTTTTTTTTTGGGTTTAGTAGTTGTTTGTTTATCTGATCAATATTTGGAATATTTCGTTGATCCATTACTGATAAACATTATGCCTGGTTTTAGAATTGGTGGGCAGGAGAATTTCTTCCACTGCTATCAATGTGGTAAGTGTTAGGTGTTTGGTATCTTATAATTTCACACTTTTAGTGTTGTTGTACTCTTTTGGTGCCCCCTCAATGAAGAAAAATAACTGAAGTTTTATGATGAAGGTTGCTGTTACTCTATTCTTCTGAAGAACAGTCATCCATGTGTGGAAGGTGCAATGCATCACGACTGTCCCGTTTGTTTTGAGGTGGGATATGTTATATGCATTTTCCTGTCCGCAAAGGTCTATTTGTGTTTTCGGTTTTGAGGGCTCACTCAATGATGAAAACTCATTGGCCATGTTATTTTGCAGTATCTATTTGACTCCAGAACTAATGTGATTGCTTTACCTTGTGGACATACTATTCATGAGCACTGCTTTGAGGAAATGCAGCAGCACTTGCAGTAAGTAATTGTTCTATGTTGCAAGTCTATTTCTTTCGTTTTGCTTTGTATAGTGTTTATCGATATATTTACTCTGATAAGCACGACAGATTCGTTTGCCCCCTCTGCTCCAAGTCAGTATGTGACATGTCCAAAGTATGGGAGAAACTAGACATGGAGATTGCGGCTATGCCTATGCCTGAATCTTACAACAACAAAATGGTTTGATTTCTCTCGACCTTGTATTTTTGGTTGTTTCCTATCCATTTGAGCTATTACAGCGTCAATGTGCCTGATTTATTTGTGTTTTTAACAGGTCTGGATCCTGTGCAATGACTGTGGAGCTACTTCACAAGTGCAGTTCCATGTCGTGGCTCAGAAATGCCTTAATTGCAAGTCTTACAACACTAGGCAGATTAGGGGAACCACGTCGACAGCATCCTCAGAGCAGTGTCACGAGTGATCGAAGTGGGTTGTCTGCATGGAAGAATTTGGTGGAATTTTAACTCCTGTGGGTGAAAACCCACTTTGAATGACCCGCAAAAAGGAAAGGGAATGGTGTCAACTGCAACTCATTGTAATTCTCAGGTTCCCCGCCCCACTTCTTTCTAGACGAGTTCCTGGTAGTTATTTCCTTGTAACGATGCTTCAAATGCGATCTCCAGTTTGGTTCTATTGAAGAAATCTATCGTTCAACCTTAAGTTGGTTTTCGAGGCTGGCCAGCTTTGTTCCCTTCTGCCTATATTTTGTAATCCATTGGGAATTGTGTGAGGTTGCCTTCTGTGCCCCTGGTGATTCAGTTCAGATGGTCTTGTTTTTCAAGTTTTTGGCTTTATGCTTTTACGTTTTTTATGAACCAAAAGCTTTCATTTCTAAAATCCAAGCAAACGAGCACCTCATCTTGCTTCACACAAAGTAAGGGGATTCTTGGTCGATGCCATTGACAGGGTCATGCTGAAGGGCGCTTGATCTTATTAGGCATCTTTGCAGTTCTCTTTTTCGTTCACACTGTTTTAGCTGCATAGGTTTAAGAGAGAAAACAGACCACTCCTGCATTGAATGGATGGTTTGTAAACAGGTTAGTGCCGATTTAAAGTTGAGAGGTACTCTGGTCTGGAGGGCACCAACCGTGAGGTGAGATTGGATTTACCATATCTATATCATCTGAGAAAAAGGTGATTTACTGTATTGAAAAGCAGGGTTGTGGATGGATGATGGAAATTTGCTTGGTTTAATGGATTCCTCTTCTGTAATTTCATTTAGGGAAAGGAATTACAGAGGATGTGGATATGGCATATGGCAGAATCCGTTGATTTATTTATCAAATTGAGTTCTCTCGATTTGATCTATCATCTTATTTATGTAATTTTTCACTTGAGTCTTTTCCATTTTCATGGGAGTATTCTTATTGGAAGCACTGCATGTCTGCATGCTCCTTTCAAAATCAAAATCTTAAGGGTCACACTAAAATAAATTCATGTAAAATCTAAAAAAAAGACCAAAAATGCTTTCAATTAAAAAAAATTACAAATAAAAAAAAAATAAAACCCTTGTGTGATATTTTATCAATGTATGGTGATATTAAAAAATTAATTTGACTTTCACAGATAACTGGGTATCTTCTCAAAACGATATGAAGTGTGACAAGAGAATTTATGAAGTTTTGATTTTGGGATTAGTATACCATGTTTTCAAAGAAAACGGAGGAAACTTGTATAATTTTTTATTTTTTATTTTTTAGATAATAGGATTATAATTCTAGACCAAAACCAAACTTTGCCGATGCAAGCCAATTTAGAGGTCTCCCGTTACTACCATCTTTTTTGTTTTTTTACTGACTTATTCTGTCCAAAATCAAATCTTTCTGCACTTAAATAATTCGATTAAAATCTAATTTTTTTAATATATAAATAAATTTATTTTTTAAAAAAAGACCAAAAATCCTTTCAATTAAAAATGGTAATACAACTTGTATGCATTTATCAATATATTAATGTGCTCTTTAAAATTAATCTGACTTCAACAAATGAGGTATCTACTCAAACGATACGATTACATTTCTCAACCTCTACATTTCCATGATGTGATTTCCATAAGGGAAGCATCAACAATTTTTTACTTTTAAGCCTATGATTATGTTATTCTAGACCAAAGCTTTGCCATTCAAGTAAAGTTGAGACTATTACCAGTGCAATTGAGTGTATTCTCCTCCCTAAACTACTTCTTTTTTAATTATCGTTCAAGTGGACCATTTTTAGATATTTCTAGTGATTTTTAGTATTAATTGGATGATACATTACTTCTATCCTCCACTTGTGCTTCTTGTAATTTCTTTCATGTTTGTCGGGATGCCAATGGTTTGACATATTCCCTAGCTAGGAAGGCTCTGTCTATTCCGAGTAAGATAGTATGGTCGTTATTCGATCCCTGATTGTGTAGTGTGTTGCCAACTGGGTGGTTTTCTCGATAGTTCATTTGTTTTCTAATAAAATATCTATTTACCAAAAAAAATAAAAAAAATAGTAAAATTGAGACTATTATCAGTGCATTTGAGACCATGTTTTAATATTCTTCTATCAATTAACAAATAACAAAGACCGCATAGCGCAGTGGATTAGCGCGTTTGACTTCGGATCAAAAGGTCACTCAGGTTCCTACTCCCACTGTGGTCTATATATTTTTTCATTTTATTTTATTTTTTTTCTCTCTCTGGTGTCATGATCCAAACTGGAACAAACATACACCTTAGGTGACTATTTGGTGCACCTTGGGAAAGGGCTAATTCATTTTTGGGAGCTCAGACTCCATTTTGATGCAAATCCTTAAACAAAGTACCTTTGACCCTCCTCTAAATATGTGTTGTAAGAACAAATGTATTTGCAGATTCCTCAACAACGTTTCAACAATGTTGTTCTGCAATGATTGATCCAGTTCATAGAGTTTTTCACCTTTCAACGGTGATGTCGTGGACCGAAGTAGGTCAAAAAGGTGTGGAAAGGATGGAGGATGAACCATGATCTCCTTGGACTTTATGCCTCCACAAGGAGGGTGCCACACACTGTGCTCTCTCGGACATACAACTAGTTTCCCTCATAGTTATGTAAGATGTTCAGTTTGGATTTCCCCATCTTGGCAAACTTTAGAAAGCTGATGATATATTTGCCCTAAAAACAGGGCTGATAGTATAGGAGGATACCACAAAAGGAATATGAAAAGCACAATTAAAACAACAAAACTTAATGGCCTGGCTTATTAAGAAAAATCTTATTAAGGAGAGAAATAAAAAACACGGAAGCAAACATTCATAAAGCACAATGAAAATACTCATTTGGCACAAGAATTTCCGTGGTTTACTGCGATTTTTTTTTTTTTTGTTTGGATCTGAGGTTCATCTGGCCAACTTACGCGTAGCTCGACTACATCTTCAGATTGAGCTTTTTATAATTAATATAGACGAGACTTTGCCCCTGCCCCAAGAAAATTCAAACCCTAACCTCTTATGTGGAACGTTGGTCTTTTACCAATTCAGCCACTCCTCAGAATTCAGTTATCTTCACTATTCACCATCAAGCATCGGTTGATTTTCATTATTTATGAGGAAGACAAAGAGAAGATATATGTAAACTCAGCTTCATGGTTAGATTTATTGAAACCTCCATTAATGTCTACATTGTTTTTAAATTTAAGAATTCCTTTTAAAAGTTTAAACTAACCTTGAAAAATATGCAAATAATGATCACTCATTTTAAAAACAAAATACAGCAGAGTTGGAGAATTCTGTGGTTGTAATTAGTGGATACAGTGAGACGTTACTATCAAAAAAATTAAAAAATAAAATGAGGTAACATAAAAATAACGATTAAATACAAAAAATATTCAACGTTAGAGATTTAATCTACCAAAACAAGTATTTGATTTTCATAACCGTACTGCTAATCAATTCTAACAGCCGTCTAACTACATTTTTTTATATTTAAAATAAGATAGAAAGAAAACCCTGACCCCACAACCAAAAAAAATAAGAAATAAATACTTTTTTTTTTTGGTAATAACAAATAAATAAACTGATGACATATATTTTTCTTTTTGAGATGAAAAAGTGTATTCTCTCTCCCTCTCCCCTCATTATGCTTTATTTTCCTTCTGATATTCTAAGATCGGAAAGTCTGATGGGAATCTGGGTTTGCAAAAAGCATACAATGATAAACTGGTAATAATGTAATAAAATATTTTTCTCTATTAATTGGCTTTGGTAAGATTTTTCTCTATTAACGAAAATTGGTATTTTTTCTCAAATGATGCTTTATTTTACTTCTGAAATTCCCAGATCGGAGAAGCACCGATGGAAATTTGGGCCTATGGATCTGAGCTTAGGTAATGATTTCCCAGCCATATCTTGAAAAGACTTGTGCAACTCTTGAGAATCTTAAAATTGGTGCTGAAAGATGACTGACTAGTGACAGCTCTTTCACTCGTTCAGGAATATAGATTAGATAAGGCACTAATTTTAAGCTGAATGTGGCAAACATCAAATGTGTGATCTTTTCAATTGCTTGAATACAGAGTTTGTCTACACTTTTCACAGACAAGAGTTTTAAAACAGATCAGCCCTCTTATGATGACAACATCTCCAGCATCATTGCAGTAAATCTAAGAACTAAGATGGAATGGATTGGAATAGATCTCCAGGGGGGGATGTAGAAATGTGTGGAACAATATCTAGTAAGCACATAGAAGCTCATGCAATTCAGAAAGGTTGCTATCTGGCAGGCATGAGTGCTTTACATCATGGCTCACTGGTAACTGAAAGAAGTTGAGTTGTGGGGTTATGGAATAATTCTCAGTTTGATTCTACTTTCTATAGGAGGAAAAGGAGTATTACAGTGTTCCCGATCCTCTTGCTTGCAGCACAACTCTAGATTTTTTTTTTGGTACTACACTGGAACTCTAGATTAAGCATAGGCTGTTTGAAAATTTAAATTCATGTAAGTGTTTTTGATAATTGCAGGAAACTTGAGAGCCTTTTACAGAGCAGTTTCTCAAACATAAGCCGAAATGAATTCTCATGGATGAAAAGTGAAAACTACAAGTGCCTATTCCAGGAGAGGTGCAGGACAACCAAGTACGGAAATAAGGGTATATTTACATAACAAATAAGTATGATCCAATCAAATTACTCTAATAGCTCCAAAATATGCACTTGGATCATATTTTAATTTTTAAGCAACAACACCCAAAAGAAGTAACAAGCTTACCAAAACCATTACCATGCACCTTAAACCAAAGATTGTGTTAGTGTTGTTTTACTGAGAAACTTGGGGTCCTAGATAATAAATGCAGATGTTGCCAGCTTCTGCTGAAGTCCAGAGTGATGAGAGGGTGTAGGCTGGGTGTGAACAAGGATGAAAAGATAATGAATCATAAAGTAACCTATAATCTGATAGCATAAATGGTGTTAGTATAAAAATTTACAGCTGTGATACTGCAATTTACACTCCATCACCACTAAGCGATGCAGAGGATGTCCAGACTCCAGACCCATCACAAGCTCGTCTTCACAAGGAAAAGGATAAATGCTAACAAGAAGTATCATATGATAGTGAATGCAGTTCATCGTTAAATACAAGATAAATTTAAGATCCCATACTGGTATAAAGGGTCTGTCAACATGGTGATTGTCGCACTACAACAGAAGACATGGCTCAGGCCAATGAAATACAGATTCTCATTTTCAAACAATAATCCCATTGTTCTTGTTAATGCACGACAAACATAATGGGAAGCACATACTTTTCAAGCTTCAAAGAAATCATCAAATCACATACCAAATACTTTTCAAGCTTCAAGACATTTAGGGAAATCATCAAATCACATAGATTATAACAGAAGTAGCTTACAGAAGACGAACTCAGAAGCTGAATTTAAGGCTCTCACAGTTGGATTACATCCAGTTTATATGGAATGGGGATCCAAAAGCAAAGAGGCAGTGGTCGGTATGATAGAAAAGAAAAAGAATGGCATCCCATGTTACATTCTGCAACAGGGGAATACAGGCATACTAAGAAGGTATTCAATAGAGATTATCTCATTGTATGCGTTGATGAACTGTGCAGCATATTACCTGGGTAGCTCAGCTGCAAGGGAAATGACTTCAGAACCAATACAGAGATGGCCTGCCCCTATACAGCAAGACTTAGATATGGATGCAGCTGCTAAGGCCACGGAACAGATGGGGAGATTAATGGATTCATTAGTTTGACCATTCCAAATGCAGTAAGCACTATGACACTGGTCAGTAACTGTAATTGATAAGTTGCTGATTATAAATTCTTCTCCCCTCTTCTCTCTTCTCTCTTTTAGTTAAATAAACAGACCTTTTAGCCAAAAAACTGAAGTAGCTTAGATTCATCATGAACTTCTCAAGTTATAGGCTTATACAACATCTCTTGCCAAGAGAAAATAGAAACAGGAAAGGTGGGGAGCCAGATCATCGACTTCTACCCTACCCAATCAAAATTATAAATCTCATCATACATCAATGCCCCAATTATCAGGGGGAAAACTAGTGTCCGCAGTCCTTAACCAGACAAAACCATGAAAGCTGAAACACAATCACAGGAAACAAATTAATGTACACGACGATCATCCATGGCTGCTAAACGCTTCACATAGACAGCTCTTGGTAGACGGATGATCAAATGGTTTACCTTTGCCGTGACTCTTCAATCATGGACCTGTTGGTAGGGGAATTATCTTCAATGCCATTAGATAGCTAAAACCATACCCTCAAGAAATATTCCTTCAGGGTGGCTGGATCCAGGAGAGTTTTCAAAGGAATTATCGACAGTTTTCTCCATTTCCTCCTCGACCAAAATTTCCTGGGAGCGGCAACTGCTACTGCAAAATGCTTTTTCACCTCTGCACAGTATAATGTGAAGCTACAATCAATATCTATTTGCCCATTCATCCAATATCAATGGTTCTGATTAATAAGGCTAGTTAAGACACAGGACCCAGAAAAACAAGCAAAAGCAAAAACAAAAACAAAAATAAAACAGAGATTTTTGAACAAACCTGTATATGTAGATATCTTTCCCCTGTTCCAGATTCTTCTTGCAAGCATAACAATAGCTCAAGAAATTACCAGACGGATACAGAACAGAACCATCCGAGCATTTGACTTCTGGGGACAATTCCATTACTCTGTCTTCTTTCTCAGAACTAGTCAACTCACTGTCGTGACATTCTAAAATGCAGTCACCAAAAATGTGAGTTTTTCTCGGATTTGGACCATGAGAAATTACACATGTATAGTCCTCAGATGACTCTATTTCACGCGCAGATAGAGACCCAATAAGTCCATCTCTGGAACCAAAGGAGACAGGGAGCGAACTGGGTTTCATGGCCAAAGAATTGTCAAAATTTGAGCCTCCATTGGTTACAGAAGGCGAATTAACTTGGGGAGTTTTCTTATCAACCCTAAAATCTTCAGAATTCAAATTGGTATTAATGTATGCTACGGAATCCAGAGACGCTGCAGAGCGATCACTATCGAACAACCAAGACCGCACTTCTCCTATAGGCTTAGGTTCCAATTGGGTTTCTCCGACCCCAAATACATTCTCCGAGATGTCCAGGTGCAGACGGGGAGAATCAACTTGGGAATTTGGAGAAACCGAATGGAGCTTGGGGAGGCTAGAATCAAACAGATGTTTTGAGGAAGAAGGGCTTCTGAGCTGCGCTCCAAACAAAATGTTCTTACTCTCCGATGTTTTAGGACCCTTAGACGATGGTTTGACTTCATCTTTGAGAGAATCTACAATGCCAAGGCCGACCTTAATGCAATCCCAGCTTTTTTGAGGCCCATCAGGGCTTGCTCTGGGAGACCTAAACGGATTGGCTAGGTTTGCGAAAACCTTGTAATCCAAAGGAGAAGTAGGGCTACTAGCAGAATCAGAATCTAATAAACTCTTCGCGTTGAACCCTACAAACAAACCAGGGACGCTGAAGAAAGAACCACTTTTGAGCTTCTGCCCCAGAACATCGCGACTCTCTGAGGCAGCATCCGACATTAGATGGCCCTTGTATTGATCTTTCTGAGTTGATCGGCTCCTTTTCCTCAACATTTTCAAATCTCAGCTCCCTCGGAATAAACACCTCTGACTGCATTGAAAAAATAGGGGAACTTGAAATTAATAAAATGAAGGGGAAAAAAGTATGATCAAGGCCCAAAAGAGAGCACCACTAAGAAGAACAAGAAAAGAGGGGAAATCGGCATCGATCATTTGTTCAAAGCCTCAAATCGGCCATATAAGAAACATCAACAGGAAACGCTATGAAACCCCACAAGGACACTGATGATCAGGAATCGAAATTTAATAAAACCCAAATGGACAAGCTCCCACAATGCAGGCAAAAACAGCTAAAGATCGTTGAAACCGTATTTGAGATCACATTCCTCTTCAGATTTCGATCAAAAATTGAATACAAGACCAAGGACATAGATCATCGCAACACATCACAGTATAAGAAGAAGTAGCACAGTAAACAATGGACCTTGAGGACTGAACAATTTACTGTTAAAGCTAATAATCTAAATATCAGACACATTTGAAAATATGAACTGAGGAAAACCCCGGAAAAATGCACCGACGAGGTTCATAGAATCATGAAATAAGAAATACCCAGATGACAAAACTCTGGTATACATCCGATGAGAAACTATGAATCATTCAGAAAATGCATTCAAGGCTGAAAGAAACATCAACCGAAGACACAAAAATATCCAAACTAAATCTCTTTTTCCAATTTTCACATCCACAAGTCCAAATCCAAAGAAGAACCCATTCTCCAAGAACAGACGTCATGACATATGAAGCAAAGGAGCAAGAAAGAAACGGAAAACCCACCTCGTTTTCTTCTCTGAAAACTTCTCAGATGAGAGCTGGGTACTCCAAATGGAGTAAAACTATATATCGACTAAGTTGTGAAACTTGTGTAGTACACCACTGTACTCTGTTCCTTGCTGCAATCTATTTACTTTACCCTTTTCTCTTTCTTCCTCTCTCTGACACATTCATCAAAATCAGCGAACCATTTCTCACCAGTAAAAAAAAAAAAAAAATACTTCTCAGCTTCTACAGTTCTACTCTCAATATCTACCATATACCACATGATTGACAAAAAAATACGTATTTCACACGGAAAATACGTATTCATCTGTCCTGCATGAAATTTAAAAATATAAAAGTATTTCTCTCTGCATCTATTTGGATTATTTTTTTGGGGTTTAGTTGAAACTATAATTAAAGAAAAAGAGTATTTCTTCCCAATTTGAAGAAGGTCGGCAGGACAAGTAACAAAGCTGACTGAAATCTTTAAAAATAACTGAATAACGTCCATAGCTACTTATTTATGGCTTTTTTTTTGGCCAAAGCTCTCCAATTATCTCACTCGCGACTCACGAGTTGGACAACTTGAAATGATAGAAATACCCTCGTTTTTGGCAGAGTTGCATCACCTATTCGTTTTCCCATGCTTTTACACCACATATAGTGGTGGGCCCACCTGCAAAATATTGAAAAATATTGAAAACAATATTTAAAGGGCATGTTTGGTTACATGAGTCTGGAGATTTCAAATCTATGGAATTATAATTTATAAAATTAGATGTTTGGTTATGGAATGAAATCTGTGAATTCTTTCTAAAAAACTCTTTGATCGACGTTATTTTTGTGAATGTGTAAATGTGTAGTTTTTTTTTAAATCTCTGGATTTCACCCCTTACCCATAAATCTGCATATTCACGTTTTTAGTGTAAAAATGTGAATCTCTAGATTTCATGAATCTAGAGATTTTTACAACCAAACGGGTATAATTCTCAGATTTCATGAATCGAGAGATTTGAAATCTCTGGATTCATGTAACCAAACAGGCCCTAAGGTAAAAATTTCAGCAAATTCCTGACTTCACTTCAGTTCGGAGGAGTATCAAACCAAACAATTTGGTCCTTCAGATAGAAATCTAGTTGAGATTCGATCTCAACTATCGAAATTCAATGGTCAAGATTTCGGATCTGACAAACCGAAATCTTACTTGATCGTCTTGCACATGATTGAAGCAATTTCGATAAATCCACCATTTATTGTATGGTTCAAAAGCGTCTATGGGAGTCTTAGTGATAGGATTTTGTAGAATATTGATGATCACCTGATTGTCCGATTCTACCTTAATGTGAGCTAGTTTGAAGTCCCTAGCCCATATCATTGCCTCCAAATCATTGCTTATCGAATGGCTAAGGCTTCCATTCATATCATTGCTCTCTAACCTTACACTAATGCAATTAAATGATGATTTAGTATGTATTGTATTTTCAAATTTCCAAACTACCTTCCTTTACATTCAAATCCAATTAGACTAAATAAGAGGAGAGAATGAAGAGCAATGTGATTGATTTTTAAGTTTTTTTTTTTTTTTTGTGAACTCATGTATGAACAATTGAATTTTTCTGGACTAGAGAAAGAAGTCTAAAATCATTCGTAATAGAGATTTTAGCTTGAAAACCATAAGAAAACAAATGTATTACATTAGCAAATTTTTTTGTGATGAAAAATTGATGAACGAAAAAAGGGAAGTAAATGATTATAGATTTTTTTTTTTAAATTTCAATTCAAGTGGTGATTTTGTTTTCAACGTATTTTTCTCAATAACATTTTTTACAACCTTTACTAAATTCAAATATTTAATAAATTTTTTTTAATCATGAAAAGATAGATAAAGAAATGATAAATATTATTTATCCTCACTCTTAGTTAATTAAATGGTTGTCTAGCAATTGGAAGAGAGACGGCTTTCAAGCCCCGAGCACACCTAGGGGGTTGTCCGGTTGTCCGTTGTGTTTTTTGGGTTTTGCCCGTCAAAGGTACTTAAGCTTCCTTTAGTTGAATGATATTACTTGCCTGACAAAGACATCAAACACTTTCATTTCGTTAATTTTTTCAATTAGATTTAATTTTTAAAATTAACTATTCCTCTAAAACCCTAAACTAACATTAATTGAACAAATATTTCAATTTAAATCCAAAATTATCCTTAATTATCATAGTAATTAAAACCTTAAATTACTCAAATAATTTGAGGTAATTGAGGGGTAATTTGAGGTTTAAACTTAAGCATATTTTAATTAAGGATAGTTTGGGTTTTAAATAAATATTTACAATAAAAGTATAATTTAATTGAAAAAAATAAATAAATGAGGTGTTTGATACTTTGTTAAGTAAAAAAAAGAGAGGTGTTACCAACGGGGTTGGTCCAAATGGTAAGCAGCTTCGTTCGCTTAAGCAATGTTCCGGTATCGAATCTTTGTGGATGTAAAAAATTCCCGCTCGGAGACTCACCCACCACAGCCAGGTGTGCGACGCGGGTCGAACACCGGTTTATAAAAAACCGGGGTTGACAAACCAAAAAAAAAGAGAGATGTTTGATGGAATTCTATTGGGTTCTCTTTAGATAAAGAACATATATCTATCGGTTATATTTGATACTTGATGTGGGATTTAGAAGAATTTTTTTTTATATTTATTCTTAATCTTTGGATGTGACTACTAGAGATGTGTCCATCATCCAAAGAATATTGATAGTTCATTTATTTTACTGTTTTTGATACATTTGTTAGGTAAAAAATTTAGCAATATTATCAAACACCGATTGTGAAGATATTATTTATTGGTCTTAAAAATATTCGAAATCTTCACCCCATATCATGAAATGTTGATCAATATAAATTAAACTAAATCCCTTTATGTTATGGAAAGACATTTTACCTTATTATGGAACATATGAACTTTTTTTTTTTGGTAAGCAGCACTTCATTCATATAACTAAAAGAAGTACAAATATAATTGCATGAGAACACAAGGTTTGAAACGAACCAATGAGCGGACAAGGACAAACTGTCGTATATGCAATAGACAGGGTTAGCCAGGGTAAAGGTTGGATCAAGCCCAAAATGGATCACGTCCACAAAACCCTAAGAACAGAAATACCAATAAAGCACTAACACCCACATAGGGGGACAAACAACACGCTTTAAGGGTGGACACATAACTCCTATAGTTGTAGCGATGGTAGCAGCGAAAATGCGGATCGGATCCTGCCATCCGGCTCTGCCGTATATGCGTATCTATTAAGCTCGCAGAAACATACGCAGAAACATATAAACTTAAAAGGAGAGAAAATAAACAACGGCGATGGCATCATGGTAATTTCAACTCTTGAATTCTCTTGTCCATATGAGAGTTTTTTTTTTCACTATTAAATTCTAACTCATTGGGATTGAGGGATTTTTATTCCTTACTCTTCCCAGACAACTAACGGAGTCTTAACGATACGTAAACGGTACTGGAATATCCGTTAATTGATCAGAATGCGCGTCAGTTGATTTAATTAACGCCATTATTTTATCGTCGAATTATTTCCTCTCTCTTATTATTTTTTTTCCAAAGAATTTATCCCCACTCGTGTGCCAGAGTTAAAAATTAGTGAATTTCCTTTTATTGCAGCTTTTATTTTTGTCGTTTTACGTGACTCAGCCTCTACGATTTCGGGCAGCAGCATACGGATGAAAAGTCACATATGAGACAATCTAGTGATTAAACATTTAAACCCAAGATTCTTAATGGACGGTAAAAAAGATTTTGACACCTATATCATTTAATAGAAACAGATAATAATTTTTGAAGTTTTCCAGTCCAAATGAAATCATGCGTTAATGTTTTTGGTTTATGTTTTTTGTTTTTGTCGTAAAAGAAAATTAAAACTAACTGAAGGAATTTAAGAGCTTTTTTGTTAATTAGTGGGTAGAAATTTGCAAATAAAGTCTAAATTGCATTGTTGTTGTGGAAACGTCAAGATTGATTGGAGTATATGTATAATACTATAATGCATTTAAGGAGAGAGGTAATAATTTCATTGCATAATAACAAGACGTCATCAAATAACAATCGTTTTTTTTTGGAGAAAGATAGCTTTATATTAAAAATTTTAAAAATGAAGATTTACAGACGATATAATTTTTTCCCATTAGCATCATTCCTGACTTAATATATCGCACAAGAGTTCACTTCACCGTTCACGCACAATATATTCAAAAAAAATGCAACAAAGTCCCCATCCAGCTCAAAAATTTGTTGCACAAGATCTACTACATACCATGGAACCCGATAAATCTTTTGTATCATCTTAATAGTTGACTCATAATCGGATTGTATTTGGACTTTGTTGTGCCCAAAATTCAAGTTTTCAGCAGGCAAACAATAATTGCTTTAAACTCAGCATGAAGGATGTTAAGGCTGAGCATACCACATGCTATGGCAAAGATTGGATTGCCAGTGTTGTCACGTCCAAGTATCCCATAGCCTGTATGGCTTCCAATTTGAAAACCATAACAATTGTTTTTCCCATAATACATGAAAATTGACAAATTAGATTTGTGGAATTTTACTATTTGTGAGACAATATTAGTGGTAATCTCTTTTCACATGGATTGGATTTGTTTACTTTCTTTTTATTTTTTATTTTGATTAAGTCAAATTTTATATCAAAATTTTCTCTTCAAGTAAAAGATTTTAGGCAATGATTCTTTTATTCACAAAGACAACACCGATCGGTGGTGGGTGTAAGTTTCTAACATATTGGCATCAAGAGGAGCATAATCTTATTGATGGATTAACTGTACATTGATTCATTATAAAGTAATTACCCTTATCCAATTAGTAAGTTGATTAGACATGTATAAATTTTTTTAATAATGTTATCGAAAAATATTTATTTAAAGAATAAAAAACTATTTTAAAAGGGAATATTTCATAAGTGATGTCAATCATCAAATCATTATTATTCCTCATTAATCATGCACCATAATTTTATAGACGTCTAAAATATATTCAATTTGCGACTTTTTTGTCTAAAATGACAAAAATGACAAGCTCATTCCCTAGCCTCATGGCAACCATCAACCCCTTGCCCTCATATTATTTATTTCACAATAAAATACAATAATGTTTATTTTCATAAATTAAGAAGATATTATTGTGATAATATTTTAATAAAAAAAAAACCCAATAGGATAAATGCAAGTGTGGATTGATGGCATTTTATTCTAAGGAAATACATATATATTATTAAGTTGCTTATGCTTTTGTTAGTCGCTTCTTAAATGTACTAGACATATTTCTTTCTACTTTATTAAAAATTTTAAACTAGTCATTGATATATTCAATAAATATAATTATATTTTACACATATACATCATTATTTTGTATAATATTAACTAAAACTTGAATATCAAGAACATTTTTTGGTATTTTATTTGCATAGCACATGTAAATCCTTGAGGATGACAATCAAATCTTCCAAATTTTGAGAAGTCAAAGATTCTTATAATTTCTTGGGTTTTAAACTTTTGAAGGGATCTTACAAGTTTTTATCGTTTATTGCAAACAATTTATAAATTTTCACATTTCACTAGCTCCTCAGAGTATCTCCTTCCAATGACATTCTCTCTATAATCTTTTATTATTTTTTATTTTGTATTCTCTAGAATTTTCACAATCTTAAATTTATATTTACAGAAATACATGAAAATAAATAAACATTTTCACTTTATCCTATTAGAAGTTACAAACAAAGATTAAAAAAAAAAAAACATATTTTTTAAAACAACGAGAAAGAATGAGCCTTACTTATTGTCATTTCTTTTGTATTGTCAATCTTTTGTCTCTTCTGCACAGTTTATTCAATCTAATTTATTTGTCTCCTTTAAGACTACCTAGGGACAGTTATGTAAAATCAAAGTTCGAAGATCATACGATCAGTTTCTGAAAATTGGAATCTGATATATTAAAGGTGGTTGCAAGCTTAATCTCTAATTTTAATAATATTATCCATATAAATTAAATATTTGCAGTTTCCAATTTTCACTATAATTTATTTAAATGCGTTTGGTCTGCCATCTTTAGTCCAATTAATGGACAATACCATCGCCCCAGGAATACTAAATAAGACAATTTATAATTTTTATGACTAAATTACCCGTGGTAAAAATAAAAAGAGTTGGATATTACAGATTTTAATTTGCTCAGATTTTTGTCACATCATCTATTTTGGATTGAACGGTTGAGATTCCAAAATGATGGAGTTAAATGTAAATATAAAATTTTATTTTTAAGTTTTTAAATTTATAAAATTATACCCTCTGAATAGAAGATGATGAACCTTGATCAGACTCATCAGAGTGAGTTGGGCATCACCCATCTTCATTTCGCTTTGAGTATCTCCAGATTCACTAGTGATCGCCTTCCTCCGTAAACCCAAAATACACCCACATAGGGGATCGATAATTCCACCACTATATTTTCTTGACATGCAATAGATGCCGCAGAATGCGGACAGAATGATCCTCCCAAAAACCTATAACGCAAGGACACTAATCTGAAGTTGGAAGAAAAAAAAAAGATTTAAGATTAAAACGTTAAAGCTCCAGCAGCAATATCATGCTTTTATCGTACCTGTCAATCCCAAAAAATAAGAACTTGTACCCAAAGTAAACAGTTGATCTCTAGGGTTGTGAAGAAGAACAAAATTTCAGACAACCTAAAGAAGAGCTAGATATTTGGATCGAAGAAACTGATCTCACAGATTCATAAACAAATATTGATAAGAAACCCATTAAAGATTCAGCATTAGTAACAATGGAATGAGTAAAAGAAAAAACCCAAGTAAAACCCTAGGAGTGACAAATAAAGAAACAAAATTCAGAAAAGGGGGTAAGGGGATTAGGTGGAATAAACAGAAGAGGAAACCATATCAGAAAACAAACCATAAGAATCGAGGATGGGCGAGGATATTAGATGGAACCAGAAAAGATTAAGCCAAACACTTTGCGAAAGAGAAATCTCCTTCTCCAACTAAGAGTATTTGATGAGACGAACAGTAGCCTTTAACCCATATTTTTTCTTCCGCCATTGTTTCCCTCCCTCCCCTACTGCTTTACTCCTGATGAGACAAAGATTTAACGGGAAATTTAGAATCTCTGCTTGAGAGATCGAGGGTATAATTTGTAAATTTAAAATTTTAAAAATAAATATTGTAAAATAAGAACTTTATATTTACATTTAACCCCATCATTTTGGAATCTTAATAGTTGGATTAAATGTGAGGGTATTTTGGTCATACAAATCATAATTTGTCCTTAATTGATCTTATTGGATATCTCAGGGGAGGCAGATGCAAAGTGTTCATTTATTTGGACTAAAAATGACATGGATTAAACCTCAGGGGGTCCAAATGAAAATTACCCTTTATTTAAATGCGTTTGCTGCCTCACGAATTACGAAAAATACCATAGCAGGAATTAAATAAAATTTATATTATTTTATGGAAGTATACTTACAATTTACTTTTGTGATCTCAAGGAAGTGGATGGGGCACTAATCTGTGCACCCATAGATTACACAAATGGATTACCAAAACAATGAAACACTGTAGCATCATAAGGGCCGTCAGATTAGGAGTTGGGATCAAACGGATCCATAGTTGTAGATGTAGAGAATACAAACTCATGGAAAAAAATAAAAACTGATTGAGCGGAGGCTCAGTATTTAAAACAGTATATACCAGTGGTCCCAGTTGAGATATGGTACGAACGCTGTCACATCAATATGATATGTTATGATACGTATTTTGGACGGTTGGATTATTCAATGAATCCGTGAGAAGTGGGCCCTAGCGTATCATTCAATACATGATACGACACATTACGTAAGGATGGTATTACACGTGGCAAACATGCATTGCAGATGGGTTACTACAAAAAGAACCATCTTGGGGAGCTGAAAACACAAAGTGGTTGGTTTTCTTTGCAAAGATCGATCAATGTTTGACGTTTTTTCGATGAGACAATAAGAGTGGAATCCATGTGGAAGGATATCCAAACTTGTGGAGATACTCACTGCAGTGTTGGTAAAGTTGTAAGATTAATACTTTTTAGTGGAGAGGTCATGGGTCTGATTCTTGCAGACGATAAATCTCCTCTTCTGAGGATGTAATCGAGGGTACGTGTAAGTGGCCCGAATGAACCTTAGATACTAAATATGATATTACAAGATATAATTCTACAACTTATAGATCCGAATGAACCGGATTCACGTCCTTTGTAATTCCTTTCCCTACAATTCCTGTAATTCCCTTATAGGATTGTGCCACGTGGAATTTAAGTAATCCAAAGGTTATCCAACAAACTAGAGTTTAAATAAAATTCAAATTTATGGGTGGGTTTAAATAAAATTCAAATTTAGTTTAAATTGGATAACCTTTGGATTACTTAAATTCCACATGGCATAATCCTATGAGGGAACTACATGGAATTGTAAAGAAAGAAATTACAGAGGATGTGAATCCCGAATGAACCTCATATACCAAATAGGATATTACAATATAGAATTCTACAACCTATTGACACTTTTTACCCAAAAAAAAAAAAAAACAACTTATTGACACTTATGAAAGATTCTAGCTAGGAGAAAAATCAAATACAAGTAAAGTATTGCATGTATAAAATACTTATCTCTCCTTATATAATGTTATCATTTGAATAAAAAAAATCTGGATCAATAGGCTAAGTTGGCAATGACCAATGAAAAAATCACTAATTTTGATTCTAGTTGGTGATATATATAAAAGCACGCTTAAAAAAAAAAAAAAAAATCCAGATAGCTCCCACTACGAATATCTTTCACAAACTTTAGTATTTGATTCGAGTGCTTACTACCAACCGTTAGATCAATAGGGGTTAGGTCCCATTGAACCTGGCCTAGATTATGCAAAATATAATAATAACTATTTAAAAAGTGCAACTTGGGTTGGGCTCCACCAGAATCTGACCAACTAAATCTCAAATTATTAATGGGCTAATAACATTTCGGGTTGAGTTGGGTTCTGGCTGAACCAGACCATTGAATTGTTTTTAGGGGAAAAAGACCATTGAAATTTTCCGACTAAAGAAGTGCAAGAATCATACACACCGCATCTCTGGTCCGGTTCAATATTAACAGTCAACAATACTATGTGTATATTATGATCCAATCTCCAAATCGAGATGAAATGTAATTTTATTACCCATCAATATTACCACCAAATTTTATTTGAAGTATGAAAAAGTTTTGGTTCGACCAATTTCACGGTCCACCCTGTCCCAAGAACCAAAAAAATAAAACCCGACAAGAATGATTCGTTGCTACATAAATTGGTATTTGAAAGTGGAGACTTCTTTGTCGGCTATCATGGCTTTTCATTCTTCCTAGAAGTAATAAATCACAACCTAATACATTTTGGGAGCCTCACAACCTCAGACAAGGTGACAAGGCTGGACTATGGGTCCAGATTTTACATCTAATCTACTAAAATCCAAAGTCCAATTATAAACCCACATTTAGGTTTTACATAATAATCGACTAAAGGGACCAAAACCATTTGCTTCATAATGATGTTTAGTTTTTGAACTGATATGAGAAAGGTGATTCTCCATGATAGTTTATTGCTGCTATTATTTAGTGCAAAAGCTTATGCCCTGTGACCAGGACACCTAGTCCTCTAGTTTTAGTTTATTCTTCCCCTTTCCGGCCTTTCCTTCCTCCAGTTCTGAGATTTCTTAGTGTCTAAAAATACAGAATCAAGTTCCTAACCCAAACACCCACCCCTTCGAAAAGGAAAAGTTAAATAACATAAAATAAAAAACATCCTTTTACCCCCACCCCCCCAAAAAAAAAAAAAAAAAAAATCCCAATCGATCTTGAATTGGTCATAGAATCGATGCTATGGTGTTGATCAGTATATCAAATCCTAATTCTTGAAACCCTGGTGGTTTTAGGTCACATACTTTCATATCTGGTGAACATATAATCACATACTTTTTACCCAAGGATATATAACAGATACCACTTCCTCATCTATGAGGAAAGAATCAAAATCAAAATATGTTGAAATTTCACTAATGGAATTTTCACATTATAGATTATGAATATTCTAATGAAGAATATACATACTATACTGTGATACGTCACATATGCAAATTCACGCGGTTGGATAGGAGGACATCATAAGATAGTAACATGTCAAATTTGAGATAATTAGATCTACAAATCATCATGTATAATAAATTTACGTTTGCACAAGTACAAGGCCAACAAGGACTAGTGTGGAAGTATTACCAGGAAAGTGACATATATATTAAAAATGAGCAGAGCAATTATTTTGCATGATGTTTTGTTTAGACATATGCTACAAGCAACCTAATGGGGATCTTTTTCCTAATTCTCCTTAGAATACTTAGTATTCAATTATTTAAGAAAACTTAGTCTGTCCTAAAAAAAAAAAAAAAAACCTTACTTAGGCAAACAAATCCAATTATGGTGAGACTTCCATTTCACCAAAATTTGGGCACCAGTTGAGCTATGATTCAAAAAGTTGGTGTAATTTTGGATTTCTGCTCCTAATATTCATTGTTTTCCTATTTAATTCTGTGGTTTTCTAATTCTGATATTAGTTCACATTAGGCTTAAGATCAAGATGTCAAAACTTGTTTAAGATGATGTGGACAATCTGCACTTAAAAAGAATGCAGAAAACACGTCAAATTTTAGACCCACCACTACTGTAGGCCCCACAGACCACAGACTAACTTTTAGTTTTATTATTCGTTTATTTTTCTGTCAATTTGATTCGGAGTTTCATCCCCTAAAAACATCTCCCCTCATAAGGCAGTGTATAAAGCATTTGATCGAAGAAAAATTTTATTCGATTTTCTAACCTTTTTACTTTGATAATGTACAGTCATTGTAATATAGCATTAACAAAAGCAATCTATTAAGCATATAATTAAAGCTCTAAAACTATTTTTCACTCATTAAATAAAAACAAGCATTTAAGTTAATATCTAATTTTTATTGTTTCACTTTCACTATGTTTTGCCTGCATTCGATTTGGGTGTTTATAATGGCATCTAAGCATTATCTGTGGGGACCATAGACTACGAACACCTCACCTCAGAATTAAATCAGTTTGGTTTTGATTTGTCAGTTTAAAATAATGGGTTGGTTTAAAATGTAATGATTCTATTGAATGTAAATCAAAATTATTAGTTGGTTTCAGTTTTTCAAACCAAAACCAATTAAAATTCGGAACAACTTTGTCGGTTTTAAACTGATTTTCCTTTTACAGCCTCTTTCCACCAGAGGTGCAAAATGGCTGACATCCCCTCCTTCCCATACAAACAGGCATCAATGCTGAGAAACTGAAATTTCAGCATCTGTTGGAAACCCATCAAGTTTGACAGAAACAGAAATGGAGACACTCTATCAATCACTCTCGTTATCTTCAAGTTCTCCTTGATAAAGACATTTGAATAATCAATTAGTTGGTCAGTTTAATTAAAATGATCAACCAAGATTCGAAGAGGGTTATGGCGTACACATCAACCCTTCCTTCACGTAGAGACTGTATCCAGAGGTTCACTTATTTACTAAGTTACAAAAACTAAAACAGAACCAATTATTAATCTGAAAAAAAACCTAAAATTAACCTGATTATCAATAATTGGATTCAGATTCTCAAGGCTGTGTCATTCTATGGTTTCAAACGTATAAAATAAGCAAGTCGTTGTCACTTGCTTAAAACCGGATAGCCCCCGAACTCCAAATTACGTTTGTGACATCAAGAGTTAGCCAAGATTAGGATTATTTTGTCAGCTTTCTGCATTTTTTACAAATTTTTTGTGAAGATTGAAACTTTAATGTTGACATAACCCATTTTATAAGAACCTAATATTCCTTCCACAAGGAGAGAGATCTGGGGGTTTCAGAGTTGATTACCAAAAAAAAGAGAGAAAAAGGAATATAATATTTTGCTTAGAATTGTAATAAAAATCAGTCAAGAATTCAGTGCCTTAGAATACAAAGTTTTAAATAACTTGAAGACGACTTTAGTGAGGTCATACGAAAGTGACATGGTGAACAAGGAATCTTGAAGTTAGACAGCTCAGGTAGCGCTGCCTAGAACGGCTCCTTATGTTCAGCTACAAGCAAGCAACTCAGCAGAATTGCAGCTAAAGGAAGCCCTATTACATTCAGGTATCTCTCCCTATTCTAGGTTGAGAAATCTCATGCTTAAATTAATATCAATTACTAGTAGAGTATCTTTGTAATCTTGTATAGATGTATGTGTTAGATTAGTGTAAACAATACTCGTTGATGGACGAATGGTTTGAGGTTTGAAGCTTTTGCATTATCCCTATAAAAACAGCTGAAACAAGAAAAATCTTCCCAACTAAAAAGTGTAGGCCTTTAGGGGAATCTACTTCTTGCCACCAAGAAAGACACAAACAAAATATAGAAAGCAGAATTTGCTTTCAAAGCCTTACATGATAGTGTCAGTATCAAGGCATGCCATGTTTTCTAATCAATTATCAAGCACAACATGAAATAGAAATGAAAGAGAGTGGTTGAAATGAAAGCTCAAAATTATCCTATCAAATGGTTAGCCAAACTATACTTTCTGCTCTTTTTTTTCTTCTTGGGGGAAGGAATATTTAATTTACTACACATTGAATAATGTATAATTTGTAGTAAACAATCTTAAAAGGTACTCTATAGCCGTTCATAGTGTAGGCCTAGGCTCAAGACCGCACTTCAATAAGCTAGACTAGCGCTAGCAGTAGCCAGTAATTTATTAGTACTGGTAGGTTGGGTGGGTTAGAGCGGTAGCCCAAGCTTGGCTTTCTGATTGAAATTGAGAATTTGAGATGGCAAAACAAGGGTAATTGACTAACGGAATTTTATCAGGTCTATTTCTAACCCAAAAAAAAAAAAAAAACTATCCACTTTCCTTTGGATGAAGGAAAGTCTCCTAATAGTCATATCCAAAAATTAAGATTAAATTAAAATATATATTGTTTATCTTTTAAATCTTAACTTAACCTTTGGATGAATTGACGAAAATGAAATAAGAATGCCGCCAAACTCAGGTGTTCTGAAGTTGGGCTTTTTCTTCTGTCCAACAGAATGGTGGGCCTGCGGGGATTGGCTGCCTGATGGGCAGGGAGAAGAGGATGTCTCGGCCAAGCCAAATGTGTGGGAGGGGACTCGAACTTTGAGCACAACTCTAAGGCCCAGCTTTAACAAGCAAAGCATACACAACAAATAATGGAAAAAAGAAAAAGAGAGAGAGAGAGAGGATTCTATCAAGAGAATAAGGAAAAAAAGCAGAGGAGAGAAAAAAAGAAAAGAAAAACAACCTAGGTTCAAGTCATATTATCTGTTTCAGTTTTATGATATTTACAGCTCTGGATGATTTTACATGAAATGATTTTAGTAGGTGAATGCAGTGAGAGAGATAAAAGGCATGGAGGGGATACGTCTGTTCTTAAATTCTCAGTGCCATTATGAAAAAAAATTCTGGGTTCAATACCAAGGTTCAGTGCACCTATTTAGCTGATCTAGGCACGGAATCGGCAATCCCCTTTATCTAGAAATTCTGAATGGTTAATATCCCAGTTTCCAGTGTATCACTAGCCTGAAAAAGATAAAATGTGGTACCTGCAAAAGATTGACAAAAGGCTGGCTCCATGCTAATATTCCTCCCCTGATGATGTAAAACAACCGGGAACATGAGAACTTAGATCAGCAATAATACCATCTTGCAATAACTGATAAGAGCTCAATGCTTGTTGCTCAATGAACCAAGATCACAGAGAACAATAAGAAAAAAAAATTCAATAACCATATAACTAAGGGAATGGAAGTCTCAACTGAATAAAAGATCACTACCAGGCAACTTAAGGTTCATTTTATGTAAAAGTATAAAAAATTGAGTGGCAGTCAATGAAGGAAAATTATGCAGGCATATGTTGAAGATCAAAACAAAATTGGATAATTATCCCGAACAACCTTAAGTATTAAGGGGTTGATTATTGTGGGTTTAGGTTTTGATTTCCCATTTTCCACTTCTATTCCATCAGTTCTGGGTCCTCTACTACAATGTTCTTCCGTCCAAACATGCTTTATGGTGATACTGAAAATTGCAGAACCAAACCACCCTGGTAATGTAAAACCTATACTTTGGTTTAATGCTCTCTTCTCATAATGCAGATAACACAAGGAACACAAAGGCAATCATCCTCACAGTATTCTCCTACTCAAACAACTTTTTGGTGTTAAACAACAGAAAATGCCCGGTTCTATGGTCAACAAGAAGATGTGCAGCAATTATGTATATTGTTAAAAGATACGGAGGCATTATTCTTGGTAAAGGATTTAAAAGGACCAATGGAACAAATTTTTTCTATACAATACTGCTGGGTAACCTTAGCAAAAAAGATCTGACTTGAGGGCTTTTGTTTTGTTTTGTTTTGTTTTGTTTTTTTTTTTTGTTTTGTTTTGTTTTTTTGTTTTTTTTTTTTTGGGGGGGGGGGGGTGTTCAAAGTGAACTAAAACTATGGAATAATTTAAAATGAAGAGGATAATAAATAATTTTCTTTGCGGCTGGATGCAATAAAAACCTAATTATGCACCAGCAACTGCTTTACAGGAATACAGTAGCAAATCAGTGCACTACCAGCATTTTTTAACTGGCACTGATGTCTTGCTCAGAAAGTCAGTTATTGAAGTAGTCATATTCAGCTAATGAATGGGCTAGACTTTCATGGAGTAATTTTAATTGCTTTGCTGTTGTCAGGTTGGTTATAGGGGCATATTTACATATGAGCAATGAATGCAAAGGCAGTGTACAGATGCATGTAAATCTGAAACATAAACATGTAAAATAGCTTTTCCCTACACATAGATAGCATAATTCTTCATGAGTTTGCTTTTGTTAACTTGATGAAGCATGATCAACTTAAAGGAAGGGAATTATTTCTTAAATGTGTCCTAAGAAAAATATATCAAGATGAAGCATGATCAACTTAAAGGAAGGGAATTATTTCTTAAATGTGTCCTAAGAAAAATATATCAAGATGAAGCATGATCAACTTAAAGGAAGGGAATTATTTCTTAAATGTGTCCTTAGAAAAATATATCAAGTTTGCGGAGTAAAAATTCGGCAAACAAACAGCTGAGGTTCTCACGGGAGTTATTTGGTGATGTTAGGACTTAGGATGACCTGTTCAATTTAAAATAGAGGGGGTGGGGGACGAAATGACTTCTGCAGGTAACTGCAATTAAATTGAATCTTCTAACAGACTATGTACAGTAACAGTGGATCAAATATTGAAATGCATGAAACAGAACAGTTCTGCTGCATGTCTACAAGGACTCGAAGGTAATTATATTATCCTTGAAGCACACAAATATTTAGTTAAAAGAGTGAATCAATAATGGAAAGCAGGAAACCTTACAAACCTAGCCGTTGTTGAGCATTTCCAAAACAGAGTAGGCAGCTTTCTGGAAACTTTCTTTATCTTCCTCCAAGACTTTACTCTTCTCCATGGCTGATTGCTTAGTGTTCTCTATTTCTTCCATGATTCCTGATGAGCAATCATCTATTTCCCTGATAAAATTCATTGAGAATAAGTAAGAAAGACAAATGGGAGAAGAAAAAAAAAGGACTGAGATATCAGAAATTGCCTAGGTACACTAGGGGGACTCAAAGAACAATGCATATCTACCAGAATTTGGAAAAGACAAAATGCTAAGAAAGAAGTGAGAGTGACATTGGGGTTTGTTGCATCTGAGAAAGGATAATAGGGAAGGACACAGGGCTGAGCCTTTCCATGTTCACAATCAATCTTTTTTTGAAACAACTGGCTTGAAAAATTAATCCCATGCAGTGTCATTTGGCTGATAAAAGTGGATTGTTGGACGCCAAATAGGAAGTAGCTTACTGTGTCATTTTTAGCATATTCGCCATTGTTGCTTGCACCAGTTGTGAGACATCTGAATATCTTGAAAGAAGGAAGTTTTGTTAAGGCGAGGAGTGATGGTGGGGACAAGAAACATAAAATAGCATTGCAAGACTAAGAAGTCTTTATCAGGATCATGCCACAGCTACAACTGGATTATTCATTATAACCACAAATCCATGACTAATCTTAATTTAATGAAATTACTCAAAACCATTAAAAGTAAGAATAGTGGGCTTTCAGTTCTACAAAATATTCTCACATAATAATTCTTGCTATCACACAGTCCCGAAGATCAAGTTTAAGAACGACCATATCCACTTAGCACAATAACATAATAAAAAACAAGAATAAATCATTGTATTCAAGTAATTTAATAATAAAATCAAGAAAAGATCTCAGAAGGATCACAAAAGAATATCATAGTGCGAAAATGCAACATACCAATCTAAAGATAACTGTAGAGTATAGCGGGAAATATACCCCAAACAAATGCAAAAGGTAGATCGAAAATCTAAAAATCTAAAGCTATTACAAATAAAATAAAATTCTATAAGAACAAGAGCTAAAGCTATTATTTCTTTCCATTTTTGGGAATCGGTTGTAATATTCTTTTTAGTTTGAGCTACTTTTCCGCTGGCTATTGTAGAATGATTTTCCGCTACACTCTACATTTGATTTATTTTATTGGTATCATTTTCTGCACTCTGATTATATTGTAAATTCTCTTTGAATCTTATCTTGATTATTCTTTTATAATAGTTAAACATTGATTTAGTCTTGTTCTTGATTGTATTATTGTAAATGTGGGAGATTGATTTCCTCAAACTGATCTTTGGGAAACAAACAATAAAAGAACAAACAAAATGACAACGACAAATATACAGGTATGCTCACAGAGGCATGCGCACTGTCACCAAATCTGCAACTACATAATTTTGCGGCACTCCAAAACTTTTCAGCTTTTTTGTATTTGATGCTCCAACAACACAAAGTGCCTTTCTATTCCATGCTTCTGATCTACTATGGATTTGAGGACTTGTTTATAGATGGTGCTATATTTATTATACATACAGAAAAATAAATTGAGATGACTTATATATGGTTTGGAGAAGCTTTTTGATGTAAATGCAGAGTTCATACTTATTAGACAAATTATGCATGTAAAACATAAATTGAAGGGCTAAGGGAAGGTAAAAGAGGAAAAGAGAGAAGGAAATCTGAAATCTGAAATTCTCACCAACATGGATTATTCTACAACCTTCAGCAAACTGAACCAATCAAATATACTGGATCATGTGATCAAAATGAATTTGAATTGCAATCATGTAGACTGCATCAAGAGGAGATCCGTCGTCTAAATTAAGCTTATTTTTGCTCACTATTTCAAGGTGGACGCTAAAGAAAACCTTGTCATGAAATAATCTGTCCACATGTGGTGTTTTGACACAAATGCGGCCGAGGAACCCTCATATTCAGAGAGGTGGTGACTCTTGGGGAAAATGTATTAAGGCACTCATGTGCTTATACATTGGCCACATGTATTAACGAAAATGAAATAAAGCTCATTCTGATGGAAAGTGAAAACCTAAAAGTCCAAACGAAGTAAAAGCGAGCAAATTATAGTTTTAGTAGAATCAAGTTCTCATGGAGTGACGGATTTCCCGAATTGAATTTAGAACAGATAAATCCTTAAAAAATAAAAATAAATTCAAGCATTGGAAATCTTCGTACAAGTTTTCAAATATCAGAGAATATTATTACATTTTATGTTCATTTCGAACTTAAGACAAAACAAAAACAAATCTTCGAGCATAAGAAATCTAATACCACTTGAATCGAAAACCTAACAATCCATACAAGATCAAAAATTCTTGCCGAGATCTATAAGGAAAGAAAGAAAAAAACTCAGAGAGCATTTGATAGGATTTCATTTTTCAGATCTTCGAAAGAAAAGATCATTTCCATCGATTTTCCTTTTTCCTCGTTGAAAAGCAAAATCTGTGCGCCACCTTACCAAAGGAGCAACGATCGATCTAAATTTGAATTATGAAACCAAAATAAAATAAACTTGAAACAGAAAGAAAGAAAGAAAAAAGAAAAAGGACAGGATAATAAGAAATAAAATTCAGAAAAAACAAACTTGACGATGCTTATGAAGAAACTGATCGTACCAAAAATTAGGTTTGAAAGCTGCGAATCAGATTCCGGAGGAGGAAGTGCAGGAACTTCTGAAGGAGACGAAGCTGCTACAACTATTGCTTTTGAGGATTCCATTACACTTGTTATCAGAAACTGGTCAGTCTCCAAGAAGTTACTCATATTTATAACTGGTATTTGGGCGGGAACGGCCGTTATGAGAGTAGCGAGTCGAGTCGTTTTGAAACCAATTCACCTTTCAAAATCGGAATCGAAAATCGGTCGGATCGGTCAATTCGTATTGTAATTGATAGGGCTACAATGGTGCATTGAATCCTAGCCCTTCCCTTAAAATGTTCATGGATAGCCTAAACCCAGAACCTGATGAGCCTAAAATCCTTGAACCTAACCTAAATCTTGATTGCACCAAAGAGGAAAAAAAAAAAAAAAAAACCCTAAATCTCGACGAGATTGACCTTGAGAAAATTGTTACTCATTAGGAGATCAGGTATAAGCATTAATCAATAATATGACATGGGCAAGCTAATAGCACTGCCCTTGCATTGTAATTTATAATATATTTCTATAAGTATTAACCAAGTTGTGGATATTATAGCAAGAAGGGCCCTATTTTTATTTTTATCCAAAAGCCACTCATGAGTGCTCTATTTGTTGTAGGAAAGATAGTTTTGCCTCATTTTGGCTCCAGTAGCTTTGTAACCTTGAGTCTTTGTCTTCCTTTGAATGAAAGCTTAGTTACTAAAAAAAAAAAAAAAAAAAAAAAAAAAAAAAAAAAATCTAAAAAAATTAACAGACTATTTCACAAAAAAAAAAAAACTCGATTAAACCAAAATCAAGGTCAATATTAAAGTTAAAAAATTACGAGTATGTAAGACAAAATTAGACGTCACCAAACACTCGACTTGGGCCTGAAGAATTTACACATTAACTCACCTTCATGCCTAGGACTCCCACACATTTGAACCATCGGGGCCAACCTTTATACCTTTGTTGAGGTGTAGATAATTCCTACAAAATTGTATCAACTTCTAGCTGATCTTGATCAATTCCATCAGCCCCAACGTTACTCACAAGGTTTTAGGGGAAATTACATTGTTAAGCACTTCTGGTTTCCTCTTACATTACTGTGCATATATTATCTGGTCTAACAAAAGTAACCAAAAACAATATAGAATTACAGAACACAAAATAGTATTCTTTCATTTTCCCCCCTGACGCTTTTATCTTAGCAGGGCCATATATTTTAAGTTTTAACCATACAGATCACTCTACCAGGTTATTTCAGTTAATTTTTATTGCTCAACAAGAAGTCTTTATATATAAAAAATGCAAGTAGTCTCAATTCAACAGGTGAGATTTGAAAACTCGTGTATGAAAATTTCACCGCACCACCGTTCGGTTATGTAGACAGGTGGATTCAACATTTAAAAACCTAGTTGGATCCTCCACCCTTTTGTTTCCCTCGCATCCCTCACCTTATACTTAAAAGAGGAGATCCCACACAAAAATCCTAGTTGTAATTTTTCACACGCAGAATCTGAAACACCTCTCACTTGAGTTGATGTTTTTTCACTACACATTATGTGTAACCCATCCATATAAGATCTATTGGGGTTTCACATCTGAATTATTTGATCAAATGCAAATGTGAACCTTACACAATGTGTGATAAAAAAATGTCAGGAGAACACGAAGTGCTGGGTCAACACAATGCCCCAAACTCCTCCGATACACAATGACAGACGATTGTGTTCCCTTCACACCCTTCACTATATATTTAAGAAGGCCTGCCTCCAGTTCCTTGTCAATGCTCAAAGGCAAACCTCTTAAGCGTATAATTCGACAGGTGTAGGTGAAGCACAATCCCCTTCCCCAGTGGATAGAAGATCTAGATCACCCCAGAGCTTTTTCTTTTGGGTGAAAAGAAACACCCTGAAGTTTCTTGTCAACCTGCACTTGGATGAGTCGTTGATAGTCGAGACAGCAAAGACGAAATATTCAATATTCCCATACTAGAACATCATTCCAGAGGCAACTTAAACAGTCTGCGTTTAAAGAATAGTAATGAAAACTCAAAAACAAAATTGACTATTCCAAAACACCCTTAGGTGGACTTGCATCAACTTGTCTTCTATTACAGATGTGCATGAGCCAACCCTCATATATGTTTTGCAACAGCTTAACTATACAGCATATAAAGAATACAGTTTTCTCTCTACAAAAGATCTAGTAGGTCACAACAGTATTGAAATTGCTTCGCATCAGCAGATTCTTGATCTCATCACATCTCACTTATCATCCGGCTCATCGCGGTCTCTAGACAAAGCCCAGTCTGAGTGCTGAAACATCCATTATCAGAGAGGCCTTCAGATATCCAAGAAAACAATAATTGACATAGGGATGTTCCTTCTTGTAGTTCAATTGTATAACACTGTGTCATAAACTGAATGTAGATAACCTTCAGGTTCAGCTCAGCTTTATGAAGGAACCAGCACTTTCCAAACTCAAAATCTTTACATCGATTAGAATAGTTTGTAAAGGGGAAAAAGAAAAGAAAACGAAAAACCAGAGTCCTACTGCAACAGATCTGGCTGATTAACCTAAAGTGAAAATTTCTAACTGAAAGCTGCTTCAGAGTTAAACTTAGTACAATTGGTCAACTGAAAATATGAAAATGGAGAGTGAAAGAGAGAGAGAGAGAGAGAGAGAGAGAGAGAGAGAGAGAGAGAGAGAGAGAGAGAGAGGGGGGGGGGGGGGGGGGGGGGAGGGAGGGGGGGGCAGGGTGTGCTGAGGAAAAAGAAGGAAAAAAAAAAACTGGCTGGATATGTCAACACCCCTCCCTTTCTGTAGTCAGCACTTGAGGAAACCAACCCCATCTGTGATTCCACACACGACACATCATGTCTTTAGCCCTCATCTGCATTGTGATTTTCACGGCATCAGATACTAAAATCAAACAATCACAGATATCTCAGTCATTATCCAGAAATTTCCGTCCTGATCGAAGATACTCGGGTGTAAATATACATCCACGCAATCTCATTTTTCATTTTACCAAGCATCTGTTGGTTTCTGCGACTGCTTATACTTAACCGCCTGAAGGAAGTAAAAGAATTTTTTCCACACTGAACTGATTTTCTCCTACGCATTTTAATGCCCACGTAATACACTGGCATAATATGCAGCACAACATCTAAGGTGTTTTATTTTCAGTTATGATCAGCTTTGCTTCATGACTAGCCCATCATACACTCCAGAAGTGATTGCAGTTTGCCACTTCACATGTATTGAGCCAACCACTGCTTGCACATATCAAGTACAGGGAGAGAATTTGCATGTGATGCCTGCAAAAATCACAACAGAATTAGAAGATTACTTGTTTAAGAAACAAAGGATAGTTAAATCAGAGGACTAACATAACACTAAGCTTAACAGTCTCTGATACAACTGCAAACACTACGGTGATGCAGCAACATACTAAGTGCAAAGTTTTGAAGCAAACTAAGTTGTGCAGTTTGGGTCTCTTGAACAAAACCAATGTCTTTTAAAGATGAAAATGTCTGATAAAGTCATTTTGTTACCTTAAAATTTAAGTGCAGCTCAAAATCTGAGTTACCATGAAACAACCAAGTTTATTTATTTTTTATTCTTTTATTTTTGTAGTTTTGCATAAGTTATTGAGGCACAAATCAATTTCAACGGAGTACTGACTCTGTGTAGCAGTATTTTGACAGGACTTACTCTTCTTAGTTGTTTTTTGTAGGTTAAGAAAAATAAATCTCTAAATGTATCTAAATGAATAAGGATAAAAAAGGAGAACACATGCAGCCTTGGCAAAAAGAGTCTGTCGAGAGCATAAAGAACCTGATGTGCTACATATTGAACATCTGCCACACTACCACTTCGAGAGGCAATTTGGAAAGCACTTTTAAGACGGCCACATACCACACAGGCTAGAACTCTCCTGCAAGCAAAATTTTAGATCAGTCGTTGAAAACTAAAAATGGTACATATATGATTGGGAAATGAGAAGGGATAAATTTCACTTGGACCCCCCTAAGGTTTGACCCAAGTCACTTTTGATACAAAAGAAGTGACATTTTACATTTGCCTACCCTATGGTATCCAAAAAAGACTAATTAAGGATACATTGCTAGTAACCAAACGGTTCCCATTATACCCTTTTGATTTCTTTTCTTCCACCTTACCAAAACTAATATTACCAAAAAGAAAAAGAAAAAAAAAAGTTTTTAACAAAAAGTTGAAAAAATAATATTATGATTAACTTCAATAATTCAGTCAAAAGTATTTTATTCTATGAAATAATACTTTTTAACCTCTCGATAGTTAAACTTGGGCACTACCACCATCATCTAAAAGAACTGCTAGACTTGTGCAACTAATTGGATGCTTTTTAAGGAATGAAATATTTTCTTAAAAAAATTCCAAATTTGAACATTGATCCGCATTGTTACACGCTGATTTTAAATTAAATCTTTGTATAACTTTCTACATGGTATTAAATTAATGTAATGATGGAATAAGATATTATCTTAACCAAATTATAGAATTTAGTCATAATTATTATTTTTTTCAACCTTTTGGATTAGTTTTATAGTTACCATTTATAGAAAGGAAGTCAAAAAGGTATAATGATATTTTGGTCATAAATATGACTAGACTAATGGAAACTGTTTGCACATTAACGGTGTCTTTAGTTGGTCTTTTTTGGATATCATCGGGGAGGAAAATGGAAATGCCAATTTTTTTGGATCAAAGGGGACTTAGGTCAAACCTTAAGGGGTCCAAATGAATATTACCCAATAAATTATACCTAGAACTTTGAGTTCTTTCTTTTTAGTTTAGATACCTTGGGCAATGAAAAACTGAAAAATTGACATCAGTACTGACCTAGGTAGTAGGTACTACTGCTGGCTGCTAATTAACATGTTTTTGAGACAGTCAGCAAGTTCTTTTTCTTTTTTGCATAAATATTAATGGAAATTACTGAGAAAAAAGTACAGATCTAGAATTACCTATGGCTGCTAATCAACATGTCTATGAGACGATCGGGGCGTTCCTTGTGTTTATTTGCATATACATTTATGGCTGCACCCAACACCTAAATCAACACAGAAGCGAATGTTGTAAAGCTTGATTAACAAACATATAGGGTCAAAATGAAAACCATTTAATGCATTATAAGAAACTGAGGAAGAAAAGTAAGAACTCATACAGAATATTAAGATAATAATTTTTACTTGCAACTCTAAATACATGTCCAATGTTAGATAAACAATTGTGAAATTTGAAAAGAGTGTTTCTAGCAGCTGAGAAATAAGTTTGGTTATACCAAGTAAATGAAACAGCACTTAAATGTTTCATATCCTGCAAGTGATAACTCATAACTGATCTTGAAATTTCATTTTCCAAATCCAAGATACAAGGCTAAGAAGGATCCTGTTTATTTACTTATTTAAAAGTATATTACTATTTTTTGAGGGGTGACATTCACAGTATGTGTTCAAGAGAAAGGAGTCAAGAGAACATACCTACAAAGATATGAGAATGCCAAAGGGGGAAAAACACTAAATCAGTAAAAATTTCTAAATCATCTGACCTGGCATGTGGAGGAAAACATTAAAACAAGCAGAAGCTCTAGGATCAACATTTACTGTTAAATATTTAATTCCATGGGAAGTTCAGAAGGATCAGTTCAGAGGAGATGCAGCTCTGATATTCCGAGCTTTCAATAATTTAGGAGTTGGGAGGTGGGTCCATCATGAATTCACAGGGACTTTTTGGATAACCACATGCATTTCTTCTGCTGGTCGTGGCTATTTGGTATGCAGGTCATCCATCTGGCACGAAGGAAAGCAAGCAGTGCTAAATACCAGCTTTCTTTGGGATCAGTGCATCAATTATATATATTGGAGAAGCTTTGTGACAATGGGAGCAACCAGCAAAAAGCAGCTGCAAAGACCAATGCACCAATTGCGGTATAGTAGAGTTGTAATTCACTAGTTATTCCAGATGCTTGCCAAATCTTTTTTTTTTTTTAAAAAAAAAAAGAAAAAAAGAAAAAAAAGAAAAACCAGAGATTATTTGTACTCCTCAGAAACCTCCATCCACATCCCCATTCAATATACGTATATATATATATATACACACACACACACCCTGAAGGGAAGAACAAAGAAAGAGCTTGCAAGGGAAAAAGAGAGGGGGGGGGGGGGGAGCTAATCAAGCCTGGCAGTATACAAAAGAGAGATTCTAAGCCTCAAGTAACAACAATGTGCTTGTTCTTTGGGGTATCAACAAGAGGTTTGAGAGGCAGAAGAACGAGTTTGGAGGAAATGTCTTTACAAATGGCTCCCAAAACCTGATTCAGGGATTTTGATTTGGCATTCCATCTCCCAAGGTTTATGTTCCATCCAAATGTGGGAGATGCAAGCGCCAAGCATAAGTTTCCCTGTGATGTTGGCAATCGTAGATCCCTCCAAAGTGGAGGCAATCCAGCAGCTCTCAGTAGCAAATGGTTGGGGAAGTCTAGATCTAGGTCAGAAGGAAGAGAGGGCAAGAAGCCAAATGGGTTTAGAGAAACGGCAGGCAAAGAAGAGACGGGTATAGATTCAACAGTGCAAAAGATGCTGGAAGGGTTGACTTGGATATCATGATGGAGTAGCATGGACTAGGTGGGAAGGCATTGGGAGTAGGTTCTCCAAATAGTGAAGGCTTGTGATGTAACCCAGGGTATGGGTTAACCTTAAAGAGAACCATCAAATAAATGGGCTAATAAAAGGCTAGGGATTTGTTTTAAGAAGATAGGAAACTTATGGATATCGTATGGGATGGTTTTGGTAACGAAAATGGGTAATTTATTGTGTATCTTGGTTTTGAGAGGTTTAGGGTTTTAACAAAATGAGGATGGGCAGGAGGTTTTGAAATTACTAGGGTTGGGGTACCCAAAGATCCTATGGGATGAACTAGGGTTGATAGGAAAAGGAATGGAAAAGGTTAATATGGGAAGCGTTTGAGAGATATTAGGGCTTTAACAAACCCAAATGGGAAGGAAGAACAAGGATCAATGGAATGGGGACAGGAAGGGTGTGGAAAGCTTGCAGTTGGGGAAAAGGGGATTGGGAGCTTGCCGTTAGAGAGGAAGGGGTTCTTGCTGGATTCTTTCAAGAATCTTGATTCTCTCTCTCTCTCTCTCTCTCTATCTCTCTTTTAAGTTTTTTCCCCCCCTTTTTTTGTCCCCCCCCCCTTCCCTCCTGTTTTCAGATCTACTGCAACAGTCAGGGAGGGCGGGAAAGAAAAAGGACAAGGGGAGGGAAAGGTCTGCTGCAAGAAAGAGAAGAAGGGGGGAGGGTTTTCTTGCTGTTGCAGGGTTGGGGAACGGCTGGGAAGGTTGCAATGGCAGGAGGAGGTGTTGCCGATGGGTAGGGGAGGTGTTGGGGAGAGATGGGAGGGGGCTGGTTGCACTTACAGCTTGTGGAATGCTGCCATGAGTTGAAGAACTTTCTGGAAATTCAGATTGCTTGACTCAAACCTTCAGCCCAGACTGTGAGATGTCTTCCATGATTCCCAGCTCAATTTTATTATTCTCCAACTAAATTTTACAAGGAGATATGGGGGCTATATATAACCTCACCCGAAAAAACTTGGACTTAGACTAAAAATTAAAAACCTACTTGGACTCAACCACAAAATAAGGAAGATTCAAGATACTTGTAAAACTCTAATTACTTGCCAAACTAACTAGGACCACAAAAAATATCAAAACAGGACAAACATTATCTAGAAGGGATCTTGTAACTAGATTCCAACTAGGACCCTGAAATACCCTGACTTTTGACTCAACCAATTGAAGAAAACAAAATAGATTTAGAATCCTCAAGAGGTAAGGAATCTAACTAGACTAAGGACATCCCCGGGAGAGGCATGGAAAATGACCAAAATACCTCTAAGGCAATTTGGCCAACCCTTGCTGCCGCATGCTCAAGGGGCTGTCTTGGGCCATGGGCCTTCTTCCGGTGGTCCTTTTTTTTTTTTGGGGGGGGGGGCATGTAGGGCATTGGGCTTGGTAACATCAGCTTGAAGCGGAATGTGACCTTCGAACTAAACAAGTTTACCCTAGGGGAATAAAGGGGAGGGGGCGAATGTGATTCCAAGAGGCTTGGAAAAGGTTGAGTTCCTATAGGGGGGCTATGAGAGCTGATCCTAGGAGGGGAGAAGGGGAGAGGAGAAGAAAGGAGAGGCCAAATAGGGTAAAGTTCATGGGGTTAAGGGGAAGGGAGGGACCAGGACCCAGAGTTTATGTAGTGGAAGAGATAGCAAAACTCAGTATGCTTGAGGTGTAGACTGCCCAAGCTCCTACCACATGGTAACAGATACTAAGACGGTGTCAGGGGTCCAACCAGAAGGAGATAGAAGAGCCACCTGTCTTTTTAAGAACATAGCAGAAATGGTTAAAGGGTAGAGAGAGAGAGAGAGAGAGAGAGAGAGAGAGAGAGGAGATTTCACAAGGTCCAGGAAGGATTGGAAGGGAATCATTCTTAAGGAGCTTGGAGTCAACCCAATTAACCTAGATGGAGCTTTCTTTGTTAGAAATCCTCCAAATGAGTTTACGGAGACCAGCACTACTGAAATCTCTGATTTTTGGGTGTCTAGCTTACCTGTGGATTTAGGCTTACAAACAAAGGAGTAGCTGATTGGGTGGAGGTATCTAGGATTGTTGACCCTCCCAAAGCTACAAAAGAGGGATTCCATAGTGTGAATTGTAGTATTAAGAAGGGCAAAGACTCCACACTAGTAGATGCAGGAGGATTGGAGGACCATTTATTAGCACAAGTCTACCCCCATAAGACAAAAGCTTGCCTTTCCAGAGTTGGAGTTCAAACAAATCGTCTCTTTAACTTCTTTAACCTCATTAAATAAACTCATAGTTCTATTAAAAAACCACATGAGATTTCAATCTAGAAACATAAAAAGCTATCATTTCAACACAATTAATAGTTTTACAATAGCTGACCTGTTTAACCTATTCGAAAGTTCCATAACAGAATCTGTTCCAAAAATACTTCTTACCAAACAAAAGAACTAGTATAAACAAATACTTCCACACTTCACAATTTGGAAACAAATAGTAACAGTCTATTATTTCCTTCACCACTCACAAAAATAGATTAGTAGTGATGTTAATTCCAATAATTATAAAAACTAAAACCCTAAGTAATTATAACGGTTAGGGTACTTTAAACTATTTGTTTGGGTAGCAGTTTGAGCAAACTAGTCATACCAAACCAGCCTGAAACCGATCAAATTTTTAACCCTAGGCCCATACCCCGTCCAATAAGCCTCGGTTTGGTTTGATTTGGGCTTTAACAGGCTGGTTTGGTTCGGTCCAAAAATTGACACCATAGACCTAGGGAGAGGAGGAAATCAGGTGGAGGTCATTGTTGGATTGGATACTTTGGGACATGACATCCAAAGCAATGGAAAAGGTAGAGGGAAAGAGGACAACCTTGATAATTGGGAGAGAAGAAGCCAGTAGAGGAGTCATTGACAAGGGCAGAGTAGGTGAGTGTGAAACTGCAGCTAAGGATCCAGGGTTTTTTTTTTTTTTTTTTTGTTTGGGGGGGGGGGGATATGTAAGGTTAAGGACATCTTTCAGGAAGTCTCACCGGAGAGAATCAAAAGCTTTATGCGTGTCAATCTTGAGGGGTAGCGGGGGATTGTGTTTTTGATCAAAGCCCTTCACAATCTCAAGACAGAGAAGGAAGTTTTGCATGAGATGCTTCTTCCGGAGATGAAGGCATATTTATTAGAACTGACTAGAAGAAGGATAATGAGCTGAAGGTGGTCCGATAGGATTTTGGCGATGAACTTGTAGAGGATGTTACACAAAGATGGACTTGAAATCGGCCCCTAGTAGTTTTTTTTTTTTTTTTTGGGGGGGGGGGGGCAGGGTGAGGACATAAAGGTTTGATAGACGGACGGGAGCTAGCTAAAATTGAGGAAGAAACTTTGAAGGCTTTTGCTAAGTCTTATTTGATGGTATCTTAGCAAGAGAAGAATCCTATACTAAATTCATAAGGAGTTTGTCTGCAGGAAAAGTGGGAAAGCTAGGTTTTGTAGCAAGACTATTTGGAGAGAGAGAGGGAATAATGCACATGGTGGGAGATCTCGCGAGATATCTCGCTATTTTGGGATACCGGGACGAGAGGAGAGACGAGATTTGAGATATGGGAGATCTCGCCACGAGATCTTGCCATCTAGCGAGATCTCGCCATCTTGCGTTGAACCACCTAGTTCAGGGGGTTTTAAAATCCCCTATCTCGCTCGAGAGAGGCATATCTCGCCTCTCTCTAGTTGCAACCCTCCAAACTTGCCGGACACTTGATTTTTGGTCAGAATTTGTTGGGGATTCAACTTCTAAACATCCTTAACACATCTACAACATTAGATTATCATCATTTAAATTATTTCAACTAGATCTTCAACAAAGGTAAGATTTTCCCCAAAATTTGAATTTTTTCAAATAGAATGTTCTATAATGGGTGTGTGAATCTAGTATAAATATATGCTGATCTACTTGCTTTGATCTACACTTTTATGGAAACAAATTTATGGATTGTGAACTTATGGATTATGATTTATGACTTACTAAAACTCTAAAACTTCTTTTGGTTGTAAAATTTTGGAAACATTTAAGTTCTTTGATAGTTTGATGTGTAATGTATTTGATATTTGATAGTTGATAACTTGAATTACTTGATATCTCTACATTACATGTTGTCTAACCTTGCATTTCATAGCATTTTGGTTTTACACATAGGGTCGACTTAGAAGACATACTTAGGGTTATTTTCTCACAAATCTAAGGCCACCAGTGTATTCAAAAGGCCTTAAATAGGCTAAATACCAAGTTTCAGCCCAATTGAGGCCCTACAACTCAATGAGATGGGCCACCGAGTTTATGCCATAAATTTTGTATATCTCGACCGAGATCTCGCCATCTCAATCGAGATCTTGGTATTTTGAAGTGGTGAGATCTCTCACCATGATCATGCAAATGGGTTAAGCAAATTTGACCGTATTCCATTTGAGATCAGGTGGCTGGTTAGGCCTTTATAGAGGGTCCGTTTTCTTGATTTGTGGGATTTGGCTTGTAATGCTGCTGCTGGGAAGCTCATATTTATAGTGATGAGAGCCTAGCACTCCCTTTGGCTCTCCTTTTTATGAAGACAACATAAGCCTTATCCCAACTAAGTGGGGATGGTCATGGATCTTTGCATATCAATCAGATGTACAAGGCCTAAGCCATGCATACCTTTCTTCTTAACTTCTCCTCAGGTTATCTTAGGTCTGTCCCAAGCTCTTTTAGTTCATTCAATCTGGATTAAATCACTCTTCCATAGAGGGGCATTTAAAAGCCTCCATTGGACATGACCGTGCCACCTCGAATGACTTTATCATAGTGCACCATTTAACGAAGCTACTCCTTACCAGCTCTAACATGGCCATTTCTTATTTTGTCCTTCCTAGTTTTACAACTCATCCATCACAACATCTTCATTTTTGCTACAAAGAAATTATTTGTATGATGCTTTTTAACAACAAACATGATAGATCATAGCTGGTCATACCATAGTCATATACAATTATCCTTGGAAAAAGTACTTAAGGAATGCATCAATCAAACAAAATCATGGATCCACCTCTCTACTTCATCCATCTATTTTATTTCTCTAGGAAACACAGTCCTCTATATCACCTTCTTTGTTATGACTGAGCCAACGTACCTAAAATAATTTTGTGGAATCCCTTTTTCGTCAAGTTCTACCACATCATTCCATCCATGTATGTCCAAAGTTACACACTAGATATCCATCTTTGTTTTACTTAGTTTAAAATATTGACTCCAAAGTTGATTTCTATATCTCTAACTTGACACTAAACCCTGCTTGTGTCTCATGTACTAAAACAATGTCATCAGCAAAAAGCATATACCAAGGAACCTAATCTTGAATGCCTCTAGTTAAATCATCAACTTTATACGTGCTAAGTAAGGGCTTAAGCTGATCCTTGATGTAACTAAATTGTAAAAAGGGTTTGGCTGGGTTTTTTCCGGTGCCAGCTGCTAACCTGAGGTGCCAACTCTCCTCCTTTACCTAGGCTTGGGACTAGCAGCAAACACTGGCGGAGTTTCACAGCTGATGTAACTCATTGTAATTAGGAATTTCACCACCTTGGCCCCCTACCGTTCTTACACTTGTCACTGAACCATTCTACATTACCCCTAACTATGTCCAAATATTTACTTGAAACATTCCTCCTCCTTCAATACTTGCCAAATTAACTCTCTAGGGACTTTTCTAGGTCAAGAAAGACCATATGAAGATCCTTCTTACTCTAGTCCTTGCTTGATATATTATATTCACTCCAAAAAAGAAGTTTAGAAGCACTGTAACCACACCAGATATTTCATTCAATAAATGAAAACATCATCTTCAATAATTCCTATTTTCATTACCCGCTTCTCTTCTTTTTGTGTTCCCCTTCCTAATGAAGTTCCCATCAACCACTTAAAGGTTAAAGGTTTGCTAGAAAAATACATTAAATAAACAATACCTGGTCCCAATCATCATCATTGACTGTGCCTTTAATATTCCTCAAAAAGTCTGTTAGTTGACCACCCTTCTTTCTCTCTGCAAGTGATGCTCCAACAGCAGCATATATATCAACAGCTGCAAGCATAAAACATAGGTTGAGAAAAAGCAATTGAAGAGTAGGATGAGGAAACAGTACAAAACAGCATTAAATCCTAAAAATTAAAAGAAAAAGAAAAGGTGAGAGAAAAAATCTGCAATAAATGGATGTAAAACTGAAAAAGCTCATGATAAGTCTATACCAGAAAGAGCGAATTCATATATTACTTGGAAAGCCAAGTCAAAATTCTTCTCAGCAAGAGTCTCTGCAATCTCACACCTTCTCCTGCAGAGCAATTAGAGAATGAAAACACAAATAGAAGTCCTGGAGATCTTAACCCATAATAAGAAAACGCTCCTATGCTCCAATGTGGTTTAGCCTTTCTATTTCTCTTTGCTAAGTAAATTATTTTTTTACACTGTGCCCTCATCCCCCCACAACAAGGGGGAAAAAATGGAAGACAGAGGAAAGAAAAGGATCAATCTCTCCTAAGGTAAATTAATTCCAAAACTACACTCATGGAGAAAAAACTTATTTTTAAAATAAAAAAAGAACTGGGAATATGGATTGACAGAACACAAGGGAATACAAACCTGAAAGTTTCAGGGTCATTGGGATTTCCAAAAAGTGAATGTTTCCATTGGGGTCCATCGGTATCATTGAAGGATCTCACTACATCAACCTACACAGTTTTTGGCAATGTTAGGAAACAGTTAGCAGTATATTACTCTTTCAAGCAAGTCAAAATGTCCTCATGGTTGGGTACAAAGTACAAACACAGGAAAGAAAATGGAAAAAGCAGGCAATCTAGACGTTCTCATCTTTACTCTTCACATTTTCAGTGACACACCAAAAAAGGGGAAAAATTGCTAATGCAGAAATCAACGAAGTCATTTCTTCCAGTGGAATATAGCGATATAATCATGTTCAGAGAGACAAAGTGTTGCATAATGAGAAATGGACTCAAGCAATTTGAAAAAGACATCATGATGGTCAACCATTAATAGATGTCAAAAGGTTGGAAAATGAAGCACAGTAGGGCAAGTCCAAACACATCCCTATTGGGTCCTCATGGGTTAAGTTATTAATCAGCATAAACCAGGGCCAATTCTGGCCATCAGTTCAGCTTATGCGATCGAGTTAATCAGGCTCGCAGGTTCAGCTGTATTATGTCAAAGATATCCATTGAGCAGCATGTTTAGAAAAGTTCTGTGAGTTTCCTTGACCCATTCTGACCAACATTTGGAGATAAATCAGCATACAGTTGCAGCCTTCCATGAAGGTTAACTTTCTCGATGATTTGGTAGATTTTTTGTGGGTCCAAATGAGCTACTGTGATGAGAGATTTAGGGTGGTGGTGTTTTTTTTTTTGATTTTGCATTGAACTACTGCAACCTCTTGGTTGTGGGTTCAAAACTTTGGAAACAGTCTTTCCTGCAAAGCAGAGGGTAATGCTGCATATGCTTCCTCTCCCAGACCTACAATTGCACTGATGCTCCCCCCATCCCCCCTTTTTCTAATATTCTTTGCATTTAGAAGATTGTGGAAGATCTTTGTGAGCCCAATTGAGCCAGCTTGTGTGGAATTCTTTTCTTAGAATATCTTGATGGGAAAATTTCTCTATCTTTCCTATACTTGTTCTTTATTTACTCTTACCCCCTGTCAAAAGTATCACCTCTGATTCCCTCCCCCCACCCCCCCCAATGGGTTAAGTTATTAATCAGCATAAACCAGGGCCAATTCTGGCCATCGGATCAGCTTATGCGATCGAGTTAATCAGGCTCGCAGGTTCAGCTGTATTATGTCAAAGATATCCATTGAGCAGCATGTTTAGAAAAGCTCTGTGAGTTTTCTTGATCCATTCTGATCAACATTTGGAGATAAATCAGCATATAGTTGCAGCCTTCCATGAAGGTTAACTTTCTTGACGGTTTGGTAGATTTTTTGGGTGTCCAAACGAGCTACTGGGCTGAGAGATTTAGGGTGGTGGTGTTTTTTTTTGATTTTGCATTGAACTACTGCAACCTCTTGGTTGTGGGTTCAAAACTTCGGAAACAGTCTTTCCAGCAAAGCAGAGGGTAATGCTGCATATGCTTCCTCTCCCAGACCTACAATTGCACTGATGCTCCAGATTGTGGAAAATCTTTGTGAGCCCAATTGAGCCAGCTTGTGTGGAATTCTTTTCTTAGAATATCTTGATGGGAAAATTTCTCTATCTTTCCTATACTTGTTCTTTATTTACTCTTACCCCCTGTCAAAAGTATCACCTCTGATTCCCTCCCCCCCAAAAAAAAAACCAAAAAAAAAAAAAAAAAAAAAAAAAAAAAAAAAAGGAGAAGAAGAAAGAAGTAAACTATTATCTCTCCTTCTCCCTTGATATTTCAAGATGGCCAAATTACTCTTTATTTTTACCCCTTTAATCAGTTAAGTTTTCTCCCTTCCTTTCATCCTCTTATACATGAATCCAGTACATGTGATTAGGTACTCTTATTCCCCCCCCCCCCTTTTCCCCTTCCCCTCTTTTGTAGGAAATTAAAATGTTTTAATGTTTTAATTTCTCCTTTGATGTCTTATTAAAATGGAGAAATAAAAAAATTACATTAATATGTTTAGTGGATTGATAAAAGATGGAGGAAGAAAAATTTAATGAGAAAAAAAAATTATGGATTCTTATAAAAAGGGAGTAAGGACAAAAAAAACTTTTATAAAAGAAGAAGAAAGAAAATTTAGAAAATAAAAGTAATGCATCAAGGGCAATGGTTCCTACAAAAAAGGGAGAAAAGGGAGGGGGGGGGGGGGAGGGCAAAGAAAGAGAGAAAAAAAATCAACATGATTCAAGGGGTAAAAATAAAGGTTAATTTTGCCATTTTGAATTATCAAGGGAAAAGCTGAGGTAATAGTTCACTTTCTCTAGGGAATGACGGGTGAAACTTTAAACAGGGGAGTAAGAGTAAACAGAGGTAGTTTCTTTCTTTTCTAATCTCATGCCTCCGGCTTCCCTTCCTTCCCGCACCCCTCTCCCTCCCAACCTCATCAATAAATTCATTGATCCTTCTTCCGCCACTTCTCTCTGTGCCATCCCAACATCGGAAGAGATTCTCCTTGCCATTCGATCCCATAAGCACAACAAGGTCCCGGGTCCTGATGGCTTCAGTATGGGTTTTTTCCTTGTCTCCTGGGATTTCATTGAGAATGATCTTGTTCAGGCTGTTTGAAGCTTCTTTTTCAACCCTTCTCAGTTATCCTACATCAATCAAACCTTCCTTTGCCTCATCCCAAAGAAGTAAGGGGCCTCCTCTCTCTCCGATTTTTGCCCTATTTCCCTCTGTAACCTCCTCTACAAATACATCTCTAAGATCCTAGCGAATAGGCTAAAAAAGGCTCTTCCCTCCCTTGTGAGCTTGAATCAATCTGCCTTCATCTCAGGGTGGAGTATTGCAGACAACATCCTTCTTTGCGTGAAAATTGTCCGTGGTTTTGATAGTTCCGCCCACTCCCTAGCTGCTCTTCTAAAGGTAGATCTTCACAAAGCTTTTGATTCCATTTGCTGGGACTTCATTAGTGATGTCCTCTCTTCCATGGGCTTCCCTCTCCCTTTTATTCACTAGATCAATATTTGCATATTTTTGCCCTGCTTCTCCATCATCACCAACGGCTCTCCTGCGGACTTCTTCTCTTCCCATGTTGGCATCTGCCAAGGCTGCCCCCTCTCCCCCTACCTCTTTTCCCTAGCTCTAGAGGTCCTCTCTTGCATTCTCCAATCCAAAATTGACCATCATCTCATCTCTCCAATTCCCATATGCAAATCCATCAACCTCACCCATCTTGCTTTCGCCAATGATCTCATGATCTTCTCCAAAGCAGATCACCAATCTATCTCCTCCATTCTCTTGGCCCTTTCGCTCTTTGAATCCCTCTCTGGCCTCCGTTTCAACCTCGATAAGTCCATCATCTTTCTCTCCGGTGTCCCAGCTCAGCTTCTAACCTCTCTCCCCCTCATTCCCGATAGACTAACCCGTCACCACTGCCTCCCCATGCTTGATCATATCCGCAAGAAGCTTCAACTTTGGAAGGGCAAGCTTCTATCCTTTGCCAGTAGAGTAGTTCTTATTTGCTCTATCCTTTAATCTTCGTATCTTTACTGGTGTGGTATCTTCTCCATCCCCAATCCACCATCCATGCTATAGAATCCTTGTTCTGTGCCTCCTTTGGAAAGGGCGGGAAGCCCCTCGTTTTCTCCACCCTATCTGTTGGTCAACTATCAATCGCCCAACTTCTGAAGGAGACCTGGGTATCCACTGGATTTTTTATGTTAACCTAGCATGTCTCTTTAAACTCATTTGGAAAATTGCCTCAAAGCATGACTCCATTTGGGTTTAATTGGGTCCATTCCTACCGCCTCTGAGCAGATTCTTTTTGGATGGTTCCCATGCCCACTAATCCTTCGTGGATCTGGAGGAAACTCCTCTCTCTGTCCCCTAGCTCTTTCTACTATTTTTACCACCATTTCCTCTGGCATCTCCACCTCATTCTGGGTCGATCAGTGGCACCTGTTGGGCATTCTCTATAACCACTTTGGGCCCCAAAATGTCTCTGTCTCCCGTATCCCAAAAAACACTCCCTTGTCAGCCTTCGTCCCCAATGGTTCCTGGAACCCTTCCCCCCTCCCCCTTCTCATTCAGGTTTGGGATTCTCTTCCCCCTCTCGCTAGTTCCCTTCATGAACTCACAGTTTGGCTCCCATCTCCCACCAAAACCTTCTCCACCATCTCTGCATGGAATCTTCTCTGAGCCCATAACCCTAAACCCCCTTGGGTCCCTTTGGTCTGGTTCAAAGGTTTCATTCCTCGCCATTCCCTTACCCTTTGGAGAGCCCTCAACCATGGCCTTCCCACCCAATCCTTCCTTATTAGCCACCATATCTCAGTAAATCCCAACTACATCCTTTGTTGGAACGGCCTAGAAAACCTTGAGCACCTTTTCTTCTCTATCCCCTTCTCTAGATCCATCAAGAGAAAAGCCTTAGCCTCCATCTAGCCTTTTGAGAAGTTCCTTTGGATTTGCTCGTTGATTGGTCTTGGATTGTGAAAAACTTTTCAGGCTCTTCCATTTGTGATCGGATTGGTCAGCTAGTTTTCTGTGCCTTTATTCATCATCTTGGGAGATGGACATCCAAATCTCGCTTTTCAGACATGATTCGGAATGCCATATATTTTGATGTTTCTTCAAGATTGTCAGCTCTCCCCCACCCCCTGTTGAGGATACCCCAAGGAATAGTTTCATTGTTGTCTCCTGGGGTCTTAGCTCTTCTTTTCGGTCTTCCTCTTAAAGACCTTGTATTATAATTATTTATTAACCCAAAAAAAAAAAAAAGAGTAAACAGAGGGTAAGTACACAGAAATAAAATTTCCTATCCTAGTTTTTAATGTTCAGTTTATCTTGCTTCAAAAGCTAAGTTTCTTCGCTGAGAAAGACAATTCCTGTAGAAGGCAGGCATAATAAGAGTCTAGGGTGTGAGATCCATTTCATATCCCTTATGTCTTCTTCTTCCTAGTAAGATCTATTCACCGGTCATATATTTTCTGAGCTTTATACCGCAGCCTACCGCTGCAAGTTGAGTCTAGAAATAATAATTAGTATTGAATGCCCCTACAATTAAATAAATATTTTCCTATTAGTAGACGAGATTAAGACTAATTGGAGAAGTCATAACTGACCAGTTATCTTGCTGAACCCTTTAAAGCCCAGATTATTGAAGATAGCCCAAAGAAATCCCTACTTTAGAGGATAGACAAAGGGAAACCTAATTGACTATGCTTTGGTCCTGTTCGAAGATCTGGTTCATAAGATTCCAGAAATCTCCTTATAGATCCCTCAATCCAAGTTCTGACATATCTCAGGGATGAGCCATCGACTTGGCCAGAGAATTTAAAGGCTAATACCTTCCCTGCTGATCAGTGTTGCTATATTTCTCAAACAGTAGTCCATTCTCAGATTTGAGTCCTAAATCCCAACTCCTGCCTGCAATAGGTGATCTACTGTTGATGTTTATTATTTCCTTTAGGCTGGGGTTATCAAGACCTTTGTCAATTATTACAAGGACAATTTGATCTACTGGTACCTATGGTGATATGTAATACTGCTATATAATCTGAAAAAAGTAGCAATTTGGGGTTGTACATGCAATACTACCTGGGTAAGGTTACCATATACCTAGCTGTACATTAAAATATGAAACGGAGAAATTTGGGTTGAGGTTGTATAGTAAGGTGGTATTTGAGGTGGTTTCTAAGATCATCAGCCCGACCCTGAATCCAAATTTCAACAGGACCTTTGCTTGACTGGGTTTTGATCTGATTAACTGCACCCCACCACTTCTAGCTACTTTAGGCAATTCATGCCACAAAAACCACCATAGCTGGGATCAATGGATAGAATGAAGTTACAACAGAATATATTAATGCTAATAGCACCTTTCCTAATATCAGAAGCAAAAACTTAATAATTCACAACAAAATCCAGCTAAGCCAATGCTAAATTTATAGCATATGTAAACTAGATATCTAAGATGTCAAAATTCCTGATTCAGGCTTCCACATTGAAAGTTCCAATTTCGAAACCTTGTCTTATTCTGGTTTCTTTAATATGGATGAGATATAACTTAATAGAACTGGATTTTGGATGGAAGATTCTTACTAAAACCTCCCCAAACCACGCTGGACAAATATTTCTACTTCTAAAAGGAAATTATACAGCTCTTAGCTACCCTTTAATCAGCAGTCGGTACTCAGACAATACCAGACTAATAAAATTGAATGTACTGAAGTTATATTATCCATGGTCTATTTCAATGTGCTTATACCAACGTGTGAGGCCCAGGAACTGAATAAGGCCAATTGCTGAGGAATACATTAAGAAGTTCCAGAAAGCGTTGGAAAGATTGCCACATTTTTGTTTGACATGGTTTATGGTTTACAAAGTTGTCATGGTGCCAAAGCGATCTAAGGTGTTTAAGGGCAGTTGAAGTGCCTAGGCTCTAATGCGCTTGCCAAAATACAAAACGCTTCCCCCCCCCCCCCAAAAAAAAAAAAAAAAAAAAAAAAAGTTGGCTTCCTTCCTAACATAGATACATCAGACGTGGGGTTTAACCTTTTTATCTTTTTTTTTTCTATTTCTTTGGAATTTTATTGGCCTCAAATAGGGGATATTTTCTTATTTAAGATTAATATCTACAGTAAATGAAATATTAGATATAAATACAATTTCTTAACTGATATTTGGCATAAGTAAATGCCAGATTTTGGTACCATACCAATTAATATAGTGCAATGGGCTCTACAATAAGGCAGCAACTGTCTAGGCCCCTGTAAATCAGCCTGGATGCTAAGGCGAAGCCTTGACAACTACAACAGCCTACACCATTATAGTTCTTCAGAATAATTGGTCATACATCAGCAAGAAAATGAACACATGTTTTGTCGATAAAAGTCAACTGGATATTTTATCAGTCTTACACGAGGTATTGATGCAGGAGAGTATCAAACATGATCAAAATTACAAAGATTTTGCCATTAGTCTAAACGACGGTGCAACAAAAGCTTCTGAAAGCATATATCTCTAAGAAGATACCATACTTGGATTGCAACACGTGCAGATAGCTTGACAAGTCCCTCCTCGGAGAGCTTTTCAAAGGCACTTTTTCCTCTGACTCCCTTTGAGATAAGCTTTGTTGCATCCCCTGCTTTCTGTCGTGCTGACAATCCTTCTTCAAAATGCAACTGCACCATGGTAAAGATATCCTAAGCAAAAGCAACAGATACACTGATGTACTAAAAACAAGAGATCACAAGCTTATGAAGCTCTGGTACATTGCTTCTTTCCACTGACCAAGCACAAGTCAGTTAACCCAGGAAAAAGCATGCTAGCCAAGCAACAACATTAAGTAGAAGTGCCTCATACTATCTCCCAACACCCCCAAAATAAGAAAAAAAAAGAGCAAGAGTATTTTCATCATGGATCAAGTACTAGAATAAATATTTCATGATTATGTTAGTTTTTCTATGTAGATTACTGACAAACTTTAATCCAACAGACGAGGAAAATAAATTTTGGTCTTGGCTCAGTGGCTCCATAGTCTTTCATACACACACTTGCATCTTTAGTTCAACAGCAGTTTCCACAATAAGAATCAAAAAAGTAGTCACAGAACTTGAGAAAAGAGACCGAAACTACATTATCCGAACAATAGTACATACAAAAAATAATAATGTAGCCAAACTGTCCACAGCTCTAAATTATGTGAAAACTGTATGTTTCCACACAAATACCATCAATATCAACAAACAAGGGCATGCTTTCACCTATCCCCCCAAAAGAATAGAGAGGTACTTACTTTTGCATGCTCCAAATGTTTTATGGCTTCATCTTGGAAAGAAGAGTTCATAAATAGCTGAATACAACAGAGTCCGGCAGCAACATGATCCTTCTTGATTACCTGTAGCAAAAAGTTATGGTTAAGAACTCAACAGAAGGGGGGAAAAGCACTCACAACCCGCCCTGCCCACCACCCCCAAAAAAAAAAAAAAAAAAAAAAAAAAAAAAAAAAAAAAAAAAAAAAAAAGAAAAGAAAAGAAAAAGAAAAAGAAAAAGATAAAGAAAGAAGAAGCAGCCGAAAATATGATGATGGTAGCCGTGGTCTATATATCCTGAAACTGGAGATAAAAATGTCTGGCCATGTCAACAATAGAGTGAAAATAAGAGGAGTATAAACCAGACATTATAAAAGGATGATGTTTTTCATTTTTAACTGTCGCTTCTAGCAGAACTATTGAATAAGAAGACTCTGTGATCAGTTTGGAAAACCTGATTTTGTGAAGAAACGAATTAGCCCATATACAGTACAGAGGGCTCCCAGTTTGGAAAACCTGATTTTGAGAAGTTGTAAATAGACTAGCTTATAATCTGGCAAAACACTATCTAAAACAAGGGCAGTGGATAAAGTCAACCAAAACCAAAGGGGAAAAATGTAGGTTTACTTGCAAAATGGCTATGGAAGTTTCTAGATTAGATGCATGGTAATCATATGGTCTGTTAATCCTATCTAAAATTTATCTGGTGCCTCACAAAGATCTGATCAATTCTAGGCATCTCTAAATGTCTCCGTATCAGACAAACTAAAAGCTGGCACACATTTTTCTCTCCCCTGGATGAATACCTCAATCTAAATACCAAAAGGAAAAAAAGGGGGGGGGGGTAAAAACAAGAGCCAATTACAAGGCCCTGCCAAGAAGGGCTTAGGCCTGCAAAAGAGAAAAGAGAGGTGGGGAGGGGGAAAACGCAACAAGAAACTCTAACCAGGGTCCAAATCCAGTGACATAGGGCATGACCTTTGATTTCCAATTTTCCATACCCAATGGCAAGATTGCCATGCTATAGGGCAAACAGTAGGCAATGTAAGGCTGGGATTTGGAATCATGGATACTAGAACCACAACAGCAGAAAAATTGACATGCATCATTTAGATGCTTGCAGAAATGAAATGATTTTTTTCTCCAGATGAAAATATGTGCAAGCATGCACATGCACATGTACATTCAGAAGGTCCACAAAAATCATTTCTCTATCACACATTTTCATCACAAGAATCAAGAACTTTCTGATGCCTTAATAAGATCAGAAACAAGCAACTTCTCTTTTTATATAAGACCCTGACTTGTTTCTATATAGAAGCCTCACAAAAAGAAGGGGGTAACATTTATGCACCTGGAACTTGTAAAGATAATTGAAATGCTTATGAGTTTCACAGTAGGCACATATACGGGCAACGGAAGAAGCTATATGTTGGTTCACTGCCACATCCAGTGCTTCACCAGAAGACAATCTCGTTGAAATGACAAGTTCCAAAACAGGCATGGCATCATAACCAATGCATAAATCACATAAATCATCAATTGTCCCGTAATCAGTTGCCAGAGGATCTGGCCTTTGAGGAGATGAAGATGGGGCAACAGAAACAAGTGAGGAGGGTTGAGGAGGTGGAGGGACACCATCAGGAGGAAAGAACAACAAGCAAGCATCATTGTAGCGACCATGTCTGAACATAAAACCAAGCAGATGTTGACGTGTATGCTGCAAAAGGCATAAATCTATTAAAAGAATTCATCAGAAAATTTTTTATAAACAGTTTACCATCTACATGAAGCACCAGGATGAATATCCATGAGGAGACATTAATTATAGAAGGATGTAAACCACAGTGGCTATAAACCCACAAATTCTGAGTAATCACGCAGTCCAACCAAACACCCCCCACTCCAAAATAATAATAATAATAATACTGGAGAAGAGCACCCTGCGGGGGGGGGAGGATGCTTGGAAGCACTTACGAATTTCCAACAAATGCTTATTATGCAGCACCAGTAATAAAGTTGACTGTCCAGTCAGTGGTTAGTGGCCATTATGTGTTCAAATGCAAGAACTGGCTATGGAATGTGCAAGTGTACAAATCAATATGAAGTTTTGTTGAAGATATGACCAATATATTATTCAAGTATTTGAGCAGAAATTTAAACCATGGCAAGATCATTCCAACTTACTTCTTGCAAATAAATAACACACTCATTGTAACGAATTGGGTCCAGGTTGCTGCGAGGGCCATCATCAAAATCTAAAGCAGATGACATGGACTGGCTGTTTGAAGATTCTAGAGATCGTCTGGACCTCTCAGAACGGGGAAAAGTAGATGGCATGTATAGAACATTAAGGTATGAGTCAGCAGATAAGGAGTCATCTAAGATTGTTGGAGCACTTTTAGCCAGATGTTCATACCTGCAGTAGAATTTTGTGTTGTCATTCCCTGTAGCATTAGAGATATTTGTTGTATCTTTTAGTTACAAATTTCTTGCTACCACATAACCTTTCTATAGCACAAAATCTACAACAAGAACCAATAAAACTATAAAAAATTACAACCAAGCACAATACAACAGAACTATACCAATCCAAAATAGACAAGATCACTACAAGAACCAAATCTTTCCATGGCCAGCTGATCCTTGCCATTCCAGTTGTTTTACTGTTTGTTTTTGCATCACATCATTCCTCACCTTTCAATGGTATTCATTGCCCAGTTCCTAGTGGTAAGAATCAACCTTTCTTCACCTTTTAATTTATGATACAATTCCTACGTTTCCCATAAACATATTCATTTCTAATTAATTTTGTCATTAAAAATACAAAGAAGTTGGCAACCTAGGCTATAGCTTTCTCTCTCTCATATTACCCCCCCGCGCGTATAGGTTATTATGTTGTGTTTTTCACCCTTTTCAATTCCATAGTTCATATTATGTTAGCATAGGGGGTATATATGTAGTTTCCCTTATGTGATTGGGACACTGGGTGAACATGTATTTTCCCTTATGTAGTTCCTATTATGTTAGCATTGGTTTGAGAATCGTGTTACAAGTTCTCCACTTCTTTTACTTCTCTTTGAAACCCTAGTTTACAAAGGAATTCCACGGAAAAAGGCTACCATGTGAAGATTTTCAAGAAATCATGAGGAAACTCTTAGATGAAGACTACTGAAGCACCAAGAAGATGAGGCTGTTTGGAGCCCAAATCAGAACAAGCAGAGCTACAACTAGCTTTGAACTTGATAAAGGTTTCTCTCTCTCTCTCTCTCTCTCTCTCTCACACACACACACACACACACACACAATCAGCATCCGTTGGAGGTGGGAAGGACACCTCCAAATCCCCCATGGTCTTGATTTACTTAAGGCAGGAGTTGCTGGAGCAGAACTCATTTATCCATGAATTGAGGTAGGGGCATGAATAAAAACATATTTGTTTCTCTTCTGAGAATTCTACATCATTAAGCATTTAAGCTAACACAAGCTTCCCTTAATTTTCAGAGCCAACTATGGTATTTGCCTACTGAAACATACTTCTAAAACCAAAAGAGAAAAAGCACAAGCTCGCTGACATCTTGAAAAACTCAGGCTGGTTGAGACTTGAGACAGCGATTCATTATAATTTTGAACTCTGCTCCTTCTAGAATGCAAATTTATGGGCAGAATGGCATGCCTTCTTCAAGTATGAACCACATGAAATATTTCTTCTACTAAACATTTTTGCCAATCAGTTTGTTATTTTCAGTCTTTTAGGCATAAATGCCAAGTGAATTTATGAATTATGATACAATATTTCATGTCTAATCTGCTGTCAGTCACTCTTTTCAAAGTTTCCGGACTAGAGTGTTAGATATCAAAATAAAAAGCTGCAGTATTACAAATATCACCTATTTGCTAGTCAACATGCATCACAGTGCTCTAGTCTTCCAGCAATTTCTTCTTTATAAAATTCTTGTCAGTAATTTGTCAAGTTGATCCCACCAACACCTTTGAATTTCCAGAATGCCTATCGGCTTACTGAGTTACGTCGTCCCTCCTACCTACTTACATGTTATTGGGATTCCATCAAGAAAGCCTTTTGTTCTTAATAACATTAAACTTTTAGTGACTAGTGCTTTTAACATACAAGGAAAATACAGTTCTCGGTTTCAAAGAACTCCAGATCTTCCCACCAGGACTCAGCTGAAACATCGCTAGTGGATTTGGCATGCAGAAAAGTATGGGTATAATGACCCCATACACCATCTCTAACAAGATTTAAAGCTTCAGCTTTTGTGGCCATATTTCTCGAGAACCACAGACATGCTGAGGGCAATAGGTAATGGAGAGCCTGGTTCCCAAAGTTGGGCCTATCCTATAGGCCCAACCTAAGATTTTAGGAACAGGGCTACCATGGACAGAACTTCAAGTATAGACGGCAACTGAATCCACCCAGCTTGGTCCCCCAGGCCATAGAAACCACAGCAAGGAAGCTCAATATCTATTCAGAGAACAAAGAACAAGGAAATTGGTACAAGATGGTTAGTAAGCTGGTTTAACTCTTACATGGAACGGACAGCTGAAACCTCAACTGGGGGCCCTCCTTCTATTGTATTGACAATCTCCAGAATAACAACCACAGGATCTTCCTTGTATAATTGAAGAGCTTGCCTGGACATCATGAAAGCTCATTAGTCATGTGCCACCTGGGTTTTAGTATCTTTAGTGAAACTTTCAATTTGCAATGGTTGGTCTATAAGTTCACTTCCACATTAAACGCATTGACAATTATAAAAGCATCGCCAACATACTTAAATTTCACACGTGCTTGAGCATAGTGTTCCATTCGAAGTAAAGCATGTCCCCATGCACTCCATACAGGGAAAGCAGAAATCTGAGACTCAAAACAGTTTCATGGATATGTATTAACTATTAATAACCAAATAGGATGCAAAAAATATGGGAACTAAGAAAGTAACATGCAGTATTAAATGCCTCCACATGGATGATACCTTGCACTTTTTGCAAGTATAGACAGCCATGCTGTACCGTTCATCTTCAATAAGCCTATCACGAAGACGTTCAGACGACTCTTTATCTGCAATATCATCAAGAGAAGCAACAATGCCAGAACCCAGAAGGCTTTGAAGCAGCTCGGCACGTCCAAGCCAGATTTCTGCTTGTGACAGAACATCTGACACTTCATCAGTAGTTTGACTACCAAAACTTGAGCTGCCAGCATCTGAAGATGCATCATCGGCATCCCTACTTCTGTCCAAATTGCTCGGCAGGTCACTGCTGCCAGCAAGTTTTTTCAGCAGGGATCTAGCATCAATCAATGCCTGCAGAAGCAAAACGGAGTAGTACATACAATCTCCAATAATTAATTTTTATAGATAACAAAGCTTTAGTTGAGTAAAATTCACGTTCTATATGTACAGAATCAGCCATCACCATGACCGATGAACCCTTGAACCATGAAGAAAGACCAAGGTTCTTTCTTTCTCTCCTCTTTTTTTGTTTGTTTGTTTGTTTGTTTGTTTTTTTTTTTTGGGTCCTGTACTGCAAACAAGCAGCTCAGATCTCAAAAGTAAATAAAATTGGAGTATCTTTATTAATTGCTAAGGAAGTTACCTGTACAAAAGTTTCTGTTGCATGATATGCTCGCCCCAAAGTTTCCATAGATGCCTTCAAGGGCAACTGTTGAGAGCTCAACACATTCTTCATCTGAGCAACACACAAGTCCAGAGCACCTTTGGCAGATACTGACTCATCAGAGCACAAAGAAAGCAGAACCTAGCAATTAAGAGATAACTGCAAACTCAGCAGATCCAGGGCAGCACTTTCTGAAGCAAATATTAAATGTGTGCTACCTATCATTTGTATTTTCCAGTATGAACAATGCAAAGTGAAATAAATACTATATTATTCATTATTGGTATCTACATCAGTTCAAACACATATTGTTGAGAGTTGTGCAGAGTTAGTGCACAAGCTCCAATTCTGCTGCCTTGGTGCACAAGCCTTGGAGCACATGCTACAGTAGTTTCTATTTTGGTGTGTTACATTAGTTTCTATTTTTGGTGTAGGAGTCTTGGTGCACAAGGTTTAGGAGAGTTAAATTACATAGTTTTTATTTTCCGAACTTTACTTTTCTGTACTTTCTTTTTTGGACAGATTTTTAGGAGTTAGAAGATGAGAAGATTCTGTCCATAAGTTGTACTTTTTCTTTCCTTTTTCAGAGGACAAGTTTCTTGTCTTTGAAGTTATATTATGACAATTAAAGCCTATAAATAGAGACAGCCTTCGATTTTAGGAGTTTTACCCGGAATCGCAGCTCTTGCTGCTAGTTCTTCTCCCATCTTCTTCTTCTTCTTCTCACCTACTCACCTGTTCTCTTCAGCTACTGTTTAGGTTCTCAAGAGCTTGATATCTAACATAGTATCATAGCTTTTTTAATCTAAACAGTGCTGTCTCCATTGCTTTCTTCTGAAGTTCTTTTTTGCTCCAGTTTTTATTGGTCCGCAGCCACCTACTGCTGCACTTAATTACTGTTAGCTCAAATGTTAATCTAAGTTGAACTTTTATACCTTTTATGCTCTACATATCCCAGAACTTGATCGGATTCTTCTAAACCTCTGTTTCTGCATTTCTGCAGATCTATTCCTCTATTTTCTAGTTCTGCAATTACCCATTCAGTTCTACACTGCAGAATTTCTTTTCTTATTTTCTTTCAAGTTCTGGGCTGCTAGATTGTGACCTCTACCCATTGAACAAATTTTGGTCGAATCATGCGAAATTTCGTCGCATTTTTGGAATGCCGAAACGAAACTCAAGGGGACCCAAAAAAAGCCCCAGGTTTCGATCGAAATTATCGAAATTTTGACCTTGGGTTGAAACCTGGTTGAACTAGACTGGACCAGCTGGGGAAATGTGGGAAACTTTGACTGTTTTGATTGAAACTATAGAAGTTTTGACCAAAACTCAAACCTGGGTTAAATAGTCAAGTGAATCGTTCATTTTTATAAAAAGTCCTCTTTTTCGATCGAAACCTAGAGTTTCAATTGTGAAAACATGGCAGCTGCAGGGAGTTTCCACTCCGTTTTCCCACCATTTTCGAGCTGTTTTTCATGATTTTGCATCATTTCGACCACTTTTGAGCACTCCTTTGTTGATTTTGGCCCTTCTTGGTGGATTATTTCACATTTTTCAAGCTTTGTTGCAAGGTAACCTAAGTTTCCCCTATTTTTTGATTTTTTCCTTTCTTTCATGGTCAAATGGTGTTGGAAAGTTTTGAAATTTACTATTATGGTATCTAATAGGTAGATTAACAAGTGAAAAAAATTGTTGGATTTGATTGTTGTAGTGTTCTAATATTTTTTTATATTTGCTTCATGCTTAAAGCATATTGGATTGAGTTGATATTGCTATGTGTTGTCTCTAATAAGTAGAATTACATATGTAATTCATTGAATCTGATTTTTGAAGTGTTTTACTATGTTTTCTGATTTTTCTTGTATTTAATAATAATTACAAAAACTATTTTTAATTAGGAACAAAAACTTCAAAATGTTTATGAATACCTTACTTTACATATGTAATTGATTAAATCTGTTTTTTGAAGTGTTTTACTATGTTTTCTGATTTTTCTTGTATTTAATACTTATTATAAAAATATTTTAATTATAAAAAAATATTTTTAATTAGGAACAAAAATTTCAAAATGTTTATGAATACCTTACTTTACATATGTAATTGATTGAATCTGTTTTTTGAAGTGTTTTACTATGTTTTCTGATTTTTCTTGTATTTAATAATTATTATGAAACCTATTTTAATAATTTAATTGTAAAAAAATATTTTTAATTAGGAACAAAAACTTCAAAATGTTAATGAATACCTTAGTTTACACTTTACAAGTAATGTGTGACTGTTTATTTAGACTTTAGTACCTTTAGGCTAAAATTAAAGTGTTGGGTTTCTATTTTAACGGTGATTATTATGTATGTTTGTATCAGGATTCAGGATTCAGGCACAAACTTTTGAGTTAGAGACTCAAAAAAATGATGTAAGATATAGTTTGGTAGCATGGTAGGCCTCTGACGAATGATAGGAAGAAGTCAGAGTGTGAATATTGTTTGAAAAAGATTGGATCAAGTGGGGCCACTTGACTAAAGATCCATTTAGCGGGAGGGGACCGCAATGTGGTTGGATGCCACAATGTCCCCTATGAAGTTAAAATGGCAATGACAAAATATGTGACAGAAGGGCAAGAGAAGATGGCACAAAAGAAAGCAAAGAGGGATTAGTTCTAGGCAGCATGCCTAGAGGAGGTGGGAGAGCAAAATGTGGACCCAGATCCAGGTGATGCATCATCCTCAGAGGCAGAGATGGAGAGAGTACTCAGGATGAGTAGGGAGTCTCATAGACTTGATGAGATTAGGAGGACACAAGAGGGCCATGGGTGCAGGGTCATCTAGAGATCTGGATGTTGAGAGGGCAAGCGGAGGCAACTCCAGTATGAGGAGGAGCAAGAGTGTCAAAGAGTCAGTTCCATTACATTGGGCCCCACTATCACGACTTAGTGCCACATCTGTTGCACCTAGACCTAGTGCCACATCTGCTGCTTCTAGACCCATTGTGTTAAATCTTGATGTGCAGATACCACACACTGATCCTGACATGTTTGTGAGGCCACAGACAAAACAGAAGAAATTAAAGCATATGTGGGGTAATGTGAAGAAGATGGGGATGGCCTTTTCTAAGTGGGCATTATATCACAGTGTTCCTGCAAATGCTGCACAAGGACCTTAGTATAAGGCAATGGTGGATGAGATCAGTGGGGCTTGACATGGGGTGGTTGGGCCAACCCCATATGAGATATATAATGTATATCTCCCATGGCATAAGGTAGACTTGAAGGCCTACATTGATGGTCTTAAGCTGATGTGGAGGCACTATCAGGTGACAGTGATGTGTGATGGTTGGATTGGTCCCACTAGATAGTCTATCATCAATTTTATATTGAATTGTGATGGGAGGACGATGTTCCTCAAGTCTGTTGATGCATCCCGGTTACAAGAAGGATGCAAAATACATATATGGGTTGCTGAAGAGTGTGGTGAAAGAGGTAGGAGTTGAGCACGTGGTGTAGATTGTGACTGATAATGGCTCCAATTTCAAGAAGGCTGGGATGAAGTTGATGAAGAATCCCCGCTATAGGCTCTTCTGGACTCCTTGTGTGGCACATTGTATTGATTTGATGTTGAAAGACATGGGGCAAGTCAAATTTGTGAAGAACGTTGTTTAGCGGGATCAAAATGTGACCACATTCGTAAATAACCATGGATATGTTAAGGAGGAAATGTGGTGGTGACTTGGTGAGGCCTGGGGTCACAAGATTTGCTACAAATTGGATTGCCTTGAAGAGTTTTGAGAAGAAGAAAACCCAATTACGTGCGATGTTTACATCTGAAGAGTGGTTTGATTGGCCCCAATCAGATTCACTACCAGGGAGAGCAGCACGGGCTACTATATCCAATGATCCTTCTGGGAAATCTAAAAGTTGTTGTGAAGCTTCTAGACCCTGTGGTGACAGTCTTGAAGTTGGTAGATCAACAAAGGAAACCAACTTTACCACATATATGGGCTGCAGTGGAGATGATGAAGGAGATGGTTAGGAAAGTATATCCTTAGGGCAACCAAAATTCCTTGATATCATCCAGGAGAGGTGGGAAAGGCAATTGAAACATCCATTGCATTTGGCTCGTGAGTTAAAAGTTATTAAAATTTTCAAGTTATTACTTAAATACTTAATTGTCAATAACTTAATACTTATTATGTAGTTTCTTACCATCTCATTTGTTGGCTTGTTTGATAGTTTATTATTTGAATCCCATGTACCACTACAGTAAAGAACTTGGGATGAGGGCAGATTTGATCCCGATAGTCCATCAAGTAGTGGAAGGGTTGGAACCGGATCTGGCAAAACAAGCATTAATTAATAATGAGGTAAGATTGTGAGTTGTGACTTGTGAGATGACTAGTAGTCTAGTACTTAAAGATAAATACTTGTTTTTTTATACTAAATTTGTAATTATTTATTGCAATTAAAGGCTTTTAGAGATGCTACTGGTAGCTTCGGTCGCTCAGTGGCTATTCATACTAGGGAGAACATCACTCCTGGTTAGTCACTTAGTCTAAGTCTTAGATACTCAATTTGAGTTTTTGACACAATTTATTTTTACTGTTATTAATTTGGCTGGTTATGTTTCTTGCAGCTGAGTGGTGGCTGCAATATGGGTTAGACTCGGAGTACTTGATTAACATTGTAGTTAGAGTGCTCTCCCAGACATCTTCTACCACCGGCTGCGAGCGTAAGTGGAGCACATTTAATCTAATACATTCTAAGAGGCGGAACCGTTTCGGGGTGAAGCGGCTAGAGGATCTTGTATATGTTCACTATAATATGAGGTTGAGAGAGGAGCACATTAAGTTAGGTCAAGAGTGAGGTAATGGGGACATGATTAAGTTGGCTGATATCTTGCCATGGATGATGATGAGGAGGACCCCCTATTTGAGTGGGTCAGAGAGCCACTGTTGGATGCGGCGGGAGGTCGACCCAGTAGTCAAATTGCACAAGAGATGAGAGCTAACGTGGATGAGTTCTTGGCCATAGATGGGAGAGTGGACATCGCCACATCGAGCCTAATCATCCCTTTGTACCACACTCCGGTGCATCCAGTGTCAGTGAGGATAATATTGCGTGGTCATGATGATGATGATGATGTTACTCAACCACTCGCTAGTCAAGCACAGGATGATGACAATGAAGATGATGATGATGATGATGATGATGATGATGATGATGGGGCTTGCTGATCAAGATTTAGCTGAACCACAAGAGAGACCACCACCACCACCACCACTAGAGCCGATAGTGACCCAGTTGAGAGTCAGGGATGGGGAGGGCTTTTGAGGTTCACGGGGGAGACTCAGTTCACCCACGCTACCCAGGATGTCGACCACGATGCAGGTCGTACTTCCATTTACAGCCGGAAGGGGAAAGGGAAAGGGAAGCAACATAGACATGGGTATGAGGATGACACTTCATCGTAAGGGTCTTACCATCCCACTGACACGAATAGCTTGGCAGGTTCCATGGGATCTATAAGTCTATATGAGTCAAGAGGCTCCACAGCTGGATACTAGATACCGACAACAACAGATCCCCACTCGTATTAGAGTGGTATGGAGAGTGTTGCATTCTCTTCTGGGGCTTACAGTAATGCATCTTATGGTTAGGGTTTCCTCAGGATTATGGGAGCCATAGACTAGTAGAATAGACTAGGATGTATTATCCAACGTCTAACGGGAGGACAATATATGTGCACAAGGGTGCAACTTATATGGATGCTAACTTAGGGGCACACACGTTTGTGGAGAAGATCTTCGGCGTGCAACCCCAACCCCAACCCTTTGAGGCTGAATTAGGACTTCCCTATCCGTATTGTGTATTCCCTCATATTGGATATCTTATGCATGTTGACGACCAAACCTATAGAGCTGCAGTTGACGATTACCTCGACAACCATAGGCATCACATGTCATGGGATGTCTATGTCCGTTGGTCAGAGGAGAGGACGTCATAGGCACATTATTACTCAAGTTACAGGATGGATCCATCGAGGCACTCCTCTTGGCATTGACTTAGTGAGTTGTACTTCCCATTTTATTTTTATTGCTAGTTACAATGTATTTGAATTTTGATGTTTCGAGTTTATTTGATGTTTTGAATTGAACTTAGAAGTTAGAAGTCATATATTGAATGTTATGTACTCAAGCATAGTTAAGTTTATTGTGTACTTCTCAGACAACTCTACATTAATGTTATGTACTTTGAATGACATATCTACATTGATTTTTTTTTTTTTAGCAAAATGCATGTGTCAATGTGTTCTTTACACTCTAATTAGCTTAAATGCAGAATCCCCCCAAAATACTCTCTAAAATCTGTCAAAACTTGTACGAAAAAGTCCTCGGTTTCCACCTAAGTTTCCCATTTTCACAAGATCGAACTTTGAGTTTACCTCGAATTTTTTACTATGCCTCTACCTCTACATATTATATCTTTAATTATCAATGACTCAACTATGAGTATTGCCATATAACAAAATTCGGTCAAAGTTTATGATCCTATTTTGGGAACTTTGAAACAAAAAACTAGGGGACCAAAATAAGTCCCAAGTTTTGATCAAAACCGTCGAAATTTCATCTAAACTTGTCAAAACTTGGTTCAACCTAGTTGGACCAGCTGGTTCATGAGGAAGGAAAAAAAAAACCCCCCAAATTCTTGGGAAACACGGGAAATTTCGTGGAAACTTGAGATCTTTTCTTGCAAGTTTCATAGCTTTCAAAAATTTTCAAATTTTTTGTTTCTTTCATGTTTCCCCATATAACATGACAAATACCCCCTCAATCATGACTTCTCTATCCAAATTGCATATTCCCTCAGAGTGGTTATCTTAGGCATGTTGATGACAAGACTTATAAAGTTGTAGTTGTAAATTACCTTGACAATTATAGGCATAAAATGTCATGGGATGTCTATGTTCGTTGGTTGGAGGAGACGATGTTACACGTATAGTACTACTCAGCTCACAGGATGGATCGATCGAGGCACTCCTCTTGGCACTGAGTTGTACTTTCCTTTTATTGTCCGTTACTTTGCATTTGATGTTTTGAAGTTAGAAATTATAATGTTATGTACTTAAGTAGTTAAGTTTATAGTGTACGTCTTGGACAACTCTACATTGATGTTATGTACATTGAATGACATATCTACATTGACTTTTTTAGCAAAATGCATGTGTCAACGTGTTTTTTATACTCCAGTTAGCTTAAATGCAGAGTCCCACCCTAAAATAATTCCTAAAACAAGTCAAAACTTGCACGAAAAAGTCCTAAGTTTCCTCGAAATTTCTCAGTTTCCCACCTAGGTTTCCCATTTTTACCCGGTCAAAACTTGAGTTTCCCTCGAATTTTTGTCCTATGAGTATTGCTGACTGAAAAGGGCCTTAAGGTGATTATGTGAATGTTCAAATTACCTCCATCAAGCTCAAAGGTGGTTTGAATTATTTGCGTTGGTCCCAAGCTGTTCGTGTCTATATCCTTGCTAATTGCTAAAAGTAAAGTTAAATTCACCGAGTATGAACCTCTTGCCGAGACTGATAAATCCTACTCTAGTTGGACCCAAGATGATGCAATCATCAAAATTTGGATGTGGAATAGCATGTAACCAAACATAGCAGCCAATGTTATGTTTTACAAGACTGCCTAGGGGCTGGTCAGAACCAGATCACAGACGGATACCCGTGGTTGTAAACTCGCGCTGTCCCTCCCGGTTGGGGGTGGGGTGCCGTTTCAAACTTTGCCTCCCCTTCCTGTTTTCAGTTCCCTTTTCTTCCCCCCTTTTTTTTGCTCGTTGGTCTGTTGCGTTGCGTAAGAGAATATGGGATGATTTGTAATAAAGCTTTTCACAGGCTAAAAATATGACTTGAATTTATAGTATTTATGAAAAATTATTTTAGTTTCAGCAGGCTGATAAATCTCTGCAGGATTATTATGATTCCTTGAAGGGCACGGTGGAGAAGTTGAATGTTTTTCAACCCCTCACTATAGATATAGAGAAGATTAAGGCGCAATGGAATGAAGTTTTTGTATCTAAATTTCTTGCAGGATTGAACCCTAAACTGAAATCTTTCAAAGGACATCTCCTAGCTGGTGAGCATGTCCCCAACCATAGTGAAGCATATTCTAGACTTCAACGGATTGCCTTGCCTGAAAATAGTTCTAAAGGAGAAAGTTCTGCCTTTACTACTTCTTGTGGAAAGGGCCGTTGTCGTGGCTCAGGGGGAGTTAGTAGATCTTCTGGAGGTTGTGGTGTTCTGTAGTCTAATAAGGCCTCTCGCTTATGTACTCATTGTGCTACAACTAGGAATTTGGTAGAAGCTTATGGGGCCAAGCATGGAAAGCCAAAATGGGCCGAGGAACTTGCCAATGATGTTGTATCTGATTTTGGTACTAAAACAATAACGACTGAAGATAATGTTTTTGGATCTTCTTTGGGGAACTGTCTAAGACTATACGAGATGATGTACGCTAAATCCTTTGCCGTCTACAAAATATTGAGACCATTGGTTCCACATCCATTGGTACTTCTGCTGCCACTCTCTCTCATGGAGGTATCGCAACACTTCTCCCTTCTACATCCCCTTGGATCATCAATTTAGGGACTTCTTCCCACATGACTGGTAAGTCATCTCTTTTTAGTTCTTTTTCTAAATCTATTACTAAGAATTCTGTTGTTATAGTTAATTGGACTTCCACACCTATTTTAGGCTCTGAAAGTGCTTCTCTGACACCTTCCCTTAATTTGTCATCAGTACTCCATGTTGCTAACTATCCTTTTAATTTTTCATCTGTTAGCCAGTTAACTAAAGCCTTGAATTGTTCTGTAACTTTTACTCCAAATTCTTGTGTTTTCGAGGATTTTCACACGAGGAAGACAATTGGTGGAGGGTGTGAAAGGAACGAACTCTACCATCTAGACTATGCTGCCCCAATTGCAGCTCCCTTTGATGATGACGTAGATGCTCTCTAGTGGCATTGTCGTCTAGGCCATCTTTCCTTAGTTGGGCTAAATTTTTTTATTTTCGTCTTTTAAGTCTATGTCTAGGTTAAATTGCAAGATGTGTGAGTTGGGGAAGCATCATTGTGGCACCCTATCCTCCACACTCTGTCCCTCGTGGTGAGTTTTTGTTTTCTCTAGTTCATTCTGATACTTGGGGTCCTTACAAAGTTAGTAACAAGCATGGTTTTTGGTATTTTGTCACTTTTGTGGATTATTCTTCTCATCTGACATGGTTATATCTTTTAAAGGATCAGATTGAGTTCTTTCCTATATTCAAAAATTTTATTCATGAAATAAAGACTCAATTTTCTCTTCCTGTCAAAATCTTTAGATCTTATAATGCTTTAGAATATGTGCAAAATGATATCTAACTTTTCTTATTCTCTTGGGATGATTCATCAAACCAGTTGTTCATTCACTCCTCAACAAAATGGGGTGGCTGAATGCAAGAATCGTCACCTTTTGGAGGTTGTAAGAGGTCTCTTAATTCAGGTGAATGTACCCAAGAGTCGCTGGGATGAGGCTGTTTTGACTGTAGGAGCTTTGATTAATCAAATGCCTATGGCTTTACTTTCAGACAATCTCTGTTTTCAATTGTTTTTCTGAATATTGTGGATAAACTCTCCCTAGTCTGTTAAATGTATCTTTCTTGGGTACTCCCGTACTCAAAAAGGTTTTCGATGCTATGATCCTATTCATCGGAAACAGTTTGTGAGTGCTGATGTGACCTTTTTTTAAAATACCCCTTATTACTCTAGTCCATCTGTGTCTAATAAAAACCTTATTTTGAATGATGCTCCTCCCATTTCATCTTTGGTTCCTTCAAGCGTTCGTGCCCCTTTACATGTTTATCAATGGAGGCGTAAGTTGGTGAAGCGTATTATGAATAATATAGTTACTCATGCTGATGTTGGCAGTTCTCCTCCAAAGGAGGTTAAGGCTAGTCCCACAGAAGTTCCATCTTCATTCTCTCCACTAACATATTTTTCTAATGGAGATCCTACTCTGACTTTGGATGACTTACCAACTGCCTGGAGGAAAGGTACATGTCCTTGTACTTTACGTTCTAACATTGTTTATCCTATTTCTAATTATGTATATGTTTCTCACCTACCCCCCAACTTTCGTCATCTTGCCATTTTCCTATCTGCCATTCATGTTCCAACCGATCATGATGAGGCCCTTAAAATCCTGGCTGGAAAGCCACCATAGATGTGGAAATGGATGCTTTACAGTCTTGTCATACATGGTCTTTGAATGACTTAACCCCTAGAAAAGATGTGGTCTATCGTCAGTGGGTGTATACTGTTAAGTATCATTCTGATGTTACTGTTGAACGGCTCAAGGCTCACTTGGTGGCCAAGGGCTATGCACAAACATATGGTTTGGACTATTGTGAAATTTTTCTCCAGTGGCTAAACTCAATTTAGTTTGTGTGTTGATTTCTTTAGCTGTGAATTATGATTGGCCTCTCCTTCAACTTGATATAAAAAATGCCCTTTTGTATAATGATCTCAATGAAGAGGATCATATGGAGCGACCTCCAGGGTATGTTGCTCGGGGGGAGCACAATGCTCGTGTTTGTAAGCTCCATAAAGCAATATATGGACTCAAATAGTCTCCATGGGCTTGGTTTGACAAGTTTAGCAAGACTATAGAAACTTTTGGATTTCTAGTGCCATTCTTACCCGTTCTACTTTTGTTAGATGACAGGATGGCAATGTTGTCATTATGGTAGTTTAAGTTGATGTATTATTCTTTCAGGCAGTGATGTAGGGGCTATTAGCACAGTCAAGGCACACTTACAAAAATATTTCCAGAGCAAAGACTTGGGTAATTTACAACATTTCCTAGGAATTGAGGTAATTCGCGGTAAGAAAAGAGTTAAATTGTCACAAAGGAAATATTGGATCTTTTGACAAAAACTGGCATGCTTGCCTCTAAACCTACCGACATTCCCATGGATCCTCATTTAAAGTTGGGGCTGGATGATGGTGACTTGTTGGATGATGTCCATCGTCACAGGTTCCTTATTGGAAAGCTTACTTATCTCATGGTTACTCGTCTTGATATTTCCTATTCTATAGGTGTGTTGAGTCAGTTTATGCAGTCTTATCTTAAGAGTGCGCTTGTTAAAGGGCTTATTTATTGGTCACATTGGACTACGGATTTGGTTGTCTTTTCTAATGCAGATTAGGCAGGATCTGCAGCTGATCACCGGTCTATTACAGGTTATTGTACCTTCCTCAACCAAAATCTTGTGACTTGGAGGAGTAAGAAGCAATCTACTGTTGCCCGGTCTAGCGCTGAAGCTGAATATAGAGCTATGACCCACACAACTGCCAAATTAATGTGGCTTTGTTCCTTGTTGGAGGAGATGGGGTTTCCAATCTCTGCCCTTATGAAGATGTTCTGTGATAATCAAGCTGCTTCTTATATTGCCAGCAACTAGCGTTCCATGAGAGGATGAAGTGTATAGAGGTGCCCTGTCACTTTGTTCATGATGTAGTCAAGAAGAGTATTCTCGAGACTCCCTTTGTGGGTTCTGCCGATCACCTAGCTGACTTGTTCACTAAGGCTCTCTTCAGACCTAGTTTTAAGTTTATCTGTTGTAAGCTAGGCATTGGAGACTTGTATGCTCCAGCTTGAAGGGGAGTGTTGAGAGTTGTGTATAGTTAGTGTGCAAGCTCCAAGGCTGCTGCCTTGATGCACAAACCTTGGAGCACATGCTACAGTAGTTTCTATTTTGGTGTGTTACATACGTGTCTATTTTTGGTGGAGGACTCCTGGTGCACAAGGTTTAGGAGAGTTATATACATAGTTTCTATTTTCACTTTTTCAGAACTTTCCTTTGCTGTACTTTCATTTTTGGACAGATTTTTAGGAGTTAGAAGATGAGAAGATTCTGTCCATAAGTAGTACATTTTATTCCTTTTTCAGAGGACAAGTTTTTTGTCTCTCAAGTTGTATTATGGCACTTAAAATCTATAAATGAAGACAGCCTGCAATTCTAGGAATTTTAACCAGAATCGCAGGTTCTTGCTGCTGGTTCTTCTCCCATCTTTTTCTTCTTCTTCTCACCTGTTCTCTTCATTGATTCAGCTATACTGTTTAGGTTCTCAAGAGCTTGATTTATAACACATATATTAAGAGATTCATTTTGACCTTTCAACAACAAATTTTAAGAAACCCCTTTTATGGTTGTTTAGTTGTTATTGAGTTCTTATCAAGCATATGTAACAATGCTAAAGAAAGACAAAAATGCATTACTGAGAAAGCATGTATACTGAAGACTAGAATCTGAATATTACTCAATCAAAATATTGTGCAGTTTTGGGGGGTATATCTAGATTTAGATATATATATGTACATATATCTGTATGTATATTTATAGGTATATATATAGAGGAGTGAGAGAGAGAGAGAGAGAGAGAGAGAGAGAGAGAGAGAGAGAGAGAGAAAGATATTTTTCTCTAGAAATTTTAAACATTTAACAAACAACAACCAATAGAAAGATAGTTTTCTCTAGAAAAAGAAAAATTCAGAAGTGAGGCATCAATAGCAGGACATTCCTTAAGACATATACAGGGTAAAATATAAAAGTTATACAGACATGTTTGTATTGGTAATAGAACGTCACTTTCATAATCTTTATATGCAAGATAGTCAACACGCATACTGCAAAGTAGTGACCTAAGTATACTAGTGTTAGTTTTACCTCCAATTCAAATACAGAGGTACTTCAAATAAGACATCAGTAGCAGGACATTCCTTAAACATATACAACCATACAAGGTAAAAAATAAAAGCTGTACAGACATGTTTGTAATGGTAATAGGAATCACTTTTGCAATTTGTATATGCAAGATATTCAACATGCATATTGCATGGTAGTGGTCTATGTAGAGTAATATCTATTGATCTCCTATTCAAGTACAAAGGTACTTTTACTTATTGTACATGCTCTATCACAAGTATGTCATCTCTCAATCCATAGCCTGATTTCCCAACATACCTTGAAAAGAATTATATCCGGTGCACTTTCATACCGGTGAGATGAGCGGACTGAATAATCCTTGTGTGTGTCACCTGTGAGCATCCATTCCTCAGCAATCGAAACCGAGGGGAGCCGTTCTTGCCCATCTGCAGAATATATTGGAAGGCGATCTTCCTGTATACCAGCCATTGCCTCCCAAGCAACTCTTTCAGATGGTGTTAATCCTGAGCTTTTTCTCTTTCTGTAAACTTCTTTTGGGGCTGCCTTGTTTCCATTGTCACGTGCAGTCCAAGAGAAAGCTCTCCGAGCCTCTTTTTGCAAGTTACTGAGGCTGTTGCTAAAATTGGACCTAGACGGCAGGCCTATTTTTGCTTTCTGCTTTGGTCTTGGACCTGACACAGTTATCCGTTGTTCCCTTGAAGAAGAGCTAGCACTGACTACAATAGCTTTAGCAGCATAAGTAAGAATTAAGTTGTTGTCTCTCAGCGAAGGGAATTCTTTCAAGATCTGCCACCACCCCAGAAAACAAAGAATGCAAGGATAGTCATGGATGTGGATAACAGCTAGAAAGGAAAGTAATAATGCTTAGGTGTACATAAAGATAATTATTTTCATTTCTTTGTAGGTGAGGTCAGAAAAGGTGACTGATGGCCTAGGCTATCACTATGTTTTCTCTAGTAAACTAGTAAGTGAAAAAGGGAAAGGAATTTGGCTGTGGTGAAGAGGGCCTAAGTCAGCTAATGATCTGAAAGGTCCTTAAAATTAGTAGGAATAATACCAGAGCTGCAGATTCCAGTTGTTTCCTCATGAGAAGAACTTCCAGAATCAGATGCGGGTGTTCATGCAGAGAAGAACATCGTTGTTGCCATGGCAATGGCAAGGCAGCTAAAACGCGAAGGCCCAAGGCCCAAGATTGAAGACGGGATAACTCAATATCAGAAAGATTTCCACCCCACCGCTTCAAGAAAAAGTGAACCTTCACAAAACAAAAGAAACAATATTACAGAAAGACCATGATATTCATAAATTGACTCAACATCTAAGTCGGGGAAAAAAAGGATACCAGAAGTTGCTTTGACCGCAAGTTTGGCAACAGCTGCATTGCACCCATTGCAACCGGTAGAGCATCATCAGGGTCACGTAGAGAAGCAAGAAATCGTGAAGCTTCCGCGGGACCTCCACCATTAAGAGGGTCGGCAGTGAGAAGCTTCACAAGTTGTCTTCCTTGGAGTTCTCTTCGCAGATCTATAGATAAGTTTGCACTTTCAGCTACTTCTAAAGCAGCAGAAACAGCTCCTTTGCCAGCTAGCCTAAGTGCCAGACCTTCAGGATCTTCTTTACATTCAGCTTCTACCTGATAAAATGCATGCCCATTATTCTTTCTTTATATATATATATATATATCTTTTTTTTTTTTGGGTGGGGGGTTGGGATGGGGTGGAAGGGGGGGGGGGGGGGCAGACTTGAGAAACAATTGTTCACCTCTTACATTAAACATAAAATGAGAATGAAAACTTGAAGTACATGTCAGCAGCATTTCAGTGTAGCAAACATGGTGCAATATAGTTCTTATTAAATTAAAAAAGGAGAGAAAAATAAGGACCTCTTGCCAGCTATTATAATGGTCATCTGCAGCTAAAATATGGCTATACTTCAGCAAAGCTTGCCTCTTCTGCATGACCTGATAAATACAATGAAGAACATCAGTAAGGCAATCAAAAAACTCAGTCAATGAAAATATGGCGACAACAGAAGTAACAACTAGTACTGCACAAGCATCAGTTTGACAATATCATGCTAAAAAGTTATGAGCATTGGGAATATTTAACTCTCTATGCAAGATGATGATTATCTGTGACGCAGAGAAAAGAATGTATTGGTGTAGGAGAAAGAAACAGGCCCCTACTTGAGGCCCAGTGAATTTAGTTATAATAAGCACACTTAAGCTCACACTTAGGTCCATATTCTGGTTATAAGTTAAGCCCATCACAGGACATCACTTAAGCCAAATATAGGCCATGGTCAGTACTAGTTTTAAGGCCCATATCCTGTCCCCCAGTAGGCCATCCGCTGGAGAGTTTTTGGAAATCTTGTGGTCCCATCTGGGAAATGGTTATTCTTATAGTTCCTTTCCTTTTTGGTTGTAGGCACTAGAAGTTTCTGTTTTGACTGTAGGCTACTTGGTAGCCAAAGGCATCTATTTAATTTGCTTGCAGTTTCTGTTTATGATTGCAGGAAACATTCCCACAATTTTGATAACCAATGTGATCTTTTCTCATGAAGAGACAGCTTGTATGGTGTGAAATAGCAGCAAGCCATAAAACAAAGGTGGGGAATCCTTGGAATGGTGGGTGGTGAAACCAGACCAACTAGAATCCCTTCTTTCTCTCCTTCCAATTATCCTTACTGTATTTTCTACACCACACAAGTAGATTATACTGTGGGAGGTCCTTTACTGTTATTAGGGATCAAGGATTGAAATTTGAGGAGTTTTACATCTGGCGGCTTAGCATATTTCAAGTTCCTCAGAGCAATCTTATGTTGTCTGGTCCATCACAATTTAATGCTACTATTTGGTTTCTAGTAAGTAATCAATGCTGCATTTTTAACTTCCTATTTTCTGTTATGTCCTTTTGTTTCTTAAAGCTTGAATTGTTCTGTTTCTGTCAAGTGATTATCATGTTATCTTAATCAAACTTTACTAACTTGTCACAAGGATCCATAAACAAGCATATTTCTCATCTTTTGTGGAGCTGAAGCAAATATGAACTGAAGTAGATACCTCATTCTTAATTGGATCATTTTCAGGCAAGTGACAGCTGCACATTAATAGAACATCCATAGAAGCATCTAGTTCCCATCTGTGTAGATACCTGCAACAGAAATTCATAAGCTTAGCAGTACAAAGAGTACAGAAAGCAGGGATTTTCCAAGATTTTGCAAACTACTGTTACTAGATGACTACAGAGAGAGATGACAAAGAAGAATACAAATAAAGGGAATGTATGAGCTACTCCCACTACAAACCAGAAAGCTCAAAACTATTTGCTTCCTGGTTTGTTACCTCTGGTAGAGACTATATAGTGAGGGGTTGAAAAACATTAAACTCCTGCATCATGCCCTCCAAGGAATCGTAATAATTCTACAGAGATTTCTCAGCCTGCTGAAACTGAAATAATTTTTCATAAATACTATAAATCCAAGTCATATTTTTAGCCTGTGAAGAGCTTTCTTACAACTCATCCCATATTCTCTTGGCAGTCTTGTGGAACATAACATTGGCTGCTATGTTTGGTTCCATGCTATTCCACATCCAAATTTTGATGATTGCATCATCTTGGGTCCAACTAGAGTAGGATTTATCAGTCTCGGCGAGAGGTTCAGACTTAGTGAATTTAAATTTACTTTCAGCAACTTGCAAGGATATAGACACGAACAGCTTGGGACCAATGCAAATAATTCAAACCACCTTTGAGCTTGATGGAGGTAATTTAAACATTCACATGATTACCTTGAGGCCCTTTTCAGTCAGCAGTACTCATAGTTGAGTCATTGATAATTAAAGATATAATATGTAGAGGTAGAGCCGTAGAGTGTACTCCCCATTGCTTGGATGCTGTTTGCTTTGTTTGTTAAGGATGTCCACATCATGACTGGGTCTGGATACAAAACTGGTGGTCCTGGAGAAGCTACAGCAAACAGCTTGGGTAGTACCTACCCTATTATGGATCCATTTGATAACCGCAATACTCGAATATCTCTTGTGAAGTTGGGCAACACCAACTACACGGATCAGGCTTATTTTGAGAAGTTATCCCCGCTAAGTATGGGGAAGTTAGGATACATCACTGGTTTTATCAAAACCCCAGTGACAATTTACCAAACATATCTTAAATAAGACTGAGAACTCCACATATCGTAAGTGCACAGCAGAGGCTAAGGAGTAAGGAAAGGGAAGAAGAGAACCAGGATTGAAAAAGAAGAACAAGAAGAGTGTGTTAGGTCTTCAACTCCCGCTTCACATGCTAGTAACTTATACAGGAAAGAAATAGAATTGCAACTATGTCTTTGCAAGAAATAATATCCTCCCACAAACATATGTCCCACAAGATATTTCAACGTTTCCTTCATTTTTCTCTTCCTTTGCTTTTATTTTTTTGCACAAGGCACGAACTATAGTCAGACTTAACGAGGATTCCAACCTTCCCTCTGCAGATTGTCTAGCATTTATGGCCATAGTAGAAGATCTTGCTCTCGACAGAGATCTCGCCACCTTGAAAAAGAGAGATCTCGACCATCTTGGTGAGATCTCGGTCGAGATATACAACTTTTTGGCGTCAACTTAGTGGCCCATCTCTGTCGCCACGATTGGATAGAAACTTGGTATTTAGCTTATTTAAGGCCTTTTGAACACGTTGGTGGCCTTGGATTTGTTAGAAACAACCCTATGTCTGATTTTTAAGTCTACCCATAGTGTGAAACCGAAATGTAGTAGGATTAGGGAATGCAATGTTATACAACATGTAATATAGAACCTTTAAGGCATAATGAAAAGCAAGTATATCAAATGCATCAACTAACTTAAATGTTATCAAAATTCCATCCATATGAGTATCACAATCTAATTTTTAAGAATAAAATAATTATACAACCATTAGAAGTTCTATATAAGTCATTAAATCATAAATTCATAAGAAAAGTAGAGAATGATTGATCTTCCTTGTTGTAGATGTGCTAAGAGTAGTTGCAAGTGAAAATTCAGCCAAATTCCACAAAAAAATGTAAAAATTGAGAGTTCTAGCGAGATCCAGGGCGAGATATGGCAAGATCTCGAGCGAGATATCCCAACTCACTGCTCTCGCCCTCCATCTCGTCTCGCCAAGCTGAAAAAACGAGATATCTCGCGAGACCTCGGCGAGATCTCGCAAGATCTCCCACCATGTTTATGGCACCATGATATGGGTTGGTGGCAGATCTCACACATGAGACCCTGGCTGTTGCACACCACGGGCTGACAAATGAATAAATGAACAAAAGATCCTTCCCTACTAGGCGATGATGCATTAAATAAACTACTGCACAACATAGGGGAATTATTCAGTGTAACAATAACGAATTTTTTCACTGAAATTTACATACTTGAGAGCGAGTCTAGCAGCCAGCTGTTTGTCTTTTAGCCGCAAACAATACTGCCAACTAGAATTATACACACCATAACCTTGCAAATGTGCAGAGACTGAGACGCTCTCCTCCCCACGTTCAATGAGTAATTGAAGTAAACTATCAGAGGCCCCATTACGTAAGCAGCGATCAGAAAGAGCAAGAGCATCCATCAATTTTCCTTCATTGACCAGTCTGTCAAAAAAGACCATAACACCATTAAAACCTCTTAATTGAACATAAAAAATTGCAAAACAGCCTGAGTAAAACTCAGATTGATTAGGGTCCCGGAGGTTGAAACAGGCAGGAAATGTATTAATTCCAAAATTCATTGGTCTTCCCTATGGCATGGGGAAGCCACCCAATGATTGAGCAATAGTATTATAGTATCTTACTCATGACATACACTAGTAAAGAGCTCGGATTTTTTACACTCACTGATGTTTCTTTTTTTTTCTGAGATTCAGAAGGATTCACAAAAACGAAATGAATTGCTTTGCCTCGACAAATATATTCCTCCCAACATCCAAAAAGGAGGAGACAGGGATTGTCCAGCAATGCAATGGACACTCATTAGTTTCCCTACTGCAACCAGGGAAATAGGAAATTATTCCGATGATCAGGAGTAAAGGGAAGAGGTCTTTTCTGTGACTCACAACAAAAGAGATAAGGGTCTGGGCCATCACAGAACATGTAGATTGCTCCTCCAACTAACCAGGAAAGGAGGATGATAGTCATGATTCATGCTGTTCAGTCAACTCACCGGGACCCACAACTGTCAACAAACCTATTAAGATTACAGTGACTACATTGTATTCCCGGAGGATTTTGAGTATGCCACAAAAATATGACTAGTGAGGGTTTGCTTGTTAGATCAATAATACCAGAGAAGGTACTAATTTACTTGTAGTGTGTCATAATTTCACAAACATCTCCTTCAGAAGAATTTACAGGATTCTCAGCAACAAAATGAAGGCTGCTTCATGGATTATCAGAGCCATTGTTGACCCCTTGAATCATAACCATCTTAAATATTTCTATTAATTTTGAAATAATCATATGCTGGACATTAATGTTATATTAAAAATATTGCATGAACATTAAGATGGAAAATGCTGGATGGAGTCATCAAATTATGCTAGTAATACTGCAACGGTCTTGTTGTCTTGTCCATAGCATAATATAATGGTCCACTACCATTTTGTGCTCAAATATTATATTAGTCCACTCTATTTGTAGGATCTTGTTAACTGATGAAATCAGCAGATTATGTTTCACTTAATTTCTGAGCCACGCTTGTCAAAGTTTACCTTTGTACAATTCCATCAAATGTGGTGGCTTTGTTGTTGATGAGGCTGACATCATTGTGGGTGGTATTGTTCTAAGAAGGAGGATGAACATTTATGCTTTTATTAATAACATTTTTATGTAGTGTCTTGACTCAATTTCCAACCAAGGTTAAACAAGTTCCACTAACATCAATGGAGCTTATATAGGCTTTAGGTCAAAATTGACAAAAAAATTGGTCAAAACATGTCCAATTGGGTCAAAAGCATGGAAAATTTTATAAGTATCCATATCAAGGTTGTCAAGGTGGCAAGGCGACCAAAGCGATTGGGGCTCCGCCTAGGCGAATAGGCGACAAAGCGGGCAAGGAGGCAATAAGGAAACCAAAGCGGTCGGGTCAAAATTTTTCAATACAAATATTTTTTAATATAACTACTTTCTATAATAAGCTAAACGAACATTCAATAGTCACATTCATCCAAAAAAGAAAGCATTCAAGAATCATACTTATGAAATAATCCAAAAAAAAATACAAACATAAGTTCATCTCATTAAGCATCATAACAGTGAATATGTACTAACAGGACCAACATGATAAATTAATAGATCTTATTATTCCGATTTCCAAGTCACTGCCCATTTAATGATTCATTAGTTCTCGATGTTGAGTATGGCTCATGCTTCACGTTCTGTTGCCGATGGACACGGCGGGCCTCAGAGTTCCTTTGCAATTTGGGCCTTGATTCCGAAATGACTAAGCTATTAAAAATTTATATACTACTTTGTAGAATAAATTTTGATTAAAAAAAAAAAAAAAGAAGTTAAAAGAAAAAAGTATTATGCACAAAATGTAAAAAAAGCGGTTGATTTAGCATCTAGGTGGCAATGGGACATAGAAGGCGAACAAAGCGATAGCGCTTAGGCAAAAAAGCGGCAACAACATAGCGTATCAATTATATGGTTTAAAACAAGGCGGTTGAAAAACTGCCTTGCCGCCTAGGCGGACGATTTGGCAACACTGATCCATATATCAACTCAAATCATTTTGGATCCAAGATCTCTCAATGGTCTTGATAGGTTTCGATCAAGGTCTCATTCCACAGCTACCAATCACAAATTAGTTGAAAAAAATTCACAGTGACTAGCGAGATTCTCTAGGCATAGGATTCCCATCTCTACACAGAGATTATTTTGATGAAATGAGGCCCAACAATTAATGATTAATGCATCATTGCATTTCAAAAAGCAAACCATCCAGCGTGTTTCATCTCATATCCCCATTCTATTTCCTCCAACACAATTGTTATTAAAAATTTTACATAACATCTAACCTTTTTCTAGAATTGTTCACGTTTGAGAATTGTGCATGGTCCAAGGCTGCTGCCTTGGTTTACTAGCCTTGGACAGCCTTGGTTTGCTCATGAGTTGCCTACTTTTCTTTTCTTGGAAAAGGTTCCTTAGTGATCAAGGTTTAGGAGAATTAGAAAGTGTAGTTTCTATATTCAGCATAGTTTCTATTTTCAAGTTCTTTCTAATTTCATATACTTTCCTTCTTGGTTCTCTCTATAAAGGATAGATTCATGAGTCCGTGAGATGCATTTTTCTTTCCTTTTTTAGAGGGCAAGATTGGCTTGCTTCTCAAGTTGTAATCTAAACTTTTGAGTTCTATAAATAAGAGGCTACGATTCTAGGAGTCCTTTGCTAGAATCACAGGCCCTTGCTGCTCTGATTTTTCCTCATCTTCTCTTCCTTTCTTCTTCTCTTCATCTTCTCTGTTCTCTTCATTAGTTCAGCTACTGTTTAGATTAATGAAGGCTTGATTTCTATCAGTTCAAATCATTACGGTGCCTTTTCTGGATGATTTTTACTCTGACTTTAGATGACCTAGTAATAGTATAGCAGTATTGTTGACCAAACAAACGTTTCAACTAAGTGCAGATTACCAAAGCTTTACCATGCCAAGCAAAAAGTCTGCATCAACTGCACACTGATATATAACTTTTGTAGCATGAAAGAGCATATAGTACAATTAGCATTTGACATTTCATAGTGGACTAGCTATTCCAGGACATATTGTTCTAACCTACACATTACACTACATAGTACCAACATAAGCAGTAGATAAAGAAAACAGGATGATAATCATGGAACAAATTTTGGTCAAAACCTGGCAAAATTTATGGTTAACAATGTAGGATATGAATTCTATCTTTTTGAACTCTGTATTTGTTGTTAACTAATTACATCTATAAACTAGTAGGGATATGAATTCTATATTTTCAATGACTCTTTATAAAAAATAGCTAATTCATTATGTTTAAAACCCTTTAAATACAATGTATACAAAAAAATTGACCCAAAAAGTTTTTTATACGAAAAATCAGGTGAAAAAAACACCTGAAATGGAGCTGAAACCAGCGGTAAGAAATTCCAGGGAAAATTCCCTGGTTTCAGCCAGGTTTCCCAAAACTTAGGTCAGATCTAGTTTCTGGCTGGCTGAAACAGGCCTCGAAACTGAGATTCTGAACCTTGTCATTAATCTGCAAGCGTTAAAGTGGCAGAATATAAAGACAATTAAAAACAATGTAATACCTTTCTACAGCTTTTTCATAGGGCCCCTCATTCTCCCAATCAAAAGAGAGGAAAACTGTTGAATCAGATTTGGCATGCTCAGTCTCCGTGAAATCCTGCCAAGACTCAGAAGCCGCATTGCCTTTAAACTCCAGCCCCATTGTAGAAGTGTTACTGCTAACAATGTCATCAGATTCTGACTCGGTATCACTTCCAAGTTCACGTAATCGCTTAAAAGAAGTCTTTATCTCAGGCCTCGTGTTGCCATCTTCAGTAGTTCGCACAGCTGTCATAGCAGACTCAGATACTCTATGAAGATTTGTCTGCATTTGTATCCATCGATTCAACGTTGGGAACCTGTTCAACAAATCAATGAATGAAACTAGACAAACAACATGTCGAGGGTTTCCAGGTGTGACAGTTAAGGTCAATCTGTACCCATGAGTCTCCGACACTACAAATACATTTGTTCCAGTAATCCAGGCTGAACGGCTACTCCTATTCTGAAGATGCTCTAAAAAACACCCTAAAACAACTAGAGATCCCAACAATACTCGACAGTAATGTTGATTTTCCTCTTTCCTGAAGACAAACAGAGGTCTATAGACTAGAATCTTGGAGGTTCCCTAATAGAACAGGCTAGCTGAATAATCCTGAAACAGTCAACAAGACCTAATTCTGCTGTGAACTTGACTGCTCACAAGGTAACCAATTGGGCCACCACCACAGTAATGGGGCAATGTCCATTGCACATCAGGTTTGGGATCCTGCTTCCCATATAACAAAAATAAAAATGCATTCAATATTCTAGGTAAGTAGTACTTCATTACTTTTACCTCTCTGATTGATCCAAAGCAAACTCATAGAACATTCGGTCAGCATCATGTGCATGCACCGATCCACCATTCAAGGAACTAGATACACATGAATCATTTCCACTGTACAACATGCTACTGCCAAAAACACATGCTAAAACAGCCCTCACAGGAGACAACTTAGCCAAATGTCTCACTATATCAAGTTGCAAAGGATAAAGAGCATTTCCAGGCGAAACTGATGAAGGGACGTATGAACTAGGCTTTGCTTCTTTAGAAGAGTGAAAAAATGCTTTATTTTGCAGGCTCGAGTTTGAATAGGTAGGAAGCACAGGGATGCATGCCCAACCATGACCAGATCGTGGAGGATAAACTGGAGGCACACATGCTGATATAACTTCATGCACAAAATCAGCACCCATTATATCTGCTACCTTCCCAGCTGCATCAGTGCTGCCTCGTTCAAACACCAGCCGAGTTAAAAGCTGAAAAATGATCATTAGGCCATCTGGTAAATACATACGCCTAGCAAATACTTATGTAACAAATGCAGCCATACACACAAGAAGGATAAGGAAATATGATTATAGCAGTACTAAAGAAATTACACATATAAAAGACATAGTCATGATTTCCACAATCAACATGCTGTCAGGAATTACCATGTTCATCATCCACAGGGCCACATCAGTATCAGATACCAAACATCTCACATCCTTCTTCCATAGCCAAAGAGAGACTTATTTGGAAATGCATGCTAAAACTCATTTATACCAAAATGTACCAAAAATATATTAATATCAGAGATGCTACCTCGACTGATATAATATCTTTCAACCACAGTAAATAAACACCCAAAGTAAAACGAGCCAATTTGGTGCTTGATGTACATCGTGGGACCTTGATGACAAGGAAGGGAAAGGGATAGTTGGTCCATTTGTTTGCTTGATGGACCAGGAGGTGAGTTTCATAATTGGCTGCTTTAAAGCCATTGATATTGGATGTTAACATAGTTCAGGGGAAAACCTTCCCCAAGAGCACTAGGCAACTGGGAAAAAGGGCAGACTGGGGGACTGGTGTGGGGAGGGGGCTGAGTGGTGGTGGCACCACCCAATGGGAGGACGGAAATGAAATAGACTTCCCATAAAAGTGCTTTTCAGAGGTTGTAGCATTCTTATATTTGAACCTCTTTCACTTGCTTTATTTCCTTTGCGCTCATTCTCTATAATTACAAGCAGAAAAACATTAACAAGTTACGTTCAACTAACAGAGAAGAAAAAATATCTTCCTTGACATCTCAGCAACACAACACCACCACTGTCCCTCCCCTCGAAATAGTGGCCTGTTTCAGTAATATAAGTTTTGACAATCGAACAAAAGGTGAAGGTTAGCTAACAAATGTCCATCTCTCAAAACTAAAAAATCTATGTATTACACTTTCTATTCCCCCTCGTTCATGTTTCTATGCATTTTAGTGTGCTGAACTCCTTAATCAAAGATAATAACAGTAAGGAAAGAAAGCACCTCAAATTGCATAAAATTATAAAAGTATCTGTCCAACAAACAAAGCATCAGCACAGGCAAAGTGGGCCAAGGCAGCAAGCGCGTGACCTAGGCTAGGGTGCCCCTGGGTGTGTTGGGAACCGGGGGGGTGAATTTGGATAGCTTGTATTTCACTAAATTATCTTCCGAGAAGGAGAAAGAAAGTATCAAATTATTGATACATGCTCATTCTAGAAATTTCCATACATCCCAAAATCTCTGAGAAGGCAATTGCTAAAATAAGCAATTTGGTGTAGCCATAAGCTCTCAATTTACAACACACTTATTTATATGTTGGCTTCCTCACATTAGGTCAGCACTAATGTATTATATGATATAGTATTGATAAATCATGGTTCAAGATGCTGATCTCAAGGCCCATCTTACCAACTCAGAAAAGAGAGTTGGCTTGAGATCTCATCGAGTTGATGGAGTTTTTTTCTCTTTACTCAAGGCTCTAACTTGAGGGGCAATAGGGGTCATCTGAGGCTGAAACTTCCTGTCCAACCTATTTCATCTGTTCTGAATGCACAGGTGACCTCAAATTTATGAACATAATAGTGTAAACGTGAGTTGCAGTTCAGATGAAACCACAATGTTGAAGAAAAAACTTAAGATGACCTACTGGACACATCATATACTCAGACATTAATGCTCAAGTTCAAAATTTAAACAAAAATACATTACACTTGGTCACAGTTCAAACGATAACCTAATCATCAAAGTAACCACCTCGAGAATCGAGAGTTCAGACTCGATGCACTAAGAACATTGTCTTTTCTCACGCATCATCTAGTCTTGCTAAACAGAAAAAGAGAGATGTATCATTAGATCTCAGCGAAATCTCAAGAGTTCCCCTTATCTTCTTACGACAAAAACAATAGATAGTACTGATGTATAGGTTGCCCAGGTGGGGTCCATGTCAACTGGTCAACACCTTGGATTGCCCTGACAGTGATGGTCACAATTACAGTAATATTTCATGCAATGAACAACAAAGTTTTAGCTCGCCATGTTTGCATCTGGAAGTTCTAAAAATGTTCTCAGATTAAAAACCGAGAAGAGATAAGAAAAATGAGCAAGAGTAAACTAGAAGATGTTCCACATAACACTAGTTAAAGTTATAATATATCCTCAATCAAAATTAATCAGAAAACTTTTAGCACCCCAAAAGAAACAGCTGCTTCCCCACAAATGATAAGTTTGTGATCAGAAATTCCAAAGTGCAGGGGGAAAAGAAGTCTACTGGAAAATCCATAAGTCCATACAATCAACATAATAATGATAAAAACTTACCTCTTTAGGCCATTCATAAACAAGCGAGAAGAAGTTGAAATCATGAGTTGTGTCAATCCCATCAACTATCTCACCAATTGTTGCAATGTAGAGAATAAATGCTGAAAGATATGTAACCGGCTTGGAACTTAGGGGACCAAAGAATCGTTTTCCAGTATCTTTCATATCATAAGAAACAGAGTGCACACTAGTTTCTCCAGCTGCAGACCTAGAGGATTTTGGTTTGGTTGCTTTTAGTCCAAGCCCAAATACACCATCTCGGTCAAGAACTGAAATGAGATTCTGATCAGCATTGGGGATTTCTCCTTTAACGAAATTTGTATCCATGTCCTCATCAGCAAGAGCTCTTGCAAGGTTATGAAGTTTCCCTGAGATTTTAGACAGGGATACCATAAATCTTGGAAAAATTAGGCATCAGCAAAAATTAGCTCTCGACATAAATAAAAAATGAAAAAAATAAAAGTGTCTATATACTTTGAGGTTTGGAATGCTAGATTTGGAATGCCATCTACTTTGAGGTTTCTTCTAGATTGGTAGCTATCCCCCACCCCCCGGTCAATGATACCCCAAGGAACAGGATCATTGTTGTCTCCTGGGGTCTTAGTTCTTCTTTCCGGTCTTCTTCTTAAAGACCTTGTATTCCCTTTTGCTTTTATATAATTATTTATTCATCCAAAAAAAAAAAAAGAATCCAAAAAAAAAGTACCACTCAAAAATTGTCGCTTCCCCATGTGAGCATCCTCAATCATCTGATGTAGTATACCAAGAGTGCGTTGTCTTTGTCCTTGGCGGTTAGACTCCCTTGACGAAGAAAGTATAGTTTCTCCTGAAAAAATTGCTTGAAGGGTAGGAGGATTTTCCTGAACAGAAGTGCACAAACATAAGTAAGAGGAAGATGGAGATTGCCTAGCAGCTTTACAAGAAGATGGAAATGAACACATTTCACATGGCAAACAAACTACGGATAAGATTGTAAGCATAAAAAAGATGTTGGCACTCTAAAGTTGCAACCAGAATGCAATAACAAAGATCTGAAGGTTCACATAAACGATTAAACAGAGACCTTATTGTAGTGCCAAGACTGGAAAACTATGATAGCATTAGCTCATATGCATAAATCATGAATTACAACCTAGCACACTAGTGAACTCCTGAAAGAACTCTGGTAGAAATCAGGATTGGTTCAAATCAGAATCAGCAAAGGCTGGTCCTGATTCTAGCAGATCCAAATTAGCCAATCCTCTTCACATAGGTTTAGGCATAATGGAGCTAATTCTTACTCATTTCACACTGATCCTGACTAATTCAATCCAGAATGGAATCAGATGGAACACCCAAATCTGGGTTTTTTATGAACAACTTCACCATAAAAAAGTTGTGGACCCACCCCCACCATCTCCTCCCCCTCCCCCTTCCCCCAGGCCCAAAAAAAGTCAAAAAATAAAAAACGAGTTTTTAACCCTGTTTCATTACTCGACAAGCATTACAGTATAGAAGTCTAAGATCTGGGCTGTAATTCCACATGATTAGTATTTACTATTAAAACAGTATTATTAAGCAGATAACATTATCTACTATATCTTAGCTAATAACAATAATACTAAGTAGATGGGTCTTCATCAACATCTAGTCATGGTTAACTTAACTGTTTTATTGTCAAACCCAAGCCCACACGCCAATAATGCTATGAAATAGGCCACCAAGCTTCCCTTGTGGCTTATTCAGCTAGTCACCTTATCCTCCTATATCTGACTGTCACAATGACCAAAATCTCACTCCACATTGTACATACGAGCACCTTAGATTCCTTTATTGCTTTGTTGGTGTCACCTAACATCTGGCCCCATCCAACACGTTAGGTCGCTTAGAGCGTTAGACTTCAATTGCTATGCTAACATGGCAGCCTGTTCTGAAAAGTTATGCCCAAACTGAAACACCCTTCTTGCCTAGAATAGAAACTCAGTAAAAATTTAATGAAGCTTCCACATGTCACCAAATGTGGTGATGTTTACATTTAATGACCATACCTATACAAGGGTAGGCCCATGAGGTAGAGGACCTCAAATCTCATCAAATTTCAACCAGAAATGAGCAAGGGGGGACTACGTCAGATCCAAAATTTCAAAATTTGCAAAACTGCCCGAAAAGGGTAGTGAGTATAAACATTGAAATGGCATCAATGTTAATTGAATCATTCCTCTACTTGTTTAAGACTGAAAATAACACCGATTAGATAGCTTCCCATGGTTATCAAAGCGTCCGCCTAGGTGGCAAAGTGGTTTTTGAACCGCTTAAATTGTTGTCGCTTAACTAACAGGCTGATTTCTTGCCGCTTTTTTACTAGGCACTGTCGCTTTGCTGCCTTTTACGCCATATTGCTGCCTAAATGCTAAAGCAACTGCTTTTTTTACATTTTGTAATTTGTGCATATTATTTTTTATTTTTTAATCATAATTTATTCTACAATGCCGTATATAAATTTAAATATGTGAGCCATATTCAATCTCTCTTTGCCTTCGTATTACTAGTGCCTATGAGACTCGTATACCTAAGACTGCCACCCTTGATTCCTTCATATCCCTCGGGGCCTAGTCCCCTCTCCCCCCATCCCAATATCTCGCTTGTTTGGAACTCTCTCCTGCCCATCCACAACCTGTCCTGTGATACCACCATTTGGTCCCCTTCGCCTTCCTTTTCCACTTCCTCCGCTTGGAACCTTATCCACTCCCCCCATCCCCTTGTTCCCTGGTCCCATTTGGTTTGGTTCAAAGGTCACATTCCCCATCGTTCCGTCACCCTTTGGAGAGCCCTCAACCTTGCCCTCCCTACCCATTCCTTCCTCATTAGTTGCCACATCCCTACCAACCCTTGCTACATCCATGGAAAAAAATTCAATCGAAATGGTCGAAATTTCGACCGAAATGCCTGCAAAATTCCAAATCGAAACGAAATATAGGTATAGGCACGAAATGATACCTGCGTAAGTTATAAAATACCCAGTTTCGACATATCGAAGGCATTTCGACCTACCGAGCCATATCGCCAGAGCCATTTTGAGCTGTGTTTGAATTTTTTGTTGATTTCTCTTGTTTTCATCCCCTTCTACACCTAATTTCTAGTATTCCATTTCCATCAAACACTTGATTTGCTCCTCCATTTGTGCATTTTCTCAAATCTTGCAAGGTGAGTAACCAACTTCCTCATTTTTTTATTTTTGTTTCATTTGTGCCTTAAATCATGTTAGATTGCTTCCAAATTTATATATCTTTACTTTAGAGTGTTGATCTATGAATTTGTAGTGTCAAAATTATTTTTTGATTCTTCCTACTATTTTTTGATTTTTCTGTTATTAAAAATTATTTACTAAATTATGTATATTGCTAAAAATGTATATGTATAGTACATGTATAAGCTTCAAATGAATGTATGTGAGAGTTGAGACACCATATTGCTGTGATGGTGTTGAATTAATTTTTTTTCTGTTAATTATGTAATTTTACTGTATTTAATAAAAATATATTTAAATAATTAAAAAATATTTAAATATTAAAAAACTAATTAATTTATGTTTTAAATTTTAAAATAGAGGAGTATTAGTGGAAGCATGTATGCAATTTTTGGAGCATGTTGTGGATATTTTTAAGATAGTTTGTGTGTATTTTATATATTTTAAAATTATTTATATATTAAAAAATACTTATATAGTTATACATATATTTTTTTATATTTAAAAATAGGAGGTTATTATTAGAAGCATGTATGTCATTTTTGGAGCATATTGTGGAGCTTTTCAAGATTCTTAGTGTGTGTTTCTTGTATCAAGCACTCTCTTTTAAAGATGTTAGACATAGCTTGGGAACATGGGAGGCCACTGACAACTGACAGGAGGAAGAGCGAGTGTAATTATTGTAAGAAACAAATAGGAGGAGGTGGGGCCACTAGATTGAAGATGCATCTAGCTGGTGCCAACAGGGATGTAACAGGTTGCCCAAAGGTGCCCGTAGAGGTCAAGAGGGCAATGGCCTCATATATTACTAGTACAAAGCAAAAGAGGAAAGAGAAGAGAACACGGAAGGATGAGTTCGAGGATGCCTGCTTAGATGACCTTCCAAATCCTGAGGGTTATGGTAGGGATGAGCCAGGAGACAATGACCCTGATTCAGAGGCCGATCAGCTAAGGAGGGCGATGATGATGAGTAAGGAGCAACAGAGGATTGATGACATGAGGAGGCAACAGAGGGGTCTGGGTTGTGGGTCCTCTAGAGAGCCAGTAGGTATGGGAGGCACAGGTGACTCCTAAGTCCCTATGAGGAGGTCTCAGAGTGTGAGGCAGGAGGCTCCTATCCCACGGGCCCCTACAAGGGGTCGAGCTTCCTCAGCACATCCTACAGATCCGGATCTTGAGATTTTTCGCAATGATCCGGCCCTATTTGCGAGGCCTGAGCATAAACAGAGAAAGTTGAAGCACTTATGGGGGAGTGTGAAGGAGAAAGTGGGGATGGCTTTCTCCAAATGGGCGCATTACCATAGTGTTCCAGCACATACAACCCAAGGGCCCTACTACAGAGATATGATTAAGCAGATAGGCAGGGCTGGGAGTGGTGTACGAGGCCCCACTCCATATGAGATATATCATGTGTATTTGCCTAAGCATAAAGAGGACATAAATGAGTACATTAAGGGATTAAAGCCCATGTGGAATCATTATGGAGTGACTCTGATGGCTGATGGTTGGACTGGTCCCACTAGACAGTCCATCATCAATTTCATGTTGAATTGTGATGGGAGGACAATGTTCCTCAAGTCAGTAGATGCATCTGGTGAGAAGAAGGATGCAAAATACATTTACAAGTTATTGAAGCAAGTGGTGAAGGAGGTTGGAATGGAAAATGTGGTTCATATTGTGACTGATAATGGCTCCAACTACAAGAAAGCTGGGTTGAAGATGCAGGAGAACTCCAGGTATATAAACATATAGTATTAATTTTCATTTGTAAATACATATATTTACATTACACATATACATGTACACTTTATAACTTTGTATTGATGGCTTGATGGATGGACAAATATAGGCTCTTTTGGACTCCTTGTGCTGCTCACTACATTGACTTAATGTTGAAGGAGATTGGAAAGGTCAAGTTGGTGAAGAATACCGTGGAGCAAGCTCGACATGTTAGCACCTTCATATATAACCACACCTATGCATTAAGGATGATGAGGGACAAGTGTCAGGGTGAGTTAGTGAGGCCAAGCATAACCAGATTTGCTACTAATTGGATAGTACTGCAGAGCTTTGAGAGTAGGAAGACTGGCCTTAGGAGTATGTTTGCATCAGAGGAATGGTTTAACTGGGAGGGTTCTTCATCGGTGGGAGGAAGGAGAGCACAGTTGACCATCCTCGATGAGACTTTCTGGCACAATGTGAGGATAGTGGTGAAGATGTTTGAGCCTGTGGTGAATGTGTTGAGGATGGTAGATCAGCAGAGAAAACCTACTCTACCACACATATTTGCTGCAGTAGATAGGATGAAGTAGCAAGTTGCTCAAGTCCACCCACACGGCAACAAGAAAGTCCTTCAAATCATTGACAGTAGATGGGAGTCTATGTTGCAACATCCACTGCATAAGGCTAGTGAGTTGTTAAGTCTAGTATTTAATTTAATTTTCATTATATTATCACACTATTAAGCATTAAATATTCCCTTTTATGACATACTTTTTCTTCCACAGCATACTATTTAAATCCCAAGTACCATTACAAGGACAATCTTGGGATGAGACAAGATTTGATGGATGTTGTCCAAACTGTAGTGGAGAAATTTGAACCGGATACAGATAAACAAGCAATCATCCTTATGGAGGTGAGATAGTGATTTGAATCGTTTGATATTCACGATTCGTAGTTTTATACTAAGTCATTAACCTAATAACTAGTTATTGTTTTTTCTCTTTATATATTAGATAAAGGCTTTTAAGGATGCCACTGGGAGCTTCGGTCGTGCTATGGCTGTATCGGGACGGGAAACCGCCCCTGCGGGTAAGTTCATTCATTTATTTCATTATACATTTAATTATTATATTTTATCTTTAATTTAGTTATTTAAGTAATAAAATGACTTGGAGTCTATGTTTGTTGTAGCTGAGTGGTGGTTGCAATTTGGACGTGACTCACACCACTTGAATGTGATTGCAAGCAAAGTGCTCTCCCAGACATGTTCTGCCACTGGTTGTGAGCGGAATTGGAGCACCTTCAGCCTCATTCACTCGAAGAGCCGCAACCGATTGGGTGTAAAGCGTCTAGAGGATCTTGTCTACCTACACTATAATATGAGATTGAGAGAGGATCATATTAGACAGCGGATGGATAGAGAGAGCACCAATATCGAGTTGGCCGACATATTTGAGATGGATGATGATGATAACCCAGTAGTTAACTGGATCAGGGACAGTGGAGACGGATTGCTGGATGAGGAGGGAGGTCTTTCCAATAGACAGTTGCCAGAGGAGATGGGGGCTGATGTGGTGGACTCATGGCCCGGGAGGGAAGGCCACATGCAGAGCCCGCCCGTCCCTCCGTGCCACACCCTAGTGCATCCACCCAGAGTGAGGATTTGATTCTCTGGTCCGACACTGAGGATGAGGTGACTCAGGCCTCTCGGTGATGATGACGATGGTGGTGATGATGATGATGGCGGTGATGATGGAGGGGATGAAGAGGGTGTTGGACCTCGTGATCAGGATTCAGCTGATCCTAGGGACAGACCACCACCACCACGTGAGAGTCAAGGGTGGGGAGGACGACCACCGAGATTCACAGGCGAGAGTCAGTTCACCCACGCGACATAGGATTTAGACCATACTGGAACTGCATCTCGAGGCAAAAATGTTTCCTCTACATATTCGAGGAAGGGGAAGGGGAGACAGCACGGCTGGAGCACAGAGGACACGCCATCATATGGGTCCTACCGTCCATCCAATGCCGAGAGCTTGGTGGGTCCTCTGAGATCGATGAGCATTGATGATGCTAGAGACTCCTCCACCTCCAGAGGATCCAGATGGCATAGGCCTGCAGAGTCCTCATATGATACTGCTGTGGAGAGTATTGGTTCTACCTAGTCGACTTATGGTTATGGACCATGGTGTCCCTCCTGGCTATCAGATTCAGGGTCAGGCCAGTCAGCCACAAGTGGAGCCTTATGGTTATGGAGCGGCTTATGGAGCTTATGGTGTCCCTCCCACTGTCGATTATCGGAGTCAGCCACCGGGACCTTATCAGTATCCTTATCCTTCTCTTGAGAGCCAGGGGCTAGGGTGCTATTTCATTTGTTGAGCAGATCTTCCACACTATTACACAGCCACAAGGCCCACCACCACCAGTTCCTTTGGAGATTCACAACTTCCCACCGTTAGGAAATCTTATGCATGTGGATGAGGCCACATACAGAGATGCAGTTTTTGACTATGTCCAAAACTATCTGGGCCGGGGGCAAACATCATGGGAGTTATATTGTCATTTGTATGGGGTGTAGACGGAAGAGGGAGACCTTGCGGCTTGAACATAATAGACTTGTAAGTAATAACATTCCCGCTTCTTCTCTGATTCATGTACTATATACTTGGAATGTTGGATGTTACATTTTCAGTAGTTTTTTAGTAAACTAGCAGTTTTATAGTGTTTATTATGCTTGAAATAGCTAGTATGTAAAAATCCAAATCAATTTGAGTGCATTTGAGGCTCGAAATTGAGTTTTCAAGAATTAGGAAAAAGTATCCAGTTTCGGTCGAAATTTCGACCTTTTTCAAGGTCAAAATGTTCATATCGATTGAAATTTTTTCCTTGGTTGCATCCTTTGTTGGAATGGTTCAGAGGACATTTACCACCTTTTCTTCTCTTGTCCTTTCACCCGCCTTATTTGGGATAGAGCCCTTGCATCCATTTGGCCTCGTTCTAGATGCTCACACGGGTTTGTTCGTGATTGGTCTTGGATCTCGAGGAATTTTGCCGGTCACTCCATCTGCGATCGCCTTGGCAAGCTAGTCTTTAGTGCCGCCATCCATCACACTTGGTGGGAGCGCAACCTTAGAAGATGGACTTCCAAATCTCGATCCTTAGACTTGATTTGGAAAGCCATCTACTTTGATGTTTCTTCTAGATTGTTATCCCTACTCCATCCCCCTGTTGCCAACAATCCCAAAAATAGGTTAATTGTTAGTTCCTAGGGTCTTAGTTGCTCTCTCACCCCCCCCCTCTTGAGTTCCATGCTCCTCCCTCTTTCCTAGTTCCTTTGTAATCTTCCTTGTTGTGTTGTTTGTCACTTTTAATATATTATTTATTCATCCAAAAAAAACATTTAATAATCAATGAATTATTAAATAAACAATGACTTGGAAATCGGAATAATGAGATCTATTAATTTATCATGTCGACACTGTTTGGTTAAAAAAAGGGAAAAATGGATAAATCAATTCTGATTATTGATCTATGCACAAGAGTACAAGACACTTATTTGGCGTCACATTATCATTGAGGTAAGTAAGAATGTAAAATTACTACTTTCATTTTCATTTTTCACATTGATTACTGATATAGTACATACTACATAATTATTGTTATGAATCTTATGATGCTTGATGAGATGAAATTATGTTTTATTCTTTTTTTGGATAATTTTTCATAATTGTGATTCTTGAATGTTTTTTTATTTTTATTTTTATGAATGTGATTGTTGAATGTTTGTTTAGTACTTTTGTTTATTATAAAAAGTATTTGTATTAAAAAGTAGTTTAATAGTAGTTATATTAAAAATATTTACTAAATCACTTTGGTCGCTTTATTGCCACCTAATCGCCAAAGACGGAGCCCCAATCGCTTTGGTCGCTTTAATAACCATGTAGCTTCCTGATCATCCATCAGATGGATCCTCCTTGCCTTCCCATATTCGAAAGGTAACATCCTTCAGCTGCCTAGTGAATTTCCCTGTGCTTATTGCACAATGTTCCACCAAGAGGGAATCAGGGAACCTTTTTCCAGAATCCCAAGACCATTAGGTTGAACTTTTCCTTCGGTTCCATCCAGCTCAGGAGAAGAAAAGTTACAACGAGGACCAAACAACTCAGAAAGAGGGAAGTAAATCAAAGATCTCATCACCTCATGTGAAAAGAATTAGTTTTCAGAGGTCATTTAAGCAATTATTCGTTGAAAAACATTTATAAAGGTGGAGCTTGATTGAAATAAGATTGTTGAGATTTCCGCAAGTTATGGAAATGCTGCCTTGGTGCGCAAGTCTTGGAATGGCTGTCTTGGTGCACAAGTTTTGAAAAATCAGAGTTTCTATTTTGGTCACTTTCTATTTCAATTGCTTTCTATTTTGGTTATTTTCTAATTTTCTTATTGCTTGGATGACAAGTAATCTCCTTAGGATAATTTCCTTTTTGGTAGATTTGGGAGATCTCATGCAATATGTAATTTTCCTTTTTTTTGTCGGAACTCAGTTTAGGAAAGTTTTCCTAACTAAAATTTGATTTTACATTATAAATAAAATACCAGGGGAGCATGACAGAAGATCTCGCTCTTGAGCGAGATCTCGCTACCATGAAATACCGAGATCTCGACCATCTTGGCGAGATCTCGGTCAAGATATGCCATTTTTTGGGCGTCAACTTGGTAGCCCATCTCGGTGGGTTTTAGGGTCCTAATTGGGCTAAAACTTGGTATTTAGCTATTTAAGGCCTTTTGAACACACTAGTGGCCTTGGATTTGTAAGAAAACAGCCATAAATATGATTTCTAAGTCTACCCATATTGTGAAACTGAAATGCTGTAGGATTAGAGAATGCAAGGTTATATAACATGTAATATAAAATCATTAAGGCATATAAATAAAATGGCAAGTGTATCAAATACATCAAATAACTTACATGTCATCAAGATTCCATCCATATAAGTATTACAATCTTGACTTTCGAGAATAGAACCATTAGAAGTTCTATATAAGTCACTAACGCATAAGTTCATAAGACAAGTAGAGAATGATTGAGCTTCCTTTGATGTTGTAGATGTGCTAAAAGTAGTTGCAAGTGAAAATTTGGCTGAAATCCGAAAAAAATGGGACAAAAATTAAGAGTTCAACGAGATATGGCAAGATCTGGGGCGAGATATAGCGAGATATGGCAAGATCTCGAGGATATCCCATTTGGCAGATTTTAATCTCGATCTCGTCTTGGTTTATGAAAAAACCGAGATATCTCGCAAGGTCTCGACGAGATCTCCCACCATGCAGGGGAGAGCCAACGTACACATGCAAGCTCCCTCCCCCTTCTCTTATTTTTCATCTTCTTCATTCTTCTTCTTTCTAAGTTTCCTTTCAGTCCCTAGGCTGATTACAGGTGCTGATATTCTAACATGACATCAGAGCAGGTTTAATCAGCCTAGGGATTGCTTCTTCTCTTGCAATGTTCTCAGTTTTTTTTCCCTTCTTTCTACCTAGTGCGCAGCCACCCTTTGCTGCATTAATGATATTTTAGATCATTCTTCAAATAAAAGCATGAACTGATCTTCTTTTTGCTACAATCGAAGACCCCAGAGGAGCTACCAAGTTACCAATTATTACCACTGCACAGCCTATTTTCTGAATATGACTGATCTGAATGGAAAAAAGAAAAGAGAAAAGATAGAGAGAGAGAGAGAGAGAGAGAGAGAGAGAGAGAGAGAGAGAGAGACACAGTTAACTGTTCTTCTTTCTCTCTCACAACTGTGAAGGATTCTGCACTCATGTTTTTTCAGATAAATTGATTTATTTCTGGTTTTACAATTACTACAACTTGCTTGTGTTCTCTTCTCTTGGCTCCCTGGTTTATGATATTCATTGGATTACTTGCTTAAAGATCTGTTTGGATGCCTGATTTATTGTCATTATTACTGCTGTCCTATTACTTACTCTGCTGCTCTAGATGGATGAACCCTATTTACCGGAATCAACCTCAGCCCCTTATTCTTCTTGTAAACAGAGGTTTGAATTGGGTCTTCTTTGCTGCTTCCCATTGTTACCTAACAACCAGAATCGGCTGCAAGGCATTATTTTCTAGTACATAGAAAAGATATTATTTATACTCCTGTTTGATCCACTTATATTGCTGCTGCCCCTGTTTTATTGAGTCTTAATGCCCTGGAGAAAAGAAAAAAATCTGTTGATATTGTATTGCTACCCTATTGCTGCCATTGTTTGTTTCGGGTGATACAATTCCTTTGAAAATTTTATTTACATGGTATTGCTGTCCTACTTACCTGAATCGACTGCAGCCCTGTTTTCCCTACTTCTTTGTCTACTAGAATTGACTTCAATGGTGTTATTCTTCTGGTAGATGGAATATATCATTAGTTTTGCAGTAATTTCGAGTTAGTTTGCTACTTTTTGGATCTCTGGGAAATACTACTGGTTATCAGCTCTTTCTCTGATACTGGCTGATGCTTCCCTTACTGCAAAGTGGTTTAATATTGTCATGTTATGAGTACTATTTTTGCTACTATCTCATTTGGGTTGAAGCTAGTGGTTTAGACTTTTCTACTGTAATAACTTAAAGTTCTTGCACCTACATTCATCAAGTAACATGGTTCCCTCAAGTATGTAGTTCCTTAGTACAGACTTTGAGATATTGGCAATTTGTCATTATAATTTATCCACACGTAATGCTACACGTGAGGGGGAGATGTCTTTCGAAGAGTATTATTTGTGGAGACTTTTATCCTAATATGGTATTCTATTGCAACACCTACCTACTTGGTTTGTAGTAATCTATAGTTCTATACTATCTTTACCTACCTACTTGGTCTGTAGTAACTCACACTACCTTACCTACTTGGTCTGTAGTAACCTATACTGCCTTTTACCTACCTACTTGGTCCACAGTAACCTATATTGCATTTTACTTACCTATTTGGTCCGCAGTAACCAATATTATCTTTTACCTATGCACAGTCCACAATAACCAATACTACTTTTTACCTACCTACTTAGTCCACAGTAACCAATACTGTCTTTTACATACCCATACCTTTGCCTACTACTTGGCCTTCTTGAAAGAGGTTATGTGTGGCCGTTGGAGCTACAACTTTTATCTATTAGTGTGGAGATTCCTCCCTATAACTGGCATTATTTGAATAGTGCCTTTTATGCTGCTATAATATGGATCATTGATTGTAATCATTATTGGATGGTTCATTCAACATGAAGAATTACAGATTTTTTTTTTATTATTATTTTTTTAAGATGATGTTGATTATGTCCAGGGTGGAATTCTCCAAGCGTTTATCAACATTTGCTATTGCTACTTGTGTTCAAGATGATGAAGCTTTAATATATGTTCCTGTTATTTCAAGACTGGTGCTGCCTTTCAGTTTATTCCTATTTGTCCAAGCTGGATCTTTCTTGGTGTATACTCTAGCTTGAGGGGGAGTGTTGAGATTTGCACAAATTATGGAGTGCCTTGGTGTGCAAGTTCTTGCAATTGTTGTCTTGGTGCACAAGTTTTGAAAATCAAAGTTTCTCTTTTGATCACTTTCTACTTCAATTGCTTTCTATTTTGGTTATTTTCTAATTTTCTTAGCTTGGATGACAAGTAATCTCCTTAGGATAGTTTCCTTTTTGGTAGATTCCATGCAATATTTATTTTCCTTCTTTTCTGTAACTCAGTTTAGGAAAGTTTTCCTAACTGAAATTTGATTTTACATTACAAATAAAGTACCAGGGAGAGCCAACATACACATGCAAGCTCTCTAGCCCTTCTCTTCTTTATCTTTTTCTTCATTCTTCTTCAATTCTTCGTCTTCTTTCTAAGTTTCCTTAAATTCCCTAGGCTAATTACCAGTGCTGAAATTCTAACAAAGATAATTCACAATCATAAGTACAACTGACTATTACAGAAACTAGCACTTGATACTGACTTGTTCCAATATTTCATGCAGACGTCTAAGTACACGCCTTGTAACTGAAATTATTGCCACTTCTTGAATCTGATCCCAGTAAGTTGAACCAGCCTTTGGCGAACCTCCCGGATAGATCTCAGATAACATAACTTGAGCCTGCATATGAAATAATTCAATGCAACATTCAAACACTTAAAATACATGCAAAACATAGCACCAAATATGAAGACATGCACAGACAAACTGTTAGCAGTGAAAATAACGAACTTGTAATTTTATGAACTTAATTGAAAACCTAAATTTGAGAAACTATGGTAATTATATGCATCAAGGGGAAAACAATTGACTAAAGAAACAAGTAATCACAAGATTAAATCACCAGATAGAGTGGAACGAATATATCACAAAACATGGATAAAGATCAATAACAGTGTCAACTATCAGTATGTCCTTGTGAAAGCATAAATAGAAACTCCAGATTTTCCAAGAAAATGCACAAGAACTAATTTTGCATTACATAAGCACTGTATTTCCTTTATGATTCCATTTACCCTGAATCACCCCCACCCCTTTTTTAAGCACTGTATTTGGCCCAACCCAGCTTCTCCTGGACCCCATCCCACCCCTTAACTGTTCCTAACCCCAGCCCAACCCATCCAATCTGGTTTGCACTCTACACATTTCAAACTACCCCTTACCTAACCGACACAACCCACTTCCTGGTAACCTTGCCTCTGAAAGGTCGCACCCCCTTCCCCCTGATTCGTGTTTCCCCTTCTGGTGAGGTCTCTCCACACCAACCTCGGCAACCCTAACCATCTGTTCCATTACTAAATCTCTTCCTCTGGCAACATCCAATGGCGCCATTCTTCTCCCAGGAAAGGTATAAAAGCCTCCAACACCCCCACCCCCACCCCCCATAAAAAAAAGGGAGCAGCTTTCTTCTTGCAAAACCACCTTTCTCCCATGTGAGAAAAATTAATCTTTCCATTCCATTAATTCCATCATCGCAAGAGCTCCAAATATTGACTTCCAAGTTCCAACACCAATTAAAAGCATGTAATAAGGTTCAGATATGTCATTCTATAAGGGAATAACACCAAGACATCAAGGACCATTTCAGCAAGGGAAGTTGGATGAAGCTGATGTTGCAGACAAAATGCCACAAGCAAACACTTGTGCTATCAAGGACCGTCGTAGCCAGGGAAGTTGGACACAGCTGATGTTTCAGATCCTGTCATCCATATCCAAGGCTGCTGAAAGAGTCATGGCTAGCGGAAAGAAGCTAGCTATGTTTATTTTTTACCTGGGTTGAATATGTGGAACTAGGACAGAGAGATTTGATCAAATTGGCATAGACATTCCAATGCAAGTCGGAAGCAAAGTTTCACAAGACAAGAAGTGGGGAAAGCTTGAAGATTCAAAATAGGAAGCCACTGTTCCTCTTAGAATTTTCGTTTTTTGCTTGCTTGCTAGCTACAAAAAGGCTCCTGATGGCCAAGAGAGAGAGATTCAAGGGTAGGAAAATGTTCTATAATACTTCGAAACATTGTGGTCTTAAGATATAGTTTTTGTGATAGAGGCATGCCAAACTCGGCAACTAAAATATTTACGAATCATACACACTAATGATTATGCATAAAATAAAGGACATTTTAAAGACATGTGCCATCTAGTCTTGACACCTTAAGTCCAAAGGCTTTCTGGTAAAACACATAGGCATATTCTTACTGAAACATTCTCGAAAGCAGCATCAGATAAAAAATTACAACCAGAGAATGGAGCTGACATTTTTCTTGCGATAATAGGACAGAAGAATGGAGGTAACCCTCAAATCACAAACTAGCAAAGCACCATTTCTTACCCGATCCAGAAGCCGCTTGGACATATTGACAGACCTTGAAGAATTTGCAGCAACATCAATAAAAAGAAGAATCTGAAAGTAGAAACAAATGCAAACACATAGTTATGGTTATTTCCCATCCATCCAATTACATAGTTTGATTCCATAAATAAAATGGGAAAAAGGAGGAAAAAATATTGAGAACACTTACCGCAGCTAGAGGACCTAACTGAGAACGCAAGGATGAAAAATCTAATTCTTGTTCAGCACTCGAAGTTCCATCAGCAACACGAGAGACTGCATCTTCCACCTAAAAAGCATATTGGATAAGAGGCTGTGAACTAATACAGACAAAACACCCTAAAATGGACACAGCAACAGGGTTTGATTAACGTCATACAAAAAAAGGAAAACAATAATTTATTTGGTAGTAAAAAAAGATGGTGGAGAACTAGAGATCCAAACCCTATTCTTGAAACTGCAAAATAATACTCAAATGCATTTTACACTGCAGCAACATGCCAACAACTTGATAAATAAAAAGAAAAACATACTTCGATTTCCACTGGCCATCATAGTTGCCAAAGTGACCCAAGGCATTCGAGGGTTACCTAGGGTGACAAGGTGTCCACCATGTCTTGCCTAGACACCCTAGACACATTATGTCTAAGTGTAACATAGCGCCGAAAATTTTACATAATTATAACCATACGTACATAATTGGGGTGGGTCTTCAGTGTTGTAAGTCAAGAGTTCAAGTAAGAAAGGTAGTTTGTCTGTCAGGATGCTTTATTATTTTAGTCCCACATCAGGTATTATTGTATTCTTCCTTGCATTCTACTATTATAAATAAAGAGGCCTGCTATTTCACAAAGACACAAGCCAGGATTCAATTCTTTCAACATGGTATCTGAGCGATCTCTGATCCATCACCGAGCATCATCCTCGTCTCTCTCAATTGCTGAGCACAATGGAAAAAAAGGGGAGGTTCATTGCAGAAAACTCATCTCTGCCTTTTTTTCGTCTTCTCCTCTGCGTCATCCCAATCGTCTTCTACCACTTTCAACAACCACCAACAGGCATCCCAGATTTTTTTCAAGGATTGTCCAGCAACCTTTGACTCTTTCTTCTTCCTCCATCTCTGCAACCTTGCACTGCATGCAACTTTTTTCTTCCACCTCGACTTTTTCTTCTTCCGCCATCTTTGCAACCTTGCATTGCCTGCAACTTTTGCCAAGTCCTTTCAACCAGTAACCTACAACTAGAAAAACCAACCTTTGAAGCCTACTAGACAGCCAACCTTTGCTAGAGCTATTCAATGCCTTCATCCTTTGAACAAAATTCTTCGTCGATTGCAACCCATCGAACCATATTCTTCATTGCTCGAAAAATCCTTTGCTAGATCCTTCGAACCATCTTCTTTCTCTCTCCTATGAAACTAACCCATCGACCATTTTTCTCTCCCTTCTTCATCGCCAAATTTCCTGGAACTAACCCATCTCCTTTGTTTTTCAAAAATCGCAATTGAACTATTTCAGAACCATCGAGCCCAGCCACTGAACCTGGTACCATCGAATCATTGGACCAACCCATAACTATTACTTCTTTTCTCTCCATTGAATGGCACCGTATATGCATACTATATGATAAGTGATTTGTTATAGTTCCCATGATGGCCGATCCAATTACACCCAACTTCTCTAGTATATCTGATGATTTTCCCGTTTCATCTATTCCTTGGGATCGTGAGTTTTCTCTGCTTCAAATGACTACTTCAAAACTGAATGGGGCCAATTATCTACGGTGGTCTCGTTATGTTTCTCTTACAGTTGGTGCTCATGGTCTTACTAGCCATCTTGATGGAACCTCTATCAAGCCTTTTTTTTTGGGTCTGTAATATACAAAGTGGACAAATGAGTGTTTGGTTATGGGATTTCTTTTTAATTCCTTTGAACCAAGCATAATAGAGAGCTATCTTCTTCTTCCCGATGCTGCTACCATTTGGAAGGTCGCTCATCATACATATTCCAAAGTAGGTAATGATGCACAATGTTTTGAGATTAGAAGGAAGATCCATCAATTGCAACAGAAGGACCTTACTCTCTCTCTCTTTCTGTATTATAATAAACTTAGAGGGTACTATTAGACACTTGATTTCTATGGGAAATTTACACCAACCAATGTTATGGATGTTGCCGCTTAATAGAACTGGGAGGACAAGCTTCGAGTTTATGATTTTATGGCAGGTTTAAACATAGAGTATGATCAGATTCAGGCACACATTCTTTCCCAGGAGCATTTTCCTTCTCTAGAGCAAGTCTATGCCATGGTTGAAATAGAAGACAGTCAACGACAGCTATAGTGCATACACAGACTCTAGATAGGTCCGCATTAGCTGCTGGTTTTGGCAATAATAAGCCTAGTTCTAATGACTTTTGGCGACCTGTGAAGTGCGAATATTGTGGGAAAGAACACCAAACAAAGAAGAAGTGTTGGAAGTTACATGGACATCCAACAAGTTCCCAAAAAGGGGGGGGGGGGGAGGAGCTCTACTTATTGGACGGCCCTCCATTAGCACTTTCTACGGTCTCTACATCATCCTCTTATGCGTTAGTGTCCTTATTGTAGTGGCATAATCATCTTGGCTACATTCCTTTACCAGTTTTATCTTGACTATTTACTAACTTAGTTAAAAGATGTAACTTAAATGATTTTCGATGCAATGCTTGTACTTTGACCAAGCAAACTAGACATGTTTATCCCATTTCTGATAATAGAAGTGAAGTTCCATTTTGAGTTTTTCATTCTAATGTGTGGGGTCCCTCTCGAACTGTGTTTATATCTGGCCATAGATGGTTTTTACATTCATTGATTGTTGCACTAGGACTAAATGGGTATTGGGCTAAATAGGTATTGGGTATGTATTTTACACCAACAAAGTGATTTGTTTTCCTGTTTTCAAAATTTCCATAATATTGTTAAGACCCAGTTTGGGGCTATCATAAAAATACTTAGGACTGATAACGGGATTGAATACTCGGGTGGGGCCTTTCCCTCTTATTTGGCTGATCATGGAATTATACATCAGACTAGTTATGTCGATACTCCACCTCAAAATGGAGTTGTTGAATGCAAGAATTGACATCTCTTTGAGGTGGCACGATCTCTTATGGTCACTATGCATATGCCCCCTCAGTTTTGGGGTGATGCGGTTTAAACCACCACCTATCTGATTAATAGGATGCCTTCCCGCTGGCCTCTTGAAGTTCTTTTAGGGACAACCAACTTTACAATTCCTCCTACGGTTTTTGGGTGTGTTGCCTTTGTCTGAAACCATCATAGTCATGGTAAGTTAGAACCCCATAGGTTACGGTGTATATTCCTAGATTACCCTCCTACACAAAAGGGGTATAAGTATTAATATCTTGGCTCTCGTCGGTTTTTTGTTTCTATGGATGTTGTCTTTCATGAACAAGTTCCTTTCTTTTCCCCTACTCTTCTTTAAGGGGAGAGTGTTAGTGAAGACACTCTGGTGTTTCTTGAGATTCCTTTTGAGGTTCCTATTGTCGAGTCTCCTCTGGGCAGATTCTTCTTCGAAGATGGAGTGACTGGACAGGAATATCTAGCGGCTGATGTGTAGGGGGAGACTAGACCTCCTCTAAAGACCTATCAAAGTAAGTAGAAATTTCCCCCTTCTGAGCCACACTAGTTAGAAGCACAGGCTCCTAGTCCTGAAGAATCCGCTCCTCCTAGTGAGCATCTCTCTGATCTTAATTTACCTATTGCATTGAGAAAGCAACCACGTACTTGCACTAAACACCCTATTTCGAATCATGCATCATATCAATCCCTATCCCCAGAATTTCAAAGTTTTATTTTCTCTTTGTCCTCCACCTTTATTCCCAACTCATGGCAGGAGGCAATGTCTCACTCAAACTGAAAGAAAGTTATAGATGAGGAAATGCAAGCCTGGGGGGGAGAGACATGGGGCTTGTGTCTTTGCCTACAAGGAAAGAGATTGTTGGGTGCAAAGGGGTGTTCGTAATAAAACACAAAGCAAATGGAACCATCAGGAGATATAGGGCAAGACTGGTAGCCAAGGCCTTCACTTAGACCTATGGCATTGACTAATAGGAGACGGTTGTCCCTATTGCCTAGATAACCACAATCCAGGTTGTTCTCTCATCTGCTGTGAATCAAGGATGGAATCTTCAACAATTGGATGTGAAGTGCTTTTCCTACATGGAGAGCTTCAAGAAGAAGTGTATATGGATGTGCCTCCAGGCTATTCTAGTCCAAAGACTCATGGGAAAGTGTGCAGATTAAGGAGAGCCTTGTATGGACTAAAGCAGTCTCTTAGGGCATGGTTTGGAAGATTTCACAATGCTATGATCTCCTGTGGCTACAACCAGAGTAATGTAGACCATAGCTTAGGTACTTTCTCAGGTTAAAGCTAGCCCATTCTGCTAATGTACTCTCTCCCCCTCTCTCTCTCTGAGAAACTACACCTTGGACTTATGAGAAGAGACTGGGTTGTTTGGATGTAGACTTGTAGTTGAGCCCAGTCAACACTTTAAGGCACAGGAAGGAGAACCAGTTGACAAAACTAGCTATCAAAAACTTGTTGGGAAGTTGATTTATTTGTCACACACTACACCAGACATTACTTTTTGTAGTTAGCCTTGTCAATCAATACATGCATGATCCTTACTCTTCACATCTTCATGCAGTGTATCGCATCTTGAGGTAGTTAGAGGCATCTCCAGGAAAAGATATCCTAATTTCTTCTCATGGGCATCTTAAAGTTGAAGCATGCACAAATGCAGATTGAGCAGGATGTCTAGATGACAGGAGATCTACCTTTGGTTATTGTTCTTATGTGGGGGGTAACTTGGTGTCACGGAGTAAAAAACATGTCGTAGTTGCACGGTTTAGTGCTGAAGAAAAAATTTAGAGCTTTCGCTCAAGCATTTGCGATGTATTATGGTTGAAGGGCCTTCTTCAGGAACTAGGGGGAGATCTAGAAGAACCTATAAGGTTGTATTCTAACAGCAAGTCAGTCATCAGTATAGCCCATAATCCAATCCAGCATGAAAGGACTAAACATGTACAGATTGATAGGCACTTCATCAAGGAAAAGGTTGAGTCGGAGCTGGTTCAGATTTCTTTTGTCACATCTGATAATCAGCGTGCTGATGTGTTCACAAAGAGTTTGAGTGTCAAGTTGTTCAGTAGCATTGTTACCAAATTGGGCATGATAGACATCTATGCACCAACTTGAGGGGGAGCCTTGTAAGTCAAGAGTTTAAGTGAGAAGGGTACTTTTGTCTGTTAGGATGCTTTATTATTTTAGTTCCACATTGGGTATTATTGTATTCTTCCTTGCATTCTACTAGTATAAATAAAAGGCCTGCTATGTCACAAAGACACAAATCAGGATTCAACTCTTTCAACGTCATGCAACAGTAAAGGTCGCTCCGTTTTGACCAAGTAGTAACGGTTTGAGTCTAGGAACAACCTCTTCAAGGTAAGGCTATGATGCATAGTGGAAGGAGACTCGTGCATTGGTTATAAACTTTGGGGGGGGGGGGGGGAATATATCATAACTCAATATGACTTACATATGCAAGGTATTCCTAATCTAAGAACACTGTATGCTAAACAAAGTATAGGAACAATTGAAGGAAAATAATAATAATAATAATAATAATAATAATAATAATAATAAACATAAATAAATGTAGACACATGGCTGTCAACAGGGTTGAAAAAGTCATCTCGACCAGGTTGACAATATCTAGATCTTGACAAATTTGTGCTTCTTTATTCAGTTGGGATAGTGTTCTAGAGGGCAAATGGGAATAGTTGAATCCAAAACATTAAGGAAGCATGTCTTACTTACTACTTATTCTGATATTCAACTTATAAAACTTACAAAATAAAAATAAAAATAATTTGGTATCATGGTTTTGCATCCTCTGTTGGCAACAAATATGAAGTTGCATATTCTACACCTTGTTTGAGTGCTATGAGGTAACTATGCAATACATATATAAAGAGACATAACATTAATAACTTAAGAAAGTTAAAGACTTGAAATTTCTCCTACAAACCATAAGATACAATGAAGTGTTCGGAATACTACAAAAGCCACAAACATGTTACCACCCTAGGTCAACAATATCATACAATTAGTCTGTAACTGCATAATAAGAAGGTCAAGATTCTTGAAATATTTGAGATTTTCAACTGAGATTCTTGCAATATTTGAATTTTTTTATCAATTAATTCAAAAATGTGCACCTTGTGTCTTGAATATCATCTAGTCTTGAGAAGGTTGAGATTCACAAGTTCTCCGAGACCTTGCTGAGTTTCTGAACTATGTTAACAAGGCATGCAATCAATAAGTAGATCTTTCAATATCTTGGTTACTGGTCCTTAATTAAATCTCTTCAACCAAAAGCTGCATCGGAGTCATACATGAGCAGGTGAACTGGTGTTAGATGAAGTTGAGGGTCGGATAACCAGACTGCTTGCAGACAAGAGATGCAGTCAATGATTGCATGGCAGCAGAGGAAAGAATTCACTCAATGATTCAACTGATAGTTCATCTCATGGCCACATTACTTTGAAGCATAGAACAAAAATCGGTCGAAACTTGCGAAATTTCCACCTAAATTTCCCATTTTGGGAACCTTTAAACGAAAAACTAGGGGACCGAAAAAAATCCCAAGTTTCGATAGAAACCATCAAAATTTCATCGAAACTTGTCGAAACCTTGAAGCCTGTCGAAAATTGTCGAAACCTGGTTCAACCCAGCTGGTTCATGAGAAAAAAAAAATTCCCAAATTTCGTGGGAAACATGGGAAATTTCGTGGAAACCTGAGATTTTTTCCTGCAAGTTTCATAACTTCCACAAATTTTCAATATTTTTGTTTCTTTCATGTTTCCCTAAATACCACGACAAATACCCCCTCCATCAGGACTTCCCTATCCAAATTATATATTCCCTCAAACTAGTTATCTTAGGCATGTTAATGACCAGACTTATAAAGTTGCAGTTGTTGATTACCTTGACAACTATAGGCATAAAATGTCATGAGATGTCTATGTTCGTTGGTTGGAGGAGAGGATTTTATAGGTATAGTACTACTCAGCTCACAGGATGAATCTACGGAGGAACTCCTCTTGGCACTGGGTTGTACTTTCCTTTTATTGTCAATTACTTTGTATTTGATGTTTTGAAGTTAAAAATTATATATTGAATCTTATGTACTTAAGTAGTTAAAGTCTATAGTGTACTTCTCGGACAACTCTACATTGATGTTATGCACATTGAATGACATATCTACATTGACTTTTTTAGCAAAATGCATGTGCCAATTTGTTCTTTATACACTAATTAGCTTAAATGCAGAGTCCCACCCTAAAATACTCTCTAAAAGCTTTCTAAACTTGCAAAAAAAAGTCTTAAGTTTCCTTGAAATTTCTCAGTTTCCCACCTAGATTTCCCATTTTCACCTAGTCAAAACTTGAGTTTCCCTCGAATTTTTTTCTATGTTGTGAAGACATTCACAGACCTTCCCCAAGGGACCCAACAAAAACCCTTCATGACAGTGATGATTTGCAGTCTTACACAAGGAGAATGGCCAAATGATGCAAGATCTTAGGCTAGAGCTCATCAGATTCATGGGGGGAGTTATTTCAATCATGCTGCTACACGGGATCAGATTGCAGTGCATGGCTACACTTAAGGTCACACAGGGAGTTCCGAACTAAGGAGAAGGCATCCAGGATAAGCACGGTATCGATCTATTCTGGCACGTTGGAAGCCGAAAGTTCAGGCAAGCATAGAGGATTTGGGCATTGGCACGCACCATCCTTCACAAGATAGAGCCCAAACTATCACATCATGGTGATAGTTGCCTTGAGACCATTGATTCAGCTGATGAGTATGATGGATACCTTGGTGGACAGGGACCATCCTACAAAATCACCAGCTCTATATTTGGAGGGAATGGTGAATATAAGCATGGCTTCAGTGGATCTTCTAGTTTACCCTCCAGCACTGAGCACATGGGTGGGTCAGATGGTGGGTCATCATTGATTTGAAACCTGTTGTTTTGGTCCTACGAAATGTGCCAGCACCACTCAATTTCAGTCTGAATAAACAATCCCTAAGGATGGGATACCATTGATGCATTGATGATGGGACTTATAGATGGGCAATAATGGATCATTCAGCTGGAACTGGGTGGTGAGTGTTGTACGCTGGCATTTTCCTAACCTGATGTATATTTGATTGTCTTGACTTTGGTTACGTATCTACATTCAACAGCTAAATTATATATATGCTAGAGTAGAACAGTATTGAGCAATAAATAACTTGAGTCCAAACCACAAGCATAATTTTAAGTGATCTTATGTAAAACTAATTCATGACATAGGCATAAAATGTCAACAATAGGTAGCGCCAAAAAATATATAAAATAAATACCTACAATTTCCAGGCCCCAAAACCTAGATTTTCAGTTTGGCCCAAAAATATAGCATGTTTGGAGATCTCAGTTTCAGCCAATATTTAAACCGGCCACAGTACCAAGATTTGGAACCTTGAACACGAGTTATTAAGCTCTAATGTAAAGCATAAGCAGCTGGGCACATTGTTGATGCCTCCAAATGAAATGACAATGAAGCAAATTCAGTTGATAGAACAACCCAATACAGCCACAAACCAAAAACATGTCCATGGAGTCATGGACTTTGGTTTGGTAGAAAAGAACATGGTGGCATTGCCTAATATTAATCATCAACGACTCAGTAATACATGGACCAAACAAACGACCTGACAAGAAAAGCACATTATACAGAAGTGGGGCAATCTCGGTGACAATCAACTTAGCAAGTATGGATAACACGTGATGTGAAGAAATACAAAAAAAAAAATCGTCTACCAGAGGAAAGATCCAAGTAAGAATGGAGAAACAAGTTTGGACCATACCAATGCTTTTCTAAAAGCACCATCTACCCATTCAGCAAGTTCAAGTGTTGCTTTATCTTCTGGAGGTAAGGAAAACCGATGAACTGCCTCCTCCCCAATATCATATTTTGCTCTTTGCATGCAACTGCAAAACAATCAAGCACCAAAAGTGGTCAAACCTTAGCAGCAGATATAATCAGAAAAAAAAAATTTTGAAACTGGAATCAGGCACAATCTCCTCTGAAGAGCTGTATAACCGAATCAGCGTCAGACAGACCAACTATACCAGGTCAAATCAGTGCAGCTGGTCTCTAGAAGGACCAAAAAGAAACCAAAACACTGTTCACATAAAAAGTAGTGTGAACAGTGTTGTAACCTTTTTTTGGCCATGAAGGAATATTATTTAATGATTTTGTGGGTCCCAAGAAGAGATCATGTGAAGATCCTTTTGAAAGACTAAAGACTTTATTTAGAAGTTCCTAAATATGTTATTTCCTTAGTTTCCATTTTTGTGCTGATGATCTTAGCTAAGTAACTCAGCAAGTAGTTTCCATTTTCTATTTTGAAAGTTTCCATTTATTTATTCATGCATGTGACTGAATTATAAAGCCTAGTACTTTCGAATTCTATAGAGTTTCTTCATTTGAATGAGAAATAGTCAGAGAGCATAGCAGTCAAGGCGACAAGGCAAGGCGATAAGAGGACAATGAAAACCAAGGCGACACCAAGAAAAGCAACAAGGCGAAACCAAGATGCTGTGACCCAAAGAAGGGCTAGGAAGCCTAGGCCATGCTTAGGCAACGTTGACAACTGTGTGAGAGAGTTAAGTCTCAGCAGCATAGCAGCCTTTTAATTGTCTTATAGGTGATGCATTCTATTTGGGGGGGGGGGGAAAATATGACTGTTTTTTGTGTTTGAGGGGGGGGGGGGGGGTGTGTGTGTGTGTGTGTGCGTGCTTCTCTTCTTTCTCCCCCTTCTTTTTTTGGGTTTCCCCCTCCCCCCTCTTCCCCATTCTCTACCCCGGAATGCCCGCATGCGCCTATTGTCAGGTGAGCATCATAAATTTAGGTGCTTTGGTCAAGCTGGGCACCTTGGTTGCCTAGGCAGGTGCCTTGGACACTTACTCACCTAAGTGGTGTGACTGGTGTCACCTTGCGTTAGTCCTCTCCAGCACCTTGGTTCACTGGGGCAGCTTGACAACTATATATGCACGTGTTCAACTAAATCATGTATGTTCTACACAACCAGATGCATTATTCACAAAATAGTTATGTTCCAGACTGAGGGGTTTAAGACTATACGTTACATAGATGAGGGAATCAATATCGGATAGTTAAATCCCCTTGTAAGAGAGAGAGAGAGAGAGAGACAGAGAAGGTTCCACATAGCCAACATGTTTGTCCTCTATTCATAACATCAACTTTCATGTGTTTTTCCCCTTCATTTATTATTATTATTATTATTTTGGACAATAAAAAATATAATTACCATCTCATGGAAAAGACAGAAAAAATGGGGGGGGGGGGGGGGGGAGGGTGCAAATTAGGCAGGTAATAGCAATATGCTTTTTACTTGAGGTCTTCTGAGAAGAAAAACGAGGAAGCATTTCAAGCCTAGGTGAGACATAAAAAACAAAAAAGGGGTAAAAACTGGTACCCAAGAAGTAGAGTTGCAGGGCAATTATCTTATGCAGCCTTACCCCAGTAACTTTTGCTAAGAGGCTTCCAAAATCAAGTCTACAGCATTAGAATCGGAGGTCCATCTCCTGAGGCTCCTATCCTTCCAAAGCTGCTCGAAGCACAAGCACACCAGTGATATAACATGTAGAGCTGACAGCCAAGGATCTGAGACCCCAAACCATTTTGGGCAAAACATTGAATTCTGTGTCTCAACCATGCAGCTTTTTTTCTTTTGAAAGGAGGATCCCTTAGGTCTTAACAAGTAAATCTACGGGAGGTCCCCACACCTATGTCGCATGTTTCTTGAAATATGTAGCAAAAAATGGTACACAATACCCATTTCACCAAAGAACACTAGAAATTCATCACCCCTCTCCAAGAGAAGGTTCAGTATTTTTCGTAGTTCCTCCAAAGCATAGTTCAAGAACTCACTGGAACTTCACTAATTTGCCAATTTCAACATGTCTAAAAGAAATAAAAGGTAAATTATGCGGATCAAGTCATCAAGCACAAAATTGCCCTGTTTTCCTTTGAAATCAACCTAGGGATATAGGTGGTGGGTCTTTGTTTAATATGTTTGAGTGGACATGGGCCTATTCTATGGGCCCAAAAGTTTAGTGTCTAGGTCAGGTACAAAAATAGGTTAGTTTAGTAGTTTAATTGGTCTAATTCTGTGAATTTTGGCCAACTTAAGTTATAAGGGTAGATGTTAGATAGAGTAATCCATAAGTCTAGTATTTGTATTCTTAGGGTTATAAATACCCTTGTACATACCTTTTACAGAATATATGAAATACCATTTTCTACATTCTCTACATGGTGTAGTCTTTTCTCATGTTTTGTTTCAGCCTTAAGTGTCTAAGTCAGTCAGTTTTTATTTTCCAAGTTTAAATCAGTTTCCAAGTCCTAATTTCAGCAGCACTTCTCATTTAAGGCTATAAATAGCCCTCATCGATTAGATTAGAGAACAGATCTGAATATTGAATGACAGCTTCCCTTCGACCACTTTGTGTATATGGATAGTCAATGATTCTGTCGACTAGTTTGAAGATCCAAGCATTAGGAGTTTTGGTTCTATCAATTAGTTTGAAGATCCAAACCTTAGGAAGGTTCTAGTTGAAATCAAGCCTATACACCTACACTTGGTTGAAGACTAAAGTTCAACCTTCATTCTCCATCTGAGTGTTCCATCCTCAAGGCTCCATCCAGGTATCTAGCAGCCTAGACTCCATTCCCCTTCCCCCATCACATCTTTTTCTATTTGCCTAGAAGTTTTCGTCGTGTTTTCAGGACACCCAAAATTCAAGGTCAGATCTATGCCAATAAAACCATTAGATCTACCCCAAACTTAAGGTACATCATCCTCCCAACCCTACTGACCTTAGATTCTAGTTTGACCCCATTGTAACCATCCAATTTCAAGATATAAATGTTTTCATAAATTTTCATAATTCCTAAAGCCCCCTAACCAAGAGTCATCATCTCTTCTAACTTAACCATCCAGACCTAGCTAAACTTGGGGATCATCTTCCTATACAATTACCCACATCTCTTCCACGTTTGGTCATATTCTCAAGAATCTACCCTTTCCAATATCCCGAGAACCTAACCAATCCCACCATTCTAAATTTCTCCAAAACTAGCCCCCATTATCCTCGGTACTACTCCATACCAATTAACCAAGAGGTTACTACCAAATCCATCATTACTAGAAAAATCATCCTCAAACCCCATATCCGCTAATAATTGCCATATCCACTATAACCAAAATTTCAAGAAGCCCTTTCTTGGTCGCATATGAGTTGGTTCTCTTAAAAGATCTAGGAAGAAGTGGCCTCATTAAATTGGGGCTGCATCAGTAAAACTCAGAATCAGCACTTTTCTGAGGAAATCTTAGTCATTTCTGTTGTGTATTCATTGCGGATAAAAATGGACTATTTCCGCAGAACCCAGATGAAATTTCAGTCACTCACCCCAAAAACCAACACCTCCCCCCCCCCACCCCAAAACTAAAAAGAGGAAAAAATGCCTGGCAGAAAATGAACTGTTCAGCAGTTATCACCAATTCTGGTAAATCTTGCCAATTTCAATCTAATGGTAATGGCCAACCAAAAAAGGCAAACCTAGGGCCAAAGGCTTCCGCACAAGTAGAGTCCAGGAAAATAATTTTCCTAAATAGCTTTACCCCGACAATTTTCACTCAAAGGCTGTCTCAATCATGGTGGGAGATCTCGCCGAGATCTCGCTATCTGAAGATAGTGAGACGAGATGAGAGTCGAGAGGTAAGCGATGGGAGATCTCGCCAAAGGTGGTCCAACCACCTCTTTAGGGGATTTTAAAACCCCCTGTCTCGCTCGAGAGAGGCATATCTCGCCGCTCTCGAGCCCCTCTCTCGCTGCAAGTTGGTTTTTCACCGGAAAAGTTGATTTTTTGCCGGAATTTGTTGGGGATTCAACTTCTAAACATTCTCAACACATCTACAACCGCAGATTATCATCATTCAAGCCTATTTCAACTAGATCTTCAATAAAGGTAAGATTTTTCCCCAAATTTGAATTTTTTCAAATAGAATGTTCTACAATGGGTGTGGGAATGTAGTATAAATATATGTTGATCTACTAGCTTAGATATACATTTTCATGGATACAAAATCTAATTTTTTGTAATTAAATTTGTTTTTTAATTTTCGTATTTAAAAAATATATTATCTAAAAAATTAAAATTATAAATTATAAAAAAAAATATTCATGATATGAATGTGATTATCACTTATGTTAAACTACATTAAGAGGACTACAATTCCATGTATTCATATTTTGATTATCATGCTTGCTGTATTTATTTTTTTTTTTTATTTAAATAATTAAATAAAATAATTATGAAAAATTATATTTAATTAAAAAATTATCTTTTTTTTTTTAAATGATGTTTATATTATGTAGTTTATTTTAAAAATACAAACATGTCTGTTTAAGCCTTGTATATATGTTATTTTAGAACAAAGTGTGTGTTTTGTTGTTTTATAAATTATTTTACATAAAATAATTATAAAAAATAATATTTTATTAAAAATTTTATCTTTTTTTTTCTAAATGATGCTCATATTATGTAGTTTATTTTAAAAATACAAACATGTTTATTTGAGCATTGTATATATTTTATCTTAGAACAAAGTGTGTGTTTTGTTGTTTTATAAATTGTTTTTACATGTTTTTATTTATCTAAAAATTATTCTAATGATTTTTTGGAAACATTCATGTATGTATTTTAGTGTTGTACATTTGTATCTTAAATGGCAACTAATGGGAATGGCGGCACTGGTAGTGGGACTCAGGACATTGCTTGGCAACATGAGGCAATGCCACCTAGACATAGTTTTCATGGAAGTGAGAGGATCGAAAGGAGGAGGAAGACTAGACATTATGATGCCACATTTGACCAAGACCCCTCCCTCTTCAAGCATCAAGACATCTATCAAAGAAGCATTCCATATATGTTTGCTGGAGGTAAAGAAGGCAGTAGGGAGGAGGAAGCTAAGTTGGCAATCAGCAAATTCATGTTCTACAACAACATTGCAGCCAATGTAGCCAAAACACCATACTATCAGGGGATGATCAACGCAATTGCTAGGGCAAGTGTAGGGGTTAAAGGCCCAACATCTTGGGAAGCAATGAATAAATATTTACCGAAGGTAAAGCAGGAGGTGGAGGATTACATTGGTTCATTGAAGGAAAAATGTACTACATATGGTGTTACTGTGATGGCTGATGGATGGACTGGTCCTACTAGATAGTCCATCATTAATTTCAAGTTAAGCTGCAATGGAAAGACATCCTCCCTTAAGTCAATGGATGCCTCAGATAAAACCAAAGATGCTAACTACCTTTACAAGCTTCTTAGGCAAGTGGTCCTCGAGGTAGGGCTAAAGAATGTTGTCCAAATTGTCACAAATAACGGTGCTAACTTCAAAAAAGTTGGTGAAATGTTGATGAAGAAGAAGAGCAGCAGGATCCACCTCTTTTGGACACCATGTGTAGCACATTTGATTGATCTTATGTTGAAGGACTTGGGAAAAGAAAGTCAATCAATGTTGTAGTTGACAGGGCTAGAAGGGTATGTAATTTTATTTATAACCATGCTTATGTGCTGAAGATGATGAGGAATCACTGTAAGGGTGATCTAGTCAGACTTGGATTGACTAGACTTGTCACCAACTATGTAGCTCTGAAAAGCTTCCAGAAGAAAGTGGTGGGTCTACGGCACATGTTTGCAAGTGAGGAGTGCTTTAATTGGCGTGGATATAACCATCCTGATGCAGTACTAGTCCAACAAACCATTGCTGATGATTCCTTTTGGAGGCAACTAAATAGGACAGTGGGCATTTTACAGCCTATTGTGTTTGTTTTAAGGATGGTGGATTCGGAGAAGAAGCCCACAATGCCCCATATATATGCTGCCCTCCAGCAAATGTAAAGAGTTGGTTAGAGATGCTGGCCCTGGCTCCTTCAAATCCTACGAGAGGATCATCGATGATAGATGGAAGACGCACTTGATGCATCCTTTGCACTTGACTGGTGAGTCACTTTTAAGTCTTTAAGTTTTTTTTTGCATACTTTAATTTACATTGTTAATAACTTATAACTTATAACTTATAATTTATAAACAAGTAAACAACCAAATCACTAACCAAAATTTTTATTTCCACAATACAAGCTTACCACCTCAACCCAAAGTACCATTACAAGAATGATCTAGGGCTTAATGTAAAGTTGATGAATGCGGTGCAAGACGTGGTGGAGAAGCTTGTGTCAAATCCCGTCATGCAGGGGACAATTAATGGAGAGGTGAGAACTTATTCAATCGTTTTTTCAACTTCTTGCATTAGTGCATCTGTGACATATACATGATACAATAGTAAAAGTACAATAATTGAAGAATTGGTGTACAAATCAGGGAGTTCAGGGATGCCCCTCTAGGAGTTTTGGAAAGCCTTCTGCAGTTGCAACTAGGCAAAAAAATGATCCTGATAAATAGTCCATCACTATAAGTCTATAACTTTGTAAGTGATAACTGAGAAGTTATATAAATATTAAGATTTACTTGCCTAATGCATTCTTATATTTGGTTATGCAGCTGACTGGTGGGTGCTATATGGAACTAGTACGCCAAATCTCAGGGTCATAGCAATTAAAGTGCTCTCACGACTTGCTCATCCTCTAGTTGCAAGAGGAACTAGAGGACCTTCTCGCTCATCCATAGTAAGGTACGGAACAGATTGGGGAGTAAGAGGCTCGAGGACTTAGTGTATGTGCATTACAACATGAGATTGAGAGTAGGGCACATATAAGATGATATAGATGACAAAAATTGGGAACCAATTGAGTTGACTGATATATCCCACGAGCCCCCCCGCAGAAGATGAGGAAGATGATGTCATATATCAGTGGGTTAGGGATTGAGGTGGCCGAGTGCTGGATGGGCCAGGAGGGCAACCAGATCCTACCATTGCTGCTGATATGGGCCCAGATGTTGTGGCTAAGCTCGTATCTTCTAATGAGATTCAGGCTGTTGCAGCAGCATTAGTAGGACCAAGTGTACCATTTGTGGAGCCACCTGGTCATTTTGAAACAACTACGGTGACATATAGTAGTGGGAGTTCAGATTATGCAAATGATACCAGGGGGCCAAGTGGCCCAAGTCAGCCATCAAGTCATGGAGGCAGTCAGGCTGGTGGTGTTGCTGATGGAAGTCAAGGTCAACAAAGGGAGTCACCTCCACCAAGTCCGAGTCATCCGACATATGCGAGCCACAGTTCCCCCATCTCTCAGACTTATACTAGGAGTAAGAGGAGCATATCAAACTAGGGGCAAAAGAATGATGATGCGAGCATGCAACATCTTGAATTGAACATGGGAAGCATGAGCCTAGATCATGGTCACAGTGATTCACAACAGCAAAGTTTGGACAGATGGCAGTCATTGGGGTACCTATACGGGATCACAACACCGGTCGGATTACTCGGGTATTCTTTTTATGGAGATCATGCTATTCCTCAAGACCCTGCACCTGGAGAGTATGGGAGTGAAGGTGGGTTGTTAACTGAGTGGTTTAGAAACCCCTACCCATATAATCAACAACAACATGAACAACAACAACATCAATGGCTCTTTCACCCACTCACGATTGACGCTTATCCCAGAGTGCTATTCCTCCAATATTCTGACATGGAGACATATCAGTTCCATATAAACCGATATGTGACATACTATAGTGATGGGATGACTTGGGAGTCATATGTGACCACCGTTCAAAACCGTTGATGCCAGAATGCTTGAGTGATACTCTTATAGTCTTATTGTCTTGTAGTCTTGTAAGTTGTAAGTTGTAAGTTGTAACTTTGTAAGTTGTAAATTGTAATCTTGTTACTCTTGTACTCTTGTAACTTGTGAATTGTGATTGTGAACGTATGGATTATGATTTATGACTTACTAAAAGTCTAAAACTTCTTATGGTTGTAAAATTATGAAGACATTTAAGTTCTTTGATAGTTTGATCATTTGATGTGTAATGTTAATGTATTTGATACTTAATAGTTGATAACTAGAATTACATGATATCTCTACATTACATGTTGTATAACCTTGCATTTCATAGAATTTCGATTTTACACATAGGGTCGACTATGAAGACATACTTAGGGTTATTTTCTCACAACACCAATGTGTTCAAAAGGCCTTAAATAGGCTAAATACCAAGTTTCAGCCCAACCGAGCCCCTAAACCCCACCGAGATTACGCCAAAATTTTGGTAGATCTCGACCGAGATCTCGCCATCTTGGTCAAGGTCTCACTTTTTTTGAGTGGTGAGATCTTGCTCGAGAGCGAGATCTCCCACCATGGTCTCAATACCTTGACCTTAGGCTACAAACGTGGTCCGTAAACCATTGCACCAAGGCCTGCCCCTACTGAAATGGCCTACCAAAATGAACTTTAAGCACAAAATCCAAAAATAAACCCCATAAGTGCCTCTCCATGGCCACTACCCTCAATGCATTGAAGAACACCAAAGTACCAAACCAAAAAAGGGGGGGAAATAATAGTTTTCATGCATTAAGCCCTTCAAGTCCCAAAGAAAAAGAAAAAAATACTATGCAAGCATGATGAACGGTATAATGGATTGACATATGGGATCCTAGAAAGGACTGCTTTAGCTAACCAGCCTAGCCTAATGCAACACTCTTATGCAAGTAGCTCTCCATTCAATACAGAAATCTTTGTTCAACATGTTCCAGCAATGGTTCTTAAACTGACAGTTTATTGAACTGACAATGAGTGACATTAGCAAGGGCTAGAGAAGCCTAGTCACCTTGCTTGGAGTCCCCTTGGTTTTCGTTGCCCTCTGTCGCCTTGACAACCATGGCAAGGGCAGATATTTATAAAAAATAAAAAAGAAAGTACTCTCAAGTCTCAACAAGCCTCTTTAGAACCTATTCCAATTGTTATTGTTTTCCAAAGTTGATTTTAAATCCAAGAATTAAGTCGAAGAGCAAAATATTGTGTCTAATCTGTTCGACATAAGATAGTCAGTAGCTGGAGACTTAACATGTTTGCAGCCTCAACCAAGAGTCACTCAAAAAAATCATTGACCATTTAACTTACAGATATTTCTTAGTACATGTCCAACAATAATGACCAAAAAGTTTGTTATAGAACCAATAAAACAGGCATTCCGCTCATCATTGCTGCCCAAAGTCGGAAATGAAAGTAAAGTAGAAACATGTGCCTACAAATCTCAGTAATATGCTTCACATATAAAATTTAGAACACCGAATTGAACAATCTATATTAAGTAAACAACAAATAAGAACCCAAAGATGGGATACAAAATAAATCATTTGAAATTTTTAAATTGTCATCAAACTCACAGGTTCAACAATTTAGACGGAGCAGCACGTAATATAGTCAATGCTTCCTTCCAACTCCACTGTCGTTCAGATAATGGAAGAAGACGTTGCAAAATTGACAAACGCCATTCACAATCTTCAATGAAACGCTTGGCATTTGAAACTCTCCACTCTAAGGCTTCTATGCCGCTACTACTTATACTGCTGTTCGACAAGAGCTCCTGTTCAAATCCATCTGATGGCAAATTGTGATGTAATATATCTAGAAGCAACCCCATAAAAGATATGACCATCTTGTTCCCTCTTTCACATGCAGTGAGATAGACTTGGTCTGAAGTCGACATATAGGGCAACTCAGAAGAGCTCCCAGTCAAGGCACAATGTGTGAAGTCAAATGCTATGTCATCCACATGTAAAAGTGAGATGATAATGCTTACTAAGAATATCTGCATCAATTTAAAGGCTTCACCATCAGTTACATGAACAAAAATGGGTAACACAATGCATGTATAGGGTGTTTTCTGCATGATGGACGCTCTCACTTCCAAACATAGATACACAACATGATATATATTCATGGCAGGGTCCGAAAAGATGAAATCATCTAAATCATATTATCATACATTACAAGAAATGAACATGTAGCACTAGGACAACGCAAGAACCAATGCTTTTTCATAAGATATAAATTAACATTGAAAAACTATGTGAGGAGGAAAAAGCACCTTTCAGTACAGCATAAAAGAGCAAGAGGAGAAGAAGAAAGCATAGCTATACAACCCTTTGCTGATTTTCACAAGTCACATACATTAATGCTAAGGTAAAAAATATACCATACCACAAAGAGGAAAAAAATGGCATCCCAAACAAACTGACTAACAATCATGAAAATCACAATATCGACAAAATTTATACTCATTAAACCGATTCTAATCTCTTACATTAATTAAAAATTCAAAAGAGAAAAAATAAATACCACAACCTGAAAACCAATCAATAAATTGTTCATAATTCTTTGACAAAATTTAGAGTGCAGCACCTTGGTCTTGTTCAAAAGGTGAACCGACTAAGCTTTCAAGCGACGCCCAAATCATGCAAAACAGAGAAGTTCTATCCTAATAAAGTTCTCTTTGGTGCAGTCTAAATCTATGATTACTTGACCTATAAAAAAAATAGATGTATTTGGTATGATTTATGATTATGACCCCTGTTTCTCATTAAAATAAATTGATTTGAACTTAAATTCATAAATAGATCAAGGACTATTTATGAACATAAACTGTTAAATTTTGTTTATGAGAGCACCATTTATGAACATGTGTAAAACTACTAATTTAAGTAGGGGTAGAATGGTAAAACTACCAACTATTAGAACAAAACCTTGCTTTTTTTCTTTCTCTCCAACCTCCACATTGCTCAGATCTCCATTTTAACAATATTTTAGGGATGTCACAACTTGCCTAAACCAATAAAAGTAAGCCAAACCAATTCAGCCAGTATATAATTTAAAAGGTAAATCAAAACCAAACTAATGATACATTATATAATACCACCCAATGGTACCAAACTTATTTCTTGTTACATAATATATTATGTCTAGTAGTAAGTTAGTAACGAAACAAAAACTGTTCGTCGCTCATAACCCATTATCATAATTGAATATGATGGACTGTTTATGCCAAAGAGGGCCTAAAAACAACGTAAAAAATTTGTGACAGAAATAACTTCATCTTTTAATAGCCCTAATCCACTTAGTGATTTAATCCCCTATGATCAGACTGTTATACAGCTTCTCCATTAGGACAAGCTTGCTGCTAGTTTGATCACAGCTGACAGAAGCAGACCTGATCTATCCTCCCAGATTTCAGTTGACTATCAGGGATTTTATCCAATCAATCTAGCCAGATTTGTTACAGAAGTAATCCTCTGAACTTCCTTCCTTGGATATGTATCTAATTGGACAAGCCCTGATGACTTACTAGTTTTAATACCACATTGTAACAATATTAGAACATAGAAACCAGTAACATACAAGGGAAAGAGAGAAGATGAATCTGCCAAAGAGACTGCAGAATGGTATGTCGAATAGTCCATCTCAGAGTTAACATGTAATCCTTCAAATACAAATTGACAATGTGAGTGCATGTGATAGATGCATGGAAGTTAAAAAAGGGGGAGATTTTATGGACAATAATAAGAATGCCCATGAGATATGGAGCAAACTACAGGAGAGTTAAGAAGAGCAATCAATATAAATAAGATGTGTGTAACAGAGATGAGGATATCTAGATGGATGTGTGCCAAGACCAAGCGAGATAAAGTAAAGAATGCATGTGTTAGGACTGAATCGGGAGTTACACCAATCCAGGACAAGCTCCATAAAAGCCGATTGAGGTGGTACAGCATGTCCAGCAACAAGGATGACCAGATTCAGTTTGATGAAACTAAAAGAGGTGGAGCAGACAAAAATGAAAAGCGGAGAAGTGGTAAGAAAGGATATGCAGGAGGTCAGGATTGATGCTCATATGACTGTGAATGGAGTTGTCTAGAGGACAAAGACCCGTGTTGCTGAAACCTGATGCTTATATGACAGTGAAAAATAATTGGTCGGAGGACAAAGACTCATTTCCCAACCCCTTCAAGGGCAGATGTTTTGAACATACTTCTATAACTACAGCTTGGACTACATTCCCTTACATAGTATCCTTCCTACTTTCTTGCAATCTGCTGGATTGTCAAAGAAAATGAAGAACTCATGGTGGGAGATTTCGCGAGATCTTGCAAGATATCTCGCTATCTTGAGATAGCGAGACGAGAGGAGAGATGAGATCTAAGAGACGGGAGATCTCGCGTCCAACCACCTGATTTAGGGGGTTTTAAAATCCCCTATCTCGCTCGAGAGAGGCATATCTCGCCGAGAGAGGCATATCTCGCCTCTGTCTCACCTCTCTCTTGCTGCAACCCTCCAAACTTCCCAGAAACTTGATTTTTGGCCAGAAATTGTTGGGGATTCAACTTCTAAATATCCTTAACACATCTACAACATCAGATTATCATCATTCAAGCCTATTTCAACTAGATCTTCAACAAAGGTAAGATTGTCCCCCAAATTTGAATTTTTTCAAATAGAATGTTCTACAATGGGTGTGTGAGTCTAGTATAAATATATGTTGATCTACTAGTATAAACCCAAGAGATGTAGTCTTGTAATCTTGTTACTCTTGTGATTGTGAACTTATGGATTATGATTTATGACTTTCTAAAAGTCTAAAACTTCTTATGGTTGTAAAATTTTAAAGACATTTAAGTTATTTGATAGTTTAATGTGTAATGTATTTGATACTTGATGGGTGATAACTTGAATTACTTGATATCTCTACATTACATGTTGTCTAACCTTACATTTCACAGTATTTCGATTTGACACATAGAGTCGACTTAGAAGACATACTTAGGGTTATTTTCTCAAAAATCTAAGGCCACCAGTGTGTTCAAAAGGCCTTAAATAGGCCAAATACCAAGTTTCAGCCCAACCGGGGCCCTAAAACCCACCAAGATGGGACACCGAGTTTACGCCAGAAATTTGTTATATCTCGACCAAGATCTCGCCATCTCGATCGAGATCTCGCTATTTTGAAGTGGCCAGATCTCGCTCGAGAGCGAGATCTCCCACCATGTTAAGAACTTGAACACTTCACTCAATCAAGGCCTACCCAACAAGGAGACCCTGGTCCTCAACTCAATCAAATTTATTAATCACTCAAATTGAGAATTACAATGCAAGAATAGGTTATTTATAGCATGAAAATAAAAGACTCTAACTAGGGTTGGGAATCCCTGATAGATAAGGTTCCCAACTCTAGACCACTACACTAAAAAAGGAATCAAATTACTACAAGACCACAACCCTAGGATTGGAATCTTCCTAAAACACTTTTAAGTTATCTTTAAAAACACATACTAATTAGATAACTTAGAACTCAAGCAACATCTTTAAATCAAAATGGACTCTCTAAACAAACCAAACTGAACTCAAATCGGGAACTTAAAATAAAATCAAACTTGCAAACTAGGAAGTGATTCCAGCTCTCAAAAAGGGTGCAAAATGCACAAAATACTCCTCAAAAGGCAGCTTAGGGTGGCTTCTTGCAGCCATCCTAGGGGTCCCACTTGAAGTTCTGGCGGGGGTCTCTGTGTTCACATCACATAAGATACTGGTATTCACGGGAAGGAACTTGTTTAAGGGCATCAATTCTCAAACTCATCCGGCTATGAAGATGGTGACCTTTTTTTCCACCGCTTCTAGTTGTCTTCTTAGTGGATCATAATTTCTTCAAACAGATCATTGCCTCTCATGTCTGTTTATTTACCCATAAAGAGTGCACTTCCATATTATTTTATTAAACAAGATGAGAATTCAACCTAATACATTTGTCTGCACCTACATGTTTCTTCCATCTCCTCGTATCAAAAGTAGATGCAAGTCAATCATTCTGTTAAAGTCAACTGACAACACTCACATATGCATTTGCACTAGCATATATAAAAGCACATATTTATACATAACCCATCTTAGTGCTTCTTTCTTTGGCTAATATCAGGTATACCTGAGCATATAACCAAAAATATCAGAAAGAACAAGGCAGTTACAATGGGGGAAAAATAAGCAAGCATTTACAGTAAACCAGTATTCTGAGGTACTAACATTTTCCACAGAATTCTATTGTTAAGCCACTAACCTTACGTGCAATATTATTGATGGCTTCAAGATGGCTCTGCAAGTCTTTCAAATAGCAGAATGCCATAGAGTGATGGTTTTCAGTTTCATCGACCATACTCCTTTCTATAGCTCCCAAAGCTAGCACAGCAGATTCCAGGCCATAGCGCATGTGCATCAGTTCAATATCCTGCATTCTACCAAAATATACATACATAGAGAATATAGATCAACACATGGAAAATAATAAAGGTGTCAATTAACATGAAGGTTGAGCTTCAGATAACCAAACAGTGTGTAAATTAGCTACTGATTTACTAAAGCAATCACTAGGCATTATATATGGTTGACAAGATTCAGGGGAAAAACAGGTCACAAGTAAAAACATCATCCAATTGACATAACATCCATATTTGTCACACAAACTATAAGGCAGATGTTCCAATAGATGCAACTACAAACCCCATGATGCAGCAATTACAAAGGGACATCCTCATAGTAAATGAAAGCATCAACTTGCCACACACAGAGCCAAACTTTTCAATGAAAATTGTAGCTTCATCATAACTTGCAATGTTTTACAAATTGGTTGGAAAAGTGAACTTGAGCATGAAGCTAAAAGCTAAAACTTTGAACCCAGAATTTTAGGTTTGAAATAGGAGCCAAAAATTTGATAAGATAAATAACTTTCTTGATAATAGAGAGAATAATAGAAGCATATCACAAGTTCACCTCTTCCAAGCAGCTGTTGTTGACGCAATAGGCTGCATGCTAATTAGCTCGATAGCATCTTTGAACTTCATTCCAGGAACTACATCAAACAAGACCTACAACAGAGAGGGGCAGGGGGAGGAAGAAAACAGAAACGTAGTAAGACCAGTATAACATAGTACTAATAATCCTACTGTATATGTTACTAGTATGAAATTCATCTTCAAGAGACACTGCTTTAATGAGAATCAACCTCCAAAGTTAGGAGCAAAAATTTCTCTAGCATAACTTAACAATATGGCTGTATAATGATGAGCACATTTATGTGTGAAATCTTAGGGCATAAAGCATGCATTTTATACACTTAGAGTGGAGTTACCTTGGGTTTTATGTTGTTTTTGCAGATTTTAGGACTTTTCAAGATTTAAGCAAATATTTGGAGTTTTGGGCTTGAATCATGCTATTTTACACGTCAAGAAGTCCATTCAAATTCTCAAATGCGAAAATGGGCCTGATCTGGAGCATGATGGGCTAGAGATGTGTGATTATGGGCCAACTCCGAAAAAAATGAAGAGATAAAGAAGGCAAATTTGATCTACGGCTGAGATTTTAAATCAAATCTACAGAGATATTATTGAGAGAGTCCAAATGGAAAAGAGTCCTTGCATACCTCAATATCTTATCTCCTATCTTGGATTTAATTAAAGAAAGAAAAAGAGGAAAAATCCCGTTTTTGAATGCCTCTGTCCAGTTTCGATCAAACCCTTCATCGAACGGTCATCCGATGTCCGATCGTGCTGATTTTTGGAGGAGAGCTTCACGACTACTTAAACCTCAAATCCAACGGTGGAATTATGCATCTGATCTCTCTAAGTCGGTGCGATTACTACGTCAAAACCCTAATTGGTTGAGTCAGATAGAAACCCTGAGTTTTATTCAAATTCAGCCATGCTTCATATCTCATGTAAACTCTATAAAAGGAGAGGATACTCCATCAAAGGAGAACGTGTTCTAGAGCTTAGTAAAAGCATTCTTTCTTCTCTCTTCAGTTTATTTAGGTTTTCTCTAGTTTTCTTTGCTTGCATTAGTGAGATTTAAATTTCTAGATTCAATGTTTAGGTTTAATTTTTTTATGTAATGCAATTCAAGTTCAAGCTTCAAGTTCAAGTTTCAATTTTTTTAGATTCGTTTTTCTCTGGATCTAGCAATTGCGATTTAGATCATTCTAGATCTAGATCTGGTTGTTAGGGTTGGTTGAGATTCGAATCGTTTGTTCAATTCGCAAGTAAGTAACCTTCTTTATTAATCTTCTCTCCTCCCTCCATTCCCGCTTCTATCTACCCCTCCATATTCTTAATTTAGGATTTACTTTCAGAATTATTTATTGTTCTCCCTTCCCCTGGATCCTTGATCAGAGATGCCTCCAGTCGTGCCTCTCTTTGGTTAAGGCTTCCTTTTCCTTTTATTGCTTTGTTTATTGCTTTGTTATTTACTTTCTGTTATTTACTTTCTGCCTATTCATTCATCATCTCGGACCACATAACCGGAGCAAGCCTACAGTCGTGCCTCTGGCTTCTGGTGACGGGTGGTGTTGCATCTGCATTTTAGCTATGAACTAAATTTTACTGACTGCTTTAACATACTAACTGGTTTTACTTTTTTTTTTCTCTTTTTTTTTTATTGTTCGCATTTTTTTCCCCTGTCTTTCATTTATGCATTGATTGTGTTTAATTTATTTTTCGTTTCAATTCGATTGCATTAGACGTATAGGATCGTTTAGTTTAGTTAATTAGTTAAAAAAAAATTGAATCATTCCACTCTCGCATTACTATTAAGAAGTTGAATTATAAGTGGCATATCTCCTTGAGATCGACCCGTTAGCTACACGATACCGTGCGCTTGCGGTTACTTTTAAAATTTCAAAAAACATATAACATTGGTCTGTGGACAAGAAAACATTAACCTTCACATCACTCACCTCTCTCTTCCAAATAACTCAAAAAGAAACCAGAACCTGTAACTGTATCAAACAGAGCCCTATATTCTACAAACTTCTATTAATAACTTGACACACACAACTGCTAGAATCCTAGAAGAAATAATACAATCAGAAAACAAAAATGAAACTTGATCACAAGAGAAAACTATCGAACTGGCCTGGTGTTGTAGTAAGTAGTAACCAATAAAAGTTTACCGTTTTCTGATTGGCCACAAATAAAGTTACATTAATAAAGGAAGAATGCAAGCAAAATCAGGATCCGGCAAGCCTCTGCCACCTCCAAATTTTGCATTTCGAAAAAATAAGAATAAAATTCTGGCCAACTACGTTCCTCGATCTTGTGCAGGCCCTCACAAAAGCAAGATCTCAACTCGATACCTCACAAAGAGATCTTGAAACCTGCATTAGTGACATCTTGGAAGTCAGAAGCACTTTATACTTTTACTTGCGGTTTATCGAAGAGCATGAAGCCTTCTAACGATTTCTTTAAGCATTGTGTGACTATCAACATTGTTGGAAACAGGAAGACCAGCATATTTTGGGAGTGAGACATGGTGCACTGTGATCCCCATATGACAATGGCTCAAAAATCCAGAATAAAAGGATTCAATCAGGCCAGTAGGAAGATCTCTGCTAAGTCTTTTCTTGATGCTTTCAAGGTGCCAGGTATGCCAAATTTTGATTCTAGGATGACTTGGCAGAAAACCACTCACCAGGTTTTTGTTTGGGCTGCTGCCAAAAACAACATCCCTAAAGTCCTTAACAAATTCATCACCTAATTTCTTGATTTTGTGATATGAGTACATAGGTAGAATTATCTATAATAGTTATATTTATGTTGCCCCAAACGTACATTTGTAACTTGCATGGTTCAAGATCTAGTGAGATATCGCCAAGATCCCACTTGATATCTTTGTGAGGTATCGAGTTGAGATCTTGCTTTTGTGAGCCTCAAGACGAGACGTAAGGCAAGTCTCACGAAATGCAAAATCTCAACCACAATCTTGATTGAGTCAAGCTCTCTGTTCGAGACCTTGGTCCACCCATTGTTTTGAATTCCTTTTTTCGAGTGAGGCAAGTTAAGCTTAACTGCACAACATAGAATTGTGGTCTTGGATATCTGCTTAGTCCCAAGAACACATAAAAGGTCCAAGGTAAACTATCCCAAAATAAGATGGTGGAATTTGAAAGGAGAGTGCTTGAAATCCTTCGTTAATGAAATAGTCAAACAAGGAAATGGGATTTTAAAGGGGATACCAATGCAATGTGGAATGAGATGGCTATGTGTATTAAGAAGGTGGCTAAAGATGTCGTAGGTGAATCAAAAGGAAAGCTCCATTCTTATAGAGAGACGTGGTGGTGGGATAGTGAGGTTCAAGCTACCATTAGGAATAAAAAAGGTAGTTTTAAGACATGGCAAAGAACTAAGGATGTTGAGGATCTTCAAAGGTATACGTTGGATAGAAATGAAGCTAAGAAAATTGCGGGAAAAGCAAGGGAAAAGAAGTATGATGAGTTGTACAATAAGTTGGGCACGAAGGAAGGGGAAAAATCTATTTATAAGATAGCTAAGATGAGGGATAGGAAGAGTAGAGATCTTGACCATGTTAGATGATTTAAAAATGGAGATGGTAAAGTATTAGTTTGTGAAGAGGACATTAAGAAAAGATGAGAAACCTATTTCTCTAGTTTACTAAATGAGCATTCTTCAAGCACTTATGTTTCGGACGATTAAACCTTTCACCAAGGCACCAATGTCCGAACTTATATACGTAGAATTTCGATGTCCGAAGTAAAAGAAGCTTTAAGGAGGATGAAACTCGGCAAGAAACAAGATCCTGATGAAATCCTAATTGAAGTTTGGAAGAGCTTAGGAACCCATGGACTAGTTGGGTTGACTAAGTTGTTTAATAAGATTATGAGCACAGGGAAAATGCCAGAGGAGAAGCGTCGTGGTTCCAATTTACAAAAATAAAGGAGATATTCAAAGTTGTAATAACTATAAGGGCATTAAATTGATGAGCCATACGATGAAATTATGGGAGAGAATAATTGAAACCCGTTTGAAACATTTAGCTACAGTTACGAAGAACCAATTTGGGTTTATGCCGGAAAGATCTACAACGAAGGCTATTTACCTAATTAGGAGACTTATAGAAAGGTATAGAGAATGTAGGAAAGACCTTCATATGGTATTTATTGACCTACAAAAAGCTTATGATAGAGTCCCTAGAGCGTTAATTTGGTAAGTACTAGAGAAAAGAAATGTTGCAAGTAAATATGTAGATATAGTTAAAGATATGTATGGTGGTTCAGTGACTAGTGTTAAAACAGTGGGGAGACAAAGTAATGAATTCCAATAACAGTTGGGCTACATCAAGGGTCAACTTTAAGCACATATCTATTTGCATTGGTAATGGATGAATTAACCAAAGACATTCAAGATGAGGTCCCCTGGTGTATGCTTTTTGCGGATGATATTGTGTTGATTGATGAGACCCAAGTGGGGATTAATACCAAATTAGAATCATGGAGAGTAGCTTTGGAATCAAAAGGCTTTAAACTTAGTAGATCGAAGACAGAATACCTAGTATGTAACTTTAGTCATGATCGGGGAGATGATGAGGTGGTGATACTTGACGATAAAGAGATTCCTCAGAGTGATTGTTTTAGGTACCTAGGTTCAATCATAAGTAAAAGAGGTGATTTAGAGGATGAGGTTTCCCAAAGAATTAAAATAGGGTGGATGAAGTGGAGAGGTGCGTCCGGGGTCTTATGTGATCGGCGTATTCCATTAAAGCTTAAAGGAAAATTTTATAGGACCGTTGTTCGACCAGCTATGATGTACGATGCAGAGTGTTAGGCTGCTAAAAAGAATCATATAGATAAACTCAATGTAGCAAAAATGAGGATGCTAAGATGGATGAGTGACAAAACTAAGATGGATAAGATAAGAAATGATCATATTAGAGTTGGTCTAGGAGTTGCTCCCATAAGTGATAAGCTTCGAGAAAGTCGTTTGAGGTGGCACGGCCACGTTCAATCGAGACCTATAAATGCCCCTGTACGGAGAAGTGATATAATTCATATTGAAGGAACTAGAAGAGCTAGGGGTAGACCTAAGCTAACCTTAAGAGAAGTGGTGAAAAAGGATATGTATAACTTAGGCCTTGTATCTAGCATGGCCTCAAACAGAATTGATTGGAGGGCAAGAATCCATGTAGCCGACCCCATTTAGTTGGGACAAAGCTTATTGTTGTTGTTGTTTTCGAGTGAGGCAGATTGAGATCTCACCTCCCAACTCGCCAAGAGCATAGAAACCTCATTTTTTGCCTAATTGATGTCAAATCTTAACCTCATGGTGGGAGATTTCTCGCTATCTTGGGATAGCGAGACGAGAGGAGAGACGAGATCTGAGAGATGGGAGATCTCGCCACGAGATCTTGCCATCTTTGGTCCAACCACCTGATTTAGGGGATTTAAAAACCCCACTATCTCACTCGAGAGCGAGATCTCCCACCATTCTTGACCTGTAGCAAGGTTTAACACATACACATCAAGAGAGGAAGATCAAACAAGGTCATCAAGGAGTTCTTCAACCAAGGCCACAGCACCTATTCATGGCCCAAGCCTAAACCACAAAGAAAATCCCGAGGCCCAAAATGATACAAGGCCTCTACAGGCCCAGCCAATCAACTGAAACTTTTCAAAATTACCAAAATACCCGTGTACTTGGATGAATTTTCCTAGTTGCCGATTGGGCCGTAGGATACTAGTAAGCCCCTTAGGCCTTTCTAAGGTGGTCCTGGATATGGTTTACAGCACTGAGTGTGGGACCATCCTAAACAAGGCAAAAGGAGACTAGAGAGGTAGAAAGCCATATTTCTCTCATGTGCAAAAAGGTTGCAGCTGCTGTCCACAGTGCTCCAAGGATGCTATATTTATTGGTCTAGAATTTTTAGGCTGCCTGGAAATGCGATAAAGAAACTAGAGTCCATCTTCTCAAAGTTCCTCAACAAGACCCCCTCTAGAAAGGAAGATGCATTTTCAAACAAAAGGAGGGCAGCTTAGGGATTCATCGCATAGAGGATTTGAACATAGCAGGCATCTAAGACAGCCATGGTGGATTGCTTCCAAGAGAGGAGAGAGACTGGATTTTGGGATTTATTTCAGTATATTTTATTTTAGTTTTGTTTCCTATCTGAGTGTAATACCTAGTGGATATCTATAAATAATAAGGCCAAGTGTTGGAGAGCCCCACAAACTAATGCGAGGCCTCTTTGGTTGTCAGAGACTTCTTCTCTTTTTCTTCCTTCCTCAGTTCTTCTTTCTGTATCAGAGCTTTGGTAATAAAAGCTCCTAAGAAAAGTGATTGTTAGTATTACTACACAAAAGTCCCACAACACCTGAAGATCTCGTGAAGCTGTTTTGAGGTTCTTTTCTTTTTTTCGCTTGAGGGTAGGCAGCACCATACATTGTGTTCAGGTTTGGATGCTTTGATGAGATAAGAAGTTATTAAAACTCATCTTTATTTGTTGAAGAACTATTTCCACGAAATCTGCTCCTTCTGGTTGAAGGTTAGTAATTACTATCTTTCTAAAATTTTTTAGATTAGTAGGATCATGAGAATATTCTGCCATTTTTTCTGTGAAACCTCTGCTCTACTTTTGGAAGATTATATGCTTATTCTCTGCTTATTATAAGCACCTTTTAAAGACCAGAAGCTGTGTGGTGTTTGAGTCACCGGTTGAAGTTTGTACTGCTGAATCTCTGTTCTGGTTGGGGTTAAAACTGCTGAATCTCATTGTCTGTTATTCTCTGGTTCAACTTTTTCGGGCTGAAGTTGCTTGCACAAAATATATACGTTCTCCTCTAATGGCCAAAACTAAAGATGAGAACAAAACTACCATAACAGAAGTAGTATCTTCTTCCTCTCGTTGCCTCACTGAACACAAGCTTGAAAGGGCAGCAATCTTCTACCAATCGCTGAAAACTGTGAGGATTGTAATTATCCGAAGGGGACAGCATGATCACTTGACCAGAATATCTGCTCCTGGTGATCCTAGATGGGAGATTGTTGATGCCCACACCTTGGGGCAGATGTTAAATTCTACAGACAGCCACATTGTGGACCTTGTTGCACATATTGATATTTGATACAGTTAAAAGAATTGTGGGATTACTTTAATATTTTGCATGCAGGAAAAATAACCTTTCCCAGATTTAAGAGTTATCACTGGAGTCCTGCAAAGTTGATCAGAGGGGCCATCCTTTGACCCACACTTTGGTGGTTTTAAGTGGATGTATGAGGAAATCAGTTCCATAGATAGTCACTTCAGTAAACTTCTAATTTACCTTGTGAGCCATGTCAGTTTCGGAAGCCTCACCATGCGAGCAAATCAACCTCATGTCAATAAAATGTCTAACAAACCTTTTCATTTGGTTCATTCTGATGTTTCTAACTTGGGTTTTTAGTATTTTGTTAAATTTGAGAACGACTATTTCAGAGTCAATATGGATATGTATAATGAAACATCATTCAAAGTCATTTGATATATTTTATGGTTTTATTGCAGAAATTCATAATCATTTTAGTGTTATGGGTAGGATTCTTTGTAGCGATAATGCAGAGTATATCTCGAATCCATTTAATTCCTTCATGTATTCTTATGGCATCCTTCACCAGTCCTATACAGCTTACACCCCACAATAGAATGGTGCAGAAAATAGGAAGAATCACCATCTGATGGAAGTTACTCATTCTTTATTGTTTGAGATGAAGGTACCCAAAGCCATTGGGCTGATGCAGTTTCGGCAGCTTGGTATTTCATTAATCACATGCCCTCTTCCATATAAAAAGGAGGAATTCCATATTCTTTGTTCTTACTGTCAACACCCATTTTGTCTTACCACCTCATGTTTGGAAGTGTGTAGTCTAACTCGACTTGATATTGCTTTCCCAGTCAATGTCGTGACTCAATTTCTGTCTGCTCCTCAGCCATCTCATCTGGTCTGTCTGCTCCTCAGCCATCTCTTCTGGATGTTGTTTTACGAAGAATCAGCTCTTGGACGTGGACTTTACAAGGATCATGGTCATAGGAGAGTTGAAGGTTTTTAAAATGCAAATTGCGCTAGAACACCAATTGATAGAAGATCCACCAATCATGGGCTATTGTACTTTGATTGGCAATACCTTCTATATTGAAAAAGTAAAAAAACAGAAAATTTGTGGCTAAATTAAATGCAGAATCTGAGTGCAGTTGTGGCACATCACTTGTGAGTCAATGTGGATTAGGCAACCGTTGAAAGAGCTTCGCTTTGGTGACGATTTATCCATCTAATGTGGCGTGATACCTAGGTGGCTATTCAAATAGCAACCAATCCTGTGTTTCATGAATGTAGGAAGCATATAGAAATTGACTGTCACTTTGTTAATGAGAAGTTATAAAGATTAATTTCTCCAAGACAAGTCCATATTAGAGAGGAATTGGCCGATTTTTTTTTTTTTTTTTTATGAATAAATAATTATATTAAAGAACGAAAGCAAAGAACAAGGTCTCTAGAAAAAGACCGAAAAGAAGAACTAAGACCCGAGAAGACAACAATAAGCATGTTCCATGGGGCGGCCAATAAGGAAGGATTGGGTGGGAAGGGCGAGGTTAAGGGCTCTTCGAGGGTTAGGGAGTGACGGGGAATGTGATTTTTGAACCAAACCAATGGGGGCCAGGGGGGTTTAGGCCTTTAGGGCTATGGGATCTGAGAAGGTTCCAGGCTGATGAGGTGGAGAAGGGTTTGTTGGGAGAAGTTAACCAAATGGTGAGGTCGCAAGGGGAGCTAGAGAGGGAAGGAAGAGATTCCCAAACCTGTGTGAGAATGGGAAGGGGGACAAGGATCTAGGATCCATTAGAGATGAAGGCTGCCAAGGGGGTGGATTTGGGGATGCAAGTGTTATAGACAGTGCGGGGGCCTAACTGGTTAAAGAGAATGTCCATCTGATGCCACGGGTCAAGCCAGAAGGAAGCGGAGGAGCCAGAAGAGATGGAAGTAGAAATAGCCGAGATGGCACGGGGACGTAACACGAGAATTTTCCTCCAAACCCATGAAGGGTTGGAGGGCATAGGAACAATCCAAAAGGAGTCTGACCGGAGAAGAAAATAGTAGACCCACCTAACCCAAATAGAGTCATGTTTTGGGGCAATTTTCCAGATGAGTTTGAGAAGGCAGACTAAGTTAACATCAGTGATCCGGCGGATGCCAAGGCCACCTTCAGAGGTAGGGCAACAGATGGAGGACCAACTAAGCGGGTGGATGAAGCATGAGCATGGTTATCAAAGCATCCGCCTAGGCGGCAAAGCGGTTTTTGAACCGCTTAAATTGTGATCGCTTAACTAATAGGCTGATTTCTTGCCGCTTTTTTGCTTAGGCACTACCGCTTTGCCGCCTTTTGCGCCATATTGCCGCCTAGATGCTAAAGCAGCCTTTTTTTTACATTTTGTAATTTGTGCATATTATTTTTTCTTTTTTTTAATCATAACTTATTCTACAATGCCGTATATAAATTTAATTATGTGAGCAATTTCAGAATCGAAGCCCAAAGTGCCTGTCGACAACAGAATGTGAAGCATGAGCCATATTCAATGATTACTGACATAGTACATACTACTTTTCTTTCATTTTCATTTTTCACATTGATTACTGATATAGTACATACTACATAATTATTGTTATGAATCTTATGATGCTTGATGAGATGAAGTTATGTTTTTATTCTTTTTTTGGATAATTTTTCATAATTGTGATTCTTGAATGTTTTTTTTATTTTATTTTTATGAATGTGATTGTTGAATGTTTGTTTTGTACTTTAGTTTATTATAAAAAGCATTTGTATTAAAAAGTAGTTTAAAAGTAGTTATATTAAAAATATTAACTAAACCGCTTTGGTTGCTTTATTGCCGCCTAAGCGCCACTTAGTCGCCTAATCGCCAAGACGGTGTCCCAATCGCTTTGGTCGCTTTGCCGCTTTAATAAGCATGAGCACGAGGCTTCCTGCCCTTTCCAAAGGAAGGCACAAAATAAAGATTCCATCACAAGGATGGTGGACTTGGGAATGGAGAAGATTTCGCACCAATAGAGATAGGAGGACTGGAGCACAAAGTGGATGAGAGCGACTCGCCCGGCAAAGGGTAAAAGCTTACTCTTCCAAAGTTGCAATTTCTTGCATATGTTGTCAAGCATTGGAAGGCAGTGGTGACGAGTGAACCGACCGGGAATGAGCGGGAGGCTAAGATAGACCACGGGAAAGGAGCCTGGCGAGAAACCCGACAGCTCGAGAAGAGAGGCACGAAGCTGCTTAGGGATACCAAAGAGGAAGATGGTGGATTTGCCGAAATTGACCGGAAGGCCAGAGAGGGATTCAAATTGCAAGAGAACAGAGAAGATGGAGGATATGGACAAATGATCCGCTTTAGAGAAGATAATGAGATCATCAGCAAAAGCAAGATGGGTAAGATTTATGGATTTGCACTTGGGAATGGGGGAAATGAGGAATTGATCAGTTTTCGATTAAAGGATACGGGAAAGGACTTCCAAGGCTAAAGAGAAAAGGTAGGGAGATAGGGGTCAACCTTGGCCGATTTATTTACAAAGCCCTTAGGTGCTGCAAGAGTTGATTAAAATTTTTACAAGCTGGGCACATTTAACTTCAATGCCAAACTTTCACGGGGGGTTAGGGTTAGTCTTTAAGAAAAAGGGCCTTGAGTTAACACTAGGTGCTAATTTGAGACTGGGTTTTGGGGTTTATTTCAGCATATTTTACTTCATTTTTGCTTCCTATTCTAAGGGTAATACCTGCTGGATATTTATAAATAATTAGGTTAAGTTTTGGAGAGCATCACAAGCTAATGTGAGGCCTCCCTGGCTTTTAGCAACTTCTTCTCTACTTAATCTTCTTCCGCCTCCCTCTTTTTCTTCTATCTATTTACATAGAAGAATGCATTCAGTGTATTTTCTCTCCATATACAACCATCCACTTGATTGGAACAGTAGTAACATAGGATAAATGAGATAATTGTCCAGAGGACTTATGTAATGTTGCCCTAGGTCATTTTTTTGTCTTTGAACCTCCTAGAACTCATCATTATTATAAATAAAAGTAGACTGGCATCACATTAGCACGGGTCACATTCCCCATCCCACCATCATTTATATTTAGCCAATTACAACCACAAATCCAAAAACTAAGGCCCACCCAAACCTACACCAGAACCTGGCCCAATTATCATGCCTACATTGGCTTTATATCAACCCCTATGACTGCCAGCCACCATGGCTTGTCTCCCTACTGCAATGGCATCACCACTAATATCCCCTACCCCCAATTCTCCACTTTTTGACCCCTAGTTTCCCACTCCCTCCCCCCCCCAACCCAAAAAATAAAATAGAACTTAGGGTCCACTTGTAGTGCTCTGTTCAACCAAGCCACTGTGCCCTCCTCCGAAGCCTCCCTCTATGCACATACATTTGTTGGAAGCTCAAAAGTAGCTCACTGCCCAAAAGGGTTACTGGATGGTGAGGCTTCTCTCTGGTTCAACTCCCTGCTTTACCACCACTGGAAGTCAATCAACATCCAAGCTCTCCCTCACAAAAAAATGGAGATTACAAGCAAAAATAGAGATTTGACTAGGCCAACTTTAGACCAGACCTACATTAGCTAACACTAAAAAACTAACAGACCAAGTGCACAAAACTCCCATCACCATGTGATGGGGATGGTCAGAATATACACAGCCTCACAGGTGCATTAGAAAGGCAGTTTCCGACTCAAACTTATGACCACTTGGTCACAATAAAGCAACCTAAACATTGCACATTAAGCTATTCCTACACCCGCTGATATATCCTAGCACCCCTTTCCTATCCATTTATTTCTATATTATTATTAGCAGTATACATTTCATATGTCAGAGGTTACCAATGAAAAGCAAAAATGTCTGTTATAGATAATGCCAGAATACTTAAAATTTAAACTCCAAAACAAACCTAGAAGGAAAAACAGGCTAAAACAGAAGAAGGAAAAAAAAAAAAAAGTGAATATTTAAGAAACAAATAAATTTTTGACATAGATATAGCAACATATTTAGAATTGACTGGGATCAGAAAAAATGATATGTAAGGTTACAAAAATCTAATCATATGCAAGTATATCATATTCATAATTATATTTTTAAAAAAAATGGACTCTCACCCGCAAAGGTGTCTGGACGGCGAGTCGTTCTAGAACAAAATTTTCAACAAAAGGGTCTGAACTAACATCCTCATTTTCATTTGCTGAAAATTCCTTTACTGAAAACAGTAATGAAGACTTTGAATCCCACGGTCGACCAGAATTCACACAAGCAACAAAAGAAGCAAGATCCAGGCGATAACAAAGAATATCACAAAGATGTTCCACGCAAGATATCTGTCAAAAGCAATTTTTCAGTGATTAACAACTGTTTCTCCTAAGTGACAACAGCAAATAGGATATGACGCAATGGTAACCAAACAGTTTCTTTTTTTTTTTTTTCTTTTTTTGAGTTCTACTTTTTATAGAAATCAATTACCTCATCTGATTGTTTTCCATAAAAAGAAAACTCTTCCAGCCTTAATTCCTGTGATTTACTTCTCCACAATAGTTGCATCATTTTCTTCCGGACAAGTGTCTTTCCAGATAATAGATCCCAACCCATGGCAGCTACCAGGGGTTGAAGAAGAGGATAAAGTGAAAGAATCTGTCATTAATGACAACAAATCCTCATTAAAAAAAAAATCAAATTAGCAATAACAAGAAGCCAATTTATAATTTTTCTTAAGGAAAAAAAAAAGGAAAGGGAAATTCTTAGACTTTTGAGTAGCACAGGGACAGGAAATTGCCATCAAATTTACACAAATAATATCACATACGTTGCTAACTTCTTGAAGCTGTTCCCTCTTCAAAGCAGATAGTGCAGTATCTACGATACACTCCAGTATATGTAATCCAGAGACACGAGCATAGTGATACATGTCTCTCATGCAAGAACTGATCGCCATCATACGCTTTGAAGTTCTGTCATCTTCATCCACATCACGTTCCAATTCTACAAAATACTTAAGAAGACACCCAAGAGGAGGTGGGATCCAATTGGTATCAGAAGCTCTGGATTTCTCTACTTCTTCAGCAAGCAACTCATCTTGAGTGACCTATGGAGGAGTAACATCAACACCAATTGATTTCCCATTCAAATACAACTTATCCGAAGTAGACAACAGTTCACATTAAGTTTAAAATGACTAGAAAATTCAAATTCACAAGAAAAAGTAGTATTAAATTATTTCTGTCTCGTTTATTAGATCAACATTTTTCTGTATTTTGCCGATCTGCCACCACATAACAGGTAAACCCCAATTAACAACAAACCAAACATTTTAAATTATTTTAGCCTCTCTGACCAACATAAGCTGTTTCCCCAGTATTTTTTATCAATAATTAATGAAAAAGTCATATTTTAAGTTATCAATTAAGTACTGAGGTAATATTGCAAAGCTAATAAAAAGACCAAGCCAGTGATTATCTTTGCAATGTAGCAGCAAAATGGACATCAACCAGAAAAGTGAAATTGGGGGGGGAAGAAAAATAACCCACCCTATGTTCCACTGGATCTGTAGTACCTGCATGGATGCATCTCTTTGCTTTCCTTGTCAATGGCCCCCCGCAGATTTCTTCTCCTTGCAGTAGCGTGCCACTTCACCCTTCCTCTTTTCTCCTTAGCCCTTGAAGTCTGGTCTACAAGCATCCAATAATCCAAGCCACAACAGATCAAACTCTGATCTCTCCCTTCCCAAGTCCCTCAATATTTTGCTTTCGTTGTTGTAATCTCTATTCAAATTAGCTATCCCTCTTCACATGATCAATCTCTACAAAGAACATCAACACCAACATCCCCCTCCCCCAACCAAATTTATTATTGAGGGTAGATTTGTCTTATTAGGATCTTCTATTTTTCCTTGTAATATTCCCATACTGGGAAGATTTGATTTGTTCTATTTTTGGAAAGCTAATATTATAAATAAAGACCCTGCTGCAAGTCAAGATTTTCACAATTCTTTCAACACTTAATAACTTTTGCATGAAGCGGAATCTTAGGAGATGGACCTCCAACTCAATGCCTCTTCAAAAGATCTGGGACTCCATTCCTTCTGCCATTGAAGCCAAGTTTTTCCTCTTTTTCCTCCACTTCTATCGTGTTATGACCTGAGGTCTTCCCATTTCCCTCCTCTAGGGTCTAGGCAACCCTCTCTTCTCTTTGAGGGTTTGGCCTTTTGTATTTGGTCATTCTCTTCCTTCTCTGGGACCTCTGTATTCCTTCTTCTTCAGCAAAGAAATTCTTTATTCAACCAAAAATTTGGCGAACAGCAGTGGACCATTTACACCATCTTTGCTTCCATTTTTCCTTCTTTCTCTCTCAAATTAGATCCACAGGCTTAACTTAATTCTTCTTCTTCTTCTGTGAAGATTTTGATCTCACTTGTCCAGCGACATGAAATCAAGGATCTAACAACCTATTGCGATCTCTTCTTGCTTCTGCGACAGTAGAGATGGCACATCCCACATTAGATTCCTATGTGTACTGGTCCAAATGAACTCTGCACTAATGGTTTTAGAGGGAACATTTAAGTCCTATGGTGATAGACATAGTACCAAGAAGTTTCAGTTGTATAGTTAGAACAAAGCATATTTTTGTTTAAAAGAAAAATGATATCCTAGCCAAGTGACAAAAATCTAGAACCAAGCATCATATGCTCTTCACACATATATAGAGTAGGAAAGCCTAACAGCTAAGAGAGCTGACTGTCAGTACATCGATTGGACGCCAAGTGTGTGCTTGTATCACGTTCTTATGCATGATGACTGGAAGAGAAGTATAAGGTGTAGCAGAGGAAAAGAAATGTTGTAACAAGATTTCACTTTTTCTTGAACCAACATTTTCCTAGTTTTAACTTTTAAGGAACACATTTCTCTGCATTAACTGTTCCAAACCAGGAAACAACCTGACCACACATATGTAGGCGTTTTTAAGTAACCAACACATTCTGCAACGATATGAGGAATATCTATTTGCAAATTGCAGCATGTGATGATACAACATTTTTTATAAACAACAACGAAACCAGTTTAATTAAAATTATGATGATAATTTGTACAGAAGATGGACACTTCACAAAAGCAGAAGAATAAATCCAGTGTCTCTTGAAAAATTTATCTTCCCATGTGAATAAGAGATTACATATGCTGAACCCATTAAGCAAACCAAATCTCAAACCTAGTGTTAAATGCATAGCATATAGTATTCCTAGTGTACAAACAGTTCAACCTAAGCCCAAATATTACCAATAGATAGCCAATTAAAACAGCAGCAGTTGACCAAGAGTTTCACCACCTGAATTATCTGGACGAGTTTTGTGCAATTTGAAGCAAGTGCTTCCCCAAATACCAGCAACATTTTTTCCCTTACAGCATGCCAAGCATCTCCGAAACCATTTCTTCTAGACCAAATAGCCTTGATCAGTACTTGTAAAGCCATCCTAGGAAAACATATTACAACAGCTAATTAGAAACCCTGGAGGAGCACCTTTCAATAGGCAACAAGTTAACAAGGGTTTCTCTTTCTAGGAAAACAAGTAAATAAAGTATAAAAATACAATATATAAGCTGTAGAGTATGATTCTATTTACCATGCACAATGAAACCACATCAGATTATGGCCAAAAATGATGCATATGACCATTCACCAAGCCACCTAACTAAGCACATGCAAGAATCATAAAGAAGATTCCTTTGCAATTTCCCTTCAAAATGACTACTCTCTTTAAAAATAGTTCAAAATCTTATTGAGATCTTGAAAATATCGACCTTCCCAAGGATGAAGGCTGATAGGTATTCACTAAAAAGAGTTCCCACCACTTTCTGTAACAATGTATGATAATCTTTGTTATAATCTTATATAACAAGTTACACAAAGCAATCAGTCTGTACCCTACAAGAGCACCCACATCTCCTCTTTCGGGATTAGACTAACAAAGTTGCATTGATGGAACCAGGCATTACTGACAGTTCAAAGAACTAAAGGACAGCCTCTGAAAGGTCCTCCCCTATCAAATCCCAAGAAGACTTATAGAAACTAGCACCAAATCCATATGGCCCAAGGGCATTTGAGACCTTCACTACTTTTTGAAATTCCTCCCTCGTGATGGGCATGGTCTGACCTCAGTCTCGACAGGGATCTTAGTCCCTTAAAAAATCCCCGGTCAACTCGACTTAAAGATGGTCTAATGATGTAACAAGACCACTGGCCAAGCAAGGGGCTGTCCAAACCCTCAAAACTTCAGAAAAGTATAATGGTCTTTTCCCCCATCCCCTTTGAATACCAAAAGGGTCCAGTAAATTCCTTGATTTTTTAGAATCCTAAATCTACTTTTTGTTCTTCAATTGGATTGGTGGTTAGAGACCTTGTGTAAGTTGGAGTCCCAGTTGGAATCCAATTTTCAAGTAGCATTCCTTCTCGAAATTAGTTATTATTTTGCAAGTTGTTTTTTATTTAGGAGATCTTTGGAATACTCCTTTCTAGTTTGTTCTCAAGTTGTTGAGTTGTAAAGGGAATCATATCCGAAGTGTATTCCCTAGTTTGAGTCCAATTATTTCCTAGATTGAGTATAGATCCACTCACGTGTAAGGCTATATAAAGCCCCCACCTCATTGTAAGCAATTCAGTTGAAGATTAAATAAGATTTCAAAGACTGGGAGTCACAGAAGCCTAGCCCACGACCTGGGTTTGAGTGTTGAGAGTGTTTTCTACAATTTCAGCATTGTTTTTCATCTTCTTCAAGCCTGCACCAGCCCTAGAGTACTCTTCAACGCGCCTACTATCTCCTCAACCCTTAACCCACAACCTCATCCCTCTATGGACCAGCATCCCCACCACCTACCCTACCTTCGACCAAACCTTTACCCTAACCATGAGTACTAAACACATTAGGAGACCTAAATTTACTTGGAAAAAGTCTGCAATTGCAGATTGTTAAAAACAGAATATTTCTCTTAAGTTTTCAGACCTAATCATATCCTAAACATAACCTAGACCTTCCCCTTCAATACCCAAGGCTTGGGGGTTAACCTCACCCTGGCCACAGGATTCTCAGAGTGTTTTAAGTTCAGTTTTACTGCTGCTCATTAATATTCTGACCTGGACAGTAAGGACCCATTCCTAAGTGATCTATTGAGAAGTTAATTGAAAGATTGGCTGCTGTACCTTAATCTCAGAAATTGACAGTAGGGTTATCAACCTAAACCCCTGCTGTCCTTCGACTTTTGACCCCACACAGCAAGGTATTCTACCTTAAAGTGTCTACTGCATTCTTTGAGAGATCCTATTTCTGGCCCTAGAATCCAAGGTTACATCATCCAATGGGTTGGTCTGATCCATGATTGAACCAGACTACATAAACTAAACCTGTCTCTTAGATGAGTACTAAAGCTCATTCTATTAGCCAAAAAAATAAGAGGGAGAGAACGACTGAGGGCAAGAGAAAGAGAAGAGGAGCTAGAGGAGGGAATCATAGACTAGTAGGAACAACTTCAAACCTCAAAAATGGAGACTGAACATAGGCATGCAAGCTGAACTAACGGATTTAGAATTGAACACACTTGAGGGGATTTTCAGCTAGATTTGAACTCAGACCTAAGGTAAGACTTGAATCTGTACGAGACTAGGATCTTGAACTCATAGACAGACTGCAAATGTAGTAACTGAGTTAGTTTAATGAATTTAAGACGGATATGGTTAAATCTGAGTTTCAAAACAAAATGTAAGGAAGGTAGGTTTGAAACGCTATTTTTGACAGACTGAACCCCGTCGAGTATTTGGATCATAACTTTGTCACCATTATTTTAAATTGTATGATCTTGGTATCATTTTAAAGAGGACTTGAAGAGCTACAGATGTTGTGAAATAGGAAATTTCCAAATTCGAAGAGGATCTGGCTCAAAACCCCAATTCAAACAGGACCAAACGGAGTTTGGGGTTGTCAGGACAGCAATGAGCCACAGGCTGTTCTTAGCTGCTGCGCCTATTCTGGTTCCATCTGCCGGTTTTGCAGGGCAGCCTACTGCTTTGCATCAGCCACTTTTGATTTCCATGGATCCAAATGGCCATGATATGCACCATTTAACCTAGTTTATGATTTCCTATCAACCCCACAATGAATGTTTAAATTAATGGCACCTGTTTGACATCTTAAATTGAATGAAAATGGGGTTGGCTATTAAGACCAGGGACCTTAATGTAACCTTACTCTTTTTGAAGGTACGCATTTTAGACCTTACGGAATGAAATTAAATGTCCTGAGGAGGGGTGCTAAGTGCAAACAAGAAAGGGGTGGACTGACACTCGACCTTGGAAACAAAAAAGGCTGAACAAGATAAGGTTGGTTAAGTAATACATATTAACCTACGTTATGCATGATTGTGATGCTCTTAATGTTCTTTTAATGAACATGTTGACATGAGAGTTAACATGATCATGGTCTAAGATTGGAATTGTTGTCATATTTACATGTTTGTTTTGATAATGATGCCATGGTATAAATTAGGATCATTCTTCCATGCGTAATTACTTCTCAATGAACCATTTTACCGAGGACATACGGATTATACTTTACACACAAAAGAGAATGGTTCATGATTGAAATTGAAAACTAAAAATGTTAAAAGATAGACAAGAATGAATGAAAAATATTGTGTTAACAAGCATAGCTTTTGTAAGCCCTGGTACAGTGGTACCTCGTGCACCCAAATGGGAAGGCGTGAAGCAAGACTGGAAAGTGGGAAGATATGGTCTAGGCCAATTTAGCTATCTATGAGGGATATTAAGCCTTGTGCCAAGAGACTGAAATTGGAAACCCAATATAGGAACCATTAGGACTAAGACTGAAGCCACTTGTGTGGTTTAGAATGGTGTATCCTCTCTACAAGTGGAGCTTAAGTCTAAGACTAAAGAAGGAATGGAAGTAAATGAATTGAAAAGAAAAACTGTTACGACAATAGACTAAAAGAAAGTTTTTATTTTAAAGAAAAATGGAATGAGTTACGTGTTCAACGTACAATGTTGCTTGCATAGTTGTTCATGTTGCTTATTGGGCTTGTGAAGCTCATTATTTTTAATGTCAACAGATGCCCAAGACCAAGTGGGGTTGATAGGAAGGTGATGGTTTCTTGTTTAGTCCAGTAGAATGTAAAGCTTATCCTTTGATGTATGTATATATCTAGTTCTAAGAAACTACAACGATAGTTATAGTTTGAGCTGGGAGAATTTAACACTTTTGTATATACTAAGGAAGAGTAGGACATGTGCCATCAATTAAGGTGTTTTAAATTTCCTCCTTTTTACCCATGCTTTTGTATTTTTATTATGATAATCTTGTGATAGGTTTGACAGGTAAGGTGAACTGTCACGTGCCCTAGTAGGCATTTGTTAATGTGGGTTCCGCCTAGCCCTAGAAACTAGGGTCATAACACACCTTGCTTCAAGATTAGCTTTAAATTAGTAGATCTTTGATGTAGATGAGCTAAACAACTTGTTGATGCAGCCTAGGTAGAGATCTAACCATAACACCAAAACTAGCAAAAGGGGAAGGAGTGTTGAGATAAAGATATCTCAACTTGTCTCCACCAAGATGGAGTACTTATAAGTTTATAACAACTAGTTAAGCTAAGATCTCGATTTTGATAAAAACTCCGACCAAAATACCAAAACCAGCAAAAGAGAAAGGACTGTCAAGACAAGTCAAGATCAAGATATCTCAACTCGTCTTGACCAAGATGGGGTACTTAACAAAACTGGGTTGAACCGATATCTCAAGTCAAACGAGATCACGACCGAGATATTGTATTTTTGGGTATTGACTCAAATAGCATAATATCTCGTTTCAAGGTCTTAAAGAGAATGAGATCCCACAAGACCTCGAACTATGGTGATGGGCACTTGTAACCAGCACTATTGATCATCTAATAGGACCCCTTTCATAGGTATACTAGGTGGACAACTTCCCCATCCTCTACATCTACTCCAAAAATTTAGTGGACAAATCCATTTGTGTGATGCCCCACATCTCATTATATTATTATTTTAATATTGTGTCGGTATGCCCTGGTACCTTAGATTAATAGTGATGTTTGGATCCTTAGTCTATAACTAGGTCAAAATGTGTTTTCAACCACACGCAATGACCATAGTAATTTTCTACACTCGAAGGGACTAACCAGTTAACCTCGAAGTAGACTAAACAGATGGACCACAAGGTGGGCCCACAACTCTCCAACTAAGGCCCATTATTCTAATTATGATTTTACTACATAAGGATATTATATGTGTGTTGACCAATGGTTTAGATGATGACATGTGGCAAGAAAAGAAAGTAGAAGACAATAAAAACTTGTTGAAACATGAAGAAGAATGTAAAAGATTGTAGAACCCTGAAGAATAAAGAAGAAGAGTGTAGAAACTTGAAGGTGAAATTGGAAGAAAGTAGAGACTTGTAGAAAGAAGGAAGAAGCTTAAAGAAAGTGGTAGAAGCTTGAAGAAATTATTATTTTATCAATTTTCCATCCTTATAAATAGATATACCTCCCCATTTGTAAGGAAAATTTTCTAATATAAATTATAGAGTGGGAGGTGCATGGATAGAAATTTGCTAAGAAAAAGAGGAGCAGAAAGAGAGAGAGAGAGAGAGAAAGAGAAATAAAGAGAAAGGAAAGGAGTTTGTTTGGGAAAGGAGGAAGAGAGGATTATAACGGTAATTCATGAACAACAGTGTTCGGTTTAAGAGACAGGAACAAATAGGAGTATTTGTGAGTATTATGATTCAATCCATGTTATGTACAATTTTATGATATCTCCATATTTGTGAGTATTATGATTCAATTCATGCTATATACAATTTTACCACATTTTTAGCTATGATGAATTGTTTGAAAGATTTATGCATTTTGATGCATATGACATATACAGTAATATTTTATTGAATAATCAATTGTTTCAGCATACGATTATTCTATGCATGATTTATATGCATGCAAGTGTTTTACAATTTTTGTTATGATTTTTAAACCAGTGGATTTCTTTAATTATGGATTTATCCATTTTATTCATTATTCTTGCATTTTTAATGACTAAATGAAAAGTTCAATAAAATTCAAGATTGAAATTGAATAAAAGATATCGTGCTAAAGAGCACTGCCCTTGTAAGTCCTGTTAGGCATTGTGCCCAGAGTTAAGGTGGGAAGATTTAGTCTATGCCAATCATAATAGACTATGAGGTGTACATGGCCTTGCGCCCAAATAATGAAACCACTTTGATGGTGTAGCCACTTCGGTGGTCTAAAGAGATGTACATCCTCCATGGTTCTGCTTAGGCTTATGACTGTAATGAAAGAGAAAGAGAAAAGAGAATATTTGAAAAAGATTGAATAATTTATTTTTAATAATGTTTTCTAGACATAAATTATGAGATTGAAAATTTTATGGCACATGCATTGACATGTATTTGAAAAAGTTCAAAGACGGAATATTTCTATTTTAAAAATATGCATGTCATGTTTTATTCCCGTAAGTAGCATGATTGTTTTATATATTCACTGGGCTAGTTTAGCTCATAACCCATTATCATTAAAGACAGGCAGCCAAAGGACAAAGGTAAAAGCATAGTGATCCAAAAGCAGAACTGAGAACCAAGGTCTCTTTTGATTATGCTAGCTACTTGAGTTCATCAGGAACAATTACAATAAAGTATGTATTTTAAAGGTTTGTATAAGATAGTAAATGTTCAGTTTAGTAGTTGGCATGGTTTTGGAACACAGATGATTGTACTTAAAATAAATATAATTAGAGTTGTAGTTGCCATCAGATGATCTATTCTTTTGAGTTTTTACTCTCTCTCAATAGATTAATGTTTTCGTTGTGGTTGTTATGATAACTTAATTGTGTTATTAAGAAAGAGTAAGCTGCCATGTCACCCAATAAGATTTAGGTGCCAAAGTAATTGTCATGTCACCCAATAAGGTTTAGGTGCCATGGGCCCCACCTGGCCCTAGTAGTTGAGGGTGTGACAATTTGCCTCCACCTTGATATCCTTAGGGTCATCCAAAGACACCCATGCTGATCTCTAATCTCCAATGTGGTTCATATTCTATTTGCAATGAACTGTCTCATGAAGAAGGCATTATTCCCATCTCCAAGTTGTCGCCATTGTACCATGTACTTTTCTCTAAGAAATCTCTCCTCCACTTGAAGTACTGCCCATAACTTCCTTTTATCTTCCTTTACTTCTTCAACAGCCTATCATCTAGAGTACATGCCAACAAGCGATTGGGTGTGATGCAACCCAGCCTCTGCCTCCTTTAGTGCATGATGTACACCTCCAACATTGTTTATATCCCATTCACACACTTCCTTCTTAACACTTATCAGCAAAGCCTATAAGAGGATTCAGCCTGTCATTGATGGGAACCTCTGAACCTATCCAGACTACTTCTTTATAATATAACTTGGAGGTCCTTGCTTGGAAAAACTTAAAAGGTTTAGGGCCTGAATTGTAGTCTTCCAATAATTTCAGCAGAGTGCGGCAATAATTCATCAAAACAGGTCCTAACAAAAACTGCTATTGACACCGTTACTATGTCCAGCCAATGGGCCAACCATTGTTGACAAGTACCCTGTCTAGTCTAGAGCAGATTCTGCACTCCCCTCTGATAGAACTCTAGGATTTCAAATCCACTCCCCACCCCAAAAAAAAGAAGCAGGTGGTAAATAGAGAAACCATAATCACAGACAATCTTATCACACTAGATTCCCCCACATTCGCTAGGTAAAGTAGACTGTAGTTTACATCGAAAGTACTGTTTTACAAGTTATTCTGAAACAAAGGAAATCTTTGAACGGCTTGGTCCACTGCAAGATCAAGAATGGATGAAGCAAAGAATCCAAGATCACTACGCAACAAATTTGTCTCAACAAGCAGCAAAACGGATCCAATTTCACGCAATACAATAAACAAACTGGGAAGAGGGAGGACTCCGTGATGAAGTAAGAACATTCTCTTCTCTTTCAAAGTAACAAGTAACAACCTAGGTCATGTCATTAATTTGGACTCTTATCGTTTTTGGCCTAAACTTGTACATAATTTTATGGGAAGTATCTTTGAATAGCTATAAAACATATTTCTGAGAAGAACCATGGTAGAATATAACATAATATCCCCGAAATGAAAAAACTTACTGATACTCGAGCTCCTGTAGTCCATAACCTAGATTAAGGAAACGAAGATGAGAAATTGCCTTGTTCTCGTCATCCTCTGTGGCGCACTGTTTCACGGAATCCAAATGCACTAATTGAACATTCTTCTGTATCGAAGTCAGAGCTCTTAGTTCCTCCTCCGTAGAATCAACGTCCACCTTCTCTTCAGTGCACACACTAATCGCCAAACCCGAATCATATGGATCAGACCAATGGATTTGTTTCTGAATATTCCAGCACATTGCATCAAAAATCTCTTCCTGGTCAATGATTAATTTCCTAACGCCATGTAGTTCTTCCTCTTCAAATGAAACAACAAAATCAGAAGGACCAATGTCATCACCAACTATATCAGCCTGCAGTCGCCGCAAGCCTAACTTCGAAAACTGGTCTAGAGATTTTACCGTATCAACTAAAGAAGCAGCTGAGTCCTTGGAGATCCCTCCTTCTATAAGTTTCTCGATCGAAACATCTTTCCGAAGAGTTTCCAAATTTACTAATCCACGAACGCTCTCCGACAGCTTAGAAGATACGAGCTGTACCAGCAAAAGAAATTCAACCTTCAACCGCAATATCTCTGGGTGAAGGTTCCAGGTCGCTGATACGTCATCGAATTCGAGCAACTCGATGGCTGATAGCCATGTTAGCAGAGAGGGAGAGTCGCAAGTGCTGGACCAGAGTATGCCATCGATTCTCGCTCCTTGAGCAACAACTGTTTGAAGGATTGATATTGCAAGCTCAGGCTTTCGCTTTCGCAAGCTTAGCAAGGATGCCCTGAAAGCTTCGAACTGTGCAAGGAATAGATGATTGACAGTTACTCTTGAGAGCAACTCGATCTCTTTCTCCATGGCTGAAACCATCGATACGCAAAGGCTAAATCCTGCACATTTGAACTCCTCGTCGTTTGTCTTTCTGCTTCGGTTGTTTCTTTCTCAACCTCAACCGCCTTGAAATGTCGCGCTCCCGTAATTAAGTTGTTTTAGGAACTGTTTGGGACGATACCAAAATATAAATGTAAAATGAAGCATTTTCCTTCTTCTTTTTTCGGTCATCATTTTTTATTATTTCATTAAGTGGAATTCATTTTATATTTTTCTTTATCCTTTTCAATTTTTTCTAGTAAAATTTATATGCCCATTTTAAGTCACCGAAATGAATGATGATGGTACACGATAATTTTTTTTTTTTTTTAATTAGAGAGAGAAGGTTAGCAGGCTTCAACCACTAGTGGTAGGTGAATAAGGATGGTTGATGATGAGTCAGCATTTAAAGTTTAAAGCCTATGATTGAAATGATAAGAGAACAAGTAGAGGAATTTATAATCAGGGATTTTTTTTCTGTCAATAAAAAATTTATATTGAACTCCAGAAAAACTTTAAAAATAGAAAAAATTAGAGTTCACCAAGAAAGGTGGATAGAATTTCCGATTTAGGCTTCCGAAAACCCCTTCTTCATAATCATGCTTTGTTGGCAAAGGTAGTATGGAGGCTGATACAAAGCCTTGGGTCCTTATGGGCAAGATTTATGAAGGCAATTTACTTCCCATCAATGGATTTTATGCAAGCAAAATTCGAAAATAGACCCTCTTATGCATGGAAGAGTATTATAGTGGGTTGAGAAGTGCTTGAGGCTGGTCTTTTATGAGAGGTGAGGGGGATTGGACAGAAGATTAATATTTGGGACAAAAAGTGGTTTCCTTCACATGAAGATTACAGGGTGACAACAGTGAAACCACTTGGTTGTCAAGTTAAATTGGTGGCTGACTTGATATATGAAAACAATAAAGAGTGGGATCTCTGGAAAATCAATCAAATATTGAATGAGAGAGATCGGACTGCTGTGAGCAAAATCAAATTAAGCATAAACCACAATGAAGACAAGCTAATTTGAGGACCTTCGCAAAATGGGGTTTATTCAACTAAATCTGCATACCATATATTAGTTAACAACAGAGACAAAGCTCAAACTATGGGAGCTTCCTCTACTGTTCTACCAAAAAACAAAAAAAGAACTTCTCCTCTATAGTAAATAAGTGGGATGCATTTCCCAAATGTGTGTGTGGAAGTTAATTTGGAGTGTGGCTTCAGTCCCAAAAATGAAATCCTTTTTATGGAGATTATGTACGGAAGGTACGACAACGTGTAAAAATCTATTGAAGGGGCAAGTCCAAATTGACTCCTCTATAGAGAATGTGGAGCAGCCATAGAAAACCTCAGATCATATCATATTGGGCTACAACTTTGCAAAAGCAGTCTAGTTTGGAAGCTCACTATCTTACTTAGCCCCATCTAATCAAAATCCCTCCATCAGTAGTTGATTGGACTCTCTTTGCAAAATGGAGTTTCCCTCTAAGGTAATGAAGAAAGAAATCATTAGCCTTTGTGTGTACATTTGTTGGCATATATGGATTTCAAGAAATGACCAAATTTTTGGCACAAAGGCTTGGCACCTGAAAGAAGTGTTTGAAAGAGCTCAAAAAATGTGGGCAGAATTTTGGGCACTTGTTAAGGTTTGTAATCAACTGAAGAGTAGACACAATCCTTTTCCATCTCACCAAGTGAATGATAGACGAAATTCTGATGATCGAAATGCATGGGTTGTCTTCCGTGATGCAGCGTTTTCCCCTAAAGACAATAGTGGTGGCATCGGCTTTACAATTCAAAATTATGAAGGTGAAGCGGTGGTCTCTGTATTTGAACAAATATCTTATGAAGAGGCATTAATCGGTGAAACTTTGGCAATTAGATCAACGTTTCTTGAGTGAAGCCACCGTGGTTTTAAAAGGATACGAGTGTTCTCAGATTGTGAAGTGGCAGTCGGTCTTATTGTATCTCAGGACCCTCACCCTCCATCGCCAATATCTGGGATCTTGTTTGATATAGGAATCCTTAAGGAGTAGGTTGAATATTGTAATTTTGGACATATTTATAGGGTGCTAAATGGCTCAGCCCATTCCCTAGCCAGGAGGCGCTCACTTGTTCTTATAGGACTGAGTGGCCACATTCCTCTCTTGATTCCCAAGATGACTCTTCTGTACTTTCTGGGCCTCAGCCCCTTCTTCAATGGTCATTTTCATTACCAAAAAATTAAAAAGAATTGTCACCAGACATGAGAAAGTCTAAAGTAACTATTACATATACTACGAGGTACCTTCAACATTTAGCCAATCTAAGCTATCAAAAAATAATATAAAAAGTTTTCTATTCCAAAAAACAAAATATAATGCAGAATCATTACTTAGTGCTGCATTTTTATGGTAATATTTTTTTTTTGGTTTTTGGTAGAACATTTTTATGGCAAGGCCATGGTATAAAAATTTCGTGCAATTCCTATAATATAATTTATGCCTCTTTATGACCAACAAATAAAAGATTTTTGTAAGAATTTTAATATTTTAATGTTTCATTAAAAACAAAAAACATATGAGAACTATGAGGGAATGTGATCCTCTAGCCGGTTTTACATGGCTACTCTAAATGTTTTTGCACATGCTACAATTACATCTACTAGTTAGGCAATATTCTAGGTTTTAATTCTTCTCCTAAAGAAAAAAAAAAGAAAAATTACATGAAACATTAGAATTTGATGAACAGAAAAGAGATGTAATACTAGTTTTAAAAAAATTATTATATAATTGTAAGACCAAAAATAAGAAGGATGTATAAAATAAAACGTTAAAATTATAAAATAGTACATACACATAATAATTGGAGAAAGAAAATGATGTGGAGACGATGAGAGGTACAAATACAAAATATAAAAAGTGAATTGAAAGCCTCAAAAGTTCATATAAATGACTGATGCCTCATAATATGAGGTTAAGAGTTTGAATTTCCATATAGCCAAGTGTAAACATTTGCCTTGTATGTAAATTATATAAAACAACTATTACTAGAAGATCTAGTCAAAGTGCGCATGTAAGTTGGTCCAAAAAGTGAATTGAAGAGTACTTCTGATACAAGATGGTGCAATAGATTGCTTTGAACAATGCTCTAAGGATGATTTATAAATCAAATAAGTTATCAAAGTCAAATACAACCTAATTTTTTTTCTTATGTGAAGTATATGAAAGCACTTGGCAAAATTCATGATAACTTGAAATTAAATTAAACTGATTGACAAATGATTATCCCTAGCCAATTACATTTAGATGGGATCATTCTAAGTTGAGTTGAATTCCGTGGTTCTAAGTTTGTATTGTCTCATTGGTTAGAACAATTATGTTACAAGGCTTAGCACAATCTTAGCTAGTCTTTTCTGACCTGCTAATGATCATTCACTCTAGATCACGTGTAGGGTTTTACTTTTATCCAAAAAAAATCACTAATAGGGTAGATTTTTTTTCCTACTAATACTGATAAATACAAAATTAGAGTCGAATGTAGAATGGAATCTCTATGCCAATGGGATCCTGGAGGGGGAAAGGGACCTTGCTTGGGTCCTTCGCCATAAATGCGCAGGACCATCAAGCCACCGGGCGTGGGCGCGTCGCCCGGCACGCCGCCCCGCCGCCCGGGGAAAAGCCATTATAGTATGTACTCATTTTGAGGAAAAAGTAGATAAATACATAATACAAATATACCGTCATTCTCCCAAATTTATGGGAGAGTTTACCGTCCACTCAATGATGGTAAGCCATGCCCATCCACATGAAGTCAAAAATGAACTTTTCATGTTATACAGAGATTCTTGGTAAAGGAATACTCCCTTAACCATCAATTAAGGAAAACTCAACTAGATATACGAGTTGTAAACTTTGAGAATTTTGTTCCTTGTCTTACTATCATTTCGGCTTTTGAGTTTCTCAAAATTTTCAATTTTATCTTTGAGCAAACTCTTTATTTTTGGGTAATTTTTTGAGCAGGGTTCCAACTTCCAAGTTCCAACCCCCTTTGTTTCCTGCTTCCAAAAACTAGAAATTTTGGTCCAAAACCGTTTGAGAAACATGATTCGTTTCTGGTTCTTTTGGGAAATAAAAATAAATAAATAAAATTATACCTATTTGTGTCATTATGCAACTTTGAATTTCTTGAAACAAGTTGGGAGTAACACCCACCACCCGCCCTTCACCCCAACCGCCCAAAAAAAAAAAACACCAGGCACAGAGTTGAAGCAGATTTATGATGATCATTCTCCATCTAAACATAAATATAGAATTTTCACAATGGTTAAAGCTTTAAGCCTTAAAGACGATTCTAGAAGTAATTAGTTTCATAAAATGCGTTTAAAAGTTTCATTTTGCTACAACTTCAGCTTACCAATTTAAATGACGAAATTGTCCACTACCAGACTACGAATGTTAACAGAAGCCATGCCTATATAAAAACACAACAGTATTTACACGGAACCTGTCAGCAGTCGGCAAGAGATACTATATACAAACAGTGACTCAGGGAATGGATCAGCCGGTCATCATCTACTCATGAACCCCAGTCTTTCAACCACCCTTAAATGGACATTCACCTTTGATGGCTTGAATGCCAGTTCAATTCATTTTTTTGCCTCTCCCTCTTTCGAATGCTTCATGATGGTTCCATGTAACTTTTTTCAGTTAGGGAGATGACACGAGGTCTTCATCTCATGCCACAAGCAAAGCAACGTGTCAGAGGCATCATCACTATTTAAACAACTTCCTCTCTTCTTTGAGACTGCTAACAGGGTTTTCAGCCATTCTTCATGTAGAGTAGAAAATTCTGATCTCTGTTCGCTTGTCCTGAAATTGTCTGCAATCAACTCCTTTAATCCATGGCTAGCTCTTGAGGCAACTTCAACCACATGCTTAGGTATCCCAGCCATTAGTGCCACTTGCAGCCCATAGCTCTCAGGACAGGCTCCTAAAGCAAGCCGATACAGAAAAACCAGTTCTTGGTCACCATCGAAGGAGCCTCCCCCTTTTGGCTTGAATGAGCAAGCCATGTGTTGTATTGTGACACGCGGATGAGAAGCAAATTCCTTTGTGAGAGGGTGGTAGTGTGTGGCAAACAGAAGACGGCAGTGAACCTTCTCAACAAGATGACGGAATACCTGAAACAATTATTCAAGATATAGGCCTTAGACATGTTCAGGAAGAGAAGTCTTCCAGAAAAATCCTAATAATCCATCTTCCGGGGAAAAGAAAAATTCAATTTATCCTCCATGTGTATTAAGGATCACATGGTTGTACTCTTTTAATGAAACGCTTTAACCAAGAGTTGCCACACTGTACATGGTCTTTTGTCCTAACTGACCATGAATCGCTGTGTACATTTATCACAAATCAAGAATGCGAAAAGATACAGATAATTCGATTATAACTTCTGCCAACTAAAAGAGGTATACCTAATAGAAATATTTTCATTTCATATAAAGCAAATCCGTAATTGTTAAACAAGCCCACTGTCATGGCTTTACCAGTCTTCCAGTCAGCTTCACAACTGAAGATGACAAAAGAGACTCTTTATTGATTTACTGTTATGATTAGCATAGGCGGAAACTAACCTGACCATTAACCCAAATCTTAATATCCCTGAATGACAGCCCAAACCTCCACTCCCGATATATTATCGCTGGAGCAAGGACCACATGAAATAACCAATGCTCCAGTCAACAACCACCACCATCAACAATCGAGATAAAGATCTATTGTTAATAGCAAATCATTCATGTGCCTTCCTAATTCAACCACCATGATTTGCAATCAATTTGACTGGAAGACAAAAGTAGAAGAAGAGAAGCAACAAAGCAGGGCACGTATAGCTCATAGTTTCAACAACTAAGAGCTAAAAATGAGTTCCACCAACCATCTTGATGGATATTGTTAAGAAATGAGCTATGGTTAATCATGATGGTGAAGTGTCCTTTTGGTGATATTTTTGGTCTTCTTTAGTTTACTAGTTGGACCCCTTAGGTTGATAGTTGTGTGTGCATGTCTGGTAGCCTACTCAAGACTCTGATTCTATATTTTACATAGCCTCCTACGTATTGGACAATTTTGTCCTGAGAATCACATCAATTCCTCTCTCCCATTGGGCATCCTTTCTCCTGAAAATGGTGCCACATCATCCAGATGGTCTCGCTTCCCCTTGGACTCTCCTCCAACAAGATTGAGAGTTGAGACCTTATCAATATTTGGATCAACCACAACTCCAAATGCACCGCTGAGGATGCAACTGCAGATTTGCTATTGTTAATCGTGTAACTCGAGGAGGGAATGTTCCAGTCAAGAATTATATTCTTCCTATTCAACATTTTACTATTATTATGAAAAACTTTTTTTAATCTTGGTTCATGCAAAAATTAGGAATCTGCAGTTTTATCCTCGGTGGAATATTCTAATCAACAATCCCTATTATTCCTAATTGTTTTATTGTAATTAGGATAATTCTAGCTTCTAGTAGTTATGATTCCTAGTAGAATTAGGAATCTGAAAAGGGCAATCCAGAGCCAAAAGCTTCTGCATAAGCAGAGTCTGGGGGCAATTTTCCAATGCACCTTTACCCAGCAATTTTTGCTGAGAGGTTGGTTTGATGCCTTGACCTCAGGCTACAACTAGGCCCCACTGACCATTGTGCCATTTAAGTTTAAAAAGACACATTGGGTGGAGTTGTTGCATATCATATTCTGTCTTTTATTAGTTCTTCTTTCTTTCCTATTTATTTTCTTCTCTTATTTGATTCTCTGGTTTCCCAAGGTTGGCGGAGTCACAGCCATATTCAGGATCTCACCACTGCAAAAATCCAAGCCAGCAAAATATAAAATCTAAAACCAGTCAAATGCAGAAAGCAACGAATTTAGTTAAGAAAGCCAAATTCATGACCAAACCAGATAAAATCTTCATGAAAAAGTTTCAAGCTTCACAATCAGAAACGAATAAAACCTAGCAGATAAGGATTGAAGATGAACTTATAGAAACAAAATGGGGCAGCAAGTGTGTGCGACATGTTGCATTCTATAGTCATCTTGCCTGTGCACATCTCTGCAACATACAAACACACTAACTTGTGTGCCAAAACAGAGAGAGAGGTTCAACAACTCAAAAGAAAGAAAGGAGAAACGACAGTATGCCTGTGCTGCAGCAGATGCCATAGGTACATGGTCCCTACCAGGTCTCTCTGCCATTCATCACCCAACAGTTTTGGCCAAGGTGAAGTTGTAGTTGGAAACAAAAATAAAAGAAGTGGGACAAAATGTCATAGAACACAGCAAGGTGAAAAAAACACTGTTTCCAAAAAATTTTGACATCTTTATTTTGAGTAATATGGTTATGCAAAAGATTGAGTTAATCCCGCACACCCCTCAAAAGAATTGCCCATTTGAATACAACCAAATATGACTAAAGAAATTAGCTATTGACTGTCTCAGACTCTAAAACCTGGAGGCATGGGTCCCCTAGATCAGTCATCAGAGTTTGCTTTCAAACGAAATTGGTCAAATATATTTTGGGTGAAAAGGAAAAAATAAGAGTGGAGTGGGAACTGAATGTGAACCTATTCAGTTTCCACACAATCTCATGGATGCATAGATGATGTTATGGACCTTCGTATACTTGGACCACTGCATTATTTGAAAACAACGACCATTATGAATAACAAAAGTTCACGGAGGAAAATACACTGCATCAGAATGAAACAACAGTTCACAAGATTGACTCACTCATAGCATACGCAATGCATATCCATCAAGCATCAGAAATGAAATAACAGTTCAATAGATTGACTCACAGCATACGCAATGGCATATCCATCAAATGTGCTCGTCCCTCGGCCGAGTTCATCAAGAATAACCAGAGAATCTTGAGTGGAATTTTGAAGAACTGATGCTGTTTCTGTGCATTCAATGAAAAACGTGCCTGCGGAAGTAATTGCCAACATTTCAACATCCAAACTTAAAATGCATTTTGAGGAAAGAAGTACAAACCTAATGTTCTTGACCTCAACTAAAGGAAGTCAGACTTCTACTTACACTGAAACCTAGAACTTGATAACTTTAGTTAGGTTTCAGAGAAATGTTTTTTTAAAGTGGACCAGAGGTTGGTTCACTCTGGCCTGGCATTTGCTAAACTAGCAGTCTGACCATCTGGTCTGACTGTAATGGTAAAGTCAGTAGGCTTTGAAAGAAAGTAAATAAGTATTGTATGCGTTATATAATAGTGAATACAAAATAAAAGCTAATGTCGGTACCGCCAATGCAGCTAACTTGCTGTGCAACAAGCTTGAGGTTCAATTTCACCATTTGTGTACAGTGCACCCATTCTAAATTTTACCCCATACAGATAATAATGTTAAGATGTCAAACCTGACTGAGCCAGATGTCCCATTGACCAGCCAATGGTTTTCCATAACCTCAAAACACAGGCAAGTACACTTTTCAAAAACTTGCAATTGACAGCTGAACACTGAAGTCACAGGTAATGACCTGTGTGCTAGGAGGGAACATCATATGATAGACTTCATCCAAGATGTCATGATCCAAATTAAAGATAGACCTGTGACAAATTTGGTACTTGGGGCACATTCTTTTTCAAATTCAATCCCTACAACTTTCATGGTGCAAACCAGAAAATCTAAAAACAGAAACTGAAGGTTTGACATATTTACCACTCTGGTGATGTGGCAGCATGACCTGAACCATTACCCTAAAACAATGAATTATTATTCCCAAACAAGCAGTGATCATCTGAATATTTAGAAGCAGAGTCCCAGCAGATTATTTGACCACAGCTTATATCAGTATTAATTTCAGTACACCCACTGATTGTTGATACAACCAACAACTATACCATTATCAAGTACACATCTCTCCAATTCAATCAAAAATAATTCTGATTTCTACTCTAGAAATGTTGGGGAAGTAGATGGTTGTTTGTATGAACCATATCATAAGAACTTCATCAGGTGCCATATGATGTGTCACTGTTAGTCCCAATGGATGCAAGCATGAAACAAAAAATTTATGATTAAATACGAAGAACTTACTTTCGCCTGTCATGATCCTATCAGTGGCACCAAGTCGTGTGAAAATAATGTCCACAGGAGAAAGAATAAGCATCTTGCATGGCACATAACAGCCCAACTGCAGCCAGAAACAGAAGAAGATGAAAAAGAATTATGTATTAAGATATTAACGAAGCTATTACTCTGTAAAAAGAAATTTTCAACTGATAATACATGAATAGATTGAGTTGATGACTCCCAACCAAAGCTCAAATATGAATCCTTTTAGGTCGAGAATTTACAAATTACAATTTCACTCAAATTTATTCCAGTGAAAATTATGCTTTAGCTATTTCGAGCATGCCCTAAAAACAGAAGTGCTTTAGGTTCTAGAAGTCAAACAAACCTGAGCAAGTATGACAGCCAGACATGTGGCACGCATCAGAGTTGACTTCCCACCCATATTTGGTCCTGTCAATAGCAAAGCATGGGGATGATAGCCAGTTGCATCCTCACCAAGGTGTATGTCATTGGAAACAACTGTACCCCCATTTTCTCCAAAAGCATATGGATGCCATAACCCTTCAACTTTAAGTAGTGGTCCTCCAATCTCTTGGCAACCAACTAAGGACCTGCTGGCATTAGCAAGTACAAAAGTAGGTCTGCACATAAGGCCACATGAAGAATTTGCAGTTATTGTGAAGGAGCGCATAACATCAATATAGTCCAATGCATGGATTACTTGAGACCATTGAGTTGCTCTTTCAATGAACAACTCAGTCAGAATCGACAGTGTTTCAGCATCTGAATCTCCCACTTCATGGTCCTAGAAGCCAGGTAAACAGAAGAATCAAGCCCAAGTCATAACTGATGTAAGCACTAAGCAACTTGTGTAAAGATTCAAAGAAGAAAGTTAACTGGAAAAGTAATTAAAACCAAGACCATAATATAAGTTATTTAAGAACCATATAACTCTTCCAAGTTCTGCTATCTCCACATCACTCAAAGAAGGTAATTTAATTTATCAAAAAGGACAGCAAAAGAACAGCGAATCTGGTCAGTCTTTTGTAACAAAGAACAACACCTAGATGATAGCCCCATGAATCTCTCATAATATGCCTTTTGTAGGAATTTCTAGCAAGAAAATGTACCCAAGTTGAAAACCTTGAAAGTATGGTGAAACAATTGAAAACAAATGTGAGCACATAAAAATCAAACAGCATTAAATTAGAGATAGATGATAAGATCCTAATATTGCTACATACTATGAAATGGATAAAGACATAACACATTCCCCTCAATCAGAAAACAGTCCTGATGTAGTTACGTGTACATGGTTGGATCGGCATGATCAGGCCCAGAAACCCATACCAAAACAAACCACAACCTAACCAGTCATATACTTTCCAGGAGAATAAAAAATTATAAACACCCCAAAGGGAACAAGGAAGAATATAGAAAGAAGAGGGAAAGGGGAGAGAGGAAGGGGGAACTATGAGGCAAAGCTAGCCAGGGAGGCAAATCAAACTTGCCTAGCTGAACAAGTAATCCAATATCAAGACCCCAGTAACAACAAATGTGCTTGTTTCTCGGGGAATCAACTAGAGTTTTCTTGGGGAGGGAAGCAAGCTTGAGTTGACATCCCTATAGATCGCCTTCCAAATCTGGTCAATGGATCTGGATTTGAAAGTCCATCTATGGAGATTGTGCTCCATCCGTATGTGTGAGATACATGTGCCAAAGACAAGCTTAGCAGTCCTATCAGCAATTGAAGGGCCAAAAAAAGCAGAGGTGAGCCAATGACACTCATGGTCAAAGGAGAGGGGCCACCTAGATCTATACCACTTAGAACCAATTGCAAGGTGCCAAATATGTTAAGAGGTGGGGCAGGCAAAGAAGAGGTGGTGTATAGCTTCCTCCTTAGGGCAGAAGGTGCAAGAGGGGTTAGCTAGGATGGAGCAACAGGTGAGGAAGGATTGGGTGGGGAGATAGAGGAAGAGGGCTCTCCAAGTTGGTGAAGGCTTAACAAGGGATGTGCTTTTGAACCAGACTAGGTTGGACCAAGTGACTTTGGGAGAGGGGGAACGGATGTGGTGCCAAGCCAAGGAAGTAGTGAAGATACCATTTATGGCAGGTAGCCAAAGGAGTTTATCTCAGGAAGGGCCAAGGGGAGCCAGTGGAAGAAGGAGACCAGCCATTTGGTATAAGGTTAGTAGAGAATTTAGGTTATTTTGTGATCAAAGTATCATTAGTAGTAGTCTCCATGTTCTACTTCTGTTTAAGGTTGAGATTAGAAATTTTTACTTTTATATATGCTAGGGGAATTCAAGGAAATAGACAGTTACATAAGTGATAAAGTTTTAGACTTTTACCTAATGAACTGTGACCAAATTATATTAAATTTAAGTTTGCAACTGTATCTGCAATGTGGGTATATAAATAGTAGATGTAATCACTCACTTGAGCCATGAATTTATAAATTGAATTTTGAGTTTTAATTAGTGCTGCCAGTATTTCTTATCGTCTTTTCATTTTTCTTCTCCCACGAGTATATTTTCTCATTCAACCTGATCTCCAACAGCAGCAAGTTGAATTATCCCAAACCCCAAGTCTTCTTTGTCTAATCTTTTTAACCTCTAAATTCCAGATTTCTTTATTTCCCCTATTTGTTAAAGTTTTCCTTAAACCCTAGCCATTAGAACCTAACCCAGCACAAACTAACCATTAGAATCAATTCGAAATCCATCCCATAACCCATACCTATGATCCCCTTCTTCCAATCAAGAGTATACATCAAAATACCATCTAAAAAACAAGGTTATTAGCCCCTTTCTTGAAATTTCATACTCCCCAAATAACCAAATTTCAGACTTAGATATACACCAATATGACCATTAGAATGGTCACTTAAGAAATCATCCCTACATACTACTTCCTAAGTTTTCTCCAAGTTTCAACCTATATCTATTGTATGTCGAAGTCCGAACAATAAAAATCCATCAAGTACAAGTAGATCAGAGATATCATTTATAATACTGCAACGGAAACTATAGTTATCTATAATCAAAAGTATTTCAAGTTCACCACTACTCTGTTACATGGTTAAGCCACAGTAAAATTGTATGTTTCACCAAAAATTGTATCCAAACATCACATCCATAACCTAAGTATCAAAATATGATAGTAAACTACTAACTATATCTCCATCACCAAAATTTATCTCTGCCACTAGTGCTCTACTTCAAAAAACTATACCCTTACCCTTTATTCTTCCCACGCAGTCAGAGTCAGTACTGAACTTGTAAATGATCTACAAAAAATGCTTACATCTGTAGGGTGAGCTCAACTAGCTTTATGAGAAAGAATACAATCCAGTCACGCTAATGAATATACACCTCTATATTGTGCAAATCCTAGATGACATGCTACTATGATGGCTAGGAATCTGTATTACTATGTCTAAATTCTAATAATACTGCATCCATGATGCATGGCTATATAAATTAAAAACATTGCCATGTTTTTTTTCTTCTAAATTCTAATAATACTGCATCCATGATGCATGGCTATATAAATTAAAAACATTGTCATGTTATTCTCTGACTTCAATAACCTTTCTTTGTTATTTAATGTCTTTGCTATGCCTGTGATTCTGACTTTGCTTTATCTGTTGTTTACTTTATATGTGCTGCAAGTGGTCTGCCATTTAACATGTACGGAAGATACTCAGAACTATACCATGGGGATCTGGGAACCTAAATCGAGAACTAGCGAGATTTCACAAGATATTCAAATGTCAAGACTAGATGTAGCGCAGAATAAAATAATCTCTAACTCGGTCAAGATCTTAGTCAAGTCACCAGGATCTTGGTTTGACCAGATTTCGAACCAACTTGACCCTAAAAAATGATACAATCTCTTCAAGCCAGATATCTCACCCCAAACTCCATCAAGTTCCTGCATATTGCTGTTGTACGCTTGTACGCAAAGTTCTTCAAGCTTATGGTAGGTTTCACCGCAAAATTCATCAAAAATGCCCCTGCAAACGATTGCTACTACAAATGATTCGTAGAGATTCTTGGCCTATTATAAACTGAACTGAAATAACCTAAAAACATAGCAAAAACCTGTTTTGAGTCCAGCTGATGTGCCAGCCGAGTGGTAGGTCACCAGCTCACCTACACTCTTCTTTCAAGCTATTTTGGTAAACCTGTGAACTGGCAGGTTCTCATCGACCAGCAAACTCTGCCAATGATGCCTTGTGAAGGTTTTTTCCAGCTTTTGGCTGCTATTTCGGCCGCAAGTTCTTCATCCAATATCCATTTGACTCGATTCTTTATGTTAAAAGTAGAAAATGAAATTACCTACGTCTATCATATTTTGGATCTTTCTAAATAATGATTCTAAGGTCTTCAAAAGTACCCCTCAAGTAAAGTTTTAATTATAAGTGATACAATTTCAATTATTGTTGCACTTACACAGCCATCAACACACTCTATATGGTCTTTGCTACACTGAATCCATGAATATACTTGAAAATAACATTCATCTTGCCTTGAAAGATCAATCTGCTGGGCAATCTTGTTCCAAATTCTGCCAAAGCAAAGGCCCTTATGCCTGTTAGATAATCAACTTAATATGGTACACTTTTCTTGCGATTGGATGTTACAGAATTAATCCTGCTGAGAGAACCCAATTAAAAACCATTGCTAACCTGTTATTATAGTCCTCTGCTTTAATGAATTTCTCGGTTTTGTTAGTTGATTATTAAGTTAATGGCTGGGTGCACCCACTACATACATGGTTCAAGAACTTGGTTTTGGTGGCCAACTTGGTGGTCCAAAAGACCAAGTTGCAACGAGATCTTGGTGTGTTGGTAGATTTGGGTGGGAAGCATAAAACTACAATAAGATTCCAACGATATATCAGACATTACCAATATTAACTAGCAGGACATCTTGTAACAGAATCACAAAAAAAATAAGAGATATTACCAATACCAAGGTTATGAGTTGGGAATGTGATGCAATAGCCTTAGCCTAGAGGAGTCACACAATCTACCTTAGAAACCCAAACCAAGGGCCAGGCCTGGACCAACTTTCTAGTTACAGAAAGCGTTGGAATTAGTAACATTAGTATTAGTTTATTTCAAGTACCATAGTTGCTTGGGTAGTACATAGAAATATCCTTGTCAGCATTAGCATAGTATGGTAGTTCCCTATTTCAGCTAGCTTTTATATTAGAAAAGTTTCTATTTTTATGCTAGGCTTATTACCTATTTGTTCCTGCAACCAGAGGAGGAACTCTCGGTTTTGAGTTTTGAATATTGAAGTTTGCTGCTGAAGCTGTACGCATGATCATGTGAATCTAGTTTTCCTGTTCCCCATTCTTCTTCCTATTCTCCTAATTCTCTCTGTGAAAGCCCAACATAACGACTTCTTCTAAGATATACACAAGAATCATATCCTAAATTTTCAAATTGATCCATGATCGCACAGAAAAGTTCCCTCGTCTAGAACAGATTCAGGTTACCACTGAATGACTTTATCAAGAGGTTAAAAAACAGACAACCTCCTGAGGAAATGTTACCATGAGAGTCTAAAAGCTATACCAAACGAGGGAATAAAGTGAGAAAAGAAAGAGAAAGAGGGTCATATAGCATGGAGAGGACACCTCAATCATCAGTAGTGCTTCCATTACATATGAAAAAATGCATTATAATGTCAATACTGCCTTGCTTCTCCTGGCTAATCGTAAATCTAAAACTTAATCTCCATAACTCTTATGGTTGATAGTTAATATTTAACAGAACTAACAGTCTAACACAATTATGACAGTATTGCCCCACAGTTCTCAACACTCCGCCTCAAGTGGAATGTAAACAGCACCCGAATGCAGCCTGGAAGGCTGGAACAACTATTAACTAAAGCACTACAAAACAAGGGGTTTAATGAAGAGACACCCACTTGATCATTAGAACTGACAAAGGGAGTTGAAACCATAATCCTCATAATAGCATTAACATATGTGGCAAGTGCCAACCAGCTTCAAAGTCCGCCATAAGCTATTTAGCTTAGTATGATGGACCACCAACCCCCGTTCCTTTGACAAGTTGGAGACCCATCTACTTTGGAGTCGGCTTTAAGCTTCATAGGTTACCCCACTATAATGTTTTCAACCCCCAAGGAACAAACTCATTGTTGTTTCCTGGTTTTCATTATACTTGCCGCTGGCCTCTGCCACTCCCTCTTGATGATTAGGGGTGGCTCATCTTTTTCCGCCAAAGTTGACCTCCAATACAAGGTTTAAATTAATGGTATTGAGTAAGCTCACTTAAAGAGATGTATTGTATCTGAAATACATATCTTATACTACATATATGCATGGAAAAGGTCAAGATACACGTGTAAGTACACTTTTGGTACAACAAACAATATAAATAAGTAGTATATAAGAAGTATCATGCATAAACATTAAAATGTAGAACAAGCACACGAGAGAAGAAACTAAGACTGATTTGAGTACAACTCCTTGCAAATGATCACCTTTGCTGGATCCTGGATCAACTAAAGTATCTACCTAAATCTATCAATACCTATTACCTAGCCAAAAAAGTAGGCTTAGAAACCATGATTTAAACACAACGGTCAAATTTTTCATAAACTTCCCTTAATTTCTTCCAATCTTTGATCTCAAAGATGAATAGTCGGACAGTCACATGGACCATTAATGACCGTTTGTTTCAAAATGTGCCAGGGCCCATGTGATCATTCGATTATGTTTCTGAGATAAAGATTAAAGGAGAAATTCATATTCACCCAAAAAAATGTAGGTTTAAGAAAACTCAATCTTTTTAAATCATGGCCATTAGTACTATTTTTTGATACACATCGATAGATCAATGAAAAAACTAAGTTGATGCATCTATTCAAATCGATGAAAGTCTCAGGTCTTGTTATATGTTATTCTGCCTTTGTGTTTATGAAGGAAACACATTACATATTGCTCATTTAAAATGTTTAGTTGGTCCAACCGTCCATAAGAGTGATTTTCCATGTGGATCTGTAGTGTACAATGTATCCCTAAAATCACCCATGATGCAATACCTAATGCTGGTACTTCAAACCTAGGCTTAGGTGGGGGAAGGACTTGTAAATCTTCTAACTCCAATAAACATTTGCTTCAAGGGCAACACAAAAAACCCCAAGGATATAGTAACCATAAGGCAGTATATGCCAGACCTACTGTCAGGTTATAAACAGGGAATATACCTTCTTCAGCTATGGTTATAGTCTTACAGAGATGAAAGAACTTCCTGATGCCATTTACAGAGATTTAAAGGATTCTTTTATTTACATGAAGAAAGAGAGTGCTTAAAGGCAAATTTAAACAATCCTTTTCCACAATGCATGCAGGAGAAGCCAAAGTATTGTCCCAGTGACAATGAAATCATACCTGGTATTTTGGAAAGTCATTGTCTACAGAGGCTTCTAATTGAGTAAGAAGTTCATCAAGCTCATTAGCACCAAATAATAACGGAAGGTTCAGGATTTTTGATAACGCAGGAAATCCAAGCTTTTCTTTGTTGAAAATGGTTAACAAGTCCATTCCAATTCGAAGTCCTTTAATAAGAGATCCAAATGCCTTCACCTGTATGACCCCAAGGTAACATATATTAACAACTATAAAATAAGAATCAGCTATCCTTGTTTGAACTAGCTTAACGTTCAAACCTCTGAAATATTAGATTCTATGATAAACATAACATCACAAGACATCCCATTCAGCTTCTAAGTAATGCATATTACATTTTTTTTTAGGTCAAAATACATATTACTTAGATAAAAGATAAGATAATACAACAAAATCAAACCCCTGAAATATTTGAATCTATGGTAATCATAACTTTACAAGACATTTCATTCAGCTCCCAAGTAATACATATTACTTTTTCCTTTTGGGTCAAAATACAAATTACTCAGATAAAAGTTAAGGTAATACAAACAAAATCCAATCATATGATTGGAGTAGTAAAATTCAGTATACATCCCAGTTAGTTTAACAGAAGATGAAATTTTTTAACCTAAAAGAGAAAGAACAATGTGCATTAGGAAACGGGCACACTAGCATTAATTTCTTTTTTCTTTTTTTTGTCTGAATGACACCTCTATATGTGTATTTAGAAGTTGGCACCTTCACTCTATACCAATGGTCATATTTCCAAAAGCTTTTAACATGGTTTTTTCAATGAGGATAAATCTGTCATTTGATATAATGCATAGTTGCATTAATGACTTTTGACCTTTTGAAAAAGCCTCCTTTTTACCCCTCCCCTTGCATTAAATAGCTTTTTTGTAAAAAAAGGTTACAAATTTTGAACACCTTAAACAGGGGACAAAAAAGTGAGGTTACAAAATTTTGAACAACTTAGGGGGTGTCAATAAGAAAATCCTTCTTTTAAGACATAAGCAGCATTACAGCCTGGATATTCAAGGTCAATGCTTGCAAGAGGAACCACATGATGACATTATGATTAAGGCTGCCCAAGAGTCTCAACCTTTATCACTTGAATGTGTTCAGGAAACTTAAAATTAAATCTGAGTAGAATTTGTAAAGAGTTTAAGATTCAGAAAACCAAGTGGGACCCTTTATTCACTAGACAATGAAATAGAAACCATCCTTCTTCTTTTTGTCAGAATATAGGAAATAAGATTAGCAAAGACATGAACTTTTTACCTGCCAAAGTAATAAATTAAAAGAAAATTAAAGAAACAAAATGCAGAAGGAAAAAACAAGAAGACCTTAACATGAATATTCTAGAAAAGAGAGCTCTATGAAACAGCATGAACCAGCCAGCAAAACTGGGTTATTCTGACTCCACCTTCTTGGATTTTTATAAGGTTACCAAATTCTTTCAATTTGAGCATTCAATCTGGTTTTCAAACTGTGGCAGAAATAAGAGAAATCTTAATGGATATAACAAAAATTACAAAAGAAGAAGACTAATCCATGCCAAAATTATAAAAATGTATTGTTACTCTGAAAAACTTAATCATGACATACTCGCTGCTTCAATATTTTTCTCCCAATCATGGGAAATGAAGTTGAAACTGATGACTTAACAGTAGCCTTAACCCGTCCAAGTAGCCTCTCGAGGTCGGGAAGCTTGCGCAGATACTGAGCCATGACAGATGGTATTTCAGAATTTTTCATCAATTCCTCGACCACATTAAGCCTATCGTTGATTTCATGAACCTCCTTTAGTGGATGACAGATCCAGTTTCTTAAAAGCCGCTTACCAGATGATGTAATACAGCTATCAAGATATTTGTATAATGTACCTGACATCAAGCAACATAAACCTTGTTAAAACTAAATAGATATATTAAACTTATTATTTTCTCATGTGAAGGGAAGTTAGCTTTCAAAACAGGATTTGTTTACACTTACCTGATGAACTACCATCACCATTATTGCTAAATATCTCAAGATTTACGAGTGTCTGACCGTCCATCCTAAGACAACCTCTATAAACTTGGTAACATAGAATATCTCCATTGTTTAAAGCATCATCTAGCTGTTATTAACTGGAAAGGGTCAGCATAATATTCTTAATAAACAGAGAGTACAACCACACTCTTAATCAAAGAATGAGATAAGCTTACCATCAACCTAGATAAATGACTAACAAGTCCACCAAGGGCACAAATAACAGGATCATTGTTTCTAATGCCATCAAGTACGTGCTCCCAATGATTAGAAGACCCTCTAAAGTAGCCTTTGGACTGGATGAGCTTTCTGACTTCAGATGCATCCGCAAAACCCACAACTGACAATGATTGTGACATAACAGTACCTGCCAAAAAAAAAAACAACTCAAAGACTTAGGAAAGGGGATTCATGCTCAGCACCCAACCCGATCCACAATTCTTCAAATAGGAAGGGGGGGTTTGGTCAATTTGATCTATGGTTGTCTCCATAGCACAGCTATATGAATATAACCCTTGGCCATAATTATAAATGAATTCTTGAACATTGTCATTAAATAGTTCAGGGAGTGGAAATATGCAGCGGTCATTTAGTGAAAGTAAACCACAAATGGAAATACAAATGCATGACCATCCCAAAGTGGGTGTCAGTGTGCACGTGTAGACCAGTCTCATGCCAGCTAAGTAAATGAAATGAAAATTATCAGAACTACCAAGTCATGAGAAAGACAGTAAGTACTGAGATATCCCTGAACACTAGAATTCAAGCAATTTCACAACAACCCCTCTCCCAAATAAATGGGGTAGGCTACATGGATCCTTGCCTTCCAAAATTCAAGCAATTTTGAACAATGAAAAAGAAAGACATAAGGTCTCTGTATTCAATCTGAGTTAAAAATGGTACCTCAAGTAATAATAAGCAGTAACACTATCCTTGTAACTCAAAGTCTGAAATGACTAAAAGAATTTACAACAGTTCCCAGCTTTAGGGGATAATATGAATTTATGCATGTCTAAGAGATTCTAGACTAATGTCTCAGTCTATAACTACTTTATTTATCTATAGATTACGATTTTTTCACTGACTGAGAATGATTTAATTAAAAGAGTGAGGGAGAACCAAAGAAAAGCCTCCCTGTAAGGTCTTTGGAGAGATTTTTTATATTAAAGAAACATCGACTGAGTACATATTCCTTTAAGCACGCCATCAGTTGACTTAGAATACAATGATAAATATGTTACACCATACACCTTGAACAGTTGGAATGATTAGTTTGAATAACCACCTGATGAAGAATATTTTTTGAGTGCTTTGTGAGCTTCCTTGGAAAGCCCTGCAATCACAATAATACAGTCATGAAGACAAGTGCATGGACATTTCAAAAAAAATTCACCCAGAAGGGAACAGACAAAAGCTTTACCTCTACTTTCATATATAACTTCCTTAGGGGAAACCTGCAAGAATAAAAAAATGTAAAAGATGAGATCTTATTATAATTATCAATTCTGCACATTTAACAACTTCCAACTAGCCAAACAGAAGGCAAGAACTTACTTGCATCAATAAAGCTCCTAAAGCAGCACAAGAACCATCATCACATATGGAACCAACCCAAAATTTTAAAGCAGCACAGTCAGCAAATGCAAATCCATATACCCTTGAACCATTCTCACTGTCGCCCTAAACACAGAATAGAATGCATTAAAGTTCACGGGATACAATGCATGTATAATCCTTACTGCCACTGAGAAAAGGAAATGAATTTGGCATCAGTATAAAAACCACATAATTTACCCACTGATAGCTAATGAATCAAATGGAGACAACAAATATTTTCCAATATGAAACAAGCTTTATTAACAAAACTATACCAAAAGCAGCTCAGCTAGTCATATTGATGGAACTCAGTCCTCTACACACCAAGCAAGACTCCTGACCCAACAAGAGGATCGAATATATTGGATGACAGCAAGTAAAACCACTCATTAACAGCAGCAATAATGCAGCATTAGGCACAAGTATAAGGCCACCAACATAGTGAATTGAAGCTATGATTAAGCCTTGAGACAATATTAGAAATTAGTAACCAGAAACCACACAAGAGAGATAGGAAGAAGAGTGGAGAGACTGAGGATGATAGGAACCTTCAATTCACTATGGAATTCAACAGCAAAACAGAGAAAAATCACAAAGATAGCTGGTTTTAATGTTGTCAGTCACCCCCAACACCTCTTTTACTAAGGGAGTGGAGCCCTCAGCCAAAGGCTGCTCCAAACTCATTCACATAACAATCCATACCCCCTCCTCTCAATTCTCCCATATTTATTAGCCCCCAACTAACCCTAACATACTCTCTATCTCCTCCACATGGCACCATCCTAGGGCCCTAATACTACCGGCCCCTCGAAATTCACCTTGTCCTCAAGGTGAAGGAAAATTATGAACTGGGTCTTCACATGTTTGCCACATAACCAGGCTAACTCAGCATGTTTTAGAACAAACCACCTTGAAAACCAACAAAATTGGCATCCACATGACTTCAAGCAACCCATATGAAGAAAAACCTTGTGAGCTTCAGCAGATGGAAAGTACACACCCGGAATAGCCATCGGAAATTGGTCTAGCTGAAAACCAATATCGTTAGGATCCATGTAGAACATAAAACTTTCAAGGCTGAGTTTTGCATCAATATAGGAATCAAAGATCCGCAGCAGGTTGGTTGTAGTGATCTCCATATGGTCATTCGCAACCATTTCCCCTAAAATATTGAAAATGATCCCTTTATTTCTTCAAACATGCATAGGAAGTGAGATGCCGTAAAGACCTCAGCACTAGAGTTTATGGGCTGAGTCTCCTTCATTAGTCCCTGTAATAAAAGTTTCTTTAGGTACTTGATAACTCTATGAAATAGAGTTAAGATTGGTAACTTTATACTTGAGATGGCTTGATTTAGGAGTATTTTATCTTTGTTTTAGTGTTAGTATTCATTAGATGTTGTCTTATTGAGTCTTAACATGTTGCATCTTGAATAGGTCATTATTGTCACTCTTACATGAATTTCCCTTCAGATTAATGGATGAATTTGATTAATCCTCTTTCTCTTGAAAAATGTAGGTGAAGATCCATAATAGAAGAAGAATATGCATGTCCTCTAACTTTGTTGTAGAGTTTGCTGCAGCAATACGGAGCAGAATATTCTTAGATCCAATTCAAGTGGAAATGACCAAAAAGGGCTAACTTAATGGACTTTCTTCTTGTCATTCCATGAAAGATCTCAGCCGTTGATATCAAAAGAAAATGTTCTAATCCTACAAACCACTTTTAACCTAGCACTTTTGGGGGGAAAGAAGGGTACAAAGGAGGCAAAAACGTGAAAGGCAAAGGAAAAGAGGAAAAAAGGAGAAAGAGGAGAGAGGGATGGAGCTGAATTCGTGGGAGAGCTGCTGGAGAAGAAGGATTGATGGAGAAGAAGGACTGATGGAGGAGAAGGCTGGAGCTCTTGTGGAAGCATTGAAGCTCTTAGTTTCTTTTCCATTTTATAACTCTATCTTCTTATCTTCTAGCTTAATGATAACTATATCTATCTCTTTGTATTTGATTTCTGTTATGGGCTAAACTTGTGTTGTGTTAGGATGATAGTAGTACCTAAACTTGAATTTTAAGATGTAACTATCATGTGTTCTTTAGTTTTATTGCAATAAAATTTATTGTCAATGAATTCAGCATGTTATATTGATTAATTTCGGTTCTTGAATGATCTTTCATGAACGATTGTTATGATTTTGTTAACTGGAAAGTTAATGCAGTCTAGATGTTTGTTGAATTGTGTGAGTTAGCATAATCTTTAATTAGTTTGTGTTAATTAGTAGGTTGGGTAGGAATACCCAATTACCTCACATTGCCATGATTGGGATTGGGTTTAAATTGCATTCATATTTCAATTATTCATAGGAATATGCAGATGTTGAATTAGGATGCTAAGCATATGTGTATTGGAAAATACCATTATGCTACTTCATTCCAAGTTCTTGATATATTTTGGGTTATAATATTACTTTAGTATTTGCATTAGAAAATTCAGGGGAAGGGAAACTTGATTCCCAACACTCTTTTCACTCACTAAGTTCCTTCTATTGCTCAATCTCCATTTTAGTTCTTTAGTTTAATTACCTGTTATTTGATTATTTAGTTAGTCAATCACAAATCAATCTTGTTAATCTTGTTTAATTTAGTTTTACTTTTACATTGAAAGTTAATGATAGAATTCTCCGTGGGATCGATACTCTACTTATCATTTATTACTTGATTGCAACACGTGCACTTGCGTAACATCTTGGTACACAAGCAACAAGTTTTTGGCACCGTTGCCGAGGAATTTTGTCATTAATAATTAGTGTGGAAGTAAGTTGCGAACCTACAACTTCCCTATCACGCCTAAACCTGCGACTTCCAGGATCGCCATCTCCTCCGCCATCCACCATCGACTTTGCTTCTAGCGCCTTCTCTCTTTCACCATTGATCCATTGCCATCACCATCAACATCGACATCGTCCTTCACCATCGCCTCCGCCAGGTAAACCGTAAACCTTATAATTCTCGATTTAAGCCAGGCCCAAGGATGATGCTTCTAAAATCCCATTAAGCCCATCACCTGGACCAAACCAGACCAAACCTCCTTTAAAACCATATTTTGTCCTCCAAATCTACAGTTTGAAATCCTATTTTGTTTCAAGGGTTCATATTTTTCAGAGTTTATTTGTAATCTTTTCATAGTTTTAGCCCAAAAAAAAAGGAAATATGTTTTTTTTTTTTATCATATCATTCCATAGAATTGTTTGGGTTGTTCGGCTATTGCATTTTGCGACGTTTCTGTTACGTCGAAAGGGTGACACAGAAGAACTGCAGATAATTTTATCAACATGACAACTATTGATGGTATTCCTACTCCCACTGGCTCCGAACATTACCCCACTCTTCATCTTCTTTCGGTAAGATTTGATGGAACAAATTATTTGATTTGGTCCCAATCTGCTTACCTAACTCTTGCCGGAAGACGACTTGTTGGACACATTACGGGCACCACTATCAAACCTACTACCACAGGCGTTTCACAGGATAAATGGATCTCGAATGACTCTCTTATTATGTCATTTCTTTTGAATTCCATGAATCCAAATATTGCACGTGGATACCTATTACTTGATACTACCGCCCAAATTTGGAAGGTTACTACTAAAACATATGGACAGATGAGGAATGATGCACAGGTTTATGAGCTACAAAAGAAGCTTCATAAGACTACCCAAAAGGAACTAACTGTGGCCCAATATTATGCTGAGTTGCAAACTTGCAATCTCTTTGGAAAGAGTTGGATCATATGGGGATTATCACCCCACTAATCCAAATGATGTGACTACTTATAGGAAGCACATTGATAAGATTCGGGTATATGACTTTTGGGCAGGTTTGAATGTGGAGTATAATCAAATCAGAGTGCAAGTATTAAGTCGTTCTCCCTTTCCTACACTAGAACAATCTTATGCCCTTGTTCAATGTGAGGAAAGCCGTCGATTAACCATGCTTCATGCTCCTATTGTGGAGAAATCAGCCTTACAATCTATTAGCACTAAATCTGATTCAATTAAGGAGATTGTCAAGTGTGAGCACTGTCATAAACCATATTATACCAAGGCCAATTGTTGGAAGCTCCATGGGAAGCCTGCTGATTTTGAGCAAAAAAGAGCACAAAGAAGAGGAAAACCAAAAGCTCATATTTATGAGACAGTTTCGACAACACCTTCTACAGACATTGGTTTTTCACAGGAGGAGTTAGCTACTCTGCGATGTATTCTACAGTCTTCTACTGTCGGTACAGCCTCTACCATTACTTCCTCGACTACCCATTCCAACTCCTACATTGCTACTTCAGGTAAAACTTTTACAAGCTTCCAAGTTTCTTCAATTTCTACTCCTTGGATCATTGATATAGGAGCCACAGATCATATGACAGGTTTATCCTCTTTTTTCTTACAACATTCTCCAACTTCTGGAAAATGATAAAGTTCGAATTGCTGATGGCTCCTATTCTTCCATTGTTGGAAAAGGGACCATTTAGCATTCTCCATCACTTTCTTTGTCTAACATTTTATATGTTCCCTCTTTCTCTACTAACTTGCTCTCTATCAGTAGTCTTACACATGACTTAAATTGTAAAGTGACTTTTTCCCATCTTATTGTGTCTTCAAAGATCTGAGTCACAGGGAAGGAGATTGAACGTGGTAAACTAGACAAAGGACTTTATTTGCTCGAGCCAATTGGAGGATGTACTTCTACTCAAACTACATCTTTTAATCAGGTCCATTCGGTAATATCAGACTTCATCAATGGCACCATAGGCTAGGTCACCCCCATCTAGGAACTCTTAAGAAAGTATTTCCTAACTTGGTTTCTTCTTGTAAAGAGGATGATTTTTTTTGTGAAGCCTGCATTTTTGCGAAGCAGACTCATTCTACTTATTTACCTTCTCTTCATAATAGAAAATCTATTCCTTTTGTGCTAATTCATACTGATGTGTGGGGCCCATGCCAACGTGTCTATTACTGGCCATAGGTACTTTGTTACTTTTACTGATTGTCACACTCATTCTACATGGATTTATCTTTTAAAACAAAAAAACTGAGGTTTTCCGATGTTTTCGTGATTTTCATAATATAATTAAAACTCAGTTCAATGCCACTGTGAAGATCCTTCGCAGTGACAATGGCACAGAGTATATTGAAGTTGAATTTCAAAGATATCTCTTTGACTTTGGCATAATAAACCAAACCAGTTGTGTCGATACGGCTGCCCAGAATGGGGTTGCCGAAAGGAAAAATCGGCATCTTTTAGAGATAGCCCATTCAATTATGATTGCTATAAATGTACTTGACCAATACTGGAGTGATGCTATACTAACTGCTTCTTACCTTATGAATAGGATGCCCAGTAGGATATTTGGTTTTAAATGTCCTAATGAGATTCTCCAGGGAGCCTCTTTTTTTATTATTCCCCCAAAGATTTTTTGATGTGTGTGTTATGCTAGAATTACAGCCCACTAGAGTAAGCTGGCTCCCCGCAGCCTACGTTGCATATTTTTAGGGTATTTTGCTACTCAGAAAGGGTACAAATGTCATCATCCTCCTTCCAGGAAAACCATTGTATCCATGGATGTAATTTTTAATAAGTCTTGCCTTTACTATACACCTCTCCAAGGGGAGAGTCCTAAAGGAGAGGTGTTCTTTCCAACTCTAGATCTTCCTATCACACACCAACACAACTTAAGAGTTGAAGAAAAGTTTCTTGACCAAGGGGAGACTTCGGCCAGTATACTTGAGGACTCTAATCCTCCCCCTTCGTTTTCTGAACCATGTGAAGAACCTAGCCAGGGGGAGACTACTCCTGTGAGGCACACTATTGAGGTCTTTCAAAACCAAATTGACCAGAATAAGGAGATGCAGACTTATCAGAGGAAGAATTACAACTGGCTAAAGCAGGTGGAGAAAGGTGACACATTACCACTTTAGTATCCTGCTCCAGAATCAGATTCTACTGTTCCCTTGAGGTATCTTCTTCTAATCTTCCTATTGCTATGAGAAAAGGAGTCAAATCTTGTACTCAACATCCCATGGCTAAATATGTCTCTTATGACTCTTTGTCGAGTCTTACCGTGCTTTTATATCCTCTTTATCATCTATATCTATTCCTAAAAGTTGGCAGGAAGCCTATGCTGATAAGAGATGGAAGGCAACTATGGTAGAGGAAATGCAAGCAATGAAGAAAAATGATACTTGGGAGCTGGTTACACTTCCTCCAGGAAAAAAACCAATGGGCTGCAAATGGGTGTTTGTGATTAAACAAAATATGGATGGATCAATCAACAAGTTGAAGGCTAGACTAGTTGCAAAGGGGTTTACCCAAACCTATGGGATTGATTATAAGGAGACTTTTGCCCCTGTTGCGAACTAAACACTATCAGAGTTCTGTTGTCTGTAGCTGTGAACAAAGACTGAAAATTGCACCAACTAGATGTAAAGAATGCCTTCTTACATGGGAAGTTAGCTGAAGAAATCTATATGAAACTCCCACATGGTTTCTCCAATGACATTACTGCAGGGAAAGTTTGTCGGTTGAAGAGGTCGATTTATGGGTTAAACAGTCTCCTAGATGTTGGTTTGGACGCCTCCTAAGGCAATGACTTCTATTGGTACAAGCAAAGCAATGCTGATCATACACTATTTGTCAAGAAATCGGGTACTAACATCACACTTCTCATTGTTTATGTAGACGATATTGTCATCACAGGGAATGATGGTGAAGAAATTCAAAGGTTGAAGGACTTTCTTGGCAGAGAGTTTGAGATTAAAGATCTAGGGAAGTTACCGTACTTCTTAGGGATTGAGGTAGCTCGATCAAAGAAGGGTATATTCCTATCTCAAAGAAAGTATGTCCTAGATTTATTATCTAAGTGGGAATGTTGGGGTGTAAAGCAGTTGATACCCCTATTGAAGCTAGAGCTAAACTTAAAGAAAAAGAGGGAAAACCAGTGGACAAAGGAAGATACCAAAGGCTGGTAGGGAAGCTTATTTACTTGTCCCACACCAGGCCAGACATTGCTTATGTCGTGGGGATAGTGATCAAATTCATGCATGATCCATATTTAGCTCATATGAAGGTTGTTACAAGAATACTACAGTATTTGAAGGGAACTCTTGGAAAAGGAATACTTTTGTCACCCACTGATAATCTAAAATTATAAGCATACACCGATGCAAACTGGGCTGGATCTCCAGAACAGAAGTCAATTTCAGGTTATTATACCTTTGTTGGAGGTAATCTAGTTATTTGGAGAAGTAAGAAACAGAATGTGGTAACTTTATCTAGTACCGAAGATGAATATAGAGCTATGGTTCATGGAGTTTGTGAGCTATTATGGTTGAAAGGCTTGCTGCAAGATATTGGAGTCCAAGTTCCAAACCCTATGATGTTATACTGTGACAACAAGGCTGCTATTAGTATTGCTAATAATTCAATGCAACATGATCGAACTAAGCACATTGAAATTGACAAATTTTTTTGCCAAAGGAAAACTGGAACAAGAGCTTATCGGCATGCCTTTTGTGAGGTCTAGACACCAAATGGCAGATTTTTTCACTAAGAGTTTGAAAGAAAGAGATTTCCTTCCTATTGTGGGCAAGTTGGGCATGACTAATATCTATGTCTCAACTTGAGGGGGAGTGTTGGATTCTACTAGGAGTTAAATTAGAGTTTGTGTTCATGTAAATTTCTATTTCTTGTTACCCAAGTAAGGGTATTTACGTATAATAGTGTTGTTTCCACTTTATTATAAATATAAGACTTGAGATCATATTGATCAATTGAGCCATTCTACCAATATCGTGTTTCTCAACAGTTTCCTTGTAGTTTATCTAGACTAAGTTTGATTTGAATTCCTTAGGGATCAAGTCTCAACAATTTCCTAGTAAGAGACTTTCTAGATACTTTCTAGCTTTGTAACTGATGCATCAAAATAAATATTTAAAAATAAGCAGCTCGTGTTGCTAGATGGTTGTTCTAAAAAGGCTGATTGTCACTCAGTTCGTTTTTTACTGGCCGACAGTTGACTGATTTATTTATAAGCCCCTCTCTCATCCTGCATTCTAGGAATGTTTGTTCAAGTTGGGCACGGGTGATCTGTATGCTCCAGCTTGGGGAGTTATATTACTGTAGTTGGTCCTATAGAGTATCATGTGTACCAAAACCACTCCTATATTCAGTCAGTATCACGCAACTCAATGGTGGGGAGTCATTTCCATCCTGAAAGTCCTTGGTGGAGTTAATTTCATCTATTTCTAGGTAGTTTCCTAGTCTAAGTTGACTTTAGTCCATCTCTGGCTGACTCATTCCAAAAAAAAGAGAATTACTCTTTTCAGTTTCCAAGGGACCATGTCTGCCAAGAAATCAGAAGCTTACACTGCTCACTTTCTTAACATGTCATTGCACCAAAGCCAAATGAAACAGAGAGGTAGTAACAAGGACAAAGGAATTAACAAATAGTTGGACAAAACCTAAAAGGTAAGGGAATCACCAGTGATGGAGTTAATACAGAAGAAAATCCAAGCTGACAAGAGACAGGAAATCATCATGGACATTCTACAGCAGATATTCTCATACAATTATTCATGAAATAATAACCAAAATACCAAATGCTAACCACCCAACCTCCCACGCAAAAGGAGGGCTGGTGCTGGGGGAAGAATGTGTACTTCAATAAATGTAAACCATATTAGCAACCTTTCACAAAGTCAGAATTGGTGTATGCACTCAACAAACAGAAGTACATACCTCTTTTAAAGCAAGCAAATGGACAGCATCAGGCCCAATGTTGCCATCAATTGTTGTCGACGGAGTAATTACATTTACTAACTTCCTTTGGATCACCTGAAAATCAGTCATCAGTAATCAGAACAGGGGGCTTGAAATTTAGTCTGTTCAAACAACCAAAAGAAAAATCAATTAGTTAACTAAATTTCTGCTCAAAATAATTATATACAATTTAATGTAGTACTGTATTTGAAAGATCAAAACAGTAGCCAAATAGGACCTTTTCACAGAGACAATTGCAAATTTGATGACTTAAGGTACTAAAATTCAGATATAATGAGCTGAACCGTGGTACAAGTTTGTTTAACACTACTGTCTTAACGTTCTTATGGTGGTTATTTTCCCGTCTCGATTGGATAGAACACCAACCTACCTTGATCAAACACAAGGGTTCTCCAAAGAAGAGGAATGCTAGCAAGCAATTTGATTTCAATTCATCAGTTGTTTTTTCACCACTTACATAAGTCTCTTTATATAGCATTCTAAAGAGACATAAATATTAATGGCAACATCCAACCACTAGCTAACACCACCTACCTATTAATGACTCAACTACTACCTAACTCTTGACAAAGGAGAACTCTTTTGACAATGAGTTCTCTTATTTTCAAACTAAAGCCCCTTTTATTGATTTTCTAAAAACTAGACTTAGGCTTAGGTCTAGGCTATGAAGTTCAACATATGTAGGCTAACTTTAACCCACTAAAACAGCCCTAGCCCATAAAAGCCATGGGCTGGTTCAGGTGACAACTTTAGGCCTTTGATGGGCCTAACCCAATGGGCTTCTTCTTTCGTAAATATGTCTTCAATTCTGCATCACAATTCTTTTGGAGAATAAAACTTTCATAACCAAAATCCCAGAGGGGAAAATAGGGAGCAGGGAATACACAGGGAAAAAGAGAGAGAGAGAGGGAGGGATGGAGAAGCTATACAAGCTACTAGCCCTAGGAGACAAAGCTTGAAGACTGCAAATGAGAAGAATCTAAGCCCCAGAAAACAACAATGGAACTGTCCATTGGGGAATCAAAAGACAAACCAAATGAGGCCTAGAGGTAACATCAAAGAAGATGGCTTTCCAAATCAAGTCAATAGACAAAGAGTTGGACGTCCATCTTCAAAGATTTCACCGTCAAACTATGAGAGACTTCAGCCCCAAACACAACCATGCCAACAATATCATAGGTAGAGCCACCTGAAAAGGACATACCAGCCAAAACCACTTCTGAGTGAAGGATAGGGGATGCCTACTACAGGAACCTAAGGCTTTCTTCTAAATAGCAGATGCTAGGGGGCAACAAAAGAAGAGGTGATCGATGTCCTCACACCATTCCAAACAAAAGGATACAAGAACAGGAGGCATGAATGTGGAGGAATGATTTGATGGGAAGCAAAAGTTAAGGGAAGATTCATTGAAACAGTGATGAGAACTATGGGATTTGAACCATACTTATTTGTGAAAAGGGATAGAGGGACCATGAGTTCTAACAAAATTCTAGGCAAAGCTAGAGCAAACTACATTGGCAAGAAGTGGACTAAAATGACTTTATCTAAACGGGAGAGCGGGAGAGCGGGAGAGCGGGAGAGCGGGAGAGCGGGAGAGCGGGAGAGCGGGAGAGCGGGAGATGCCTGGAGAGTCCCAAGGAAGGACAGAGAGGAGACCAAGAGCAATGGAAGATGAGGGAGGAGAGAGTAGGTATTTAGGAATGCTACCAGAGTAGACCAAATGAGCACCTAAGATGTCATAAAGGACTCCTGAGGGCTGCCAAGGATCAAGCCAAAGGGAGGTCAAGGTCTTATTAGCGATTCCCAAGGAGGTGGGACTAAGGGCTAATGGACGAAGGATAAGGACTTTCCACTATACCCAGGACGGGTCTACAAGCTATGAAGCAACCCAGTGGATCATTTTTAGGAGATAGAAGTAGAACAAATTGACCCAAGTTGAGTCCTGCATGGTGGAAATCTTTTGAATAAGCTTGAGGGCTACAATATTACGATCATAAAAAAGGCAAACCCAGTGTTGAAGGCTTCCACACAAGCAGAGTGTCCCTGGGGCAATTTTCCTACGCAGCCTTACCCCGGTAATTTTTGCTATGAGGCTGTCTCGATTATGCTACAATGACATACACTACAAAATTCCAAGGCTTCCTTCCAATATGGAAACATAGGTGACTGCCCATCTAGTCAGGTCGAAGAATTTGAAGACTACCATGTGGTAGCAATCACTTGGGTGGACTGTCAAATTAATCCATCCCCTGCTCCCTTCTGAAAAACAGGATTAAACATTTACACCGGAAGGATACACTGAAAATTTGCTGAAATATCGTAAGTTCTGCTTGAAATTTACGAGAAACATTCAAATGTCTTCACAAACAAAAATCAAAGAAAGCTTAAAAGCAAAACATTTCAATGCCTAGCTTCACAGTGCGTCAAAAAGCTTATATAAGGTACTTTTTACCCCAAAATTTTGGACCAATTTTAACACCTATTGTCCGTTAACAATCTTTCAATAATACCATGCTGAAGAATAATATATATAATGATCATTAAGGAAGATACAAATTCAACTCTCTTTCCCATAGTTGTCAAAGCGGCCGCCTAAGCACCAAAGCGGTTTTTCAACCGCTTTGTTTTGAACTACTTAATTGACGTCCAATCTGCAAAGGAACTCCAAGGCCCAAAGTGACATAGAACCTATTTTTTGCTCCGTGAGCGGGAACCCCCGTGCCCGTTGGCAATAGAATGTGAAGCATAAGCCATACTCAACATCAAGAATCAATGAATCAGTAAATGCCTAGGCGAATGCTTTGACAACCATGGTTTGATGAGATGAACTTATGTTTGCATTCTTTTTCTGAATAATTTTTCATAATTAGGATTCTTGAATGCTTTTTTTTTTTGAATGTGACTATTGAATATTTGTTTAGCTTATTATAGAAAGTAGTTGTATTGAAAAGTAGTTATATTGAAGGAAAAAAATTGACCCAACCGCTTTGGTCGCCTTATTGCCGCTTTACCTCCTAATTACGCTTTGGTAGCCTTGCCGCTTTGGCAACTATGCTCTTTCCCTGACTTACCATGTGGTAGCAGTCACTTGATAATTGCCATACCAAAAAAAGAAAAGAGGACTAATTTTCCCAATATCTCAACTTAAACACCATCTCTGATCCTTAGAGCACTTCTGTGATGGAACCCCAATTTCATTTATAGACATGAAATCTCTAAAACTTCCATCATCAATTTTCACAACAAGTTGGCTTCAACATCTCAAACGTTAGTTTAAAATATCATTTGTCTGGTAAAACATTTATGATCACTTCATGCTTATATGTCAATTCCAGCTCTTATCAACCAATAGAAAGGAGAATATTTGTCCAGAACAACCATAATTTACAAGTTACAAGAAATTTTAACAGCAAACCACAAAGTTAAACTATAGGCAGAAATTACTATAGCAACATTTGTTTCCAATCATGACCCAGCCTCAGAGATTAGCACTAAGTAACTAATTTTTGGAAGAAAAAAAATTGATAATAATTATTGTGGAAAAGTCTGAATGTCTCAAGGCCACTTGACTACTTACAGAAGTTGCTCCCCTAGCCTTCGCTTGATCAGATGTCTCTGTTTGTTCCATCCGTCCAACTTTATACCTTCACATAGTAAGAAAGGATACAAAATCAAATCAATGACTCATACAAAAGAAATAGGATCCATTGTGATGGTTCAGACGGCCATTATACAAACATCATATGATTTAAGAAGGTATTTCAGTTCCACTGGATGGATTTCAGGAAAATGTCATGTGTTGCTCATAATTGAGGGCCTTGTCAACAAGAAATAAAAAGTCCAGGATAGTCTGGAATATATCCAAACAATGCCTCATGAGGAAAATTTCCTAGCCCAGATACAACAGCAAGATTATCTTAGTACTTAGGACATGATTCCAGCAGCAAATTTTGCACCACATATCAAGAAATCAATCTGTGCTAGTAGAATGTTTAGATCTGACAAATATGCCAATTAAGCAAAGAAGCTCAAAAGAAAACAAGTATAAACCATAGAATTCCACCCAGGCACCCACTGAAAACCAGCTCATCCAATTTACTCCATTAAAAAGAAGCACAATCCATCGTACATTATCATATGTATTTTTGAAAATGAAAAGCATATCATTTAATAGCCATGGTCATATTGGGTGTATGTAGCCCTAAGAAAATTATACCAAACATAAATGCTATCAACCTCAAGAACATCCAATACAGGGAGCATAGATTTGCATAGAGGCCTTTTAATGGCTTGATTAATCAAAATAGGGAGTAAGGGAATAAAGGGATATGGGAGGAGTCTAGCCAATAAATCAGCAAAGGAAAAAAAGATTTGTACAAAAAACACCAGATTGTAGCATAAGTATAGGTTAATTTAGTTACCTGATTAGAGAGAAAGACAAAGATTTGAATTCATATAACTAAAAATCAACAATAGAGAGAAAAGCAAGAGAAAAAGACACAGAGACAGAAAATAGAGATTGCATCAACTTGCTAACGCAAGAAAAATAGTGATCGTATGGTTCTTCTCAGGGGCAACATGCAACTAAGAAACAACCATCCTAGCAGTATGTCAAATGAAACAAGGCCCACTTACCCACGAACAACAAGTTTCTGAACAGCATCATCAATTCCACTTTCAGAAATACCAACCTGAGAAAAATGAGATGCTACTGAATACAAATAAATCCTTATCGGTCCAATGAATTACTCAGACAGTTTCTTTAAGGACCACAAATATTAGATCTGAACCTTACCTGCTTACATTTACCGACGCCACTGAACGTCATTTTCCAATCAAGCTCCTTATGACCAATTTCAGCATCTAGTTCGTAAAGCTCATAGAATTTCCCCTAGTTGTGAAGGGATAACATCAGGTAGAGGAATTTATTAGAAAGAAACCACAAAAAATGGGGTAAAATAAAATAATAGTAACAATAAAATCATTACTGACATATGAACTAAGTAGATAGATATAAAAGATACATGGGAAACTGAACCTGGAAGAATAGTAACGCAGGAAACTTAATGTGGATCAAGGCCTCAAGGTGTTTCAAGTCCAAGTACCTTTAGGTTGTCAATTTGGCCTACCACATCACCTTCTCCATTGAAGCACAGCCACTCCATCAAGGTTGGTATAGTTACAGATCATCCCCATCCCCCCAAAGCCCTTTTTCTGGGTGAATCATCTCAACCCCTTTCTCTTCCTTATTTTGACATTATTTATTCAAGAAGACAACCCATGAATTCATCCCTAAAACTGCAACCAACCATAAGAATTGACTCTTCTTTTAGAAACCCCTCTCTCTTAGGTTACCCCCCACTCGCCCCCACCCACCCACCCCCCCCCAAAAAAAAATAGTCCCAGTTTTCCTCAAGTACCACCTACTTTTTAGCATTCCCCCATTGAACACCAAATTCGACCAAACCTTCATTAATACCTATGGTCCATACTCCCAAAAAGCCACATCCCCAGAACAGCATGAAAATCCCATTACCTATTTTCAAAACCATCTCAATGTTCCTCTCATACATGTCAAAAAAAAAAAAAAAAAGAGTTGTTGTTATAGCTGCACTTTAATCATCATAATTGCAGTCAAGTCTAAATCCAAAACAGCACAACATTTCAAACCTGAAAGCCAGTATCTTAATCTTAACCAAAGTAAAGGCTTAAAAGAAATTTTCTAGCTACATCAGACCAAAAGCAATGTTACCATGAGACAGAGATTAAATCAGATGGCAAGTTGAACTAACCACTTTAAAGAAAAGAACAACATCCATATACTGACATTTCACACTCCAGTACTGTTTTTGAGATGCTGTCATCTTTTTCAATGTATCAGGTGGTATGTATAGAGTCCTCTTGTCATAAAGAGCATCACCAGGCCTTCTTCCATTTGCATCTCTTATCAAAGAAGGGTCAAGCCATTCAAATTTACTTGCAATTGTTTCCAATGCATCTCCAGAACAGTGGTTTATAGCTCTTGAATCTTCAAGTAACTTTGATCTTTTGCCAAAACTTGACAAGGAAGATCCCCTCTTTTCGTCTGAGTTAGAATAATCCTCTTGAATTCGCTTCAAACGGGGAACAAGAGGTCGAATACCTGGTGTTTCTGGCCCTAAATCATCGGGATGACTTTCCATTCGTAAATGGTCACCTTGATCATTGATGTCATTAGAATTACAAGCACTGTCCTTTAAGGAATTCCTGGTGAATGTTTTGTGATGAGACAATAGCTTCTTGTCACTGAAAATAGTAGATGTCATGAAACCATTAGAGGAAACACCAGCAGCTTGGCCCCTACAAAATTGTCTCCAAGATGAAATGTGATACATCCAAAACTAAAACGACCATGTGCTAAAACAACTAACACTAATGCAGACATCAGTAACCAATGAATCCACACGGTTGATATACATTTTACATGCAAACAAATTAAGTTATCTAAGTATGCGGCGTTAACCATACATGGTCGTTGAGTCATGAGAATACATCGCACAGCTGACAACCGATTTCTTTGCTAGCATCCAGTAAGTTAAATTTAACACTATATAGTTTCACGATATTGCATATTCCATAATTATAGTAGTCTATGACACTATAGCCATCCAGCTCAAAAGGAAACGATTTTTTTTTTCTGGACACTTTAATTTTCTGCAAATGATTCCACTCATCCCATGGATATCATTGATGGAGAAATAATCATGCCAGTATGAGTGATTTTATATAACCCCGCAGTTTCAGATCAAATGAACATATGACCTGCATGTGAACTGCATCTACAAGAGCTACCAAAATAGTCACAACGGCTTCAGAAAACCTTACAGCAAGCAATAACCTAATCCAGATAGTTTGATTTAAAGTTTTAGCAAAAAAATAACAAACCTTCTACAAGAGCTGTCTGGTTGGTCGGCCTTCACAAACTTGTGCATAATACTGTGAAACAGCGAAGACTTGTTGTCATCGTTCGCCGAAAAACTAGACGGGAGAACCTGACGCGGCAGCTTTTCCGGAGGAGTATCTGTTCCTCTAATTTCAGACGAAGGATCATTAACCGATGGATGAGCAGTTTGTTGTTCTGTGACGACTGATTTCTGCTTCCTTTGTTCATCCGGCGACTGAGATTGACGCCGACTAGCTAACGTATCGGCGTCTGAGGAAACACCGGAGCTCTGCTGGTCTTCAGATGAGGATTTCTGGAAGAAGGATAGTATGGATCTCTGGCGCTGCATTTCGATTAAAGCGAAAAAACACAATGAAGAGCAACAGAAGTGCCAATAGAGCGAGAAATCACTCTGTATATTGGCTCATCTGGCTAAGAATGTTAGAGGGATTTGGCGCCACTTTTCTCCGCTTTGGATTTTGGAGCGTACAAAGACATAAGTGCCCTTATTCAGTTGCTGTTTTACAGATTGAATCCATTTGGTCGGCGTCTTGGTGCTAGAATTTGAAGAGTCGGGAACCTGGAACTCGAAAAGTACCCAAAGCTGGTCGAAATGCGATGTGACAGCACTAGTCTTGGAAAACAACGTAGGCCCATATTGTTTACATGGCCCATTTCGTAGAGGACCCAATCCAATTACGAATCTTCACCTTACCATCACAGGCCCATCACAGACCCAAAGGCTAAAAAGCAAAGCAACATCTGGAGGAAACTTCGAGAACCAAATCCAAAAACAGTGAGGGACCGAACATTCCAGAGAACTCACTCTTCTATATATTTCCATTTTACACCTGAGAGAAATCGTCTTTCTTTTGTGCGGTTGATCATTTTGCATTTCTGATTAGCCATCAACAATGCCGAGCAGATACCCAGGAGCTGTGTCACAGGACTGGGAACCAGTTGTTCTACACAAATCCAAGCCGAAGGCGCAGGCGCTGCGAGATCCAAAAGCCGTAAACCAGGCTCTCCGTGTGGGTGCTGAGGTTCAAACGATAAAGAAGTCCGACGGAGGTTCAAATAAGAAATCACCGGCAATAGCTGTGAACGCCAGAAAACTGGACGAAGAAACGGAACCGGCGGCGTTGAACAAAGTTGGGGCCGAAGTAAGGCACGCGATACAGAAGGCACGTCTGGCTAAGAAGATGAGTCAGGCAGATCTAGCAAAGCAGATTAACGAGAAGCTGCAACTGGTTCAGGAATACGAGAACGGGAAAGCTGTTCCTAATCAGGCTGTGTTAGCGAAGATGGAAAGAGTTCTGGGAGTCAAGCTCAGAGGGAACGGTGGGAAGAATAAATGAGAGTCATAGGTGTGAAGCTGTCGTCTCTTTTCCGTTTTCTTGTTGGCCTTGTAAATCCTTTTTTCCCTTTTAGTTTTCTGATGTTGAGGTCGGACTGGATGAATTGGATTTGGTGGACAAAATTCTGAGTTTGTATTGTAAGAAATCTGTATAAATAAAGGAGAATGATGATCTATTCCTGATGATAGTGAACTGTCGCAGTGTTGGAACCTTAAAACAAATTAAATTCCGTCGTACACTTGGTCCGCTGGAAAATCGTCTCATGCATGATGAATTGTAGATGCTATTAGTTCTCATAGATGGTTATAACATTTAGGCATAAAAATTGGATTTTTTTTTTTGTGAGAATAATCCGTTTATTGAAAAGTTTGATAATTAGGAAGAGCTGACGTAAGTTTTTTAAAAAATAATATTAGTTTTTTTAAGTTTCAGCTCGAGTGCTGTTTTGTAGAACAGTTTTATCATTTTCTAAGAATTATCATTATCAAAGCTACTTTGGCACTTTCAGGGCTGCTTCGACGATCTGCATTTAGTTCATTTTGTTTATACTCGAGAAAGCCCTAGATACGCTGCAATAATAGCATCTGTTCCAATTCGGGACAGAACAATTTCAGTTTTGGACTAGTTAACATTCACAATCAGAAACAAATTTACCTTGATGCGAAAAGCTGCATCCTGTCGAGATGGTGAAAATCACTTCATCTCTCTCCTCTCTTTTTTGGCTAATTTTTTTAACTTAGGGTTTCATTTGGCGTTTGATGTGATTAACAGGCCTGAGAAGGGGGAAAAGGGTGAGAACAAAAATTTAGGAATTTTAAGGAGGAGCATGAATAAAATGGGATTGAGATTTGACTATTAGAAATATGGTTTTTCTCTTGTATTTTTTACTTTTTTATATCGTTGTATTGTTGTTTTATTGAAGTGCAAGTTTAGATTGGGAGAGTGTGTTATTCTCAAATTTTATACCATTTTGGAGATTGAATTAATGTAATTTCTTCTTGTAGTTTTCGAGATTGAATTAATGTTATTTTAAATATTTTGGGTTAATGAATCATTTTAAGTATGTAGGTTGTTTTTTTCTCTTTTATTATTATTATAGATATTTGTTGTTATTTAATTTGTAGTTATCCTTATTTTATTTGGACAAGGTTCTTGGTTATCTTCTTATTTGTTTGGTGATTTGCATAAGATTCTTGTTTATCTTTCTATTGTTTGAGTGATTTATTAATTATTTGGTTTCATGGATTGGTTGGTACATATTCTCTCATGGTTTCCACTACAAGACTTAGAAAGAGATGCAGTATTGAGACTTGAGAGAGAAAATAATAAAATAAATTAAAATAAAAAATGTCACACCAAAGGAATTGGATCGAATCTACTTACTTGCAGAAGTAACCGAAGTGGGCCTTAAAACTGGGAAAGCGGCCAAATGAACATTTTATTCTGATGTGGACTAATGGTAAAATTTTAGGAAAATTAAGTGGTTAGCTATTTTTAGGTTTCTCTTTAAAAAAATAGTCACTCATTGTTTCAATTTATAAAATTAGCTAAAACTATGGTTCCTCGTGTCGGGATATATTGCCAACACGGGGCAAAAAATTGACACCAAATTAACCAAAAGTCGGCGATATATCGCCGAGAAGGTCGAGATTGGTGAGTTTGTTTAAGAAGGAAGGGATTTCGCTGCAGAGATTAGTGTAACTGAGCCTTACCATTGTGAGGTACTTGAGATTTGTGATGGTGGAAGGAATGTTTCCGGTGAGGTTTGTAATGTGTCGGAAAACGAGGGTGTTGAGAATCTTTAGATATGCAAGGTCTCCGACGGCATCTAGAATTTGGCCGGAGATGTTTGCTTGGAAGATGTTAAGTTGGATGATGCGATTGGTGTTGGAATTGCATTCCACATCATACCAATCGTAGCAATCTGTGCCGGTGACCCATGAAGCCAAGTGGTATGGGTTGTTAAATGCTTCCTTGATCTTCATGAGTGTTGTGTAGTCGTCTTTGTTGCAGCGAATAGTTGTGGCTAGAGATCAAGAAGAAGAAGAAGGTGTTGGGACTTGGGAAGAAGCATATAAGGAGAGTCAGGAAGAAGGTGATCACTCTGGTTTCCATGGTTTAGGGTTCTTTCTTGAAGTGGTGGAGATTGAATGGTGAGGAATTGAGAGTTGTGAGCTTCTGAATTTATAGAGAAGACAAAGATGGTGATGATGGGGTCGAATTAACTAAAAGTCGGGCGACTTTTGGTGACATGTCGAACCATGGCTAAAAATGAGTTTGCATTTACAAAACTAGTCAAAATAGTTTTTTTTCACCTCTTTGGATATGTTTATCCCTAAAATTAATCATATCAGTAGAAGGATGAAAATATCCAAAGAGTATAAAAAATAATGACTTTACCTTTTGGACAAAATGATGATTTATCCGCTCAATGTGATCAGTTTTAGGGGTAAAAATGTGGGGGAAAAAATGTGAAAAATCAATGTTTTGGCTAGTTTTATAAATACAAATTCAATTTTAGCTAATTTTGTAAAATGAAACATTGAGTGACTATTTTTGTAAGAGAAAATCTAAAAGAAGTTAATCACGTAATTTTCCCTAAAATTTTATTCTGATAATAGAGTCATATGTCAGAGTTTGAGTTTTGAAACCTCTCAAGCAAGGTTCGGTGGTTTAACTCGAAATAATGAAGGGAAAATAATTTATGTTTTGCTAAGGTTTTTTTTTTTTTTTTTTTGGTAGAAAGGTCTATATATTAACGCGTGACCCACCAAGCATCCTTACAAAATCAAACCCGGATCTACTCCTCCCCCTTCCCCTTCCAAGTATTTGGATTCTAGAGAATTCACCACATCCCCTGTTTTGATTCCCTGTCATTCCTTTGGTCCTTCTCGCCTCCCCTCGTTCCCCCTTCCCTTCCTCTGGCCACTACCTTCTCTTGCCCATCTCGCCCTCGCAGTCCTCGCCCCCTTTGGGTTTTCCATCCTCCCGCCCCCCCTTCCACCCTCCTTGCTGCTCCCATTTTTTCCCCGCCCATCTTCCAACTTCGGCGTTCTTGCTTGGTCCCCCTCTTTCTCCCTGCCTCCATTCTCTTTCTCCCCACCCTCGACCTTGTTCCCTTCCCGTCTTTCGGCTTTCCTTCTCCTTGTTCGATTTCTTCTCTCTTTTCTCCTCTGCATCTCTTCCATTTGTCGCATCTCATCAAAGTTCCCGGGATCACCTCTCTTCTCCTGGGTTCTTGTTCCGCTCCCTCTCTTGATCACTTTCTTCTTTTGGGCTCCTCCCCCGTCCCTGCCCCTCTCCATCATGTTTTTTTTTGGGCCCTCTTCCATATTTTTGCTTTGATGGTCCTCCTGGGGGTTCTCTTTGGTCTCCTTGATCCCCTCCCCGTGGACTCCCCCCTTTTATCACATTTTGGGTTTGGTGAAGTATTTGTAGTTTGTCTCTACTTTTCTCTTGTGCATGCCTAGGTACTCCCTTATGTTTGTTTAATTCCTAAATCAACCCTCCATTGATCAATTTAGACCCATCTCTGTGCTGTTATCGTTGATGCAACTGTTATTGCTCTGCTGGGATTCTAGATGGATTATCGTGCCTCAATCCTTTTGTTCCCTGATATTTCGATAATGTTCTAGTGGCTCTGAGTGCTTTCATTATATCAGATAAGAGAGGGAATTTGCCCTTAATTGGATATGGGGCTTTGTAGTCCGAATGACTTTGTCGGGACTTTATCTGTGGATTCTTGATCTGGGTGTCTCTAGTGATGTCTTGTATCAAGTCGGTCTCTTACAATGTGTTAGTTAATGGAGCTGCCGGGGATCCATTGAACCCACGAGGGGCATTAGACAAGGAGATCCAATATCCCCGCTATTTTTGTCCCTGCTGCACGAGCATTAAATGCTTGTCTTCAAAGCGCCCTTCATGAAAATCTTATCTCTGGTTTGAGAGTCGAAAAGGAGACCAACCCAATTTCTCATCTATTATTTGCAGATGATACTGTGTTGTTTTCAGAGGTCAACTTACAGGAGTTCCAGAATATCAAAGCATGTCTTGACCTCTATTGTGCTGCTAGTGGCCAACAAATAAATCAACAGAAGTCATCTATATACTTCAGCCCTAACACTGCTCCTAGGTTCAAAAGATGGCTTTCAAGAATTGTGAAGATTCCTTATGGAGGTCCACCAAAAAAGTATTTGGGCCTCCCTTCGGAGTTTCAAGCTTCAAAGAAGGAGAGCTTTCGAGAAATACAAGAAAGGACAAGTAAGAGAATGCAGCGGGGTTCAATTAGCGGTTGAAGCATTTTTTTGATAGAAAGCTTCCAAAGGAAGGCTTCCAGAAAGCTCTGCTTTTAGCTAAAGAAAATTATTGAGAATTTATTGTAAATACTGTACGATCACTTATAAGGTATCCATGGTTTATTCAGATTAAAATAAAATTATTGGGAAGTTATTGTAGAAGACTTTGCCTCAACAGGTGTGCACAATTTTCTATTGCTATTGCTTACGTTTTTGAAAACCTTACTTTAAAGCCTTCATTATTGGTTGGTTTTCCTAGGGGAGGTCTTGAGCTTGCATTCATTCGGCAATTAATTGTATAAAAGCTCCTTGAGGATGTAATTGTGGTGCACGTAAGCTGGCCCGGATGAACCTCATATAAAAAATAAAAAAAATGTTGTCTTTAAGGTTATTGATACACTCGTCTACCAAGAGTTCTTTGCACCCCACATCCAATATAAAATAACCTCCAACTAAAAGATGAGATAGTTTTTCTAGTCGTAACCAAAAGTTATAGCACAACACTTAGACAAATTCAAGGGAATTTTTTTTTAACAATAATTAATAAATAATATAAGTGTGATGAATGTCTTTATTGTACACCACATGCAAAAAAGGGATTGGGTTTATATAGACCCAAACCATACTTTACACATTTTGAGATTATCAAGGCAATGAAATTGGGTCATTGAATCACAATGACCCGCTCCCTCACAAGGGGGGAGAATCACTTCCCTACTAATGGAGAATCAATGGGCTTATTCCTTATCCACTAATGGGAATAAACCACCTTACTTAATTTCCCTGGAGAATTAACTCTCATATTGGCCTATTTTGTATGAATTGTATTTAATCTATTCAATAACCTTAACTCCACTCATGGTAATGGCCATAAATGGTCATAAAGTTGGAATAAGAATTAAATATCACTAGTTAGAATTTGAGTAAATTCCACCATGTAAGTAAATCTACTTCATCACCATGATCAAGATCTTTAAGACTCATGATCAATGTCATGAAAAGCCTCATAACCAAAGCCATGAAGGACCTTCTTTACTTATGAGTGTTTCATTACCACTCTTATCTTATGGGTCCCACATACTAACAAAATAATTAACATATAAAAAATACAAAAATTAATTTAAAAATTAATATATATTTTAATAAAAAAACCTAACAATACTGTCAGACTTGCATGAATATTGGAGGCAATCCCCTGACCTATCGCAAGTCTAGCCAGCGGTCAACACTACTCTTTTGTAGATCGGGCAGCGTAGATATATTCTAGACGCAACACAAGCAAAAATTCTGCTGTGTAATTTCCGCGGCCACAGGCGTTTAACCAAACAAGACCTTACCCATTCACTCTTCCCGCCAGCCTCAAACATTATGTAATGCCAAGGAAGAACCCAATAGCCAACCAAACCGACGCATTAGACACTTACGCAACCAATTGAGTTCTTTTTCCATTTCAGGAAGGAAACTCCAATATAAACAAGAAATCATCAATTTGTTAAACGAGGGGAACTCCATCCCTACTTGCGAACGTTAACCTTAATATATAGTTACCTTCTTAGAGATTCGAGAAGCCACTAGCTATGAAAAGAATAAAGAGTATCATACGTAAGAAGACCTCGAGCTGATCAACCAGTGTCACGATACCCTTCCAGCCCTTCCGTAACTCTTTCACCCTCCAACCTTATATACTGCTCAGGTTGCATACTCCTAAGCACCACTGAACCCACCACTCCATAACTGAATTGATATCCACTCACTCACAGCAGTCTATAGATCTACCACACACAAGCTTGTGAAGAAGTTTGAAGTTTCCCTCTCGAATAGGTAACATGGATATATTGGACAACAGATGGGATACTCAGCCCTGGTATTTGTAAATTTAACATGTATTCACTAGCTGAAAAGTGTATAAGAAACACAAAACTGTCTTTCTTCTCTTAATCCCTCTTAAAAACCGGATTCTGGAGATGCGTTGCAACTTGCAATAACCACCAATGATTCTCGACACCGGTTGTTAGTATAAATTCAGACATGATAACTATCATTTCAGAAGTATGGAATCCCATGTCATTGACCTCAGCCTCATCCCTATCGAGACTCACGAACTGAAAAATAGATACAAAGCATGCCTATCTTTGACCAAGATGAATCACAAAACAGCTGCGCTTGAGCATCACTTTTAAGAACTCTCTGACTTCTCAGTTTCCATTGGCTCAGGAGCAGCTGGTGGTGCATCACTAGTGTCTCCTTTGTTTTCGCAACCAGTTTCACCACTATGGGATTGTGGTTCGTTGCTCTGGGATGACGGTGAAGGTGAAGGTGTATCAGTCGGAGTTGATGGCTTTGCTGGCTTAGGTTTCATCATGATGGGCCTGCAGAACCTGTCCAGGAAGAACCACAGAAAAAGGTTAGCAAGCATCCATAATCGACCGAATTGAAGGGACATAACTTGAGAAGAAAATTACCTATCAACTGCTTCTGCTTTCCTTTTCAGATCAGCTGTTAGCAGAACAGGGGGGGAATACTTTGGGAGGCTTTGCTGTTGCTGCAACTTTTCTTTTAACCATGCCTCTGCTTCGCAACACTCATTTACCACCTACCAGGTGTCAAAGGGTGAACATTATCAGAATGCAGGCTATCAAGGATGTCAGATTGCTGGCATTTAGATGAACAAAGAAATTGAGAAAAAGGCCGAAGGGACTCTTCACCTTCTGTTTCTCAGCTACATCGATATGATCAAACTTAGGATCATTCGAGAAAGCTGCCTCTCTGAAACTGTTGATGCAATAGGTAAGTTTCTCAATAGTTGGTCCTCTCTCTAAGTTTTCCTTGTAACGCTCTTCAATGGGATCACCTTGCTGTTAATCCATTGAACCATATCAGAAGATACAACAATCACTGCTGCCAATTCAACTGCACGTAACAAAAGCAAATTTCCTACCTTCTTGAGCTCCTCCAGCTTAGCAATATACACACCCTTCGTTTCATCCTCACCATCTTCGTACAACCAATCCTCAACATCCTGCAGCTTTGCAATAAATTCGTCCCTCTCTGGAGCAGTCACAAATTCTTGATATTTGTCATTCAGCTGGAATATCAAAGAAAAAGAACTCATCAACTAAACAATTATATATGCCACTTTTGGGTGCAATATGATTCTCTCTATCACGTTTTCATAGATCTACCTTATTTCTCATGTCATATACATAAGCCTCCACTGCATTCTTCCTTTCCTTTGTTTCCTCCATCACTCGGTCCTGAAGCGCCATTTCAAACTCTTTCTCCACTGCTTTTTGCAGATCTACATGCAGCGTTGCCCCATAAACTAATTCAGTGACTGGGACATTTGTCTTCTTTACCTTCGTTTTTGGAACCTCAACCTGGAGCGAAATAAATTAAATAATATTCATACAGCAAGACATAGCTCAGTGCAGATTCGGGAAATAATATCTGAAGCATAACCAAACTCTATTCAACCACGCAAAGTAACAGAACTACATCAGATTTATCACATACGTATTCGATTCAAGGTAGATGACAAGGACAATTCCAGTGCAGCAATGTTGGGTGAAAACTTGAGCAAAGGTAGTAAGCCCATGAATCACCAAAACTATACAAACGTAACGAGCTACTTACTCTTCTGACCTTCCCTATGTAATTACTACTGAAATTAGTTAGAAGGATCAATATCCTCCTTCCTACTTAACTCCAAACATCAATTTTCAACATCCCACCCCCACTCCCCGCCCAAAATAAAATTAATAATAAAATAAAGCCTTAAGTAATTGCTTTAGGCACAAAAAGACTTGTCACTGATCGACTTCTAAAACCACCACACAGCAGAATTCAGGATTTGAATTTAAAACTGTTCTCTTGTGCATTGATCTATCCAAATTCCTGCAGGCCTCATAAAAAGGCATCATAGTAAATAAGCTCGTTCTGAGGGTGAGAACTTCGTACTTCCCTGTGGAATTTCCATCCTTAACCCTTCAGAAACCAAAATATTTCAACATTTTGCTACAAAATTTGGAATGTTGCAGTGAAAATCTTAAATCCAAAAGGCAATAAATAAATAAATAAAAGAGAGAGAAAGGTGCAAAAAGACATAATGGGCGCATTATGTTGGTGGCAGAATTAAAGTGGCCAACAGCTCAACATTTAACAAGGATCAGTTTGAAATTTCACTGATTCAAGTAAATTACAAAAAGTTAGCTAAATAGAACCGACTTTCACAACATATGAACTCCCCTATACTTAGCATCGGATTTCATTCCAACTCATGTCATTGCTGAATTATTTTGAGAAACTTTCCACGCCAAAAATTTAAAGTCAAACTGGGACAGCAATAAACAACTAAAGATTCCTAGTATCAACCATCTGATGGACAACCCATCTCAGCCATTTCCACATGTCCACTGTCAAGCTATAGATGTCTGCACTACCCATCCAGAGAAACCACAAACCAACCATAGTTATTAGGGCAAATTACATATAGACCCCTTGGATTTACAATCAATTACATCTACTTCCTCTAAAAAAAATCAATTACAAATGCCCCCTTGCCGTTTAAGAATTGGGTTAAGTGATAATTTCACCACCAAATAAAAATTCAAAATGCCAGTTTTACCCTTCAAGCATTTCTCATAATGGCAATTTTAACTCAAATATTAAATGACTAAAATGCCCTCAAAAATTACTAAAGAAGTGGGAGAAAGGATTTCCTCTTCACCCATCTCTTTTCTTAACCCTGCCGGAAATCATCCACAAGCCCCACCCTACTAGAAATTTGTTTACATGGCGGTGGTTTCCAGTAAAGGGCGGGGTTGGTGGGTGACTTCTAGCAGGGTTAAGGAGAGATATGGGTGAAGAGGAAATCCCTTTACCCACTTCTTTAGTAATTTTTTAGGGCATTTTAGTCATTTAATATTGGAGTTAAAATTGCTTTTATGAGAAATGCCTAAACAAATTAGGGTAAAATTGGCCCTTTGAATTTTTTATTTAGTGGTGCTTAACCAAATTCTTAACAGCAAGGGTCATTGTAAATTGTAATTGATTTTTTCTCAGAAGTAGTAGATGTAATTATTTGCAAATCCAAGGAGTCTAATAGTCTATATGCAATTTGCCCTATTTATTAAACAATTATGTAGCTAATCAACCAAAGGAAGCACAACCAGACTTACAGCTGATGATCACCATAAATGTCCCATCATATACAGATGATATTAGCCACTCTTTTTAAGGTTCAGATTTAATTGTTAACTGTACATCCAGACTAGGTTCTAAACTGATCCTAGTGAAGCAGACTTTTGGGGTGGGGTGGGGGGAAGAAAAGGAAAAAGAACAAAATTAAAAAAGACACTTAATAGGAAAAGAATAACCAACCTTTAAATCTGCTTCCATCTGCAGGGGCTTATCCCCAGACCCAGGCGCACCATTTTCAACGGCACATGCATCAGTGCTACCTTTTGCATCTTGCATATCTGAATCATTTTTGCCTGCACCAGCAGGTGCGCCATCAGCAGAAGCCTCGTCAGTTTCCATCTTTGTAGTGGTATCCTTCACTGGTTCCTTTGTAACTGGAACTTCCACATCTTCTTCCTCTAGAAGCTGAAACAAAGATAAGCATATGGAATGATGTACCGAATGGTAGTAGAACATAGCCACTACTATGTCCAGAACTTAGTACCAATGAACGCAAGTTAAATTAAGTTACTATTACACCCCGCACTTACTGTAGCAGACTCCAGGGAAACAATGCCATGCAGATTCAAGCGAACTTTCACTTTCATTTTAGCACGTTCACCTTTTGCACATTGGAATGGACCAATCTGAACACATTCAGAATGCACGTGAGAAGATATGTTGCTCACATACAGAACTTAAGTCTATAAATGAAGCCCGTTAGCAGTTCAATTACCGTGTAAGTGCTGATGTTTGCCGGTGCCTGCAATTCACTCACATCAGCATATTGGACATCAACAGAAAATGTTCCTGATCTATAAAATGTCAAGGCCTTCACACTTGGAATTGGATTTCCCTTGGGGAAGACTATGGTGCTTTGCTGATGATCATTGGCACCATTTTGTGAATCAGGTGCAGAACCTTTCCATGACAAGGCAATTGGGAATGGAAACCACTCATTTACCTGGAGATAAAAGCACAGTGACTAAACAAGATTGAAATAGATTGATGTGCCAGTACAATGTCCATACAAGCTTTGCTTAAGAACAAAAATGTCTTCTCGAGAGGTGCAAATGACAAAAATGCTTTGCCTTATTGAAAAGTGACAATTGGAATAAATCAATTCATAACCACTAGTAATCTCTGATAAAACCAACAATTAAAAATCATCACCAAGAAATTGAAACAATATATGAATCCTATAGCAATAGCAAAAAAAGGGATAAAATACTTGACTAGACAAACATTTTGGTAGTTTGACATTATTTGAAATCAGACCATCTATTGGAAAAAGACCTGAAGGCTTCATAAAGGGACATACTGCACACAGACTGATTTAGCAACACATGGGTGTATACTTGTAAAAGCTACATAAGGAACATGATGCAAATACAGCCCTGTTAAGACTTGCTTTCCTGGGTATAAGCCTAAGGTTGGGCCATCATCTGGATGGGGCCTTCTGTTCCATTGGTCTACTTTATAATGGGCCTTCCATATGGGCCTAACACGTGTACCAACAAAGCACACGAAGTACAGCCTACTAAATTGGTCTATTTATATCTTGATTTACTTTACAGGTCACTTAAAAGTCACATGACTTAATAGCTAGTTAGGATTAGACTTCCATTTGTTTTAAAAGTCTGTTTCTTTACTACCAAAATATAGCAGTCTGTGCTAAGTTAGTTAGGGATATTTTAATTTATTTATGAGTTAAAGTTGTACTTTTGTTTTCTCAGGTTCCGTTATACCTAGGAATTCTACATTTAAGACTTAATATATAATTAGCCCTATATAAATCATATTGTGGAAGAACAGAATTTAAAACCTAAGTAAATGATTTCTGCATTGAGCAAACTTGGCTACTGCATCCTCTAGGACAGGTATTTTTTTGGTGTTTAAAATCTAGACAATCCAGTTGCTGGTGTTTCATTCAAGGTAGCTGATTGTGCTTGGAATTTGATGTTCAAATGCTGGTTTCCCTGGTGTTTAAACTCTAGAAGCAATGTGGGTGCCAGACACTTGAAACCCTAGTTCCTTTTTTAAAGGTGAACCACTAGTGCAAATTGCAGCATACGCCCCAAACCCCCCCCCCCAAACACACATACCCAAAAAAAAAATCTTTCACCTTTAATTTCTTTTTTTGCTTCTTTTTCATTTTTTAAATTCATTTTCTGGGTGGGGAGACCCATTCATGGGGATCCTACAACAAAAATCCACCACTAGAATCTATTCAAATTCAACCCACGGCATTCCCATTTCATAACCTACACTTAATCTACCTTGCTGCCCCATCTAGCCACCAAAAACCCTAATTCCTGTTCAAGTAAGTTGCTGTGTTGAAAACCTGCAGCTATCTTCTAGAAGAATTACAAATGGTGTTTTGCCCAGCCCGATCAAACCTCTTCTTCCCCTTGGGACCATATCATTCCCATATCCTCCAAACAAAATCATTTGACTCTGGTTATGAGTTTCACATTTAAGCAAACCCTAACCCTAATTTTTAAAATTCGAGTTTAGTTCTTATTGGACCCCGAGTGAACTAGCTCCACATTGATCACCTATCTGTTTATCTTCCTATATCAAACATAGATTGGGATATTTGGGAAATTTACCATCAACTGATTTTCAATTATGACGCTTTCGCACATTGACATACTGAAATGACTGCCATAATTAGTAAAGCAAGAGCAATTCGTACAAAACTATCAATCTAAAACTACATTAGAATGTCTAAGTGCAGCACACAAGGCCCAGCATGACTGGGGATTTCACACAAGACCAACATTTTAATCAATATTATAATAGCTTATCTGAAGATAACAGCCACTGGTTGCCAAGTAGCATGCATTCCCATCTCAAATTGTTAGAGAATGAGTTAGAAACAATTTGAAAAGCAGTACCATATTAGACATCATTACTATGGGCTGTTCAGGGGAAGGTTTGAATGACAGGCATAAAGAATGTTTCACTTATATCCAACAAATAGCTATCTTTAGAGATAGAAAAACCCTCACCAAATCACCCTCCCAACTCCAATTGCCATGTCATTCTACTTAAAGAATCATGGTAGACACATGCGAACAATATCCACTCCAGCACACCTATGTTAAACTGATGACAAGATCTCTTCATCCATTTCCTCCTCACTGAAAAGTACCCCGTCTAATCCCTGAATCTCCAATCATTGTTGGAAAATCAACTGTTCCTCTGCTTCCCAACAAAAGGTTTCCATCATCCCACCCACCAAGCATTTCCGACACACCCTACCCTGGCAGGCAACTAAAAGTGCATAGAAAGGACCTTTCACCAGCATTCTCAATTTCTCAAACACCTGAATTCTTTTACAGTCCTTTCTAAACTTTGAAAAAAGGTTATAAATAGGAAAGTCAGTTAAATTGTTATATGTTCGCAAGAATTAGAATTATTAAGTGCTTGCAAAACCATCTCCAACTTGCAGTTATGTTAATGAAGAAGCTCAACACAAATTGGACAAAATGAATCCAATAAAGAGAAATATATTACCTGGAACTCCCGCACTTTGAATGTTGGACTGAGGATCGCACATTCAAGTGCACAACCTCGGGCTACACATTCACTGGCATTCATCGTACGCCGTGGCTCCTTCCCAAAGAATTCACTCAATATTTTAATAACTGCTGGAACACGGGACCCTGAACCAACGACTTCTACTGCATGGACATTGTCAACAGTTATTCCAGAATCAGCAAGGGCCTTTTGTAAGGGTACCTTTACACGCTCGAAAATTGGAACACACAACTGCTCGAACTCTTCCCTTTTGATGAAGCCTCTGACATCCTTTTCATCCATTAAGCACTCAATGTTCAGTGGTGCCTCAGGATTTGCACTGAGAACCTTCTTCAGCTTCTCAAGAGCGACGCGCAGCCTAAGGCAAGCCCGTGCATTTTGGTAAACATCTATTTTGTACTCCTCCTTGAACTTTGCTGCAAAGTGCTGGAAGAGAGCTTCATCAAAATCTCTACCTCCAAGAGATCTGTCGAATGCATGTGCCAGGACCTTCAGCTGGCCTCTCTTGAAGCCCGCGATGCACACTTGCATGCTTGCGTGGCCAATGTCAACAAATGCTACATTTAATTGGTCGTTTTCAGGCAAATCTGTCTTGTATATTCCATAAGCCAAGGCCGTGGCTGTGGTTTCATGCATCAGACGTAAAGGACGCAAACCAGCTATTATAGCGGCATCCAAAACAGCTCTCCTCTGAAGATCCGTAAAATACACTGGAATTCCAATACAACAGTCCGCTACTGCAGCATTTAGATTCTTCTCAGCTATGCTCTTCAGATTTGACAATATCATCCCCAAAAGCTGCGTCGGCGTAAAGACCCTTGTCTCTCCAAGGTATCGAGCATGAATTAATGGATAACCATCCGGCCCTTCCGCAACGGCAAAAGGTAAGGATTTAATATCACGTTGAAGCTCCGGATCAGAGAATTGCCTACCGATCAAACGCTTTATCTGAGAGATTGAGTTTTTAGGGTTCATCATCGTGGAAGCAGCTCCAGCGGTTCCAATGAAACGCTGCTTCTCACCGAAACACACGATAGCAGGGGTTTCCCGTTTTGATTCATCGTTAAGAACAACGTCAATGCCTCGTTGCCGAGCAACAGCAACAATGCAGCTTTCATTACCCAAATCAAAACCGACAACGCTCATTTTCGCCGGAATAGAACCAGTCCGTTTGACAAATTGGTCACTCGAGCCAATTCAGCGATCTAAAGAGCAGTTTCAAAAGAGGAATCAGTCACAATCTAAAACCACAGAAAAACATGAAAAACTTCGTGGTTCAAGTAAAATTGATACATCAAAACAAAATGAATAAATGTAAATCAATTTAAGTAAAAACATCGACGTTCTTGAGCAACCAATAAACCTGATCCGATCCGATTACAAAGCCACACCGGCTCTATTGACGAAGCAGGAACGAAAGAATCAGACACTAGATGAACACTTCGAAGTTTGGACTGATCAAAAACGATTAAATTTCAAAGTAGCTCAAAATTTGACAGATCTGCTAAGCTGAAACCAATCATAGCAAATGCAAAATTCAGGGACCTTACCTCTAAGGCTTCGCGGGAATTTTGTATGTTTTGGAAAAAACAGATATTAGTGTGGAGAGTAGCTCACGTACGACTCGGTGAGGTCAGTATTAGGGCTCCCTTCTTCTAGAATCCTCCAAAATTATTCCATCGGTGTACCTTGTTGTTAACTCTAACAAAATTCCACCTAACGCTCAAGAGAACCCTAGAAGGTTGCACATTAGCTCGGTGACTCTAGATGAGCCAAACAAAAAAGTTAGCTCGGTGACTCTAGATGGGCTATCTTTAAAGATGGTTATTAGATATTAGGGCGTGTCAAGGAACATGAACATTGATCATAAATCTACGAGTTCTACCGTTGATTTGGTTGCCATGTCATGTTCCCGTGTTTATGATTTTTCTGACGGTAGGGACATTCTGAAGTTAGTCTGTTTTGATTTACGAAGCGGTTTTGTCGATATTATCGAGTGGGCCCAGTCCAGCTTTCCACCGTTAGGTTGTGCTGAGAAGAATCTAGTAGGCATGACATGCCCTTTGAACGGTCAAAAGGATAAGGCAAATGGAACCTGAAGCGAACCGACTGATTTCGTCCAGAAGCTTCTTGTCCTTTCTTAGTTCCATTAGTAGCAATCGATCTCTACCCAAAACAAAAAAAGAAAAAGTAGCAATGATAAATTGTCTAATTTAACATAGTGTGACGCATAAGCGCGCATATTCGAATCTCTCGTGTTCATCCGCGTGATCGCGTGACGATCTCTGCTGGGGGGCCATACATGCAGTATTTCAAAATGTTTTGTCTAAGAAGTTTTTTTTTTCTTTCGTTTTTGATAATCAAAATTTCAATAATAGATGGGGGCAGAAAATAAACTAAACATAAACTCACTAACCAATCATAAAAACATTGCTAACAATTCGGGCCCTAAACTAAGTGGGCCTCCCATGCTAGATGATCCGCTAACACAGTTAGATCTTCTAAAAATATAAATGAGCTTAAAGCCCAAAAGTCTACTATTTATAAATTTGATGTCTTTCAATTACATATAGTATAAAAGTAGGGGTAAGATTGTTTCGGATAAGAAACTCACTAAAAGCTGAGAGTCCGCTTCTATCTCCATTAATTCAAAGCCATTAGCTATAGTTTCTACCATCCCTGCTTGCATGGCCTCGGCCTCCTCTTCGATCACAAATGAAAATGATTTGGGTATGGATGCTGCCACTAGTTGCTTTCCATCACAATCTCTAATGATAATCCCCATGCCTCATTTATTTGTTTTCTTTTGCCAAAATGCATGGGTATTCACCTTCACAAAATGGTGATTTTGATGCTTCCATTCCATTCCTTCCTCTACAATGTTTCTATGTTCAATCATGGCACTTTGATTCACCTTCTTTACCAATGACCAATATTTTGAGTGTGCTTGGATCACCATTTGCATTACTTCACATGGTGAATTCAATGATTTGTCAATTACCCTTGAATTTTGTGCTTTCCACAATGACCATAAGATTAATATATATATATATATATATATATATAATCAAAAATGTTCACTTTTTATTCTTTCTTTTTATCAACTATTTGTAAATCTACCAAAGTCTTTATCTAATCAACCAATGTGATGAATTCTCTTTGAGAGCTTATCCATGATAATGGACTACAAAACCACGCTGATTTAGCAATTTCACAATGGGGAAGAGTATGAGTAAATGGTTTTTTCCTCCAGATCCACTTTCATTTCCCTCTTGTTTAGTTCATTGGAGATGGCTAAACTGCCATTACATGCTCTCTATGAGAAGTTCTTCACTTTGAGAAGAGTTTTACACTCTCAAATATCCATCCAATTTGTTGAGTTCATCTCTTCCCAATTATGCACCTTTGAAGATGATGGAGTTATTTCTTCTCATTTTTCTTTGATTTTTTCAAGCAATCTATAGGCTGTTTTGACAGAAAATGTACCATCAGTGCTAGCACCCCATACTTGAATGTTTTGGGACGGAAATAGAGCTAATGGTATGCTAAGTATACAATAAGATTTATGCTATGTCGTTTTTTTGGATACAAGGTGCATTTATATTATACTAGTTAGTAAATGCACGTCGTTTTCTAATGTGTTTTTTCTGGATAAAATTATACTTTAATTGTTTCTCTTTGCACCTTCTTACTTGTCACTCCTTGGTCACGTAGTGCTATTTATTTAGGCAATGTGGCAATGCATTCTTATTCCATAGCCCAAAAAATTTAATTAAAATATTTTTTTATATTTATTTTTTGTATAAATGATCATTTGGGAACCTAAATAACCAACTGAACATCTATTCTATTTTTAAGTAAGGTAATAATACAAAAATTATCAATCATAAAATGATGACTACAATGAGTGATTAAATATACTACCATGTGTAAGTTTTGGATTGACTGAACATAGTTTATTAATAACTTTTACAGTATCCATAAAAGAAAATAAACCAATATAACCTACAAAACCCTTAGTTCAAGATTAATAGAACAATAAATGAAAAGAGAATTGCAAAAAAATAATTATTATTATAATAATCGTGATGCAACATCATTAATTATTATAATCGTGATGCAACATCAATTAAAGATTCACAAACAAAAAAGACAAAATATTATCATATAACACATAATTGCAAATATCTACATCAAAGTCTTTAGAATAATGAATGGAATTGCATCAAGATAAGATAGATTTAAAAATTCACACTCCAAAAATTATTTCACAATACCTAGCTTTACACCTATTTTTAATAACACATAAAAGACTAAACATTTCAAGGAAAATAATACATTAATAGAGTTAGAAAGTGGAGTGGACAAGCCTTGGCACAATTCTCAAGTTGTGCTATTGCAAAATGTTAATTTTGGGGGTCCAAGACTTTGAAACTTGCAGAGGATAAAACAACATACCTTCGTCCACTCCTAAACCTTGCAGTAGTAGGAGCCTAATGCACTAATTCACTATTCTAAAGGAGAGTGGACATTTGAAAGTCGTAACTTAATATATATCATAAGTATCAGGTTTATGACTAATAATAAGATAGATGTAATATATTTATGAATATTGTTTTAACACTCAATGTATATGAAAACTCATGTCATGATAACTAGTGATTCACATCATACCAAAGTGTTAAAAATCACCATGATTTATAGACTAATGAAAAGAAAATGCACTAAAACCATGGTACAAAGTGTCAGCAATATATCGCCCTGTCGTTGGGGGCAACACGACCCCCCCCAGCGACACGACATATACCAAATGTCAACGATATATCTCCGAAAAAACGCCGATTTATTGTGAAAAGTCGTTTTTTTGTGATATATCGTCAAATTCACCATATTTAACATAATTTCATTCGATTTTTGCCAAAGTTACGTAAGACCTCTATAGGCTCCAGGGGCTTTGCCCCCACACCCCAGCCGGGGCAGCCTCCCCAGACCCCCGCCCGCTGACCCCGTGTTCATCGACAACAAAATGTAAAGCATTAATTATATTCAACATAATTGTATAATGAATCGTAGGCTTTAATACTTATCTCCACCAATTGTGTATTTGTGTTTTCATTACATGTTTACATTAGTTTATATGAGTTTTCCAAACTTTCAGTTTTGTCCGCATATAGCTTGGCATGTGCCAATCATAAACTTTAGATTAGTGCCTCTTTATAAATTCAAGATTTAGAGAGTTTGAAAATGTGCAACATGTTAATATACTCACGAGCACTCTTTGATGGTGCATTTAGAATTATAGAAACACTACTCTCTTTAAGGGAACCCAATCATCAATGTGGTAAATAATGCATATTTTGTACACTCAGGTAGCAGAAATTTAGCAACTCTATATGGCTTCAGTTGTGTTACATGTATCACATCATGCTTACATTAAATAAAATGATGTATTTTTTTGCATATGTAGATGGAGCATGGGACAAGCAAACACAAAAAGGGAACCGTAATGCTATCTTATATGACTAAATTCGGAACTTCATTGTTGCTCAAGCAAAATTATGCAAAGGTTTTTCTGTTGCTGCACTGGAATTGGAAGCGGTGAGGGATGGATTGTTGTTGGCACGCACCATGCAAGTCTATGGCTTCTACTTTATTCCCATAGTCAAATGGTGATTCATACTTTAAATGGTCAAAACTGGTCTTTTGACTGGGTAAGTTCTGGGTATAATTTTGGAAATTTGTAAGCTTAGCTCTAATTTTTCTTTTGTGGAATTTAGATACATTAGCGGAGAATACAATATGTTGGCTGAATATCTCGCCTGAGGGGCCAAACAGTTTGATTTGCACAGAATTTAGTGGACTTACCACCTCTATTTTTTGTATATTTTTTTTTTTGTTGTGTAAGACCTCTATGTTTTTGTACCACTTTACTTGCCTTTTGGTGAATTAGTCATTGAGAGTTTAAACTAAACATTTTATCAATTGGCGTAAAAAAAAGGTAACCAATTTTATTTACATTTGGTTGAAACTACTCAATTCAGATCAGTTTTGGGTTTAAATTTTGTCATCATATAACCTCGACGATTTGGCGGCATCTAAGCAACTGAACTATTTAAGAGTGTTTATCTTTTGAGTTTTTTAACTGTTAACTACTTAAATGGGGAGACCAGCAAATATTTGATCTCCCCATTTAAGTAAGAAAAATTACTAGTGACTCACTTTCAGTCAAATTAAATATTATTCATTACCCACTAAAACCCTTATTATATTAAGGCGTGTTTGGTTATATGAATATGAAGATTTAAATATCTAGAGATTTCAACTTTATAGATTTTTGTAAATGCGCAAATATTTAGCGTTTTTATAGTGCACCATTACCCATAAATCTAGATTCACGTAACCAAACAAGCCCTTAGTGAATTTAAAATTTGAAAGTTGAATGACAATTATGCCTCTTAATAATGTGTAATGATCACAATGCCCCCATCCCTCTCTCACACTATCATTCTCCTACTCAACCCTTAGTATAGCAACATTTTCATTAAACATTAAAAGGGCATTATGGTCATTACGTCTCATTAAGATCATAATTCATAATTCTCATCCAACTTTTGAAATTTGAAATTACTAATAGAAATCAAGTTAATAACGAATAATATTTCAAAATAATACTACTCACATGTGGAGGCAGCTTGGACCCAGGAATATAATCCACAATCATTATCACAAAGTGTTAGAAGAAAGGCAAAGTGGGAAAGAACAACGGAATATAATCTACAATCATTATCACGAAGTGTTAGAAGAAAGGCAAAGTGGGAAAGACCAACGGAAGGGTGGCTAAAATGCAATGTAGATGCTGCAGTTGGTAAATAAGATTTCAATCAAATTGGAGGGTTTTTTCGCAACTCAAAAGGGGTGTATTTGGGAGGTTTTGTGCATAGAATCCCCAAGATAAGTGTTCTCGAAACTGAGCTCCATGCTAGTTGTGTAGGCATATGCTATGTAGTAGAAAGAAATATGCTACCTGTTTACATGGAGTATGACTCTTCACAAGCAATCGATTGTTTGAAATTGAGTGCTCAAAATCAAAGAAGGATGACAAGGATTATTGTGGGATTCGAGAGTTGGTAGATTTACATGGAAATATCATCATTACTCATACTAATAGAGAAGCAAATATGGTTGCCGATTGGATGGCGAAGAGAACAACTACTCTTCTACATTGGAGTCTCCTACGCATTTCTTTTAGGAACCCCCTCAAGGTATAGAGGAGTTCCTTCAGGTGGATCGTTTGACCAATTCTCTTTAAATTGATTTGGGTTTTTTAACCCCGTTTATGTATAAAAAAGAAAAAAAAAAAAAAGAATAATATTTCATTTTACTGAAAGTGGATCACTATTAATTTTTTCACTTAAGTGCATAGACCTAAGTTTTACCCTAGCTAAAAATCTCTTTCACTTAAGTGCAGACCTAAGTTTTACCCTGGATCTCACCGAAAAAAAAAAAAAAAATCTGGATAAAAACGCTTTTTTTTTCTTCTTGGTAAAAGCTATTTGAGTTTATTTATTTATTATTTTTTTAAGAACTACTTGAGAGTTTTTTTTTTTTGTTGGTTTGATAAGAACATTTGAGAGCGAAGAAGGTGAAAAGCTAATGTGACAGTACAATTTCAGCCAATGTGCTCGGTAAGACGGTAACGGGTCAAAAAGAGGACGACAGACACGAGATGATCCAGGAATCAAGTAAGCATCCCTAGGGCTGGGAGGTTAAACCGGTTGAAAATTTAGGCGGGAAGATTTTCGTTTATATCAAACGTCACTTCTATCGTTTATCTCCGTTTCTCCGAACTCTGGAGATACGAGAAATTTCCTATTTTCTTTTTCATCTGGGGTTTCCGTTTTCATCCAACCTCTCATCTCATGCATTGCGTTACCTGCTAACTTTTCTTGCTGCAACAGAGGAAGGACGACTTTGTTTTGCTGTTGCGTATTGAGGTATCGAACAATGGCGAAAACGCGCGGGAGGGAGAGGCCAGCTGTTATTTTAAACGCTGAAGAAGAAAGTCTTTCGGATGGAAAACCACCCATGGATTCGCTCTTGCAATCATCGGAATCACAACCTGCTCGTCTTCGTCTTAGGGAACGATGGGAACTGGCTGCTGTTCTTAACTTCTTACATGCAAGATCACCATCTTTTTCTTCCTTGTTCTTCTACTCCTCTTCATCTCCCACCAGTTTATTGAATTAGAGTATGCTTTCTCTATTAATGACTCTATAGTGGGTTTTTCGTATCCAATGTTGGCTTGATCGTTTTGAACAGGTTTTCCGGCCCATTCTTCAGAGCAAGTTGAAGTTTCCAGCTGAAGAAATCGAGACTGCCCTCATTACGCCCAATGACACTCTCGCTTGCCTTCACATTTTACTCTTGAAGGTTTGTTGCCATGTTTCTTTACTCTGTATTTTTGTTATCGAGACATTGCTCCTGTCCATAAATACTGTGTGGTATGACATCTAAATTTTGTAGGGGATACCACCCGTCAGAAAAAGTTCGAATGAACCTGATGTTTGGGTTAAAGAACTATGTAAGAAACTTGACGTGTGGTGGTCAACGGTAGGTAATTTTAAGGCATTGCTGCTTCTGCAAAACCTAGGTTGGATTCATAATCCCCAGGGCGAGTCAATGGGGGCTATTTGTTTAACTAGAGCAGTATTTTGGTGTAGGTGGCTGAGGGAGGCTCTCCACTTCCTTTATCCCATGGGTATGCAAAAATCACATCTCATGTTAGGTGGTGTTCACCCCCTCCTTTTCTTTTTAAATATAGTCCTTGAGAAAGAAAATTTTGTTTGTTGTTGGTGATGATTGTGCAGAGAAGTGATATCCAAATACAAGGAAATTGATCCAACTGTCCGTCTGGTGATCTTGAAAGTGCTCTGTGAAATTCGTCTAATTGTGAGTTTTAACATACCCCCTCAAAAAGAAAAAAGAAAAAAAAATCGATTTCTTCCTTTTGTTTTTATTTTTCTGAGTAAGATTTGATTTACATGCATGTTTCTCTTTCTAGATGATCTAATATGTCCTTGTGTTCCTCAATTCTTGCTTTTCTTTTATTTAAAATATTAATTTTTAGGGTAGTTATATCACTCCCATACACTTTCATGCTAATTTCTCAAACTCTCCTCCCAAAAGTTTCGTCTTTCATTCCCCCAATAAAGTACTCTTACATCTTCTCACTTGCTTTTTGGCCAAATTACCCTATTGGTAATCGATCTATGAGTTGCATAATTTGTGTATAACTCATTTATCTTCTTGTCTTGCATCTATGGAATGCAAACTCCACCTCTATAGTGAGTCTGTGACTATGACATCCCAGTGTAAGAGTTTTCCCTCTTTCTGATATCGTCAACTTGATTGTAATGTCATTAGTTTTTCACCCATGGTCCATTTTATATATTGTTTCAGAGCATTTGATAAATTTATGGACTCATTGTCTGTCATTCTTCCTGCATATATTAATTTGGATCCGAGCTCCTATATTGGAATTATGTCATTTGGCAAATAGGTTTGCAGTGGGAGGATTAATATTGTCATCAAGCATACCCCTTGGATTTCTATGTGGGTGTTGATAATTGTGGGTTTAGGTTATTATGTCTGAGATATCTTGGTTCCTGTTTTGTTTTGTTCATTGCTTCATGGCACATTGGTTATTCATCCCAGTTGAGTTTGCATAGACTTGATGTCACAAGGGCATTAAAATCAAACATTTACTTTTTAGGGCTATAAAATGTCCTGTAGTGGTAACCTGCAACCAAACCAGCACTGGCTTCTATATCTCAAATGCACAGGAAACAAGATGAAAGAAGGAACCTGGTCCTCCTCCAGATCCATCAAATTCATTGAGAATATCCGCCAAATATTCGATCCTGTTTATAGTTTATACATTTCCAGATTCTGGGCAAAACTCAGATATTAATTGAGACAAGCATACCAACTTAAAAGTAATCCTTACAAATTTAAAGTTGCAATGGCGGGGAAATGATGAATGAGAACTCTCAACCTACCTTTCTTAGTTTGAAAATCAGGTGGGAGGAAGAAGTTTTTTATGCCTTTTTTCCTTTGTTCGGAGACCCCAACATTACACATTAAAACCAAAGCCCCATTTTGTCTTATTATTGGTTCCTTCCTACTCAAAGGCGGATTAAAATTTTCGTCGTTCAGTAAAATCTCCAAAATAGAGTATCCATTCCATGACTTCAGGGTTTGCAGAGACTTGGTGCAGTTGCCATTTCAACCAAGCCTATATATGTTAGGAAATCGGAATGATGGGTTGTGATGAGGTAGTTAGAGGCTTGCAGTAGGGGGTGGAGCATTCCATTGAGAGGAAGACACGAAGAGATAAAAATATGAGAGTTGAGCATGATTGAAAAGGGGGGGGACCTGCAACTGATAATGGCGGTTAATAACAGGGGAAATTTGGCCTTTTTGAAAAATCAAGGAGAAGAAGATGTAAGAGTTTATGTTGTTGGGGGAACTCAGAGGTGAAACTTTTGTCAAGGGACTTTGAGTAATTAGGATGCATAAATACTGGGGAGTGGTAGAAATTTAACAATATCATCTTTTGTTTATTGCTACTGTGAAAAAAATGAAAACAATTTTGTTTATTTGCAGCAAAATGATATATTGACTCATATTAACAATGAACTGAAAGATGGAAGACAACTTTCTACATTCCGTAAAGATAGAATTGGTGGCGATGAAAATGGAACTAGCTACTGGTAATCTTTTGGATATTTACTTTTAGATCCTTTTGGTGGTGGTTATCTTTTATTTTTTCTGATTAAGCTTCGTATTCTTTATAGGTATGATGGGGATTCAGTTATTGGTCATAGGTTATATAGGGAAGTGAGTATCATCGGACACAACCAAAGCTTGAGGGAGAAGGGACACTTAGCACCTCCAGCAACTGGTTTTCAGTGGGAGACACTGGCAACCAATCTCGAGGAATTTCGTGAAATATCAGTGAGGCAACTCTTTTCTCTTCATTCCTCTCCCCCTCCAAGGTTGCTATTTTTGGCTTTCCTGAGTGCTTGTTATGCATTTTTTCTTGCATTGGCAGGATAAGCTTTCTTCTAGTGAAGTTGTGGTGGAATCTAATGTTGGGAAGATTGTTGAAAAAGAAATTTTACCTGTTTTAGAAAAAATTCAAAAGGTTAGCTGTTAGCATCATTGTTGCCAAGTGGGAATTGACACTTCCCCTTGGCATCAAAGGCTGTGAACTTGCTTGTTCTTTCTTATCATATTCATTTTGCTAACATAATGGATTTATTTTTCGGACTTATTTATTCTGCCTTGTAACAGAAGAAAGAAAGGACACTGAAGCGGCTACATGAGAAATCAATGCCTCAGAGTGGTCTTTGTAGTTCTTTAAGAATGATGAATACACGCACCTGTCGTGTTCGTAGACCTGTCAGTTACACATTTGGTATGGTGCAACTTATTTTATTTGTTTTAAATATATTGCATGATCTGGTTGGAAGCTTGATGAATGATTCTTGACCTCAAAGGGTTTAAGCTTGAATTTTGCAGTTTTTTGTTCTGTTTATTCTCCGTATGCCTTTTCTATATACCTTACCATCGATATTATGTGTGTGTGGCTCTTCCAAATTGAGGTGGAAGTGATAGGTGCCACAGGATTGTGTGTAATATTTTGGGGTGAGTCCTATCAACCCAAATCTTAGGGATACAAGTCCTGTACAGAGTTAAGCAGCTAATTTCTTTTGGTGTTTATTGTTTGTTTCCAAAGAATTGGAGGACATTAGCATAAATGATCATGTAGAAGATTGAGAATGAAGATCTGTTTGGCTGAATCTGATTTGTGGAAAAGAGATAATCTTGAAGATTGTGGCTGGAGTATCCTATTAGATTTAGTACTACTTTAGTTTATATTTTCTGTTTGTTCTTTTGTTCTATTTGTTATTAGATACTAGTTGCTACTGGATAGCGATTTAGGAATTGTTTTGTTTCTGTTTTTTATTTTTGCATGTACGACTTTGTAGAATAGCATTTAGATCTTCTTTCTCGAAGAGTTGCACTTTCAGGGTTAATTCCGATAGTAATACAAAAAATGATTAGAGTGTGATGTAGGTCACAATTCCGTACGTACCTATAAGAACAAGCGCTAACCAGCGCGGCAAGGATGTGGGATGCAAGTACTGTTGATGCAGCCTGGTCTGATGATCTGATGATATGGCGTGTTTTTATTGGTTGAATACTTCAATGGATCATCAAGTTAGGCACTCTTCCAAATAGAAGCATGAACAAAAGGGCAAACCTGGTGCCAAAGGCTTCTGCACAAGCATAGTTTGGGTGGGGGGCAATTTTCCGACGCTGCCTAACCCAAACAATTTTTGTTGCGAGCATAGAAGAAAATTCGATAATTTCGGTCGAAATGTCTGCATATTTAAAAAACGAAACGAAATTCCAATTATTTTGGAAGAGTTACAGATGATCACTGATGGAGGTTTCGACCATTTCAATAGTCCAACTTCTTTTTCCTCAGTTTTTGTTGATTTTTATCCCATTTTCATCTAATTTCCACAACTCCTTTGCCTTCAAGCACCCCTCTCCAAACACCTCCTAAGCCACAAAAGCTACAAAGGAAACTCCGACAGCAATAGAATGTGAAACATGAGCCATACCCAACAGTTCCAAACTTCCCCTTTTTTTATTTTTGTTTTGTTCATGCCTTAAATGATCTTGTATTGTTTTGGAACTAATATATGTTTAGCTTAGGACTATGATGATTGTGTTTTGTTAAACTTATTTTTTTATTATTTGCTACCATTTTTTAATTTTTTGATTTTAATAATTATTTTCTAAAATTATGTATTTTTCTTTTATTTATATATCATATACAGGCTTTAACTTAATATATGTAAGACACCATCACTTGATCTAGTTGGTCATTTTATTTTGTTGATTTTTATATATGTAACCATTGTACCAAACAATTCATGTATGCTGATGATTCTATACATGTATGCAATACAGTTTGTACTTGTTGGTCATTTTATTTCGTTGATTTTTATATATGTAACCATTGTACCAAACAATTCATGTATGCCTGTATGCAATACAGTTTGTACTTGTCGGAACCAATCATTTGTTAGTATACTTGAATGATAAATTTTCAATATTTTTTTTTGTTGGCAAAATACTAGTTCCATTGTGTTTATTATGCTTTAAATTGGTAAGAGCAATAAATCAGATGAAATGGATGTCATATAAGGCCCGAAACCTATGGTTGAAATTTAAAAACAAAATCATATGTTTCGACCGAAAATATTTCAGCCTTTTATTGGGTTGAAATCTTGGTTTCGGCCAAAATTTTTTCCTTGGTTGTGAGGCTGTTTCATGCCTTGAAATCAGGGTTACAACTGTGGTCCACCCACCATTGCGCCAAATAGAAGCATGAATGGAGAAGAAGCATGAACATGAATGGAGAAGAAAAAGGAGCAAAATACTGTTCACAGTGAACAGTGTCACAGCTAATATTTGCCTCGTTTAGAAATGATTTTTAGAAGATGTTGTGGACTTATCAAATGGGAAGAGATTCTATCCTAACGCTTGCATGATTTAATTTCTATTTTCATCTATTTTCAGTTTTAGAAAATGTATGTTGTACTTTATTTTACTCCAATAGAATCTTGGTGATTTTTTTATTTCAGTTTATTACTAGTTTAGGAGTTTCTGCTTTTAGTAGCTTAGCTTTAATCTAATAGTTTTTACTTTTGAGATTTTCTTTTTCTGCTACAGCTTTAGCTAAGCAAAATAGGCTTGTTATTGAATAGAAAAAATGGAGACTTGAAGAAATTCAATTTGTTGCATGGTAGCCTCAGTTATGCAGTGAAATCCATGTTCAACAGCTGAGATAGCGCGTCCCTTGCCATCTTTTTTTCTTTTTATCCTTCTTGTTTCATATATAAAAAAGCAACAATCATAGCTCTAGTTATTTAATTTTCTTAATTATTATATTTATTATGATAGCAGTCGATCTTCAATTGGGTTCTTTGCTTTGAGGTCGACTATTAGTGTCTCCAGAAAATACCAGTTCTTTTTTTTTTTCTTCCAGAAATTCGAACCTTCATAGTTCAACTTGAGTTCTCCAGTGGGTCTTCCTAGGGATCTCTTAGAGCATTAAATTCCTAAAATTTGAAACTTTGAGGTCTGACTTTTTTGTCATAAGCCTGTGCTGGTCTTGGACTGTTTATTCTGCTCCTTCAAGTCCATCAGAATGCACAGAGAGGGGACTTGATTTTGGACAGTGTGAAGTATTCCTGCTCCTTCACTGCGTTGCTTCAGCCTCTCTCAAGCCAATAGCCAAAAGGCCAGCATTCATCTCAATACAGCAAATAAGATAAACTAGTGAAACTAGCGAAAGTGAGGTGACTAAAACAAAAACTCCATGAAAATCAGCATGTTTTCTTGTCTGGACTTAAAAAAATGAGAAACCAAAGGAGGCACATGCTCTAATGCGCTTGACACTATTTTGTCCCTATTATTTCTTCTTTGATATGGTTGGAGAAAAGAAGAACAAAGGTTCATAACAATCAAATAAAAGGGATATGACCTTTTGAAGAAGGCTTGGTTGCAAGTTCATTTGGTAATCTTCAGAAGCTGTTGTGTAGGTAGTTTGGTGGAGGATCCTGTTGGAAAATATTGTGTGGAACTGAAATAGTAAGTTTTTATCTTGTGCGGTTGCTTATTTAAAAGTTGTTAGTTCCTTTGTTAGTAAGCAGGTATGCTACGTTGTAGTTGGTAGTTTGGATCTCTCACTAATTCACTATATCAGTCTGTTTCTTATTTGGTTGTAATGCTCACCTCAATTTATAAATTAGAAGGACTAAGGACTTTTGGGAATTAGTCATATAACCAATGTGATGAAGCCTAAGCGCTGTCTATAGGTGGTGAAGCCTACGGGCAATTTTTCTTTTTCCTTTTTTCTTCTCTTTCTATCCAATCTGATCAACATTCTAGCAGCTGACCACCCATTGTGGTCATCCACAAGGTGATGTCTAATCTTTGGTTTGTGCTAAACCCTAATTTTCATCTCTTTCTATTTCTCTTTGTTGTTATTGAAGGTCAAGATGGTAGTACTGGTACATGATGAGGACATCAAGAAGAGATGGGAAGTGTATTTCTCTAGCCCTCTAATGAATATTGTTCAGGTGTTTGTAACTCGGATAATAACACTATTTGTTAGCGCACCAGATTTTGAACATATATGGAGAATGATAATATTTGAAGTAAAAAAATGTTCTAAGGAGGATGAAAGTAGGCAAGGCACAAGGTCTTGATGAAATTCCAATTGAAGTATGGAAGAGCTGGCTAGCTTGGCTAAACAAGTTGTTTAATAAGATTATGAATACAAGGAAACGACCTGCCGAAAGGAGGAGAAGCATTGTGGTCTGAATTCACAAAAATAAAGGAGATATTCATAGTTGCAATAACTATAGAGGCATAAGATTGATGAGCCACACTATGAAATCACGGAAAACCAATTTGCTTCTATACTGGGAAGATCTATAATGGAAGTTATTTTCCTTATTAGGAGACTTATGGAAAGATATAGAGAGTATAATAAGATCTTCATTATGGTCTTTATTGACCTAGAAAAAGCTTATAATAGAGACCCTAAAGTGCTAGTTTTCTATTTGAGAAAAGGAATGTTTAAAGTATATGTGGACATAATTAAAGAATATGTATGATGGTCCAATGACAAGTGTAAGAATATTTGGAGGACAAGGTAGTGAATTCTTGATTACAGTTGTGGGCTATATCAAGGATTAGCTTTAAGCCCATATTATTTGCACTTATAATGGATGATTTAACTAAAGACACTCAAGTGAGGTTCCTTGGTGTATGTTTTTTTGCTGATGATATTGTTTTCGTAGGTGAGGCACGAGTAGGGATTGATAGAGCGAAGATGGAGTATCCAGTGTGTAACTTTGGTTGTCATTGGATGAATAATGAGCTGGTGAGACTAAGGTACAATATGTCAGCGATATATTGTTGTGTTGTTCCATGGCGATATGAAAGCTGGGTCGAAAACAAACTTTGCCGAAAGTAGCTGGAAATCCTTGGATTTTCTGGCGAACCGGTGTAAAAACCGCTGAAACTTCACATATATCTCTCTGCAACTCGCCCTCGTATTAGTATCTCTTCTTTGCATAAAAACCAAAACTACAGGTCCAGAAGTTGATCGAAACCATAGACCACCCCAATCTCCGGCCATAACAGGTTCTCTTCCACATCCGCCGTCACCGGCAAATCTAAGGCCTAATAATTGAAGATTGATTAAAATAGTGAAGAAGAAACTAGATAACCAAAAGCAAAATCTAGAACCAACCAACAAGAAAGGAGATAGAGAGAAGAGAGAGAAAGTTGAAGGCTTGGAATGAAAGAAGAATGGGCAGAGCAGTGAAACGAAGGATTCGTCGATTCGATCCTCTTTTGTCATTGTAATCCAAGTTTGACAAGCATGAAACATCAAAACTGCAACCGAAGATGTCGGCAAAATGTTGCCGACATTTCGGAGTTTCTGTGGTGTCGACAGCCACCGACACCCTTTGTGTTGGCAACATTTTGTACCTTGGGTGAGAGTGTGAGATTTGGTGAGAAGGAGATTCCATAAAGCGATAATTTAAGGTACCTTGGCTCAAATATAAATAATAATAAAAAAGTGATGTTGACGGTGATATTCCTAAGAACTAAATTGGGCGGATGAAGTGGAGAGTTATGTTTGAGGTCTTGTGTGATTGACGTATTCTTTTAGAGTTCAAAAGAAAATTCTATAGGACCACTGTACAACTAGCTATGATTTGTGATGCAAGAGTGTTGGGCTAATAAGAAACATCAAATAGTTAAAATCAATGTAGCAGAAATGAGGATGCTAAGATAAATGAGTGGAAAAATTAGGGAAGATAAAGTAAAGAACGATCATGTTGAAGCTAGACTTGGAGTAGCTCTAATAGATGACAAGCTACGACAAACTGGTGGCACAACCATGTTCAATTGAGGCCTTTAATGCCCCTTGGCAGAGAAGTGATTTAATCCAGATCAATCAAGTAATTAGAAGAACTAGGGACATACCTAAGATAACATGAAAAGAAGTGGAGAGAAAGGATATGCATAGTTTAGGCCTTTTATCTAGTATGGCCGAGCTGATTGGAAGGCAAAGATCCCTGTAGCTGACCCCACTTAATTGGGAAAAGGCGTATTGTTGTTCTTGTGATTGAAATTTCATTTTGCATAGAATAACTCTAAATTGAGTTGAGACTGAACTAAATGATAAATGAAACAAAACATATTGAAATACTTTGCTACAACGAAGAATCAGATGAATTTTGTCAATATCCTGACTCTTTTATATGTATAGAAATGTGAAATGAAAGATCCTTTTCCCAATTAGAAGTTTGTACAACATAATAGATTGGTGCCTTTGGAGAAATGGAAGTAGTATTTTCAACATTCCTTGAGCAAAGGGACATTATCAATAATAATAATAAAAAAAAAAAAAATTGAACAACATATACCATCTTCAACTTCGACTAAAGCTAAACTATGTTATTGCCTTCCCTTCCTCTTTCCTCCGAGATAGTATCATGAGTTACATTAGTTTTCCATTTTCTACACTTTCCATATTCAGACCTTAGATTTTTGCTCATCTAACCATTAGCTTTCTTTGATATTTTCATCATATAGAATCCCCCATTAGGTGATAAAGTCCTTGTTTATGTGAGAAGTTGATAGTTAAGTCAGAGTCCTAATTAGAATTAGAAAGTCATTTTGAGGTCAATTAGGTTTCCTAGTTTATGTCTTAGTTTGTTTCTTTTAGAGGCTATAAATAAAGCCTTGGTTCTCTGTAAACACAAGTTGAATTGATGAATAAATTTCTGTGTTTGGAGGAAACAATCGTGGGCTTCCTTGGGACAGCCACGGTGGATTTGAGAGTTCATCTTATTCAATTTCAGTATTCTTCTCGAAGTATAGCTGCCATGAACCATTCCCAAGTAAGTGATCATAATCCCCATTCCAATCCTTAGCCTTCCCTCTTCTTCCTCCATCCATCGCCTATTTTTATTTTCTTGAATTTTTAGACTTTTTTGGAGACCCAAATTTCAAGGTTAGATCAACACCAATCTAACCGTTAAATCTATCCCAAACTTAAAGCCTCATCCCTCGAACTCGTAGTTCCCAATTTGAACCCATTCTAGTCGTACAGTTTCAAGTATAATTATTTTCCAAGTTTCAGCCAATTCTGACACCTATAGACCAAGCTTTCATCTCAAGGAATTTATCCCATCTCTGCCACAATATGGGTTTCATATCTTTGACATATTTGATCATAAAATGCTCTAACCCTTTCCCCTAGGAAAGCATCCCTTGCCAACCCCTATCACAAAGGAACCCCATATCCCAATTCCTCTCAAACCCTATAATTTCAAAGCCATAGTGATAAAATTACTCATGGCCAACCCATTCGTTTCAACTGTAGGTGTTCTAAACCCTAATTGACTGCTGATTCTATTGAGGATGATCCTGGAGTTAGCCTAAATCTTGGGCAGCATTCCTACAAGCTAAACCCTAGAATTTGGTTCACATCACTGCAATTCTTGCTTTTGTAGGTTTTTTTAAGGTTACTTTGTTAATTGTGCTTGGGACAGACCGTCGTTAACATCCCAGAAATTGACAAAAACACAAATCTGCACATTCTTCTTTTTCATTTGCACGGCCTTTGCCACCAATCTGGATATTTCTCAGTTTGAACTTAATGGAAAGATGCACACACTCCTAAAAGGGTGTACTTACTGGCTTTCAGCCTCTAGGATGTGTGCAGTGTTGAGATAGAGGAGAGTTCTGGCCATACCTCACAATGGAATGAGAATAGCTTTTCTGTTCTTATGACATTGCCGGAACTCTTCTATGTATCGTATCCAAAAAACAGGGTGTTTTTGCCAATCCTCAGCAAAGCAGTTAAGCTACATATGGCAACCTTTTGATTCTGGGTTCCAAAACTTGGAGATAGTTTCTACTTTTCCTTAGCAGTTAAGCTGCTAAAGTGTGAAAATTTACCCCTTTCCAATCAGTTGCTGGAACCTTGTGCAATGAATATATCTATTGTAAGACTTTTGGATCTACTTTTTCCCTTCAGAATTTGCATGACAATGTGGTAAAAAATAGAATCAGCAATACATCTATGTGTTTTCAGTGGTTTCCCATAAAAAATTACAACTGGGGTTGTAACGCTTGTGCTCAGGTGTTTCTGATTTCCTTTTCATATATGAGTGTGTGTATTGTGACCATTGCAACTAACAATTCGTAACTGCAATTTTTCATGCCTTCTTCTGCCTCCCTTAAAACATAGAGAAATTGGCATGCTGTGTTCTCTTGCCTACAGCTAACCTAGACTCTAGGATATGCTAAACAGAGTTACAGAGAGGTTTCATTGGGTGTAGAAACTCAAAAAATATATATATTTTATAAATGGAAAAGGTGAGCTGTGTGAAGCTTATTATATATGGTATGAAACTGATCCTCTTTCAATCACTTATAGATACCATTTCTGTCTTTGAATTCAAACTTTGTAGGTTGATTACTCGAACACCCCATGATTGAAAAAACATTCCTACTTACTATTAAATGAAAATAAAGCTCCTCTCATCAGGATGCAACAGGTGGGTAGAAGTGCCATCATTGTCTGTTCTGTAATTTGACCTATCAGTCAATGATTTTAACATTCTATCTTCAAATAGAAGTATATTAGTAAAAAACATGAAGAGCAGGAATAGAGAGCAATTTTAGTTGTTCCATGCTTCTTTCGTTCGTTTTCCGTTTCTCATATTGACCCCCCCCCCCTCAATTAATTTCATCTTACTTTTCTGAAGAAGATTTCCTGACATTTGGTTTATCTGCAGATGACTTTGATAAATCTATTAACGAGGCCTTGGAGGTGTTAAAGTAAGAGCTGCTAACCTTTATTGCCCTTTCCATCTTAGTGTCCCTTAGCTTTTCAATTTACAAGCAGCCACTTGCATGGGCTTTTCTACTTTCTTTACCCTTTATTAGTTTGAGATTTCTTTTCATATATCCAAAAAAGAAAGTTTCCTTCCTTGTTATACCTTTTCCACTTGTCTCCATCAAATGTACATACTGTTAAGAAATTAACAGCTACCATCTTGAGTCCGTTGAGTAGGAATTTGGTTGCCCAAATTTGGGGGTTTCTTGGGATCTTGCCTTTCAACCCTTCCGAATGTATTGTAATCGTGATGCAGTTCTCATACGCTAGCAGTTTAAAAATCATCCTAATAGCATAGTTATTTTTATCTTTATTTGTGACCATTACCGTTTTGCTTAGCAGGTATCACTTATTTGGTATACCTTGCTCAAATAATAGGTATTTTTCATTTAGTAACAGATCTTGTAACTGATTGGGGAATTTAATTTTATGATCAGGGAAGATTCCAACAGCGAAGAAAAACATGAGCAGGAAAATGCTAGTGATACTGAAGGAAGTATCAGTGATGAGAGTCAGTTCATAGGAACCAGCAATGGTAGCTGTGACAATTATGATGATAATAATGGCAAGGACGGAGCTGTTGCTGGTGACAACTTAGGCACTTCTGAGAATGAAAGTAATGGCCCCGGAAATGGTGTGAAACAGAATTCTCAGAAACGAAATGGTTTGACTGCAGTTGTAGGATTACGCCGCAGTAAGAGAGTGGCTGGGACCAATGGTCCTGGCTTGATAATAAGAAACAACTCAGATGAGGAGAAGCAGTTGAGGCAGAGGCCTCCCTGTGACAGCAATTCTGAACCTCTTATTATTTCAGACTCTGAAGATGGAAACTTGTCCGAAGATCTGATTATGTAAGAATTGACTGTGGAGGTTGAAGAAGGTAATATTGATGCCTTTCAATTACCAAACTAAACAACCCACACCCAGCCATTACTTGGACTTTTTACCTTATTTATGTAATAGCTAGGGATACAGCTTACAATTTGAGATCGTCTGCTTATCTGTAAGGATGACAAAAGTTATATTGTAAATTTTCCTCTTAAATGTATGCCGTATAACATTCCTAGTCCATATTGACATTGCAGTTAGTTTTTGGGATGACACTGACTATTTCTTGTCATATTCATGTCTAAAGTTATGTGAGATGAGAGAAAGGAAGTATACAGCATCTAATGCACCCCAATATCTGGTGATTGCCTTGTGATGTTCTAGGTATTTACTTAACTTGGATCCCCAATGCACATTGGCTGCAACGAAGGGATTGTTCATAGGGATTGGTTCAATTGGCAGAAAACCAGAGACCAAAACTTTATAAGAGGTAAGAGTTCGTTTGATTTTTGGACTGTTGCATCCAAGGCTTCAACAGAGGAATTTTTAACATATGTATCTTTTTGTACCAATTCCATGTGTTTGCATGTTTCTGCTGAATAAATGCCTTTATTACCAAAAAAATAAAATGTATCCTTAATTCTATTGTCTTCAGAGCTCCATATGGCAATGGAATTCTTACCCGGGTATCTACATAGGATACCTCAGTACAAAGTTCTAATGTCAAAACAGCTTCATGTGTGCTTGTAACCTTATCTTTGCCAAGTGAACCTTGGAGGAAGGATGCGTATTTTTTGTCTCCAAGTTGAAATTATGTAATATCTTCAGGAAATAGCCTCTCGCCAAGGGGGGAGGATGATTAAGGCTTTGTGCATTATGACCCTCTTCAAAATTCGTTGTGGCAAGAGTCCTTGGCATTCCATGCACCCGTTGTCCTGTTGTTTTGAATTCCTTGATGCAAATCATTTTGTTCTGTTGGGAGTAGGACTAGGAGGGGTGTCCTTTCGGGGTTACAAGAGAACCTTAAGATGCTACACCAATTCAATAGAGGACCCACATATACGCCAAGGTGATCCAGACTCCAAACACACTTCTTGGAAAGCCAGTGAAGACTTGAAGTAACATAATACTATGAAGTATGAACAAAGATGCAATCAACCAAAGGCTCTGGAGCACTCCAAAGGGAGAGATGCCAATTTGGAAATAATTTATTCTTACCTTACCGTTTTCTCTGCAACATGAATTATGTCATATCAGATTCTTGTGAACAGTGCCCCCCCCCAAGGTCCGATCACCCCCACCAGATGTATAAGGCAAGGAGACCCCCTGTCTCGTGCTCTATTTGTCTTGTGTTCACAAGCGTTGAGTGTTATGCTAGCGGAGGTCAAGGAGGCCAGTATTATTTGTGGTATCAAGCTGAGAAGGAGAACTCAACCTCTCACTCACCTTCTGTCTGCAGATGATAGCATTATCTTTATGGAAGTAAAGGTGAAGGAGGTTCACAACCTTAGGGAATGCTTGAATTTTTATTGCAAACCCAGTGGTCAATGTGAATTTTCAGAAATCCAGTGTTACCTTCTCTCCTAGTATTCCTCCTAAGTTTTATAGGCGGTTTGCAAAGATACTGAAAATTCCTCTCGCATTAAGTCCTAAATAATACTTGGGTCTTCCTACAGAATTTGGTATATCAAAGGCTGAATTGATTAAGGAGATTAATGAGAAGGCAACTAGTAAGACGCGAGGTTGAGGAAGAGGCTTCCATCCAAAGCAGGCAAGGAAGTAATGATACTTCAAACTCCCGAAAGCTCATCATGAGAAGTCGAAACAAGCAATTACACAATTTTATTAGGGGGATAAGGAGGATAAATCTGCCATGTGTTGGGTTTCTTGGAATAGGATGTGCAAGGCCAAGGACAGAGGGGGATTAGGACTTCGAGATCCATCACTTCACACAAGGCTATGTTGGGGAGACTTGCTTGGTGGATCTGGTCAAAGCCAGAAGGGTACTGGTCAAAATTCTTTAAAGATATGCATTTTCTAAATTCAGATTTCCTAAATGCAACTATTGGTAACTAGCCTTCATGGGCTTGGAGGGGTATTATGATTGGTGGAGATGTGCTAAAGAGTAGCCTTTGGGGATAGTTGGCTTGGGAGAGAACATCAAGGTTCGGGAGGATGCTTGGATTGTTACAACCTGGAACTTCAAGGTACAACATAATTAATTTAAAGACCTCACAAGTATCACCATGGTGAATGAGCTAATAGATGCAAACTTTGAGACAATGGAAGACACAATTGATTCAACAGGTTTTCCATCCGGATGATGCTAGAGAGATTCTTAAAATTAAGCTGGGCTTGTTTAGAATGGATGATCATCAAGTATGGGGACCTACGAGCGAAATGGTATCCATACGACTAAGTCTTCTTCCCATCATCTCACCAACATAAAGGATCATAGAACTAAGGCCAACCTGGCAGCTCAAGTACTAACGCTATTGGGTCAAGCTCAATACTAACGCTACCTGGATGGTTTCAAAATGTGGATTGGGCCTTGTGATTAGAAATCATGTTGGGGTTTCATTGGTAGTTGTGTCCACCCCAACAAAGTTCTCTAAGATTATCGTAGGTGAGGCACTGGCCTTGAGAGGACTTCTCCTTTGTATTAGCGAAGGAATCAAATGTATTGAGGGAGACGTAGATAATCTAGGTTTAGTAAACACCACATTGGCTATCTTGGAGACTCCTAAGTGTATTGACCCTATTGTATGGGATATTAAATATCTAGCTTCTAGGATGTTGGATTGTAAGTTTGTTTATTCTTCTAGGGAGACTAACAACATTGCTGACTCCCTAGCCAGGAAGGCAATCTCCTTGCCGAGTAGGAAGGACTAGCTTGTTTCCACTGCTTGCCAAGATGTGTAACTTGGATTATCACGTCTCTTTGGTTTTGGAATGAAAGTTTGTTTACCAAAAAAAAAAAAGAATCAGTCCCTTTATACCTGTCCTATAACATTGAGTATGATAGCTGCTTATTTCTTTTTCCCTGGGGAAGGGGTTGCAAATTAGAGCTGCATCATCTTGTGAAATTATGATATGGTACTTTCTCTAATGTCAGAATACATGCTAGACCTAACATGTATCCCAACAATGCATACTTTATCAAATGAGAATTCCAAGAACACGTACTAAATACTCTCAGTCTTCATTTTGCCATTTTAGTTTCTTAGCTTCCTTTAAATATGAGACCTCACAAATGAGGCAATAGTGATACCAGTTGAGTAATATATTCTTTTGTTGCTTGATTGAAGCATACAAGGAGGGTGCAATTACCATTTTTGCTCAAAAATCCGTTAATCAGACCAGAAGAAAGAATTCTACTTTTTAATTACATTTTTGCTGAAGAATCCATTAATCAGACCAGAAGAAAGAATTCTACTTACTTTTTCAATTAGAGGACTCAAACAAATACAAAGACAATACAAGTTCTTCCTCAGAAAACCCCAGGAGGTGATGGTTGTTTTACTACAATCAATTTGATCTTACAAGGGAAAGGTTGCAACATTTCCATTCCCAATAAAATTTCCCAGGGATTGGCAAATATACTATTACAAAGTCATGAATTATCCTTTTAGACATGGGTAAGGATTAGTTGTCAAAGAGGGTCATTTCAGAGAAAATGCTGTGTAGGGTATTCATGCTCCTGCCCATTGTAATCATAGTACAATCTCTCCCCCTTTGGTATATCTCTGTTTGCTATCAATAAGACCCTGCACTCGCCATTGACATTGTACCTGACACACTTCAAATTTTGCTTCTTCTTGCCATTCCTGTTTCATAGGATTAGAGATTTACTTCTTTTGCAATTTCTTAAAAAAGGATTTTGTGCTTTCTTACAGTATACTTACGGGGTATGGTTGTTAATTCCATTGATGAAGCGAGCAATATTACCACGCTTATCAGGACATATAACAAGGCTTTGTGAAGGATCAGCAGCAGAGATAAGAGTCATCATGCTATCACCATCATCATTTTCACGATTTCTCAAGTAATCAACATCACCTGTATACTCTGTGATAATTGTGAAATCCTTTATATATCTGTCTGCCTCTACAGTAAACCTGTTCGATCAATTAAATTTAATGAATCCCACTATGAATATTTGAAGACTTCAGAGGTTAATTCATCTAAAAAAGTGAAAAGTGGATTTTTTGTGTGCTCACCCTTCTTGAGCATCAAAAACAACTATGAGGGGAGGCCATTCTCCTCTTTCCAGCATACTCTTGCAGAGGTTTAAGGTTTCAGTATCTTCCCGAGATAGAACCTGAAAACCAAATACTGTTTAACATTAACTGACGTTCTTCATTCTCTTTATTCTAGAGACACGTATTCACAAAGAGAAAAACATAGGAAGAAAACTGCTCAAATGTTTTAGCTTGGATCATGTTCAAGTTCAACTCTACTATGGAAGTTGTCAGAACTTCTGACAGATTCTTACTACGCTTTATTGAAGTCTATACATTTGCAAATTCTAAGAATGATACAGAAAATGTATCTCAGAAGATAATTTTTCTCATAAAAAAATGAAGTAAATTTTATTCCTGAAACTTAAGTTAAGTATGCAATTGCTTTTGATAAAAACTATAACAGCTTCCAATTCATTTCAGATCTAACACAACAGCTTTAGGCTAAAAATTTTGCAGTAAACCCTTATAGCTGTTTATGCTAAAGATGCTTCTCATGAGTACTGCTTGTATTTAGGCATTTACTTACACCAGGCATTGATTAATTGTTACGTGCTGTGAAATTAACACAAACCTATGCAGGAAGGAAAAAGAAAAGGATAAAACAATTGAACATACCCTAAGAACTGTTCCACAGATGAGTTCCAATATGACCAATATTGAGCTCATTCTATTAACTAGCTTTTCTTATTGTTTGAAATGTTTCTGGGTAATTCAGCATTAGTTGATTCATGAGAGCATCATTTTCCTTACCTGCATTCCTCCTTTTTCGATACATGGGCAGTTTGCCGACCTTGGTGCCATGCCAGGCATATAAGTAAGCTCGTTACTGAAATCTGTCCCGGTTGCCGTCAATGCTGTTGCCAAAGACGCCATCTGCTCCAACCTTCTTGCAGGGTCTTCACTGGGCTTGAACGGCAATAGCTTTCTCTTTTTCTTCGACACCACTAAAGTAGCCGCTCGTTTCCGTGTTCTCTGATTACCTAAATGCAATAACAAATACAAAATGAGCATAAATACCGATTAAATCTCTATAAGACCATAACACCCCTCCCCCAAAAGGAGGGAATCCATGGAAATCGATATATAGCACTTACCATTTTTGGATTTCTGTGTCAAATCTGACGACCTTTGAACTCGAAAGAAGTCGATAATTTTAGTTTGGATTAGAGGAAACTCTGCAACAATAGAACAAAGCAATCAAACTACTGGTCATAACAATAACATATGACCAAAATTCAATAACACCTTCACTCACTTTGGGGCTTCTTCTGTTTGGAACAAGGTGGGCAAAACCACTCCCCTTTTGGCACAGAAACCAGGATGGGTCGAAGGCAGAAGAGATGAAAACCTCGATCACATTTGTCACAGAGGAGAAGTTCGTCAGCCGCATCACCGGATCGGCATTCCTCGCAAATGGTGCCATCGAAATCTCGTTCCCCGTCACTGCTACTCTTTGGCGATAGAGGAAGGATGGGCTTCGGAGCTCGTGTTCTCCTCTTCAGGGACGTTACGGCGGCCATGAGCAAGAACTTGACTGTGGCTACAGAGATAGATGAGATCTGAGACTGTTTCGGCGCCCTGATTCCTTTCACCGTCTCCTTTTTAAACGGCACACTAAAATGTAATGGATGTTTTCGCGCGCTGGTTTGTTTCGCGGGAAATAGAAAATGTAATTTTGGCGCCATTTGGTGGTCCTTTGACTAGGATCTTACCTGGCCCATCATGGAATTTGAGCTCAATAAACGAAGCCCATTGTGGCCATAATTCTGAGTTGGACTACAGAGCAGGGCTCCTCCTCGTAAGCATAAAATACCATCTATGGGTGATTTAGTAACTTCGCTCATCCACCCTATTTGCCTGCATAAAATCATAAATGCATTGAAGACTTCTTCTTTTTTCCCTCACTGCGTTTTTTTGGGGGTGAAACTCAGTGCATGATTTTACTCTATGGTATTGAACAAATTACACATACACTCTTGTATTTATAAACAATTGAGTTTATACATCTTGAAATTTGTTATATTATAAACGTCCCAGGTGTCTAATGGCATTAGTTTTAAAATACTAAAATTTCATATTTACCCTTAATGAGTTTCCTTGAAAATTAAACACCCCCCTTTCTCTCTTTTTCCTTGAAAATAGATGCCTCTTGAGGGTAAAAGAGGTATAGTTTTTAATTTAAAATAAATATGCCATATTTGTATAGTCCATGCTATCAACCAACAAAAAAATAACTTCTTTTTTTTAACCCTTTGAAATCGTCACAGAAAAATATAGCCCATGCTATTCTTTTCGTCATACATCTATTGTCTATACTGTTATCACATAAAACAAGCAATGATTTACCAACGGAGGCTGGTCCAAGCAGTAAGCAACTTGATCCGCTTAAGCAAGGTTCCGATATCGAAACCTTGAGGAAAAATCCCCGCTGTGAGACTCACCCACCACAATCAGGTGTGCGACCCGGTCGAACACCAGATTAGTCAAGGCAAAGCCTTGGAACCGGAGTTGACAACCAAAAAAAAAAACAAGCAATGATTTTTTGCACTAACTTTTAAAATTATAAAATCTAAAAAACAGTGCAATAATTATAAAATCTAAAAATCATGTTTTTTGTGCTCGCTTTTTTATAATCGTCAAGGGGAAATCACGAAAAATGCATTTTCTCATGGATCCATAATTAGGGCCAATCATATATCTAAAAATATATAGAAAAAATAAAATAATAACAGTCATTGAAATGGAAGGAATTGAATATAAATATCGGTTATGCAAGCAAGCAGACACAGAGGAAACCATACAAGTAGCCTATCGGGTCCATGAGGAATCCTATAAGGCAAGTTTCACCAATCAACACCATTTTTTTTTCTTTTTTTCCTTTTTTTTTTTTTTTTTTTTTAATAAAAGGGGTGGGGGTGGGAGGTGGTGACTGGTGGTAAACTCACCAATATTTTATCTGTTAATGAGTAGAAAGAAAAACACAATTTAATTATCTGTTCAAAATACATCAATAACTAAACATACAGATGGGTAACTTTCACACGGCAACACGTACGCTGCTTCTAAATTTTCATAAGGTTAGCGTGAGATCACTAATATTTTGTGTCAGTCATTTTTATTTTTTATATAAAGATATTTTTTCTTGGTAACATTTGTCTGATATAGATGACGTATTATAAATTTATATATCATGTCTACCTTTAAAACATTAATTTTTATTTGTGGCCGCCTAGCAGCCAACGGACGAGATTCGACCACGTCATCAAACATATATTTAATAATTTAAATTTTAAAAACTAAATGGTATTATATGCAAATATGATTTTTTATTATTATTATTATTATTATTATTATTATTATTATTATTTCCTTTATACATTTGAAGGATTTCATAATTTATACATTTACAAACTCGACCCTTGATATGTAGTATAATCTAAACCCAGTGATAAACTCAACCTTTGGCTACAAATAAAAATCATAGTTTCTGCATGTTCTACTGATGCTTTATTGCAAATCTTCTTGGAACATCCAACATATAGCCAAGGTTCGACATGTTGGTGACTTTTGGCTAGGTGTTGACGGAAATTCAACCCATAATTTTGGATGAGGTATTTAGGGTCGTTTTTTGCTTAAATTTGATTATGTAGCCTAATTGAAACCAATAAATACATTGGGAACATTATTTTGGTCTAAAACATAATTTAATTCAAAGTTATTTATGGTACATGCCCTATTATATGCAGGCAAAATTGAAACATAAAAAACTAATGTAAACATGCAAAGAGAACACAAGTATACAACTATCAAGGAGAAGTACTAAAGTCTATAATTCATTATACAATTATGCTAAGCATGATTCATGCTTCACATTTTGTCGTTGGCGAACACGGGTCCCGTTCACTTTGGCAAAAATTGAATAAAAAATCGGTGAAAAATCGAATGAAATTATGCTAAATATTGTGAATTTGGGTATATATCGCTGAAAAATAATATTTTCACGATATATCGTTGATTTTTCGGCAATATATAGGAGATTTTTGGAAAAGTTGATGTTGCTCATTGTTTCTTGTCGCCTACCATTAACATGACAATATATTGCAAACACCTTATACCTATTATTACCTTGCATACACACTTGTTCATTCAATCAACTAGCTTTAGGGATTTGTCAAAGGTGGTGGTTGTGGTGGTGCTGGATGATGTCAATGAAATGAAGAGAACAGATATCCGAATAGCTGCCAATGACGTTATGGAAGGAAGATAAATGAGATCCAAATAGAAGTGTGGAAGAATAAGAGGTAAGCAAGGAGAATCGTTGATTGAGTCAAATAGGTTTAGGGATTTAACATAGATGGTGACGGTGGTGGTTGTGGTGGTGCTACCGTGCTAGTGATGTTATGGAAGGAAGAGATGGGAGATCTGAATGAAAGTGTAGAAGAAGAAGAGGTAGGCAAGGAAAATTGTTGATTAGGTCGGGTAGAATTAAGGAGAACGGTTGATTAAGTCGGGTAGATTTAGGGATTTGTTTTTTAAATTTAGAAAATAATAGATCTTTTTATTTTTGTTAATAAAAACCCCTTAAATATAAAATAACAATTTATTTACATTTATACCCTAGTTAAGTGTTAAACATCCATACCCTAGTTAACTGCCTTTAACACTGGTGGATGCTTTATTAAATATGTGGTGGAATATCGACTAAAACATAGTGTCTATTTTTGTATTGATGAATTTTGTAATGTCACTATTTCCAGTTCGCCTCCATTTTCTTTATGATTTGTAATTCTAACTTAAATTTTTGGTTCGTCAAAAATTTGTCCATCAACAAAAGGAAATAGTGGAGAGTTGGTTGGAAGGGATAATCCGAATATCACCTTGCGGGAGAATCAACAACAACAACACGGTTACACAACACCCCCGAAAAAAAAAAAAAAAATAAAAATATCGCGACACTAAAAAATCCATATCGGTGTTGGCAAGGTCAGCGTTACCGTCATAAATCGTGATTCCGATACGTCTAACCCTTTCTGATTGGTTTTGAAAATCTGATAGTCTTTTTTTTTTTTTTTTTGGTAACCGATAGTCTTTTCAATCCAAACGACAAATGGGATGGAAAATCTGAATTTTACCTTAATTTAGGGCCTGTTTGGTTACGAACCGAGATTTCAAATCTAATCATAATCGATCTTTGGTTGTAAATATATAGATTCATTCTTTCCTAACGGATCGGTTTGGGTGGGGGATTAAAAGCTTCTTTGCTATTCCAATTCCGTCGTCATGTTTTTGGATGAATCCCAATTTCTTCCCCCCTCATTTCTATTATCTCGTTTTCTGTTGTTCGTTTTCTCCGGCCTTAATTTAATTTTTTGAGCCCAAAATACCCTAATTTTTTTTTAAAAGAAAGGGTATGGCGTTGCAACTTGCAACATAAAACGGGGCTCGTCGTGGCGGGAAAAGTGTTTCTTGCAGGCTTCGAATTGGTCTTCTTGATTTGTATCTTCTTAGGGTTTGCGGAAGGCAAAAACATACTCCCAGTTGGGCACGCGTGGTTTCGAGCATCTTCTGATCGGAACAAAATGCCAACCTACAAGATCAGGGGGATCGATGTGGATTTCCCTTTCGAAGCATACGATTGCCAGTTAGTTTATATGGAGAAAGTAATCCAGTCGTTACAGGATGTAAGTTTCGAATGATTTCGTTCTTCATTTATTTTGTTTTTATTTTAGACTTTCAACTAATGAATGGCTGGTTACCTACCTCAATATCTATACGTTGATTTTACTCGGGAGATTTAGTGAGCCAAGTGTAAATTGCGTAGAATAGGTTCCAGTTTTTGTCGTTCATTCTGGATTTGGCGCTATTCAGTTGCATATATGCGTATCTTTTCCCTGTTTGGCTGCAAACCCTAATGTGTTTGTATCGATGGGTTAGAAATGCAACGCGTTATTGGAAAGTCCCACCGGAACAGGAAAGACACTGTGTCTTCTCTGCGCTACATTGGCTTGGAGGAAGAGTTTGGGTTCTTTCTCAACTGGAAAGAATGTGCGGAAAGCTCAGAATGCGGAAGACAAGCAGTCTGCTGTATCACAATCGCAATCTGGATCTGGAGATCTCCCTACTATAGTATACACTTCGCGCACCCACAGTCAGCTCCAGCAAGTAATTCAGGAGTTAAAAAGAACCAGTTACAGGTTAGGCATAGTTAATGGTTTTCAATATCTTTACTAAAAGTTCCTTGTGGGCCTTTTGTTTGCTGGTTATCTTTTTTTTTTTTGTTGGGTACGATGTTTGCTAGTTATCTAGGTGTAACAAAACGAGTGGTTTTCCATGGGGGTTTAGTTGTTACGTTAGATAATGGAAAGGGGTCTTAGGTCTTAAGCGGTAATGCATTTTCCAACAGAAAATGATGGAAAAGTTCTCCTTTTTGATGAATTTTTCTTTGAGTACTCCAGTAATTCATGCAGGTGTGCATATCTTCATACAGGCTCCGTTTACTTGCACAGTAAAACCTTGTGGAATCAAAAGATTTATAAAAAATAAATTTTCTTTTCTTTTTACTGGTTATCAGAAAGTTATCTTCTATGCAGCCTGGAATATATGGGGTCAAAACAAAATTTCCATCAACATTGAAATTAAAAAGGAAAAAAAGCATGAAAGGACTTAGAGAATTTATGAGATCAAGTGCCATTTTTGATAGGACCTTATTTCTTGAGGAATTTAACATGCAAACCTGGCCTTTTTTGTGCCTTTGTTTTCGTTTCCTTTTCACAATTGGACATTACTCCACAAGTTTGACTATGAATTCCCTTTCTGTTCCTCCCTCCCACCCACATCTAACTTAGGGTATGTCAAGTTATTCTCCTGAGTGTGCTGTTCTGTTTGTGACATTTTATCAAAATAATGGTTATTGTAGGCTGGTTGATGTACGGGGTATCTCTTGACGTGCATCTGTATTTTGCCACGTGGAAGGGTAATTGACAATTATAATATCAAAGAAAATTCTGGATTCGTTGCGTGGTAAATTTTCAGGCTTAGATTCAATTATACGCGCTCACCAGTAATGTCATCCCAATGCATCTTATTGGTATTCTGTGCATCTGATTGGTAGTCTTGAAGTTCCCATGCTTTTGTTTTGTAACTTGCAGACTCCATTTTGGCTAAAATTTAGCAAGTGAGTAGGGCACTTTAGTATCTTACCTGTCAATGAAAATTTCAACCCTATACTGTCTGCAATTGCTGATATTTGTGCTGACCTATATATACCCTCTAGATCTGTTCTAGTCCAAAATTTTTTTTTCCTGTATTTTTTAGTTTTAAGTAATTCACTAATCATAAGCTTGCAGGCCAAAAATGGTGGTATTGGGTTCTAGGGAGCAATTGTGCATTCACGATGAAGTGCGTGTTCTTCGCGGGAGAGCACAAACCAATGCTTGCCATGCCCTTTGTAGAGGCCGCAAAAAGCGCTGCACCCATTATACTCGTGTAGCAGGTATTTCTGCTTGACTGGTGTGTAGTTTGTGTTTGGGTTGTTTATGGAAATCTCTGCTTGTAGATTATATTTCATTTTTTTTTTGGGGGCGGGGGAATTTCCCTTGCCATTAAGAGGTAGATATTCTTTTTTAATTTTAAAATTTAAAATTTCTAAGCATCATAACTATTTTTAGGGATCATGTAGTCACTCTCTTTCTCTCTCTCTCTCTTACACACACAGGTCCTCTGTAATATAATTTATGCTAAACTTGGCTGATATAAAGAAGGATGAAACCTTGATGGAAAATGATAATTTGGTTATATGCATGACAATAAAAAGGCTTCTTTGGTGGGCAAAAATGGAATTGGATCCCAAATGAAGATTCTCATTCTTGGGGTGTGCAAATGCGCTATTTAAACTTGGTGAATAGTCGGAGTAGGACATGAACTACCCTCCAAGTGATTTGTTTGACTTGAAGGGACCTATTAATGGTGTAAATGGAGAACTAAAACCTATGGCTTTATTCCTTTTGCTGAGCTTTCTGATCAATTGTTCATTCCCAGGTAGACTGTCATATGCATAGAATATTTGAAATCCTTTTTGCTCCCATCTGAAGGAGATATTTGCAAGGCTTTTTACACATCAACGAGGCAGGACAAAATTTGAAAGAGTGTGGGACAGTGCGGAGAAAGTGCCTTGTGATTCCTCTAGCATTTTCTTTTAATAAAGTTGTCTTACTTGACTTACAAAATAAAAATTAACGTATTCATATTCTTGTTCAGTTGGAAGGGGTGGATATCTATAGAAATGGATGTGATGATCAACTGGGGCTGGGAATATAAGAAACAATCTCCTAAATGAAGCCATTTCTTTGTTTGATTGGAAGAGTTGGCAACTATTCTTTAAAAGATAAAAGTTTTTGCTTGGTTACCTACCTTTCGCAAACTATTCATGATGATTGCTTACTTGTTCGATGAAGGGAATTCCCATCCTCTTTGTCATCAGTGTGAATCTTCGCATTCAGTTTTTGGTTACGTTTTAGTCTTTCTTCATAATTGGATGCTTCATTTCATAGGGAACCTCAGTGGATTGGGCATTCAAGGTGTAAGGGCTCTTCTACCATATGATATTGGGGAATTACCAATGGTGTAATGGCATGCTTTTAGACTGACCTGGGGTTTTGTATTCCATTAATTTTTAGTTTCTTTTGGGGATTCTTCCTTTAGTGTATTTGTATTTTCGGGAATTCAGAGTACTTGGATGGCAAACCTTGAAGCCCACTGGGTATTTCTGCAGATGGGTAGCCTGTTGCGGTGATCACAGATTTCCTTCTGGTAAGAAGGGCATGTGGGTGTTATGTTGTTTCCTATGTAAAACACATCGGTATATTTCCAATCATTCTTACTGCTTATGTTACACAATAGTTAAAAGATCCTTTATATTTCTAGTCTAAATAGACAACTATATATCTTGGAAGTGCATATTCTGTTTGACATTTTCAATTTCAAAATATTTTATTTTATTATTTTTTGGGTAGATTACGTGAAGCATCACCCTAATCTTGGAGATGACCCTATTGACATTGAGGATTTGGTCAATATTGGAAGAACAGATGGGGCGTAAGTTCTCTCAGTGTCTGTATCTCTTTATTGTCAATACTTTCTCTTTGTTGCATGCCGGGTGAGGGTGATTAATTTAGACTCTGTTTGTTTTCTTTATTTGAATGAATCAATTTTCCTTGCAGGTGTCCTTATTATACTTCAAGAGAGCTCCACAAGATAGTTGACATTTTATTTGCTCCTTACAACTATCTGATAGATCGTAAGAACTGTAAAACCCTTAATCTTGAGTGGCATAACAGCATATTGATATTTGATGAAGCTCATAACTTGGTAAGCAATAATTCCTCAGTTTGGATCATGAAAAATGGGATCAATTCTCCATTCCATTGTTTTATTGTTTTCTTTTTCTTGTTGCTAATTTAACGAGAATATGCTGTGTAGATGTAAGTGTAGAAAATTGTGGAGACAAATAGACAATTATGATTCAACCTGAATTATTTTTTACGTGACTGTTCTATAATCTGGCTTTCCTTTCTCCTGCCAGTCTTGTATTCGATAAAGAAATTCAAGTGTGCAAGCGATTTGTTTTATTTGAATTTTATGCAGGACTTGTTCCTTGTCTTTGAATATGTGAAGTTTGGTGAACTTTAAATGATGGTTTGCTTACTTTGAAGTGTAGGAAAGCATATGTGCAGATGCAGCATCTTTTGACATGCCATCTGGCCTTCTATCTGCTTGCATTTCTGAAGCACAAAAATGCGTTGACCTTTCTATTGCAAAGAGAGCAGTTGAACAATCAAATGATAAATCTCTTAATCCAGATAATTTTGCTATTCTTAAAGGTAACTGAAGGGAGTCACATGTTTCATGTTGCCATATTTTTGCTGATAAACATGATATGAAACTTCATCTCCATTCAATGCTATCCTCTTGTATTGCAATGGGCTATGGGGTAGAGAGACTGGTTCTTTTTGTTTTCTGTGTAGAGCAGTACTAATGACCCTAATCCTTCTACATCTCTTTATCTTTACATTTATCTGAAAAACGGATTACTTAGTGCATGGTGGTGGCTCCAATAAAGGGTCTGGGGAGGGTCAAAACGTTTGCAGCACATCTGCACTTCACAGAGAAGTTGTTTCCCGCTTTACATTTCTTTGATGAATGATATATTTTTTGAAGGTTCTTTTTGCTTGAACAGATTGGGTACTACCGGGTACCATATTGAGAGGTTGAAGACCAGTTATTTATCTAACTTTTCTGCTATTCCATATTTACATAACATTCTCTTTATATTTTTGGTTGATTATTCCAGAAAATACCCCATTTAAGTGTTTGTTTCAAGTAGAGTCCATTGGTGAACATGACTCCTGCCATTGTAGGGTCTGGGGAGGGTTATGCAGTCTTACCCATTTTTGCAAAAAATTTGTTTTTAGAGACTCGAACTTGTGACCAGTTGGTCACAATGGAGCAACCTTACTAGCAGTCTGTTTCTCTTCACTAATTTGTTCTGAACTTCAAGACAATTATGGAATTGCCACATCCTCTTATTTGGTCTTCTCTTCATCTGAGTGGGTCATAGACTCACAGCAACCTGAAAACTAGGTTTAATAACTTAGGGCTGCATTATTACCTCTTCTCCTCTCCTTTCTTGGCCCCTGACAGTTGCTTGTTCTTTTCCTTGTCTGTTTTCCACGATTTCTACCATGGAATCTCTTCTTTTCTCATTGAATTCACTTTGTTTTTCCTTCAGGAACTGGTTTCTCTTTCTGTTCTAGTTATTTCTATTTGGCTCTTTTATATAACAATAGCCTATTACTTTCAAGTACTATTGGGATGTACTTTTCAAAGTCCCATAAAATTCTGTTCTTGTAATTTCTTTTCTTAAAATCCTAGTCAACCCTATATCTTCTCACATCGCCTTCCCCTGTAGTTTAGCTTTGCCCTAGCTGTCCTACTTCATTCTTACAATCCAAAATGTTCATGGAGGTAACCAAGGCTTTGCAATTGTAGAGATTGGGTGAAGGTTGGGCAATCTTCTTCCAGTTCCAAAATGGAGCCAGATATGATATGAGGAAAACAAATCCACTGTAGATGCTCACCAGTCCGCTAGCTTGATAATGGTCAACATAAATCTTATTTATTCTTCTGTCTATAGTCCAATATCTTCTAAATGAGGAACTTCCATCTGAAGCCAATTTGAGTTAGTATCAACTGCAGTAAAAGTTTATTGAGTCAGCAGGAAACTGTAGGAACAAATACTAAAGAAGGGAAAACAGAAAGAAAGCAAGGAAATCTCTTCTGAGAAATGCTAATGTGTTAAGTGCATTTTTCAAAAACTAAGTTGGATAGAGGTCTTGCTGAGCTGTTGCATTATTCTTTCCTGCGTTGAATCAAAGCCAATTTGGGTGGGAAGCATAAAATTTCAGTTAAATTATGAGTTCTGCCTAGATTTTGCCAAGGTACTACCAACTCAGGGGATCTTGTTTTGGGTTTCTAAAATCACAATGTATTCACAAGGTTTCCGTTCCAAGCACATCTAATAAGCACTGTAGTATGATATTGCTGTCACCATATAATTTTGGAAATTTGTGCTGTTCTGACCAATATAAGCAATAGATTCTGTAATCATGAATCCTTTTATATGCTTTGATGTACACGAGATGTGTTGACATGGGTGGGACCTCATTTACTAATCCCCGGCCTAAGCCTAACTGGTCTGACCTTCGCTCGAAATTCAAACCATATTTCTGCTTTTTTTAACCTATCCAACTTTGTCTGATCTGGAATCCTATTTAAGGGAGATGAAAAATAGATCTGAACCCTGGACCAATGGGTTGCAATTTACAGATTTATTAATATGTTCATGAAAGCTGCATTAGACTTTGTTGGTCAAGCCCAACCTGGATCCTCAACCGTTGACAGCCCCGGATGGCCTTTGCCCTGATTTCACTACCTAGGGTTGAGCCATGAGCTGGCAATCACAGCCCAATCCTGGAATTTCCAGGCAGGCTTCGGTTTGTTGGGCTTGTAGGGACAAGCAGCATTTATTTCGCATAAAATATCTTTTCTGTTTGTATAACTGAAGTTTATGATATTCAAGCGCAGGTATGGCATTTATATAGTATAAAAGGTCTCATCTGTATGTATACTTAATTTGTATGATATTGCAGTTAAATAGTATCACGTGATCAACATAAACAACTGGACTTCTTGTATGACAACTTTTCATATGCAACGGGGTAGGGACAAGAGAACTTTCTTTTGGGTTAGGTAACTTAGGTTTTCCTGTATGTGCAAATGCAATCAAGGTTTCTGTTGTCTCTGTTCCCTTCTTTAATAAGACATTGGGATGTTTTTGAGTTGTTTGTCATATTACTTAATGAGGTGTTGTGATATCGTTGCAGCCCTTCTGCTAAAGCTTGAGAAGCGAATTGCTGAAGTACCAATTGAATCAAAGGAGTTGGGTTTTACTCGACCAGGGCCTTATATTTATGAATTGCTTGCTGATCTGAATGTCAAATATGAAACTGCCAGTATGCTAATTGATACAATTGAAGTAGCTGCTTCGCTTCTTGAGGAAGGTCAGCTTAAACTGCTAGTATGGCAACATTGTAGACAAAAAATTTCCTGTTTTCCAGTTTTTTGGGAATTAATTTGCAAAAAATTGTATGGTGTCTGATCTTTTTTTTCCCGGTTGGGGGGGGGGTTGGTGGAGGGGAATGAAATACAAGAAGAAATGGAATACAGGCACAAAAACAGTAACTATGAAGTAGCCTTATCCCAAAAAAGGAGTCGGCTACATGGATCCTTTTTTGAAATGAACTGGGTTTTAAAAAACACATTTGGTGGTAATTGGAGAAACACAAGTCCCAGAACCTTGACGCTTGGCCACCAAACTTGAAAAACTCCCTGAACTCTTTCTTCATTCTGCAATATTGACTTCCCCTTCAAGATATCTATGGTTTTCAATTTTTCATGTTGTCATCACAATTTTTTGCAGTGACAAGCAGATACTTCTCTTACTGAAATTTGATTGACCTGATTTCAATTTAATTGTATCCCATTGTCAAACTAAAGTGGTTTTAAATTTAACAGGTGCCACTCACAACTCACAACTCACAAGCCAATGGTGGCCCTCAAAACAAAATCTCTCCATGTGAAACTCTAACTAGATGTAGTTCCGATGTTGTTGAATCTCACTTTCAAAGTTATTGGTTTAGACATTAGATTTATCACATTTCTAGGTTCCAGTCACAAATTACTTGTCTAAAAAGTGGAGCTATATAAGCATTTTTCTTGGTGTTAATACTTAATACAACATGTGGCTAGAACAGTAGTATGTGTTGGCCCTGTTGGGTCTAGGGTGACACTTTATGTAATTTGGAACATGCAAAAGATGCACTTATATTGACGTATGTACCATTACTCTGTATGCGTTTTCCTTGTGTACTATTAATGTGTATGCATTTTCCTGTTCTTTTTCAGTGGCCAAAATACTAATTTCTAGTTTTACCATAAAACATTTTTTTTTCGGTACAGAAATATTCCAAATGAACAAAAACACAAAATTGTTTTCTGACTTGAAGTAGTTGTGGAACACGGAAGTTAGCATAGAACCCTTTTTGTGTGGGTTTAGATGCTAACTTGTCATTGAACATTTCATATAGTTGCATCAGTTGAGTCTTATTAGAAGACGTTCTGGTGTTGTACTGTTTTGGCATGTTTAATCAAAATTTCTGCCATAGTAATAAATTTGATGATGATGCATATGAAAGTGCACGTTGTGTAAGTTCCACTTGTAAATATAACTGCAGATGGGGGGCCACAAAAGTCAAATGGCACAGTATGCAGGCTTGAAAGCATGGGCGACATTCTTTACACAATCTTTAGAGATGGGAGTAAAGATCATGCCAATTTCTATCAGGTAAGTTGGGTCACATAATGAATTTCTCTCTCTCTCTCTCTCTCTCTCTCTCTCTCTTCTCTTGTTGTTCATCATATTGGTTTATAACGATTTAGTTGTAACACCGAATATTTCTATATTTCTCATCTCCATGGCTGGCTTAAGGTTCATGTTCAGGAAGTAGAAGTGCATGCTATGGATGCCATTAGAGGTAGTTGTGACACACAATCTGAAGTTTTAATTGCCCGTTCCTCTAAACGGATGTGATTGATAAGATTTACTCATCCCTGCCTTCTTATTGTGTCTTTAATCTTTTCTTGTTTTTCATTGAATTTGATGTTTGTAGGCAAGGCGTCAAGGATTCTCAGTTGGTGGTGTTTCAATCCGGGAATGGCAATGGAGAGATTCTCCAAGCTAGGTGTTGGTTCCATCGTTTTGACATCTGGCACATTATCTCCACTTGATTCATTTGCGCAGGAGTTGAAGTTGTAGGTCACACATGAACATCACTTTCTCTCATGTGCGTGCACACACACATGCACATATCTATTGCTAAATTTGTGCTGTTTCTTACCATATTAGAGAATTTCCCATTCGGTTGGAGAATCCTCATGTTGTATCTTCGAATCAAATATGGGCTGGAGTAGTCTCTAATGGTCCATCTGGTTGCTTCTTCAACTCCTCCTATCGAAATCGTGATTCTCTAGACTACAAACAAGATCTTGGGAATGCTATTGGTATGTATCGACGGGGCCACGGGGTTACATTGTGGATATGTTCAATAATTGAGTTTGGGTTTCTTTTCTTTTAATTTTTTTTCCAGTGCTAATCCTTTATGAGTTTCTATTTTGCAGTAAATTTTGCTCGAATTATACCGGATGGACTACTTGTTTTTTTCCCATCATACTATCTCTTGGACCAGTTTATTGGGTGTTGGAAGACCATGGTAAGATATCAGCCATCGCTTTCTACCAGAAAAAAGAAAAAGAAAGATATCAACCATGACATAACCCTATCTAGTTGTGCTTCGTAGTTATATATAAAGAAATCTGGATGCATTTTTTTAGGGTAATACAAACTCTACAAACTCAAGCACAATCTGGGAAAGGATCTGCAGACACAAGCAACCCGTTGTAGAACCTAGGCAATCTTCACTTTTCCCTTCTGCTATTGAAGTAAGTGAAAAACATTCTGTACCAATCAATGGTCATGTTTTCATCACTTGATAGGCTTGCTGAAATAAGGTTCTCTTACAGGACTTTATGACTAAGCTGAAGGACAAATCTACTTCTGGAGCAGTATTTTTTGCTGTTTGCCGAGGGAAGGTAATGACCCAGAAACTTTTTAGCATCTGACAGACTTGCCCTGTGTTTCTTGAGATCAGAGTGCAAATAGTATCTAATGTATTTGGGAGCAAGATCATTGTGCATGTTCCATGTTGATAACTTTTTGGTTGCTTTGGCATTATGATAATTTACCTTCAAATATCACTGCCTTTGTCATCTGTTGGTTGCCAGGTAAGTGAAGGATTAGATTTTGCCGATCATGCTGGGAGAGCTGTTGTAATCACTGGTATACCATTTGCCATGAGGACTGATCCAAAGGTTTGTTTTTGAAACTTTTAATAGAAATACTGTAATATCGCTCTATTTGGATACTAGTAAAATTCTTGGCGCTTTTAATGTCCACATAATGTAACTAGTATTGGATATTTTCAGGGACCCTTTTTTTTTGTTTGTTTAGTATTTTGATTTACAATTCCTAAGCTGGCTGATGACTTGAAACAGTTACCATTAACGTTTAACATTATTAAATCCAGTGATTCATCCCAAAAAAGAGGAAAAAATCCAGTGAGAAGGGAGGCTTACTATATGTTTTCCTCATACCCAACTTTCTAAGCTTGGCTTAGTGAAATCATTGTTTTATTGGTTTATACTCTTGACATGCTGGTGATTAGGAAGTCGGGAAAATGGAGGGAGTGGAGGGATATTAAGGCAATATCTGGTATATTTTGTGTTTCAATTTAGATTTGATATCATGAAATGTCAACAAAAAATAGAATTTTTGTCAAGAAATTGAAACTTGTTTGGTTGCATGAATCTGAAATATTTCAAGAACAAGAAATCAATTTAGCAGTTCTATATTTGAGAATGCGTAAAAACAACAAGGTTTTTTCCCAACTAAATGGGCTCCTTGCCTTCCAATTAGCTCTATTTGAGGCCATACTAGATTCAAGGCCTAAGCTATGCATATCCTTTTTCACCACATTCCTTAAGGTTATCTTAGGTCTGCCCCTAGTTCTTCTAATATCTGTGATCTCGATAAATCGCTTCTCCACATGGGCATTCAAAGGCCTTTGTTGAACATGGCTGTGCCACCTCAATCAACTTTCTCGTAGCTTGTCATTTATCGGAGTGAATCCAAGTCCAACTCTAATATGATCATTCCTTTCCTTATCCTTATTAGCTTTCCCACTCATCCATCTTAGCATCCTCATTTTTGGTATATTGAGTTTATTTATATGATGCTTCTTAACAGCCCAACACTTTGCACCTTACATGATAGTTGGTTGTATGATGGTCCTATAGAATTTTCCTTTGAACTTTAAAGGAAACGTTGATCACAAAAGACCATAGACACTCTCCACTTCATCCACCGTTTTTATTCTTTGATAAACATTATCTTCTATATCACATTTTTTATTTATGATTGAGCCAAGGTACCTAAAATAATCGCTTTGTGGAATCTCTTTCTCATCAAGTCTCACCATCTAATTGTTTGTCCAATCACGACCAACGTTACACACTATATTTGAGAATAAATTCTCTATATTTCATTGGCAGAGGGTTGTGGTTGGGGCGCTGGTGCCAAGGTGGCTATCAGGAGTAGAAGAAGGGCAAAGTTCTTAGTTCTTACACAAAATTACTGCTTTGCCTGTAATGCAATCCATGTTCTAATTAAAGGGCTAGTGAAAATCAATTTCAACTTTTAAATTCATCCAGATCCGCTATTTCAGAGTTTTTATTCCATTTAACTTTTTTTTTTTTTTTGCTGAAATAATTTGCAGAAGGATAACCAACCAATTTCAAAATAGAAATAGAAATTACTATGTCAGGTTAAAATCTCCAGTTTTAGTTCTTGGGTCACAACAGTTGGCAAAATGCCACCCCGATACACAGTATATGCACTATCTATTGCATTTTCATTTTATAAATTCATAATTTAGCTACTGCTTCTCTGTAGATTCGTCTGAAACGTGAGTACTTGGATCAACAGGCCCAATCGCAAATGAATAAGTCTAAGGTAATGCTGATATTGTTACTCATGAATACGCTGGGTGAATAGGAAGAGGATAAAATTTCAGGGATGTATTTCTTTCTTTCTTTCTAAATCTTGATTTTATCTTTAGAATCCATGCATTCTTTGCTGAATTTGCAGGTTTTAACTGGGGAAGAGTGGTACAGACAACAGGCATCTCGGGCTGTGAATCAGGCTGTTGGCCGCGTCATTCGTCACAGCAATGATTATGGAGCAATTATCTTGTGTGATGAAAGGTTTTCTTCTATTTATTTCTACTGTTATAGTATGTGGAAACTCAATTGAAGTGAATTCCAAAAGTGATTATGATGCTGGTACTTTGCATTTACTGCCACTCTGTTGCTCAACTAAGTCCTGGATTTCGTTGTAGTTACTGTAAGATTTATGCATCTTTTCGTCTCCCCCTTTTCAACCAGGAAAAGTGGAGAAATTTTTCCTTAATTAAAAGGATTTCTTACTGGTGAGATATTCGTATATCCCCTGAATCATATACTGGAGTTACCAAAAGACTCAACTATTAACAGCATTAGGAGAAGACTAAGGGAGCCCCAGCTATTCTATCTATGCTGATGAGTTCTTTGCAAGTCGAAGTTGAATAATCAAATACCCATGAGATATTTTCACAAATTCATGGAGAAACTATGGAGCTGTCTTCAGAAAGTCATATTCATTTCCTTCAACAAATCCCAAGCTAGAGCATGTAATGAATTCCGTTACACACTGCCTTATCCAGTGAAGGCGACTAAATTAATAAGTTGTTGAATTACGGGCACCAGTGATATGCTCCTCAACAACCAAAGCAAGTATGAAAACAAATTTAATTGCTGTACCTTAATACAGAAAGGTGTGCCCTGTTGACTCGTTTTGGCATTTAAAAGAGATTGTCTGATATCAGAACCTTTAGGACCATTTCCATGTAAATGTAGCTACTCGTGCAAAAATTTCGTCTCCTGAACCGTCTAACGTCCTTTATCCTTCACTCTTTAATTCATCTACCTTCTTGGGTAGGGAGTGGGGAGCTACTTTGGAACTGACACCACAACCACAACTAGAGCTTTCTGTCTTTGTTCCCATCAGTACTTCATGACTGTATGAGAGTGCATAAAATTTTGAATGACTTAATTTTTTTATGATGTACGATGTACCAGATAAAATCTACTCATGACCTACCATCGCCGAGCCAGAAGATTAAGATCTGTGCATCTTGGCTTCTTGGTGTTGGCCATGGGGACATCCAGAAGGTTTCTCCTCCCCTGTTTTCGGGGTATACCCCACACTCGTGCACAAGGATGCTCGTCATCTTTTAAGAACCATTTAGAGCTATGATCATTGGAGTTTCTCTAGAAGGGATAGTCTCTGACATGTGATTGCTTCAGACTTTAGGACAGTTCTCTTCTCTTGATTCCCTTACATTACAGTTGCATTGGATAAATTCTTCTACCATTCAACTACAATTTGTGCATTTTCTTTCACATTATGTCATCTTTTCTTTGAACAGGTTCATGCAACCAGGTCGGCAAGGCGAATTGTCACTTTGGATTCGGCCATATGTCCAGGTGCACTAGTGTGTTTCGGTGTATTCTGTTTTTCCCGGTGTATTCTGTTTTTCCCCCCTTTCTATTCAACTCTACACTTATTTATGTTCTGCTCCTGCAGTGTTATTCTAATTTTGGTGATGTAGTCTTTACACTGACTCGGTTTTTCAGAGACAGAGGCAAACTTGATTTTAAAAAGTCAAATGCAGGCATTAGTTAAGTATCTTGACTATTTGCTAGCTAAGTTTGTATGTGATACCTCCTTTATATTTTATATGTTTACAGATCTTCACATTCTTTTCTCTGGAGTAACTTCAAACATGTGAAGGCCTTGGTGTGCTTCACTATTTCTATTAAGATCATAGGAAGCAATTATTTGCACCATTTTCTCATGGAACTGTAGGGATGGTGATGGAGAAAATTACAATGGGTTTTTAGTTGAAGCAGGCCTTGGGTTGGGTTACTCATATGCTGGGTCTTGGTCTAAAAGTTTCTATCCTAACGGGCCACTTTAATGGAACTAAAATTTGGGTTGGAGGTGAGAAAGTGGGATTTATCAGTTAAGTTCTGTTGTCTTAGAAAATCTTTTTCATTATTTTTTTTAGATTATAGGGCTTATCTCGGATTGCAGCCTTATCCCACTAAATGGGTTTGCTACATGGATCTGGGCCTTCCAATCAGTTTTGTTTGAGGTTACGCTAGATATAAGACCTAAGCCATGTGTATCTTTTGATAAAGAATCATAGCCAGGTGGGCTTTTTCTTAGGAATTGGCCTAGGGTTAGGTTATTTGTGAAATGGGCCATTGATGCTATGGTTTAACTTGTAATCTGCCAACTTAATGGACCCAAAGCACGAGTAAATAAGTTGAGTACGAAGCTCTACTACTTAGTTTTTCGAAATTGTTTTAGTTTAGTTCCATTGAATTGGTTGAACTTCTTGTTCAATCCAAGTTAGCATGTGACTAGTACATGACTAGTTAGTGGTAATCTGAATCCATTTTGCTTACCTAATTTCTTTTTGGATGAATAAATAAATTCATTATCAATAGGAGGGGAAGAAGGATGGGAGAGAGGATACAATGGCATACTAAAGGTCAAGCCCAAAACCAAAAGCTCCACAAATTTCGTCAAGATGAACATCCCATTTGAGTTCCTTAGTGGGCTGCAGTATGAAAATTCAAAATGTTGCAAGGCTACTTAATAATTTAGCATGTTTTGGATTATTAATGATGATGTTATTTATTTTGTTGGATCAAAAAAGAAAAGCAATCTATACTGCTGTTTGTTGATGTTTGGTGTAATTTGACAGGGGATGTGGAAAGGGTGAAGGTCAGCCTGCCTCAGGACAAATTCTTATGGGATAAGTCTTGTATTGATTTGGTAATGCTTTAATTTTACCCGATCATGCCTATTTTTTATGTTTATATTTCCTAATGCGAACATTCTAAAAGGAGAGGATTGATCAATCTTTTGTTTACAGACAACTTCAGCAGTCGGATATTGCTCTGAACAGCCATTATCTGCTGTACTTGCAGCCAGTAGAGGCAGCACCAGCAGCCAGTTAGGAGAAATTCTTCCTGCTAACCGCTCAACTCTTACTCCTTGCAAGCAAACTCATCCTATAGCCTTAGGATATTCAAGAGATCTTTCTTCTGGTGAGAAAAAGTTGTTGACTTCCAAGAAAAAAGATCAAAACTATCAAAACTGCAGAATAATTGATTTGACCACTAATTCTCAGTTGGATGGAAAACCTAGCACAGAAGAACTGGTGTCACGTTCCTCTTTAAAGAAACCTAAAATGATGAAAATAGATACTGCTGTAACTCAGTTTTCTGATAATTCTCATCTCCATGAGCGTCCATATGATGTCAAGACAGCACAATCAAACGATACTTCCATAAAATTAAAGAAAAATGAGAAATCATCTCAGCTGTCTGCAGATGGACCAACTGAAATTTTTACTTATGAAAGTAGTAGAAGCATGCAAAATTCTCATGCTGGTTTTGAAGTGATAGCTGATGATGACACAACGACACAGAAGATTGCTAAGTCTTCTCCTGCCAGGCATAAGGGTGGTCACTCTAGCACTGTCTCTTGTGCTGATGAAGAAAAGCAAGGATCTGATTTTCTGATTCAGGTGAATTGTTTTAACAGCTCATTGGCCTCATAAGTTTAATTCTTCCCTTTTCTGTATATAATTGTCCTTTTTCAGTTTGGGGGGAGGAGAAGGTTGTGTGTGTTGGTTTCAATTTTACTCGTCTCTGGCATTTCAGTCCAAGAGTCTGGGGATAGAAAGGCATGAAGTCCATGTCTTATTGTCCCGGAAGCTTAAAGAATGGCTTTACTGAAATTGTTAAACCATCTCCCTTGTGGATACTTCGGTTTTAGTGTATTTGTATTATGGTGTCTTGCTTCCCCCTTTAATTTTTACGTACTGTACATTTTTTTTTATTGTTTAACTATCTTAGCTTAGTTTTGAAATATAGCTTTGTAAGTCAAAGTCTATGTGACAGCCTGCTACTTCTAAATGGCCTACAGCTGGTTTGGTACTTTAGATATGCTCAAAATCTGCCACCTATGTTGGATTTTTTGTTTTATGGTTTTTTATTCTTTTGAGGAATTGATCAACTCTCTTGTGGCTCAGTTATTTTTGTGCTGGTACATTCAAATGATCATGGAATAGTATTCAGAAGAAAGGAACCTGTTTTAAATTTTTGTAAGAATTACAGGTTCAAGAAAAGCTTTCAGCAGTAGAATATAAAGAATTTGTGGGTTTTATGAAGGCTTTGAAGTCCAAAACAATGAAGATTAATCATGTACTGCAATCTATTGCAAGCCTATTTTCTGCTCCAGGGAGGTTTCTTCTTCTTGAAAGGTATTATAGGTTACTTCTCCAATTCTAGTTCACCATAAATCTCATACCCCTGATTCAGTGAACTTGATAATGTTGTTCTTTAACTCTAAGCATTAATTAAGACTTAAACATCGTTTATTACTTTTCATGATTTTGTATGATTACTGTCCTCTAGTCCCATCTTTGGCTTGTGCTAGGGCAAACATTCCTAGATAGGCCTGGTGATGAATTATATGAATTAGGCCCTTTAGGCTTTAGTGATCATATATAAACATTAAAAGTGCTTGCTTTCATCAACGTAGCCTTTCACATAGTTGATATGACATATCACCGGATATTTTACTCTACTTAATTGACAATTTTATCGAATGGTTGACATTTTAATTTTGAAAACCTTCTGGAACATGGCTGATTCTACAAATTGGCTCATTCAATGCCAACTGATCTGAAGCAACAACATTTTCTACTGTCATGGTGTAAATATTTAAAGAAGAATCCAATGAGATTTCAACTCCTTTATGAAAAAAACAGGTTGCTAACGACTCCCAATCAAATACTAGAGATGTCAGGTAATGGACATCAGGGACTTAACATTGCCTGGATCTATGATATCTCACCTCTCTCTCTCTCTCCCGAATTCATGTTTTCTAACTTATTCTTTCTTGCCTTCTTTCATTGATATACACTTGCTTTCCTCTCCTTGCTTGAGTTGATGAATATTCAAAACCTGAATACCATTATGAATATAGACCTCCCATCTGCAATTCCATTTCTTTGTCCTTTTTTGTCTATAACTCATCGAGATCTTGACCTGGTCGAGATGGAACTCATATGGAATATTGATTGAGTCTAACAAGATGTACATTGAGTTTTGCTTGAGGTCTCAAGACTCTCAACTAGGGTTCCTCAGATTCCATCTGGTTCTGAAACCCTGTCTTTGGACCCAAGGTCCTGTAACCAGCTTAGGGACAAAGAGAAGATCAGAAAGAAGGAGAAGCAGAACTATTGTAAGCCAAGAAGAGGGCCTGAGGTTAGATGATTTTCTCTCTATTCGCAGGCCTTGTTTTTTAACAATTAAAAAGCAGTGTAATGTCTATTCTGTCCCTGATTTAATGATGGCAGAATTACAACAATTAAGTAAGAGAAACAACCCTAAATTAATCAAGGTGTGAAGTCTCAGCGAGATTTTGCCTTTCGCTGGTTGCTGAAACCAGCGAATCGGCGATATCTCACCTGCACAATTCATCCAAAAGTTGAAAAATATGATAAAATAATAAGCCAATATTTTAATGTCTGTCATTTTTTCACCACTCTTACGTGTGTGGCTAGAAATGCCAAATGTCAACTCAATTGTTTCACCTGGGTGATGGAAGACAGCTACTCAGCTAGACAAGATGAGCCTTTTATCTCTTCTGATTATAAATTTATGAGACGACACGATGGCACAAGCACTTGTCTTCGTCAGTTCTTCAAAGCCAAGGATTTGGACCATAAGCTCAACACCGAGACGAGCTGCTTCAGGAACACAGAAGCTTTGTTAGGTCGATCCAACCGAAGAGGCAAAGAAGAACACGTAACACGAACGTAGTATATAGTAGCAGCAGATCTGGGTGGCGACCATTCTGTCTCCGGCGACATTTTGCAGGTTTGGCGGCGATTTTTGCCAATTTTTCGCAGGTCCGGCATCTTTCCAGTGATATGCTGCGATTTTTTGGCGATATTGATTAATCTTGTTTTTCGGTGGGTCTTTCAGTTTGCTACTCACCAAATTGGGCAAAATTCGCCAAAATGTTTTACCATGAAATTAATAAAGAAAAGAAACAAGACTACTATGCCATTTCCTGTCGCCTGTAGGACTAGTATGTGGTACACCATGGCTGCCCCAGCAAGACCCAAGGAAGGTGCAGGGTTGCTGCCAAGAACCCTGCAGCTCTGCCAGCAGCAAAGGAAATTTCTGCAAGCATGAAGGGTAATTTCGTAATTTTGGACAATCTTAGTCAAGCCCAGTTATGTCATGTTGAATTCAGAAATGTATTAGGAGCCTAGTCATACTCATATTTTGTTGTTTGAGTCAGTTTAGGTTGAGATAAGTAAGATCGTAATTGGAGTAGGAGTCCTTAATTAAATTAGAAGTTCTTTGTTTTGGTTTCAAAGTTGAGTACTAGTAAGAGTTGTTTTATAAAGGCTATAAATACATAGCGTATGCTTGTAAGTTGTAATAAACATAGTTTTGATGAATAAAAGTATTGAGAGGAGTTAAAGCATGGGATTTAAGATTCAGCCAGGGTTTGTGGCATTCCCCAGTGTAGGAAGGCATGCAGCTGCCTTGGTTTGATGTTTTTCTTCTGAAGGTCTTCATTCTTCATAACCTGAAGCTGTATGTACCCCGTTCTCCCTCCTAATCCCATTGCATGCTAGTCCCTTCTCCTTCTTCTAGCCTACGGCACCTTCTTTCCCCTTCTCCAAACCCCTCCACCAAATCCCACCCCCTTTTGGAATCATCACCCCCGCCCCTCTTTCAGCATTCGATCCCAACCCTAGTCCTAACCATCACTTAAAGACCCTAGAGAACTGAAGTCATAGTTCCTTTACACCCTAGATTTTTGAAATTTGATTCCGAAACCACAACTTTAAGGTTCAGATTTAGGATTTAATCAATTCTAACCCTCTACGCCATAACCAAACCCTAATTACCCTCTTTCCGAACCCTAAAACCTCTAAGCAACCCCTAAAATCCTAGCTGTAGGGTTTTGAGAAAAGCCTAGTTTTGCCTGTTGATTCATTGATTATTGATTGATTCTAAAAATTGGCCCTCGTCCTTTTGGGCTTCATCAACTTGAAGTCTTGCTATTGCTGGACTTCAATACTCCCCCTCAAGCTGGAGCATGCAAGTCATCCATGCTCAGCTTGTTACAATTAGAATGAAATCTAGAAGCCAATAGTCCCTTGGTAAAGATATCTGCTAACTGGTCAGATGAGAATACAAAGGGAGTGGTAGTCAGTTTCTAAATCACAAAATCTTTGACAAGGTGGCAATCCACCTCTATATGTTTGGTGTGCTCATGTAATATGGGATTGTGCACATATGGAATATGGGACTGTGTGCAATTTAGGTAGCTGATTGATTGTACATCTCATCTATTGGAGGATCTACTGAAAACCCAAATCCGGTGTTAATGATCCAAGCCACATTAGCTCAGCGGTAGTATGAGCCATGGCTTTGTACTCCACTTTTGCACTAGACCGTGTAATGGTAGTTTTCTTTTTACTTCGCTATGTTACTAAGTTTCCTTCAAAAAAAGTGCAATACCTGTAGTAAATCGTTAATCACTGAACCGTTGTTAGATAGTTTTATGTTGTATGCACAACTGGTGCTTATTCTCCCTCTGAGCAACATACCCTAGAGGCTATTTCATGTAAACCTCTTGAAGATCACTATATAGGAAGGCATGTAGTAAGGCCCAATTAAAGTTAATTGCATGAGAAATAATGAGCCGGACAAATTCAATCTGGCAATGGGAGAAAAGGTTTCCAAGTAATAAACATCATAAGTTTGAGTGTAGCCTTTGGCAACCAACTGAGCTTTGAGCCTCTTAATGGAGTTGTCAAATTGATAATTGATAGTGAACACCCAACGACTTCGAACCATGTCCTCTTCAGGAGGTAAATTAACTAAACTCCATATGTTTTTGGAGGTTAAAGCATCCATTTCCACATTCATGGCGGTCTCCTAGTCAGAGTTTGGATAGTCGCATAGTGATAAGTAGGGATAGTAAAAGTGGAAAGAGACACATTAATGTTATGCACATAAGGGGGAACGTGGGAAAAAGAAACAAAATGCTCAATAGGTAAACAACATTAGAATGTATTGTGCAAGAACATTTACTTTTACAAAGCGCCACATGTAAGTCATTAGGAGGCAAGGAGTAGGGGCTTCATTCGAGGAAGACTTTGGCATAGGCGGTGGTGGAGGAACTGTAGTTGGCGGATTTGTAGTGCTCGTCAGACGCTGATATACCTATTGAGAAGGGGAGATGGGGACAAGGATCAAGGATGGGATGGCGGGTGAAGGGGATGGAAGGGGGTTGTTTGGAGATTCCCTAGAGCAAAGGAAGTAGGTGTGACTTCAAAGGTCACATCTGCACTAACAAAGTGACTCTGTGGTAGGGTCATAGCACAAGTATCCCTTTTGTGTGCGTTTGTAACCTAAGAAAATACACTTGGTGGACCGGTTGGAAAGTTTGTCCGTGAGCAGATGTAGTTTATTGACAAAGCAAACACAACCAAACACTCTATGTAAGGTGGGAAAAGCAATAAAAAAGGGGGATTTGATGAAGAGCACATCTTGTTAATAATGTAACAAGCAGTCAAAACACCATCACGCCAATATTGTTTGGGAACATGCATATGGACCATTAAAGCCCACATTACTTCAAGGAGATGGCAGTTTTTCCGTTCAGCAACACGATTTCGTTGCTGGGTATAAGCATAGCTAGGTTGATGAGTTATCCCATTTTGACCACAAGAGAAAACAATATCATGTTAACATATTCCAAGGCATTGTTAGATGAAGATAAAAAAAACTTTAATAGAAAAAAAAAATTGAGTTTTAATTTCAATAACATAGTTGTTATGAAAAGCAGGGAAAAATCTGGTTTGCCTTTTAACAAATACAACCAAGTGAGACAAGAATAATCAAAGATTAGAGTGACTAAATATTGAAATCAGACCAATTAGTGACATGACAGGGACCCCAAAATTTCGAAATGAAGTAAAACAAATAATGATGAACTACAATTAAGAGAGCGAGGGGAATAAGAAACACAGAGGTATTTTCCTAGTTCACAAACTTCACAATTCAACCTAGACAAAAATTTAAATAAAGGAAATAATAATTGTAAACAAACAAGAGACACATGTCCTGGTGTACAATGCCACTAAAAGGGTGAAACTCCTCTGATAGAAACATCAACAATTCTGCATGTGGGGCAGTGTAATCTGCGTAGAATAGCCCATCCTTCTGATACCTGCGCTCAATTGTCCTCTTCGTGTGAAGGTCCCGAAAATTACATGATGTAAGGGTAAATGTTATTCAATAAGGGTTTTAGTTTGTTGTCTAACTGATAACAAGATAAACAGGAACTGATCAACATGCAACCCAGATGATAGGTTAAGGGGAGGAGTGACGACTTACTTGTCATGTGAGTGGAAACCCTGGAATCAATGATCCACAGGGAGGATGTGGAAGACGAGAAGGCATGAGTACTTGCATGGGATAAAGTGGCAGTGAACGTAGAAGTTCCATGTGAAGTTGACATGGATGCTTCAATATTCTATATGCGGTGCATAATTTGGCTTACATCATCAAGTAGACTTTTGGATTGATCTCCTGATGAAGTAGTTGGTGCAATATCGGTTGGGTGAACTATCTCAGAACGACCTTCAATTGCTGCATGATTAGCTAATTAATGAGCCCATTCAGGTTTCCCATGTTTTGCGCAACAAGGCTTCCAGCAGATCATGGGAGGTGGTGAATGCTGAATTGCTGCCTATGGGGGTAGTTAGTGGATTAATGCTTCCTGAAGAGACAAGGCGCTAGAGACGAGAGAAGCATCACTCTGAGTAGGTGACTTAATGTGTTTGAGTTCAAGATCTAGTCCAGCAAGAAATTTGGAAACAAATAATTTATTGTGCTGAGTCTCAAGTTTGTCAATGTTGGTGGTAGGGGGCTGAAAAATATGACTCTTCCATCATTCTCTTAAAGGAGCTGTAATAATCTTGTATGGGTTTGTTTACCTATTTACTGAAACTGAAAAAGCCTTCCATAATATCATGGATTTCAACTCTTTTTTTTTTTTTTTTTTTGTGAGAGAGAGAGAGAGAAGTATGTTTCCTTCAAGTCATCTCATATCGCCTTAGCAATAGAGTTTAAATGACATTGGCCACAATTGATGGCTCTATGCTATTCCATAACCATATCACCATAATGACATTATCTTTGGACCCCGCATCATAATTTTTGTCTTTAGTAGAGGGAGGTGCAGTCTCAGTGAACAGTAGTTTACCTTTGGCTAGCATGTAGACACAGACACCTTGCTTTGGGCCCATAGAAGGTAGTTAGAGCTGCCTTTAAGCTTTATTGAAGTTATCTGAATGTGAAGTTGTTTAGAGGAAAGTGTAGGTGCATTGTTTTATGTGGGTGCAGCAGCCTCAGCAGCCATTAGTACAATTCAGGAGTCAGGACCGAAAAGTGTAGAATCAGCAGTTGAAGTGTGCAAGTGCAGCAATAAAAAAACAGCAGTAACAGTAGGAAGAGTATCCTATTTACCAGAAGAAGAGGGGCTAAAGTTGATTCTGGTAAATAGGATAGCAGCAAAGACAAGTCAAGTTCCTATTTACCAGAAGAATGACAGGGTTTGATTGATTCTGGTAAGTAGTGCAGCAACAGAAGTAACCGCGGTAGTAAATCAACGCAGCAAACGGCAGGGGAATATCAAGGTTATATCCTATCTACCAGAAGAATAAAAGATTGTAGTCAATTCTAGTAGATAGGGCAGTAGTAGACTCAAGGTAGAAAAGACAGCATGTAGCCAGCGAGATGAATACTCTATCTCATCTAGTAGCAGTGATAAGACCCAACAGGGTATGTCATCGAGGTTACCAGTTGAAGCAGAACCAGAAACTTAATGCAGTCCAAAGAGCCAAACAAAGGCAACCGAGATCAAGGTGATTGGTACTAGATTGGCGCAAGTTCAATAGATCTTTGGTGGTGTCTGGGCAGGTTCGACTGGCTCTTCCTAATCCAATACTTTATGGATGTCTGGAGGCAGCATTAGCAGTAATGGCAGGTATGTAGATCATTTCATAAATTGAAGAAGGATCTAAAAACATAATTAATGCACTACAGGTAGTTGCCCACCAGGTAAAAAACTGAAGTTAGTTGTTCAACAAGAAGAGAAAGAATGTTTCCTCAAGCTGATCACAGGAGTTCTGGTATCATGTTTATACCCAATATCCTGTAACCATCTTAAGGACAGAGTGAAGCAAGAGAAGATCGGAGGAAGAGGAGAAGAAGAATATTGTAAGCCAAGAAGAGGGGCCTGTGATTAGATGGTTTTCCGTCTAACAGCAGGCCTTGTTTATAAGAATTAAAAAAACAAGGTAATGCCTATTCTGCCCTTGATTTAATGACAGCAGTGTTACTAAGAATTAAATAAGAGAAACAAACCCTTGATTATTAAAGAGAAAACAGGACAAATATGCTCTTTGCTGTCGGCTGTCGCTGCTAGGACTAGAAGTCATGCTATTGCTGGACTGCAACACCCCCAAAAAACACACACACACAGAGCGAGTAACTCTTTTGGTTCAGGTGAAAAAAAAGAAAGGTTTGCAGCTAAGGGATGAGACTAAACACTCTCCTTTCTTCCCCTGTGTGGCTTTTGGTAATGATTGTTTATTCACAACAACAAAGATTATAGTTTGGAATCATGTTTTTTTAAATTGGAAAGTACATAAATTCTTGGATTGATTGTTTCAGTTGTTAAGGCACCTACTGTTGAACTCTTGTTTTGCAAGTGACTTTGAGTGTATTTCCTGAAAAGATATACTTCATTGCTCTAGAGCCCTTTAACGATGCAGTTTGAATGATCAGAATAATCTATTGTTCAGATTGGATGGTTTATTTACCAGTAAAATGCTTTGGAAGATCTGTGTTCCCTGAATTGATATTGATGTTCTCAGTGGTCCAATTGCCCAGCCTGAGAATCCATTACAAGAGCTATATCTCTTCTTATTTCTGTCTTGTTAGTTTAAAGGTTAACTTTCATGGCTAACCAGTCCTCAGGAAAACAAATATAAGCTAGAAAGTTTCAGCTTATGAAGTAATTATGTTATGATTTTTCTTTTTCTCAGTGCTCATATTCCTTCTTGTAATGCATTTGGTTATGATCAAATGAAGATATGCATAAATTAATATAATTCCATCTCCATAAGATCTCATTCTGCGTGTTCACTTTTGACAGATTCAAGGATTATGTCCCTGAGAAGTATCGGCCAATTTATGAGCAGCATCTTAGAATTCATGAGGCAGCTAACAATGGATGTAAGAAATTATTGCCTTGTTATGAAGCTACCTTTTGTTCACATTAAGTTTCTCTTTGATTTGCTTTCTTTCTCTATTTTATGTCCCTCCTTTCTGTCCTCCTAGAATGTGTGGTTTCTGTATGTTCAGTTGTCAGGATAGCCCTATTCAGTCCATTGCCAAGTATACTGGATTATTTAGTTTGATAGTTTAAACAATCTGTGATATCTAAACATATACCTGAAATTAAATGATGGAAAGAGTACAGAGTATTCATAAAGCAACCATTTTTTTTATTTTTTATTGTTGTCAGGCAAAAAACTGGAGAAGACTTCAGTGATTAACCTTTTAGAACAGTGTATTTGTTGAAATAAGAAAAACGAAGTACCTCTATCATTCCCCAAGGGTAGCTGGTATAAAGCAAAAGACAGGTAGTTGTTGTCAGAAATGAGATTCAAGCTTTGTTACCTGGACACTTAATATACACCACTGGTACCTGTGTCAACGTGAACCCACAACCAGTATGGCTCTGAAGTATAGGAAGAAAATTGCACATCAACGATCTCTTCCCCCCCTTCCCCCTTGACTTATTGTAGTTGAGTCCTCACTTTATACCTGTAAACTGTATAGAGTGAGGGTAGTTCCCTCAGTATTTGATTACTATTCTTGTTATCCAGTAGTTTGTGTTTAAAGTTGATCCAGTAGAGTCATCTTAGTGTTGTATCTTCCTTTATATTTTGGTCTTATGTAATATACTCCTTACTGGGCTTTAACTGTAATGACCATGTAAATCTTTGGCCCATCGTAGGAGGAATACTGAATCCTACCATGGACTCTTGGGTTCTCTTCTCTCCATCAATATTGTCATCTCCCTCTGCTTCTTCTTTATAGTTTCTGATTTATTAGAGTTTTTGCTACAGTACCCTTTTCTGGACCTGTCCCCATAGGCCCACTTTATGGTTCAATACCTGTACCCTAACAATGTAGTGACAGTAGCGTAGGATTCAACTACATTAGTACCAAAACATTCTGTGCTTGGAAATATATTTGGTGAACTTACAACTGGACTCAACTTATTATGCTTTACCAGAATGCTAAATGGCATGGCATCAATCATTTCAATTTATCTGTTTGAGAGATGCTTAACTATATCTTGTTTTCTCCTCCCTGTCTTGCAGCGTAATTCATCTAGATTTGGGTAGCTTGGTGTTAGGAACTTCTTGGCAAAGTCTAAATGTAGGCTTGATTCAGGTATCTACTGTATTTTGCAGTTTTTAAGTGATCTGTTTACATAAAAGTTGCTTATATTATGTGGAGTGCCTTGTAGTGAATTGCTTGATGACATGATTGAATCTTGTGGTATTACGCACAGTAATCAGAATCTTCAAGCAGACAACCATCTTTTCAAGTTGGAAGCTATCCCAATGCGATTACATGAAAGGTGAAATTATGGTTTAATGTCTTTGGTGAAACCTGCCTTAATGTATTATGAGCTTGGGCCATAAATTTCATGGGACTCTGGAAGGCTGAAGTTTCTGTGGTGTCACCAATTTGGATGTTGCATTTGCTATAGTTGTCAAGGCATCAATGAGGCGTTCAAGTGCCGTGGCAACTAGGTGCCTTTGATGCCTCTCTTGCTCTATCGGTGTGACTTGAGTTTTGGCCTTATACAACACTTTGGATCGCCTAGGGGTTGTGACAATTACAACATTTAGTGAGAGGAACTGTAAATTGAAATATGATGGGGTGGTCACATGATTTGGCAGGCTGGGGGAATTTAATAGATATCCTGATGGGAAGATTAGGCATGCAGGGTGCAGGAGGCCTTCCTCTACGTTTATAGGCAACCTGAAATAAAGGACACATACAAGGACCTCAAGTATAATTGGATAGTGAAACTGGCAATGCTCTAAGTGTGGTGTTTCACAATGGATGTGAATGTTTTTGGGGTATTATGTTGGACAGACGATGCTGATCAACAATTGAGTTGGTCAAGGGTATGATAGGCAGACAGACACTGATGAAATCAACAATATAGACCGTGACAGGAAGATGAGATAGGCTAGGTTGTGGAACTATTACTTGTTTTTGGGTAAAAGGATTTATTACTTCCTCCACTTTTATGGGAAACAAAAAATAAGGGGGGTTCAAATGATCAAATCAACATCCTTTATTTTAACTGGATAAATTAAACGATTTGATACTACAGGTCTGGGTGCTTTGCATTGTGGAACATGAAGGTCGTATCATGGTGATGATGAAAATAATTTCAGCAGTCAATAATAATTTGTCGAGACCATCAGGTGAGCTGGTGCAGAAATTTGATAATCACTGTTAGCAGTTCGGAAGAATGATGAAAAAGATTGTTATTTCCATTAATGGCTAAGCTGAGCGCTGTTTCTCATTATATCTGAGGAATTTGGGTTTTCACATGAGCTTCTAATGGATATGGTAACGCACGGTTATGTCAGGCACCAGGAGATACGTGTCCAATGATGACGACTGGAGCAGCACAAATGTACAATAACTTCCAAGGTAATTAACTAATTACTCTTGCACACTGTTCTATCTGTCAACCGTGTAACATTTGAACGTAAGTATTTGAAACAAATGACTGAGATTTGAATGTGCCTCTCTAAAGAGCACATTGTTAAGTCGAACTGAAATTGAGAAGGTTAGTGCAAAGGATGGGTCAGCACAATATTAAGTGGACCACAGCTGTAGCCTAAGATCAACGTGCCAAAATAAGCCCGTAAATTTCCCTCTATACTTAGAAGCCATTGACACCCGGTTAGTACCTTGTGTAAGTTTTTTTTTTTTTTTGAAATTTTTTTCAAGTCAGATCAGAAATATCAGTGTAACTACTACGTTAAGCTGCTGATTAGCATATCTATGCACATGATTGACATCTGTCATTCTGTTGATCGTGTCTTTGTACAAACGTCGCCTAAATCAAATTGAGAATAGCCGTGTTGGTATGCCAAATGCCAATTCTATTTATTCTATAATATAAACCAGTTGCTAATACCAACTAATGTTTCAACTTTCCACATTTGAAATATGTTCAGCAACTATGTTGAATTAAATAACTAAATTATTTTTACCTTCATAACCCTTTCATAGGTTTCAATGAGTTTCAGATGACGATTATTTCTTAGACCGGGGGAGTTTGCCAGCGGTGGTTGGGTCGGGCATTGGGGTTTTTGTTTTCTTTTCAATTATAAATGTCTTTTTTCTTAGAAAGTTTTGTCTGTCCCACATCATCGGACCCCGGAGTTGCTGTGTTTTAAAGGTGCCCCTATTAAGAAGGCGGGTGGTGTGCGGGGGTCCCGCGCTGCGCGGAGTGGGGGGCTTGGGCTGCCCCCGGGGGGGCGCGCGGGGGGGGTGGTTACATATCCGACAAAATTTGAGAAGATTCAACAGTTAGATTTGGATAATCTAACCATTTTGAAGATAGATTCTTATCTCTACACAAGATTAGTTTGAACCACCAGATCGTGCGGTTGGATGATCGAATGGTTTAGATCTGCTCATTTATAGATGTGCCATATTCAAGGAGGTACATGTCTGTATAGAGTGCGAACTCACAAAATAGGTATCTTTTAGACCAATGGGTACCCTTAATGAACAAAACGAGCTGATGTATCTATATAAATATTTTGTGTTCAGAATTGTGAGTGCATAATAAATTTTGATGTTAATATACTTGTTGGGCTTTCTTAGGGGACTATTTGCCATAACTCAATTGCATAGTGGTGGGGACGAATATAGTCTTTTAAGAAAAGTGATAATATAATGCGCTTAAAATGATTCTTTGTGCTGTTTCATATACCAATTTTCTAACATATAGAGCATTTCGATTATGTGTGGGGAAGAATTCTAGCTCTTACCTTACTGAGACAAAGCTGATTATGCACAGTAAACACTTCTATTTGGAAACTGCTTTCAAAGTCACCGTAGTGACTACTCTCTACAACTGATTAGTGAAATGGACCTTTTGGTGAAGACCAAGTTCGTTCCGTGGCTATTTCTAAGTGAGTTCCATTGCATGCAAGATTTGTTAATGATCTCCCTGGAAGAGAATGGTTTATTCTAAGTCTCCTACGTTTCTTTTTGCAAACAAAGTTATTTTTGGTGAGAAAGCATGGTATATCTTCAGACTGATATTGGAAATATCCCTACTGTTATTGGCTTAACAAAATTCCCTTTTTTTTTTTTTTTTCCTTTTCTCGGGGGATTGCTTAGGTCATGCACATTAGATTTTGATTATTGTAAAAGATTTCGGACCGTCAGATCCAAAATCTGGGTCGAAATTGAATGCCGACAATCCAAAATCTCGGTCGAAATTGAATACCGACAATTGAATTTCGACGATCGAGATCAAAGACGGCCCAAAATATGCGGCTTGATGGTCCTGCGCATTTAATGCACAGGACCGAGCAAGAAGGGGTAACCCCCTGAACAGAGTCGTAGGTTTTGATTATTGGAAAGCTACTGGAATTTACAGTCATAACGAATGGTCGGAAGGTTCAAATTAAGAAAGCTCTGTTTTTTCATATTGTAAAAGTTCCTAAAGGTACCAAAACCAACTGGATTATCCATGAGTTTTGGCTCCCAGAACCAACAAGGAAGAACGGCGGCACTTGAATAAGTAATTTTTTTCGCTCATCTACAAATGGGCTTTTTCTGAATTTCTGTTTACGGGTTTTGGGTTTCAATGATTCTTCTTTTGTCCCTTTCTAACTCACTATTGGGTGATGTTCTTCAATCTCTAACTGAAATTGATGAACTCTTCGCCCTTCCTAGGATCCATCCTTTTAAGAATCTTCAAATTTAGGAAGAGAAACTCAACATGAAAAACCAAAACCAGAACCCCAACCGCTGGAGCGATGGGAAATTCAAATGGAAAATAATGGAAGGGCTAAGAGCTCCTCCCTTCCAACAAATGAATTGTCTAATGGAGATTCTAGTTACAAAGAGCCACAATTTATTGAGTCTTGAAGTGAAAAGTGGAACCAGATCCAAGCCAAGAACATGCATGTTCGCCCATCCATCCATTCATTCATTCATTGATCAACTTGACTTATGGATTCAAGTATTTTCCGCAGCCATGGGTCCTGATTCCAGAAGATTTAACTTTTAACGACAACGCAATCAAAACCAATAAATTGCAAAAGAGATTTTAAGTTCAAATCCAAGCTGTGTGAAAAAGAAATGCATGGGGTCTTGATGGTGACTTTTGTTGCAGCGCCAGCTAAACCATAACTCTCACGTTACAGTCTCTTTCGTTCTTTTCTCTGCTGTCCTGGTCTTCTCCCTCCTAGTTGTCTTGATCTTACGTGGCTTTCCCGGCAAACAACCGGAATTCTGACGTAAAATTACAACCAGATCCACAAAAGCTCCAAGAATGTATTTGTAGGACTTCTTCTCGTTCAGCTCCAAGTAACTGAAGAGAAGCTCTTCCATGAAGTCCCAATCCACAATCTCATGCTCACTTAACCGGGCACGAACCATCTCCTCCATGGACTTCCGGAAATCCTTGAGGGGATCTCGAGTGTAGGTAAGCACTGCGATGCTCTCATCAGGGAGGATCAAATCTCCACTCTTGTTCTTCGCATTCATGGTGATCGATGCAGTGTCACCAGATAATAACCTCAACTGGTACTGTTCTTGTAGTGAATTAGAGGCGCTGGGGGACACGAAGAACCGATTCGATGGCCGTATATCGGGTGTTGCACTGCTCAACCTGGGTGATTCCAAGTGGAATGCTCTAGGACTACAGATTTCGCAGCGTTGATTGTTGGTGGCGCCACCGTCGTTGTTGTTATTGGTTTTGCAGTAGAGGGAATTGAAGTTTTTGTGGAGGAACTGATCTATGTCGGTGAGAGTTGCAGAATTATCATCATCATCATCATCATCATCACTATTTTTATGGCTTTTGGATTGGTTTTGATTCACGGTGAAGGAGGAGGTCTGAAGGTGCCTGCACCTCGATAAGAACCAATTCGAAGGGGTTTTCATGGAATTTGGATGGATTGGAAGTTGGGCCGGGGAAGGTTTCTTGAGCTTAGAGAGGCATATTTGCACAGACTTTTGAAAGCTTTTCTCATTGGGCATATTTTCCTTTTCTCAGGAAAAAAATGGAAGATAAATATAAGATTGATCAAAGGAAGGAGGGGGGAAAACTGAAAATTGGAAATTTTGGAGTTGAAGCAGTTTTTCATATAGAGCAATGGAAGAAGATACCCAGAAAGAGTAACAAATGACTTCAGATATAAATGGGAAAAAAGAACAAAAAAAATAAAAGGGTTGTTAATGTAAGTAGGTGGGTGGGGGTTACTCTCTTTTATTGAAAGGGCTTTGAATGGAACCTGTCTAATTGGCTTTAACTATTTATCAGGTCTAATTGGCTACCTGAACCTTTCAATCCTGGAGTCTTGACACCTTTCATTTAACACACCTTTGCATTTAACGCTTACACATCTATTTTTTCCGGCTCGTGTAAGAGATCGATCTCTGTTTGATTGGGTAGCATTCTGAAATTGACATTAGAAGACCCAAATTCGTCTTGACAGAATAGACAGAATAGGGTTGGAAATTGCTTGGGTGCTGCACAATTAATGCGCTGTATCTGCAGCTTGATCTCGACCATCTATTTTTGAAAAGTGTGCCTTTGCATTTTTGAGAAACGTACGGTTGAGATCTCAATATGTTGTTGAAGAGCAACAGGGGTGTAGGTTCTTTAGAATCTAATACTGTATTATTGTTTGTATTCTATTTATTTCTATTAATATAAAGTCTCATTTTCTCAAAAAAAAAAATGTTGCACAATTAGTACTCAAGTTGAACTCAATAGGGTTTGGGGTCGTCTTTTCAACCTTGAGAGTGGATAAATTCAAACCTTGGGATTAGGGTTGAGGCCTTGGTCCAACTTTACTCAGCTCTACCTGACCTTGAATGGAACCCTAACCTAATTAGTGATTTTTGGTGAATGAGGTAGCTATAATACATCTTCTTGTGGACGTGGTCTTTCCATTTTTGATATAGTTAATTTGTTCTTAAATTGTATATGAACTATAGATGTTTAAATTTAGAACAAATTGCACTGACACCCTAAAATGGAGGTCTTAAAGCATGACACTTTACTTTATATTGATTACCAAAAAAAAAAAGACACATTACTTTATATTTAAAAAGTACAGAGACCTTAAAATTAGATTTTCATTGGATATATTTGTCTAATTTGTCATTGAAAACCAATATTTTCAAAAATAATTAGTGATTTAACTGTTTTCAGTGTTAAAATTGCACTGTCACCCGAAAATGGAGACATTAAAACATTGGCACCCTACTTAATGTTTGAAAAACACATAGACCCCAAAATTGGATTTTTATTGGATACATTATTTTAATTTGTCACTGAAAACTGTTAAATCACTATTTATTTTTCTTTCAATTCTAAAAATATGTCTATAATAAACAGTGACTTAACGGTTTTCAGTGACAAATTCGACTAATGTATCCAATAAAAATTCAATTTTGGGGTCTCTGTCAAGGTTTAAAGTATCGATATCGAGTATTGTATCAATCAGGTGATTTTAAGAGACGTATAGTCCTGTATCGAGTATTGTATCGCTCTGGCTAATGTATTTTAGTGTAATTCAATGGAGAGACGTATTGCGATATATCGTATCGGTTGGGTCAAATATGGATACGTATCGGCTAGTACCGTATTGTATCGTGGGATACTTTAAACCTTGGTCTCTGTGTTTTTCAAACATAAAGTAGGATGTCAGTACTTTAGGGCCTCCATTTTGGGGTACCGGTGCAATTTGTTATTTTGAATATGATTACTGCATTTAATTCCACTTTTGGGCAGAAGTACCTTGGACATTTGTTGGCGTGTGATTTCAATTATTTCGATTAGTGAATATTGTTACCTTTTATTGAAGACCTTGAGAAAAACTTGAAATTATAAAGGTCGCAACATTGAGCTTGGATTTAAAAAACCCTTGGCCATTTTAGCTTGTTTCACCTCTAGTAGCACCTATACCGTACAAATGCATCAATAGATCACTAATGGATGGATCAACTAAAAAAGAAGAAGATGATATTGTTTTGTTGTCATTGATCGAAAATTTTCTTGCATTGTCATTGATTGAAGACCACCACCTATCGGAGACCATCCTTGCCTTTCCAACTCAAGATCATTTCATTTTCTTCTTGCCACCCCAACAAATAAACCCCAACTGCTCCTTCCTCTTTTTTTTTTGTTTTCTTTGCCGTGATTAGAGACTCCGTCTCTATTATTTTCTCATAAGTTCCACAATAAAAACATTAACATAGCAGAAATTCTTTTTGAATTAATTTGGGTAATGGGTTAGATCACCCATTCGATTGAGTTTCTTTGTTTTTCGTTCCGCTAACTTTAGTTGGAAATGTTATTTCACCTCTCCCTTCAACATCGTCCAGCTGCTGTAATGGTGGCATCAAGCACGATGATGTTGCCTCTGCCCAACTTGCAGAGAAGTTAATGATAAAATTTGGGACATCCTCCAAGGTTCCTTTCTCTTTTATTCTCTATTTCTTGATTTGTTAGATGAGCAATTATATTGATTCAATACTTGATTTTACTTTATATCAGTTAAGGTACTTGGAGAGGCTAGGATTCAAGACTTTGGCTGTATTTAAGATAACCGATTCTAGGAACTAAGGAGAGACACTGCAAATTATTGTCTCAGTAAACCAAAACTTAATATTGTTTGAAGTATGATACTCTTTGGAGAAGAAGACCGACTAACAAAAGGCTGTATGCATGCAAAGAAAGAAGAAGCAAAATGTGGGTTGAAAATAAAGACGAATGTGTTGTAGTACTGGAAGGAATACATGCAACTTAAGGAGGAAGAGCAAGGGAGGACTGAGTTTTTAGGTTTAGTCTGATTAACTGGGAAGGCCGTATGTAATGTTCGGGGAAGTGGCTGAATGGAAAGAATGCAAAAGACTTAAAATAATTAAAAAAAAAAAGGAAGTTGGACACTGTTTTGGTTACTTTTGTAAGCCCAGACTTGGGTGGTTAGTTTTGTAAAGAAAAACCTAATAGAAGGTTCAACTCTTAAATGGATCCGAATATGAATAGAATTTGAATTTTCAAGTATTCGTTTACTTCCTTACATTCGGCTTTAGTTAACTGTGGTGACATAAAGGAAAAACACTTCATCATCAAACTGATAGAGGAGGTAGAAGTTGCATTATGTGAGAAGCCCAAGATTCTTCTGAACGATTATTATGCTTTGGAGTTAATTTTCGAGCAATTGGTTTCCAGAGATTTCCGCTGTAAGATCATTCTAGTCGATCTATAATTCAATTAATTCTGTTTAAACTCATTTATGATCCAATTAAAATTGTTCGTAACATAAGTAATCAATTAATTAAAGTCCAATAAATTACCTCGGGTTTGATAATGGCTCTATAACCGATGAATGAAATGAAAATACGTCAGCCTACAAGACTTAACTCTTACCCAGAAAACCCTACAAGACTTAATTAGACATGAAACTGACCAAATGCGATGCCGTCAGCATTGACACCCTTAAATTGAAAAAACAAGTAGTTGAGTTTAATAAATATCAAATTAAATCAACTCCTCGTATAATTAGAGAAATTTTTTTTGGGGCAAATTAAAGACCAATTAATGCTGGCTTCTTAGCCTACGAAAACTGTTTGGTTTGTCCATATCCATCTATCAGCTAAGTTTGGATCTAAATTTTTTCTAAATAGACAGATTGTCTCCTCATGCCCCATTCAAAAGGACATGAGACAAGCCTGTTTGTGTATCATATCAAGATCATCTTATTGTGTGCAAGATTCATATATTTTATTTCTTTGTTGGATATAATATTTTTATATCAAAGAAAATGTTATTTCTACTATAAATATGTAATGCATATAACTCAGTAAGAGAGTTTGATTCGTCTTATCCTAATTTTTTTTAATATTTAATATATATTATCTATTTTATAATAATTTGAATTAATTAAATATTTTTAATTTATTTTGATGAGGAATATGTGATTTTTAGAGTTTTCATTGAAATTCACAGGCCAAAAACCATGCGTGGTTCTATGGGTATCCTATTGTTGTAACATAATTTTTTTTGGGGGGGGGGGGGAGAAGAGGGTTAAGATTTTCTAGGATGTTAATGGGCTATGACTTCTTAGTCACTGTAGATGATTAGATGTTATTTTAGTTTCAAATTATTGTATAAAGTTATCAATTGATTGTCTTTAATGCATGACTTGAAAATTCCTGAGGTGACCACAAAGTTTGCCCTAGTGAGCACTTGATTATACAAGAACCCAAATAAGTCCAAGGTATTAAAAAATAGATGGTGAAATTCAATTTCTAGTTTTCGGTATTCAAAATTGGTATTGTACTGAAACCGTACCGAATTACTAAAACCATACCGATTGGCATTCTTACTCAAAGATAGAACACTCCTTTATTTGGATTAAAACTTTGGGAATAACTAATAAAATCCATCGATGCATGCAATGATAAATTCTTTTACTTCTTTGTGTTTGAGGTGTTTGGGCCAGTTTACACACACCTTTACTAATCCTTAGGGGAGTTCATACATATTTATCTTATGCATTAACTCAATTTGAATTATTAAATCTTGATCTCTTCTTATTTTTTTGGGTATGTATATATACAAAAAAACCATCCGACACAACATTGATAGGGCGATCCAGAGATTTAGCGAAGTTGTTTTCCTCCTTGGAATAAAGAGAATATTACATATGGCACATAGAGAACACAAAGATACATCATCATAACGTGGTATAATTGAAACTATATCATGCACTTTCCAAACCGTTGACGGTTGTAACTAATTGACCACTAGTAACTACCACCAATAACTTTCCATTGGTATTGCTGCAACCAAATGGTATGTGTTGGGTTTAGATCAACCATGATTGTGGGCATTTTGCAGGAAATATTGCACCTTTGGGCAACAATGAAAGCATTTGAGGTGTACAATGGCGTTCGGAATCACCATTCTTTGGAGTCTTCTGTGCCATCAAGTGATTAGAAAATTTTCAAACTCTACTTTGCTATGTATAAGTTGTGAACCAAGCCCTTAGATCAATGATAAAACTTTTATAACATTAATTTAACGAGTGATTTTAACTTTTTGGTCAATAAGATTATCTCTAATGCTTAATTTTTTGAGATAATAGCATTTAAATCCCCAGTAAAAGTGTCCGTGGATGATTTTCCTTTTTTTTTTTTTGGGGGGGGGGCATAATGGATGAATTAAATCAATTAATATTCATCTCTTTCCTAATGCGGTTGAAAGTATTCACTCATATCTAACGGTCGAAGTAGTTGCCTAGTTGGAAATCTTTTTTTCTCTCGTTGTTTATGGCTTTATCATTTTTTTTCAAATTATGGACAATTGTTTGCTGAGAAACTAGCCGTTGAATTTCCAAATCATTGTCTCATGCGTTTGGTGAAACAAATCATTTATAAAATTTCACAACTACACAAAAGAAGAAATTAAAATTAGAGTTTCTTATGTATAACCCCTTTTAAGTTGGGTCAAAATTCTTGTTGGTTCTTGTGAATTATACATAAATATAAGAGGAGCAAATTGCATTGACTCTCCAAAATGGAGACTTTAAAGCACAGGCAATCCACTTTTTGTTTGAAAAACACATAGTCCAATCTAGTTAAAATGATTAGTTTTATTATCACAAAGAATATCATACCCTTCCAAGTAATCTTATTCTCATTTACCAAAAAAATAAGAAGAAACATTTTTCCACGAAGGTTATTTGATGAAGACATTGTTGTTGGATTTTTTTATCCTTAGATTTTGGTAAGGGCATTTTTGAAATTAAAAAAAAAAAGTGAGTTAACTGTTTCACTAATAGAATGGACTAATGTGGTAATGAATTGGGGTGTCTATGTTTTACAAATAAAAAGTGACGTCAATGCTTTAAAGCCTCTATTTTAGGGTGTTATTGCAATTTGAGCACTGCTTTGATATTAATATGTATTAAATTAATTTTTTTAACTAATTTACAAGATGGTCAGGATGGCCGAGTGGTCTAAGGCGCCAGACTCAAGTTCTGGTCTTCGTGAGAGGGCGTGGGTTCAAATCCCACTTCTGACATTTATATTTTATCTTGGCTTCCACTAGCCATCCATTCAGAATCATCCGAAATTTATTTATTTATTATTATTATTTTTTTAAAATTTTAGTTAACAGAATCCATCCAACTCGAAGACAAAAAAAACCAAACACCCATAAACAACATTAAGAGGAACCAAACTTAATTAGTCCATTTATCCTGTTTGAAAGATAGATATGGATATATTAAAGCCCTGGAGACTTGTAAATGGGAGTCACTACAGTTTTTTTTGGGAATAGATAGCTGATAATATTAGAAAAATAATGCATAAAATTACATTCGATAATAAATCTTTCCCTCTGCATCATCATGAACAATATCCGTGAGGGCAGAAGGTATTCCCCCTGTATCAAAATGGATCAACGATGCTTCAAGAAGGGGCTAGCCAAAAAATCCGCACAATAGGTTAACTCCTGGACATGATGCATGAACACACACTCCGTGAACTGTCGCTGCAAAGGAGTCACTATAGATTTGATTTGCAGATACTTCTCAATGGAATACAATCCATTATCCCTTCCAAACCCACTCATCTTGTATCCACCATAAGGACAGTTATCGAAAGCTAAGTAGCAATTGATCCAAACGATGCTTGCATGAATTGATCTTGAGACCGTGTTGGCAATGTTCAAGTCTTTGGTCACCACTCCTGCTAAGCCATACATAGTGTTGTTGGCTCTCTGAATTGTCTCTTCCATTTATTTTAATCAAGATTACGATTATGGCCCATATGAACCCCATGATCATGGTTATCATGATATAAAGGGCCTGTTTGGTTACATGAATTTAGAGATTTGTAATCTTTGGATTCATGAATGCGAGACTTATACTTGTTTGGTTGAGAAAATATCTAGATTCATGAAATCTAGAGATTCATCTTTTTACGCTAAAAATGTGAATCTGTAAACTTATGGGTATGGGGTGAAATCTAGAGATTTCATCGCTACTAAAAAAACGTGAAACATTTGTGTATTCACAAAAATCACAGATGAATCCATATTTTATAAATTATGACTCCATAGATTTGAAATCTATAGATTAAATTCTCTAGATATTTGAAATCTCTTGACTCATGTAAACCCTAAAGGGCATTCAACTTTGAGAGTCAATGTGTATAATTATATCTCCTGTCTCCCCTTCCTATTTTGACTACTCGTTCCTTTTGGGAGTGCCTCCATCAACTTTAAATCAAAGTTATCTGACATTAATTAAATATTTTGGCTTGAATAGAGTTGAACCTTAACATATCAATTAAGTGGCGTTGGTTGTTGTTAATGAGCCAATGAGCCAGTCCGTTGTTGTTGGTCACTACCACCACCACCATCTATAATGGTTGCCGTCCAGATCCACCCAATGTATTGTAATCGTCGAATTTGAATCTGAGCGGATATCAAGCAAACGTTTTTTTTTTTCCCCTTTTCCGTAAACGTCAAAAGATTAATTAATTCGAGTGGATATCACGCTCGTAGGGTCTGCCCATGTCAGGCAAAGATAGTGTGGTCATGTAAGTGATAGTATGAGTCCAAGGGTAGGCTAATGGATTTAGAAACCAATCCTAGTATGGCTTGGTTGAACCCTTGAAATGGAACTTCATTTTTTTTTCTGAGTTTTTTTACATGTGGGTCCCTTTAGTAGACCACAAACTAATGTTGGGTCTCCTTAGTACAATGTACTATGTGTGGGTCCCAACCAAACTAACACCGTTAGTTGCTGTTAAGTATATTCAAATTTCAAACGTGAAGGGACAAAAATGCCCCTTAGATAATTTAATACATTGTCTTATTATTTATTATTCATTTTTTTGGATATATATATATATTTTAACCGTATAATTAAATGCATAATGACCAATTATTTCTCTTTAAAACCCAATATTAACACAATGTATTAAACAACCTGAGGGACACTCGGGTCTGTTCACGTTTAAAATTTAAATATGCTAACGATGTTAGTTTTGGTTGGGACCCATATGTAATATATTACACTAAAGGGACCCAACATTAGATCATGGTCCAGTAAGGGACTCACACGTAATTTTTTTTAATACCCTAAATTGATCATTCGGATTAGTTCTAATGCATGTAAGATATATGAACTCCTAAATTCATCCAAATTGAATTCAAAATTTCTATTTTATGTTAATTCATTATGATAAAATCATCAAATTTAATCGAAGTCTCTTTGTGTTTGAGTTTTTTTATTGAACAAATCGTCATGGAAAACCCTGCACTCAACAAGATACCATGTGTCAATTGCGAGAGGAGTTTTCAAAATGAAAAGGCTCTCAGAAGCCACAATAATAGTTCTCATCGTACTATGAAACATATGTAGTAATGTTTTTTCAACTTCTGCTGATTTGGAGAAACACAGAATTGAGAAAGGACATCAATAACTTTCAACTACATTGTAAGAAATTAAATATGAATTCCTTACCATCTTTATATTATTTTATTTTACTTATTCCAACAAATTTTGTCATGCTTATACAATTTTTTTTTTCTTCCTTTTGCATGTAGATGATTGTTATCTTCAAGCTCTTGAGAACGTGGATTATCTTATGATATTATTATCTAATATTTAGTTCAGTTTAGTTAACAGTAAATAAAGTTTTATTATGTCCGCGTTTAGATAACGACAAATTAATTGATGATGTTCTAGAATATTATGATAATATATATAATAAAATTATTATACTTAAAATTATATATTCCTGCTTTAAAATTATATTAAATATTTTGTCTTTCCAATGTCGACCCTGGTGATGGTATATTAGCATGAAAGTTAATAAGTTTCCTTGGCAAATATTTCAAATAGTTTTCTGGGAATAACAATCCATGGATCCCTCCCTCCCTCCCTCCCTCCCTCCTGGCCTGGTGAAATTAAATTCCATGTAGCCCTTAAAATTAGTGGTGATACACGTGGGTGGGCTTCGTGCTGTAGTTAGAAATTTCTTAGGAGAGACCATTCTGACCATATTGAAATCGGCCCAATTTTAAGATCCCTTCATTGGTGAGGCTTTGGCACTGTAGATGTAGATGGGCTTTACACAATGGATTTTGTTTTTAGCCCAAAAAATCCAGTCCATTTTGGATGACCGTTTGACTTAACTCACCCTGGTTACACAGCTTTGGTTATTTGTTTGGCTTGAATAGAGTTGAAGCATAGCCTATCAATTAAGGGGCGTTTTTTTTTTTTTGGTAGGAAGCTGAAAAACTTTATTCATGAACTTGAAAAGAAATACAGACACTTAACAAAGAAAAGAAAGAAAAACAAATAATAAATGCATGAAAATACAAAGTTCTATCCGAACTAAGGAATGGAAATTGACCAAATGTCATACATGCAATAGACAAGGTCTTCCAACTAAGGAATGGGTTGAGCCCAATAAACCCTTAGAATAGTGGTTGTACCAACCACAACAACAATTAAGCACAAGGAATACGACATACGTATCCTCCATCACAAACGCCCAAAGAGGCGACAAGCCACAAAGGCTGACACAAACACACCCCAATGACAGAAATACACGCCACAAGGGCGGGAAGATAACATTCCACAAAGGCGGAGAGATAACACGCCACAAGGGCGGAGAGATAACACGCCACAAGGGCGGAAACGATAGCTCTCACAACAGCAAAGCTTCCAGATCCACGAGAGACACTTTCAACTCTGACGTAAAACCTTCAGATCTGTAGAATGCACTACTGAATCTCGCATCTACCTGGTGCATTTTTTTTCTTCTTTTAATAAGCCGAACTTTCTACCGGTTGGGAAAAAAGCGAGAAACAGAGAGATGGAGAGAGCTGAACCTTCCACCGGTTGGGAAAAAAGCAAGAAACAGAGAGATGAAGAGAATGAGAGCTGGAGAATCTTCCACCGGTTTTTTTTTTTCTTCTTTTCCTCTTGGGGGACAAAAGTGTAACCAGAGAGATGGAGAGAATTAAGAGGCTTTGATTTTTGTTAATCAAGGCAATGAGCCAATCCTTTGTATAGTGGTTGCCTTCCAGATCCACCTAATGTGTTGTAAATCGTCGGATTTGAATCCAAGCCTCTTGCGGATATGAACACTAATTAAAAAAATTGTAGATTGTCCAAGCAGGGTTGGTTGAGTGGTAAAGATCCATACTTCTCAGTGAAGAGGTCATGGTTCGACCCTTGCGGAAGGCATTAAATTTCCAATATTAAAAAAAGCACAGGTACCAAAAAAAAAAAAAAAAAAAACCGACGGAGTAGATTGAATGAGATCGAGGGGAGTTGGTTTATTAGAAGACGAAGTCTGTGTTTCCTTCTTTTTCTCAAGAGTCTGTCTCTTACTCCAACTCAAACTTCCTCTTTCAAATTCCGGTATGTATAGAGCGTCTGTGGATGATATATATATATATATATACGTCTTTCTTTTTTAGGTTGAGTTCATGATCGCTCGCACTATCGACCTCATGACTGGAGTACTGGGAGAAAGAAAGCTGATGTACGTCGCAATACCCTAGCTAACTACTACCTTCATTCTCAAATAGCATAGCACAGTACTGAGGTAATATATATCCTTGCCTTCTTATCTTTCCTCTCGATTCTTCTATCTGATATCCAAATTAATTTTGATCTCTCCCAATCCTATCTCTATTAAAGATCAATCAAGAGAGAGCCATTAATAATTTCCCGTCTTGTCTTCAGTAGTAATTTTTGTTGTTTAAACTAGTCTGCATCAGCATAACTCGATCGCCATCCTAGCTCCTCAGCCCTCATCCGCTAGCTGCCACGTACCTATTAATCACCTTATAATTAAATGGCTTCTGATTCTACTGTCGATTGGTCTGAACTACCACCTGAACTCAGCGAGCTCATCCTTGACCGATTGACCAATCTTTCTGACCATATTCGATTTGCTTCTGTGTGTTCTTCATGGCAATCGTCAATTAATACAATAAGTTATTATCGCAGCCGTCTACCTCCAACTCCATTTTTTATGCTTCCCCCTAGCAATAGCAATAGCAATAGCAATAGCAACGACGACACCACTCAAACCCAACCATTCTTTAATCTCTCGAGTCGTAAGGTTACGGCGCTTCAAATGCCAGAGATTCATCAGAAGTGGTGTTGTGGGTCTTCTCAAGGCTGGCTACTGACGGCGAATGGGTTCACCGGAGAGGTTCAGCTATTCAATCCAGTCTCTAAACTCCGTATCCAGCTTCCTTCCCTTTTCAACTTCTCCTTTCGTAATTCTTCTAAGTATGGAATCCCACCTGAACCTCCAACCGATACACCCAGACATTACATCCATAAGGTGGTTCTATCTTCGAATCCTTGCAGAACATCAGAGTCAGACTATGTAGTGGTAGTCATAGTCACTAATCAAAAACGCTTAGCTTATTATAAGCCAGCAGGATCAGCTAACAGGTGGACTAACATAGTTCCGACAACATGCGGTCATTTTGAAGATGCTATATTCTACGAGGGTTTACTACATGTTGTTAGCAACCATGGACCTATTTTAACTTTTGATTTTAGTTCTGAACCCCCAATTGAGAGGGAAATCAGTCGCAAACCAGCTGATGCTTTCGGTGACATGTTTTATTTGGTGCAAGTATTAGGGGAACTATTGTTAGTTTCAAGGCATCTCTTATATGAAGGTGACACAGAACTCGGCCATTTCGATGATGAATATTACAGAGATATCAGCATCGTCCACCCACCATTCGTATTCCAAACTATTAAGTTTTGGGTTTACAAAATGGACGAGACCAAGCGTGTGTGGATCCGAACAACGGAAGGCATTGGTGACAACATTTTGTTTCTGGGAAATAGTAGCTCAATTTCACTTCCTGCCCAAGAATTATTTCCAGGATGCAAGGGGAACTCCATTTATTTTAATCAAGATTGGGATTATGGACCATATGAACCCTATGATTATGGTTATCATGATACAGGGGTATTCAACTTTGAGAGCCGGCGTGTAGAATCATTTCTCCAGTCACCCCCTCCTATTTTGACTACTCGTTCCTTTTGGTTTACACCTGAACCTTTTGGGACTGCCACCATCAACTTTATATCAAAATTATTTGATATTAATTAAATATTTTTAAATGTATTTTTGATGAGAGGAATGTTTGGCTTTCAGGGTTTTGAGGCCAATAACCATCTGTGGTTCTGAGGGTGACTATCCTATTATGTAATTTAGTTTTTTTTTCTTTTTTCTTTTTTCTTTTTTCTTTTTGAGGGTAAGATTTTCTGGCATGTTAATTGGCTATGGCTTCTTAGTCAATGTGACTCCTGCGTATGTTTTAGATGTTCTTCTTTATTATATCTATGCAGATGAAGCTTTGCTGTAAAAGTTTCAGAATCAAACCGTCTATGCTGTATCTTGTTTTCAATCTTCTTTTGTTCAGTTATTTGATTTTTTCTTTGGAAAAAAATCATCCGCTGTGAACAATAGTGCATTTTTGTATCAAATAGAGGTTGAGATTAAAAGCTTAATTTTAAAATCCTCAATAGTCTTCTATTTGCTTTACTTTCTCAGCCAATCATTTAGTACAAAAGTGCACTGTTGTGCACAACAGAGGATGTTACCAGTGTCCTTTCGACACTAGGGTTGTCAATGGGCATCTAGCTAGTTACCACAAATACTCTTTTAAGGATTTGTGAGAACAACCTCACATTGGTTACTATGATCAAGGGGTATTTGAGGAAAGCAATCAAATAACATCTAGTGAGGATTCCATTTGAGTGACAGATTCTTTATATTGAGCTTTACAACAGTGTGGCTGAGTCAAATACCAAAAAAAATAGATGTGACTGAAAGAATGATAATCTTGCATTAAAGCAAACCCAGATGTCTAAAGGTTCTTATAAACATGATCATAACCATATTGGTGACTCAATTGCTTTCTGGGCACAGGCTGCCTCAAATAATTCAGCTCTTTCCTGAAATAAGAGAGTAACCAATCATGTTTTGCTTTCCTATTTACTTAAAAAATATATAACTTGTTCATTCCTACTTGAACATGTAATTGTTTCTAAAAGCTAGCACAACCCTTTGGAAAGGGTGATCACCCATCATTAAATCAGTCTGTTACAGCCCCAAACATTCCCTAGTTCTGAAAGTGAAAAGTCATGAAAAGTCATGTTTGTTATCATCAAAACCAATGAAGGCTGATAAAGTAATGCTGACATGATATTTCCTAACAGTAATGCTTTATCCTTTGAGATAATAACATTTAAATCCCCCAATAAAGTATATATGGAATTATGGATGAATCCTCTTGTCTGATCTCATATCCATCCCTTTGGTAGGTGAAGGGGGATTCCTTAAACCAACTGGATATCACTCTCCGCCTTGTCGAAAACTGGCCTACCGAAATCTCAAATATTACTTTAACCTTCACAAAAAAAATGGTAAAAATGTCAATGGGTTGTCGAAATTTTGTATACAATCTGCATTCGGGTACTACAAAAATAACAATTTGAATATGATTTCATTTGAGCGGAAAATAATACAATATTATCAACATATTGTAAGATGTGGATATGGTGTTGCCATTCTCCAATCCAAATTCACTGGTAGAGTGCTAAATATGCTGTTCGATCCTTTATTTTTTCACTGATTTCCCATATAGTCAGGATGGCCAAGTGGTCTAAGGCGCATCCCACTTCTGACATTCACTTTTTGTATTTTTTATTTATCTTGGCTCCAATTAAGTAATTGGTCCTCTTATCCTTTTTGAAACATAGATACAAATATATTAAAGCCATGGAGAATTGTAAATGGGAGTCACTACAGACTTGATTTGCAGATACTTCTCAATGGCATAAAATCCATTATCCCTTCCAAACCCACTCATCTTGTATCCACCATAAGGACACTTATCGAAAGCTAAGTAGCAATTGATCCAAACGATGCCTGCACGAATTGATCTTGAGACCGTGTTGGCAATGTTCAAGTCTTTGGTCACCACTCCTGCTGCTAAGCCATACATAGTGTTGTTGGCTCTCTGAATTGCCTCTTCCATTGTCCTACAATTTCATAATTACACAGAAGGCTTAATTTGGTGTCTCAGTAACCTGACTAAGACCAAAAACAACCCTGCCCTTGGCCCAAATAAAACCTGGGTTTAGGTACCCTGGTTTTGAGATTCGATCAAGATTGGATTAAACGCACATCAGGAATTTGGAACTTACTTGAACTTCATGAGAGACATTACAGGTCCAAATATCTCATCCGTTGCTATTTTCATATCTTCCTGTTTAATAAGGTGATTATTAAAAAAGGAAATGAAAAATGCCCATTAGTATTTCATCCTTAAATTCGTTTGGAAGACTTAAAATCCTGTACCTTCACATCTGTGAAAATTGTGGGCTCAATATAGTATCCCTTCTCTCCACATGGTTTTCCTCCGCTTAACAAGGTGGCTCCCTCTTTCTTTCCATATTCAATGTATGCAAGGATTTTCTTGAACTGCTGTTTATCAGCCTGCAAGAGCACCCAATCAGGGAATAGGTTAGATTATATTGCTTAATTGAGTTTCTTGTTCTTCTTGTCAGCTCCCTCTGGAGAGGACTCAAACCAACCACTTAACGATGCATTCGTCTACTAATGCTATCAAACCAATGCAAAACAAAAGGAAGCTAGAGAGGAAAACCATCTGCTTACGGGTCTGATAAGAATTAATGACAAATCTAATATAAGACAGGGCAGAGTTACTAATTATCTTGAAACCTTACAGTTTTGATGTTCTTTTTTCCCAAGCTAAATAAGAGTAATAGCAATAATGGTCAAGTTTTACCTGGGGACCTTGCTGAGAACGAGGATCAAATGGGTCACCGACCACCAAAGTTTTTGCCTTTTCTGCTGCTCTCTTCACAAATTCATCATAAATTCCTTCTTGGACATAGACTCGAGATCCAGCTACACAGATTTCTCCCTGCAGTTGATTCGATAATCACAAGATTTATATTGTTGATCGACTAGATTTACTAGCCCAGACACAGTGGAAAGTAAATGATAAACAGTAAAAGTTGAAAAACAGAACAAAGAAAAGAACCTTATTATGGAAGACGCCCAAGAAAGCAAGGTTAACAGCCATGTCCATATCTGCATCATCGAAAATTATAAGAGGGGACTTCCCACCCAATTCAAGTGATATAGATTTCAAATTGCTTGCTGCTGCAGCTTGCATGACTAACCGCCCAACCTCTGTAGATCCCGTAAAACTAACCTGGATCAATAGAATCGATGACAAGAACAAATGAAAAATTCTTTCTTCCAAGAGCTACCAAAAAGTAGCTTTTGCAAATAACTAAACAATTTATGAAGTGGGAAAAGAGATCACTTTGTCAATGTCCATATGAGAAGAAATGGCAGCTCCTGCTGTGGGACCAAACCCATTAACAACATTGATCACTCCATCAGGAATTCCAGCCTAACAACGTAGCAAACAAAATATGCTCGATTAAGTGAAGGAGAACAGAACACAGAAGTAAAAAAAAAATTTCTTGTAATCCTCTCAGAACTTAATACATTTTTTTAATATAACCAGAAGTAATTAATTACCAGCTTAGAAAGATATGCACAGAAGAGAGCTGAGAGTGATGTCTGCTCGGCAGGCTTGACGACAATGGTACAGCCGGCGGCCAAGGCAGGGGCAACCTTTATAGCGAACATCCAAAGAGGGAAGTTCCATGGAGTAATATGGCCGACGACACCAATGGGCTCACGCAGAGTGTAGCCCTGAAGCTCCCTTGCCATCTTCAATGTCTCTCCATGAATTTTGTCTGCGGCACCTGCATAGTAACGGAAAATGTCTGCTGCATAAGGAACCTCCGCTGCCACCCCTAAACTATACAATTTCCCTGCATCAATGGTTTCCAAGGCAGCCAGTTCTTCTGCATTTTGCTCTATTAGATCAGCAAATTTCATCATTATCTTTCCCCTATTCTGCAATTAATTAGTGAACAATCCAGTACCCAAGTTAAAACATAAACAAAATTCCCTCCTTATGTTTTCTTCAAAAGAATTAGTTCGCAGTTTAATTTCATGGTGTGTGGATGGTCATGGGTGACAGAGAGATCTTACAAAACCGGACATGCGAGGCCATTTTCCATGATCAAAAGCTTCTCTGGCAGCCTTAACTGCCAAATCAACATCTTCTGCATCTCCTTCTGCTATCTTCGTAATCACTTCTTCAGTTCGTGGGTCTATTGTTTCAAAAGTTTTTCCTGCATCACGGTCAAAACATTAAATCTTTCAACATCCATGATGCAATGAAACAAATAGGGAATCTCTCTAGCTTTGCTTAGCTATTAAATGTAAGGAAAACAGAAGATAGAATCAGCAGAACGAACTAGAACTGAGGGAACTGAGGGAGATGAAGAAATAAAGCAGTTAAACTGAAGGCAGGCGAGAGAAATAGGATATAGAAGAACCTGAAACGGCATCGACGAATTCTCCATTGATGAAGAGCTTTGTGAACTTGATTTCAGGGATCTTGACATGTTTCTGTGAGCTACCGTTACTGGTTTCCTCAGCCATCTCTCACCGCCGACGGCAATCCCAGCGTCGTCTTCCTCTTCCCCTCGACAAAGTGGAAGGTATAGCAATGCTTTAACACCAAACAAGAAGTGATATATATAGAGTTATATAGAGCTATATTTTTTATCCCCTGAAATATAACTAAATTACAATCTTATTCCTTGTATTTTCTACTTATTGAACTTTACTATTGCTCCGTTACCGTTAAAAAATCAAGTATTTATTATTTATTTATTTATTTATTTTTAAGGCGTCCAAAATAACCCTGAGTCATGGTTAGTATTAACTTAATCTTTTGTTAAATTTCTTTTCAACTATTAGTAAATAACAGGTAAAAAGAATTACCTCTTGCAATTTTTTCCCTCTGAAGTCAACTTCAAAGCTGATAGTTGATCCATAACTTAGCAATAATGATAATTTAACACTTGCATTTAAAGAAGAGTAAAATAGTCTTTGTATACTGACACCTAGCCATTTTAATTGACACGGTTTGAATTGAGAGGATAATAGTAATTTCATAAATTATGGAGTTTGATATATAATTTTACTATAACAAAAGGACATCAATAATTATCCCTATATATTTTCCTTAATTAACTATTTACACCTCAGCTATCAATTTTCATCCTTCTTACCATAGTTTGTGTATGAAAATGATAGCTAACCCCTCTTTCAATTTCAATTGGCCGAAAAACACTTATACCTTACTTATCAAATCAAAGGGGACAATCCTATTGGTAGTACCTAAAAGTCTTAATTGTTCACCAAAAGAAAAAAAAACCTAAAAGGCCTAGTTGAATTATTTTTATTATTATTTGTAGAAAGATGATTTATTCAACAAACAAGTGGAGCGCAAGGCGCTTTATATACAAAAATCAAGAATTCATGAACCTATAAATTAGCTATTCGGTCTTGCTTGTCAATGGCATGGCTATCCTTGCTAGGGATACTGTCATTAATTAACCTGCCAAATTTCAGCCCCATTCGACTCACTACCTAAAAAACATAGATTTATCAACCAAAATATTCCTTTGATTGAGGCCAACATGAAAACATGGTATCTATGTTTTATCTATTGGTAAAGCTAGATATATCATCTATTCACATGATTTTTCTCTCTCTCGTAGTAATGACAGACCTTACTTAATTTAAAAACAAGAACATGATAGGTTCAAGAATGGTTTAAATGTGATTTGTCTTCAAATATTCTCATATCAATATCCATTCATTAATATTGTTATTGGTTTTCAGATTGATCACCACACACACCCTGATTAGTGAGTTGGAGAGAATTAAAATCCTTTACCTTACTCTTAAATCCCCAATTAATTTCAGTATTTTTTTTTGTACAAAGGGGCTTTATTTAGCTTGGGGATTGAGATAATAATATGCCTCAACAGGAGTTGAACCCTCGACCTCTTCACTAAGAGGTGATGGTTTCACCATTAGAACAGCTCTGCGTTGGATAATTACAATCTTTTAAACAGGTGATTAATTGAATTAATAAAAAGAGCTAGATTTTTTTGATAGAAAATAAGAAGAGATAAATTAGTATGATAAAAGACGAAAGTGGTCCTTGCTTCTTAAATTTGATTGAGTACGGATGTCCACCGCACTGTGGACGAAGACACTATTATATGAAATATTTCCTAATATGAAAGAGCCTTGCACTAACTTTCAAGCTTTCAAGATAGGATTACCAAAAAAAACTTTCAAGATAGATTCTAAAACAAAAACCCATCATTCGCTAAAAACAACATTACAATTATAAATGTGGATATGTAATTCTGTCTAACTTCAAGGTATTAGAATTTTCCACATTTTATCAAAAAAAAAAAAAAAAAAAAAAACCCTCTATCTTAGGTAATAAAAGCAATGTATAAATTTTTAGAAAGCATCATTTCACATTACAAGTTAGGATAAGGCAAGTCATTAAACCCAATCCGAACTTCTACCTTTTAGGTTAGAGGATTATAATCTCTTACTTTCTTTTCATTATATATTTATGAGGGAGAAATACTTTTAGTACTTTATCAAAATTAATAGAGGTTGATGTAGTAATGCTAACATGTCATTTCCCAATAGTAATGCTTAACTTTTTGAGATAATAACATTTAAATCCACCAGTAAAAATGTATATGGAATTGTGGATCAACCTTTTTTTCCCAGGTTGGACGAGGGGAATAACGGATGAATTAAATCAATTAATATTCGTCCCATTCCTAATGTGGTTGAAAGTATTCACTCATATCTAACTATCGAAGTAGTTGTCTAGTTGGAAATCTTTCTTCTCTCGTTGTTTATGGCTTTATCATTTTTCAGATTATGGATGTTTGTTTGTTGAGAAACTAGCGGTTGAATTACCAAATCATGTTCTCACGCTTTTGGTGAAACATATCCTTTATAAAATTTCACAACTACATAACACCCAAAACAAAAGGAGAAATTAAAAAAAAAATAAAATTAGAGTTTTTTACGTATAAACCCTTAAATTGGGTCAAAATTCTTGTTGGTTATCTTAGGTAGATTACATTCCGTATAATTAAATCCAAATTACATGTAGCACACAACTAACAATTTCAGTTAAGTCCTAAATAATTACAGTTAAATTCCAAATAAAATGAACAAAATACCTTTTCAATATTAATTTACTAAACTACCCTCATGTCTGATCTCATATCCATCCCTTTGGTAGGTGGATGGGGATTCCTTCAACCAACTGGAAATCCCTCTTTGCCTTGTTGAAAACTGCCCTACCGAAATCTCAAATATTACTTTAACCCTTACAAAGAAATTGGTAAAAATGTCAATGGGTTGTCGAAATTTTACATACACTCTGCATTCGGGTACTACAAAAATAACAATTTGAATATGATTTCATCAGAGCAGAAAATGATACAATATTATCAATGTATTGCAAGATGTGGATATGGTGTTGCCATTCTCCAATCCAAATTCACTGGTAGAGTGCTAAATATGTTGTTCATCCCTTTTTTTTTTACTCGTTACCCAGATAGTCAGGATGGCGGAGTGGTCTAAGGTGCCAGACTCAAGTTCTGGCACCTTAGACCATTGTGACTTTACTGAACCAATCTCTGTGTCTTTACTAATAACCAATCTGTGGCTTCTTTTTTAATTACTCAGAGTGAAAATATTCCTATTGAGGTTGAGGGTATTTTGGAGGATGCATTATTTATATTATCCACTTGTATTTCTTGTAATTTCTTTCATGTTTGTCAGGATGCCAATGGTTTGGCAGATTCTCTAGATAGGAAGGCTTTGTCTATTCCTAATAAGACAGTATGGCCGTTATCTGATCCCTGTTTGTGTTGTGTTTTGCCAATTGGGTGGTTTTTTTGACAGTGCTTCTGCTTTCTAATAAAATATTTATTTACAAAGAAAGAAAAAAAAGAGGCATGGATTCAAATCCCACACATTCACTTTTTATACTTTTTATGTTATCTTGGTTCCAATTAAGTAATTGGTCCTCTTATCCTTTTTGAAACATAGATACAAATATATTAAAGCCATGGAGAATTGTAAATGGGAGTCACTACAGACTTGATTTGCAGATACTTTTCAATGGAATACAATCCATTATCCCTTCCAAACCCACTCATCTTGTATCCACCAATAGGAAAGTTATCGAAAGTTAAGTAGCAATTGATCCAAACGGTGCTTGCACGAATTGATCTTGAGACCGTGTTGGCAATGTTCAAGTCTTTCGTCACTACTCCTGCTGCTAAGCCATACATAGTGTTGTTGGCTCTCTGAATTGCCTCTTCCATTGTCCTACAATTTCATAATTACACAGAAGGCTTAATTTGGTGTCTCAATAACCTGACTACGACCAAAAACAACCCTGCCCTTGGCCCAAATTAAAACCTGGGTTTAGGTACCCTGGTTTTGAGACTGGATCAAGATGGATTAAACGCACATCAGGAATTTGGAACTTACTTGAACTTCATGAGAGACATTACAGGTCCAAATATCTCATCCGTTGCTATTTTCATATCTTCCTGTTTAATAATAAGGTAATTATTAAAAAAGGAAATGAAAAATGCACATTAGTATTTCATCCTTAAATTCGTTTGGAAGACTTAAAATCCTGTACCTTCACATCTGTGAAAATTGTGGGCTCAATATAGTATCCCTTCTCTCCACATGGTTTTCCTCCGCTTAACAAGGTGGCTCCCTCTTTCTTTCCATGTTCAATGTATGCAAGGATTTTCTTGAACTGCTGTTTATCAGCCTGCAAGAGCACACAATCAGGGAACAGGTTAGATTATATTGGTTAATTGGGTTTCTTGTTCTTCTTGTCAACTCCCTGGGGAGGACTCAAACCAACAACTTCTCGATGCATTCGTCCACTAATGCTATCAAACCAATGCAAAACAAAAGGAAGCTAGACAGCAAAGCCGTCTGCTTACGGGTCTGATAAGAATTAATGACAAATCTAATATAAGACAGGGCAGTGTTACTAATTATCTTGAAACCTTACAGTTTTGATGTTCTTTGTTTTCAAGCTATATAAGAGTAACATCAATAATGGTCAAGTTTTACCTGGGGACCTTGCTGAGAACGAGGATCAAATGGGTCACCAACCACCAAAGTTTTTGCCTTTTCTGCTGCTCTCTTCACAAATTCATCATAAATTCCTCCTTGGACATAGACTCGAGATCCAGCTGCACAGATTTCTCCCTGCGGTTGATTCGATAATCAAAAGATTTATATTATTGATCGACTAGATTTACTAGCCCAGACACAGTGGAAAGTAAATGATAAACTGTAAAAATTGAAAACAACACAAAGAAAACCTTATTATAGAAGACGCCCAAGAAAGCAAGATTAACAGCCATGTCCATATCTGCATCATCGAAAATGATAAGAGGGGACTTCCCACCCAATTCAAGTGATACAGATTTCAAATTGCTTGCTGCTGCAGCTTGCATGACTAACTGCCCAACCTCTGTGGATCCCGTAAAACTAACCTGGATTAATAGAATCGATGACAAAGACAAATGAAAATCCTCCTTCCAAGAGCTACCAAAAAGTAACTTTTGCAAATAACTAAACAATTTATGAAGTAGGAAAAGAGATCACTTTGTCAATGTTCATATGAGAAGAAATGGCAGCTCCTGCTGTGGGACCAAACCCAGTAATAACATTGATCACTCCATCAGGAATCCCAGCCTACCAACGTAGCAAACAAAGTATGCTCGATTAAGTGAAGAAGAACAGAACACGGAAGTAAAAAAAAATTTCTTGTAATTTTCTCAGAACTTAAATACATTTTTTTTATATAACTAGGATAATTAATTACCAGCTTAGAAAGATCTGCACAGAAGAGAGCTGAGAGTGATGTCTGCTCGGCAGGCTTGACTACCAAGGTACAGCCGGTGGCCAAGGCAGGGGCAACCTTCATAGCGAACATTCGGACAGGGAAGTTCCATGGAGTAATATGGCCGACGACACCAATGGGCTCACGCAGAGTGTAGCCCTGAAGCTCCCTTGCCATCTTCAATGTCTCTCCATGAATTTTGTCTGCGGCACCTGCATAGTAACGGAAAATGTTTGCTGTATCAGGAACCTCCGCTTCCACACCAGAACTATACAATTTCCCTGCATCAATGGTTTCCAAGGCAGCCAGTTCTTCTGCGTTTTGCTCTATTAGATCAGCAAATTTCATCATTATCTTTCCCCTATTCTGCAATTAATTAGTGAACAATCCAGTACCCAAGTTAAAACATAAACAAAATTCTCTCATTATGTTTCCTTTCAAAGAATTAGTTCGAAGTTTAATTTCATAGTGGGTGGATGAGTCATGGGTGAGAGAGATAGAGATCTTACAAAACCGGACATGCGAGGCCATTTTCCATGATCAAAAGCTTCTCTGGCAGCCTTAACTGCCAAATCAACATCTTCTGCACCTCCTTCTGCTATTTTCGCAATCACATCTTCATTTCGTGGGTCTACTGTTTCAAAAGTTTTTCCTGCATCACGGTCAAAACATTAAATCTTTCAACATCCATGATGCAATGAAACAAACAGGGAATCTCTCTAGCTTTGCTTAGCTATTAAATGTAAGGAAAACAGAAGATAGAATCAGCAGAACGAACTAGAACTGAGGGAACTGAGGGAGATGAAGAAATAAAGCAGTTAAACTGAAGGCAGGCGAGAGAAATAGGATATAGAAGAACCTGAAACGGCATCGACGAATTCTCCATTGATGAAGAGCTTTGTGAACTTGATTTCAGGGATCTTGACATGTTTCTGTGAGCTACCGTTACTGGTTTCCTCAGCCATCTCTCACCGCCGACGGCAATCCCAGCGTCGTCTTCCTCTTCCCCTCGACAACGTGGAAGGTATAGCAATGCTTTAACACCAAACAAGAAGTGATATATATAGAGTTATAGAGCTATATTTATTAGCCCCTGAAATATAACTAGATTACACACTTATTCCTTGTATTTTCTGAAATTACTTATTGAACTTTACTATTGCTCCCTTGCCGTTAAGAAACCAAGTATTTTTAATTTATTTACTTTTAAGGCGTCCAAAATAGGGGTTTTACTTGGGAGCAGTCTACGTGGCACTACTTCAAGCAGCCAACGGTAGGATTTTAATTTTTATGTGTAGATTAAATCTCCACTGTCCATTATGAGCATGTGCGTTAAATACCAACTTAAGTGAAACTAAACTGGTTTTTTCAACTGAAACGGTTCAAGCGACTCAAACCTATGCTAATAGACCAAACCAACCATTGGAGAGATGCAATGTGGCTTCAACCTTAGAAGAGAAGAGCTTGGGTTAAAGAGAGAGAAAGAAGAAGAAACGATGAAAAAAAGATTTGTTTCTCTTAGAATAGGCACAGGAGAAGCAGCCTCAAGTCGCTCAACATAAATAAACTGACCCAGTTGAATCTTATCACTAAGGATCAAATGTTCATCTGGTAGAGATACATAGGTAGCATGAGAAGAATCTGATACTTTGGGATAAAACCTTTGATTTGGGAAGAGCTCTCCTCCTGTAAGTGCAGGAGCAATACTAACAAGCTGAAGCAGTGACAATCTATACTCCCTTGCAACCTTCACATTTGTATTCATATGCTGTAAAAGCTTTAAGAGAACACCAGAGACCAAACTCGCCATTACCAAACCTTAGATTATGCATCACTCTCCAAAAGCCAGATGGGGAATAATCTCCATGGTTATGAGCATGATCAAGACGACAAAATCCTATGAGCTCTGCATAGAAACAATTAATGAAATACTGTACTAACCGATCTTAAACGCATGGAATTTAAGAAAAAGTAAAAAGCACCCAATGCCCAAATCGAAGAAAGAGTAAAAGGCACCCAATACCCTAATCCAATAATAAAAACCTCGCAATTTGAATAGAGCTTGTGAAGGCCAAGAGCTGAAAAGATGAAAACCTAGAGAATGGAACGATTGAACTTCAGTAACCCAGATTGGAAAGTTGCTTTTGTTAGTCGTCCAAAAAAATTTGAAACAGTATACTCCAAACACTCAACAGAGAAATCCCTAGAACGAGATGGAACTTGGTAGTTCAGATTTTAATAAATGTACGCGCAGCAGCTGAAAATCTCTGAGCAAGACAGGAAGGTCCAGGTGCGAGAATAGCGAGAATAGCAAGAGGAGCAGGAGGGTTGTTGGCAAAATAGATTAAAAAGTGAACTCTATAATTGCTTTAAGACTAAATGCTTCACTGAAACAGAGCTATAATTATTAACTAGAAACGCACAGACAGGCATATTCACGAAACGATCCCTTCCCGCCTTCCTCTTCTTCTTCTCCTCCTCTTTGAAACTACAAGAAATTAAAATTGTAGATGGGTGTTCAGATTTCAGAATCAAAACAGAGCTTGCATGAATCCAAGAATCTGCTTCGCTTTCTTCTTATTCTTTCTCTCTCTCTGTAACCTAGGCTCTTCTCTTCTAAGCCCACTTCTCTCTCTCTCTCTCCAAAGCAAATTCTTTCAATCTGCCCACATCTTCAGCATTTTGAAGTGGGTTCTCTGTTCCGAAGGTTGAAGACACAATGCATCTCTGCAATGGTTGGTTTGGTTTATTAACATAGGTTTGAGTCGCTTGAACCGTTTGGGTCAGTTGAGAAAATCGGTTTAATCTCACTTAAGTTGGTATTTAATACACATGTTCATAATGGACAGTGGAGATTTAATCTAAAGATGAAGATTAAAATCCTACCGTTGGCTGCTTGGGAGCAGTGCCAAAATCCTCCAAGGTAACCTTGAGTCATGGTTAGTATTAATTTAATCTTTTGTTAAATTTCTTTTCAACTATTAGTAAATAACAGGTAAAAAGAATTACCTCTTGCAATTTTCCCCCTCCGAAGGAAGTCAACTTCAAAGCTAATAATTCATCCATAACATAACAATTGAATAGGGCCACCGGTGCCCCACCTCGGGAGCAGGCCCCCCCCGCTCCCCCCCCGGGCGGCCCCCCCCGGCCCCTATCGCCCTTCCAATAATGATAATTTTAACGCTTGAATTTAAGGAAAAGTAAAATAGTCTTTGTGTACTAACACCTAGCCATTTTAATTGACACTGTTTGAACTGAGAGGATAGTAGTAATTCCATAAATTATAGAGTTTGATATATAATTTTATTATAACAAAAGGACATCAATAATTATTCCTATTTATTTTCCTTAATTAAGTATTTACACGCTATCAATTTTCATCCTTCTTACCATAGTTTGTGTATGAAAATGATAGCTAACCCCTCTTTCAATTGGCTGAAAAACACTTATACCCTCCTTATCAAATCAAAGGGGACAATCCTATTGGTAGTACCTAAAAATCTTAATTGCTCACTAAAAGAAGAAAAAAATACCTAAAAGTCTTAATTGAATTATTATTATTATTATTATTTCTTTTAGAAAAATGATTTATTCAACAAACAAGTAGAGAGCATTGCCAGTCTTGCTTGTCAATGGCATGGCTATCCTTGCTAGGGATACTGTCATTAATTAACCTGCCAAATTTCAGCCCCATTCGACTCACTACCTAAAAAACATAGATTTATCAACCCAAATATTCCTTTGATTGAGGCCAACATGAAAACATGGTATCTATGTTTTATCTATTGGTAAAGCTAGATATATCATCTATTCACATGATTTTTTCTCTCTCGTAGTAATGATAGACCTTACTTAATTTAAAAACAAGAACATGATAGGTTCAAGAATGGTTTAAATGTGATTTGTCTTCAAATATTCTCATATCAATATCCATTCATTAATATTGTTATTGGTTTCCAGATTGATCACCACACACACCCTGATTAGTGAGTTGGAGAGAATTAAAATCCTTTACTCTTAAATCCCCAATTAATTTCAGTATTTTTTTTTTTTGTACAAGGGGCTTTATTAAGCCGGGGGATTGGGATAATAATATGCCTCAGCAAGAGTCTAACCCTCGACTTCTTCACTAAGAGGTGATGGTTTCACCACTAGAACAACTCTGCGTTGGATAATTACAGTCTTCTAAACAGGTGATTAATTGAATTAATAAAAAGAGTTAGATTTTTTTAGTAGAAAATAAGAAGAGATAAATCTGTATGATAAAAGATGAAAGTGGTCCTTGTTTCTTAAATTTGATTGAGCACGGATGTCCACCGCACTGTGGACGAAGACACTATTATATGAAATATTTCCTAATATGAAAGAGCCTTGCACTAACTTTCAAGCCTTCAAGACAGGATTACCAAAAAAAACTTTCAAGATAGATTCTAAAACAAAAAACCATCATTCGCTAAAAACAACATTACAGTGATAAAAGTGGATATGTAATTCTGTCTCTCTTCAAGGTATTAGAATTTTCCACATTTTACCAAAAAAAGAAAAAAAAAACCCTCTATCTTACGTAATAAAAGCAATGTATAAATTTTTTGAAAGCATCATCTGACATTACAAGTTAGGATAAGGCAAGTCATTAAAACCAATCCCTTGAGTTGGGGTCTTCTACCTTTTAGGTTAGAGGATTATAATCTCTTACTTTCTTTTCATCATATATTTATGAAGTAGAATTACTTTTAGTACTTCATCAAAATTATTGGAGGCTGATGTGGCAATGCTGACATGGCATTTCCCAACAGTAATGCTTAAACTTTTGAGATAATAAAATTTAAATCCACTAGTAAAAGTGTATATGGAATTGGATCAACCTTTTTTTTCCGAGGTTGGGCGAGGGGAATAACGGATGAATTAAATCAATTAATATTCGTCCCATTCCTAATGTGGTTGAAAGTATCTAACTGTCGAAGTAGTTGTCTAGTTGGAAATCTTTCTTCTCTCGTTGTTTATGGCTTTATCATTTTTCAGATTGTGGACGTTTGTTTGTTGAGAAACTAGCGGTTGAATTACCAAATCATGTTCTTACGCGTTTGGTGAAACATATCCTTTATAAAATTTCACAACTACATAACACCCAAAACAAAAGAAGAAATTAAAAAAAAAAAAAAAATAGAGTTTCTTACGTATAACCCCTTAAATTGGGTCAAATTCTTGTTGGTTATCTTAGGTGAATTACATTCCGTATAATTAAATCCAAATTACATGTAGCACACAACTAACAGTTTCAGTTAAGTCCTATTTACTAAACTACCCTCATGTCTGATCTCATATCCATCCCTTTGGTAGGTGAATGGGGATTCCTTCAACCAACTGGAAATCCCTCTTTGCCTTGTTGAAAACTGCCCTACCGAAATCTCAAATATTACTTTAACCCTTACAAAAAAATTGGTAAAAATGTCAATGGGTTGTCAAAATTTTACATACACTCTGCATTCGGGTACTACAAAAATAACAATTTGAATATGATTTCATCAGAGCAGAAAATGATTCAATATTATCAACGTATTGCAAGATGTGGATATGGTGTTGCCATATTCCAATCCAAATTCACTGGTGGAGTGCTAAATATGTTGTTCATCCTTTTTTTTTTCCTGGTTTCCCAGATAGTCAGGATGGCTAAGTGGTCTAACGCGCCAGACTCAATTTCTGGCACCTTAGACCATTGTGACTTTACTAAACCAATCTCTGTGCCTTTACTGATAACTAATATGTGGCTTATTTTTTAATTACTCAGAGTGGAAATATTCTTATTGAGGTTGAGGGTATTTTGGAGGATGCATTACTTATATTCTCCCCTTGTGTTTCTTGTAATTTCTTTCATGTTTGTCAGGATGCCAATGGTATGGCAGATTCCCTAGATAGGGAGGCTTTGTCTATTCCTAGTAAGACAGTATGGCTGTTATCCGATCCCTGGTTGTGTAGTGTTTTGCCAACTGGGTGGTTTTCTCGGTAGTTCTTCTACTTTCAAATAAAATATCTATTTACCAAAAAAAAAAGAGAAGGCGTGGGTTCAAATCCCACACATTCACTTTTTGTACTTTTTATGTTATCTTGGCTCCAATTAAGTAATTGGTCCTCTTATCCTTTTTGAAACATAGATACAAATATATTAAAGCCATGGAGAATTGTAAATGGGAGTCACTACAGACTTGATTTGCAGATACTTCTCAATGGAATACAATCCATTATCCCTTCCAAACCCACTCATCTTGTATCCACCATAAGGACAGTTATCGAAAGCTAAGTAGCAATTGATCCAAACGATGCCTGCACGAATTGATCTTGAGACCGTGTTGGCAATGTTCAAGTCTTTGGTCACTACTCCTGCTGCTAAGCCATACATAGTGTTGTTGGCTCTCTGAATTGCCTCTTCCATTGTCCTACAATTTCATAATTACACAGAAGGCTTAATTTGGTTCTCAGTAACCTGACTAAGACCAAAAACAACCCTGCCCTTGCCCAAATAAAACCTGGGTTTAGGTACCCTGGTTTCGAGATTGGATCAAGATTGGATCAAGATTGGATTAAACGCACATCAGGAATTTGGAACTTACTTGAACTTCATGAGAGACATTACAGGTCCAAATATCTCATCCGTTGCTATTTTCATATCTTCCTGTTTAATAATAAGGTGATTATTAAAAAGGAAATGAAAAATGCCCATTAGTATTTCATCCTTAAATTCGTTTGGAAGACTTAAATCCTGTACCTTCACATCTGTGAAAATTGTGGGCTCAATATAGTATCCCTTCTCTCCACATGGTTTTCCTCCGCTTAACAAGGTGGCTCCCTCTGTCTTTCCATGTTCAATGTATGCAAGGATTTTCTTGAACTGCTGTTTATCAGCCTGCAAGAGCACACAATCAGGGAACAGGTTAGATTATATTGGTTAATTGGGTTTCTTGTTCTTCTTGTCAACTCCCTGGGGAGGACTCAAACCAACAACTTCACGATGCATTCGTCTACTAATGCTATCAAACCAATGCAAAACAAAAGGAAGCTAGAGAGCAAAGCCATCTGCTTACGGGTCTGATAAGAATTAATGACAAATCTAATATAAGACAGGGCAGAGTTACTAATTATCTTGAAACCTTACAGTTTTGATGTTCTTTGTTTTCAAGCTATATAAGAGTAACAACAATAATGGTCAAGTTTTACCTGGGGACCTTGCTGAGAACGAGGATCAAATGGGTCACCAACCACCAAAGTTTTTGCCTTTTCTGCTGCTCTCTTCACAAATTCATCATAAATTCCTTCTTGGACATAGACTCGAGATCCAGCTGCACAGATTTCTCCCTGCAGTTGATTCGATAATCAAAAGATTTATATTATTGATCGACTAGATTTACTAGCCCAGACACAGTGGAAAGTAAATGATAAACAGTAAAAATTGAAAACAGAACAAAGAAAACCTTATTATAGAAGACGCCCAAGAAAGCAAGATTAACAGCCGTGTCCATATCTGCATCATCGAAAATGATAAGAGGGGACTTCCCACCCAATTCAAGTGATACAGATTTCAAATTGCTTGCTGCTGCAGCTTGCATGACTAACCGCCCAACCTCTGTGGATCCCGTAAAACTAACCTGGATCAATAGAATCGATGACAAGAACAAATGAAAAATTCCTCCTTCCAAGAGCTACCAAAAAGTAACTTTTGCAAATAACTAAACAATTTATGAAGTGGGAAAAGAGATCACTTTGTCAATGTCCATATGAGAAGAAATGGCAGCTCCTGCTGTGGGACCAAACCCAGTAACAACATTGATCACTCCATCAGGAATTCCAGCCTAACGACGTAGCAAACAAAATATGCTCGATTAAGTGAAGGAGAACAGAACACAGAAGTAAAAAAAAAAATTTCTTGTAATTTTCTCAGAACTTAATACATTTTTTTTATGCAACCAGAAGTAATTAATTACCAGCTTAGAAAGATATGCACAGAAGAGAGCTGAGAGTGATGTCTGCTCGGCAGGCTTGACGACCATGGTACAGCCGGCGGCCAAGGCAGGGGCAACCTTTATAGCGAACATCCAAAGAGGGAAGTTCCATGGAGTAATATGGCCGACGACACCAATGGGCTCACGCAGAGTGTAGCCCTGAAGCTCCCTTGCCATCTTCAATGTCTCTCCATGAATTTTGTCTGCGGCACCTGCATAGTAACGGAAAATGTTTGCTGTACCAGGAACCTCCGCTGCCACCGTAGAACTATACAATTTCCCTGCATCAATGGTTTCCAAGGCAGCCAGTTCTTCTGCATTTTGCTCTATTAGATCAGCAAATTTCATCATTATCTTTCCCCTATTCTGCAATTAATTAGTGAACAATCCAGTACCCAAGTTAAAACATAAACAAAATTCCCTCATTATGTTTCCTTTCAAAGAATTAGTTCGAAGTTTAATTTCATAGTGGGTGGATTAGTCATGGGTGAGAGAGAGATCTTACAAAACCGGACATGCGAGGCCATTTTCCATGATCAAAAGCTTCTCTGGCAGCCTTAACTGCCAAATCAACATCTTCTGCGTCTCCTTCTGCTATCTTCGCAATCACTTCTTCAGTTCGTGGGTCTATTGTTTCAAAAGTTTTTCCTGCATCACGGTCAAAACATTAAATCTTTCAACATCCATGATGCAATGAAACAAACAGGGAATCTCTCTAGCTTTGCTTAGCTATTGAATATAAGGAAAACAGAAGATAGAATCAGCAGAACGAAACTAGAACTGAGGGAACTGAGGGAGTGAAGAATGATTGATAGAATGTATACTATTTGAAGAAATAAAGCAGTTAAACTGAAGGCAGGCGAGAGAAATAGGATATAGAAGAACCTGAAACGGCATCGACGAATTCTCCATTGATGAAGAGCTTTGTAAACTTGATTTCAGGGATCTTGACATCTTTGTGTGAGCTACCGTTACTGGTTCCCTCCGCCATCTCTCACCGCCGACGGCAATCCCAGCGTTGTCTTCCTCTTCCCCTCGACAACGTGGAAGGTATAGCAATGCTTTAACACCAAACAATAAGTGATATATATAGAGTTATAGAGATACATTTATTAGCCCCTGAAATATAACTAAATTAGAATTACACACTTATTCCTTGTATTTTCTGAAATTACTTATTGAACTTTACTATTGCTCCCTTGCGATTAAGAAATCATGTATTTATTATTTATTTATTTATTTTTAAGGCGTCCAAAATAGGGAAAATTACACGATTAGAAAGTATTAGGTTTGTTTTTATGTAACTGTCCAGACATTTTTTCAGTTTACAAAAATATATTAATATGAGTTTTCACTTACGAAACTAGCCAAAATAGTGTTCCTCTTCCAGTGTTACCGTCATCCCTGTTTCAACGTCGTTTTTACCGACACACTCATCTGTATTGCACATCCAAAGCTTAAAAAATCTTGGAAACTTGATTACCCATGGTGAATACCTGATTGGTTCTTCATCACCTCACTTGTTTCTCCTTCTTCTTATTTCTTAAGACCCATTAAAACCTATCATAAACAGAGCATACGACAGAAATGGGTGCTCTGTTTTTGTTCTTCTTCGAATTTCTCATTCAATTAAGAGATTTAGAGCACCAGAGTTGCTCTTAAAGTAAAATTTCTATTTCTATAGGTATAAAACACGAAATTTCAGCCATTGATGCCCGTTCATTGCTTTGTTTTTATTTTTTCTCATTTTAAGAGACAATGATTCGATCATTTAGGTAACCTTGTCTTACATTTTAAGATCTTTTCTTGCATCTCTCTGATCCCACGAAGACGATCCAACAAAGAGGAAGGAGAGAACTCACCCTGCACCAAGAAATCCTCCTCACTGTGTACAAGATCTTCATCGTCGGTGACGGAAACAGAGTTGGACCCATTAGCATTTGCAACTTGAAAGTGGGATTGGTGGCCATGATTGTCATCATCTTGATCTCGTTGTTAAAAATTGGAGCATGAATGGAGTCTTCCGACTCCTTTTTATTTTGTTTTTCGTTGTCATCCTTGCTTTGTGCTCGAAAGTCAATAGGGATATGGCAACGGACAAGGATCAAGGAGAGAACACTGTAATGGCTATTTTTGAAAACTGAAACTCAACTTTGTCTAATTTTGACGAGTGAAACTCACGGTAGTTACTTTTGCAAATAGAAACTCATTAGTAGTTAATCTTGTAATTTTCCCTCCAAAATAACCGTCTGAGTCATGGTTAGTATTAACTTAATCTTTTGTTAAATTTCTTTTCAACTATTAGTAAATAACAGGTAAAAAAGAATTACTTCTTGCAATTTTTCCCCTCTGAAGTCAACTTCAAAGCTAATAGTTCGTCCATAACATAGCAATAATGATAATTTTAACACCTAGCCATTTTAATTGACACTGTTTGAACTGAAAGGATAATAGTAATTTCATAAATTATAGAGTTTGATATATAATTTTATTATAACAAAAGGACATCAATAATTATCCCTATTTATTTTCTTTAATTAACTATTTACACCTCAGCTATCAATTTTCTTCCTTCCTACCATAGTTTGTGTATGAAAATGATAGCTAACCCCTCTTTCAATTGGCTGAAAAACACTTATACCCTCCTACCATAGTTTGTGTATTAAAGGGGACAATCCTATTGGTAGTACCCAAAAGTCTTAATTGCTCACCAAACGAAGAAAAAAATACCTAAAAGTCTTAAATTGAATTATTATTATTATTTTTTTTAGAAAAATGATTTATTCAACAAATAAGTGGAGCGCAAGGCGTTTTACATACAAAAATCAATAATTTACAAACTCATAAATTAGCTATTCAGTCTTGCTTGTCAATGGCATGGCTATTCTTGCAATGGATACTGTCGTTGATTTACCGGCCAAATTTCAGCCCCATTTGACTCACTACATAGAAAACATGGTATCTATGTTTTATCTATTGGTAAAGCTAGATATATCATATATTCACATGATATATATTTTTCCTGTAAGATTCATCCACATGATAAAACAAATATCTTGTGACATTTGAAAATTATCAAATCTTTCTCGTAATAATGATAGACCTTACTTAATTTAAAATCAAGAACATGACAGGTGCAAGAATGGTTTAAATGTGATTTGTCATCCGGAAAAAAAAATCTCAACCATTTGGATCAATTATTTACTATTATTTAAGCCCACGTATTTTAATGTTGGAACTTGACCGAGCATATATAGGCATGCTGAAGTGGTTTATCGAGTTTTATTTTCATATCGGTATCCATTCATTAATATTGTTATATATCGGTTTTTATATTGATCACCACACACTCTGATGAGTGCGTTGGAGAGAATTCAAATCCTTTACCTTACTCTTAAATCCCCAATTAATTACAGTTTTCTAAACAGGTGATTAATTGAATTAATAAAAAGAGACAGATTTTTTGGTAGAAAATAAGAAGAGATAAATCAGTATGATAAAAGACGAAAGTGGTCCTTGCTTCTTAAATTTGATTGAGCACGGATGTCCACCGCACCGTGGACGAAGACACTATTATATGAAATATTTCCTAATATGAAAAAGCCTTGCACTATCTTTCAAGTTTTCAATACAGGATTACCAAAAAAACTTTTCAAGACAAATTTTAAAACAAAAAACCATCATTCGCTAAAAACAACATTACAGTGATAAAAGTGGATACGTAATTCTGTATCTCTTCAAGGTATTAGATTTTCCACATTTTAACAAAAAAAAAAAAAAAAAAAAATAATCCCACTATCTTAAGTAATAAAAGCAATGTATAAATTCTTAGAGAGTATCATCTGACATCACAAGTTAGGTATAAATTTGACACCACAAGTTAGGATAAGGCAAGTCATTAAAGCCAATCCCTTGAGTTGGGGTGTTCTACCTTTTAGGTTATAGGATTATAATCTCTTACTTTCTTTTCATCATATATTTATGAGGGAGAATCACTTTTAGTACTTCATCTTGTCAATATTAAGATGTAAGCGTTTGAGGGATTTGAGGTGATTAGAGGGGTTTTTTTTTTTTTTTGTTTTTTTTTTTTTTTTGTATAAAACTGGATTAAGCAAATAGAGACTCAGAAATATGCTGAGGAACAGACTCTTTCAACCATTCAGTGGAGATTTGTCAATCTAACGATGTCTCAATCGTTACGGCTTCCTTTGGCCAAGGAATGAGCCACAACATTCGTTTCTCTTGGCATAAAAAAAAAAACAAAACAGGAAATATCAGAATAATTAACATTCTTCAGGTGAAGCCACAACATTAGGTGATTAAAGATGGACTGTTTGCGGGAAGAAAAAGAAAACGAAGTTTTAAATTTTAATGTTTTGATCGCGAAGTGACAACCTTACCCCTGTCCCCATAACGCCCCGGTCCTTGTTTTTCTCTTTATTTGGCTAACGCATGAGGAAATAAATACTGCAAAGAGGGTAAAGTTGGAAGCATAAATTACGAAACTGGATGATCGTATCCACCAACTGACCCTATATATGGGTGTGGAAGAGAGCTAAAATAAGCAACAGAGAGAGAGAAACAGAGAAGGAAGAATTACTTGAAATTTCTGAGAGCTTGGGTGAAGGAAGAAGCGCAGAGAGACATGGCAACGAGTGGCAGGGATGCTCGACGAAGAAAAATTGTGGAGAGGGGATCTGATCGCCTCGCTCTCATCTCTGGTCGAGCCAAAGATATGCCATCATCACCATCACAGCCACATCATTCCAGCACGCTATCATCACCGGAATTTTTCGATTATCAGAACCTACATTCCCACCGCCCAACTCAAAGCAATGGTATACATTTTACCCTCCTTTTTCTTTTCCTTGAAGATTTTAAAGAATCTAGAGAGTTATGATCTGTTCGAGTGCATTTCATGTTGTCATTTCGATTGAATTCATTTTGACATCAACTGGACACGAAATATTAGTTTTCAATTGGGTTTGGATTATTTTGATGTTGGATATGTGGTTGGGTTAGAGGAAGAGATCTATCTGAGTAAGAAGAATTTATTTAATAAACAGCAGGTTTAAATGGATGCAATCTTCTAGCAATCTTTCGGTTTTATGACACCTTTTTGGTTATGGTACATGAATTCAGCTGATACAACTGCTAGGAATTATGCATTCGGTGTTAGGGCAAATGTGATGGAGAAAATGGTGTGCCCAAGCAAATTTGGAGTAAGATTTTGGGGGATGTTTTCTCCTTTTAGAAATCTTCATGAAAGCAAAAGAAGGATTGCCACGGTGGGGACCAAATAGAATACATACGATACTCAGGCTGGGGAAATGAAATGATTAGGGGTAGAACGTTGAATATTAAGGAATAACAGAGGAGGATATAAGGTATTGATGGAAGTTCATGTAGAATTTAAAGAAGAAAAAATCGACTGAATCTAAATTCTACAATGGACCTTGGTCTTGTCTGCCAAATCTATTCCGAAGATTTTGAGACATTAAATTATATACCAAAAACATACAAACCTTGGACTAAATACACATTTACTTGGCAGCAGTGCAGGAGGGATCATTTGTGTGGGGGCAAGAGCATGAGTGCCTAAAATTGAAATTCATTGTAAAGATGGCATGCAGATGTGCATAAGTTTATGTTTCAGAGTGTTATGATCGTTCATGTGCATGTTAATTCCCATGTACGCAAAGGAAGGTTTAGTTATTTAATGTGAGTGAGTAGGAAATATAGGGTGTTCAATTATTTCCTGTTATGTAGCAGCATTATCTAAGGTAGTTAATTGTTAGTGGATGTAGTTATAGGCATGAGGGCTGTAAGTGGGAACTGGGGAAATGAGAGGTTGAGTAACTGGATGTTATTTATCTTTTATTCTGAAATGAGTGGAGGCATCTAATTATCCATCAACAATCATCTGTATTGGGATCGAGGCAGGCATACTCAATAGAGCCTAAGTTTTCATTTTTTCTTCTTCTTTTTTTTGTCTTCTCTATCTCAATCCCAGTGTTCTTACTTACTAAGATTGGTAAAAGCAGACATATGTACCACAGAAAGGTAAATGTAACATATAAACAAAAAAGGATGGGCCAAACCACTTACAGATAATGTAAAGTTGACACGGCCATTGACTTTAGATTTGCGCATATATAAATTTAGAAATAAGAAGCATAGAACAAAGGAAGAATGTGAACCAGTTCAAAACATAAGCTTAGAGGTGTCCATATAAAGTAAGATATCTCTAAATGCATTTTCTACCCATGGGCTGTAAGTGTATCTCTCAGGCACTTGAATTCAAGGACTTGTTCAGGTATGTTAACTGGCATTATATAAAGACAAAGATTTGAGAATGAAGAGTGCATCGATGAATAATTTTGTCTCTGAGGGTTATGCAGGTGAATGGTAAAACACAGGGAGGCTTCTATGACATTGCTGAGGTTTTCTTTTTTCTTCTTGGTACAGCTCTTAGGGTTCCTTGAAAATATCCAAAGGGGAGGATTGAAAATAATAATGCCAGCAAAACTAAGAACATTAAGCATCATCATACCTATAACCACCAACCCTAAAAAAGAATTCTTATTAGACCCTGAGCCTGGTCCTGTTGATAGGTGGCCAGTGATCTGCACATTCAAAATTCTTAAACTTTGGAATGAGAGGTTGCATCCTTTATATGTTCAGTTGAAATGTTAGTTTGCCAAAATTGTTTAGGAATTATTGCTTCCTCTCATTAGTATTGAAATCTGTGTGGAAATTAGTTTCTTCAACAACGATGACGACAGCAACAGCAACAGCAACAGCAGCAGCAGCAACGACAACAACAATAACAGGCATTGTCCCAACTAAATGGGGTTAGCACATGGATCCTTGCCTTCCAATCAGCTCTATTTGAGCACATGCTAGATGCAAGACCTAAGCCATGCATATCCTTTCTCAACACTTCTAAGCTTATCTTTGGTCTGTTTTAGCCCTTATATTTCCTTCAATGTATATTGAATCACTTCTCTGTACAAAGGCATTTAAAGGCTCTGTTGAGTATGGTTGTGCCATGTCAAGTGGCTTTCTCTTGGCTATCATTAATTAGAGCTACATCCAAAACGGCTCTATATGCTCATTCCTTACTTAACCCTTCCTAGTTTTGCCACTCATCTATCTTAGCACCCTCATTTCTTCCAATCTACCAATTGTAATTCATTTAAATAGTTATGAAATCTTTTGATTTTGGGCATTCATCACTTGATCTTTTTTTGGATAAAAGGAACTTTCTACATATGGGACGGGGGACTATTACATGTATCACCAATGAGAGTTGAGCCCATGGCTTCATAAGGAGGTATGGTCATTGCCAACTAAGCCAACCCTTTGGTTATTCACCACTTAAACTGTGGTCAATTAAAAAAACGTACCGATCAACATAATTGACCTTTACATATGTGTCTGCATTAATAACTAAGGATCAGGTCTGCCCTGATTCAATGACTGGCTAATCTTCAATCCATGAACAACAGTTATGATGTCATGTCAACACCAGCAGAGCAGAATTCTTATGAGTTTCTCTTTTTGTTGAAGAGGATTCTTGAAATGTAGTATTCAAGATGCATCCATGGCTATGGTTGGCTGTTAGTGCACTTCCTCATTGCATGCCATATATCTCACAGGCCTCATTTGTTTTTGTGGTGTAACAGTCACTTTTAATGGTGAAGTAGATGCCTCTGGCGCTGAGTTACCAAAATATGAGAACAGAAATGAATCTTCTAGCAGTGCTGCCCCTGGCACAATGGGCAGCATGGCATCTCATCTGAAGAAATGTGAGACAAGCACTGATTATCTAAGAACTGCTCCTCTAGACTTCAGCAGTAGAGCACCAATACCCACTATACCATCAAAAGATCAGAAATCGTCCACTTCGACGGTAGATGCTGAACCACTTAATGAACCCCAACGACCTCACTCCAGAATTTTCACTGCCAACCGAATTAGCTTCTTCATCTCTGCTTCTGAAAGAATCCGTATTCTATGTTCTATAGGCATAGCCGTTATTGTTGTTCTATCACATCTCAGGTTTCCTTTACTTGGCAGTAGCTTTGTAAGGAGCACCATAGCAGCCTGGCCAGTTTATCTCATCTTGTTGACCGGGGTAACTGTTGTGCTTGCACGGCTGCTGTTGGAGGAAAGAGGACATTCTCACATGGCTAAAGAAGAAGCAACACCAGAACCTTCTGAAGATGGGTTTGATTGGGCCGAGGGGCTAGGTAAGGCCTTAGAGATGGGGTTGATTTTGCACAAGGTGATTGGTGCTGCATTTTTGGATTGCAGCGTTTATTTGGTTATTGTCATCTGTGGTCTTTCCATGGTATAACGTTGGCTATGTAGAGTTAACATCTTGAGCTCTATCCCCAAAGAAGGAAGGAACTTGGGATTCTCTATGCCAGGAGAGGAGATCAGGTCTAACAGCTTTCTGTATCACTCAAGTGCAGGATTTATGATCTATATCCTCAATTTTTTTTTTCAAATATTATGAATATGGTGCTATGCTCGTGCAAATTTGATATGATCATTATTTAATAATTAGAATTTGCTTAGCTGTTCTCATATTTACTTTATTACCTCTCATATGGAATTAGTTTCTTCATGCATTATCTAAAGTTCATTTGAACCAGACCACAGATAAGATTTAACGAACGAAATCTAAAGAGGAAAAACTCTCTGAAAAAGCAGACTTCACATTACAGGTAGGTGGATGAAGCCGACAAACTCCGCAGGCTAAGAAATTTGCACCATTTAAAGTTGCATGATGATTCTGGGTTGGCAATTAGGAAAAAGAAGATCCTTTGCCAAGTACGGCGTTAAGCTTTCCACCATTAAAAAAAAAATTGAAATAACATGAATTATAAAGTTTTTCCTGCAATTTCTTGTCAGGGAATTAGAACGGGGAATTCATGAGAATCTTATCTGTTATTAATCATCATTGAAAGCTTGACACGGTAAGACCTTTCCTTTTTTTCTGGTGAGAAAGAAATTTATTCATTCAGAAGAAAATGCTGTAGGCATTTACAAAAAAGAGAGTCAAAGAGTAAAATAAATGATAAAAAGGGGAGGGATTTGAAGGCAAAGAAACCACTCTTGGGATTTAGCTGCATATGTGTAGCCAAGGTATCTGCTGCGAAAGAACGGTGGACGTGTTGAAACTTCACATGTGGCAAGGTTATAGCTAGGTGTCTTGTGTTGTGTGTCTCTAATCAAGAAGGAGACCTGTAAGCTGGAGCGTCTGAAGCATGGTTGAGGAGGTGGACAAGAATAAGGTTATCAGTCTCAATTTGGACATTGATCGAGAGAGGCCAAAGTCGGAGAAAATAGAAAATAGAAAATAGACCAAAAGAAAATAGAATATGACCTTTATGATTGTGAGCAGGTCTACCAATTTCAGAAACGTGTAAATCGGAGAAAGCAATGCTATCAACATTAATCTTTATCTAGTACAAGTGAGACTTAGGCCAAATGGCTGCTCGAAAGCTGACCTTATAATAAAAAGGCTAGTAGATGTCCTTCCAAATAAATCTGTCAGCTGTTGAGGCCAAGGGGAGTGGGACTGATGATTCAATCTACATATTATTTTTTTTTTTTTTTGGCATTGCTACAATGAGAAACTGGTAAGTTAGACTTGGTTAGTTATGGAAGAAGTGATAAAATCAGGATGGCAATGTTAGATATTCACCAGGCAACCTAGTTTGATGAATCAAATCCTTAAAACTACAGTACCCTTGCAAAGCATAGGATTTTTATCCACTCTTGTACTAACAAGCTCTTGTTTGGTCTAGTTAATCGTTAGATTTTCGACACCTGGCTTATTTCAATCCAATGATCGGCATTCTTCTAACCCTTAACCGTGGTTTGGTCCCTTTAACCTATTCTCTCTCCTCACTCCACTCTCCTCTCGTCTCCTTCACCATCTTCGGGTCCGGTAGCACCAGCTTCATTGTTTTGAGAACCCTTCCTGTTACCCTTCTTCCAAGATCCCATCTCTAATAAGACTTGTTGTAATCTTATTTTATTTCTGAAAATTTCTTCTTCCACGGTTATTAGAGCTTATGGGAACTAGGGTCTAAAAGTTCAATAGAGCATTAGAACTGAGAACCCAAATTGATTGAAAGTAGGTAGGGTGGAAAGATTAAGGAAACCAAATGAGATGGAAGAAATTTTGTATTATTATCATTTTTTTTAAAAATAATGTAATCGAGGTTAGAAAATGGGTTAATCGAGAATTTTGCCATTTCTTGTTTCAATGGGACATTGATCCGAAGGATGGCTTTGTCCACCAAGAGAAGCAAACTGATTAGAGGAAAGAAAAAATTTGAACCCCACCAAAAATTTTGGTAACTCCAAAGCCAGATTTATCCCCCTTGGCTTCATCAATGTGGTATTTGTCTACCAAATATTTTGATAATTCCAAAGCCAGTTTATCCCCCTTAGCTTTTCACTTTTCCCGTCCATGATTTCTAAACCAAATACTCTCCTTTGTTCTTCAGTCCTTGTTTGCTCAATCCAAAATGCAAGAAGAGGAGGAAGACCACAACATAGGTATTTGTTGCTTCCTTGGTTATGCGGGTGGTGATGATGAGATTGCCGGAGTTGAAAGGAAGAAGGTGGAGGAGACAAAACCATAAGAGGAGATGGGATAAGTTAGAGGCAAGAGAGATTATGATTATGGTTGGAAGAATGCTGGGCCTAGGATAAGAATTGTTGTTGTAAAAATATGCTTGGAGTTCCTTGGTTTGTTCTTGGTCCGGATCTGATTCCTGAAGCTAAAACAATGGTGAGAGTGGGCCGCCTCTAGGGACGGAAAGCCACCTCCAATGATTAAATCAGTTCAGATAAAAAAAACCTAAATCTCCCCCTTGAGGAATAAATGCTCAAAGAGATGAAGAAGAGAATGTTTTTTAGGAGTAAATGCGGAGAGTAATGGCTGGAGTCTTCAAGTCTTACCATTGCTCATGTGCAGTGATGTTATCTATACGGCTAGTTTATACCTTAAGTGGGTTTGGATGCTTTACCACCCTTCGATCACCATTAATTTGTTTGAATAAAGGGTGGAGATGGCTTCTTGGAGAGGCTTGCTCAGCAAGCCAACAACATGATTTGATGGACAGCTACAAATCGCATTGTAGAATCAAATGAACATCAAGTTTGATCTTGATGTGACATCAATCCCCAATTAGGGAGACAAAACGTGAAGACACGGTACTCAATGCTAGCTTCGGACGAATGAAAAGCTTCCCACCAGCAATAAGCATTTAATGATTCCCAGTGCATTTAATGCTGAAATTAATAATGTGATTGAAGTCTTGATAAAGATACGCCGAATCTCTTATTAGCTCTACTTTTGCAATGAAGTCACACGATGACAACTAGGCATCACCATAATGCCCACTTCTCAGTTTCTCAACAAACATCTCTTCCTAGAAGGGCCTAATCTGAGAAACTTCAGGTGAACCATCTTGGACTAGATTTGAGCCATTGGTTTGATTCGAATGGTTTGCTCTGGTTCAGTGGCTTGAACCGTAATGACCATAACAAGAATAAAACATGTGTCGAATATCCAACAGTACACTGGACCAAGCAGAGGAGCATGTCAGCACAGGAGTAGATAAAAATCACAAAGTATACCAACCAAAAGGGCACAGCAAAGATATCCACTTTGAAGCAGCACTCCGGAAGTCTTGAACATTCTCATGTGAAATTTTTTTTCAGTGTCTCCAGAGTGAACAAGTTTATACAAGCCTTTACAGAAAAGGCATTCTGCCTAGCTACCTCTATACAGATTACAGAAGCCCCAGGCAGCCAAAATATGCTAACAGAAGAACGATTGATGCATTAAAAATTTGTCCTGCAGTTCAGAGCTACTGTGGATGTGAATGCTGGTAGCCAGATTGAGCAGCAGTTGCATAATCATGTGCATTATACCCAGTTTGCACAGCATATGAACCACTACCTTGGGGCCCACTAACCTCACTTGTCTTCTTCGGACTTGTCTGTTGTGATGAGGTTCAATGGCTGCTGCATTACTCTTCCTTCTGCAAAGCTGATTCGCAATTTGGTTTGGTGGCTTGAATTCCAACTAGAGCCATAAAGCAAGTCAACTATCCCAAATCCTGATTCAAGCCAGTTTATTTAGACGTGTACCAGTGAGTGAACTTTCTTCTTCATCTCCAACCACGATAACTCTCCTACAAGAACATGATCAGGATGAGCTATCTGAACAACATCAGCATAATTATCCTTATCCCTAACAAATGTTGCAATCTTGTCATCAAGAGTGACCCAGAACTGATTTTGTTGAATAATGTAGAGTTTCACCAACGTTATACTTCTTAAAAGATCGATAAATCAATGTAAGGATAAGTCTTTCTAAATCTGGCCATTGAAATTAAGTTAATACACAGAAACTATTGACTTCCTGAAGCTGTTCTCTTCTGCCTATTTACACCCAAAGCTGGTTTGAAGTACAACTACGCATCACGCAATGAGGAACAGTAAGAAATTTTGATTAGGCTTACCTTAATTGTATACTTAAAAGAGTAAGAAATCTTTGTTTAGTAATGTAGTCCTAGCACCAATATTGAGTCAATGAGAACAAATGCAAAAATAGAATTTGGTCTTGTTTCACAACTTTGGCTAGGATTCCGCCCATGAACAATTTATTTTTTCATGGGGATTTGCTCATGTAATTCTTGACATCACATTCAATAGTATGGTTTGGCACGACATCTATAAATGACACGATAAAGATATAATTCCTTGATCATGACTTCTGGGTTTTGAATATTAAAAAGTTTGACGACGATATAAAAATTTATTGAATCAGCTTCATTTTCCCACGAGGGTAACCCTCATTTCTAGATCTCACACCGTCCATGAGGTATATATGCCTCCACTCAAAAGTGAATCTAACACGCATGGACGGTGTAAGATACAATAAAACACACGTGGGAGATGGGTTAAAGAAAGGTCAGAGTCAAACGTTTTAAAATTCAAAAACCTCTACCGTTATCGTCAAAAACAGTGGTAAGGCGGCATAAACCTGACTAGTCTGGATCCAAAGAAAGAGCTCATGCATTGCTATATATATGAGGCCTTTCTCCATGCATCTTCACGATTAACTTCATACGAGAACAAGAACAATGAAGACTCTTCTGCTTCTATTTCACCTTCTTCTTCTAACTTCCATCATCAAACAGTTGCCGGCGGTAGGCCAAACCATACGTGACACTGCCGGTGATGAACTCCGATCTGATGTTGAATACTACATCTTGCCTGCGACAAGTGGTGAAGGTGGTGGCCTGACTCTCTCTAACCTGGGTAATTCAACCAAATGCCCTTTAGCTGTTGTTCAAGATCAGCTTAACACATCTACTGGGTATCCGGTGACATTTACTCCGGTAGACACCAATGAAGTGATCATTGAAGCGTATGTCGACCTCAATATCAAGTTTTCTGCCGCGACAACTTGTATACAATCAACTGTGTGGCAGCTGATCCAGGATAACAATGATGATGAGTCGAGCGACCAAAGATTTGTCATGACAGGTGGTGTTGAAGGGAATCCAGGAAGAGAAACTCTGGCAAACTGGTTTAGGATTGAGCCATATGATGATGCTTATGGGCTTAGCTTCTGTCCTGGTGTTTGTGATTATTGCAGACCTAATTGCCAGAATCTCGGCATTCTCGTAAACAACAATGGTTACAGACGTTTGGCAGGTGTGGATGATGATGCCTTCAAGGTTAAGTTTCAGAAGGTCTGAAGAAGGGTGGTACTACATGGGCACTTCTGATAAGATCATATGATCATATACACATATAGATAAGTTGTAATAAAAGGACCAAATATGGGCCTACCGTGGTTCTTCTGTTGTTAACAAATATTATCATTTTCTGTATGAGTACTATATGTAAAGTTTATTAAATTTCATAATAAAACTATAGAAGTGTTTGTTTCTATTGAGTGCATGCCATGAGAATGGGTTAAGAAGGATATCTCATCATCTTTTCTTTCTCGTAAGCCAGCAAGTAGCTAGGATTTTTCTTTTCTTGGCAGGATGCAAACCATGGTTGAGGAATTGGCCTTGCATGAATGCTTTTATGTCTGTTTTATGGGTTCTATTTACTTTTTTGTGGTCCTTTCATCTAAGTTAGTAAACGATCAAAATAAAGAACCCTTATTATAGCTAAGATAGAGGTGCAAGTTTAGCCTGGCCTCAGCCAGCCTCGACATGCTTTCATCCCAAATGGGGCTTGGGTTGAGATACTACTGGCCATGACTAAAGATGGAGATTGGAAATTTCTTACCTTAAGTCAAGGCCGGGTTGGGCCAAGATTGAGGTCTCAGGCCAATCTTGGTCCATCCCTGTCCTTCCTCTTCTGCGCCCAGCCCGATTCAAATTTCTTGTAGCCCTAGCTATGCCAAATTATCAAGTTGCTTTATCATACCAATTTTGGATGTGTTTTGATAGTGGTGGCAATCTTTTATGCATAAGAACGCAGTAAGTCAAAGAATGTCTTGAATTCGAACCCCAATCCCTTCACAATTTTTCTCTCTCCCCATCCCCTGGGCCTATGAGCCTCTAGTTCTACCAAAGTAGTTTCTATAATATTGTTATCAATTAAACCTTGGATCTCTCTGCAACTGATATTTTGTTTTCTTTAAGGTGAAGCCGAATCTTTTTGGTCTCAATACTACAGGGTTCCCTATACTAGAAAACTTTCAAGATGAGAGGATTGTCATTGGAATCTTTCGGTATTCAAACCATCCACACACTGGTTGTTCGAACAGACGGTTAGAATTCTCAAATCATTTATGATTCTGATTCCACATTAAATTAATGGTCCCCCATTGGTGGGCCAACAATCACATAGTTAGGTGAATATTATGACTACATGTGCTGCACTGTCTTCTGTCTATAGGGCCTAGCTAGCTCCCATATAGTTGTTTGATATCTCTATGAAATGAACGTCTTTTTGTAATAAGAAGGAACCAGCTTTGATTTCCCTGAGATCCATATGTAAACAAATTTCAAGAATAAAAACTTAGCTAGATACCCTTTGCTCCTATTAATTTCTTTGTCTCCCACTTCAATTAAAAAAGTTGAGATAACAGACCATGAGAATTGAGAGATGAGACATTGAGACCAACCCTTTTACTGATATTCTTAAAGCCTTTATCTTGCTTGTGGCCGAAGTCAAAAAGGAATTAGTATTTAGGGAAAAAATTAAGCCTCCCTTAGCATTTTGTGCTTTTTAAGTTCAGTTAGGTACAAGCTACCAAGTTGGAATTGATTTGATCAAGACAACCATTAGCAATAATATTGATTATTTGATGGAAAACAGTGAAGCTTATCCCTTGGCAAGTTAAAACTTCGCCGGACTGATAATCCAACGTTTCAATTTACTTGAAAACTACCCTCCTACCAAGAGTAGTTTCATCTGGGTTATTGAAGGATAGTTGCAGAGCCAAGAACATGAAAAAAATAGTCGGAAGAGATAAAAAGGAGGAGTTGCTGGTTAAAAGCACAAGAATGTTAAAAACTACTTTAGAAGCAAAGATTTCACCATCGATTTCTGGAACAATAGATAAAGTATTTAATTTCGCTTTGTTCTAAGGAAATAAGTTTGAGAAGCATTATCAAACAGAACAACTGAAAGGCTTAATTTTCATTATTTCAGATCAACAGCTGAATATGAACATAGAAAGAACCTGCAACTAGCTAGCTAACTTCTTCATTCTTCGGGGATCTTCGACGGAACTGCAAACCGAACCGAGAAGGAGCGAGACAGGTTATCCGGGTCAGCCGATGCCAGTCCTTGATCAAAATTTTGTGAATAAGTGTATGGATCATAGGGGACCTTCACCAGAGCCGGCGATGAATCAAACATCTTCTTCTTCTCCTTCTTTATTCTCCTCCACACCAATCTCCACCTTGGGATGCTTGATCTGTTGGTCGACATGAATTCATTGTATTCGCTTTGGATATATCTCTGGCCCAGATGGACATTTCTACGGCCTGAACTGCACCAGTTTCCGATGTCCATGGCTTTAAAGCCTCACAGGAGCAAGGTTTATGTTGGTGGAAGGTTGGGACCGCACCAGGTGATGCTCCCAGTGATACCAAGAGTGTGAGTTAGATATAAATAAGTCACAAGGAAGGTGTTGACCACCCTTTTCTACTGACCAGATATTTAATTAAATTTACTATTTGAGGATTTCCTGAACAGTTGGTCGGTTATTGTATAGAATTTTCACTTTTAAGTCTATATTGTGAGAAAAGGAGTCCAATAATGTTTCATTTGCACATCAAAGGAGGAGATGGGTTCTCACTTCTCATCAACAAATTCCTCATTGTGAGTGGAAGACTGAATAAATACACTGGAATTGATCCTTAAAGTTCTCCATTTTATATGCACTGGCTCCCCAATGAATTGGATTGTAACTTCTAAAAGAAACTGTAACAACCATTTGAGTGTAAAGGCAAGCCTAAGTTCTCTCTAACTTCACAAACAAGCATATACACTGGGTTAGAAGCGCGCATCCAACAAGAATGAAAGCAGAGCTCAAGATCCTCAGTCTTCCCCACCCTTTCTGGATTATGCATATCACCCAGTTTCGGCACAGGAGAAGCTTACTCATATCAGAGTTGACTGCAGATATGAGCTGAGAGCAAATGCTACAGCTATTACAAGTATCTCTATACAACCCTATTGGGATTTAGGAATGACTTTTGAGGTCTTGTTTACTAGAATAGTAAACGCTTTTACTAGTTCCTCCTTGATCATGAAGAGGACTGAAGCAGCAAAAACACTCTGCACTATCTTTGTGCTCATTCCTTTATAAAAGCTAGGCAATCCTTCATAACGGATCATCTTAATTATTGCATCCAATGTGCCAGTATACTGTAATGAAACGTTGCCTCCACCAATCTCTTGCTTTGCTTGGAGTCTTGACTTCACAACCAACAATGGATAGGTCACCACAGTTGCTCCCAGTTTAGCCAAAGCCCCAGCCAAGAACACCTCTAAAGCAGAGATCCCTTTTGAACCTTCCTTTGATGCAGCACGTTTTGCCCTCAGATGCTTTAACAAACTCTCATAAATCATGAATTGGATAGATGGATTACATACCATGACAAGTGTAGGTATTAAACCTTTCCAGAACCCTTTAATCCCTGCTTCAGAATACACCTCTCCCATTGCCTGTGCAGTCCCATATGGACTAGGTTTGATTGAATCTAGTTTGCTTAACTTGTCTTGCACAGTAGAAACATTTTTCGAACCGGTTGGATTTGCAGCAGCTTCCTTCAGAATAGCCTCCCTTTTAGCCTCCATAATCTTCATCTCTGCTTGAGTATGCGTTTGCATACGAGTCACAAGAACCCATATCGGATTTGTAAACAATACATTCAATGATCCAGCAACTGCTGCTACAAGAAGCCAAGAGAACATACCGACAGTGCCATCACCAAGTCCTTTCTTTTTCCGGGCAATAGCAAGGGCTTCAGCCTTGTTCTTGAAGATTTGATAGAAATAATAATAGATGCCCTGAGAAGCAGCAGTACCAACCAGAGAGGGTTTCAGTCCACTGTACAATCCACCCAAACCTTCGGTTCTTATAACCTTGAGAATTTGCACGAGAGTGCCACCGGCATGAGAGGAAGGAGGGGATTGAGAAGACAACGAATCTGTGCTAGAATTAGAATTAGAGTTAGAGGAGAGGAGACCTTTCTTGGCAACCCTGTCAGTTTGCTGGCGAGTGTTCACAGTTTGGAGTGGGTAAGTGATGATCTGAGCGATTATGCCTCCACCAGCACCGGCAAGTCCATTGACGACGGCATTCGACATGCTTTCTCTCCTCTCCTCTGTTCGACTGCAAAGATCTTTTCTCTTCCACTCGTTGGTGCTACGGAGTCCACAATCCAACACTCAAACCACATCCACATATGGGACACGACAAATGGTATTCTGGGTCGCTGACACTAATAAAGTAATAAGTTTACCTCCAAACCATCTAACTCAACGATTTTAAACTCGGCATTGATCATATAGGTCTTCTTGTCTGGAGGCTGAAATCAATCCAAAATTTTCCGGAATGGAATGGGGTTTGGGTTGTGGGGCATGAAATTCTTTCTATCTAGAAAATGATGGAGTCTTTTATGGTTTCTTGATTTGGAATTTTCACCTTGCCTGATTGGTTGGGAAATTTTTTTTATGCAAGCATAGAATTTACTCAGGAATATATAATTTTGATGGTCTGCAAGCTTCCTTTCTTGTTTAATTGTGACTGTCACTCACTGGTTGACCTGGCATACAAGATGAATAAACATGGGAACAGGAATGAAATGATCATATCATGTTGTTGAGTAGAAGATTTTAAGTGAGAAGGGATGGTGCAACAATGAGGGGCACATAATTAACACTTTGGTTCAAGTGGGGAAAGTTTATCACTAACAACTCTACGTTGCTGGAATACAATTCAAGAAATCTCTTTTGAATTTTAAACTGATATACGCGTCATTATTTTTTCCTTTCGTTGCAATATACAAGTCAAGTTCACTACTCCGTCCTGCATTATTATTCCTTTTATCTCATCTGAAAAAGGATCTCTTCAATTCGCCATAGATCACTCATTGTCCTCTGTAAAATGATCTCAACCATCATGCGCTATACCTCGTCCATGTGATATCCTAGGAACCATGTTGATGATACATCAGTAAATGGACATGCCTCTCTCTCTCCACCATGCCCATCCATCAGAAACCTTAATTTGACCAACGAAAGACTATATGCAACTCAGTTGAGCTAGTCTGAGCATTCAGAAATTTGGACGATTGCTCCCATTTTTGACAACCTGGTTGTTCACTGGCTTGAGTCCACATTCACGATTGCATGATCTATAACTTTTAGGCCTTCAAATTGACATTGTGCTTTAAAGGTTTACAGTAGACTTGAGGTTTAGAGCTGCAGAAAATAAATTCCGCATGCAAAGTTCAGTAGCATACAAGGGCTGCCTAGGTAATTTTGCAGATATCTCCATTCACATTGGGGAAAAATGATGCGGTTTTACAACCAAATCATAAATGGTCATAAAAAATAGAGCAGTCCATTTGTTGTTTCTTTAAACAGCCAAAACAAAGAAACAAGAGTAGAGGACCATTAGGTCTTTAACAAGGAGATTCATCACAATTAAGAACTACGGGTACCACCCAATAGCACCACAGCAATTTTTGCCACCAATTTCACCGCTGCTGCTACAATTTTACAATTTCCTCCAAAAAAATTAACTCAAAATAATTGAAGCTCCATCATACTCTACCTTAACTTAGCCCTCTTGGGAGGGGCGCCTCTATCAGGGACCCGACCCTTACCAAAAGCTTTCATCTTCCTCCTTTTCCTCTCCTCCTCACTATCAGACTCATCTCCTTTCTCCCTGTCAGCATTGCTTGCTTCCCTCTCCAACTCCTCCCATGTCTTCCCCTCCTCTTCCTCTGAGGCTTCCTCCTCATCATCCTCCTCATCATCCTCTGACTCCACAAGTGATTCGCTATCATCATCATCGTCCTCAGAAACTGACTCAGACTGCACATCAGATGGCTCATAGCCCTGGTCAGTGTCCTCTGTGTTATCTGAGTCTGAGTCACTTGCTTCCATGTTGAGAAACTCCCACCCCCCATCCTCTATGAACTTCTCTGGGTCATCAGTGATTGTCTTCAATATAGGCCGCCAATTCAAATTCAGTCTGCTCTCATAGTACTTGAGGTCTGTTGTGTCAAGCCACTCCTTGATGCTGTCAAGTGATGAAGATGGAATTGAGTCAATCCGAAGCACATCCCGCTTGAAGTCCTTGAATACAATAGTCATGTCAAAGTTTTTTTGTCCAAGCCCAACTCTCTCTAGGTTCACAATCTCAATTTCACCCAAAGTGACCACCAAGAAAGGTGTCTCTATCAACTCAACCAGGCAGCTTGTGGTAGGAATGATAAAAGCAGCTGCCTTGTGGGGAACCCCATGGAAGCCAAGTTCCCTAAGTGGCTGGTCAAACTCAAGGTCAAGCCCCTTAAGCTGGGGTTGTCCCCAAAGGTCGTTCACCTTGTTGACAAAGTTCTGGAAATCCATGTTGATCCTGTTCTTTCGATCCCGTTCCCGCTGCTCCTCCTCAATCTCATCTGGGTCATTTGCAGATCTCTTCCCTCCACCCAGAGTCTGGACAACATCCATGACCTCAACATAGAACTGGACATCCTTGGTCTTCTTGTTCCCAACCATAATATGGTTGTGCAGGTGGAAGTGCAGTAAAGTGATCATCTCTTTCTCAGCAGGCTGGAGGAATGCATGCTTGACGTTTACATACATAATGTCAACCCGCTCGTCCGGTCGTGATGTGGAATAACGGAACCCATTTACATGAGCTTCTAGAGAACCAGGGAGCTTCCTTCCCCGGCCTCCAAAAGAAGGACGTATCCACAGGTCTGTCAACCTTATTGGTTTGAATCTTCCCCCTGCTAACTGCAGCTTCTCCTGAGTAACCAAAGTAGCCCTCTCAGCTCTCTCTGATTCCCTTGATGCAACCTGCCGTCGGAGAGTCTTGATATGCTGTACCACTTCACTGATATGCCTGGCGTCCTTGGAACGGAATGAGACCTCCCTCAAATAGATAGACCCTTGGAACTTCATAGAGTTTGTATCATGGGGATTGAATGGGGTCCCTGGTACATTGAAGATTATACGGACATACCAAGACCTATTACTATCTTGCTGGCTGTTCACACTTTTGATGGTTGCAATATGGAAAGGAACCATGCTTCCATAAATTGGCAAAAGTACTGCCTCATTCTTCTGGTCAACCTGAATCATCAATTCCCTAGTAGAGGGAATGTCATTGACATTCTTATAAACAAGAAGATCACCAAGAGCCCTTGCTCCACCACGAGCATCACCTTTTTCAGTTCCACCCCCTGCCAACCTCCTAGCAGTCTCTTCATTTTTCTGGCGGGCAAGCTCTGCCTGGTGCTGCCTCCTTAGTTCCTCTTTCGTCATCTCCTGGTTATCTGATCTGAGAGTTGCCTTTGACAACAAAGGCTCATTGCCCTTAGCTTCAGATTTTACCTTTGGTGTTTCTTCTTCCTCCTCCTCATCTTCATTGAAAGAATATGCAACATCCTTGACAGCTTTTGAGCTGATAGAAGTCACAACTTCTGGTTGCTTCTCATTGATAATAACAGTGTCAGCCAGCAATAGTGAAAATTTTTCTGTCTTTGGGTTCTTGGTCTGTGCTTGCAAGTTCTGCAACCCAAGACAAACATTGAAAACCATTCCTGCCTTCAATACTCTATCATTCTTTGCATTCAGACTCAAACCTGATTCCCGGAACTCAAGGCCAATACCAGTACCAGCAGATTTCGTCAAATTTGGAACCAACTCAGGAGCTTCCTTCTCAAAAACTGCTAGAGCTGCTTGGTAGGCTGCACTGACCTTGTTCCCTGGCTTTAATGCACTGATTGCTGCTTCCTGAGCCTTGAGAAGAACTTCATAAGCCTTGCTCTGTGCTGCATTTGCATCTATCAGAATAGTCCTGGCAAGATTAGAGCAGTAACTGTTATAACGAGATCCAATGGCACATATGATTACACTTGTTGAGTCATAGTACAGATTCTCATCATTACTTGAAGCACTAGGTCTGAGATCATATTCTCCCCCACTCTGAAATATGGGAGGGTAACAGATATCAACATTCTCCGCCTTGAGTTTCACCTTAACCTTTGCAGGTTCCAGAATTGCCTTCTCAGTTTCATCCATTAATGAAGAATGTGAAATCTTATTCTCTTCATCAATGACCTTCTCAAGCTTTGGGACCACAAAATGCTTCATCACCGAAGCAGTCAAGAAAGCTGCTTTCTTCACATTTGTGATCTCAGCAGCGTCCTTGACAGCAAGGAAGTCGGAGAAACCATTGGTCACATCACTAAGCTGGAAACTGGAGTTCTTCAGTTTGTCACTCCATGTCTCCAACAGATTACCTTCGGGAGCCTCCTTGGCAATGTATCCAACAACTGGGGATTCAGTGCCATCGGATTTGGACTGAGCACGGACAGCCCGAAATATCTCCTCTATCTGAGCAACTCCATCATCATTTCTCCCTTTAACATGCATCACAACTTCAGCGCCCACAGCTTCCTTAGCAGGTTTCTTGAGAACATCAAGCAGGGAGGCCTTCTTCTGACTACACAAAAAATGGATCTGCTTCTTCATGAAGACCATAATGGTCTCAGGGAACTCATAACCAAGTAACCAAATGTTGAGCGCCGAGGATTTAAGGTACCTAAGATCCTCGGAAGCAGGAGGAGTTGCTATTGCAACAGTATCAGATGAATCCCATAAACTAGTTCTATGTTCCTTCCAATGAGAATAAAAAAATTTCAGCCGTTTGCTGAAGTTCTCAACATTGATGGTGTATGCGGCTGCGGCAGAAACCTTGCCATTTCCGTTCCGCTGATCTGCCATCTCTAATCAACCTAGAAACACAGAGTCTACAGCCATGAACCCAAAAATACTTAAATTACACACTCAAAAGATCTATTTCAGATTAAAAAAAATTCCGAGCGAATCTTCCAGAAACACAAAGACTGAGATTAACAAGAGCACATATTCATATTAGGGTTTCAATGAAAAAAAAAAAGAAAAAAACTAGTTCAGATAATTCATAAATCAGAAACCTATTGAGAAGATTTAAGTAAGATAAAAAGTTGCAGACTAAATCAGAGGAGGGAGGCAGAGAGATACCTCACCTCAGTGCTACCGGAGGAGTTCCAACCTGTGATTTCTGGCTTCTGAGAGAACTCCGGCTCTCGGCAGCTCGGCTTTCCCTCCGAAGCGAAAAACCCTATAAAAACGCACCCATCTTTGGTCCAACTCCAACCCAATAAAGCCTCCGTCCGAGTCCGAGTGAGAGTGAATGGGTGCGTATTCGTAAAAACGAGTTTGCGGGAAAATTTGTTTGGGACCCGCAACCTATCATCTTCCAACCAGTTTCATACGCGTGGAATCGCTTGTCTGCTCTTCCCGCGTTAAGAAGAAAAAAGATAAAATTTCCCGCTCTTAGAATCTGAAAAGTCGATGAGGGAGTCCACCATTGGTTAATCAATGCCCGTTGAAATGCTCTTGACAAATTAAGGAATTAATATGCAATGTTGGTATATTCATATATTGATGGGTTTGGGAATTGTTCGACCACTGGAAGCCTGCAAAACAAGTGTCAGATAAGTCCTGATTTGTCCGTTAAGAAGTCATCTTTGATGACTGAAGAGCTCAGAATAGTTGTAGAACTTAATTGAATTACCTTTTCTTTACATTGATCATTAATTTATATAGGGTTTACCTTCAATTCTTGACGGTAGAATCAATTGATAAGTCTTATTTATGGTTGTTTGATTATATAGTTTAATTCCCTAAATCTGTGTTATTGCACATTCATTTATAGGCACGATTGCCTATCTCAAATCTAGCGGAAATCACGATTCCTACCATAATTGTTAAATTCCTTAGTGCTCAATAAACTTTGGAGCTAACTTTTGTTCAGGATCCTACCAAGAATAGACTGATCGACCATGGTTCAACCTAGTCGGATTGTCAACATAATTTTTACTTATCATATATATATGAAGATTTATTTGGCTCAATCGACTTGCTAAGATTCAAAGTTGATTCTATGTTATTATTAACCAGAAAAGTTTCAGGAGATTATTTGGGATTCTGTAAAGTGTGTTTCATCAAATATTATGAGTCTGATTTTTAGTAATTGTTTGATTACCTTTGTTAAGTGTTTTGTATCTTAATCAAAGAATTGTGTAGAATTATGAATTATTTGGATTTAATTGTGTAAAGTTGAATCAATGGATTCCACTGAAATGATCCTTAATATAAAAACTCTTGCTTCACATATCATGGCAGCCAAATCGTTCCTCAAGATGAATTAGCTCGGGGAGGGGGGGGGGGGGGGGGGGGGGGGGGGGAAAAAAAAATTTTTTTTTTTTTTTTTTTTTGTTTTTTTTTTGGCCCCCCCCCCCCCCCCGAAGAAGGTATAAAAAACAGTTATTTTTTAATAAACTTATCATAAATTTATAAATTTGAAATGGAAACTAATACAAACATCGATGAATTCCATTCACACTATTCAAAAATTTAAAACAAAATCATCTCTTTCTATAAATCATGGTTCTCACTCTTAATCGAATTGATCAACATCAGCTTAATTGAATTGGTAAGAGTCAAGGCCTATGTCAAGAGGTAACTCATCTATCATGATTCATGCTTTTCAGAATTTTTTGACTTTTTTAATTTAACTTTGATATAATAAAGTTTTTATATAAAAAGTGAAAATGTTATATATATTTAGAATGTTATATATATATATAGAGGGAGTAGAATTCATTATAGACTTCATCCCCTTGGGGCTCGGGGCGAAGCCCCATCTATATTAATTATATAAAAAGCACTTTGAGGATGTAGTCGTGGTGCGCGCAAGCTGACCCGGATGAACCTCATTTCCAAAATATTTTACATGATAAGACTGCTGGACTAATTCATATGATTTTTTTTTGGGTAATACATATGATATAGATTCCCACCTCTATACGTCTAGATAAAGCCTTAGTTTGCCGCGCTAAGAATATAAACCTTTAAAAGAAATATATTGAACTCGCCACTTGTGTGGTTCATGATATCCCAGCAGCTCGTCAAAGGTGTTCTAATGGGACCTCACCCATCACCATGTGTTTTAAGCATTCCACTAAAAAGAAAGTGGAAAACATTATTGTTATTTAAAGATTTAAAGCAAATGTGTTAACAGATTGGACCACACAAGCTAACTGTTCCTCACCCATTCCCAATAGAATTGATACCCCTATGGGTTCTCATTCATCTATCTACTTTTGCAGGGCCACCTAACCAAATGCCATGGTGAAGTGAAGTTTCATGAGCTTCCGATGAAAAAGACTCAAAGGAAGCCTGCATAGTTGATTATTGGAATCAAAGAAGAAGAAAATGGAACAAAGATATTAAGAAGCCTTGCAGAATATGCAATGATTTTTTTGATAAGATACAAAGAAAAAAATGAATCTTTTTACAAAATAAAGGGAAAATTCTGAATTCCCCTCCTATAAATGAACATGAAGAGACTTAAGAGAGAGAAAAATGAAATCCCAAATTCTCAATACAGAATCCAACTCCAATTGATCTATCTTGAATACCCAAAAATAAATTTCTGATGAAAATCAGTGAAAAATGTATGTGAGAACCAGCGCTAATAACATGAGTATGTAAGCAATCCCTTGATCTATCGTCTCCCCTGCATCCACAAGCAAAAACCAAAACGAAACTCAGTACCTTTTGAGGATAGAAGAAGAAGAAGATAGAGATGAACAAGACCAAGAACAGAAATGGGTACTTTTTTTTTTTGAGGATTGAAGAAGATTAGTAATTACCACTGTTGGAGGGCCCTGGAGCGATTGTTTCAGGAGAAGGGGCGATTCCCTGTCCGTTACCGAGATGCAGAAGCATCGACAACATAAACCAGAAGATAGGCGAACCCATGAGAACTGCCCTTGCTGGATTCATCATCTCCAATCCAAAATAACAAGGAAGAGAAGAACAATTATGAGGAGAAGCGAGAAGTTCTTCTCTGTGATGTTTTACAGAGCAAAGATGAATTAACAAAGAAACTGGTCAGAGAGAGATGGATGACTTGGAAATCGAAGTCAAGAAGAAGGGTATATATATATAAAGTCTTTTTTGTTGGGTTGAAATTCAGAGAAGGTGCGTGAGAGTGGCCGAGTGGAGTTGAAGCTACGCGGAATCAGTTCAGGGGAAGTTTCTTCCTGCTGTGCTGCATTCAGCTGACGAGCAGAAACGTTTTTCAGTTTAAAATTTTCTTTTAGTTGCAACTTTTCAACTTTCAAAGTGTTGTGGTTTGAATGGTTGGGCGGCTCGTTGACTAACCCCCACATGCCTCTAAATTTTTTTACAATTCTTTTTCGGATTTATTAGATTTGAGTTTTTAATTTGATTTTAATTATAATCTTTACATAATTAACTTCACCGTCTCACGATTTTGGATAGAAATTACAGAGAATTGCAAGATGTGAACCCACGAAGAAAAGGTAGGGTAGGTTAGAAGTTTCCAATTGGACGGCCAATAGTGTATTTTCACTCATCAGTTTCTATGAAGTTAACTCGTGTGGTGGGATATTTAGCTAATTTTTTGTGTATCACCTATGAGTTATTTTCCACATGAAGGTCTTTCAATGAAACTCTCCAATCATAATGAGTGATCTTGATTGGAAGAAAAGAAAGAAACAAAGAACTTCTAAATAATATTATTTTTTATAGGAAAATTTTCATATATGTCTCCTCTGTTTACAATTAATTATATATATTATCCTAGAAAAAAAAATCAATTATAAATGCCCTTACTTTTAAGAATTGAAAATTATAAATGAATAACTATTTTTTTTCCAGGGCAATAGATATAATTGATTGCAAATACAGAGAATCTATGTGTAAATTGCCCCTTTTTTGCCACTACTTCTTTTATAATATTTAATAATTGTTTTTTATAAATATAATTTTTTGCAAATAAAAAGAATTTTTTTTTTTTGCCCTTCTTTTATTGCCAACAACTTATTTCAAAAAATTTAATTGAATTGAATATTTCAATTATTGCAACTGCATAATAACTTCATCTATTAGTTGTGGTTTTAAATTTATGCATGTGGACGTTGAAACTTGACTTTGAATCAATTATTTCTAAGAGGCTAGGGTTGCGTTCATATATATTAATAGAAAGAGCAAATTGCACGGCATTGCACCCCAAAATTGGAGCCTAAATGCATCGACCCCCCCCCTTTATGTTTAAAAACACAGGCCTCATTCATTAAACACATTAGTCCATTACATTCGAAGTAAACCCGTTAACCCACCGTTTATTTTTTTTGAATTCCAAAATTGTCCTTACTAAAATCTGAGAAAGAAAAATAAACTCTGAATTAAAAATCAAAACCATTCATCTTCTCAAAACCTGCAATGTCTTTTTACCTCTCCATTAATCTTCTCAAAATCTGAACTGAAAATCAAAACCATAGCTCTTTGAGAATCCAAAGCAAGTTGTAAGAATAAAAAAAATTGCATTGTAAATCCTATTGATCAGGATGAGACCAAATTTGTTAAGCTTCCGATTCTGATCATTAGCACTTTCCTGTTTCTTCTTCTGATCATTCGAACTTTCCCGTTTCTGCTTCTTTTTGTTTTTTTTCTTTCCCTTTTCCTCTTTTAGTTTAGGTATTTCTTTCGCGATGGAGATTAATCGTTGTCCCCTGGCCCAAAAATTGAAATCAATAAAATATTTTTTTCGGTGTTCAATTCTTCAATTGTGCGTGAAGAGAGATAGAAAGAGAGGGGATTTGGCTATGGTAGATCGATGAGATTCTTTTTTTTTTTTTTTTTTTTTTTCATTTTCAGTTCTTCAATTGTGCGTGAAGGAGAGATAGAAACAGAGGAGGATTTCATATGAGATTCATTGTTTTTTCTTCCTTTTTCTTTTTTCGCCACTTCTTCAATTGTGCGTGAAGAAGAGGATAGAAACAGAGGAGGATTTCATATGAGATTCATTGTTTTTTTTTCCTTTTTCTTTTTGCTGTTTCAATTCTTCAATTGTGCGTGAAGAAGAGAGATAGACCAGAGGAGGATTTCATATGAGATTCATTGTTTATTTTTCCTTTTTTTTAGTTTTAGTTCTTCACTTGTGCGTGACGAAGAGAGATAGAAACAGAGGAGGATTTCAGATGAGATTCATTGTTTTTTTTTAGAAACAAAGGAGAATTTCAGACGAGATTCATTGTTTTTTTTTTTTTCCTTTTTCTTTTTCAGTTTCAGTTCTTCACTTCAATCGTGCGTGAAGAAGAGAGTAGAAAAAGAGGAGGATTTCGGGATGGTAGATCGGATGAGATTCATTGCCGAATACCATCCATCAGTTTCAGTTATTTTAGATTTTAGTTAGATGCCGGTGGAAACCGGCTTGGTGGAAGGTTTGCAAGGATAGATATGGTTATTGCAGGTCTGAGTGAAGGAGCAAGCAAAGTCTTCTCCAGTTTTTTATATAAGGTTGATGTGTCATTGTATATACGAGGGTATAATAGTCTTTCAAATTGTATAACTAACCATGTTAACGGAATAGGACCTGTGTGTTTTTCAAACATAAATTGGGGTGTCAGTGCTTTTAGGCTTATATTTTGGGGTGTCCGTGTCATTTGCTCTAATAGAAATAAAAATCCTTTATGGCGTTAATGGAATGGTGAGGTTTGTTTATACGGGGAAAAAAGCAAACAAATCCGTTGACTAGATGTCTAGGGTGCAATTTTATTCCTCGGACCCATAGGCATTCTTCCCGGATCCTCTAGTTGTATTAGAAGGAATTCTCATGGTGAATAGAGAGCCTTGTTTAAGTTAAGTTTTCTGTTTTCCCTTTGGATTTGTTTAGCCCACCTTTGTACCGGAAGAAAAAAAATGACGAATGACAAAAGACTCCAGTCAACAAGTCAGAGTATGAATTCAATTAGAAATCTAATTCTCCCAAGGACAACTTGGTTTGTGAATCAAAAGATAAAAATAACACGAATCATGAGAACAAAAAACATTGAACCTTTAACTCAATCAATTTAATTACAACCTGCTCTTACATGTGATTTTTTACTTTTTTGAAGGGGCACGAAAATCAAGTCAGACTCTCATGAAGCACGAAATTGTAAATTAGAGGTCACAATACATTAAAAGCAATGGAAATTAAAATAAAATAAATGAAAAAGAAACTCATAATATAAATCATTGCTAAAGATGATCTACTAGCCCCAAAATATTCAAAAGAATGGGCTTCGATGTATTAAAAATAAATTTAGATGCTCCAATATATTTCAATGCTGCTTACTCTTTAATAATGAAGTACAAGAAATGAAAAACTAAAAGACTCCAGTGACTTTTAAGGTTTTGAAAGCCTATTTTGTAGACTATAAATTTTTCTTTATTTTCAAGGATAACAACCAAATTAATCACTAGACCTAAAAAGGTTTGTATGTGTTGGGAAGGACGGTTTGACACCCTTTCATTTGGTAGCTTTTAGACCTTTATCGTACGTGTTCTTCCCATGTCGCTCAATGAAGCTCTTACAACTTAAATACTTGTAAAAAAAAGAGAGAAAGATTACAAGTGAAGAAAACATTTAAATACTTCTCTATTAAGCAATAATAGGAATCTTACTACTTTTCTTTTGATAAAGCTCATATGAATTCACCTAAAGGACTGAGAAAAGAAGGTCTTCAACATTCTTTTATAATATTTGATTAATTTGTCTTTCCTATTAAATAATGAAAAAAATAATAATTGTTTTCCCTTAATGAAAAAAGAAACCATCAACAAGAAAGTAAATGTGATAACCATGAACATATATAAAGAAAAGATTATATGCTTGTCTTGCTGTTTGTCTTAAATAATGATGCAACCAGAAGTAAATCTCTTACCCCATTTGAGTGCACCGTCAACTTAATCATAGAATTCATCTTTACTAAAGTTTTTACATCTAATCATGTTTATATGATATATTCGTTTGTTTTCGTTAAATTTAAGGTTTTCTATTATGCTTAATTAAATCACACCAACATTTTCTACACAAACGTTAGTGAAAGACTATCCTCAATAGACATCCATATTTGTGATCTGTTACATCACAGAAGATTGAAATTTTACGAGAAATAAATTACGAGGTCCATCGCTAATCTATTACATGTCAAAGTATGCGTACATAAAGCTTTCACAAAGCACTAAATAACAATGCTTGATATCAAGGTATGAATGAAATGTAGTCAAAATTAAGACAGAACTTTGATGGCAAATCAATCATCCCCTAGATATCTAAACTACCCTTACCGTATCACTCTTCAATGTCACGAGTCCGAATATGATTAAGGAATTTATTTCCTAAATAGCCACGAAAATGGTAGTTAAAAAAATCCCATTATCTTAATCTTGAGAACCTTGGTGTCGAATGAAAAGAAAGAAATCTGATAACCACTCACTAAACAATCTTAGTGGGTCACTCCACCAAAATCTTTTGCAGACTCTTTAGTGAAGTATGCGTTAGACTCTTTTGATTAATAAAATTTACTGTTCTGGACCCCTAGAAAACTAGTAGAAGCTAAAATTTCTTTAGTTCTAGTCATGAATTTGGTCTTAATCAGTTGTTACAGGTGAAGAGACTGGTGCTGATATAGAAGTAAGTCAAATCTGAACAATGTCAGGAAACAAGGGGAAGCGAAGAGCATTGGTCAGCAACAGAAAGGAAGATACATTAAGGTACAATGCATCGTTGAAACCTCCCTTTCTTATGGGACAGATTCTCTCCTTGCAGGTAAACCAACATGCAAGGATATGTACCTTTCTATGGGCGTGAATCAGCTGGCCTCTTTTCTGGGTGCGCCCTGGATTCAAAGAGAGTACTTACCTCATTAGTTGCATCTAGATTTCTCGTCACAAGGGTTTCTGGAAAGTCACTATAAAAAAAAGATACAGACAAATAAACTAAATGTGCATAACAACTACCCACACAGTGATCCACATTTGCCTAAAAGCTCAAAAAGAGAAAAGCAATCCCTTTTTCGCTCTTTCGCTTCATCGAGGAATCAATTCAAAGCCTTACCCAGCTTAAATTTAACTCCTCTCAACTCAACTCCAGTGTTTCCTTTATAACTCACATGTGTTCTCTCTTGCCCAACAAGTTGAAGGAGAAGAAGAATAGAAGATATGTGTCATCCAGGAGTTTTTCAGGGGCGATGGCACTTAACGAGACAGTCATTAGTGTTGGAGGTTGTGAATCATCAAGCGCCTAGAATTGCAGCTCCTGAAGCTGTGGCTTGTAGAAGTGGCAGGGGAGAATCACAACCTCCATCACCATCACCTTCACCACCAACCATGGCGAAGAAGTGTGTGTGTTCCCCAACTCGACACCCGGGTTCCTTCCGGTGTAGGCAACACCGTTCGGAATACGAGTGGGTTAGACGGATAAGAAGACCCAAGCCTACCACTCCTGCAGCTTCGAATCTTTCATCAATTCAGATTCTCAATGCATGTAATTCAGCAGGGATGATGGAACGCTCCACCAACCCACTTTTTTCTCCATTGAAATGAGCGAAAATGTTGTTTTTTCCCCATGCGTAATTAGATCAACTTCTCTTCTCTCTATGTCAAATATTAGTGGTTTAATGTTTCAACTTTGAATGAACCAAGAGTTTAGACTACAATCTTTAATTCTTGGAGGCTCCAATTTAGGACTTGGAACCCATTCATGATTTTGTATCTCATATCAGATTTTTCTTTTCGAAATGAAATAGCTCCATGTCAAGAGTGCAAGGAATCTAACCCTTTTCACTCGATTCCTGATTCCTTAGCACATGCTTGTAATTGATTATGCCATAAGAATCTGAGGTGGTGGTCCGCCCCCACCATGTAATTGTGAAACTCCAATGTGTAGGTCCCATATACATAGCTTAATCAAAGGAAGTCATTTTTCCATCCACTGCTTGGAGTCTTAGTCAAATTGCAGAATCGCCCCCACCCTTCTCTTCATGTTCAACCTTCGACAACGACATTAGATCATCACCCCCATAAGCTCAAGGAGCCATATTTTTTTTACCTGGGTCATCCAAAGACTTTAGACCTGGGCAAGATATTCACACTTTTAATTGATGAAAATTTCACCGTACATCTCAGAGAGGGGTTGCATCAGTGTTTCAAGGCTATTGCCAAAGAGCTGGAGAAGATGAAGGAGTGGCAGTATTGGGTTGGAAGGTCTCTGGTGATCACATAATGGAGGGAATAATGTTTAGGCTTAGATCTATGGCTGGAGAATCAGGCAGAAGACTTAAGAGAGGTAATAGTCATGGAAGAACATCGAGAGACAGTTGCAGAGAGGATGAGCAGAGTGAACGTTCACATTTATATTTTTATTCTTGATAAATTTTAAAGGCCAACCTTTAGCACGTATTCGGTTTTGTGGATCAACCGAGGAATAATCAGCAACAGTAAACAACACCCAGTTTCCCATTTGATTCACATGATCAGTTTGCTATGACTATTTATCTTGTTCATCCACTTACTTCACAAGCAGGAAAATAAACAAATTACATCTGAAAATGTCACCTCTCATTGGTTGGGGTTCCGTATCAGACAATCTAACCCCAGTTCAATTTTGCCCCCCATAATGAAGCGATATAACCCAGAATCATATTTTTCTACTCCATTGGTATCAGATTGAGATAGATCCAGATCAGATTATAAATTAACTGAAGACAAAGCTCACCTTTTTTTTTTTTTTCCAGACCAGATCATGAACTGTAATATATACCCTGGTATCCCTTTCAGCTTTCATGATGATCTATTTTTTCACCCTAGAAAACTTAATTACATAAATTCAGGGCACCAAATAAGGGTGCTGAACAGTTTCAGGAAGGTTATCGACAGACCAACCTTACATGCAGCAGGTTTTCTCAACATCTCATTTGCTTCTATACTTCTCTGATTACGAACGATAGATTACACACACGTACTGACAAATTTTTTTCATCAAACCAGTACTACTTACAAACCATTCCGCTGGAGTCAGGTGTGTGTTGCATATAGCACGGAGGCATCCAGCAAAGTCAAACATTTGAATTTTCTGCGATTCTTCAAGAGCTCCTCAGATAATTTGCAGGCTTTACAGACATCCCTTGCAATCACTAAGCAGATCAAGGGCAATTCATAAATTAGTGTAGAAAGGTGCATATGCAATACTACTGTCCAACGTGATACAGATTGAAGGCAGCTAGGCATAGGAACAATATCAACATTTGAGGCAACAACCTATCTTCATGAATATTACTAACCTGGAGCCATTTACATAAAAGGCAAGACCTCAAAACAGTGAGACACTCGTTACAAACAATTTCTACGCAGATGGATGCTGGTGATTGGTTGCAGGGGAAAAATTGGCTAATGGCCCTTTCAATGTGTAGGTGAGATAATGAAAAAAACTTATTTTGTAGTGAGATGTTCATTAAGTGGTTGACTCTAGCTACAGTAACAATAGAATGACATCAAAAGGTAAATTAGAAATTGAAAAGGATACAGGTGATAAAATGATTCTCACCTCAGGATAGCAATTTTGACGGACAACTGTCTCGTTATCTGTATCCACAATTACTTCACATGATACTTTTGACTGAGATTTGGACAGAGGGGGTGGGCAACACAAATGATTTGACATGGTCAGAATATCTCAGTTGTAAATCCAATTTATGAAAGAACTAACTGGGGAAAGAAAAGGAAACACCAAATATAATTTCAGTTGCATGCATCTGACATTGGGGAGAAGATAAGGGAAAAAGTATTTCTCATAGTGGCAGTAGCAGTAAATCAGTAAGAGAGTATGGCAATAACACATCCAACCAGTAAGACTATGGGAACAACACATCCAACATTCAACATTTTCTTAGCATACGATGTATGACATAGTGATTTCTTATATATGTACCACAAATATGGTTATTAGTCACACAAATGTATGAGGACTTATAATATTAGCTACATTAAGTTCTAACTTTTTCAAACAACAGGATCATAACTTGAATAACAAAAAACAAATCTTGTTTTTTGAGCTTATAAAAAGAAAATTTTTAAATCAATCAGATCCATTCAGTCTCCTTGTTCACACATATATATATATATATATATATATATATACACCTCAGATGGGTTCTCATTCCTACAGCAATCCTAAAATAGATCTTGTTGATGATATATCCCTGTCCCCTGAGAACCTCTCAAGTTTGTTGCTCCTCTTTGATAGATAACAATGTCATTCAGCTCTATCTCAGAAACCTTGGGCCCACCAGTCCTGTGGCTCTATTTGAAAATCTTCTGATGCCATGAAATGAATACCACTTGATTTACTGAGAGCAGCCCCTAAAAAAGGGGCAAACCAGGTGCTGAAGGCCTCGGCACAAGTAAAGTCCAGGGGCAGCAAACTTACCTATGTAGCCTTACCTCAGCAATTTTTGCTAAGCCACCCATAATAAGTTACAAATTTAAAGGCATGTCGATTCATAGTCACATAATCTAATTAAAATCCAAACCTATCTAGAACTTACATAACATGTAAAAGAAAGGATCAAGCATTTCAAATTCCAATCGCTTAGAATTTTGTTGAACTTAATTTTGTAAGCCTAAAGCAGCTTAGAAGCTTAGAAGGGGGAAAAAGGATCCTGGCTCTCAAAAAAAGTTATCTCTAGTGACACTTATTGAACAACATACCATATCCTATCGGAAGCTTATCCTCCAACAACCCACCTGGGACTTTTTACGAATAAAACTTATGTAGGAGAGCAAAAGCATGCAGGAGAGTAGGGAAGAAGAGTGCCCAAACCACCATACTTGGAAGCAGTACACATCAAGCGAACAGCATCAAAGCCTATTGAATTAGGTAATGGGAAGATCACATTGCCTCTAGAGAAATCTTGGCTACCTTAATCAAATCTGGCGCAGCAATTAATTAAAAGCTGCTACCTGTTCAATTGTTCCCAAAGCTGGGTGATGATGTAAACCCAATTTTAGGGTTAGGGTTTTTTATGGATTTTTCCTAAAATTAAGGGCTACCCAGATTCTTCCAGCAAATGAATCTAACTTAATGAGTTGTTTTGGACTGGTTTTAGGGTTCACAAGGATTAGGGAAAAGCCAAGAGGGCCTCAGTCAGGCTTGTGGGTAAATGGGATGAGAATTTTAAATTTAGAATTCTGCTGTGAAACAGTTCCAGATCTGGAGTTAAACAGTTGGGTTTGGAAACTAGGATATTAGGGTTTTGATTAGATGGGGGATGGGACTATTATTGCTGTTTTTGTAATTTCAGATTTGGTTCTAATGGTTTTAGAGTGTGGGTGAAGGTTTAGAATTGAAATGGGGATTAGGTCTAGAGGTTGAAGATGAATTGCAGAATTTTTAATGAAGAAGATGGAAGTGCAGAATTTTTAGAAGTGTTAAGAGTTTTAGGTTTTGGATGGAATTAGGGGTAGGATGGGGTGGGAAATGTATGCAATCCAATTAGGAAGGAAAGGGAAGGTAAGGGGGTGGGGATTAGGGACCCAATAGGGAAGAGATTCTACTGCTGCCGTAGGGACGAAGAAACAGAGAGAGGGGGCTTAGAGGGTTGCAGAAGGAAGGGGCGGGTTCCTAGGGCTTGCACACAACAGGGGAGGGGTTGTGGAAGGATTAGTGTGTCGTAGGGATGAGGAGAGGGGGCTGGAATGTCTACTTACGAGTCCGGACCTCCCCTGACGGGGAGAACAAAGTGCTCTCCTGGAGCTTTATGACCACAAAAATAGAGGGGGTCACAGGGGACACATGGTCCCACCTCATTTTTTATTTTTTTTTTTTTTTATAATTTTCCCCTGTATGTCCCCATATTTTTGTGGTTATAAAGTGTCGGGCAGTGCAAAGAGATGATCCGGACTCTTTGCTTACTTAGTGAAGATGCTGTTGAGGAGGAATGGGTGCTGAACTTTAAGATGTACTGCTGTAATTGAATCTCAAGAGCTAAAAATCTGTGATGGCCTTCCGAAAGAGAACCACGACTTGTTTCCCACAAGCAATAATCAAATTTTATTAATCCACACTTAAGTTACAAAGAAAGAGTAGGGTCATACTTATAGCCTACTAAAAGACTCAACACTAAGTGGGATTCCTTTATAGATTAGGATCCCACCACATAATCTCACCATTGAAATAAAATCAAAACACCCAAGGGTCCCTAACAGACACATGCTGAAAAAAAGTTTAAAAATTCTTAATTAAAACTCTAATCGTCACAAGTGCTAGAGTTTTAAGGGACTAATAACTCAACTTCTAACTCAACTACCAGCTCAAAACAAACTTCCTAACCAAACTGGATTCTAGAATTAAATTCCAACTAATTAGAGCTAAAAAATGCCCAAAATATCTCTCCTAGAGGGTTTGGCCAGCCTAAGGAGGCTTTTTAGAGCCATCTTGTGGGCCCCACCTAGGGTTTCGGCCAGGGAGCAAAATCGTGTTTACATCAGGTCGAGCATAAGACCATGCTTGAACAGGCACAACTGGCCATTTGTTGTAAGCAACCTAGTTTTCAATATCATACCCTTTGCTGAGACTTTACGAACAGAAAAACCAAACTACCTGGCAAGGTCATGTACCTGTTGGTCACCCCATCATCAACCTCAGCTCTCCAATTCCAAGCCCTGTCCATCTCAGATGGGGATCAATGGATAATGGGTAAAGATACTCAAGAAAAGCTGGAGTTTGGGTTCGAATGAACTGTGGGTTGATAACACTCATAGCAACAGTCAACAGTACAATCCCACAAAATACTAGTTATAGAGCCACCACACTGAGTTACCTTTGCGGATAGTTGTTCTCTCATTTTACCACCATTTTATTATAATAATATAAAGGCTCAAAGCATTCCCATAACAGTATGCACCATCAAAATTCAAAACCCTGAATGCAAAGTATGTCAGCTCAACAAAGAAGAAGAGAAAATTTACTCTACGTCATGTACAATCTCCCACCGTAAAGAATGTTACTGACAAACTCCTGGAATCAAGTTCCTCATACTGAAACATATGAACATGCTGAGGATCAGAATTTGAAAATATCTAGAATCTCACTCATTGACTGAAACCCCTGGACACCATTACCTCTCTCATGTACATATAAACGCCTAAGTGCCACAACTAGCAGGAAGGAACTAGACTCGAAAAAAGAGACAGTTAAGACATGGTTCAATGAATAACCCAATTAAGAAATCCCTACTGAACGGCATACAACAACCATCCAGAACCCATAAAAAGAGTTCCATAGAACAACTCTTTTCAATTAACTAAGAATTTCCCCTCAGTGAGAATTACACCACATTTTCTCAATCAATTCACATCATACGAATCTCAATTATTCCAACAAAGTTTCGGAGGAAACAGATCATGGATCCAAGATTGCAATAAACCTAACAATATGGTATCGAAAAATAGGTCACCTGGAGGGGAAGATCGAGGAAGAAAAGGCGAAGCTGTCCTCGGACTGTCGTTGTAGTCTCAAAAGGAATACGACCCCGAGCATAATCTTTGAGCAAGTGAAACACATCGGAAACCTCAATCCCTTGGAGCTGAAGCGTGGCATCGACATAGGAAGAACCCCTGGCCCTCAAATGCCCGCCACGCGAAGTGACGTAACCAAGTTGCCTCCCACGGTAGGCAATGGCAACGACAAGAGAGTCGTAATCGACGGAGAAGAAGTCAGGATTACGAACCTTGACTGTGATTGGAATTGAGATATCGAGGGAGACAGCCGGAGACGTGTGGATGCTGATATGGTTGAGCCGAAGGTCAACGACGCTGATGACCGGATCAGAGGGCCAGAGGAAGAAGATCGCCACGCAGAGTAGGACAAGACCGGAACCGCAGAGGAGATAACGCCGGAGGGAGCGGGAGAGGCTCGGGCGTCGGCGATAGAGAGGAAGCAGAATGTAGTGTTGGCCCTCCACCGGTGGCGGTGGAGGATACTGGTAGCGAGGGTTGTTGTTTTGACGGCGATCGTACTCCGCCGGCTCCGGCGGCACCGGATAGTAAACTGGCTCGCCCTTTGCTTCCATGCTTCCTCTCTAGATTCTAGGCACCTGCTGTTGCGAAAGTGTTCGATGTTTTAACTTTTAATTTTCTCTCTTCAGTTTTTTCGAATGGCGACGTGGCGTTCTCAATTATTATTCGATGTTGGTGAGTGGTAAATGGTAATGCTAACCTGTGTACTATAAGCAGGTGTTAGTACCTGAGTGAAACACGTGTCAAACAAATAACGGTTGGGCGGCGGATCGATGAACGAATCCCTCAATCTTGGCAGGATGAACTTTAACAGTTTAACCGATTCGATCTCAACGATAGTACGTGGTACACTTCTAAATCTTGGAAAGATGAGCCGTTGAGATCATCGAAGCGTAAGACCATTATAGATGAGACCCGCTTTGTAATATTACTTTTGTATGTATTTTTCCTTTTGATAGTATACCCACTCTTTTAATAGGTACGCATCAACGTGGATTTTATGAGGGTCTCACAAACAAAACAGGCGGTTTCTTTATTGATTTATTCTCTACTTCCTTCTTTTCTTTCTTTGGGAAAGAAAAGCTTTGTTCATTGAACTTGGAATATAGATTAAAAATAAAATAAAGTAGATAGACAAGAAAGAATTTAAATAAACTCGCATATATGCAATTGATAGAATCGTCAAAGCCAAGATATGGGTCAATTCTAATAAAATCTTAAAAATAAAGCTAAAAATATAACAACAACTAATAAACTCAAAAGATGTAAATATGCATTCTCCTTCATAAATGCCCAAATAAGCGAAAATATGCTACAAAAGCGGAGACTAACATGATACAAGGGCGGAGGAGAAACTACAACTTAAACAACTACTGGATCAAGTTGGAAGTTGAAGTGTAGGAATGTTCTACCGCTTGACTTTGTGAGAAAAGTGAATGGGCTAGTACTTTAGTAGTGAGTTACTTTTTTTCGCTTGATCTGTGGGGGATGATATTGCGGCAGGGGCTATGGCAGAGGAAATTGCATGGGCTACGATGTGGCAAATTAACAGCATTATAGAGGCTATAGCATGGACTCGTGACATCAGAACTTCTAGATCCGAGGGATTTACTTCCAAATTTGGCATCAATAAGAAATAAGGCTGCAATAGGGCCGGGCTTTTGTAATCTTAGGCTCAATCCTATATATCATAATCTAAGCTCATTTCCGTCTTGACTCATAGTTTAGGGCCAATGATTATTATCCATGATCCTAATCCTTACAGGGCCAAGTCAAACCCATTATCGCCCTAATTAGCCTTGTCTTTGGCCCTGATTGGCCTTGTCTCTGGTCCTGTCCCTAGCCTTGGCCCCTGATTGATCTTGTTTTTTGAAAAAAAAAGTGTAAATTTATATTTTAGTATATTTGACCGGGGAAGTTGGCTATTTATTCTTATTTTCTTATCTCTTGCCTCTTTCACTCCCCCCTCCCCCAACCCACACACCTTGAGGCATTTGGCCTTTTTAAATAAGTTTACTTATCGTGTTATAACTTACAAGTTCTTTTTTTTTTTGCGAGAATTAGGTGTATAATAAATTCAGTTTTGATGAGAGTCAGTGGGGAAAGTTTCTAAAGGAGATTAAGAATAAATAGAGATTAAGTGCTGGGAGAGATTAGGATTTTTTTATTTTTTTATTCATTTTTTATGTTTTTATAAAGTCATTATGAAAATTTATACCATCGGTAAAATTAAGTTTTCTTTCTTCCATATAAAATGTAATCATAATTCTGGGTATGTATATAATGTGAGGATGGGATTTATTTTGACAGAAAGTGTGAGAGTTGGGATGAATTATGAAGATCTCTTTTAGGGATTTTCATGTTATCATTTTGTGTGAAATTTTAGTTGGAAGAATACTTTTGCTAGTTTTGTCTTTGTAGTTTTAATAAGTTTTATTTGAATTACACAAGCAAGTCTCTTTTCCCAGCTAAGTTGATTTTTTTTGAATTATTGAGAGTGTGGCTCCCCCATTACCAATTTACAACCATAAATTATGTGGGATTCACAATTAAAAAATAATAAAACATTAAAAAGAATTCAATGGATCAACTTCGCTGATGGGGGTTTTTTTTTTTTTTTATTTTTTGGGGGCCAAAATATTGACTCCTACCTGGTCCGGAAGCTTTAGTGGCGTCTTGCAGGCATCCGACTCTTTTTCACAACTACATATTATTTGGATGGTTGTCAAGAAAATCTATCATATAATTCGGACAAATGGGAAAATTTAGTCGACCCATGTTTAGGGATCTTTATTTGCTGTGGGTCTCCTAGATCAAGTGTATTATTTGTTAATCTCTGTTACGCGTTCACCCAAAAAAAACAAAAATTTATTAGAGGCGGCGGAAGGATGGACTAGGGGTTCAACGAACCATGCGTGGCGTGGCGTACACCTTACGCTCCAGTCTTTGCGAACCCGTTACTCAAGTATCGGTAGACCAAGTATGAATTTGTATTTTGTATTTTCTTTTTCCTTTTGGTCATCATCAATTTGTATTTCGTTTTCCGGTACGAAATTTGTATCGTATAAGTGTATAACCATTTCGAAACAGAGCTGGTGATACAGAGAAGACGATCCAGTCATCCAACCCTGTTCTGTAGTTGTCGGTGACCATCCATCCCATTGTACTTTGTACATACATGAGGTGGGTCCCAATTTGACGCATCTTTCAAGATGTGACACTGATATTATGGATTTCATTTTCATTCATTCTTCAGGGGCTCCTCGTCTTCATCCATGGAACAGTTCGGTTTTTGTGACTCTTGCAGTTATTGCAAGCCACAGATAGATCCTCAGAACCTCAAAGTTTGGGCCATTAATTGGAGGTTTGAAGTTTGAGGGTTTGGGTTTGTGCCATTCATTGAAGTTTCCTTTTGGGTTGGGATCACTGGTTTAGGATTCGACATGGTTTTGTGCAATTCATTGAAGGTTCCTCACTGGTTGAGGATTCCACACAATCCTATGTATTTAAAGTTAAACAGCAGCTTTGCCTGTTCAGGTGCTGATGAAACTCATGAAGGTGTAAAAGATGTTCTCATATTCCTCTTAAGATCAAACCCTCGTATGCCTTTTAAAGTTCAAACCCACAGAGGAATTTGTTCTCTGAAACAAATGGAGGAATGATCTTCATATGAACCTTTTTGAAAAACATTCTCTGACGGTCAGCCTGTTAATGTCAAATACCGAAAAAACTTCAAGATGGAAGCCGTTAATCTCGAAAAAGAAGAAGAACAAAAATAACTAGAATCTATATCCATGTATTCATTCACTTTCTACTACACCATCTCCAACAACACCAGAGTACAGAGGAGGAGGACGACTAGAAGGAGAATTTTTTTTTTGTACATAACCCATATTACAGACCATATTGTAACATCAAGAAAAATGGAAGGCTTAAGTGGATTCAACTGTCTTGGAAGGAGGGATGGAATTACAGTGTGAAGAACTCCTGGTAGACATGGAGTTTGAGCGGCGCATCCAAGGTGAGGATTGGGATCGATGGAACCTGCACCTGAAGGATCCACTGTGTGTCGTTGGCGAACACAAACACATACCTTTCGGCGACTGCCCGTTCCCATCTGATGCTGGTGGTGGTGGTGGTGATTCTTCCTTGCCCCCTTTCGGTGATGTCGCAGAGACTTTAATGGTAACTGGTGATGCCATATGTATTTGTCTGATAATGATAATGGAAAATGCGATTTTGATCTTTGTTCTACTACTGGTATGATTCTTTTATAGTATGTGTTGAAGTGAGTGGGTGGATCAGGCTGGTTCTTCTTCCCTGCACGGCTGCCTCTGCATCATAGAAAGGAGATGAGGTTTGTAGAAATGATGAGTGGCTAGATGCACACGCGTTAGATTTCCACAACTCTTACCCATTAGAGAAAGCGACATCATCGTCGTCATTCGAACTTGTAAATCCCTTAGATGATATGAAAATATTGTGAGGGCTAAAGTCCTTATACTTATCCCTTGTCCCCCTCGTCGTCCTCATCCGTAAGGCTGATTTGTTCTCGAAACTCTCTATATCCACTTCTGTATCTCTTTTCAAAGTTTCACAGAGTCAGCGCCATTCCTGTGCAACCGAACCAATAAGAATACGAGAATCCTGTAGATTCAATACAGCTTCACCACACCCACCAAACAGTGGAACTAGAGAAGAATCCAAGGCCTTGATGGCTTAAAAAATCATCTAGGGTTTGCTTTCGCGCTTTCAAATTTTCATATGTTTTTCCAATATTACAATGGAAGTATTGAGGATTACTGAGGATTATTCAATTAGATTGATATGTTTTCGAATTAGTTAGTGTCTTTCTTGGTAACGACTAGACTAGAGAGTTCAAATTTTACTGTATTTTCAATAAATAAAGAAATAAAAAATCTCAATCTCGTCATGTTTTGTCATGGACGAACACAGAACATGCTGTAAGTACTGAGCTAATTCTAACCCAGATGAGCATTTGCAGTGCAGAACCATAGAACAGAAAATCGAAAAACACAGGCAACTGCTCAGATGGCAGAAAGAGTCTCACCATTCTCAGAACTCCAAAACAAAGTCTTTTGGATGAATACGAAACAAAACCAAGTACTACAATATAAATAATGATCAAGAAGCAAATCATAAGCTCAAACCTACTGGTCTTCATCCGTCAAACCTACCAGTCTTTTCCTTTCTATTCTGAATAGTCATTATTTGGTACATTATACGCTTGTACTATATGGAGAATGGATTTGGACAGGCTCCTTTTATCTTCTTTCCTTAGTTAACCATCTTCTTCTTCATTTCCCCAACCTCTTGCTTCTTCCTTTTTCTGATCTCTAAATTCTGGGTCTCAACCACGAGCATTCCACAGATCCAGTTAGATGGCTAGAACGGGCAACAAACAGATAAATGCAAAACTGGTGGGTATGTTTTCCTTGATAATTGCTGAAAAGATTTTCCTCCCCCTGTTTTGACTCGATTCCTACGTGTGTTTCTCTATATCTAAATAAATGTGTCCGATTTTTTGTATTTCTGATTTAGTTTCCTCCCCCTTTCCCAGCCTTAACTGAGTTAACAGGGATGATAAATTTGAGCAGAATGTTACTTTCCGTAAATTCTGGTAATCTGTTCAAATTGGGAACAACACAAGTCTCCATACCTTTGAATGAGTTTTGCAGCTTGAATTATGTGCCTGGATATGGAACTTGAATGCTGTTATGTGCTTCAATTCCACAACCTGATGTTGGATTAGGTGAAGAGCTGCCTGTGTAAAGATGACCTATTTTTGGTTGGGTTAGAGTTTTGAGTTGCACCTACTATCAATCTATTTGACTGGGAAATTCTTTCAGGGTAAACCATCTCACTGGGCAGGATGTTACTTGGATATTCCTCCATTCTCCATATATGATTTTCCAGGATGTTACTTGGATATTCCTCCATTCTCCATATATCATTTTCCCTTTTCTTTTTTCTTTGGTAAAATCTGGGTATCATTTTCACCATCTTGCAATAGCATATGATGAACTTCCAACTGGGTTATTTTTTGGTATAGTAAAAATAATATCATCATGTCCCAAAATTTATACAAGATTTGGATACTTCTTTAAATTTCTTCAAACTATTTTTTTTCTTCCTTTCTTTCATTTGAATAACCTAATCCATCTATTGGTTCTGTTGTTTTTCCTATTTTCAACATAATACTAATCCAGTGCCTAAGAAAATATGGTAAGCAACAAAATGGGTCTTACTTGATTTTTCTACTATTTTTTGGTTGTACATGATTAGAATAATGCATATTACAGTCACGTCTTCATTGAAATGTTTGCAATCAGCAAGAACGTCAGAGTACTGCTGAGGAGCAATTGAAACATGATTCTGCCTTCTCTTGCAGGTACTTCTTGGCGCCATGGGAACAGGAAAAACCAGTTTGGTGTTAAGATTTGTCAAAGGCCAATTTTTTGATTTCCAGGTCCACTTATGGAATCTTGTTTCCTTAAATGAGCTTTTACATTCCATTTTCTTATGATAGAGAACATTGACATTGCTAAAGCTGCAGGAGTCAACCATTGGGGCAGCTTTTTTCACTCAGGTATTATCATTAAATGAAGGCACTGTGAAATTTGATATATGGGACACAGCAGGACAAGAACGATATCATAGCTTGGCTCCTATGTATTATCGTGGGGCTGCTGCTGCTGTTGTTGTTTATGATATCTCGAGCACTGTAAGCTGTCCACTACACTCTAATAGCTTGTTTTCACATGCCAGGAGTAGGTTTCTGATGTTCATGCTTATTGTTTATATTGATACTACTTGGGGTATAGATAATAGGGTATGTTATGAACTGTGGAGGTTCGGATTTCTCATATTTAAATGTACTAATTGCATAACAACCCTTTAGTTTTGTTGCTTGAAGAGGATATCGACTTCTATAAATATTTTTTATACGAATTAGAGCATTGACATTTAACGCTTCAAGCATTTATTGCCTTTTTGTTTGTCCTAATTCCTGTTGAACTGATGAGGATAATCTAAGATGCCCAAATGAATTACAAGTTTTAATTTTTAACTGTTTTCACTTAAATATTTACATGGTTTTGAGTTTGTAGTGATACAACTTTTGGTGTATTGCGTGCTGAGCCTGACACTGCCAATAGACATCAATGTTCCTTCAAGTTGAACATCATGAGAATCCCCAACATTTTACATATAATATGACTCCATACCATACCTTCTCTGCAATCTGTTATGACTCTGTACCGTACCTTCTCTGCAATCTGGGAAAGACCCTTTTAAATAGAACTACAAATAACAGCAGCCATAGCCTTATCCCAGCTAAATGGGGTCGGCTGCAATTTCAGTCTATGAACAACCCATTTAAATATACTTCAAATAAATTGAAGGAGATTACTTATTTTGTCTAGTCTTGAGTTCTTGATGACTAACAATTCTATGCGTTTAGAAATTTGGTGATGATTAATAAATTATAACAGAAGTGGGTTTTTAGGGATTCATGTAGTGACTCCTAGAATTTGCTGAAGCAAGTTATGCATGGATGTTTGCAACATATTTGTGTGGTGTAATCTTTGGAATATCTAGTCAAAAAACTTGACACTAGTCATAAATTTTGAGTCTAATCATTTTATTCAGAAAGCTTATTTGCACATAGTAGCTCACGTTTTGTGGCCTATTTTTAATGCATCCTTCTGCTGAGGACTATCTGACGTTAAAGCATGTGTTTTGGCTCCAGGATTCATTTGTTAGAGCCAAAAAATGGGTTCAAGAACTGCAAAGACAAGGTGACCTATAGTTAGTTATTGTTTCTTGTAGTTGTGTATGTGCTTTCTGTTGTCCTTTTTAATCTCTTGATAAGAAACTGGATCAATATTAGATGCATACCTTGATCAATTATTGACCAATGAATATGGACAGGTGACTGTTAGCTCTGGCAAGTTAATTGATGAGAAAGTGTCCCCACTTTTCAATGTCATATTTCTCTAGTCTCTGATCCCTTATATAGTTATATTGGAAAGGGGAAAAAAGATCCCTTATATAGATGCAGTGGGCATTTCTTTTAATGTAATTCACTAGTCCTGAAATTTTGCAAGTCAAATTATTTCAGGGAATTCAAATTTGGTGATGGCATTGGTTGCAAACAAGGCTGACTTGGAATCTAGAAGACAGGTGGAGAATGAGGTACTGCAAAATCATTAGTTTAATCTTAAAGCTGTTTTTTTCTTCTTCTGGGTGATTGATCTTAAAGCTGTTGATATATGAATTAGATGTAAATGTATTACCCAGTAGCAGGTTCTCCACAAGTACTAATTGTACAATGACTTGGAATATGAAGACATTCTAAGCTGGCTTGACTTAGTAACTATTGATCCTCTGTCCCCCAAAAAGTTATGGTTGGTTTGATGGTCAATAAGCTATGCCAATCTGCATAACATTTATTTTGAGCACTCTCCTGGCATTGTTTAATGAAATTCATTCCAATTCTCTGGTTGGTTATCGATTTTGTAATTTTGCATAATTGTCTATTTCTTTTGAGTTATATTAACCAATGAAAATATTTGATTCTTCTTAATCGATTGTTAATTCTGCAGGAAGGGGAACAATATGCCCAAGAAAACGGGATGTTATTCATAGAAACATCTGCAAAAACTGCACAAAATGTAAATGAGCTCTTCTATGAAATAGGTAATTTCTTACTATTAACTGTAAACATAAAGAGTTATCATTTTACACCTTAACATTTTCTGCTCTTGGAAGTTGGTGGATCCACCTAGTTGTTATTCCCATCTGGAATATGTGTAATATTGCTACACAATTTACGTAAGGGTCTATCAAATACCTGATCCCCATTCTTTTGAGCCTGTGTAAGTCACTATTTTGCAGAACTTTGCATATCAGGCACAGATCTTTTCTGTGTAAAAACCTAAATCATTTTAACAGCAGGAGCATCCTTGGTGAAGAATCTATTATTTAATTGTAATGCCATAACCTGAACTGTGAAAATAACTGGCTTTGGTTTCAACTCTATGATAGAAAGTATGTTGTTTCTTTTTGTTAACACAACCTATACAATCTTTGCAGCAAAGCGACTAGCAAAAATTTTACCGGCACGTCCTACTGGAATGAATCTGCGTAATGTGACACAGGAAAGGAGGAGGAGACTTTTTTGTTGCCTGGGGTGAAAGCAACATGGTTGAGATGTTCAATGCGCATCTAACTGATCTCAAACATTCTCTATAATTTTTTTTCCTTCCTGTAATGTAAATATAGACTAATTTATTTAATTTCCAAATAAGTACTATTTGTTTATTGATGCATGCTGGCATTTGGGTATACGGAATTCTACATATACTGAAATGTTGATATTAGAAGACTCACTATAAGATCATTGTCACTGTAAGAGCTGTTACCATCAGAATGAACAAATATGCAGCTTTAATGCATCCAAATGAGGGGTATATATGGATATGTGAGGTTACAGGGAGGTTTGTATCCCTACAACAAGAGAATAGCCTCACTGGTTTCGAACACTATGAGAATTATTAGGTCTATCACCGTTCTGTAGTTCCAAAAGCAACCATTGCGCCAGGGTTACCACGGTTCTATAGTCATCCTTGTATATCATAAACAGCTTTTGAGTAATATAGCTCTGTATATAAAATGCTCTTCCTTTGGAAGTAATTTGATACTGGCTAATACTGCCCTAGAATAATTTTGACAAATGGATAAACCCAAGTCTTCGGGTGTCATCGGTAAAAGAGAAATCAAAGGGATTTGACTGGAGCTCTCTGGAACACATTCAGTACACAAGAAAGTTGCTGTGAGTTGTCTCATGCCATAGATAAACCCAAGTCTTCTCTTTGTTCATCTGCTGGGAGTTTCTAGGAAGAGGAGGCCATGAGTTCTCTATATCTGAGGACTGAAGCAGGTCTGGGTATGCATGATTGCATGGAAAGTATTGGTGTGGATGAAATAACAGGCTGATTAATTGTAGAATATCCCTGTTTTTGTTTATCCTCTGTTTGGAAGAACTACACTATAGATAGTTGGGAATTTTGCCAGAAACAGCAAGCCAATATTCCATGTCCTTTCTGAATTTTGGGAATTTGGTGTGATCAAATTAAACTGTATACTTCAAAAAATTACAAAACTAATACAAGGGGAAGAATCAAAGACACGGAGCAACTTTTTAAACATTAGGTCCATATGCTGTTATTCATGATTTCCAGTGGAAAATAGAAAACGAAATACTGGTATTACCAATTCCAGGAAGAACTCGTGGGAAGAAGATGGCCGTGATCTTATAGACTTTTCACCTTCTGCCAATGCTTAAGGGAGTCAGTTTCAACTTTCAACTACAACAAAAGAGGGGGGAAATCGTCCGCTGTGGAACATAAGACTTACCCCTGACAAAGCATCTTATAAAAACAGTTCATCTAACCATTTCCAGTACAAGCTGGCATCCTACTATGCTATGGAATGACTCGTCCACTTGTCACTTTCCTCTGACAAAGCATCTTATAGAAACAGTTCATCTAATTTTCTTTTCTTTTATAGTCTGCATCTCCCTCCAGTCACTTCATGAGGTGTTCTGTAGCAAACCGCCAGTTCCTGCTCTTGTTTGGATTCCAGTCGGTGCCATTTTATCCACTTAAAATACAGATATTCTATAGAGCTATTCAATTTTTGCTTATGAAAACATTTGTGAAATGATAAAATTTTCCAAACTGGAAGTAACTGTTATATCTTTAAGCACAAATATCAATATTAATATAATCAAAAACATAGTATCATATACATAATACATTTCGAGAATACAAGCCCTGTTTGGCCAATCTATCATATTCAATTTTACTAAATACAGGCAGTACTGCCTACCATTGATATGGGGACTGGTGCTGACAACATGAATGGTATAAAAATAAATATATAATTTACGTATCCGAACAAATGCTAGTCATAACTAAATGTGATCGAATGGATCTATGTATATGTAAGCCATAAAAGGGCAAATCAGGCGCCGAAAGCTTCTGCACAAGCAAAGATTGAGGACAATTTTTGCTGAGAGGATGTTTCGAAAAATACATCATCTAGATATAATCAGGCTGGTCCTCCCGCAACGGACCTCACGTTCTTGTACATACGGGAACAATCATGCGCAAACTCCGCCAAGACTCTGAAAAGATCAGGCAACTGCATCTTGAGATTCTGCAATGATTTGTCCCTCACAACCCTACATTGTTTCTGGTGCTCTTCCAATTCCTCTTCCAATCGCCTCTTCATGGCCTCCACAACAAACTGCCTCTCTAGGATAGGATCCTTATAATTTGGATCATCTGCCCTCTCTGACTCCATCTCATCTGATGGTGTTTTTCGCTGCAAATACTTCTCCCGCCATTCTGTGAATGTCCGTTCTTTACGTGCAAGCTCTTTCCGGGTCTCGAGACATCTTACTTTCAGTTTAAACTCTTCCTGTTGCATTACCTCGATGGTATCAACAACAGCAGCAAAACTTCCTATTTGTGACCCGGCTAGCGCATCAGTAAGCTTCTCGAAATGGTCATTCCAGGCACGCAGAAAGGTCAGGATTGGGGGCTGAGGAACTCTTGGTGGGGATGACACTTTCTCCTTCAAGCTACTCTCGATAGGGACTAGATTCAGTTTCAACCAACTGTATAGAGTTCTTATGTACTGTTTTTGTTGGGTCATCAGACTCTGGAAATGTGTATGCCACTCCTCGACCGCATGGCACAGCTGCACAGTGCGCTTATGGTGTTGCTCATTAGTTTCTTTGGGAGCTTGGGAAAGGTCAAGGGATCTGAGTTCTGCAGAAATTTTCAGCTGTTTCTCATGATGTATGTACATTGTCTCCCACATCTTGGCCATCCTGTGATCCACAGGCAAAAACTTATGATTCAGATTAGGGCTCTGGACACTTGATACAGATGTCATATAATATAACTACGAATATAGCATTTTTCCAAGGAATTTTACATGCCATGAGAAGCAAATGCTTATGATTCCTAAGCATCCAAAGGAAACAGAACAGTTCCTAAATACAATATGCAGAAGGTATCTATAGCAAATTATTTACAGAAATGAGAAGATATATAAGTGATATACTTGGTAGGAATCAAGTCCCCTTCTTACGTTCTTTCTCTTAAGCTCCTCAACACACAACAAACCCCCCCCCCAGCCCAAAAAAAAAAAAAAGCAATCTTTCTCCCTTTTCTTCTTTCCCTTCCATTATTTTGACTTCTCCTCTTTGGATTAGAAAGTGAGACATAAGATAAAGACCAATTCAGATGGCTGAATGATATGCGGTCAACAGACATACCAGAACCATACTAACTACAGTTGAAATAGCAACCGGTCCCTTGGATATTACAGAAAATATGAAAGGAATCATCAACAAAAAATACAATAATTGGCATTGAAAACAATGAGCAGCCAAGAAAAGAATGGAGTTAATTTAGAGACGATCCAGATTTCTTTATCACTGAGATACATAGGAGAAAAAAAGAAAATCTCTCTAAATTCTATATAGATTATTTCAGCACAGCAACTTACCCCTCAACAAGTTCCACAAGCTTTGGGTACAACTGACCATCACGTAATCGGTTTATTTCTGCCACGGTTGAATCCAGGGACTGCATGTCAACAATGTATCTGGTATGCAAATGACTTACTGCTGCTTTTGTTTTCTCCACTGTGTCAGAATTTGGTCCCCGCTTCTTTTGCTTATTCAGCAAAGCAACCTTTCTCTCATACTCAAGTTTCATGAGCTCACCAGCCTGATCAACATGGGTTAAAAATCACTGTAAGCATGGGCATTCACTTACACCAAAGCAACTAAATTTGAGAAGTAAGAGATAACCCCTAAGAGAAGAAGAAAGAAGGGGAGGTGGTGGAATGAGGTTTCAAGACATATCCAAACACAGCTGACATATGCACATTAAAAGAATCATCAATAATGCAGTTTTAACAGGAGGTGATTATGAGATTATATATTCCCCTCATGAAATATGAGGAATGTCATTGAGCAGTGCAAAACCTTTGGAGAAGCACCTTACTGAAGCATCAATAAGTTAAGTTAGAAAAGCCCCAACTTAGAACCTAGAGCTATATACATTCCCATGCTACACATAAAAGAAATATGTGGTCAGAACAACAAATGAGGAGAAAGTGTGAATCCCTCAAAAGCAAACGAAAGAGAAAAGGGTAAACAACCAAAATACTTGAAAAAATATAGACAAGCGGCACACCTTGACTTCATCATAAAGTTTTTTTTCCCAAGCTAACAACTTATCCAACACGGTTGCATGAGTTTCCTGTTCTTCCGTATCAAAATCAAACTTTCCATCATCAGCATTAGGCAAGCCCCGGAAGGACCTATTCCATGTAATAACACGCATAACCCTTGCAGAATGGTCAATGTGTCCTGAAAAAAGAGTATTGGGATTAATTATACTTCAATCAAGAAGCAACACCTCTGTTGTCTTAATTTGGTAAAATAACAAAGCTCGTCACTGAATAGAAAACTGATGATATCTACAAAACATAGCAATAAATATATCTGGACCCAGAGAAATGACCAGAATTAACTTTTCTATACCTCAGTCCCGCACACACACACACACACACACCCCCCCCCAAAAAAAAAAAAAAAAAAAAAAGAGAGAACAGGAAAAATGTGGAGATCACACACACCCCCCCCCCCCCCCAAAAAAAAAAAGAAGAGAGAACAGGAAAAATGTGGAGATATATTTGGTAAAATGACTAAAGGGAGTGACACTCTCAAGTCATTTGGGTCGTTGGTAGCAGCAAGAGATTCTATACATTCACAGCCTGCAGACTCCCATCTGGAGGATGGGACAGAGGAGGTGGCATAGGGTAAATACCGGGTTTTAAAATGGGCAATTGCTTCCTGGTAATTCTGGTACGGAAAGCACCAGCCAGAATCTGTCTTCAAAAACTTCAGATTTGTTCTCAAATACAAAAACCGGGAATTTCTAGAATTTTTGGATTTGAATAGTTAGGATCAGGATCAACCGTGACCACTTTGATACCATTCCCAATTCTCAAGCCACTAGTTAGACTTCAAAGTTCAAAACACAATCATCATGTCCAAGGAAATGTTGAGCAATGCAATACACAAGTCGTCTATGAAGGCAAATGGAGTAATCTGAAATAGCAAATTACGCAGCTAGGATGTCTATCGATAGTACAAGTTAAGAAAAAAAGAGAGTGAGAGGAAGAGAAAAAGAAGATACCTCGATTATCAGCAAAATTAGAGTGGAAGTGCAAGCGGTTAGCCTCCAGCATGTTCGACACTTCATGGGCACTCTTTGATGCCTCAAGGAAATGATCGTCCAGTTCGTTCAATACCTGCGACAAACTAACAGTTGGGCCAGACTTAGTCACTCTCTTAGCCTCAGGAGTGTCGGGTGCATCAGCTTCCCAAGGAACCGGTTGCTTTGACTTCTTCAACGGCTGTGGCTTTACTGCCTCTGGTTCTGGTTCAACCTCTTTCATGGGGGTCTGAGGTTTAACTGTGTCCGTATCACCTTTACTTTTAACCTCACCACCATCAACGACAGCTTCCTTCCTGTTATAACGCTCATCGACGTAATCCCTGCTGCCACTGGCATCGTTTTGAGGTCTGATTTCATTAGAGTAACCCAAGGTCGATCCAGGCATGTCAACCGAAAAGAAGAAATCATAGGGATTGTCCTTGGAATCCGGTGGGAGAGGTGGGTCAGGGTTGGTCAAGGGGGGAGTACGAGGTGGGGAAGGCGGTGGTGGGGGAGTCTCCGGTTCGGGTTGGGCAGTCCTAACACTTCCACGGCGTATAAGGTGGGAGTCGCTCTCTTCGATCTCGTCTTCTTCATCATCTTCTTCTTGAATGGGCTCGGAAGGTCTAGGATCAAACTTGGGAATAGCGAATTCAGGCATGGTTGCAGCGCGTTGCAGAGGAGGTTGAGGGGGGTAATTGGGGAGCGGAGGTGGAGCAGGAGGGAGTGTTACAATTGGGGGTTGAGCGACGGGTTGAGAAGGGCGTGGGGCATGCCCCTCCATCTGGCCGTAGTCACTAAGGGCCGCACCGGTGTTCTTGAGGGATACCGTGTAGGCGGAGTGGGCAGCAGCGAAGCCGTTGCGGGCGGTGACGGCGCTTCGCATCAATTGCCTGCGCTCCCTGCATCGAGCCACGGCTTCTTCGTTCTCGATCGTTGACTGTGTGCAACCCATATTCAGATCTTCTGAAGATGATAAAGCTAATGATATTTTCTGGTTTTGCAGTATCAGATGCGGAGGAATTCAACATTTAGAATATAAGATCACTCTATATACTCAGAAGTGACCAAGGAGAAGTGAAATTGTAATCGAGACCCACATCACAGGTGATGATGACAAGGATTAAAATTCTCTCTGACTGGTCCACTTGAGCAGCAGTAGCAACAACAACAACAACAACAACAACAAGAAGAAGGACTTCAGAGATCAGAAATAGAAACTGAATTAAACAAAAGCCCTCTCAGTGAATTGCAGTGAAGTGAAGAATTTCTCCTTAAAACCCAGAAAGAAGAAAAGCTCCGATTCAAAATTGCGATCATTAAACGAAAGGGTCCACGAGGGAAGGTTACTGTGGGAAAAAGCGGCCCCTCTAATTGCTGGCAGCCTCACTAGATACAAAGCTTCAACATGGTCCGTTCCTGTACGAAGAATCTTACCCTTCAAGGCACATTGCCCAACGATCCAACGAAACTAAGAAACTTTTTTCCAGTATATTTTGTAGTTTTTTCATATTATATATATTATATAAGCTTTGAAACTTCCAATTCTGAATATATAGCATGCGAATTAAGTGGGCCACAAAGTATCGATATACTAATATAATTCTGCTTGGACAATCTAATACGTAAATTGAAAAAAGGACCACAGCTTTCGGCCAGCCAATCTAGATTGAAATCGATATATCTGCTCATACGAGCCAATGCGACACCAAAACTTAAAACCATGATTTAACCGGCTTTTGCTAATAAGCATAAATTAAAATCTGTTTACACTGAATTTATAACAAAAATCCTAAGGTGTACTCAAATACAGATCACTCAGCTAGACATGACAGTTTTCTGCTCTGTCTGGAGTTAACATACTTAATTTGCCAAATCTCCACATCACTTCCTCTCTCATACTCTCTCACATATTGAGGGATCTTTGCAAGATCAATGCGCTTGCCAACAAAACATGGAAATAATCCGTCTTTGAGCTCCATACACTCTGCATCATCAAATCCATATCATGTTTAAAGTTTAGAACTCAAAACAAGACAATAAACATGCAACAAGCTCTGGTGGCCCTGTCTGTCTATCTATATGGTAAAAGAGAGCATACCTCTTTCTTCTCTCAAATAACTTAGGAAATGTGAATATCCATTTGCAACAATATCAAGATCAGAGAGACTGAAGTTGTAGCGCTTTTCTAATGCCAAGTATAACACCTGAAAGCAGAAACCAAAATCAATTCTAGGTAGAGGACTATTTTATCAAGAGAAAAGAGAAATTATGCTGCCTGTCTGCCAGGCATACAAATACCAAAAGCCCAATCTCCTCAGGAACAAAGATTCCATCACCCCACCTCAGATATCTCTGCAAATAAAGCTTACCCTGCCAGACCATCTTTGTTTATCTTTACATGGAAGGGGAGTGACCCCATTAGACAATCTTAAACATGAAAATATCCTCTTGCTATGTCAAGTAGTCAAAAGGAAAAAGTAAAGCAAAAACTAGGTACTCAACAGACATTCTGCCAGTAACTTTCAGTTTAATATTTCATATGTGAATCTTGCAAGCAAAACCCTTGCAGGACATTTCCTTGTTTCAAATTTACACCATAAAAGGGGAAAAAAAGAGTTCACTGTTTTGAACCTCCTGATTAGGCAATGAGAGGGAGGGAGAGAGAGAGAGAAGGTAACATCTTCTGTTTCAGCTCAAGGATTCCTTTTGCAAGCTTGTCAAGTTTAATATTACCTTTTCAGAACCCTGAGACATTAATTTCTCTAAGGTGTTGAAAAGTGCATCGGTCAGGTCATCAATGTAAACCACATCAGCAGCTAAGATCAGTGAAGCTTCCTGAGCTACTTCAATTTCTAATGGGGTCCACACATATCTGTACAGGGATGACAAAGTTAATTTAAGAATGTCATTTAGCTGGGAATTTTAGAAGATACATATGATCAACAGATACAAAAACTTTGAACTGCAACAAAGACTTCACCTGTTTTCAGAGGAAAATTTATCAACCCCAACAGTAGGGGGCCATGACTTCTTCCAATCAAGTTCACGCACATAGACTGAAGTTTGATTACTAAATATCTTAGAGTTGAGTTGAACATTAGCAGAACAGTTATCAAGGATTTCAACACCATGGTCTGGCAGCAAATACAGAGGATAGCATCAATCCACAAGTGTTTATGAAAAACAATGATTCAATCAGAGCTAGAGACAAATTTTGGACCATGTATTCCTCACGATAGTGCAAGCATTGACCACAAGACAACAAAAGGGTAAAGAGGGAAACCTAATGGTAATTAGACATAAAGAGAGGAAAGCAGTGAACTTAATGTAGTCAGTGTTAACCAAAAAAAGAATGTAGTTGCTAGTTCTTGCTAGGACACTCAAGAAGAAATAAAAAGCTATTACAGTGATGTTGAAGGAAAATCTAAATATTTTGTATTAACTTGCAAATCCGCAACAAACTTTGACAGAGATATCCGAGAACAGGATTCTCGTACTTGCCAAAAGAATTTGCATTGATTGCCTGGTATATGGAGCCTCTTTGGCAGTTTGAGCTCATTATGTTTAATCTTCAGAACACGCTCTAAGGTGCATCATGGCACAACTATGCAATGGAAGAAGCTTCTCCATGGTTAGTAGCCACCAATACATCCGAGAGAGAATTAAGATGATCCCCAATAGTGGATGTAAGAGTGCCTAGAATATACAGCAAGTGAGAAAGGACCGCCCCATGATGCTCCCCAAGAGGAAGGCTCTGAAATAGAGTTCAACCTTTCCATTTTCATTCGTTGTGCCATGAGTGAATCAACAGATCAATAGCCTTGCCCTTCTGCAGGTCGTCTTTTGTATGTCATCCTTGGTCCAACTCCTTGTTGGTGACTCTCCCTAAAAAAAGGCCTCACCTTGTTTTAAGTAAATGGGTAATCTTGTTGGGCAGGCCCTTGAACTGACAAACTGCTTGCCTCTGTTAGTGACTAATCCTTGTGGTTTGTTCTAAATATGGAACATCAAACAAGCAAGTAATTCTACAAAGTTATTTCCAACTATTTATAGTATTCAACAAGCTATACTACAGTTTATTGCTTGAGTTTTCCAAATTTGATCATCCAAGTCATATTGATTCCTCTATTTTCATTGACATTCAATTGCTCTGTGTGGAACAAAATCATATAATTCAGCAGCGATCATCAAAAGCATTTTAAACATTCCAATCACTCAATAACTTCTTATTTCAAAGTTAAGAACATGGGAGAAATAAAAGGAAAAAGGAATAATTAGTAACTTTTTCACATGTGTTTGACAAATCAAGAAGCCTTCATCCAGATAAAGACTCTGTTTCTTCAAAACAACAGTCAACATCTTAGTTGGAACCAGAATGGAGTTTAGTTGTGGATTTTGGCTCTTTCATATCTTGAAGTTCTATCTGTGTTTTGTAGTTCTTGATTGTTTTCCATTGTATGTGTTCCTACTTCAGCTTTAATGCAGTCAGACACCCAAGAAGAAAAAAAGGGGAATCCCTCACATCCTTAATTTAGAGTTATTATTTTCTCATATTACCTAGCCAGAGTTCCATATGCAATAAAAGTATGCAATTGAATAAAAAAGAATAAATTAAAGAAAGTATTATCACATTGCAGATTCCAGGAATCAGAATCTTCATCCTGGAAATACAAGAATGGAAAGGGAATGGCATCAGTTAACCTAGTGTGAATAAGTTCTCATCATAAACATACCTGTAATGAAAACAGTCTTGGCAACACGTGCTAACAATATGCCAACGAACCCTGAAAAGACAGAAAAATAAATGAAAGAATATTATAATTTTGCTTTTGAGATAAAATACTGCCAAGATCAGGAAACAAGGATGAAACTTCAGGCAGCGATGTACTGGCATTTAGGAGGGCCAGTTGAACCAGTCGAAAAGGAGCTGTGTAAGGGCTATCAAGATACAGACAACTGTCAATAATTTTAGGGAATGATTCAGTCACTGTTAGAATAATGAGAAGATAAACTTGAACCGATCAGATCTGTCTAGGTTCTGATGCAGATATAATGCCAAATATTGAGCCAAACCCAGTTGGTATCCACATGGAGGTGAACTGGGTCCAGTTTGAGTATTGGTCTAGTAGGATATATTAGGATCTTATTTTATTTAGGTAATAATCTATTATGCAGTCAATTAAGAAAGTCTGATCCATTTGTTAGCATTAGTTTGCTCCCTTGTTAAGGTTTTCAGGCTGTGCATGTGAGATTTTCTTCCCCCAGTCCCCCCCCCCCCCCCCAAAAAAAAAAAAAAAAAAAAAAAAGGAAAAAAAACTGTTTCTTTTCTAATGCAATTTCTTCTCTCTCCCCCTCTGCAACTCTGATTTCTTCCAGACTTCTCCTAACTGATCTTCCACTAAGATCACTTTGACGTAACCATCAGGAGAGGATGCCATCTGATGAAGCTCATCTCCTTACGTAGACTCCAATTTACTGACCTGTCCAACTGCTTGGAAGTAACCAAGCAAGTCCATAAGCAAATAAGAAGGTCCTTCTACTCCCTGGGGAACTACAATCACCGGAACAATAAACTCGAGGCTTCTATTGTGCCCCTACTTGAGTAAGATGCATGTTGCCTCCTTCCTTTTCATGCAAATCCAATACCTTCACAGAAGACAAACTAAAGCACGTGCCAGGAACTTGGTTTGAAAGCAAACAGGATGTATACATGGTAAGCAAATCTCCATGGTTCAGAATACCTCTCCCATGGATGATATGGCTATGCACGAGCAACAGTAGTCAAGCATTATGCGAGTATTTTCATGGGCAAAACCATGAAACCTTGGAAAATGAAAAGTCGCAGGATACAGGGAGTCGGGGGCAATCAGAAAAGGTGGAACTGATCATAGGGAAAGCTGGAACAAGTTACCATCAGTTAAGTCTATAAAAACAGTAAAAACCTTCAGATATTTATATTTACTACAGGAAATTAAGGAAAAACTAGATTAAGTTCTTGTAAACTGAAATTACGCCACATCTGCTTTAGTGCTCTTAAATGTCTAGTAATATTTCAAAACATGTGATATACTGACTGATCCAAATATAAGTCCAGCAGTGACGACCTCCCTTCAATGGCTCCCAATTACAATCAGGAACTCATGTCACTATATACAATTGAATCACAATGCATATCACTCACTGAAATTAGTAAGAAAATGTCTTGTATTGGCACAATTGATTATGGTACCTGTTCCTGCGCCAAGTTCTAATGAAACAACTCCATCAAAGTCCGACGATGTAAACACTGTATGCAGCACAAAATCAGCTAATGCCAACTCAGCCCTCCATACCTGAAGGGAAAAGAGACAATGTGATGACACACGAACAGTAAAGACTTAGAAAAGAAACATTTAATCCGATAACCATTTTTTTTTCAGGGAAAATTAAAAGGATATCAGGAGAAACCATTCATTACTTGCAATCCGACATTGGGGATTGATGATGTGATATTATGCTGGATAATCACTCCAGAACTATTGTTAGATGGTTCTGCATATTTAAATATAAAAATAGGAAAAAAGGTTGTAGCATTTCAGTCCTTCCTGAAAGATGGAAGCATCAATCTGGAACCATAATGTAAATAAAACATGGCATCCAGTGCACGTATCTGTTTAATTACTGCGCTAAAATACCATTCTAATCGATGTACTTACCCATACAGGAGATGATGGGGGTGGATAATGGAATCTGTGGAAAGAAATATGACACAGAAACGCAACGAGAACTTACTGCTTCGTCGTGGTAGAACAAGATCACCGTCTCCATCGAAACTAATCTCTGGGCATGTTGAAGCTCTTTCCAATTTGACAAGATCAGCACTACCATGATTCTTGGGACCTAGCCCACAATTGTTCAAGCAATCAAAAGCAAGATTAGCCTCATCATTTTTCACCTAGTTGAGTTCCACTCGGTAGTGGAGATCGCATAAGCAAGCGGGAATCGTGTGAGAAGCTAACCGTGAGGGATTTGGAAGGTGAAGCAGGAGATATGGGGCCCTGGCGAACGAGGAGGACAGCCCAAGTGAACCTCGCTCATCACATGCTCCTCGCGATCGCCACGGTTAAATAGCGTCGATGGTTCTGCTGTTTCTTCTCCTTTTTCTGAAGACGACGGTGGGAGAGATGCTGGTAGTTTCGTTTCTTCGTATTCCATTGAGCCACCGAGCAGTACCCTATACCCGTTTCCTTTCCTAGCCGAAGGAAACTTCAGGAGTTCAAAGTTCAGGAAAAATAAATAAATAACGGAAATTCCACACCAGGTGCCAGGTGGGGGTCCCAAAAGAGAAGGTGCCTAAGTTCAGGGCAGGTCAGACCGGTCGAACTTGGTCGGTTTGGTTTGGATTGACTCGAATACTAGCTTGGTTTGATTGGAAAGGAGTTTTGTAGGCATCTGGTGAAATTTTAGTCTTTATTTCATCTAATTTTGATTATCTTGTGATTCTTATTTGATTTTTTAGTCTTCGATTATCTTATGATTACACATCACAGCTGCCCCTAAAGTAATTTCAAGGTCATTTGATCCGCCTCTAACCAAGTCAACGCTACCAAGAGAGTTTGCTCATTTCCTAAATTATCAGAATGGTTCCATTCTCTGCTCAGAGGTTTATACCAATTGAGATTCTTCATATATGTAATCAAACAGGTGTTGATAACATTTCCAACTTGCTTGATGAGAAGAATTCACAAATTTATCATTTTCTCAAATATATTTCCACAGAGGGGGGAGAGAGTTCATACCTGGAAATCTAGATTTAAATAGTCATCATCTTGGTTAGATGCATTCTCTTGTCAAGAAACCCAAGGCTTCTTGGAGCATGCATGTCGATGGCTGTCACCTTGAATATACATCAATTAGACTGCTACCTGATGGCTTCTTTAGTCCTTTATCTTGAATCATTCTTCGAACCTCCACCGCATCATTCCATCTTCCAGCAGTCATGTACATATTGGATAGTGAAACATAGTACCCAGCATTTTCAGGTTCAAAGGTGAAGAGATGTTCTGCTACCTGTTTTCCCATCTTGAGATCTCCGTGATAGTTGCATGAACCTAGCAGAGCACCCCAGACACCTGAAGCAGGAACTGTTGGCATTTGTTTGATGAACTCATAAGCCTCATCAAGCCTCCCAGCTCGACCAAGCATATCAACCATACAAACATGATGCTCAGTAGCCGGTTCCACCCCAAATTTATCCAACATATGGTTGTAGAACCAGTAACCATCGTCAATAAGCCCGGTGTGGCTGCAGGCTGATAAAAGACCCACAAATGTGCTCTTAGTTGCTCTAATCCCTGACTCATGCATCTCATGGAAAAGTTTGATTGCTTTCCTACCCTTACTATGGAAGCCATATGCAGCAATCAATGAGTTCCAGGAGGCAACAGATTTCTTTGGTGAGTCTTGGAATATCTGAATGGAAATATCTAGTCTTCCACATTTGCTATACATATCCACAAGGGCCGCACTTACAAAAGGATTCCAGTGGTATCCAAAACGAACTGCAAGTCCATGGATTTGCCTCCCATGTCTTAGAGCTCCAAGTTGACTACAAGCAGAGAGAGCACTGACGATAGTAATTTCAGTTGGTTTAAATTCATGACACCTTAATAGTTCTAGTGCTTTCCCACCATTTTTATTCTGAGAAAAGCCAGATATCATACAATCCCAAGAACATGGATTAAGGTAGGGAGAAGAGTCGAAAACTAAACTGGCACTTGCAATGTCCCCACATCTATTATACATGGATAACATTGCATTCATCACTCTAACTTGTGAAAGCATTGAGGTTTTTAAAGCGAGACCATGTAGCAGTGTACCTAAAAATAACAAATTGAGATTCCCACATGCTGATATAGTACTAACAAGAGTGATTGAGTCAGGACTAATATTGGTTTCTCTCCGCATTAGGCTGAAAATTTCTAAGGATTTCCAAAAATTACCAGTTTGTGTGCAGCCAACAATAATAGTATTCCAAGAAGCCAGATCTGCTACCACCGAAATACTCTGCAACAATGACAAAGAATCTGCCAAGTTTCCACATTTGATGTACATAAACATCAGGGCATTTGTGGTAAAAACGTCATCTGTGAATCCCAATTTCAGTTGCCAACAGTGAATTAACTTCCCAAACAGATTAGCATCAGGAGATTCACAGGAGGGAAGAATGGCCAACAAAGTCACCAAGCTGCATTGAGGACCCTGACAGAGTAGTTCCTTCAACAAATTTTGAGCTTCTCTCCCACACCCATTCTTAGAGTAACCAGCAATCAGTGTATTCCATGAGACCAAATCCCTTTGTGGCATGTACTGGAATAAGATCTCCGCTGACTTTACGTTACTGCACTTTGAGTACATGTCCATCAAGTTGTTTGTCAGCAGGCAATCAAACTCCATCTCTCTTCGAATCATGAATGCATGGACAGCTCTTCCTTCCTGGACGAGGTTTAGCTCAGCACAAAGTGAAATAGCAGTAACTAGTGTCACCGAATCAGGTTGCATGGCCCCTATCAATTGCATTTCATGCAGAAGATCAAAAGCTTCCAGAATCATTCCATTCTCTGCAAATCCTTCAAGCATTGAATTCCACGAAATGACATCTTTACAGACCATTCCTCTGAAGACTGTCTCTGCAGCCTCAAGGTCTCCACAATGTGAATAGAACGAGACAAGAGAATTTGAGACAGAAATACTGGAAGACTCCCCATAACCCAACTTGATCCCCAATCCATGAATGACAAGACCTGCATCTAACTCATCAGAAGACCCGCATGCTGAAATAGCAGACGAGAAACTCACATAATCTGCCCTTTCTCCAGAACAAACCATTTCCCTGAAATAATTTAATGATTTGTTATGAAAGGAATTATGGAGACATCCATGGATCACAGAATTCCACGAAGTGATGTCTTTAAATTTCATAGCTGCAAACACAGTCTCTGAAGAGCCCAAGTCCCCACACTTTGCATACAGATCTATTAGAGCATTACTAAGAAATATGTCTGAATCCATGCCAGCCTTTAAGATTAAACAATGGATAATCCAACCCAGTTTAATGTCATTTATCCGGGTCAAAGTTGATATTATGATCAACAGAGTAGTGGAATCAAATCCAGTTCCTTGCTTCATCATGTCCATGAAAATATCCACGACAGCTTGAAACCACTGAATATCTTTGCAAGCAGTCAACATTGCATTCCAAGCTATCACATCTTTATTTAGCATTTCATCGAACAGAACCAAGGAAGAGCCGATGTCACCTGCTCTAGAATAGGTAACAAGTAGAGACGTGGAAGTAAGCACATCTGCCAGAGCCCCTACCTTCACGGATAAACAATGATTGGTCAACGCATTTAACAGGTTGGGTCTGTCAGTTGAACCCCTGATCAGATTGAAGGGATGAGAAAAGAAGACAGTATAAGAAGACGCACTTCTTTGTGGCAATTTATCGAACGTGATGAGAGCAGTAGAGATAGATGCAGAGCTCATACAATACTTGGAGTATACCTTTGATATGGAAAGAGTTGATGATACAGGAAAACAGAACCAAAATGTGCGTTGTATGGGACTGTTGTAGGACGAAAACTGAGATGGGTATACAATTCTGATGAGTTTAGACACAGCGAACATTTATTTTCCTTTGTTTCAGTTATTAGAGCCGTTGACGATTATTAGTCTTCGAGGCAATTTTGTCTGTCTGGGTTTCCCCTCGAAGTAAGGATATCTGCGCTAGATCCCTCTAGCAAGGAGATGATCTCCTCCCGTGAGCAGTTTTTAGTGTCTCCTGCGTCCTTGTGAGTGGTTCGATCTCCTTGTGGTCCTGAGGGTGGTGATCTCGATCTTTCCAGTCACTGGTTGCTTTTCCTATTCGGGATCTTGGTTCTCTGGTTACAGCGATGGTATGTTCTGGCATTATTCCCTCTCCGTTTCGATTATCTCAAGATCTTGGCTTGTCGCTCTCCTATAATTTTCTGTTTTATTTGTTTGTTCTTTGCTCTATGGAGATCTAGGGTTTGGTTTTTTTTTTTCCCGCCTTTCTGGTTTCACCGCTCTTCGTTTTCACGATTTCTGATTTAATCCTTGATTTGTTTAGTACTTTATTGGTCGGAAAGGCCGAACAATTTTTTAAGTGTCAAAGCATTATTGGTAACTCACTTCAAATTTATAAATGTTGGCAAGTCACTTCAAATTTGTAGTTTATAACTGTTTGAACTTGATTTTGTTTTGTCATTCAAATTTTGAGAGTTAAATAACTTCTAATTCCTTTAATTAGTAGTGTAATGATTAAATTATCTTTTTCTATCTAATCGTTACCGATCAACACTTCGTTAAAAACTGCCCACCATTGTAGCCCCTCCCCCTTGCTAGTGACTACGCCCTCGCCTTCCCCCTCCCTCTGCCAGAAATCACCCACAATCGTCTCCCTTTGCCCTAAATCCTAATAAACACCACTCAAAAGAGAGAATAACTTTTCTTTTTTTGGTAGAATAAGAGAGAATAACAATATACCTTCATTAGCTTTCGAAACCAATTCAAATTTGAAACATAAATGACAAGTATAAACATAGATTTTTGTTTTTATATTTAAAGATGTAATATTTTTTTTTAATTTGACATATAGGGCCCTTTGATCTATCAGATTCTAAACCCATTTTTCATTAATTATGGGTGATCAGTTTTTGGCGACTAAGATAAATCCATCTTTTTAGAGTCAAGGACAACACTCTCGCTGTATATTTAAATTATCCGACCCCGGCCTGCCAATCCCCGGCCAACATTTTCCCCCTCTTCCCCTCCCTTTCTTTCCCTTTTTCGTTTCCTTTCCCTTCCCTTCCCTCCCCCCTTTTTTTCCCTTTTTTCCTTTTCTTTTCTCTTTTTTCTTTTTTCCTCTTTTTCCTTTTTTTTTCCCCTCTTTTTTTCTTTTTCCCTTTCTCTCGGAGGTAGAAAGAATCTCACCTCTTCGTTGATCTTCTTCAACAAATCCTCCCTTTACTTCTTCATCGTCCATGGTTGGGACAAGAGCCGGGTCTTCATCTTGCCTCACAACATGGTTCGGGCGAGGCACTGGCTGGCCTGGGTGTTGAGGGTGTTCCCTGGCCTGTCTCCTTTTCATCCCTGCGAGAGTTCTCCTCGTCTCGTGTTTATCCCTCTATCTGGTTTTTGGATGTTTCGTATGGTTGTCTATTTGTTTCCGTCTTCGGGTTTCGATCGAATAGCGGTGATTTCTGTGCTGTTTTGGTCTCATTTCGGGGGTTTTCTTTCGATGGGATGGTTTATTGGTTTCAATGGGTATAATTTGTAATTTGATCTCCCCCTTGATATTATGTTAAATTGTATTATATTTCTTTTCGTCCGAGTCAATGGCATCTTGTACATCTGACCATTGCCGGGTTTTGGTCATCAATTATAATTTGTACTTAATTAGTCATGTCTAGACCTCGGGAGCCTATCAAGGAACATTTTTGGCTGTGCTGGCCCCGGGTCCGTATCCCTTATTATCTATAGAAATTATCCTACAAATGCAGTTAGTTGAGGTACGCATCAGCATGTTCGGATAAACCTCAGATCCCTAGAAAAAAATTCATCCTTCTTTAATGTTTACATGATGTATGTGGTTAATGTTTTGAATGATACCCTAGCACTTTAGATAGGGCCGCTTGACTTAATTGATCCACCTTTATATTATGATTCTTTTTCCACACAAAAAAGATAAGTCCCATTTTACATCTGCCTAAGAGTATTAGCAAGGATATTTAACCATACATCTTCCTTTAATCTATCCATATTTGACCCGGCCAAAAACTTAAATCAATGAACAATTAAGGTGTGTAAAAAAGGTTTAGACTACAGTCCTTTAGGGTGATCCAAAATGAACAAAAGGGGTGACTGGAGAGAAGAACAAGAGCATTCTGGTTGCTAAACCAAAATGTCTATGATTTGATAACCAAGACGATGTGCCCGTTCTAACACACTGGCAAAATGGTGATAATTTCAAGTTCAAAATTGCAATCCATCATATTCGATCACAAAAACACTAAAAAACCATCCTAATCTGTTCAACCGTGGGCTACAAAGTGCTCAATTGAAATCCCAAGAGCATATCATGCCTTGTTTCAATTAGGTTACACAAAAGAGGAAAAGTTTGAGAATACAAATCTAGCTCAGAAACCCATCTATTAATATTACACATAACCTATCAAAAAGCCATGTTTGAGCAATTCTGGAGTAATACCTAAAAAAAAGGAAGCACTTCTGAGTATTTTATCTACTTAGGCATCTCGGTTTTCATTACATTCTTAGGTCATCTAGACATAACGGCTCATTTAGGGCAATAACAGGGTTCGGTTAGACCAGATATTTAAAATCATAATCCATCTCTAGTTAGGCCCAAGCTGAGAGCCCGGTGGCTTTGAGTCAGGAATGGCATAATCAAACCCTAACTCACCCCTAGTGCTAGGTCAGGCTGACCTTTATTGGCCCTAACCAAGAGAAGGGAAAGGGAGATGCACAAGGCTAGGTTGGGCATGTTGGAGAAGAGGAAGAAGACAAGAGGGAACCTAACTACCTTGATTCAAGGTCTGAAATTCCCATCAAGAACCCACTCTTTAGTCAGAGTGTTCTTATTCAGATCCTATGTAAGCTCAAGATGGATTCAGTAGAAACCCATGAGGTGTTAGTTGCTAATGATCGTAGACGATAAAGGAAAGAACTGACAGGAGAAAAACAAATACAGTAGAGTGGTTAGACAACACTCATATTTTAATTGCCTTCCATGCATTTTCTGTGTTTCCCCTTGGCCTAATTTAATCTACTCCGTGGCAGAAAACGAAGTTTCTTCTTTGGGCTCATCGGAGCCCAAGAAGATACGTCTTTATCCATGTCGACAAACACTCCATGGGAAGCAGTTGCTGGCTTTGCTTCAATGCATTGTAACAGTTTCCGAGGTCCCCCTTTCTCTCCTCTTCTCCTCAGAGACGCAGAACATGACATGTCGGTATTCTAGGCCTAGCCCTACTACAAAGACGCTTTGAAATTATACAAAAGAAGTTTAGATTCAACAAACTACTCCCAACATCACATGCTTCCTCACAATCTCAAGCACCAGAGAGATCTACAAAGTTCTTAGTTTCTTACCATCCACCACTAACATTCTCACAAAGTAGGTTAAAAAAATTGTTCAGGTTCCCCAGACTGTAAAGAACAGAGATAGAGAGTTTTGGACCTTTTGGTTAAGCGTGCCTTGGATTGGGAGCACGAACTCACGCCTGCAGAGACATGGCCCAGTTTTTCTGTTTCTTTTTTTTTTTTTTTCTCCCCTTCAGCAGGGAGACCAGCCTTCTTCTTCACATCTCCATTCCAGCTGGAATATTCAAAAGAAACAGCAAAACAGAGCTCAGTAACAGATTACCATGAGGGAGATGTGCGAGGAGAACCAGACGAAGATGACGATGAGCAGTTCTTTGTGTCTGAACCGCTGCCTGAAGTTCCAATTGACCTTACATCCCTCAGAGACACAGAACACGCTTCAACAGGGAGCTTCTTCATTGGAGTCAGCGGAGGCGTCTTGGGGAGCGATTCGGGACCTGAAGAAGAAGGATCTTCCAGTTCCACCTCGGCGTACTGTACCTCTTCCTCATCGCTACTCATCTCCAGACGGGAAGGTGAAGTGTCAGGCGTTTCAAAAGGAGTTCCAGCTCCAACTCTGTTCACCCTGGAAGCATCGTTGTCGTAAATGGGGTTTGAGATGTAAACGAAATGCTCCCCTCCACCTCCACTACCATCACCATTATTACCTTCTGCTGCTGCTGCTGCTGCTGCTGGTTGTATCGATCGAGGCGAAGCCAAAGACTTGATTGAGAGTGACGGCGATGATGCTCTGATCAATCCAATGCGTCGAGGAGTACTACTACTCATGCTGTCGCCTTCAAATGGGTGACGTGCTGACTGGTATGGAGGTGTGAACTGCTTACCTTTTCCTCCCTCCTCTTCTTCGTCTACTCCTTCTATTCCAATGAAGGCTGGGAATAAGAAGCTCCTTGGAGCATGAATAACCCCATGTGCATAGATGCTATTGACAGGTGGAAGAGCTGATGAGCTTTCGCCTTGTGAGCGTTGATGAAGAGTTGAGGTTGTGTTGGTGGCAGCTCTGAGCCGCCTTCTGCCTAGCAGAAGCGAGCAATACAGTTCTGCTAACAACACAAGCACCAACGCTAACACAACGGCTAAGCTCACCACCATTGCCAGAGTCACCCCCATTACCAACTTCGATGTGCCTCTCATCTTTCTTTCTACCTTCTGCGATTCGATGCGTAGTAAATTCTTTTAATGGTAAAAGTAACCCTGGAGTGGACAGTTAAAAAGGGCGGGGTCAGAGCAAGCCCGAGCAAGGTTAGGTAGATGGGGAGGGAGAGCTTAGAAGGTGAGAATTTGGCGGGAAAAAGAGAGTCCTGTGGCAGTGCAAGGAATCTTTGGGAGGGCACGACTTGCAAATTAAAGGGGAAAGTCGTCGAGAAACGTGCAAGTGTAACCGGCAGTCAGCGGTGGTGGTCAAATTGGAATCCACGTAAGATCCACAGACTGTGCTGTTTACACGAATCGTATGAAAATACTTTCGTATTCCAATCCAAGGGTTGATAGCTGAATTTGTACATATTCCATAAAAAAAAATCAGCGGCTTAGAGTGGACTGTACAACTCTGACTTCGTGCAACTGCACAGACGCTTTTACGAACGTCTATTCTATGGCTGCTTTTCAGGCAATTCGTCGTCTTCACTTGCAGGTAGGTTGCAGTCTCTGTTCTAAAGCTGCTGACATGCATGTTTTAACTCTGCTGAATCAGATGAATCATTCTTTATCATCTTCATTTCATTTTCTTTCATTTTCTTTACACACCAATTTACAATGAAGAATTAGGCATAGACATCATCACCGCATCAATATCTCAGTTTTTCTTTTTTCCTCTTGGTAAGACGTCAGTATGTCAGTTTGTGGATTACCAAAAAAAAAAAAAAAAAAAGTATCTCAGTTTGTGAGCATTAATATGTGAAATGAGACTACTTTTTTTTTTTTTGTAGAAAAACAGGGGAATCCCAGAACTGATCTCGTATCCCAGGAATCTGAAGTTAGATCGATAACCTTTCATTAGAAGCAATCGGGGTTATTCATTGTACCGAAAAAAGAAACAATCGGGGTTAGATAGAATCGAACTACAGTATTCTGGGACGAAAATACAGATTGATTTTGAGCTTCACTTGCACTTTGCCTTGTAAGAGACTAAGAAACAATCTTGTTTTCTGGATGCCAGCCATATGGAATCCACTTATCCATGGGCCGGGGTTGTGAATTCCCTTTGGAAGGCTGCAAGCCGCTCTGCAAAAGTTTCGTAGTCTGGCATGTCAGGATGGACGTGGCTTGGTTTTTCGTTGGGCTGAAAGGTATTGGCACGAGCAAGGCCAGTAGGTTCCGCAGTTGGGGTTGTTGGCTCTGCTGGGACTGAAGCTGCTCGAGCAATATGATAACTCGACCTTGTACTATGTCGTGCCTCATTTCTGATTCTGTGACCTGGGGATCGGACACTATCATTTGCAGTGTCATCCGTTGGGAGAGCTTTCAATCCCCTCCTCTTGTTGCTAGATTCAATGGTCGACGGCTTCTTATAGCTGTAGTGTAACAACAGTTCATCAAGCTTTTCCTCTTCTGAATCATAGTCGTCATCAGCAGAGAAGGTTTGAGGACCTCGCGTTGCATCTTCTTTTCTACCGTCCAGATTTCTCCTTTCCTCCTGTTGAGAAGTGCCTACGCCGTCTTGACCTCGTGGTGGTTTCAAGTAACTCCTAACTGATCTTGGCCTTGGCTTTGCATCGCTAACCGGATCTCCCCTATTATGATCTCTCTCATCGTCGTACTTGCTGCCCCTTGTTTTGACGTAGGGAGGAGGAACAATATTATTGCAGAATGGCTTTACACTTTCTGTCTTATCCTCTGCAACTCTGTTTAACAAGGGTGGGTGACTCGTTTGACCATTCTGGTTAACATCAGCAGCAGAGGCATCAATAACGCCATTCTTTACTTGCTGTCTTCTTGTAGAACTGGGAGTAACTTTCACTTCTGGGGAAAAATCCTGGTAATCTCTTCTTAATAGACCATCCTTGCTGTTATCACCATGAGGCCTACTAGTCATTCCATTCAGCTCTTGTCTTCCATGAGTAGGAAGAATATCCCGGTTTAGTTTGTGCACATTATCACAGAATTCCTGTCTTCCTTCAGATTGGATATGTTCATCATCCTTCTTTGGAATGAGATCTCCCCCATTGTCATGTATCTTGTATGCATCATGATTGCGTTCTCTCCTTCCTCGTGATGAAACAGCTTGGATATCTCTTTTTGGGATAGTATTCTCAATGTCATTACCCAACTTGTATTCACTATCATTGTTACCAAAAGAATCATTTTTCTTGTATTGATCCTGCAAATGGTTCAGAAAGGCATCAAGAGGTTTTAGGTATTGAATCATCCCAAAGTTAACGTGTAAAAAGTAAGCATAATTCTAGAAAACATTTCTACCTTACTGTAACATTCCTTTCACTCCCCCTTCACTCAATGTGCCCAGGAATAGTAATAGAAAGGACAACTGGCGTTCCTGAGTCCACATTGCTTTTTTCAGATTTGACCAAATTTTTCATTATTTCTTTGATGCACTTCCATCCCATTTCGATATGAAGCTTAAACATATAGACAGTAGACTCTCTACAAGGAGGTTTACCTGTGCAGATGCAGGGTGGTTAAACAACTTATTTTCAAGAGCCTTGGAGTCCCAATTTACTGACATTTCTTTTGAAATGTCTTGCATTAACTGAAGTCTCTTTTCCATTGAAAAACGCTTCATTGCCATCTTCTCAGAAAACTGCCATTAAACAAATTTAGTGTTTCAGTCCTATAAAAAGAGTATTTATGAATAAAGCAGGATCTGTTAGGACGTATCGTATCAGGTATTGCTCCAGATGTACTGTATCAGAAATGTGCTGAAGATACATGCAGAAATGGTCAAGAAACATTTGGAAATGCTTAGGTTAAGTGAAAAATACAGTTTTGAAGCATTTAATGTTGACTATACACCGTACAAAAGGGGGGGGGGGACAAAGTTCAACAAGTGCATTTAGTTAATTATAAATAAATGTTGAAGTTTCTTACATGTATGAAACTACTAATACCAACTTTTTTAGGTATGGTATAATCACATTTTCCCTTTGGAGGGTATCATACAAATACCTAAATATGCATGTATATCAGTTATGGTAGCTGAAACTGAAGGATACTTAAACCCCTGATTGAGACAGCCACTAAACAGTTTAGCTTTTTATTCATGTACTAGAGTTTCCATGAAATAGCAGGGACTATTTAAGAATTGAGAGTGAGTGAACCTTCATCTTTTTAGGAAAGTAAAACAGAGTTATTGACCTGTATTTTACCTCTTTATTGAGAAAAGACTCAAAGGAACTTCCATACTTTTCAGTAAATAATTTCCTCAGCTCACGCAGCTCTGGTACATCAGCAAATCTAGCAGCAGCATAAATGAGATTTGCTATAGCTTCCTTGCACTCCTCAGGACATTCCCTGCAAAGAAAGTATCAGGGCATGACCTATATGTAGAAAAGATAATGTTTTTACTTGAAGGGTTGAAAATATTTAACTAAAAGAGAACACTGAAAAAAATTGCAAAGAACAGGGAATCAGAAATTTTTAAAACCCAACATTCCTACCCTGATGATTTCTTCCAAACCCCATGACAACCCCCCCCCCCCCCCCAAGTCAACTTTAACCTGGCTCTTTGTCACATGAAATACTCCCTTGATGTCCAGACTTCCTATCATCTTGGAGCCTCCCGACTGAGTATGCTTTTCTACTCCAATTTCCACAAATGAAACATTCCTACCCTACCAATTGATTTCTTCCAAACCCCCCCCCCCCCCAATTAACTTTCGCTAGATGCTTTACCACATTAAATATTTCCCTTGATGTCCAGACTTCCAATCATCTCCCTGCACTTCCAACAGACTCTGCTTTTCTATCTCCACGTTCCAAAAACTAATCTGAAGCAATTTCATCCTAGATCATTGTTCAAATAAATGACAGCCACAAGTATTGTGTGTGTCAATACTGAGATTACACTTAACAGTTGAATCGTTTTGTAGAACTCTGATAAAGTATACACAAAATTCTGAATGAGATAGATACCAGTCATGTCTCAACTGGAAACAATTGGTGTGTAAGAATTGCCTGAATCAACATCAGCTCATTTGAAAACAATGATTAGAGAATAGGAATCATAATTAAATGAGTCGAGATTCTGATGCATGAGACCTATGTTCTGTATATGGCCAAAGAACAATGCAAATGCCTCATTGCGTTAAAAACCAACATGTTCCAAAATCAATAGTTTAGATGGAAAGTAGAGCTACCAAACAATAACAGATATACTGCATTAAATAGATGGATTACAAATGAAAGAACTTCATTGAGACAGCAGAACAAGTGCACATACGTTTGCTTTTGCATGATCCGTATCTGCTTCAAAATGCAATCACAAAATTCCTCCACTAAATCATAGCAGGATGAAAGATTCATCTCTGCAAGAAGTGGTTCAGCCTGTTACAGAATCCAGCAGGACAGAAAACCAAGTGTTTAAGTTGAATATCAAAATTTAAGGAAACATTTTTCATGTCAATAAGAACGCTACTTGGAAGAGCTCAATTGAAAAAAAAAATTAAGAGAGATGAAAAATTGCAGTATTAAGCAAATAATCAAGATTAAGAATCTTGTCTTATGCCCATTTACAGGTTTTGATTGTTGGTTACTGCATATTTAGATTCATATGACACGACAGCTTAAAGATGTCAATTCTTTTTTTCTTTTTTCTTCTTTTTTGTGGTAAGATAAAGAAGTCAATTCAGTGCATCCTGATTTCAACAGCTCAAAACATCATTAATATACAATAAATTATAGATCAATTACATGAAATCAATCACACGATCTAATGATACTAATCGGTAACAGAACACATATAGAATTTAATAAACGCAACGCCCGTAAAACTCCAATTGCAGAGGCTTAAAATTGATGCAAAGAGAGCCAAATAACATTCCAGAACAAGCTGCATGGCCTGTGAAACCAAGAGAGAAGTGGGAACATTACGCCAATATAGAGGTATACACACGTATATTGTATCTTAATATGAAGAGACTCACCGGAGCACAAAGACAAGAATGGTGCCAAGAGACACAGGGAACAAGACGAATTCGTGAAAATTTTATCAGTAAAACAACGAAGAAAGCTTTCAACTTCTTTTCAGTTTTCGTTTCCACCATTAGTAAAATTCAAGAAAATTAAAAAGAATTAGAGGATGCAAGAAAAGTCGAAGATTACCCGGCGATAAGCATCACTGTCGAGGTTATCCCTAAGTAAAGTCGCAATATCGCTCTTCAGAAACGACTCCCTTGCCTTTCGCTTATTCAGTACCATTTTCAATCGTTCTTTAAGAAGCTTAATTAACGATTTACTACAGGAAAAGAAACATACGCTTAAAAAAAGAAAGAAGAACAAAAAGGTGAAAAGAAGAACAGAAGGATATTCAGCGATAAGATATTTTAGCTTGTTTCCGAATCCAACCATTTGGAGCTGAAACCTCGACCCAGCAATCCATCCAACATTTTGATTCCACGTTCGTTCGTTCGTTCGTGCAGTCGCAAAAGAAGAGAGAATGATCGATATCGAATCCCTATGCAGACGCAACAACCTAGATCTTGGCTTAAATGCAGCTCACCCAATTAATAGCAATTTCCGACATTAATGTAGCTCCGCAGGAAGAGTAAAAGAAAGGGAGAACGAAGAATCAGAAACTCCCTGCCTCTCCACACGTCCGTTTCCCTCCCAAGGTGGAGACTAATTAAAAAGGTAACGCCTGCCACGTAGGATTTTTCTTTTGAGATGATATTTTCGTTCGTTGCGTGCGCGTGCGGGCCATGCGGCTCTTGCGATGAGTAATTACTATACTAACCCTTCACTAGCGAAGAGGTAAAATACGCGTTTGGGCGAAATGGTCAAATGAGAACGAAAAGAGAGGAGGGGCAGTGTAGAAATTTCGGGAAGACGAAAAACCAACGCGCCACGTGCGAAGAGCCTGGTTTAATTGGCTGGCGATTAAGGAGCAAAATTTTAATTAATCACATAAATACTTGGCTTCTCTTCTCCTGAGTCCTGAGTAAGCTAGATTCCAATCAGATTCCTTTTCTAATCCAACTTTAAAAAGTTTGCATTTTCAGGCCTTTATGCACTTTTGCTTTCTAAGTCATTTAAGAGAGAAGAGACCTAACTACCTTAACAGAATAATTTAGATTTCGCTTGATAAATTTTATTTCCTATTAGAAAAAAATAATTATAAATAATTGAAGAAGCTATGCTGGGTGATTAACTTCATTTTGTTTATCGAAAAATGGCAAAACCATTTTTTATTGGTGTTGCATGAAACAAGCAATGTACTCTATAACATTCCTCTCTAATATATTGTATGTTTTTTCCCATCTATTTTTACATTGGGAATTCCAACACACTAATGATGAGAAAGCTTATTCTAGGTATAATTTAGAATTTGATTATATTTTTGTTTTTAAAGATCCAATTTTCGTAGGTCTCATTTTAAATTTAATAATTGTTACATCAAATTAAACAGAGGAGTGACATGTTATAGAGACGGCGTGTATCAAGTTTTTGTTTGAATTCAGGGGAAAAGTTGGCCAATTTTTTTATATTTTTTATTAAGAATTGACTTTCATGACTTAAGAGAATTATTAAACAGCTAAGTTTTTACAATGTAGATTCATGGATGAGCATGAAAAGGGATTATTTTGTGGATTAGATCAGACTTGATTGATTACTTGAACAATGATGAAGAAGAAAGGTTTTTGTTCTTTCCCAAAAGTGATGGATTGGAACAAAAAGGGAATATATGTACTTGTCTTTTGATGCTAAAGTTTTTCATTACTTCTCCAAATAAGTCTTAATCATTATTGTTATCAAATAATAAATTTTTTTAATTAATAGAAGATTTCATTAAGTAGATGCATCAAAGGAAAAGAATTTGGAATGAACAGCATCGTGTTGTACAAGAAAGTAAGGTAGAGAATCCATCCAAACTCGCAGCACTCTACAGAACTGTTCAAAGATCTATTTACACAGGAGAAAAGAGAAAAATTCAAAACCAGAACAAAAGCTTCAGAATTTCAAGTGCAAGTCTTTTGAGCAGCCTAATCACATGAGCTAGGTTGTAGATTTAATGCCTCCATAGCTTTTACACAATCTGAGGTGATTCAACTGCAGACTTGTTGCAAGGTAAATATACAGCATCTCTAACTGTTACCAACTTCATGGATACAGATGAAAAACTGTGGCCCGAGGAGCACTTGACAGCAATGAAAATTCCTTAAATCGTTCCAAATAAAACACCCTTTTTGCTCCTTTAGATGATTCTTGAAACCAGGGTACATCTGTGGAGATGTTAAAGCATTTTTTTTGGTGGTTCATTTTGAAAACCTCCATTGACAAGAACAATGCTTTTTAACCATGAAAATAAAAGGCCACATGGAGAAAATTATAAAACAGTAAATTTAGAAGTGAGATCCATGGCATGTCCTCTTTGACCCTCTTATTTTCATGATTAAAAGGCATCGAGAGAGCACTTTGTGCTTCCTATCAGGATAAGTGATCCGAACTATTCATTATGGGTGTTTTGTATCTAACTTTTCATATCTGCCAAAACATACTCCCACATATAGCATTGAGGTCTTCCTTAGGAGCAGCATTCTTATATTTAGAGTGGATAAACCATAACTGCTGCTCGATGCTTGAGCCATATCTAATTCAAAGAGGTGATAGTTTCCATCAGAGTTTCACATGATCAAAGAATATCAAGGATATATATAAGAGGAATAAAGTGTACCTGGAGGTTGACTCTTTATGCTAATTAAGTGTTTCTTTCCTTCTCCGAGTCTTAATCACTAGTACTATCAAATGAAAAACATTCTTAATCTTGATTAACCATGATTGAGATTAATCAAGATTAAAGAAATGCCAATTCAAATTCGAAGGTCGGCATGGATTGGACTACAAAAAATGATCAGTTGCCATGATTCATGACTCATGATATATCCACCTGATCTTGGACAAATAGCCACCAAGCTCTTCAAGTGAACAAATACCCATAACCTGAATATCATCAAATGGACATTCTCTCTGTCCACTATACCATCGTAAGTGTCAACTTTTCTCTACTTGTATGATATGACTTCATTTTGCTGCTGTACATGAACTGATTTATTGTATTTCATCGATGGGTTCTTTTGTGTTATTTAATTACTAAGGAGAATCCTCCTCCCTTTGAAGGTTTGAAGGATTGGATTCAAGGCATTTTGATGGAAATGAACTTATGTGGCATTCATATCACATAATTCAAATCATAAAATTTTGGATAAACGTGAAACAATAACCTATCAAACTCCTCTCTTGGAAAAATATCCATCTGAATGGAAATGAACCGCGTCCAGAAATTCACTTTTTGCTCAGTTGTCTCTTAAATGTGCTAAATTTAGGGTTCTAAATGGAAGGATTGAAGAAACAGAGGAACTAATGAGAGCCCAAAGTATCCAAACCCTCAGCTGGAGTTTGCTGAAGGCTGAAGCCAATTCCAACTGATTCAGGCTTGGTGTAGTATGTTAATTGGAGTCATTCCATTCAATCTGAGCCCATACCCAGAATGGAGACATTAAATGATAGTGTTACGAATACAATGTTGCAGCGATATAAGCTTTGTCCCTGAAGCTGTACATTTGGGTCTTCTTGCTGCAATTGCTCTGTCCCAAAGTTGTATGTTGTGGTCTTCTGGAAGGGTGTGATTTTTGTGTCTCCTAATTGTTCTAAAATGGTAACAATTTGAGCGATATGTTGTGTATGACATGGTGTCAAGATTGGACGCGGAAGAATGTGATCCATTTGCTTAACGTTGTTCCAAATTGAGTGAATCTTTATCTTTTTCTTGGACATTTGGTTCAGTCCACAAGTCAAGCCCTCTAATATTGCCTTTTTTGTATCCACGCCATCCATGCTTCCCCATTCTAGGAATGTGATCGTGCCTATCTCAAGCAGTCCCCATAACCATCAAGTCTTTTTTTCTAAATGTCCTCATTTTCCTACACAAATTAAAATTTGAATCATTGCATTGTTGATGAGTGAGGAGAGACTTACAGATACACAATTGAGGGTAAATCAGTGTGACTCCTTGATCTTCCTCTCTTATGTTAATTGAGTATATTTGCATATCTAACGATCATCTATATATAAACCCAATGGCTTTAAGTTGGTTTGGATTTGCATTATTAAAGACAAAATCATTACGAAATGACCATATGGTATAATAGGTGAAAATGTTCAAGAACCACTTAAACGTAGATTTATCTAGTCCAAAGTAAAGAAAATAAAGGCAAAGTTTTATTTTTGGATGAATAAAAATAAAGGCAAATAAAGCAAAGTTGCAAAAGATTATTGTGATGGATATGGACCCCTTTGAAGGCCTAGTAGTCTAGAAGCCTTGATGCATCTACTCCATTCGCATTCCATAAGCACATGCCAAAGTGTCTCCTCACATTTGGCATATGGACTACAATCAGGTTGAATTGTTGTCCATTGACCAATCAGGGTGAATGGGTAATTTTCATAAGAAGATCCACCAAGCTTTATTGGAGTCACTACAAATAGCATACTTCTGATTAAAAAATCTATTGTAAGCAAGTTTAGTGGTGGAGCAACCATTCACAAAAAATTTTTGAAACTCAACAGTCTAGGTCCCTATTAAGAGAGATATAATCAATGGCTAATCGAGATAGAGTTAAGAAAGATGACCTGATTTCTTTTGTCAATGAAGATATTTGTTGAATCACCTTGGCTAAACAAATGTTCTTAGGTTGGAAATGGGAGTTGAAGTCACCGATGGTATGGTCATGTGTTGATTCCACCTAGAGATCAAACCAAAAAGGAAGTAGTTTGTTCATTTTCCACTTCCCTAAACATCAATCTTGCAAGATCTGGAATAAGTTTTCTCAACTCATTCCAAACAAGAAAGGGAGCCATTTTTTTGAGAAATGTTAAGATCAAAAATATAGGTCTTTGGAAAGTACTTGGCTTTAAGACAGTTAGCCCACATAGATTCAAGTTTGTTAATCAGTCTCCACCCTTGCTCAAGAAACAGAGCACGATTAACATACCTCAAGTTTTTTGAACCCTAAGCCCTTATTCTCTTTAGGCATACAACACTTATCCCAAGCTAAAGTGTGAAGTCTTTTTTACCAAAAAAAAAAGTGTGAAGTCTTTACCTAAATCATTATGCCCCAGTCAAAACCTGTGACACAAAGAACCTATTTTTCTGCAGACTTCTTTGAAAAACAATGAGTATTGCATGTAATAAATAGGCAGAGCAACAAACACATATTGCACAATAATTTGTCTCTTAGCATAAGATAAAGAGCTAGCTTTCCAGCCACTCGAATTTTCTCTGCATTTTTGTTAGGAGAGGTTGCAAATCCTTGATTCTAGATCTAAAATGGAAAAGGTTAGTGCCAAGGTGGAAACTTTTTTGCCAAACTACTTAATTTTCAGCCTATATGCTATAAGTTTTTATTTTTCTGTTTCCATAAAAAAAAAATTTCTTGGAATCCATTTGGGACTGATTTTTAGTTGAAAAATAGATGGGAAAAAAAAACACATTATTTATAATGGACATACATAATGGAATTGTAGGCCCAAGATTCATTCTATTGATTCTTGTGTAAAACCAGAAAGAAGTCAAATGCATTTGAAAGGTATTATAATAAAAGTACATTCTTTTAATGAAACCCTAGCTTTTCTATTTTATTTCGTTTCAAACCCTTCCCAAATCTATTCACAACTCTGTCATGGGTCGTCTTCCTTGAAGCTTCTCAAAATCTGCTTCTTATATATCTATTAGTTGATGAATCTCTATAAGTTTCTTCATAGTCCAAAACATGCTCTCTCCCTATACATTTATCAATTGAGGATCTCTCCAGTTTTCCTTTTTTTTTTTTTCAATTTCATTTTGATTTTGATTTTTTTCATTAATTTGAATCCTTTGCATTTGTCCCCTCGTCCCTTGCTAAAAAAAAAAAAACCACTTCAAACTTATCACTCAACCTCTTTTTGTTAAATGGGATAAATAATACAGTGGAAAATATATAAAAAAAGTTCACATCAGGTCCAAGATTTCATTTGTTGCAAGTAGAAAAATCTTAGAGAATATGGAGAGCAAGAAGAGACTTTAGCAACTAGTTCACACTTGCAAGGTAGGTGAATAAATATTTCCCGTTGATTCAGATGTTTAACCTCGAACAGAACAAACGAATTATGGTTACTTATGGCAAGCAAGCCTAAATGGCTTTTGATCTCAGTTCTTGAGTGTGGGGGAGTGTGCTACACAGATTTAAACCCTAAACCCTAAGGCGAACAGAAACGGATCACCTGGGTAACTGGGATTCTTTCTTCTCAATCTATGCATTAAACCGCCATTAACAAGCGTTTCCTTATTACTGTCTGTATTCAGAGGAGGAACTAACAATTCGATCTACTACTTTTTCTTCTGTTTTGAACCAAAACTGGAACCTAAAAATGAAATCCAGATTGGCACTCTAAATCCTAAATGCACCTCTTCTAGTCTCTGACCAAAATCATCGCCACCACCGCTCATTTCTCAAAATTTCATGAACAAACACTCTAGGTACTTACTAGATAGAGAGAGAGAAGATCGGCTGTTCTCTTGAAGACGCTACCGGATACATCTTAGCATGTTGATGAGGAAATGGAAGAGATAGTTCTCTCGATGGAGTAGATCTTGATGAACCATCCGTTCCAGAATCAAGTCCCTTGGGAGGAGATCACTATAGTACAGCAAAGTGGTGATGGAGGCCGCAGGGCGATCAACCAGTGATACTAAAAGCCTTATCAGTGAGCGGAACATCAAAGGACCAAGAGACTGCAAAACAAGAAACACAAGAATCCATCAAACAGAACTTTGATACCCACAAAAGATCAAGAAAGAAAAAGAGAGAGAAATCAAAGTTACCATGACTTTGATGATCAGAGTGCTGAAAGAGAAAAGGAATCATTGCGTCGAGGAACCAAGCATTGGCATGGTTGTGTATCGAGAGAAAGAGGACAAGAATTTGTGGTTATGAGCTATTGAATTGGAGCTTGAAGGAGGTTTCAATTTTCCAACTGCCAATCCTCAGCTGATTTTCAGACCTACCCGTCCAAGCATATCTGCTTATCTACCAGAATGATCAGCTGCTACCAATTGAACAGAAGGCCAGAAGAAGGGTCATGTGCTGCAACTCTAGGAACCATGCAAAGTTATTTGTGACCACATCGACATGTTTTGTGGTAAATTTTCCACTGGGATTTTCTTTTTCTATTGCTCACATAGAATTATAATATTCAAAATTATTAGAAATTTACCAAAATTCAAATGACAAATTTGTCCATTTGCATATTATTTGGGATTTATAATGTGTACATATATACATTATGCTGAGCCTGCGTCGCCATGGATTTTTTTCAGATTCATTTAATGTTTTTGTGACTTTTCACCTGCTCTTAATTTTATAAAAAAGAAATATTAATTTTTAATTAATACTTGATAACTTTGTTTAAATACCAATGATAGAAATTTTGTACTCGTTGCCCCTCCAATGTTAAATTCTAACGTGGTCCTGACATAATCATGATCCTAAACCATCTTAAGCAACACTTTTTTTATTTCAATTTAAAGCAAATTGCACAGACACCCAAAAAATGGAGCCTTAAAGCACTGACACTCCACTTTATATTTCAAAAGCACAAAGACTCCAAAATTGATTTTTCATTGAATATATTTGTCAAATTTATCACTGAAAACAATTAAATCACTGTTTCAAAAATATCCTTAAAATAAACATTGTCTGAAAAGTTTAGGGTCACGTGCTGAGTTAAACATATCCAATGAAAATTCAATTTTAGGGTGACTGTGCTTTTTAAACATCAAGTGGGGGGTATCAGTGCTTTAAGGTCTCAATTTTAGGGTACCAATGCAATTTGCTCTTCAAATTTAAGAATGATGCAATTAGGGACTTAGGGTTTAATGAATTATAGTAACAATTTACAAGATTATCATTGGTATCAATAACTGTATCAAATTAAATATGGTTTTTTTTATTGTATCTTATCGACTTTAGGAACAGTGCGATTTTATATGGTCAATTTCTGTAATGATATTTGGTTCCGAGATCTAGGGGTGCAAGTTTGGCCCTGGCAACCATGATTTTAGCCCTGATTTTGACCATGATTCTGGCCCTGATTTTGACCCTAATTCTAGTCCTGATTCTGACCCTGATTCTGGCCTTGATATTGACCCTAATCTTGGCCTTGATCTAGGCCCATGATTTTGGCCCTGATATAAGTCTAAACCTTCCACCCATATGAAGATGAATTAATTTTAATCCACATGGGTAAATACTTGACACGTGTCAAATTTTAAATAATGATCATGTTTTGTAAAAGATTAATAAAAATAAATTATATCCTCATTACCAATATTGTAAGCATCCGTTTGATTTTGGCCCGATCCTTACCCTAATTTTGGCTCTAGTCTTAATGTTAATTTGACCCTAATCATGTACTAGATTTTTACCATAATCTTCATATTAACATTGATATAACTATAAGTCTCGACTATGACCTTCAGTCATTTTGATAATATTAGACTATGAGTTCACTTTTTATATTATTTTTCAGATAATTTTTATTTTTCGAACCAAGTCACTTTAGTTCCCAAAAATCATTGATTTTTTTTCTTTTTTACTAAGGCAAGATAATATATTATAAATAATAAAAGCTAGTATATAGAGAATTAATATCTAACAAATCTACACCCCAACTTCTCATCATGAATATTGACATCTTTTTTTTTTTTTTTTGTCTCTAATTTGATATTTTAGAAAGAAAAAAAAAAAAAACTTGTTTATGACAAATAGGTAACTAAACTATAATTTTTTTTTTTTTTGTTACAACTATAATTTTTTTTTTTTTTTGGTTTGCCAACCCCGATTTATAAACCGGTGGTTCGACCGGCGTCGCACACCTGGCTATGGTGGGTGAGTCTCCCAACGGGAATTTTTGGATTCGATACCCGAACCTTGCTTAAGCGAACCAAGTTGCTTACCACCTGGACCAACCCTCGTTGGTAACTATAATTTTCTTTAACTACGGAAAAAAAATACTAAATTATCGTTGATTTACTTGTTAACAAAGTTTTGAATATTAATTTCTTTTTTGTTGAATAAGAATATTAATGGGAGAGGTTTTCAATATCAATCACCAAAGCAATGAGATACTTTCAGAGCCCAATATAGAATTGTGGAGTGTGAATTTATTTATGCTTAAAGCAACACTATCAACTTATTAATTATTTTATCATTTGTATGAGCTTGAATCATCTTATATTTATGCGAATTTTATTTTTAGTTTACTTGTGAAGTTGTGATACCATATATTTTTTTATTTTTTATTTTTTATATAAGTTTACATTTGATATTTTAGGTCCAAAAATAAGACCAATTAAGGCTAGGGCCAAGATATGGTCAATCAGGGACAGGGACAAGCCTAATTAGGATCACGGCTAATTAGAGCTAGGGACATGGCCAATCAGGGTCAGGGCCAATTAAGGCTAGGGACAGGGCCAACCCATCCCTACCCTGCCCAATTAGGGCTAATTAAGGCGGGAATGGGCTTGGCTTGACCTGTATAAGGCTAGGGTCAGCGCGAATGGGATCAGATTAAAACATATTGAGTTGCGTTTGGGATTGCAAAACCCCGGTCCAGTTGCAGCCCTAGGCGGTATCAGTCAAAGACGAATACTAAAACGTTTCCGATTTCTAAACGTTCTAAGCGTTTCCACCGTAGCTTTTTGCCGTCTATATTTTTTTTGCTGTCTATATAAGGAGTGCCTAAGTTTAACGCAAACGTTCTTCACAAGACGAATTAGAATAACAGGTTTCCTTGGTGGGTTCGAGGTTAGGGCATCTTCTTCTTCAGACTTTCTCCCGCGCAACCTCAATCCAATCCAGCCATGTCTTCCAAGCAAGGTAATTCCTTTCTTCTGCGATCGCAGATCTTCTTTGCCTTCCGATAACGGGGCTTAGTTTTGTAATTAAAGAGTATCGAACGTGAAATCCTCTTATTTTGTGATGTTTCAGGTGGAAAGGCCAAGCCTTTGAAGCAACCTAAAGCTGACAAGAAGGAATACGACGAGGTATTAGTTATGTTACTATAGTATAAAAAAATTTCGCTGTTAGGTAGAGTTATTCCGTTCGTCTTCACTTTCATGCTGTGTTTTTTATCCTGTAAAGCGATTTCCTATGATTTCCTCAAGATCTTGATATCTTTATCATTAATTCAAGGTTGATCTGGGGCACCCTGCGTAATTCTGACTTCTTATATTACCTTTAGCTAATGGCTGATATGTTTTGAGTACCATAGGTAGACTGACTGTTTCTTCGTTTAAAGCTTACCTTTTAGCCCCCAAATTACAAGAAAATGATTGAATTTCTGAATAGATCGTTCCGATCTATTTCCATCTCCCTTTTTTCAAATCCTGATTTGCGCGATAATTTTCTGCGCCGGGGATTTGGTTGGAACAGAAGGAAAGTAAATAATTTGGACTGCCTTTTGTGCGTATGTGCCTCTGTGACTGTTTCTTACTTTGTGGTTGTGGATATCCCATTGAGTTAGTCTATGTGCTTTTTAAAATAGCAGGAACGTGGAGCTTTTTGTACATAATTTTAGTTGTGGAAATCTAGGATCCAGTGGGTCGGGCAGAGGGGGTGGGGGCAGTTGTTGAGATATCTGTTAGCTGTCTTCACCAACTGTTACTATCACTTTGAATTACAGTATCAGTATTTTCAAGCCTTTTAGCTTATCACTTCTGTCATCCTTTTGTGTATGGATCCATCTGGTTGGCATACACAATTGTGTATTAAGTATGCTAATCTCCTTTTATATTGCTATATTAGCAGTATGTTGACACTTTTAAAACTTAATGTTACTCACCGCTTTCCACAGAAAGAAACCCTTCCACTTACATACTATAATAGTTATCGTCTACATTTCTTTGTAAATCAATATTGAGCTTAATATCAAGCACTTCGTTTGGTAGCAAAGCAGGGTTTTGAAACCCAAAATAGTTAATAAAGTTTGAATTGCCAGTGAAAAATATAATATTGTAGCACTCATATACACAGCCAAAACACAGTTCAAGCTTGCCTCAAAGAAGACATGTGATTCTATCAGCTGCACTCCTTCATCTGTTACATAATAGAAATTATTGATGAAATCATCGAGAATTGTGCTAACTACTTGCTTGCTGAAAACTCAAAGACAAATAACCACTTGTTGATGACACAACCTAAGACTTAACATTAATGAGACTCTAAATTTTAGACTAATTCTATAATTTTGTATTTCTTACTGCCCTTGTTATTGGGGCAATCATGGCACGTTGGCTTTCCTTGTGAGAGAATTGATAGCTGCTAGAGGGGTTGAGAGGTGTTTGCTTGGGATAAGGTCGTAGGGTCTTGTGTAAGGGTGTCAATTTTAGTACTGAAATTGCCTGCATAAAACCATAGCATACTGAACTGTCTCAAAAATAGCATACTATTTTTGGAAGCGATATCAGATGGAGTATGGTACAGAAACAGGTTTTGGTTTGAACCTTTCAGTCTATGCTGGAACTGTACTTCATATACCCTTTAGGGGCCTATATTTACAAACATATTTACGCTTACCCTTTAATTGAAACAAAGAAGTACATGAATAGGTGATTTGATGCCTTTAATTGGAACAAAGAAGTACATGAATAGGTGATTTGATGCCTTATATATACCATTTAGAGGTATATCTTTTGTACTGTGCCGTGGTGGTACAGAAAGGGTTGGACAAAAGTAGATCTTATGCTGTATTATATAGTATCCTATAGTTTCAGCTTTGGATAAGCATTTCCTATACTGTACCTCTTGAAACCATTAATCTCCTTACCCCATAAATATCCTGTAGCAAAAGCCATAAGAATCAAAATTGACAATTTTTCATACTAAAACCAGTTCTCAATATCATAGATCTGGGTTCACGATTAGCACAAAAACTTGGCCTTCTTGTGAGGAGACATATCTTCTATTTGCATCATTAACCATTCAAACTCAGCCTCCAGTTTTTGGTACGAGCTTCAAATTCCTAGAGTTGCTTTCACCACACAAACGCCGGCTCACAACAGGAAGATCCTTTTTGGGATCTGATGAAGGGGCATTCTGTTTAGTTTGTTACTTGGAACTTATGTGAGCTCATCTCTGATTGATGTTGGATAATTTAGCAAATTGCTTTACAGCTTATTAAGCTGGTTACATAGATTATAAAGGTGATTTAGTAAGGATAGATATTAATAATTTTCATCTTTAATTAGAAAATGATTCTCTTCCGAATTTGGTCCATTGATCCAGTGAGCTTCAAACTGAAAATGGTGGAGTAAAAGGTCAAGTTTTCTAGTTTATATAATCGGGGACTCTTTGGTCACTCTATATAAGAACATTTCACATGGCGGTAAATGTCATAAGAATGTTTCACATGCCAGTAAATGTATCATACTCTAGTGTTGCTGGGGGTATTTGTCATCCCAATTGCTTTTAGATGGGCTTGGCAACGTGAGGCTGTTTACGGTTTAGTCACATGTCATATGTCACATGTGGTTTTGGAGTCAATATTTAGACGGTATAAATCCGTTCTGTTATTATATGTGAAATTCTTTTCTGGCTTTTGATGCATTTAGTAATCCAAAAGGTGTGTCTCTATTCTCTCTTATAGGATGGCGTAGCTGCCCTATGCCCTATTTAACTTTCTTTTACACTTTTTTTAATGTTTTCTGATGCAGATCGACATGGCAAATATTCAGAAGAAGAAAGATGAGGAAAAGGTTCTTCCTTCCCATTTACCCTCTTTTCCTCCCCCTTTCCATTGGCTCTCGTTTGTCATAGACTAATTCTAAACCTGTTTCCTTTGGTCAGGCACTCAAGGAGCTGAGAGCCAAGGCCCAAAAGGGGGCTCTTGGAGGTACAGGATTGAAGAAAAGTGGGAAAAAATGAGTGGTTGGTGCCGTAACAACTTCTGAATTTATGCTATTGTGCAAAACGATATCATGTTCTGTACCAGTAACAGACTTCTGTTGAAGCAGGGATTGAACTCTAACTATATAGTGGACAGCCAAAACTCCGGAGAGTTTTTTTTTCATGTAAACTGAATGTTCTTGAATTCTCGTTCCAAAAACGAAAACCTCTTGAATTCCATCCTGCTCTGCTCTCTTTACACGCTTGTTAATTGGTATTTTTGCATGCATGAATTTGGTTACTACTTGGAATATTTTTAGTTAACGTTGGAATATTGCCAACTATCGTGCTGCTGACACGATACCTCTGTATGGAGTAATACTGCTTTTGGCTGTTGGAGTTGCACTTGTTTTACAAGTTACCACGGTCCTCTAACCTAGCCATCTAAGTTAGCTAGGATTAGATTTACAGATGCACCGAAGAGTATTCTAAGGGAAGAAACCATGACTATGGAGTTGGGGGGGGGGGGGTTGGGTGGGTGGGGGGGGGGGGGGGGGGGTGGGGACCTGGATCACCTTCTTTACTGGATTTTTTACTCAGAAGTCAGAATTGATTGTTATTTAGTGGGGGATTTTCTCAACGCAAATGATCCTTTTTGACCCGTTTGCGGAACAAGTGCAGCTTCAGCACAAAAATTAAGTTCACTGATGCGTGCAAAATGTGACTAATAAAAGGCTAAACCACATCGCTAATAGTAGTTTCATGGAGGTACTGCTGAGTGCTGAGACACCATCTCCAGGTGTATGTGGAGCAGGAATTGAGTGATTAGATTCGCATTGTAAACATCAACAGCACTGGAAGCATCCAGCATGAGCTGCCGGCTTCAAAACTGATTTCAAACTGGGTCGGTTGAAGTGTTACGAATCAGTGCCCGTGTTCCATATAGGAATAGCATCTAAGACTTGAACAGATCTTCCAAAAGCTACTAAGTAGCCCAAGATGACTGGTTCAATTAGGTGGTAATAGTGTGCAGGCTGTAAAGTCATGCATGCCCTGCACGCTGCCATATCTTCACTTTTTGCCAATTGACACCCTTTTCCCATGACAGGGCCAGAGGCGCTACCCCCACGCCTACGGCAGGATACTCTCTACTCTCTACTAACCAGCTGATACGTTGCCAACAATGAGAACACCAGAAGGCAGCCATTACACTAACCGTTCATAGGTGATCATGTTGCTGTTTATGTCTTCGTACTGTTCTTGCTCTATAATGGACAATCTAAATTACTTCGCATTCTATGATCATAGTGCAAAGAATATCGACCTGAACTTCACACTTCACAGGATGGCTCAATAGGCTTTACCCAAAAAAAAAAAAAAAAAAGGCTCAATAGGCAAGGAATGCAGTAATTAAAATGTACTCAACATGTATGATGGATTTTTAACATGTGGTTCATACCCATGGCCAACGTGAACTAAATAAAGTAAATGATCAGATAATAGATTTATTAAAAAAAAAAAAAAAAAAAAAAAAAAAAAAAAACTGTTTAAACAATCTTGAGCCTGAGATCAGTGAATCAAATCGATCCTCAGGCTTCCAACAATTCTGGTTTATGGACCACAATTAATTTCAATTGTACTTGTACACTTGGCTTTAAGCCTTTAAGTTTCACAGACCGCTCTTGTGGTCCTATATCCAGTGGAAATCTTAGAACAAGAGTTGCCAGCTGAGAGTACAAAATGGGATAGTGGACAAAATACAAAATAGAGGGTATTAAAATTTAAGAGCATGCTACTAAAGCTACATATCACGCACAGAAACAAGAGCAAACGGACTACAAATGAAAACGTGCCTTTGCTGTTCTGAGAAAGTTCCCCTATGATTCATTCAATTTGGGGTTCTGGGTTTCTCCTTTTTCCTTTTTCGAAGAGAAAAGAAGGGGGGGGGGGGGTTTGCAGCTCAAGTTTTAGCTTTAGTTGGACGCTTTCGAGCAAGTGACAGTCTGGACCTTTTCAATCCTCTGTTTTCTTCCTCACTGTCTTCACTATCCAACACTATCACCGCCTCAGTTACTGGTGAAATGTCCTCTTCCTGTTGTTTGATGCAGCTATTTACAAATTTTGCTTCATGATGTTGGTGTTGTCCATTTGAATTAAAAGTGTGTGACGTTGACTTGGGTGAAATTCCATTCCTTTGAGAATGTGGAGGCAACAAGACCTGATTCTCCTCCTCCTCATCATCTCTTCTCCTGAGTGAGCCTAAAGATTCGAGTGACACATTGGCACCTGCATTATACACTTGCTTTGGACAAACATTTATGGTAGCGTTACTCACCTTTATATTCTGATCTCCATTATCCTGTTCATCACAATTAGCACATTGCGGCTCTGGCTGTGGGTTGGAAGGATTCAGTGGACTAAGTCCTTCAGATTGGGAGTGAGAAACTAATAATCTGTGAACAGGTTCCATGTTTTCCTTATCATCGTCCATCCTATTCTTTGAACCCGAAGAATTCAGAGATGTACCCTGACTGATTTTACCCAACTTCTTACAAATCTTAGTGATGCCACTATCTGCTCCTTTCCGATCATGATGAGATTTTTCATCAAGGTTATCAACTTGTGGCATCTCCAAAGGCTCGGATAAAGCTGCACAATGGTTCTTGGAGGGTAACTGCTGATCAATTGACAATCTATTGCTGTCATAAGCATCCCTTCTTTGGGATAGACCTGAAGATTCCAGAGACAACTTTCGACGGATCCCACATGGCTTCCTAAAAATTCCTTTTTCACTCCCATTTTCTCCTTCGGTGACCTGATCCTTGCGGGGCTTGTGAACATCATGGTCAACAGCCTGTGAATGAAAATTCGATAGATTAGATGGGATACTAGAAAGGCTCTTAAGTTTGGGAGTGATAATTGTTATGTTACCATTGCAGCCTCCTTTTTATCAGCAGCTATCTGCTGGGATAGGCCCGAAGATTGCAGGGATAACTTCCAGCAGACCTGCAATTTCTTATGGCTGAGGCTAGACTCATTAACCATTGATTTGCACTCTGTCTCTGATCCTTCAGCTTGTATCTGTTATAAATTAGATAAGAGTAAATGCCAACAGGATATAACCTGAAAAAAGCAAACCATCCAACCAAATGCAACTGCTTACTGTGCTTGGGTTTGTGTTACATGACATGCTTCCACTACCAACACCATGACTATGATTCATGCTACTTCCAGCCATTGCAAACTGCTCTGTCATAGACCGTGCTTTTTGGTCAAATGCTTGCCTATTATATTTGTACTCCCTGCTCTGCATATTTATGCAAGCAATACCAATCAATGGCCCTCTTAGTCTTTAATAGTTCAATTACAACTCATTTAGCTAAAGCATAACCAAAGAATCACATATATCATGTACGCTTACTGCTTCACACATTAGGCCATCATCGGGGTTGGGCTCACTCAGCAGCAAACCAAGGCTTGTTAGCACAGTTGAAATGTTCAGAGATGGTTGCCATGCACCCTGCAAAGATTGTAACTTAGATCATGTCCTAGATATTCAAATAACATTAAAGCTCCCAACTATCCACTACTCCCTGATAAAATAATTCCAAACCACTGTCCGTTCACATTTTACTACTCTAAATTAAAAGATGGAGTTAGATCCCTTCCTCAAATATATTCAGTTTAGTAACCAGGAAATAAGTATTGTGTTACAAATCAAGGTTCCCCAAGGTATCGATCAACATACAATATTTGACAAGGAGAATCGCTATCTATTTCTTCACTGCAGTAAACTAGTAAATCTGAAGTCATGTAAGGCAAAACACATGACAGATACAAGAAACTTTGGTGAATGCCATTCTTACTACACAACAGAACTGTTGACCCTTCCTAAAAAGTAAATGTCGATCATCTTTTCTGTCGCATCTCTGATTATAGTTAACTATATATAGTGGATTAGAACTTTCAAGAATACCACCTCACTTCAAAGTTGAAATAAGCATAATATGTAAGTTTCTACTGCAAATAAAGTCCCAAAAAGAAACCACTAGAATTGATCATGTATAACTGTAGCAATGATTATGTTGAGAAAATAGATAGGAAAAAGTTCACAGAGGAATCACAAAGATATATAAGTAACTTCTATGGGCAATAGGTCCAGTAAAACTTTCATCACAAGGCAATGAACAAGCAAGAAAATAAAAGACAGGGATTGACGTTATACGAAAAAGACCTCCATTTGACAGAATATTAGAAGAACGTGAACAACGTGGAGTTGGAATTGTCCACATTCATATTGGGTTAAATTAAACAAAGACGTAACTCAAAACAGTAAAGAAGAAAGCATCAGAAAGAATCACCAGGGACGGGAATAGAATTAGCATTGGCACTTCACGTTGGCATTTTCCAGAATAACTTAAAGGCAAACAATGGACTAGCCAATAATTTTTTTTCATCAAAATCTTCTGGCAATCTAAAACTTAGCAAAGGTTCCAATATTCCACTGATGCTACCTTGGGAGGAAGATTAAGAATATCCAAGCAAATCCTTCCACCATTGTCGATATTGGGATGGTAGACGGGCGTCGCGAAAGTCACAATGGGAGGCTGAAACGGATATCTGCAACCGGATAGGAGGTAATAAAAGCCTTGAGCCATGATCTAGAACGGAGAAGAGAATATCCCAGTAGCGAGAGTAAGAGAGTAAGAGAATCGGTAAGTGGCAAAGTGAATCGAAAACGGACCTGTCGGGTATTAGAATCTTGACGTTGAAAACCCCTTTGGCGTAAACGGTTCCTTCGGGGCCATCGATCTCTGAGGCAACGAATAAGCAAACCAAATGGATATCATAGAATTGAGACTCATAAAGTAATCTATCTGTATAATAGAAGATGCAGATTGGAAACTTACGGGCATCAATGGTTGACAAGTTGGAAGAATCGGAATTAGCGGAAAGCAGCGGAAGGGAGACTCCGGGAGGAGGATCAGTGAGAAGAAGTTTGAGCTCCTTTTGCATTCGCAAGCTGAGCCTTGCTGCCTGTGCCATTCCTCTCTCCCTCTTCTCTGATTGAGTCGCTAGTTCGCTACTGCAAGTCAAGTCGATGCCTTCTTGGTTTTTGCTTTCGGGAATGACTCTCGCAAGTCGCAACTTTGACGGCGATGGTTATGGCGATTTAGTTGTCGTATTTTGGGCGGGAAATTTTGAACGGTTTTGTGTTTTCCAGAAATCTCCAAACAGAAACGAAATCGAACGCCAACAAAGGACCGCTATTACTCGCAAGTTGTGGTTTTCAATCGGTTCGTTTTGGCCTGTTTTGGTTGGGCCAAATCGGGAATGGCATTCGCAAGTCGCAACTTTCAGTTTGAGGGCGGTGGTGGTCATTTAGATGTTAATCTTTTTTTATTGATGTATTTTATGATTACGATTTTAAAACAAAACATTGGTAGATAACGGGGTCAAGAGACACAAGAAAATGAAAAGCTTAGCTAGCACAGTTTTAACAACTTAATTGAAGGATATTCCTCGATTCGTTAGGGGATCTAGAATGAGTGTTGAAGAGTTGATCATCTACTACAGAGTAACATCTATATCAACTCAATACTTTAGGGCTTTTTTAGTTTTGTCCAAGTCTCAAACACATGACAATGTGCTTCTAGCATAGTGGTAATAACCTCTTTTTTAAATATAATTAATCCAAGAATATCATGGATTCCGACCTAAAACCCTACTGTATTTTCCCCTTCCCCTTGCCCCCAGGCCTGTGAGCCCCTAGTCCTATGACTATTTGAACCTTATATGAATGAGAACTTCATATCCTCTTCATTGTTAGGTTTTATTTTCACAGACACTTCTCAAAACAAAAATCTGAAAATAAGATTGAAATTAAGAAACTTGCCACATATTCACATTATATATATATATATATGCAAAAATCATTATATAAATTAAATTAACGGATAATCAGGTATAAACCAAGAGGCTTTTATACCAAGAGGCTAGAGTCTTAAAAGTATCACGAGTGAGGTGACTCAAGAAATGCTTCTGCACAGAGAGTCTCTACGTTGAAAACTGCTATATCATGATACCCGCTAGTCTTTTTATGTTTTTGGTAGAATTCTGATACTTGAAAAAAGGAAATACTCTTGCACTGCCATCATTTTCTCTCCCCTCTTACTTCTCTTATTCTATTTTTTTTTTTCTTTTTCTCACAAGTCTTTCGTCCTTATACTTTCTCATATTTTCTGTTTCTCTTAAATAAGACTAGGAAAAATTTTGTGGCTTTGGATGCTAATCTTTCGTTCAAGTTTTTTTTATTTTTATTGGAAACTGAGGTTCATCCGGACTAGTTTGCGCGCACCATGATTTACTTCAAGTTCATGGCAATCAACATTTTTTTACCTTATAAACCACCCGTCAAAGTCTTTACCTTTTCCTTCCTTGTTTTATTGACGATCAAGAGAAGAGAAATTGAAAAGGAACGATAGCTGCAAGAGAAGATTATCTAGAGGAAGACAACAAGTTCAGAAAAACAAAAAACAGTGTTTGAGATGTTAAAGCAATTAAAATCTCAAGAGCATTCAAAGATGGTAAAACAAAAAAAATCAAAAGATTAGTGGGCAAAAATGATTGGATTACTGAAGATTTCATGTTATGCAAGACAAACATCTTCTATGATGTTGTCTTCTTCTTTCCTTTACTTATATATTTATTTATTTAAAGATCAAAGTCTCAGTCAGAAATAAGGAAAGTTTCGTGTTTCTGTGACTCCCAAGAAAAAGATTATTAAGAAGAAAATGACATGTTCAAGAAAACAAAAACAAGATTTAGGGACTGTAGGGCTTTGGCAATTTGAATGGAGGAGTTAAGATAACTCCCCTTACTTATTCCAAACCAGAAAAACATTGGACCGAATAAAGAAATCAATGCCAGCATTGAAGACAAAGAAACATTAGACTTTGAAAGTTTGAATGGTGCCGGCATAAGAACTGTTTTCCTTTTTTTTCTTTTCACAATAATTGGTGCCGGCATTGAAGACGAAAAACTGAGTGTGGAAGACATAACCATGGGTTGAAACTTGAAAGAGGGGTAACATTGGTTAGAAGTGGATAAGTTGAAAATATGAAAATTTTGGAGAGGGATTCAATTGATGAATCCCCTCTGGACACTACAAATCAGCCAATTCCTCGTGCTTTGTAACTGAGTTACAAACAAACAAAATAAACTAAAATAGAGAAAGGCCTTTGGATTATAGTGAAAGATGTTCGGTTTAAATCCATCATCAGATCTGCTCTATGACCTATTTCCGATACCCCATTGCTTGGTTATGTGATTATTTTAGTCCAGATCGATTCTTAGTTCATTAGTGAGCTGAGTCAATAGCTTTTATTATTTGTACTTAGCTGTATATATATGGATGTGGTTAATGAGTCAACACCACCTATATAGCTAAATTCTATATATCTGATCTGTAGTTTCTTGTATTTGGATTATGAAGAATTCACGTTTTTTCAATTCCTCTTCTTAATTATACTTTAATAATACTCAAAATAAGAAAAGAACAAGTGAAACAAGAAAGTAACCACCCACCACAAATACAAATAGCTGACACTGCACTCACATACATTCGTCTTTTCCTCAAGGTTCGTCATGATTCCATCCATGGCTTTATCATCATCTTCTAAGAAAGATTCCATTGATTCATTTCACTCTGGGTATCTAACTTCATGTCCACTGAAATCATCTGTAAAAGGGACTCGCAATATGATTCCGAAAAGTTATTGATGCGATTCCTCAGTAATGATTCATCATGGATATAGAATCAAAATCATATCTCACGGGCAGAACGACTCCATTAATATGTTCGATCCAGTGGGTGGATTGGAAAAGAAAGCTAAATTTGGGGAGAAAGATTATTATTATTGGGATTCGGAGTCTGCTAGCAATAGAAAATAATTGACACGTGACACATTCTAGTTCGATTACCTGAAAGTAGATTCGGCCGTTTCTTGATGAGTGACGAAATGAAATTCCAAAAGCCGAGGCAAGCGGGTCTCTTTGAAAAACAAAGTAGGCTGATACAATAAGTTCACTATAATAGCTCCATCGGAGGCCACGGATATTAATCCACCAGCAGAGACCAGACCTGGGTTTCAAGTTACAAGAAAAACTTCCCAAGTTTTTGTTTATCGATCTTCCCTCTCCTCTCTTTCCGCACCTTAAAATGGCTTGAGATCGATCATGACCATGAACCAGGAATATCTTTAATTTGATGGGATTTCGCCCCAGTTAATTATTCTATCCATCATCATTATTAATACAACATGTACAGAGGAGAGATCCCTGCATCTTAAGAATAGGGATTGATTGGATTGTTGTCTTCGTGGAATGGAAGTGAAAGAAAATGGATTTTTGGCCAGAATTTCTAGCAACCAGCTGGGGGAAAGAGTTTGTTGCAGGAGGATTTGGGGGAGCCGCAGGGGTCATCTCTGGCTACCCTCTGGACACGCTGAGGATCCGCCTTCAACAACCTTCTAATCCCACCCAATCTGCCGTCGGTCTCCTTCGCCATATCGTCGCTTCTGAGGGAGCTTCCGCTCTCTACCGTGGCATGGCCGCTCCATTGGCTTCTGTCACTTTCCAGGTTGCTTTCTCTTTTGCTTTGTTCTTTTTTATCTGGGTTTTCTTCAAAAACTTCATTCTTCCTGGGTCTGTTAGAGTTGCTTAATTTTCTCGTTGTTTGTTTTACAGAATGCCTTGGTGTTCCAGACCTTTGCTGTCCTATCCAGAGCATTTGATTCATCGACCACCAGCGTCGAACCTCCATCTTACAAAAGCGTGGCATTAGCAGGATTTGGAACAGGTGCCCTACAGAGTTTTCTTCTCAGCCCCGTCGAACTAGTGAAGATACGTCTCCAAATACAGCAAACAAACGGAGGATCACCCAATCACCATGGTAACCATCATCTGAACAGTCCAACCGCCATGGCTAAATACATTTTCAGAAGAGAAGGATTCAGGGGAATCTTCAGAGGCCTCGGCATCACCGTCCTCCGTGATGCACCCGCTCATGGAGTCTATTTCTGGACCTACGAGAACGCACGAGAGCTACTCCACCCGGGCTGTCGAAAGAGTGGTAAGGAGAGCCTGAATACCATGTTAATTGCAGGAGGACTTGCAGGGGTTGCCAGTTGGGTGTGTTGCTATCCTCTGGATGTTGTGAAAACCAGACTTCAATCTCAAACTGATCATCAGGTTCAATCTCCATCATCTCCATGGGACAAACCCCTACCCAGATACCGTGGCATCATCGATTGCTTACACAAAAGCGTCAAAGAAGAGGGGTTTCGTGTCTTGTGGAGGGGCTTGGGTACTGCCATCGTCCGAGCTTTTGTGGTGAATGGAGCCATCTTTGCTGCCTATGAGGTATCTCTTCGGTGCTTGTTCACCAATAATGACAAAGGAAACATCCAAGCAGAGAAGCAAAGATTATTAGAGAAACCCGTTTAATTTCCCACATATTAAGATGGGACTAAATTTGAAGTATGATTATCCTGTAGCCCTTGTAATGATACCCCACTCAAACCTTCATACAACCATACATCCCAAAGAAATTAGAAAAGAAAATAAAATAAAATAAAGAAAGGAGCCATCTTTCTTTGCGAGATGGACATGAGGTACTGTAGCATTGTAAATGGTAAATGGAATAACACAAATGTATTTTTGGGTTAATAATATATAATACCAATATAAGGAAATGGCATTTGATTGGTCAATTCAACCATATATTTTTTTGGTAAAATAATTAGTATATTATCGATCTCCCACTTATAGTAATACCAAAAGTTTATATTATATTTAGAAAAATTTATGTGTGGATTTTGTTGGTGAGGCCTAAACTCTTGTTAGGTCTCAAGCTGACAAACACTTGTGAGAGTTGTTAAGTTTGTACATAAAATAACTAAAATATCATCTTCATCAACATCCCTCCCACTCCAATTTGAATCCGCGTGAATTATTTTTCTACTACCTCTATTTTATAATGTCTTTCTAATGCTTTATTATCTCCAACCAAAGCCTTCGTCTCACTATTTTGTAGGTGTTCTTTTTCACATCTCTCTAGTTATTATCTCCTTCCAAATTCTACTGAAAATCACCCATTAAAAAGGCTGGTACAAACTCCCTCTAAAAGGAAAACACAAAAGTGAAGATGGAACCAGATAATAAATTAGTATAAAAGAGTACGTAGAGGAATCAAAATCAAGTCCCTTCGAGCAAGATTTGGAATTTGAACATTTATTTCTTGATGGAGAAAATCATAATACTTGTAGTCATTACTTGCAAAATTGGAGAGTTCCGTGAGTCTAATTAAGATATTAGCTCAAGACATTCATGATACATCACTTGTTGACAATCTAAGGATTGACAATTTAACATGGTTCATTGAAGCTTGATGGCAAACCAAGTAGCCCTCGTGAAGGGGTATTTTACAAAATCAACATTGTGATAGGGATATTAGAAAAATGCTAATCACCAAATCACAAAGCTACTCCAACATAAACGACTTTCATAAATTAGGGGCAAACATTATATTGAGTGATAATCAAGTGGTAATCCCTCGCTTAAATTATGATCCTCTGATAGAATATGGCATACTTCACCATGTAATGCAAATGAACTGGTGGGGGTGAATTCCGGCAAGGTAAAGGTTGAGTGGCAGTGGTAGTGGCTGTTTTTTTTCCTTTTTCTTTTTCTTTAAAATTAAATTCTTATGGTGAATGATTTTTGATAAGTTGGGGCGGTGGTGGCTGACTTTTGTCCGAGAGAGCGTGGAGGATTGGAGGTAGGTGAAATAGTATTTTGGTCATTTCACAAATAATTTTTTATTATTTTTTTGATAAAAACCATCTTAATACTTATTAAATGGTGTTAATTAGCTTGGGATAGACGTAATATTTTTCATAAAAGAAATCCAACAAAAATTTTGAGCTCACTATAGGAACCGACATATAAAATTTTGAGCTCACTATAGGAACCGACATATAAAATTTTCTTATATTTATGGTTGGGTTGGGTGTCTCTCTTGATAAGAGAGATTATCAAGAGAGACGGACTTGACAAGTCTAAGTTATGTCTGGCTCGAGCCTAACTCAATAATTAAAGCTCGTAGTTCTGACGTGGGGTTCTAATCCATCCGTTGTGACTTATGAAGGAGAAAATATGAGGAATTAGAAAAGGGTATTGTTTTCTATGTGAGGACTGAGGAGATGTGGTATGTCACAAACATGAGGGGTCAAATAGAGTGATAAACTTGTTATTATGGTCATCAATGACATGTGGTCATCTTTTTCATTGCTTATATGTTTAAACACAGGGCGCACATTGTCAATAACAATTTCACAGGATCATTCACCAACAAGAGAGAGACTCTCAACTAATAAATGTGAGGGCATAAAAATAAATAAATAAAAAGGCGATAGAGGGATATCTACTATTCTAATGACACAATTAGACCCAAGCGGATTGGATTCGGTTTGAATACACCAATATCCAAATCCAAATCCCAACTGATTAGCAAAATTGTCATCTGAATCCGAATCTAGAACTTTATAGATATCCAATAATAATATGATTATTGATTGGTGATTGTCATTTTTTTATAATATTTTTATTATCGATTTCTGATTATTTGAATACCGATTACTCGTTTTCGAATAAGATTACAAGCCCCTTTTTTAGAGAAAATTGTTTAATACTTTATTTTAATCAGATAATTTTCGATTACCGGTTTTCGCTTCTGATTATCATCCATTTTTAGAGAAAAAATGTTGAATACTTTACTCTATCAGACAATTATACATATTTTTTAGTAAGAAAAATTTCGAATATGGATTCCCTTAGGGCCTGTTTGGTTACAAATCTCTGGATTCATGAATCTGAGAATTATACCCGTTTGGTTGTAAAAATCTCTAAATTCATGAAATCTAGAGATTCACCTTTTTACACTAAAAACATGAATTTGTAGATTAATGGATAAGGGTGAAATTCAGAGATTTCAAAAAAGCTATGCATTTGCACATTCACAAAAATCACATTGATCAAATAGCTTTTTAGGATGAATTCACAGATTTTATTTCACAACCAAATATTTAATTTTATTAATTATGACTCCGTAGATTTGAAATCTCTAGATATTTAAAATCTCTAGACTCATGTAATCAAACATGTTCCTATAAAGTTTTAAATATAGATTTCATTTGGTTGTTTTCACATTTTTTAGAAATTTTCATCACTGACTCTCACCAAAATTGAATTTAGGGTAAATATCACTTACCTCCCCTCTTAGCTGGACAAATAGCACTTACACCCCCTCTTAGCTGGATAATATCACTTACCTCCCCTCTTACCTAGCAAATATATCAAACACCTCCCCTCTGTTAACTTTCTCCGTTAAATTTAACATTTACCGTTAAATATTTTTCTAAAACCCCAAACTACCCTTGGATTAAAAATATTTTTTATTTTAAACCCTAAATTACCTAATCACTCTAGCAATTAAATACTAAATTACCCTCAATTTAAATAATTATTAAAAACCAAAATACCATAGTTAAAACCCGTTAAATATTTTTCTAAAACCCCAAACTACCCTTGGATTAAAAATATTTTTTATTTTAAACCCTAAATTACCTAATCATTCTAGCAATTAAATACTAAATTACCCTCAATTAAAATAACTATTAAAAACCAAAATACCATAGTTAAAACCCAAATTATATTCAATTATTAAAAGCCCAATATATCAAAAAAATTATCAAACAATTAAAAAAAATGGTACGTGTTTTTTAATTTTACTTGATAGTAGTACGTGTTTTTTAAATTGTTTGATAAATTTTTTTTTTTTTAGAAAACAAAGGGTATGCTGGACTTTTAATAATTTAAGTTTTAACTATGGTATTTTAGTTTTTAATAATTATTTTAATTGAGGGTAATTTAGTATTTAATTATTAGCTTAATTAAATTAATTTAGGGTTTAAAATAAAAAAATACTTTTACCTAAGGGTAGTTTAGGATTTTAGAAAAATATTTAACGTAAAAGTTAAATTTAACCGAGAAAGTTAACAGAGGGGAGGTGTTTGATATATTTGCTAGGTAAGAGGGGAGGTAAGTGATATTATCCAGCTAAGAGGGGGTGTAAGTGCTATTTGTCCAGCTAAGAGGGGAGGTAATTGATATTTACCCTTGAATTTATTATACATCTAATAGAGTGAAAAAGTTAGAATGCCACATCAGTAAACAAGTTTGTTTTTAAATTTTTTCTCCATACTTTCCGATTTCATGTAAAAAATTGTTTTTCAAACTTTTCTCACTTCTTTACATTCAGCAAACAAATGGTGCCTTAATTAACGGATAAGATTTGATAGAAAAACTCAATATTCTTATCAAAGGGCTTGAAACGATAGAAGAAAATCTGGATGAATGTACGTAGGTAAGGGCTATTTCCGTAATTTGAGTTAAACGGTTCCGTTAAAGGGTCTACCACGTGAGAGCCTGGTCGCCTGGCCGTCGTCGTTTTATTTCTATTTTCTCACACATTATCTGGACAGTCCCCACTCTTGGCTACAGTCGTACACAGGTGCGGTAATTGGTTTGACTATTCTGCCCTTTTTATTTTATTACTATACTTAGTATTTTTTAAATTTGAAAAAGGGTTGTTGAACAAGAAAGATCCAGTTATCCAACTTGTTCTATCTATTCGATTTGATTTTGAAAAACCTGAACTTGAAGCCAAAATCAACTGCGAATCTATTAACGATATCCAGCTCCATTTCGAATTTCTTTCTCTCCCTCTCTTTTTTGTTTCCTCATTTATCCATTCGTCCATCCATCTCTATCTCTCCGTGTTTGTTTTGTTCTTTAACCTTTGGAAGTTGAAATGTCCCTTCTCAAGTGTACGGCCGGCCAAGACGTGCGTTCCTGAAACTCCAGCGCAGCTACTACAGCTCGATTTTGACTTCCGATAGAGGGAATATCTGATCGTTGGACTAATCGGATCGAGGAGTAGAAAGTTCAGATACTAGACAGATGAACGTGGTAGGGAGACAGATGCAGAGATCTGGTTCTTCGACCGTTCACCATCAGCGTCAATACTCCGATAATTTCTCAGAAGACTCCTCCTCAAATGGAAGATGGCTTCAGTCTGCTGGTCTTCAGCAGCTTCGATCCTCGAATGCCAATGCAACTGGTTCTATTCCTCAGGTTCTCGATCTTTTTTCCTCTACTCTTGCGGTGGGTATCGGATCGATGAGTCGCTTGTTCAGGTTTTGATCGTTTTTTTTTTCTTGAATCGATAGCAGGACTCTGGATATTACGGTGGCGGCGGAGGAGGAGCTCAGGGTTCAAGAGCTCTTTGGAATGCGCAGAGGGGCGTTCATGGAGGAAATGAGTTTTCCTCGGTGCCTTCTACTCCGCCGCTTGATCCATTCTCGTCTAGTCAGAGGAAGTATGGTGACGACCAAATGTCGACTGGTGAGCTCAGTCCTGGAATCTTGGATCTGCATTCATTTGATACCGAACTACTTCCGGAAGTAAGCTTCTTTAATCTTTATCATCTTCTTACCAACGAGCTACGTTTGATTTGGATTCTTTTTGTGCTGAAAGATCATATTTTTGTGCATGAATCTTATGTTTCTCGCGATCAATTGTTGATTTTTGTACTCTACTATTACGAATTTCAGTTTCAGGTCTGTTGAACTGTGCTAATGTCGAAAGATCTCTGTTTTGAGTTTTTCATTGATAAGTGCAACTGTATCAATTTACTTCTCCTTTCTGTTTCTCTATCTTTTTACAACTTCGGTTGTTCCTTTGGCTCGATAGATGGTGCTAAGCTTCTTGCTCGGATGCAAAGTTGTTACCCAGTGGTATTTTGACTAAAGAACCAGTGCGAAAATTTTCGATTGATCGGAGTGGCATTTGTCACTTAAAACTTTCTAATGTATTGACTTACGTTGTTTTAGCCCACTGAATTTTGACATTCTGAACAAGTTTTGATGAAGCTATGACCACAAGCTCTATCCTGACATATTTTTCTGTATTTCTTCATAGATGTCGGTACCTGCTCAATATGATACTTCTACTCTTTACCACGCTGCTCGGCGCAGAAGCTTTGATGACTCTGAGCCGTATCTCCCTGCCAATAAGCAAATAATCAAAGAACGTGTTTTGCCAGAGAATAATCTTCTGAAAAGCTTTTCAGCTGATAAGGAGAAGGCTAGCTCGGTTGCTAAAATCAAAGTTGTGGTATGCTATTTCGCTGGTTCTGAATTCTTCTTCTCCGCCATTTTATTATTTGGTCACAATAAATTTACTTTGATAGCTTAAATTAACTTGGCAACCTACCAGATAATAGTATCTTATGAATGGACCAAATGCAGGTTCGCAAGAGACCACTAAATAAGAAAGAAATATCCAAGAAAGAGGATGACATCATAACCATTGAGCCAACTTCCAATTTCCTTACAGTTCATGAGACTAAACTGAAGGTTAGGTTATCCTGTTGTGATTTAAATTTTTTTTTTGTTATATTTATGGATGAGGCAACTGCAACATGTGAATTGCATCTTTCTGTTTTTATATTTATGGAGGAGGCTTATGCCTCATGGTTATTCTATATAATTTATTCATTATGTCTGAATATGTCTTTCTATTAGAATTTATTTATAATTATCTCTTTCAGATGTCATGTGAAGATTGTAGTGCCTATACAACCATATGGTTTCTTCTGCAACAGCACTGGGCACATGTTTCATTTAGGACATAAGAACAAAAAAATGACTAGAATCTGCGTCTAATTGATGCTAATTAGGGTTTAGTTGGAAATTTAAGCACTTGTTTTAGTTACATTCAATATTTTGATTTATCCCCCATCGTCCCACTATTCAATAGTGAAAGTTTATTGGAAAAAATGGATACCATATAATTTTTCACATTCTGAAGGGAGAAGATATTAAAAAAATAAGCAAATCTGCTAGGCATTAAAGAAATCTGAAAAACTTGAACCCAAAATAAAAAAAGAAATCTGAAAAACAGGAACCCCTTGATCAAAGTGTAGGTAGACAGGAAAAAGCTGCCCTAGAAGAACCAGGAAAGTAGAAAATAGAAAAGGCAATGGATGAGTTCAGACTATGGTACAGGATGAATCTCTCTGCCCCACTTTGCCACCAGAAGCTGTACTCATATCACATGAGCTTTCTATTGTGAAATTGGGCAAACTATCCAAGTTGTTATCGAGTGTTTGATGCCTATCCAGTCCTGCACTTCATTGAATGCCCTCAAAGTATAAGGGATTAACCTGTATCATTTGAACAGCCAAAGGTAAAAATAAGGAAATTGGCCTTCCAAGTTATTTGTTCAAGATTTAAACTTGGCTTCTTTCTCTTCTTGTTGACTGACCTGCACTGTGGTGAATGATGAACATTCTTTAGCTAGAAAATAAATTGAAGCTTGTAACTGAAGACCTCATACCGAGTCACTGACCATGTAAATTCCAAATCATAAGTGCTGTAAATGTTTCCCAGAAAAAGAAACGTCGAATAAGGAAAAGTGTATAACTTTAAATCTTGGCTCTTCAACTTCTTAAATTGTATGCCTGTGTTGTCTTAGCTTGCATGCTTCTCTAGATAGTTTAATGGTGTTTGGAACTGTGTTCTCTTTCTCAGTCATTGACCAGATTCCAATTAATTACTTTCTGCAGGTTGATTTGACGGAGTATGTCGAGAAGCATGAATTTGTTTTTGATGCAGTGCTGAATGAAGAAGTTTCAAATGATGAAGTGAGTGTACAGAGCAAATATGCGGGATGTTGCTCCTCGGTATCACTGTCTCTCATATTATTATGGTGTTTCTTTTGTTCATGTAGGTCTATCGTGAGACTGTGGCGCCTATTGTTCCATTCATTTTTCAGAGGACCAAAGCGACGTGCTTTGCATATGGACAAACAGGTGAGTGGTCTCAAACTTTTACTTGTTAGATTCCTTGACATGCTCATTATATAATGCTTCATGAATCCCAGAATATTTATTAAAAAAAAGTAAAAGAAAAAAGAAGAAGAAGAAAAAAAGGAAACTTGACCTATTGAATGAAGAAGTGCCTAGAAAACATTAGTCTTCCCTGTCTTGGGAATTGTTGAGATGCTGTGGTCCAGTTTTCATCCATATCTATCTGCTGTGTTAATTCCTCTTTTCAAAGAATATGTAGGATGTGTACATTATACACATTGCCATTAGGTTTTTCTAGTCTGATGTGCATAGGAATTTTCGCTCAAGTTTAAGTTGCTATTTGGCTGTCGATGTCTTTGCTGCCTTTCTATGGTGTCAGAGATATTGTGTTAATCAACATAAACTTACACTTTTCATTAGTCTGGCAACAATTGCAAATTGTGGATTTCAAAATATTTTTAGATGTCCAAACGAACAATAATGTTACTGATCCTTAGGTTTTTACTGGCATAGATTAATGGAATTTTTAGATTTGAGTGGGAAAAAAAAATTCTGTATTAAAAAATGTTGGAAGTTTTCCTACAGCTGAAAGTCTGGTTTTTGTTCTTGAACTGGGTGGGAAGGTTGGCTTTTTATACCACAACAACAACAACAATAAGCCTTGTCCCAACTAAATGGGGTCGGCTACATGGATTCTTGCCCTCCAATCAGTTCTGTTCGAGGCCATGCTAGATACAAGGCCTAAGCTATACATATCCTTTCTCACCACTTCTCCTAAGGTTATCTTAGGTCTACCCCTAACTCTTCTAGTTCCTTCAATATGGATTATATCACTTCTCCGTACAGGAGCATTTATAGGTCTCCGTTGAACGTGGCCGTGTCACCTCAAACGACTTTCTCTAAGCTTATCACTTATGGGAGCAACTCCCAGACCAACTCTAATATGATCGTTTCTTATCTTATCCATCCTAGTTTTGCCACTCATCCATCTTAGCATCCTCATTTCTGCTACACTGAGTTTATCTATATGATTCTTTTTAACTGCCCAACACTCTGCACTGTACATCATAGCTGGTCGAACAACAGTCCTATAAAATTTCCTTTAAGCTTTAATGGAATACGCCAATCACATAAGACCCCGGACGCACCTCTCCACTTCATCCACCCTATTTTAATTCTTTGGGAAACCTCATCTTCTAAATCATCTCTTTTACTTATGATTGAACCTAGGTATCTAAAACAATCACTCTGAGGAATCTCTTTATCATCAAGTATCACCACCTCATCATCTGCCCGATCATGACTAAAGTTACAAACTAAATATTTTGTCTTCGATCTACTAAGTTTAAAGCCTTTTGATTCCAAAGCTAATCTCCATGATTCTAATTTGGTATTAATCCCCACTTGGGTCTTATCAATCAACACAATATCATCCGCAAAAAGCATACACCAGGGGACCTCATCTTGAATGTCTTTGGTTAATTCATCCATTACTAGTGCAAATAGATATGGGCTTAAAGTTGACCCTTGATGTAGCCCAACTGTTATCGGGAATTCATTACTTTGTCCCCCCACTGTTCTAACACTAGTCACCGAACCATCATACATATCCTTAACTATATCTATATATTTACTTGCAACACTTCTTTTCTCTAGTACTTGCCAAATTAACGATCTAGGGACTCTATCATAAGTTTTTCTAGGTCAATAAATACCATATGAAGATCTTTCCTACATTCTCTATACCTTTCCAAAGTCTCCTAATTAAGTAAATAGTCTCCGTTGTAGATCTTCCCGGCATAAACCCAAATTGGTTCTCCGTAACTGTAGTTAAGTGTCTCAAACGGGTTTCAATTATTCTCTCCCATAATTTCATCATATGGCTCATCAATTTGATTCAAATGGTGGAATTTGATTTGCTAACTATTTCTGCTGGATTCAAATGGTGGGCATTTCTCTATTTGCCATATGGTGGTGTAATCATGTTCAGGTCAAAACTCTCAGGTCTCATCATGTTTTGATGGGGAAAAAGTGAATTTATAGTGAAAACTACTGAAACAGGTCAGAACAAAGTACAAATTGTTACCACATCATTTTCCTCTAGGTTTCTTGCAAAATCAATGCTTGATACCATGGTCTTCAGTACATTGTCAAGTAATTACACTCAACCCACAACCACCATTGACAAAATAATAAGTGCAATACCATCAAGTTTGTTAAGTTATGGCTTTGAAGTGTGTTTATTTGGGCAGCATTTCAGAAAGGTTATTGGTTCTATCTTTTGTCAGTTATTTTAAAATATGGGGGCTATAATGCTCTGCTGTTGAAGTGATATCTTTGTTTATACCCTCAAGGTGAGTAGTCTAGGTGTGAACTCTGTGCCAAGTAATTAAACTTCGAAGCGAAAATGTTTATGCTGCCTTTGAATGGATATTGAATAACTCTTCATATGTTGAAAGTGAGTTAAGCTTTGCTTCTGTAGTGAATATCCATCATTTTGTTTTCTTTAGGTATTATTCAAGTGAGTATATCCAACAATCTGCCTTTATATTTGGTTTTCTTCTGATGTCTTTCTGATTCGAATTCTGCAATATATTGGTAGCCTTCTGGTAGTTGAGACATCCTGCTGCTTTGGCTAGTATCAATTGCTGATTTTTGCGTCATGAGACAAGAAGAGTATTTTGAGTTGATGCTTTTGTTTTTAACTCAGGGAGTGGAAAAACCTTTACGATGCAACCTCTGCCTCTTAAAGCATCACAGGATATCTTGAGATTAATGCACCATGCTTACCGTAATCAAGGTTTCCAGTTGGTCATGAGTTTCTTTGAGATATATGGTGGGAAGCTTTTTGATCTTCTTAATGACCGGAGGTTAGCTATACCTTGGCATCTTTAGGTAGGCAACTCTTGCATAATTCCAAATTGTTGTTCCTCGAACTTAGAACTTTACTTCTGCAGAAAGCTTTTCATGAGGGAGGATGGTAAGCAGCAAGTCTGCATTGTTGGTTTGCAAGAGTACAAAGTATCAGATGTGGAAACAATCAAAGAGTTCATTGAGAAAGGAAATTCCATGAGAAGTACAGGCACCACGGGTGCTAATGAGGAATCTTCTCGCTCGCACGCAATTCTTCAGCTTGTTATCAAGAAATATGTTGAAGGCAGTGAATCAAAGCCTCCCCGTGTTGTTGGGAAGCTCTCATTTATAGATCTTGCTGGAAGTGAACGTGGTGCAGATACCACTGATAATGATAAGCAGACAAGGTAGAATTTCTCTTGCATTCTATGTGCTTTGTTTACCTTTGGTTGGTACAGCAGTTCTAAAATCCAACAGAGTCATGGCTATGTATATTATCTGTAAGTCGGCTGTAGAATCTTTCTTTGTTGTGTCAACCATGAGATCTGATTGTGAAAAAACTAGACTTGTCAAAAAACTCTTATCTGATGGATGATCTTAAGAGCTGGGAGGTTGTACTTATTTCTTGTTGCCTCTTCTTAAGAGCTGGGATGTTGCTTCTTTTTCTGGTAGATGATCTTAAGAGCTGGGAGGCTTTTTCTTTTTACTTATTCTGGTTTTCTTCCTCCTGTCTCTGCCAGATGTTCTGCTCTGCCAACTGTAGAACTTGTGTCATGTTATGAACTTTAGATGTTCTGTTACCATATTTGATTGGATCTGTGCACCTAATAGCTGGAACTGAAAAAATTTGTGTTGCAGAATGGAAGGTGCTGAAATTAATAAAAGCCTGCTTGCGTTAAAGGAATGTATTCGAGCACTTGACAATGATCAGGGACACATTCCTTTCCGAGGGAGTAAACTGACTGAAGTTCTTAGAGATTCATTTGTTGGTGATTCACGCACGGTTATGATATCATGCATTTCACCAAGTTCAGGATCATGTGAACACACTCTCAACACGTTAAGATATGCAGACAGGTGACATGGAATAGTAAAATGCAGATTTAAGACATTGTTTGTTGGTTTTAATCTGTTCTTATGTTATATATACCTTATTTCCCCAGGGTTAAGAGCCTTTCAAAAGGGAACACGACCAAGAAGGATCCTTTATCATCAACCATTAACCTAAGGGATTCAACTGCCGCAACTGTTTTTCCAGCTGTATCAAATGTCTCTGATGTTCCTAATGAAACAAGCAAATTTGGATGGTCCAGACAAATTGAGAGAGAAACTTCTGCTCCTTATAATCTGGATCGTACACCTAGTGGAAGGGAAGAAGGCCCTTTTTCTTCAACTGCATATTCAGATTTCTTCAAGGATAACCGAGGTGATAGGTTTGGAAATACGATGGAGGATTTTGATTATTCAGAGGAGTTCAATGAGCAGAGGCCACTGCAGAAGACTGCAAAGCCAGAGAACTATCAATTCTCTGGAATGGATGATCGGAGAAGGATGGCAACTCACATACAGGCAAAAAACAAAAATTTGCCGACCTTAAATGTTAACAACTCAAATTCAGAAGACGATCTGAATGCTCTCTTAGAGGTAGGACTTAAGCTTGGTTAGACGTCAGGTATTATTTTTCTCATGTTGTTTTATTTATGACTAAATTCTGTGGTTCCAGGAAGAGGACGATCTAGTATCTGCTCATAAAAAATTGGTCGAGGAGACACTAGAGATTGTCAAAGAGGTCTGTGATCAGCCTGTTTGGTTTATCCGATGTTTGTGATATGATGATAAGTAATATATTTGATTCTGTTTGTGTAGGAGATGAATCTGTTGGTTGAAGCTGATCAACCAGGAAATCATCTGGATGATTACATCTCTAGATTGAATACTATTCTTTCCCAAAAGGCTGCAGGGATATTACAACTGCAGAACCGCTTAGCTCATTTCCAGAGGCACCTGAATGAGCATGATGTTTTAGTCTCATCTGGTCTTTGATTTCGAGGCAACTAGTGATTGGATCCTCGGAGGAGTAAACAATTGAGATGTTGTACTTATAGATGCTCATTTGCCAATCCATGTGCAATAACACTAGTTTATACCAAAAAAAGAAAAGAAAAGAAAAGAAAAGAAAAGTTGAAAAACACTAGTATCCATGGTGATACAAATGTATAGTGTCAATGATATGTTACCGTCAAAATATGGTGTTTCAGCGCGGAAGTTTGTGATAATTCTTTTTTCTAGTTCTGATGTGAGTTTGGTTTCACAGGTTGAAAATTCTCCAGCAGGTCTAGTGCCTTGTTTCTTCTTTGTCAATTGCTTCGATTCTATTATTGAGCATCTTATACTGCTATTTATGTATGTTTCTTGGCTCCGTTTCTGCAAAGGAATTCATGGGAACTCTAGTGTATAAAACGTTTTCTTCCATCTTTTTTTTTTAAGATAGAATGGTTGTTATATGTGAACTTGCTGTGAATCGTCTTGTTTACCACGAGGTCATTGTACAAATTTCAATGGAAGGGTGTAGATGCCATGTGGTAGGGGAATCAGAATGTATGTATCATGTACAATAGATACAGGGGATACAAGGAACAAAGTAGGGGTGGAATAATAGTCGAAGACTCTTGAAGTACTGTATACGTAAATTCTACACGGGTATTCCTAACATGCATCAGGTGAATGATCTTTCTACCTTGAAGTGGCGAATCCTGTCTACATGCGTTGGAATATCCCCCTTTCTAACAGTGGAGGAGGGGGGTAATGGGGGGGGCTTTTTTCTCTTTTTCTTTATTTTACAAGCAAGATTCGAACCCATGACGATCTCTTCACTAAGAGGTGTTGGTTAACCACTAGAATAGATTTGCTTTGGCGAGGGCTTCTCTTTTAGGTTTTCTATAATTATGTATTTGTAGAATACCATCTAGCAGTTTACATGTTGAGTGTGGGAATCAGGTTGTTGACCAATAGGGTATTGACACTATTGACACTAGACCTCGAAATGGATGGTTGAAATTCATATTCGAATATGCAGTTGTATACGTTTAAGGGTATTTGAATTGGAATTTTTCTCGGAAATTTTGGAATTTTTCTCGAAATTTTTCTTACTGAAAAATATCAATATTTGTTCGATATGGAATTGAATTTGGATTCCAATAATGGCTTATCCAATCAGATAACATCCGATTAGAGTAAATTTGTTTTAAAAAAATATAGTATATTTAAAATTTAAATTGTGCTTCACCAAGTGATATTTCAATCTTCATTGAAGTTGAACCGGTTAACCCAAATTAATAAGTTGAACTCACCTACACCCTATCAGTTATCTATAGCCAATTGGCCAAACTAGGGGAAAACCATTAAATTAAATATTTTTTTCTCTAAAAAAGGCTGATAATTGGATTCTAAACTAGTTGGCAACCGGAAATTGGAAGTTACAAATTGAAAAATGTAAATCATCAATCAGTAATTGAATAGTTTATTAGATATCTGATAAAGTTTCAAATTCGAATTTGGATACCTTCAATAAATTTCCGCCAAATATTGGTTTGGGTTCGGATAACAGTTTTGCTTATCGGATTCAAATGTTGATAGTGGTGTATTCGATTTGAATCCAATCCGTTTACAGGTCTATTTGCCACTGACTTGAAATTTGTCTATTTCACCTCTGAGCCCAAATATGACATACTTTAGATTTGAAAGGGATAGGTGACGAATTGGCATCGGTTGGAATTTAACTTGAAAAGAACATTTTATTTTTAAATTAGAATATTTTATGAATTTAACCATATATATTAAAAAAATTTTAGATGATCAAGATTGGAAATAAAGAAAAGAATTTTAAAGATTAAAATACAACTTTCTACAAAAAGATTAACATAATTTTTCCTAGCATTGAAGAGAGTCTTTATTTTGGACGAAAAAAGAGAGAGGGTCTTTACATTAAGAGGGAAGAAATTTTTTTTTTTTTTTTTTGGTAATAAGAGGGAAGAAATTGAAGAGGCTCTTCTTACCTAGTAACATTTAATGAAAAAATGAAGGCAAATTACTTGCCCTGCGATAAGAAAGTATGTGAAAAATTTTCAACGCCCCCCTTAATTTGAGTTATCCCCTACAATTAATGCTACACCTGAAGTTATTAAATTCATCAATCAGACTCCTATAGGGTAAAAATATATCAAATACACCTCTTTTAACTCTTAATGTCAGAAAATCACAGGTAAGTTAGCAAGTTAATATGATGATTGTCATAACGTACGAGGGTACAAGACAAAGCGTAGAGAAACTGCATTAGTCTTTATAATACTTATTCCTTTTTTCAGCAGTTCAATGAATCAATGATGAATAAAACAACTTTCTGTTAGTGTCTGTTGATTGTAACTTGTTCATTTCTTCGGCCATTAGAAAGCGATGGAGGTTTTTATTATTTTTTGCTTTTTCTATTTCTATTTGTGTTAGATATGGCGGTTTTTTCAATTGAGGAAGAGATGGAATAAGACATCTAACTGTGACGGATAGATTGGCTTCAAAAGAAGATTGATCCAGTACCAGAAGAAGATAAGAAAAGAGAAGAAATAAGAAAAATAACAACTGAGGTTTCTTACTCTTAGCATGCAGTACTGGCAGCACCATCTTAATTAGCACTAAAGGGTTCCATTCTCAATTTTTGACAAATTAATTAAGAACCGGTGGGTGTTGGTTGGGAATTGGGATAGGATAGCATTTCAGTTATTGTCAATCAGGCAAAAACAGAGTTAATTAATTCACAATAACACGATTCAGTTAATGTTGGAGGCAGAGACATCTTTTCTTAAAGCGGTGGAAATTGAGAAATGGACGGCAATTAAGTGAACAAGAAGAAAGTAGTCGCATTTATTATTATGTATGATAATTATTAGATGTGAGCATCTCCATGTAGCTATAAGCACATAAGTGATCAAACAAAACAACTAATAAATAAAAGAGCCTAAACGGGGTGAACTGTGAGGTACAGGTACACAAGAAAGAAAGAAGCAAGAGCCAATGTAGGAATACAGAATACTGGTACTGTTATGATGATCTGCTCGCTCTAATTCTGAACCCAAACAACATGATCCTCGGGAAGGAAGTGACAAACTGGAGTAGTCCCTGGCTTGATCTTGAGCACTTGGAAGGCCAAGTGCTTGGGGTTCCACCTTGAGGTATCAGTGTGGCAAATAGCAACAGCGTTGGCCTTTGTTCCGTCAGCACCAACTAATGGAACCTTGTATGCCTTTGTGCTCTTTGTTGCATGGCAATAGTACACGGCATAAGCATAAGGTTGGGCATGGCACACAACAGCCTTGTCACTTGCCAACATCTCTACACCATTAGTCATAGTGTACTGTTGCTTCTTGCTCTCCTCTTTTTCCACCTCTGTTGACAAGGCTTGAACATTACTTCCAAGCTTTGAAGTGGTAAACTCCACCATGGACTCCAATGAAGTAGCACAGTACTTGGCCTCCCCTTGGACTGCCGGTTCTTCACACTCTTGGATTGTGTTCTTCATCACCTGAGCTTCCTCTGATCCGGGTGCGATGGAGTATCGTTGTAAGACTTGGGAGAACTTGGTAGAGGAAAAGGGTATGGCCTGAGCTTCCTTTCTCGTCAAGAAGGTTGCCCCAGAGGTTGTCTTGGTGAAGCGCAAGTCCATGGTGGTTCCAGGGTGCAAGTCTTTCTCTTGGAAGAAGTAGGCAACATTTGGGTCATCTCGGAGCTGGGCCTCTGAGGCAGCATAATTGTAAGTAAATGGGCTTGGACCGGGCTTCACGTTGACGACCACTGGCTTCTTCTTTGGGCCTGTATTTACAGAAACTCCACCCTTTCCAACGCCCACGTTGGTTCCACTTCCACCATCAGGCTTACCGGTGCTCACACCTACACCCTTACCGCTGCTCACACCAACAGAAGTGCCGCCAGGCTTCCCTTTTCCGGTATCCACACTAACACCACCCTTTCCAACACCAACGGAAGTGCCACCAGGCTTCCCTTTTCCAGTGTCTACACTTACACCACCCTTTCCTACACCAACCGCAGTGCTCTTCTCTTCTGTAACATCTGATGATGACCGACAAACACACCAACAATACTATTAGCCAGGGATCCAGAATCTCACATATATATATATATATATCATGCATGGTAGATTAATAAGACAAACAAAAGGTTGGTAGAGTAGCGTTTAGAATCCAAACCAGAAGGTAAAATATCACGGATTGATTTTGGCATCTGGGTGTTTGGCAACATTGATTGCCAGTATTCTTCTGAAGTTAGGGTCGCACCGGTCACTACTAAAGCCAGCTGCAAAAGATTAGTTCCAACTCTTGATCAGCAAGTTATACAAATCAAATCACCTACGAATTAATTAACTGAAAAATAAAGGCACTGAATGGAGCGAGTAATCAAGGACTCTTTATATTACGGAAAGAAATCCAATGATTGACAGGAGACGGAGATCCATTGATGCTGCTGAGCTTGAAAGCAACGACACCAGAAAATCAAGCTTGAGTTTAGAGATCGAAGATTGCAGCACAGAAAGCTGAGAATAAGAAGGGTACAAGTGTTAGGGAATTTATAAGGTTGAAACAGTCAGGAGAGAGAAGTAAACATAACACGCAGCTAGCTTACCTACATGGGCGACTGGATTAATGCTTTCAACTACCATAGGCTTTCATCATTGAATGTGGCCGGGCCAATATAGAAATGAAGTGGAGAGATAGAATTTGAAGACTAGGAAGAAGAAACAGTAGTAGTAGAAGCATCAATGGCGATCAACGTGTCTGCACAGCATGAAGCAAAGATTGAGAATGTTAGATGAGTGTTAGTGTGAAAATTAAGATGCCAAGTCAATGGTGACAGAAAGATAAGTTTATTTACTAGTAAGTTGCTTAATTGCTTGTTGAAATTAAATTGGCAGAACGCGAAACAGATCAAAGTGATTGATATGGAATTAAATTTTGTGGACTTTTCATCAACCAAACAACTACCTATTTATGAGGGGTTTAGTAGGAAGTTGAGAGATCATGCTTTAGGATTCCAGATATATTATTTGTCCTTCAATTCATGCATACTAGATTTTAGGGAACTCTGCAGACTTAATTTACTCTCTTCTTCTTTACCCAAAAAAAATATAAAAAAATAATATTTACTCTCTTCTTCCAGGCCAACCACCCGCTTCCCTCGCTTTAAATTCTCTGGGCTTTCCTAGTAGAAGTGATATAAGTGAATAGGAGTGTGTTTCTAGAAAGCCTTGTATCAGTGTATGGGCACTTGCATTCAGTGACGACTGACACTGTCTGAGAACCCAACTCCCACCAGAACCAACCAACCATAGAGGGATTAGCTAGGGAAGAACAAAATCTCTGTGGGATTTAGATTTTCTCTACCCTGAGTGAACGGTGTACTTCTTAATTTTTCCTTTCACACAGGCACACAGCCCATCTAATGTCCCCCAAGATCTGGCTTGTAAGAAAGTTGGGTGCATCTTTGTGGTGCCTCTTTCTGTTCTTGTGATAAGATATTTTATTTTTTCTGCCAAGGTCGGCCCCTGAACGATGACCTGAGGGGATTGATTCAGCATGGAATTGTGCAGTCCATCTAAATTAGCAAAAACCCACTTCTAGAAACAACTGATTTGTTGAAAATTACCTTGCTTCACCAAAATCCAAGAAATTCCATACGAAAGAATGCATATAAATTCATGGTAAAACTCAGACTTGGAATTTTCTCTCTTTAAATTAAATTTTAAAAGTTCAAATTTAAGAAATATATTTTGCAATGACTAGCACAGTTGCATATGATGAAAATAATCTGATTTGAGTTGATAAGACAACGAATAAAATGATGACAAAGAGATTCAAACGTAGTTTTTTTTTGGTAAGGAGATTCAAATGTAATTGTTTGTATATAACAGCAACAATCGACAAAACATTACTTTTCAAGGAGGTGTCCAACAAGTTAAGCCTATGTTACTGAAATTATTTTAGAAAACTTATCACAAGCATCCAAGGTTCTAGTTGTGGAAACATAAATGCACACAATCTATGTTTTTAAATCTTGTTTTACATTTTAAAATGTTAATGATTCTGAAGTTTTCATATTATATATAAACCCTCTATAGAAAAAGCGTAAATGATTTATATAGAGTATTCTTACTATAGACATAAATATATTTTTGGTAGAAGAGTATCTAATTAATACATTTGCCATCACATATATGATTTGTAATAAGCTGCCTTTCTAGGTCAACAGTCACATCCAAAATTCTTAGGTGAATTTCTACTAAGGGCAGACCCATAGAATAGGAGGGCACATTTAATGTGTTGGACATGTTTAATAATAGTTAGGATTATGCTGCATCAAATAGGGTATTGTGAACATATTGAGTAAGAAGAATAGATTTCTCAAAATTAAACAATATTATTGGCTTTTTCACACCCTCTAATGCACCAACCATGAGCCATAATCCTAACTAATCGATCCCCACCCTCCAACACATGTTTTGCTTTTGTTTTTAACCATGCGATTGGTAAGTCGTCTTCTTCTTAATTCTTAATTCTTAATTCATTAAAAAGAATTAAGGCCTATCAATTTGTTGGAGGAACTAATTATTTGCATTCGTATTGGTCCAATTAAATTGCAGAAACCCGGCCGGTAATAGATTTTGAAGTAAGAATTGGAAGGAAGTATGCTAGAGGGTGAAGCGGCCAAGTAAGGACATTACAAGTAATTAAATAGGGGGATATGACAGAACTAAATGCAGCATTTTCATAACCCAAAAGCCCAGCCCAGTGTAAGAGCTGGGCTGGGCTGGGTTTGAGATGTATCCAGCTAGCAATGCAATTTCTAATCTAACCCAACCCAAATCCTTTTAAAAGAGATCACAAGTAACTAACTAACTAACACAAGGTTTTTTTATTTTTAAAAATTCTTTGTAATTTATGTATATTTTGAGTAAGAAGAGATTATAAAAGGACTGAATAAGTGAAGAGGTGTATGTGTCTCTATTTGGGCATAGGGCTTGGGCAGGGATATATATTGGAGACAAATTAAGGTTGGGTTTGTGTTAATTAGTGTGAGTGATGAGATTGATCATTTATTTATTTATGAGCAAGAGAGAAGGATGAGAGATGCTGGAGGGCTCACAATTAAGTGGAAATTAACTACTGTAGCAGCAGCTAGCTAGCTAGCTAGCTTACTTAGAGAGACGTTGATCAACCTTAGGTGGGCATGGTGTAAGGCTTCTCCTCCCCTCCCCCACCAGGTCACAAAGACTCACAACCGCCATACCTGACCGCTTTGACTTGGTCATCATCATCATCCATCTCTCACTATTCTATAGAAATTAAATCTTAAAATCTTAGACAAAAAAGAGAATGATGGTGAGGACATGAATGAATGGAGGATTGGATGGGATATTCTTAAGTAGTCCAATTCCATGCGTTCTGGGGTTCTGAAGAACATCTGAGAAGCGAGAACATTAATTGGTACCTGGTAGAGGTTGATTAATTGCATGCATTTTCCTTAATTTCCACGGGTTGGACGTTGGAGATTGGAGATTGGAGATTGGAGGTTGGAGTTTGTAAACGGAACGAATCAAAGTAGTCCCTGAATATTTTAGGATTTCACTGGGGTGGTGGTGGTGGGGATTTGTCAAACTCCAACTAGCTACCCAAAACAAAGGAGCTGGACAAAAACGCTAGCTCGTCTCGTCTCGTCGTCCATTACCATTTTACCATTACCAACCACTACTAGTTTATATTATATTATATTATATTATATTATATTATTTGATATTAATGATTGGCCAATAGAACCAAAAAGCGTTTCAGCGTAGACTGCAACTGCTAGCTCTAGTTGCATTATTATATTAATATAACTAGAGAGAGAGATATAGATATCATATCTGATGTCACCACCCCTCTTTCTCTCTCATAGAACCGTAAGGTTATATCATATATCTGTGTACGACGGTTTGGACTATTTCTATTTCTTGGCTTCAGGATTTATGCTCTCTAGTTATCTAGGCTGTTTCACGGGTTGTTTTTTTAATTTCTCTTCTTTTTTTCCGTTAATGAAAATTTCTTAAAAAAAAAAATAATAATAATAAAATTAAGGTCGGCAAAATATTGGATATGACATCAGTAGTGATTGGCTAGTTACATTAATATTCTTCGCCCTTTCGTCACTGGAATCTGGATGGTTCAGCGGATGAGTGAGTGATGACTGACTGATCAACCTTTAACCCAGAACCGCCTCTCGATCTGCCTGCCCTTTAAACCATTTTTCAACACACGAATGAATCTTTGAGAAGCCATCATTGGGTCATCGAGATCATTTATATGTCTACTCCAACTACTACTCTCACTTTCTCCTTTTCCTCCTGACCCAATGTACTACGCCCAAAACAAAAATTAAAAAAAAATATCAGTATCACTCACTCACTGTATGAGACAAATTGTTGGTTCCTTTTCCAGGTTTTTTCCGATCTTTAATTTCTTCTACAGGAAAAAAGGTTTCCAACTTTAATTTCCTCATCGGAGTTTGTTTCTCGTCCTGCAGCAGCAGCTGCTGTGATTTTAATTTACACAGTTACTATCGAAACAATTAATGCATATAGCAACAACAGGAGGAGGAGGCCTGGAATGCAGGGTCGACTATTCCTCATCAGTTTCTTTTCTTTCTGTCTAGCTACTAGCTACTAGCAAGCTTTTCGATGGTTTGTCTCTGTTTTGGTAAGATTTCTTACCAGTGTTAGCTAGCATAGCATCAGCAACTACTTGTTCTACATAATTAATTCTTCCAACTATATATTGAAATAACTGAACCCCGGCCAGACCAGAAAACCGCCATTTTATTTTCTTTTCTTTGCTTTTCTTTTACCCGATCGAAGCCCGAAACAAAAACCGCCATTCGTGTGAAAAGGAAAGGAAAGGAAAGGAAAGGAAAGGAAATATTTGGTGGCGTCAGTGCAGTCTCACCCAACCCATGATAATGTTCACACAATATTCTGAGGGACGGACGTTACCAACATATTAACATTAACATATATCATATATATATCATATATATACTATCAATTCAAAATCAAATCAAATCATCATAGCTAGACGCCAACTAATCAGAAACAGAATCACCAAAGATTTAGGTACAAGTCTATGGCTCTAAGATTTCCTTTCTCCATTCTTGTAATTAAGACCGACTCACTCACTCACTCATAAGCTTTTTATCTTCCTTGTCGCTTTATTATTTTGGTCGTATACATTCCAGATCAAACCTGCTGCGCTTTCTTGAGTGTTCCTGCAGGAACTGTCGACGTTGAGACTTTATGAAAATATATCTATCCTCTTCAAATTTCAAATGTATTTCACAAATATAGTAAATTTATCAAACCTTTTCTTTTCTTTGGGACTCCTCACTCAATCAAATTCTTTCTCCATGCGTGATTCTTGCTGATTAAATGGATAATGAAATCACTATAGCTACTACGTACTTCGATCATTTTCCCTGATTTGCTGACCAAAGAAATACGAACAATATTCAAGTTGGATGAAACGGATAGGTCAGAATGTTGGGAAATGCGCGCAGGGAAACCAAACCATTTGTTCATCTCTAACTTTCTTCCTTCGTCTTCTTTTCCTAGCTAGCAGTGGTGGAGATGGAGGAATAGCTAGCTTAATTAAAAGTGTTTAAAATCCAACAACCAATGTGGAAATAAGCAAGACACGACAGAACCTGTCACTTGAACGCTTCTTACGTATTTGATTAATTTATTTCCATTGGTTAATTAGTAGCAGCAAAACCTATCATGCTCAACAAATCAACGACGACTTTTCTTCCCTAAAATTCTTTCTTTATTTCTTTTAATTTGTTAGATTTGACTTGTTTTCATCTTTACCAGTTGGAGTATTCACCAATCATGCACTGACTTGCCCTATACATTCGTTATTTATTTAATTTGATTTCTTTGTCAATTTCACACAACCCTACCACCAATCAACAAATCCAAAGCCAATACACTCAACAAACTCTTTCTCTTTCTCTCTCTCTCTCTCTCTCTCTCTCTCTCTTCATCTATCCCTTTTAGTTTTAGTTTCCTTCTGATTGTGTTGTCAATGATGACATCAGTCATAGACAATGAATTTAAATTTTAAAAAAAAAAAAAATACTAATTTTGTTGAAGTTTCGAATTTGAATATATGGTTGCTTCAAGTATATATGTATGACACCTTAAGCTCCAAGCTTGTAATACAGTATCAATGTCCATGATGATCGATCAAATTTTCGATCTGATACTGATTCTAGGAGAGTTGATCTTTTATATAAATTATAAATAAACGATATTGGTAGTGGTGTTATTCATCACATATATCCATAAGAAGAGAAAAAGAAATAAATTCGTATGATCTTGCGGTCTTACACAGGAAAACACAGTGATGTCAATGTCATCTCATGGAAGAAGAAAAGAAAAGAGATAAACAGAAAAGCTAGTATATGTTATTTCGAGGGCAGACAAAGTGCTCTTTTTCAAAATTGATTGGCTAGCGAGAGATTATGTTTGCTTTTCTCCTTATTCTGGAAGTAAATAATATGTGGTTACGCTTTCTTGCTTATGTTATTTGTTTCGATCATTTTGTTTGATGATTTGATTTGAGATATTATTAAATTATAAGATGATGTATTGACCGTGGTGTTGGATGCATTGACTAAGACAAAGGAGGAAAGAGATTAGGCTTTGAAAAAACAAATCAGCCAAAACAACACCAATCATACTAATTAAGACGTTCAGGAGAGTTAATGGCTTAATGAGCGGCAAAATAACGAGGAATTGCAAAAGAAGCTAAAGAAGAAAAAAAGAAAAAATGCTTGTTTGATTACATGAATTCAGAAATTTCAAATTTATGTGAATACATAATTTATATCCATTTGGTTGTAAAATATTCTTGAATTCATGAAATCTAGAGATTCATCTTTTTACACTAAAAATGTGAATCTATAGACTTATGGGTATACGGTGAATTTCAGAGATTTACCCCGACTACAAAAGCGCTAAACATTTGTGCATTCAAAAAAATTACGTGGATCAAATAATTTTTTCAGAATGAATCCATATATTTACCGAACAGTTAAATTTATGAATTATGACTCCCTAGAATTGAAATCTATAAATTTAAAATCTCCAGAATCATATAACCAAACATAATCATCTCACAAGAATGTATCATGTGGATATTTTTTGGGTCCAATGGTAGTCAAGAATGTTTTTCAATTGATAGTTTTAAAAGATTATAGATGGCCAATGATTTTAATCTTGTTAACTAGCAACTATAAAGCCTTTTAGCGCACAATCCTGAAACTTCATCTAGACCTATATATTCACTTGGAAAAAAGACTATATCTTGATTTATATTTCAATTTTATGGGTTTGTTTTAATTGATAAAATTATTTGGTTGGATTTATTTATTCGTATATAAATCAAAAGAAAGAAGAACTCTGAAGTAAGTTAAAAGTTTCTCTCAATTTCCTACTTGAAATAAATAGCTTTATGCAACACCTCAATGACCACACATGTTGTAATCTCCTTATTCTAAAGTCACAAGTGTAAAAAAATACATCATGATGTAACAAATATTTAGAAAGAAAAAGGATAAAAATTATGGACTTCATTTTGGATTACAAAGGCGTGTGGCTTCTACTTTCTTGATGTTTTCTATTCTCGAACTCTAATGTTTTGTTATATTTATTTATTTATGATTGATTTATTTATGTTGGGTTGTACTTCTAAATTCCATTCTCCCCTTTATTTTTTCTTGTTTTCTTTCTCTTTATAATTTGATCACGCCTCTAGAGAAATAAACCTAATATTGAATTCACATACCTACTATCTCTCAGCTATTAATATCAGGGACCCAAAGAGTATCAAGAAATCTTTGGATAATATCACAATACGTCCCACTAATATTTTATTTAGGGCCTCGATCTTTTCAATAATTTCTTAGATTAAAAACTATAATAAAAAAATATATATATATATATATATATATATATATATATATATATATATATATATATATATATATATATATATATATATATATATATATATTATATATTATTCTCATGAAATTCAAATTTCACATTTCTGTTCAGTGTGTAATTTCTCGTAAGATGTTGACAACGATTGACTTCCTCTTCCTTTCTTGCTATTCAACCGTACAATCAATCAAACATTGTATTTTAATACAAAATTGTGGAAAATATATAAAGAGACAATAATCACAAGACACTTAGTGATGGTTATGGTGGTTAATCAAACTTTAATTAATGCTATCAACCTATCATCTAGGTCATGTTGGAAATTTTTCTTCATTCTAAAATATCTGCTTTAAAATATTTTAGAAAAGATTTATCAAAAAGGGTTTTGGCATTTCGTAAAGGACATATGAATGATTTAAAGAAATATATATTCTTTGGTTTATCATGTTGGTTTTCTTTATTTACTATTATTTACATCCAATGAATGGCAACTCTTCATGCCCTATGTAACCTAGAATTAAAGCATTGTTTTATTTTAGAATTTGATTGAGAAATCACAATGACCCAATTAAGCTATTCGGAGAACATTTTCATTCTACGGGGAGTGATTTTGTCATATGAGCAGACGTAGCCATTTGTTCACGATTTTATAGGCTTGTAATCACCAACATGTTTGAAAGAACTACTTCTTCAAATTAAATATGTAATTTAACTCCAGGTTAGATGTATATTTTATGCATATTTGGATTATATTTTTTTTTTGTGAGAAAGGTAACTTCATTGATTTAAAAGAAAGCCATGAGGCAGTTTACACACAAGGGAATCAAAAAGCAGCATCCAGGATAAGAAGGGGTTGGGGGGGGGGGGGGTGTGTGTGTGTGTGTGTGTGTGTGTGTGTATGGGGAGTGATGATACACAAACCAATCTTGAGATAATGCTTGCTGATTTGGTGAATTCATCTGCTGAGAAGTTCGCTTCTTTAAGCATATGAGTAAATGAGAATTCAGAGAAATATGTAGCTAATTTGAGGATATCATTGAATAAGTGAGAGATTTTCCAACTGTACCAAAATGATGAATTGGTGATAGAAAGCACGAGCGCTTAGTTGTCACTCTCAACTTGGACTTGGGAAATCTAAAAGTCAAGGGCTAGAGAGAGTCCATGCCATATGGCTTAAGCTTCGGTGATAAGAGAATCTTGCATCTCGTTCCTTGCCCAAAAGCAAAAACTACCTGATGATTATCTCTTGCTAAACCACCAATACCTAAGCAGTTTGGAGCTTAGTAAGAGGATCCATCCACATTGAGTTTAATCTTGCCGTTCAAAGGGGGTTCCCACCGCGTAAGAGTTGGTGTCTTATGTGGGGGTTTATGTTGGATGGGAGGTGTGAATTAGAGAATAGCTTTTTGTAAGCTATGCTAGGCTTCTTGATGCATAGGTTGTTAGGGGGAGTGAGTGACAAGATTATAGTAACCCCATAAAGTCCAGAAAGCAATGAGGGTTTGGAAGATTTGAAGTCGATTAGAGGATGATGAGGTAGGCTGGGATACAAAAAGTTGAAGTTGAGAGAAAAATGGTTGTGAGGGGTCCCATGGATGAAGGTGGAGGCCTGGTGTGCCATAAGTGGAGCATGAAAGGGCAAGTCGTAAAAAGGTGGTGTGATGATGAGTTTGGGTGGTCAAAAGTTAGACGATGAGAGACTACATTACAATCTCGCGTTAGCAAGGCATCCGTTGTATGTAGTTTGCCATGAATAACTTTCCATAAGAAAAAAAGAATTCTTGGTGGGAGGGGGAGATGCCAAAGTTGAAGCTAGTTGAATGTGTACAAGATATTAGGATTGTTGGGAAGGAGAGATGCCAACCGGTATGCCTAGCTTATAGTGAACATACCTGTTGAAGTATGTTTCCAAATGAGACGATCCTTTGTTGGGCATAGAGGGAGAGGTAAGGGTTGGTTGGGAACCCAATTGAGATTCCAAGGGCGAGATCGTTGTCCATTCCCTATATGAAGGAAAAGGCCTTAATAGTTTCCTTGCTTTAATCAGTGATTTCCATCCCACGAGTCCATCTTAGCAACAACAGTTTCTTAGGAGGAACAATGTTTGAAGTACTTATGTTGCATCAATCTTCTCCATAAGTAGTCAATTGGGTTGAGAAGTTCCCATGCCTTTCGAGCAAAAAAAACGAGGTTGAAAGTTGCTATTTGTTTGAGATTGAGACTTTCATCTTTTGTGGAACAACAAATTAAGTCCCAAGAGATAGTGTGAAAATGTTGTTGATTGTCATTAGACTAGAAGAAGTTTCATGTAAGCTTGTCAAGTGTGTTTGTGACCGAGACCAGTAGTTGAAAACGGAACATGAAATGAGATGGCATAGTTGTAAGAGTAGATTGAATGAGTAGCTTTTTCCTCGCATGAGAGAATATGCAGTTTTTGCTGCCAGTGCTGTAAACTGTTGTTGACTCTGATGAGAAGGGTGTCGCAATGCTTTCTTTTGAGTTTGCCGAAAAAGGGAGGAATCCTGAGATAGATATCAAGCTCAGTGGTGGGTGTAATGTGAAAATGAGTTGAAAGCTGCTATTTCCAACAGCTTTGCAAGCCGACATCCAACAATTGATGGAATAAATTAAGCAACCTTATGCGATGGGGTTTATGGCAAATTCAATTCTCAACAGAAGGCTGTTTGACATTCTCCACATCCAGAGAACCAAACCGATCCTTTAGGTCTCATCAGAACCTGCCAAATAACTTGAGGCTGATAAAAGGGTATCATCAGCTGCTGCTACTGTAACTAATATTCTCCTCTCCCACACATCAATTAAGATTCCAACTGATCACCATTGTTGCTTAATTAAGCTAATTAAAGGTAGGTTTGAGACCCACAAGCATGGATCAATGACTTACATATATTAACCATGAATCATACCACATTTGGAGTCATTAACACCCACGCCATATATATGTACATTCTATTATATTTTAAGGCGATTAGCTGTGATTCTGAGAATAAAATAGAAATAATTAATATTTTGAAGCAGGGTATATATGGTTGGTTTTGTAGTGGACAAGAATGCATTAATCTTATATATCTGTATATATTCTTGTCTTACTCGATACCATGATGTCTCATCTCCTTTGTTTTGCCGACCATATTATTTTTCCATTATATTATTGGTTCGCCTAAATTTGTTTGCAGTAGATTACTTACTCTACTGTTCAAGGATCTATTTTTTGACTACTTAGTTTTTCGTTTTCTTGGAAAAATATTATTGACCAAACTCTCTCTCTCTCTCTCTCTCTATAGTCTGCCTTGATAATAACTTGGATGACCTTTGCCTTCCTCTGCACTTTTGCTCTCCACAAATGGGTGCCTTATGCTTTACCCAGAAAAACAAATATGTCAATCATGTCCAACATAAAAATTAACTGTAACACAATAATGAATATGGGTGAGTGGCCCTAGCTAGTAAGAAGGAGGAGGAGGAGGAGGAGGAGGAGGGGGGTCCATTTTTGGGTGTGGGAATTAATGTGCGTATGTCTCCTCCTTAGCATTAACCGAAAACAGAAAGGAAGGAATAACTCAAAGAAACTGTTTTTAAAACATGGATGTACTTTAGCAGTTAATTAAATTAAAGGAACGAGGGGAAGGGATGGGAAGGGAAGGGAAGCTGCAAGAAAGGAAAGAGATTAATTTTGTATAAATCCATGGATAAACCTATCCACCCCACCCAATGGGGATGGGGACAACCATAGATTTGGGGTGGGAGGGAACGATATGCTCCCCATGGCCCATGCACCACTCCGAGACCCATAGATAAAAGCATGGTATTTCCACGTGGCAAGCTAGAAACGTGACACGTATAGTAGGAACAACCCCCCCTTTTTTATTGGGGAGCACGGGAGCAGAGACTTAGCAGCAAAGGAAAAGCCAAAAAACCAAATCAGAATCCGAGCGACCGAATCTAAACCACTGTTTTCCCCGTGGATTTTTACATCTCACGCGTTCGACCTTCTCAACAAATATCTTAGACAGTATAGACGGTTGAGATGGTGACGGGTTTCAGATAAAAAGGACCAAGGAAAAAGAAGAAGAAAAAAAATTGAAAAAGCAAGTCCCTGCACCTGTGTGGGTCCCGTCTCGTGACGCTATCAAAATATCTAAAGTGTCCCAAAACGTGACACGTACCAAGGGTCACTGTACGACCATTTCTCCAATGAAATGAAATATAAATATTTTTTATTAATATTATTCCTACTTTTGGTTTTCCTGCTATTAATAGTAATATAATATAATAATGAATATTATAATTATAATCCTCGAGTTAGTGAAACTGCCTGCTGGCATAAATTAATACCACGAGAGAACACCAAATTAAGCACTATCGAACAGAACAGACGCACATCCATACTTCTTTCTCCCTCTGCACACGCCACAAAAACCACGCTCTCACACCCTCCACAGACAGAAACAGAAACAGAAACAGAAACAGAAAACCCCCCCCAGCCCCCAGGAGGCCACGATTAATCCTCCCTTCCTTCCTTCACGGTTCCCCATATCATGGTCGTTTCGTTTCTTCTTCTTCTTCTTCTCCTTGTTACCTTCGCCCAGACCAGTGAGAGAGTGACAGTTGCAGAGTAGAAAAGAAACAGGTGCAAAAGATGGAAGCAAACGACGCCGTGGGGCTGCAGGTTGCTCCGTTTGTTTTAAAGACGTATCAGATGGTGAATGATCCTTCCACGGATTCGCTGATAGCATGGGGCAAAGCCAACAACAGTTTCGTAGTGGTTGATCCCATTGATTTCTCACGCGAGCTTCTCCCTACTTACTTCAAGCACAGCAACTTCTCAAGCTTTGTTCGTCAGCTCAATACCTACGTGAGTATAAATAAATAACCAAGCAAAGCATTCTCCTCCCACAGTCCAATTTCCTACCCCCCACCCCAATCGAGTTCCTTTGCTAGCCATATGTATATATATATATATATATTTGAATATTTGATTATGTCTGGATGGATAGTTTAGGGGGTTCAATTAATTTGTTGTTAAAAAACTTTCCTGAAACAGGGATTTAGGAAGGTGGATCCAGATAGATGGGAATTCGCGAACGAGGCTTTCCTGAGAGGGCAAAAGGATTTGCTGAAGAAAATCGTACGAAGGAAGACCAATCGTGGTAGTAGTTCGTACGATATGCTGACCAAACAAGAGGATGGGATGATGGAGGAAGAGAGCATTCTGTCAGAGCTTTCGAGATTGAAACAGGAGCAGAGGGCGTTAGAGGAAGAGCTTCAAGGTATGAACGAGCGGTTACAGGCCACGGAGCGAAGGCCCCAACAGATGATGGCTTTTTTGTTCAAAGTTGTTGAGGATCCTGATCTCATCACTCGAATGATGTTTCAGAAAGAGACTTCATCCGGGAGTAGCCTAGGTGATAAGAAGCGAAGGCTCATGATTGAGTCCCCCTTTTCCTCAGGAACGCCGTCGGGGAAGACATCCACCTCTAATACGACCGCCACCACTAGCAGCAGCAGCAGAACAACAGAGGAGGAAGAGGTATGTTTACCGGAGATGATGTTTGGAGCAGCAGCAGCAGACCAAAGCTTCCGCGATTCTTCAATGGCGTCCAACAACTTATCGTCCCCTTGGTTGAGCAGTACTAGTAGTCAAGTGGTACCCGTGATGAATACTAGTGACACCCCATGCTTGCTTCCACCGCCACAACGACCAGAGGCTTTAGCCATTGCGCCCACCGTTCCATCTACTTTTGCCGCAGCAGCGGCCGTTCCAAATGGTTCTGCGGCGTGGTCAAGTCTAAGTCTACGGCCATACCCGACTACCGGCGCTGACTACGTCAACTCGTTGATGTTCGTCCCCGATGTGGGCGTAGGAAACGGTTACGGCGGTGGTGTTGCTAAGGCGGTGAACAACACGATGAAGACACCGCCGCCGCCGCCGCAACAGTCTTATCCCTTCTATCCATTCTGCCTCTAGGCGGCGACTGTAGTCTATGATAGTCGGAGTTGGTTTCTATTGTCCGGAAGCTTAAAATTTCGTCGACAGTCCAAAGTCAAAATTACCTTAAGAACCCCCTGATCAATTAATTTCCATGTCGATCTTGTTATTATTATTATTATTATTTTTTACCCTTTTGGTGCTTCGTCAGTGTTTTACTCTTACTTTTATATTCCTTTTTTAGCTGCATAAATTGGGTTAAAAAAAAAAAAATCGACTTTATTTTGAGGGATCAAGAATTGTGTGCGATTAACCATGGGCTGCAATAGAGAAAGTGATTCATAGTCTTTTTTCGATCCAAAATCCCCTCAGCTAAACCTACGCCTACTCCAATCTAATTAAGGTTTAGGGTTTAAGTAATCCGATTATAACTCTGCCCTCAAGCCTCAAGCCTCAAGCCTCAAGCCTCAAGGTGGGAAACTGATCGAAAGGGAGGTACAAGGGCCAGGATGGATGAGGTTACAGAGAATAAAGGGGAAGGGATCAAGGAAGGAAAAGAAAGGGGCAGAATCTTGAACGAAATAGGATAGACGAGGAGGAAGAGGACCAGAGAAAATGGTTAGGAATAACAAGAATAAGATATGGTTAGTTGAGTCCGCTCAGCCCAAAGATCTTGACTTTGGCTTTTATATGGTCTTAATTCAAATTTTGAGACTGCCAAACCAAACCAAACCAAACCAAACCAAACCATCGGCTACTCTTAATGTTGTCAGCGAAGATTAATAGGGTGAAGTTTATACATGATCCACCTTTGATATGGCAGTCGATTTTGGATCTTCTTCACAGCGAAGCATGTAACGGCTCTAGTATGACCGAAAGGCATGAGTGGTTATTTCCACATTTTCTCCTCCACGGGATATAGATATACTGAAAACAAGGTTCTCAGTAGTAGAGAGACATAGAACTGCTAATTTGTGTTCCTTAAGACCCATCGTGCAATAATTGTTTTTGACGCTCCCAAAAGTTAACAAGTCCGTCAAAGGAACCACAGTAAATAACTGACATCAAAGGGTTCACGGCTAATGCCGTTACGATACGACATTGGAATTCTTTGAGGTCTTTCTAAGGACTAAATACATGCATGGATAGCCAAAGAACAACATTAATCATAACTAATGAGGCCCCATACGTATCATGTTAAAGATTAATTGTAAGAGCTTCAAAATGATTGGCTTTTAGACCCAAAACTGTTAGACGCATTCATGAGGTCTTTGTGGTGAAGGGGCATGATGGGTTAAGATTTTTATTTTCATAATGGGTGGATAGCAAAACATCTCATACTTATGATTCATTACTAATTTTTTTTCACATTGAACCCTTATAGTGGGTTACCGTAAAATGAAAACCCTTACATGGTCAAGTTTACCGGGCATAGGTATTATGTAAATGTGAGCTATAGGAGAATTCCTCCTACAAGTTTTTTTTTTTCCCAATAAAAATAGCTTCTTCAGCCACTGAGTGGACATAGGTCAATCCAACGCTATCTCAACTCCTCCTACAAATTAAGGAGGGGAGAAATGTCTGAGCAATTAAATAAAGTAATGTTTTACGAGGAAATGAAATTCCAAAGGTGCAAAGGGAATATGACCGTAAGTATAGTGATATAGCACGAACAAGGTATCAAAAAAAGTGTCGCCTTCGGAAATTTTCTTTCTTTCCCAAACGCAAAAAGATAAGTATGGACATTACCCAAAAAAAAAAAAAAAAAAAAAAAAAAAGTATGGAAGGAGAATTTGGATTCGGAAAACCCGATGATAATAAAATGGAAAAAAAAAAAAAAAAAGGGGTTGGAGGAACAGCGAACAACAGGTGAGGTGAGGTGAGGTGGGGTGGAGGTGGAAAAGCAAAAGTGCAAGTCTCTCGTGCAATAAAAGATTAGGAAAGAGATCCAACAGTGTAGTCGTGGGCCCCGCTCTTCGTTGGCCGACTATCTTCGCAGCGTGACACGCGTCCGGAGTTTCCCCAGAAGGAGAACCCCACCATAAACCGGTGTTATTCCTTTATTGGTAAGGCAAATTGGCAAAATCCAAATTTAATTAAATAATAAAAAGACCTGCTGATCTTCCACAATTCCCTGACCTGAAACGGTAAAATCGGTGGGGCCGAGATCTAGGAGAAGGAGGAGGTGGAGTGCCAGCTTAGCGTAGGGAGGGGAGGGAGGGAGGGAAAGGAAGACAGGCCAAAAGGCCATGGAATCCCCTCCCTACGTACTAATTAAAAAAAAAAAAAAAAAAAAAAAAAGAAAAAAAGAAAAAAGAGGAAAACAGCAGAAATAGTCTCACTGGGAGGGACTGACTACTGAGCATATAATTGATTGTCGCAGTGAATGTGGAATGGGGAGGGAGGGAGGGACTGGGGGCCCAATGGCAGCAGTACACTGGAGCAACGGCACGTGGGCTCGTGAGGGAGAAATGAAATGAGAACATGTGGCCGTTGCACAAGCAACCAATCCGTGCCAATCTTAGACAGCTTCTGTTGTATTTATTAATGCCGATGCGAATGGAACAGGGCCACTTGGGTTTGCGGGAATCGTGCGTGTGCCGATCCGATTGGCTTTCCCGAAAGAAAATAAAAAATAAATCGCTCTGCTGCGTGGGCTGGGGTCCTCCTGCGATTTCTTTTTTTGGGTTCTTCTTGGTAAAATGGGTCCCACCAGGTGGGGAAGTATGTGAAAAATGATTGATCCAACGCAACAACACTCACTACTACGACACTACCGTCGAATCTCGTTGATTCTTCCAAAATTATATTGTGATTGCGTTGTTGCGTGAACTAGAAAGATGAGATGAGAGTCATCAGACCACCGTGTACACGTTTCCCTGAGTCAGGACCGATGACACGTGTACTGGTTGTTTTGTCGTTATATGAGATGGCTGCTACGACTGGGAATCACTAATCAATCACTCCAATGAGGAGTCAGGTCAGGGTCTGTCTGTCCGTCTTCTTTACTCTCTCTTTCTTTTTAATTTTTCCTAATCGAAAGATGATAACGACAGTGGCGGGGGAAGGGCAGGTGGGATTTTTATTTGCGGCAGCTGTCGACGGTCCAGATTCGACCACATCATCACACTTTTATTCAACGGGTCGGATTAAAAACACAAGGGTATTGTATGTAAATATAATTTTTTTATTTTACATTTTAAGGATTTATAGTTTGTAAATTTACAAACTCAAGCCCCTGTTATCTGTGGATGCTTCGTCAGATTGGTCTTGGATTGATCCAAGCCGATTCAAGGTAACATGGATCTAGATCGGTGTCTAGGATTAGTGACACCGATCCGGATCCAATGCCCATGAACCAAAACCATATTCAATCTAGCTGCAGATAAATGCTTGGCTGTAGCAACCATAGCTGCTTCTGGCCCTGTGGGCAGTGTAGACTTCGGAGCCTTCTTCACTTTGTCATCAACTCCTCCAGACACACAAGTGCACCTAAGCACTCTTCTTCTTGGGTATTAGCGTTTTGACACCTTCTTCTTCTTCTTCGGGAGTTGGGTTCTTCTTCCTCTGTCATGGTTCTTTCTCTCGCCGAAATTCAGTTATGAAAATTTATGTTTCTTGATCGTTTCTTCTTTTGTTTCTTTCCACCATGCCCTCACGCCAACCGCTGCCTTCGCCGCCGCGGCTTTTGGATTTGTTAACCGTCGCAACACCACCACCTTCTCCACCTGAAGCGGCGGAGACGCATAATCACCACCGTCACCGTAGCTCTAAAGTCATTTTGCCAGTCGGTTGTACCGCCGCTGGTCTATCTATTCTTTTCAGTGTAGCCTTTCTTTACCGGAAATTGTCACTGAGTCGGAGGGTTTTGGCCGATCTGAAGCCCCACACCATTTAACGAATTCAACTCCCAAAGAAGAAGAAAGTGTCAAAATGCTAATACCCAACGGGGCTTCGGTTGAAAAACTGGGATTTAAGAGTCGGGTACATAATGGGGGCTTCAGTTGTAAATTTATAAACTATAAAACCCTTAAAATGTAAAATTAGAAAAATTCTATTTACCCTGGTGTTTTTATTCAAACCGTTGAATAAATATATATGATAATGTGGTCGAATCTGGACCATCGGCAGTTGCCGCAAATAAAAATCCAAGGCAGGTGTAGTACACGGCCCCCGTAGGGCTGTAGGCTGTAGCTGTGAGGTGAGGTTTTTCACAAAGTCATTTTGTGGCCCAAAATTGTACGAGTACAAAAAGTAGTGGGCCTCCATCCATCCATCCATCCATCCATCATCCATCATCAGTGCTAGTGCTGCTGCTGCTGCTGCTGCTGCTGCTGGGCCTCAGGGCCTGCATATCTCCTATTTGTGGGGAAAATCATGTTACAAGTAATATAGCGCCCAACGCTGACTCGGATGACGTCTTAAATACTCCAAAATACAATATTATTTATTTATTTTGGTGGGAAGTGGGAACCGAGAAAGAGTCAAAAAGAACAGCTAAACAAAAAACAAACTTTATTTTACAATACGTCGACCTCTACGTACGAAGTCCGTACATTAATCATGGAACTAGGTAGTGATTAGTCAGCAAGCACCCACAGGCCACAGCAAAAGTGTACTCTAACAAAATCATTCAACAAGATAGAGAAACGAATAAATAATAATGAATCATATGTCTCTCAAACAAACCTCCGCCCGCCCGCTGTCAGCTTCTCAGCCTCGGAGAGTCGGAGGAGGGGTACTAGACTACTAGTGTGCCACGACGGTCACTTGTTTGTTCTTTGTCATTATCTATTTTCTTCAAAAGAAGGAAAGGAAAAAACAAAAAAACCAAAAAACTCCCAAGTTTATTATTATTTTGGTGTCGTAACAAAAACATGTATAAAATCATGATGCCATATGGATTAATTAGGATACGAAATGATTATCATAGCAATACCATCAACGTTGATACTCTATGGGTACCCGTAGATTTTTTGAGTTGGTATTTTATCAATGCTTAAAATGGATGGTTGGTTGAAAAATAAACAAGTACATACATAATCATCGGTGAAAATATCCATAGTCACATCAAATTGGACCAGCGCATGGGGTCACACAATATTGCACTCTTGTGATCTAGCATTATTTGACCATGTTGTGACATTATCATACATATTTATGCATCATCGACATTGATACGATATGAGTTACTGTGATATGATATTCAAAGTAACGGACCACCCACCTAACTTGGGAGGTTTAGTCTTTGTCAAGCACGACATTTTGGTCCAATACCACCCCTTGGTTGAAGGAAATTTGTAATCCTTCTCCCCACTTTACTTGAATAAAGGTTTTTTCTCCTTAAATCCTAATATACATATATAATTTAAATGCAAGGAAGAATAATTATTCGAATGATAATTAAAAAATAAAAATAAAAAATCAATATATAAAGTTGAAAATGAAAAAAAAAATAAAAATAAAGAAATTTCAACAATAGCTTTTTGAAAGTGAACGAAGAGAGAGAGAGAGAGAGAGAGAGATCTAAATTAAAAGGGATACTAAATGAATGAGATTTAAATATGAATAGAAGAATATAAAATAGTGGACATGCTTTGACAGTCTAGAACTCTAGATCATCTATTCCCAACAAAGAGAGGATTGGACTCCTCCTCTCGTATTCTTCCATTACATACATAATAGCAAAGTCCATTTATATATGAGCATTTATGATTCACTTTACTTTACGGATGATGTTCGAAGGTACGTGATTCATTATCTTCCCTTGTCTGAGTCTGAGTCTGATGAGCGAGCAACCATGTATTTCGGAATCGACTGATTCGGATCCACATTGGTCATTATTTGACTAGTACATGAAATTTTCGCCCAGGCAAGAGATGGGATTTCTTATCAGCAGCTTTGGTCTGACCAAAGATATCTCCTCCGGGGCCGAATCTGAAATATGGATCGATCTTACGACACTTGTACTCCGTCTTGGCTTTTTTTTTTTTCTTTCTTTCTTTCTGATCACTCATTTAGTACAACAAATGATATGGACGCATTTAAGTCGGTCGTAGGGCTTCCAATCAAAACGCCCAAATATCTATCATGGGATAAGAAAGTGATTAGAAGAAGAAAGAAGCCATGGTGCATTGATTGGAGTTAACGATCTTCCTCTCTCTCCTTCTCTCTCTTTATAATATTCATGGTGCTCATCTCATCGGCTCTCTATTGAACAGTCAGTCATGCATGATGCATGCAGGACATGCTTAGTATTATGACTGAAACTGTCCATGTATTTTGAGCCAAACGAACAAGATAGTACGTAGTTGTGTTAGAACAAAGGGATCAGTATTCTAATCTTTCTAATTAGGAAGGCTGCTTGAATCCTTCCTTTCACCTGGGTTCTGAATCTGGGCTTTAATTAAGGACTTGACAATATAAGTTCTCATCAAATTAAATCATCTTTTTCAGGGAAATTAACCAATGGATCATTTTGGACCAAACCTGCCAGTAGGAATGGGAGCTGGGCCTTGGGCCATCTTGAGTTTGGTGAGAACCTGAATTTGGACTATGTGAACAGGTCCATGCCAATTCCAACACAACCAACCCTACTGTTAAAGCCTACGAGTTCATAGAGATTGACTCTTGGGCCTGGTTGGGCAGAGACAAAAACTTGGCTAAAACCACCATGATCCTATCAGCTCTTACATTTAGGGGCTCAGACCATGCCAAGCAAATACCTAGCTAACCAAAGAGTTTGTTTGTTCCAGTACTAGTAACGACTAATAGTAGTGAAGAGGCCGTGGGTTCCACTCTTGCTATGACTGGATCATCCATTTGGCCATCCAGAAAAAGAAATAACTTCCATGATTGTCTCCAGTCTCCCTAACTAGCTACTTTCAGACCCTCTTCTTTTTATCTTTGACTTCATCAAATATATAAAAGGATAAAACTTAGCCTTTCGGAAAGCTTCTTTGTCCGTCCTGAGGAAGCTAGGATGTGTATGTCCATCCACTAAATTTTCTTCTGATGATTTTGGAGCAAATGATTTTTGTCAACAAATTAAAGGAGAGTTGGGTTTGTAATGGAGTAATTTTTCCTCCTGACTTTCCGACTTATTTTCTCATCAGACCACAAAGCTAAGCTAGCTAGTGTCTGCTTTTCATCTCTTTTTCTAGAAGAAATATTGCTTATTCTCTTTTTTCCATCCACTTTCTTTAAAAACAAATTTATTGAGCCTTCAGTGAAGAAGAGATAGCTTCCCAGTTCCCATGTCTGTTTGATTATGTGGATCTCAACTTTTCATCTATCTTCAGGTGAAAATTTCAAAACTTGTTTGTGATCGATCTATGCATTCTAGTTAGCTATATATATGGCTTCATACAAATCCAAAAGCTAGTGATTAGCCATAGCTCCACGGCAACAGGATCTCATTAAAGAAATTAAAGGTAGTCGGCAAAACCCAAATTAATATTGTTATTTTTTTGGGCATTGGAGACCTTTTTTGTTTCTTGTGATCTTTTGAAAACCATGTATGTACGTTTGGATTCTATCATTATGTGGACAAGCCCCCACTAGTTGTTTTTTTTTCTTTCTTCTTTTCTTCACTCTCTTTAATTTTTCACATGTATGCCATTTGAGGCATATATAAAACCTCCTTGTTCAATAATGTTTTCTGTAATTGGCCATTTAATTTCGTCCATTTTGCCTTCTTTTGTTAGTGATCGATTGTTGTGGTATCCACCCACTAAGAACTCTTTTTCCTTTCTATGCTGACAGTAAAATATTTATACAAAGATTAATATAGTGATATGAAACTTTAACACTCTCAGTGCTCTTTTCTCCATTCATCTCTTGTTTAGTAGCAGTAATTAGTCTTTTCTTATATATTACGAGATTTATTTAACCATCAGTGGAGAATATGTATAGATTGATTATAAAAAAAAAACAATTTATAGAACCCTTGTGCAAATGAGTTATGAAATACCCAAAACATCGAAATGAAGAAGATGAGACACATTTTGCTGGCTGTATGGTTTTTGGCTTCTTTCTTTCTAGCTGATAGGTTTGTAGTGAGGCAATGAGGATGGGCGTGGGAGGACAAAAACATGACTCTAAATGATGAACCACCCAACAGGCCACAACTGTCTAATCAAGCTTGCTAATTAGCGGAAGCAATTAATGATCAAAACATAAATTACCCTCATTCGAATCTCCTAAGAGAAAGGGTTTTGGGTTTTGAAGCAGTGGAGGATATATATATGATGTACTCTACATCTTCCTTGGGAGGGAGTGGATGAAGAAATGATTTCTCACAAAAGTTCCATTTATTTAGCTAGCTTCTCCATATTATTAATTAACCACTACGACTTGTGGAATGCATACTTCACCAAGATTGGATACCTTGGAAATATTTATTTCCCATCTCTCATGTCTTTGTCAAATGGATGCAACCTTTGAACATAATGATGCTGATGTAATACAAAGTGTTTGTTAAATTAAAGGTGTTAAAAAGTTCATAGTCGAACTAATTTAATAAGAAATCTACAAATCATCATTGAAGTGAGGAGAGCATCAAAGCTTTCCTATACATGTAGATATATAAAGCTCATATATATGTAGTGAAGAAGATGGAATTATTTGGTAAAGCATCCTCTCAATTTGGCACCTGCTATTATAATAAGAGCTTTAAATAGAAATCATTGTAAATGAATTGGGTCACCCTCCCACCTGAACTTTATATAAAATTTCCTGCAACTTTTGTACACACAGACTTGTTTAAGAATAAATTGAATAAATCAGTTATCAAAAGTCTTTTTCTAAACTCAAAAATAATAATAATAATAATAATAAATAAAATACTTTGGGTTTTTTTAATTTGTATGAAAAGAGCTCCCCATATATACCCATTTACTTTTCCTTTCTTTTTTAGTTGGTTTTGTTTGGATTCTTGGACGTATTTTATCTATATTGATGTTGGGATCTTAAAACCTTATCTTATTTATATTGATGCTGCAACTTAGTGCCACATGATTTTTTTTTGCAAAGGACAATAACTATGAAGATTGGGTAAATGAATTGAGTTTGACTAGTTATTATTTGTTTGGGCACTAGTAAAACTTCAGATGTTGGGGATCATGATCTATTTTTTATAAGTTAGCCCGGTTTTTATAAGCACTACACTTGTGTTGATTGAATATTCATCACACTTTAGCTAAGAATATACACATCTCATTTGGCTTGGTTGGATTGGTAAAAGTGTAATAAAGGAAAGGAAAGTGAAGTCAAAGAACTCAACCCACAAATTAAATAAAAAAAAAAAAATCAATTAGAAGTATTAGAGAGTAGCGTATTATGTATTTTTTTCTTATATACGATATATTGTATTGTATTTTGGCATACTCTATATATATACACGTGTTATTCTCATATTCAGAAATGATATATGGTTCAAGAATCTTTAGGAGCTAACCTTCTAAGCTAATTTTGGTCAATTGACATATATAACATAATTTTTTTTCTAGATTTTGTTGTGTGTGCTTGCAGGGTTTTGCATTTAAGTGGAATTAGTGAGTCTGGATATTCTAAGAGCAACTGATGATGTTGCAGGAATGAATGATTTGGATCTCCTTTTCACTCTTAATAAAATTGACTTGTAATGAAAAAAAGCTAACGCTGGTCACTGTGGTTAGTAAATTTGCTTTGGACTTGTAATCCTTAGCTAAGGACGTATAAGTGTATTAACACCCAGTTTCTTGATTCTGTTCAAGATTACTAATAATCACTTGTGTAGAAAAGGCCAATCACGCAACTTACTGTATATGATATTTCCTGCTACGTACCTTCTCATTCTATATATAAGAAATACGCAGGTGGATTTACAGTCTTCTCCATCTGTTGATAGAGGTCGATCTCTTTGGGATTTAACCATCAAGAAACAAGTCCTTTTCTTTGCAACTGCATTAATGGTGATTGTTCTTTTGGATCTTATGGCTTCCAAATTGAAGTGGGCCTTCCCCACTTCCTAAACATCATGACATGTCAAATATTTGAGTCGGACCTACTCAGATTTCAACATAAAACCACCACTTCAGGAGATTTATACAGTATGAACACAACCAATTGGTTAATGATTGAAGCCTAAAGCAATATATAATCAATATATTTTTATATGATCTTTCATTCTTTTTTTCTTTTTTCCTTCTTCTTTTTCTTTTTCACACAAGTCATCAATCAATACAAAAAGAACCTAAAATCTAGAGTCTAATTTCATCTATCTAAAGTACCCATATCCGGATCTGATCAAGTGATCGGATTCATTTTCGGACCTAGTGTTTACATCTCACTCATGAGGGACTTGGGCAGATATGCAAAAGCTGGAATTTGTCTGTTTCCATCTTTGAATAGACTAACAATTAATAACCTCCATAAGAACAGTACATAAAATAACAATTAGGCTTAGAAGGATGAGATATTTGATTGCAATCTGTATGGCATAAAGTGGTGCTATACACAAATCAAACCACCAAATTAACACCAGGTGGTGCTTTATAGTATAAATAAATCCTAAGTTGACACTCTAAGTCAACAGTGACAATTAATATAAACTTTGCCTCTAAAGGCTCTGCAAGTACTTTGCAAATAAATAATGGAAGATAAGAAGAATCTGTTTAAAGAATACATTTTAAAATATAAAATCCCACCACATTATTTTCCATTAATTTTCTTTCCTCCTTCCAAGCAGTGAAGGAACAATTCCCCCTCCCCCTCTTTTCTCTTCTTTAATAATAAGATGTGTTCATGTGATAGTACATCAATAATAAACCATCTAAACTTTTGCCCACTATAACTTTAGTGCTTAATTTTATTTGGTTTCTTCTTTAGTTGCTTTATTTCCCTCTTTTCACTCATGTCCTTATCTTTGATCTTACAATCATTAATTTAGTTTGCATGTTTTATCTGTCGTACATTTTAACTTAGGTAAGTGTAAATAATATTATCAATGACAACAGAATATATAATTTATGATCTTATGACAAACTTTGTTGCAGTTAATGTCTGATGATTCTAATCTAATAAAATGCAATGGCTTGTCAATTCAAAACCAACTTTGAAACACTTCTAGTCATCAAGTATCAAAAGTTCCATTAGACTTGTGCTTGATTGGCAAATATACTGGTTAGTTTTCCTCCATTACCAAGAAGGAGAATCGTTTATAATTAATGTCTAATATGTTTCTTGTCAGTTCAAAAACCAATTTTTTACACTGCATCTAGTGAGGAGAACTACTAAAAGCTTCATCAAACTAGTAATTATCCTCAATTTACAAAAGCATTAAATTAGTAATAGAACCCTAGCTTCTCTTAATCACTACACATAGTGGTTTCTCTAACTCAAAACCAATTAATTTGAAACAAATCCTGGTTGGGGGAAGCACTTATTAACTAAGTCTCCTCCATATATTATTGACGATAAACAAGTTTATCGTTCTAATTTATTCTAACTTATATCAAATCCACGTGAAGCGGCCAAAACCGGTGACCACACTTCAAAATTCAACCAGCCTTCCGCGACCCCCACTTCCTGGCCATACACCTCTTCTTTCTTGGTTAACCCTCAGCCTCCCCCTTGGGCGGGTTCGTGGGTGCCCCCTGCGCCCGCGTGGGGTCCTGCGAGCCCTGTCCTTCCCCTCCTCTCCGTGTGGTGGTGTCTTCTCATTCCTCTTTTCTTGCCTCTTTGGCGGCTTCTCGGGTTCGTGTCCCCCTCGTTCTCTCCTTTCTTCCTGCCTCCTTTGGTTTCCTTCCCCGCCCTCTTTGTCCTTTCGCTTCGTCTTCTTGCGTGGTTGTTTCCCTTGCTGTCTTTTGGGTTTGCTGCGGTCCTCTTTCTCTGCTTGCTCGCTTGGCTGTCTTCTTTCTCGCTTGGGCTTCTTCCTTTGTGTGGCTCGCTCTGCTCTGGCGGCTTTTCTTGCTCTCTTCTTGCTTTGGCTTCTTTGGGTCTTTGTGGTCTCTCCTCGCCTTTCTCTTCCCGCGCTTTCCGTTTGGGGCTTCTTTACATTTCTCCCGGCCTCGGTTCCTGCCTCTCCACTTCGGTTTTGGTGCCCTCCTCCTCTTGTTCGCTCTGTCGTGCTCTTTTGCGCCGCGGTTGGGGGCTTGCCGGACCTTTGGGGTGTTTTTGCCTTTGGCGGGGTTCTAAATCCAGTATTCGCTTTGGAGCCGCGTGGGGGCTGCTGGGCACGATTTCCAGTGACCCGTTGTGGAGGTGTAATCGCTTTGATGCTATCATTCATTTCCCCATGCGTGCCTTGGCTTTTCCAATTATCAGACATCACCATCTGCCGCTTTGCTCCTTTCCTTCACTCATGTCCCAGGGCCCTTTGTTGCTGTGTGTTGGCTGGGGGCCTTATCCCGGTGCTTTTCTACTGTTACCCCCCTCTTCTATTGGTTGTTTATGTTATTTGATGTTTTATCGGGTTGTAATCGTGGTTTTTCTTTTTAATAAAATGTTTTTTCCTACCAAAAAAAATCCACGTGAAGCACAATGGGCTTGTCAAATCAAACCAGTTTGAAACACTTGAATGATTCGGTAATTAGTATTAAGTTTTGATCAAAATCTTGGTAATGAAACAGATTACAAAATTGAAGTATTGTAATTTTCATTTGGACAGGTTTGATGAAAGTCATTTCTATCTCAGAGAAAAAATATTTTGTATTTATCTCCCTTGGGTGTTCCAAAAAAAAAAAAAAAAAAATGAAGGACATATAGTCACTCTTATGATGAAAATACCTTTATAATTTTTTGATTTCCTTTCGTCAACTAGTAGCATGTTCGGCCAGAAGCTTACTTCACTGTTCAAGGTTCTAGGTAAATTGAAAATAAAAAATCAAAGGGATGTAAGGAAATTTTTTTGTCATAAAAATACTCGTATATCATTAATTGATCTTTTTAAATACCACATGAATCTCATTTTTTTTAAACTATGAATGAATTTCCTCTATGCTGCCAACCAAAGCACCCACCCATGTGAAGAAGCAAGAATCCAAGCAATCCTCTTCATGTTAATTAGGCAATTAGGTACTATAGGCTCACTTCTCAATTCTGATCAATGAATCTGAAATTGAAATTAACGCAAGTAGGTCCAAAGTTTTTTTAGGTTGAAATAGAAACAACCAAAACCTCTTCTAGATTAGGCCAGAAAGTGGTCAAAATTGAAATCAAACCTACTTAGATTGAATAAAATTGACAGATTGAGATGCTGCTACACGGGTTCTGTTATAGGCATTTAGGACAAACTATGATCAATTGATTAGGCACTAAAAGAATTCAACTTAGAAGGCAATTAACCCAAGAATCAAGCTGATCATCAATCTGATTCTTTGAATCATTGATTGGCTTAATTAATTAGTTAGGGAAATCAAAGAAGACGGCCAGTCCTCCTCCTTTGCCATAAGTGGATTAGTATTGACAGAAAGTGGTTTCTACCCCTACCCTCATGATATTTTCCGAATCAAATTGAGTTTAGTGAAACTTGGGAGTGGTTAGATTTAGAGCTTTTAATTTGAGAGATCTGTCCTAAATTTGCGTTTAACAGAAATTCTGTGCCTATAGTGATTAATGATCGATTTGGTATCTTTTAAAAACCTTAAATAGCACATGTTAAATCTTATGCAATAAATAATAACAGGTAGATGCCACCCAATCTTTCACGGGCCTAGTAGCCAGCTTGATTCTAGCATCATTATATTCCTATATAATATAATAATATCTACTGGAGTAAATTTCTTCTTCTTAAATAATAGAGAAAGCTATAAACATAATTAATGAGTTATTAAAAATGCTCAGGAGATAAGGATTAGTAATTAAGGTGAGCCCGAAGAATCATTTAAAACATGTATTAATTAGAGATAAGAATAGTAGCTAGAAAGGCTCTTTAAGCGCAGTGTTTGTTTGTGTGTGGTCATGAACTCATGATGGTCTGTCTATACAAGCTTATATTTTTTTTGTATTGATTTGGAGTAAGTTGCACTGCCCTCATGAAGAGGAGACGATTTGTTTTTGTTATCCCAACATGTATCCGGATCATGACCCGACAGGTGTCTGAGGGGGTTTGGTAGGATTGGGTTTTGAGTTTTCACTTTTATGGGCCAGGGCCCAAGTAATCAACATGGTCTCTATGCCTCCAACCCTTTCTTTCTGCCCCCACTGCCTCCACCGACCATCCCTCCCTTTCTCAATCTCAAGGAAAGGGAAGAAAATAAAATTTCTCAATCTCTAGTTGGAAGGATCAATCATAACTCTTTTCTTTCTTGCTTATTTATTCAGAAAAAAAAAAAAAAAAAAAAAAATAAAATAAGTAAATAAAGGAGGGAATTGGGGTTTTGTGAGAATTACAAAATGAAAGGTCAAGGTGCATGAATGTTAGTTACCTCACCAACTCTTTAAACATACAGAAATTAAGTGATTTAAAGCCTAATTAATGGTAACGAGATGTGGTTATATATGAAGCACTCATTTCTCTGTTCATGCATTGCATGTAAATTGTCTCCATTTCAGTTGGATTACAACCTAGCTTGCTAACATATATTCCCTCTGAAATTAATCATTTTCTTGCCTGCCTAGCTAGCTAGCTAGCTAGCTTGGCATAACAAACAGTCTTTGATGAGTTGTGATAGATTAATTTGACTTGGTTCATATAACAACGAGCATAGATCGAATAAAGGGAAGGAAAGGAAAGCTGTTTAACATAAGTTAATTAATGCTGTTTAGCTTAGCAAAGTCAAATGAGAAGATTACAAAGATCACATTAAGGATGTGATGATGGAAACCGCAATGCATGCGTGGCCTTTATTCTATAAAAGCCAAAGAACAACAGCTGCAAGGTGCTGTAACTTGTGAGATTCGATAAACAGTGAAGAAGAAGAAGAAGAAGAGCCCATGACTGCTCCTACGTTGACTGTTTGAATTAAAACATTCATTCCCAAGTTTGAGATCCAATTGGATACCAATCAATTGAATTGTAAAGTCAATTCTCAAAGGCATTTGTAAAATTTATCCAAAAAGTAAACCTTGCCAGATATGATGGGCCATCTTTATACCTCCATATATGATTGAAGAATTGCAATTTTATCTGAAGGGCATTTGTATAATTCATGGCAGACTACTTGAGCATGCATATACGTCCATTGACATCTAAGTGGTTAAAAAAAAATATTGTAAGACTTCATTGATGATTGAGACCTCTCAATGGGACCTAACTAGTTCAATCAAACCATAATAAAGGCATACAGTACGAATGAAGTAACAACTTGGTTCATAAATGGGGAAGGGTAATTGTGGGAAACAAAAATAATTAATTCAAAAGTCTCATTTATTATTATGTATATATATATACATCTTCAACTCATGATCAGTCTTCCGATCAAAATATTTGATTTTCATAAATTACTCACTAATTTGATTGTCGGTCATATCCACAAGGACATAGTCGAGTTGACAAAGTATGACAAAGTATGGTCATTTAAGGAAGCATGAGATCTTAAGTTTGGCACTTAATATCCCTTGTACACTTGCATTGGGATGTTTAGATGTTCTTCTTTACTTAATTTTAGTGAAAGTTGAATGATACTCATTAAAGACCCTATCGATGTAGTTGTGATTGGACTAGCATGAACTTGTAACAATAGTTGACCCAAACATGTAGACATTTGTATTAATGATAATAACAAAAATAAAAAAATAGTTAAAACTATGGACCATATTTTGCACACTTGTGTAAAATTATAAGATAATGAAAATAAATTAAAGAAAAAAAAAACAAGGCACAAAAGTAAAGGTAAAGGGGAGGGATCCCTAATTTAATCTAAGATTAAAAGCAGGCAATCAAAATATGATTATAACAAAAAGTTAATTAGTTACCTTCAAAGGAATTTCTAGTTGGTGATAACTGACACCTTTTAGTGGTTAGGTCATGGGTTGGAGCACTTGACTATTTTCTAGTGTATATAATAGTTCTCATTTACTAATATATAAAGTAGAAGAATAAACAGAAAGAAAAGAAAAAAGATGATAAATTGAAAAGTTGGAAGCGAGAGAAAATAAAAAGAATGTTTCAACCTATGGCAAATGCCTTTTTCTTAAAGTATTTTTGGTTAGCGAAAAAGAGAGGATCAAAGAAGCATTTTTCCTTTCTAAAAGATAATGGCTTCCATAAACAATAATTAGAAATATATATATTTATTTCTTGAGGAAGAAACTTAGGTTGGGAGGGAGAGAAAGAAACATCTTTTAATTTAATCAAATTTGAAGGAAGGGTAAAGCAGCATTTGAAGCCACAAAACTGAATCACCAATGTTCCTAGGTTCAACCAATAAAATAAGGAGAAAATTAGTCTTGATAAGTCTAGTCGCTAAATTACAATGTCCTCACGGAACATACACCAAACAAAATGTCAAATATATGAGAAAGATATTGCAAGATTATCAAAGCCAAGGACATTATCACATTATTATCAATGCTTGAGTCAATAGCATCATTGACAAAATATTTATGAGTGTTGTTATTGCATACTGTTATGACAAAGATTATTAGACCATTAACAACAATTCTATGGGTAATATTAGGTTCCTTGCATTTTGAGATCTAGTGGTTAATTTGTTAGTTTGATTGAAACTTTTGGTTCCTACAAAAAAAATTAAAAAAAGGAACTTTTAAATGCCTTATATAGTTAAATACCTCATAATAATGAAAAATATCAATTGAATTGAGAACTTTTATCCTTGAGGATAGTGGAACACTATCCTCACATATTCAGAAGGAAAGTTCATCTTTGAACATTGATAAAAATTAGACCCTAAATGTAAGGTAGCGGGCTATAATTAGGATAATTTTATCCAGAAACCGAACTCTTAGGAGATAAGAAACTTAAGTAGACCTTGATTATACTTATGGACATCGGATGTCTGGACATTGGATGTATATCATTGCGTTCACATAAAACCCTACATGCAACTTGATTTGAACTAAAATTATTTTTAGAATTATCAATGATTATATCATCAACTTGTAGGAATGTTTTCATGATGTGGCAAATTTCAGTCCATCCAATATCTCATTTTTGCTAGTCCAAAATAATTAATGTGGGGAACATAAAAATTCCAATCATCGGAAGACTTAGGGACTCATTTGGGGGCAAGAAAGGAGGAAATATAGAATTTAGAGACTATATGTCTAGTAAGTTTGTGAATCTGTTGATCCCTTATAATCCAAATCAATTCCTACGTGGAATCTCCAAGTTCCCGTCACCCACAACCCCATTTGCATGCCAAGCTTATTAAATTCTACACTCGATTCACTTCATTCATATATACCCCAGCTTGTTAGGCCATGTTGGCCGGGATTTATGTATAGAAAGCTAAAAAGCAATAGATAAGGTAAGGAATTCCCATCTCCCTCTCTCATACTCATATGCATTCAGTGACGTTTCAATGGGGGCAAGGAGGAGGAGGAGGAGTTGTTCTTAATAGCTAGAGATGAGTGCTTATTAGATATATATGACCCAGTAGCTACCATTAGTCTAAACCACTTGTTTGCCTTCTCTGTGTATATAAATATATGGTTACATATCGAAATCAATACAATGATGAACAAATCAGGAATATGTATCATATATGTAAATCTCGGTCTCTTAACTTCCCTGCCTTTCTCCCTCCCTCTCTCTCTCTGTCTTGTTCCACGGTTCCCTTTGTCCTCTATTGTTTTGGTTGCTGTTGGTTGGTTGGTTTGTTTTCGGAACCGTAGCTCTCGCTTTGCTCCGTTTTCATCTCCTGGGTCAATTGGAGATCTAGTCTTCCATAAGTGGATAAGCCCATCTCAAGTCTAAATCTAATGCCACCAATTAAGGGACATTCACCTATTCCTCCTGCTAATTAACCTCTCTCACTAATCGTAGATAATCTCATTAAGATCCGGGATAATCTCATTTTAAGATGCACTACTGCTTTATGAGCTCTGTCTTACATAATCATCATCATCATCATCATCATCATCATCATCAGCCAGTTCTTCATGCATACATGGTCTCCCCCGCCTTTCCCTGTTTCTCCACTATATATATCACTGCTCTTCCTAGCAAGAGTGAACTCAGAAACTAACCATCCAAGTTACAAGATCAGTTATATTTTAGTTACTGTACGTGTTCCTTTCTTTTTAATTTGAGGTTGATTTATTTTCTGCTTGCTAGTCATGGATTGTTGGAGTGAAATGGAAGGTAAAATGGTTCATGACAACCTCGAAAAGAAGCAGAATAAAGGTACAGGGAGGTGTTTTTTGGTGCCTGGTCCGGTCATTGTCGGTGCCGGCCCATCTGGTCTGGCCACGGCGGCTTGTCTCAAGGACAGAGGTGTTCCCAGCGTGATTCTGGAGAGGGATGAATGCGTAGCTTCTCTTTGGCAGCAAAAGACTTATGATCGCCTTCGTCTCCATATTCCTAAGCAATTCTGTGAGCTGCCCCTTATGCCTTACCCTGCCAGCTATCCTACCTACCCAGATAAGGAGCAGTTTTTGGACTATATGAATTCATATGTCAAGGCCTTTGATTTGAAGCCTGAATTCAATGAGACTGTGAAGAATGCAGAGTTCGATCACAGTCTTGGGTTTTGGCGAGTGACGACTGTGGGCTTGAATCATCAGCAGACGGAGTATGTGTGTAGGTGGTTGGTGGTGGCTACGGGAGAGAATGCAGACGCAGTGATGCCGGAGATTGAAGGATTAGCTGAATTTGATGGCCCCAAACTACACACTAGTGAATATAGAAACGGTCACCACTATAAGGGAAAGAAAGTACTAGTGATTGGTTGTGGGAATTCCGGGATGGAAGTCTGTTACGATCTCTGCAACTACAATGCTCGACCATATCTAGTGGTCAGAGATGCAGTAAGTAACTATGCATTTCTCCCTCTTCGATCTCTCTCCCAAGCTCACTCCTTATTCTAACTGAACTTTCCAATTCATATATATATATATATACACTAGCTATAGCAAGAATATATAGGCTAGCACATAAGTTTGAAAGTTTCCTCCAAATGTCGTTCAAGAATTTCGAGTTGCTATGAACTGTCTAAAATCTCAAGAAATGTATCATGCATACATACAGTCTCCAGAGTAGCTAGCGGATACAATCTGTGTGGATCGTCTTCTGTCTTGTCTGAGATTCCACGAGAATCGAATACAAGTTCCATTCAGGAGGGCCATCCAATCCTATGAGCGTCCAGACATGATTTCGAAAAGGGTTTGTTAGTGGTAGTGACTGAGAGTTCCAACGGTTTATTCTTAAGAAAAAAGAAGGACCCATTTAATTTCCACCATTATTATTTTAAAATTTATACTGTTCTTCCACTTTCTTGGGATTAGTCCGCATGCGCAGTTGGGAATTTATAAGAACAGTACTATATTTTATTTTCCTAGTTTCCTTCGTCGCTGCTGCAACTGCAGAGAAGCGGGGAGGGAGGGAGTGATGCGTGGGCGGCTGACGTGTGGGATCCGATCCATATCCATCACCTCCTGTGTCTCTCCCTCCTTCCCTCACTCACTGGTCACTGCGCATCTAGCTATCATAACGGTTCCATCTCATCATCATCTTTATTGGTGAATGGTGATGAATCTTTTTCTTACTTTTGATTTTATTTTTAGGAGTGTTTTTTGGAAAAGCAAAATTTTGAATTTTGACACTGGGGGCGGGATGATCTGCTTGCAGGTGCATGTCTTGCCACAAGAGATGTTGGGAAGATCGACTTTCGGGCTATCGATGTTTCTGAGCAAGTGGTTCTCAGTACGCATGGTTGATCGTTTCTTGCTGCTGGTGTCTCGCTTTATACTGGGCGATACTTCACTGTTAGGCCTCCGCCGCCCAGCCGTAGGTCCACTGGAGCTTAAGGGCTTGACTGGCAAAACCCCTGTTCTAGACTTTGGCGCTCTTCCGAAGATCAGAGCAGGCGAAATCGAGGTTCGAAGAGGCGTAAAACGAGTAACGCGTCACGCAGTGGAATTTGCTGATGGCAAGGTTGAAGATTTCGACGTCATTATCCTTGCAACTGGTTACAAAAGCAACGTTCCTACATGGTTAAAGGTACCACCAACCCCCATCTTCTTCTCTCTCTCTCTCTCTCTCTCTGGTGTTTGGCTTTTACTTAGATATTAGATTAGACTGTAGTGGCTGCTGGCTTTACAAAAGATAGGTTCGATATTGAAATCTAAAATATATATTTGATGAACAGGAAAGAGATTTGTTTGATGAAAACGGGTACCCAAAGAAGCCATTTCCACACGGATGGAAAGGGGAGAATGGGCTATACACAGCGGGGTTCTCAAAGCGAGGATTGCTGGGTGCTTCAATGGATGCCACAAAGATAGCCCAAGACATCGAGGCCTGTTGGAAAGCTGAGTCCAAGCATCTAACTTCCTTTGCCTCTCCTCCTCCTCCGCGCCCACCACAATCATCATAAATGATCACTCATCTTCTTTCCTTTCTGATCTGATCTTCACCCATTTTTCCTTTTTCGTTTTTTTTCTTCTTCCCCCTGTTTTTTGGCCTTGTTTTCCTTTTCCTCTCAAAATTCTCCTGACACCCAGCCCTTCCAGATTTAAAAAAAGATAGAATGGAAAGAAAGTTGGTGGCGCCAGTGCACCACATAAGTTGATTCTCCGTTTCAGGAAAGGAGGGCTGGCTAATTGGTTCCTGTGAAAATCTCAGGTCCTCTGCTTGGATCTTGCCAATGACTCCCAATCAATAATATCTTCTCATCGACTCCAGGCTGCCTGTGGGGCGAGGGACAGAAAGTAAGAAAGAAAGAAAGAAAGAAAGAAAGAAGCCTAGGAAAATGAAAATGGTATTTCTCTGACTGAGAGAGTCTGAGAGTACTGGAAGAAGCCGATTGATTTTAATGTTTATTTTGCCTGTTGGTGGGGTCTCTGACTACACTACACTGTACATACATTGTCGATATTTCTCTCATTAAGGAGTTCAATTTTTGGGTTTACGTTTAGGGGCAGGTGTTTTTACCTGCAATTCACAGAGAGAGGCAGAGAGGGGTTTACTTTCACCAAGTAATTAAAAAGAATCCATTCTTTGCTTTGCTTTCCAAGGTGAGGGTGAGGGTGAGGGTGAGGGTGAGGGTGAGGGTGTGGGTCTGGTGGTCGTTGATCCCCCTGTCCTGTCTTGGGATGAGGCTATAGAAATAAAATGTTTTGTTTTGCTCCATTGATTCATTAGTATTATTATTTGACTTTACCATTACCGTTTCTCCATTTAATGGATTAACTTCCTACTTTTCTCATCATGTTATTTAGATTCACATCCTCAATTTTCTTCTCAATTAATTTTTAATGGCTATCTTGAAGCTCATTTTTTCAACAATCACATTGCGTGTATGTGTTTTCAGTCAAAATTGTGGATAACCCACACAAAAGTTTAGAGTAATTAAACAATAATATCCGGACTAGCATTTATGACATGTTTACTTGCGCAACGCCGTCAAATTTGAGATCCAACCTAATATTGAGCACGTAATCTTTATGCAATAGCAATTGAAATACACATATATATCATCTATCTCTGTGTCAAAATAACTATCCAATAACATTCGACAAAATATATTACCTTCGTGGTAATAATGATTCAACCATTTTTATCATATGAAATTATGAAGGTTTGAACCTTGCCCTTACCACACTTTCCCCTTCCCCTGGGCTGTGAACCTAATTTAATTTGACTCACAAAAAAAAGAAAACACTTTTTAAATACTCTTGAACTCACAACTAATTTTTATTTTTATCATAAGAACCCTTAAGATTTATTCATTTTCTGGTCTACCCTACAAATTATTCTCTGTTTTTTTATATAGAATATATATATTTTTCTTATCTCACTCCAAGCCAAGTGCGCGCAACTTATGCATTGAGGTTTTCACAGTTAATAGAAATGCTTTCTTGAATGGAAATGCATATTCTCAGATATATACTAGCTGGCCATGGAAGGTGAAGCAAAATAAATTGGTGGAAAATCAGGCAAAAAAAACTTATGATTTAGTTGTGGAAGGTTCGGATGAAATAATAAGAATATATAATTTGTTGTTTTGTTATTTTTTCTAACTTAAAACACTAAGAAAGTGGAGTTGACTCACTGTAAGTTGTTTTATTTTGAAATGTTCCTACACTACTCCATCTCCTTCCACTTTTTTTGGGTGGGCATTTTGTATCATCACTTTCTTCCTTAATGACATCTATTAAGGGAATATTCTACTGGTCACTTTCATGATTAATTTAGATAATATAAATTTAACCCAAAGGCTTCCTAGTCAGAACCATAGAATAGAACCCAACTGATGATATTCTCATATTAATGGAGAAGTGTAGTCTGTATTCATTTATTTGTAGAGAGGGAGGGATACATGAATGAGCAGAGAGAATATAATGGGTTGGTTGGGAGTTTGTAAGATTTATGATTGGTGGGATTTATTCCGACCGAACAGGGTTGATGAGAATAATCAAATACAAATCGAATCTTTGGCCTAAGAATAAAGACACCACGAATCATAGATGATAAAAATGACTACTAGATAGACAAGCACAAGAGAGAGAGAGAGAGAGAGAGAGAGGGGTTGAGGCACAACTCACAAGACTATCAACATCAAAGGGTTTCTTCTTCTGAAATCTCTATTTAGGGCAACAAGAAATTGGGCCATCAATAATTGTTGAGGCCCATTTTGTTCCATAGTGGTCATTCCCATTGGGCCCCTTGGGTGGCTTTTCCAACCATCAACTGCCAGCTTTTCTCCTGGGAAACCGCACTAGCAAGAAAAGGAAGGGAAGCAAGAAAAGGAAGCTGAGAAATATATACAACATGACCACCCAACTACTCCCAGGCCCTAGCTTTCATGTTTCTCTTTGTAGTCTGGATCTCTTTCGTCTTTTCCTTCCTTTTGTCCAAATATATAGTACCAAAGGTGTAACACATAATAAGACTCTACAACAACTAATAAATCTTTCTCCCATGTCCCACAGATATATGTATATATATGTATGATATTATATTTGAGCTCGTGAAGATCAGGGTCCACTGCACAAGTAGCCGGCTTAAATCTTCTTTGTTATCGCAAGCATTAAATTGATATTCTGAGCTGATGAAGTAGACAATACCATACAGGACCTCTGGTTTATAAGGACAGTACGTCGTATGGTCTATGACAAATTCTTTCTTCTTCTTCTTCTTCTTTTTTGGGGTTTTGAATTGGAGAAGGAAGTTGTGGATTTGAACCATACAATATGTAGATGATATTTGTGCTTTTTATTGCAAGTGGTCCAAGTATTAATTGATGATCCTAACCATATGATTAATATACCTTCTTCCCTTTGGACCATTTTCCTTTCCGTGATTTCAATTAGACTGGTGCAAGTCATGAGGATATTCCCTCTTCTGACATGAAATTATAGCATCCGTGAAGTAGTTTTCCCTCCATAAATAAATAGTTAGTAAAACAAATGTGAAAAAGAAGTCTAATATTGTCGTTTGCAGCTCTCACATCATATACATCCTCCCGAATCAACATCTATTTGTCTATAGAAGAGGGTGTTGATCCATTAGTTGAGAGTTCATGCGGTATCATTGTTGGCAACTAAAAGGCAGTGTGTTCTAAGAGTGCATGGTTTGCACTGAAGCGAATGTCCCATAAAAGACTTTGGGTGTGATCAGAGAGTGGATGTCCCATGTAGTGATATTGAAAGGGGGAGTTGAATTAGTGTCTTTTAAAATTTTTCCACATGTTTGACTTGAGAAAACCTCTAGAGTCTACTCTAACTTTATGAAAAAGACTATCATTTTTGAGTGGAATAAAATAAAGCTTGGTTCTCTAACATTCTTTTCACATAATTTCTCAATAATATCCTTACAGATTTCATAGATAATAATCTTAGTTAAAATTTACTAGAAAATATATAAAATTAATCATCAAAAAAATTTTAAAAATAAAACCAATCAATTAGTAGATATAAAATCTACTCATCAAATATCCTCAAACTTAACATTTTACTAATCCCGAGCAAGAGAAAGCAAAAACCAAATTAAGATGACCTAATATGATTTTCAAGTTCAGTTGCTGAAGAACGCCGTGGGTGGGGGCTTGCATAAATAGGACTTGGCTCTAATACCATGAAGATAAACAAAACTTGCCTGTGTTATTCAATGTATAATCATATGAAGTACAATTTCATGTATTATAAATACATTTTCTTTATTCATTAACGGATGATGGTAAAAAATATAGCATGAACAGAGTACTCTGTCCTTCCATGATATGCGTATATATATGCCTTCCTCGATCCCAACCTTCCCTTGATGAGTTGGGAAATAACACATGCATATATTGTTGAGTAAAAGTGGAGAGTTGAGAATTCGTTGCCATGTTCCTCCATTCTCTTGCTGCTCCCTTTCTATATATGCTTTCTGGGGACCGCCACCGACAATTTGTTGATCTGATCGATCAACTTACTCCAATCACTCTTCCCTAGCTCCCCTGATTCATTCCAGTGCCAGTGCCAGTGCCAGTAGTGTAGAGGTCAAGAATCAAGATACGCTTTCTTTTTTAAGTCCAAACATGAAAAAAGCCCTTCAAATCCCGATATATATTGGATCTTAATTCAGTGGTAGCTAGTAATTCAGTGGTAGCTTTTTTTTCTTCTCTTTTTAAACCAAACGTATCGGATAGATTTTGTTGTTGCTTCTTCATACGATCATTTTGCCTTTTTCTTCTTCGTTCTTCTTCGTTCTTCTTCAATCATCATCATCACGTCTCACCCCACTTCCAAGTCTACTTCTTCTCTTTCTTCATCATCATCATCATCACGTACGTCTCACATCAAATCGCACCTCACTCCACTTCCAAGTATCTGGGTGTGAAGTTTCAGACTAAATTGGAACATTAATCTTAGCAATTAATTAATGGCCACTACTCCTAACCCTTGTCAAAACCTGGCCAAAGCTCTATCTCATCTTTTTCTAATCTAAATCTCTCAATTCTCAGCAACTCCCCCCATGCATTCGATCGATCATGACATTAATGATGGAAATGGAATGGAATGGAATGGAATGTCTAGCTAGAATCTCTCTCCGGATCCAGTGAGTCTCCTACGTACACGTGGACATAAGCTTTCATCTGAACCAATCAACTTTCAAATCTACTTTAAAATGTAGAGTCAGGATGTGAGGGACGGCACAACAGTCTTAAATTTGTTCAAGTGACTTAATTTCTTTTTATCTTCCTCAATCATCAAAAGATGTTAACATATATATATATGCATGGAATTTATTTATGATCTCTTTAAGCTAGGGTGTGGCTTCAGTTGGCTGGCAATGACAACCCCTGTCTGTCATACGGAAAAGGTCATGGCCCTGATGACAGAATTAAAATTTTACACAGAGAAACGATTCTAAAGATGTAATCGAGGTAATACCTAATTTCTAAATTGGCCCGCCCAGATGAACACCTTACATAGCATGCCATGCATTGAAAAGAAGAAAATAATTATACCATGCGTTCATTTATAAGTTTCACCTTCTGTTATTTCTGTGTCAGTCTCAGGATGTTATCGTTTTGGGTCCATGCAGGAAGGAACACACTGCATGCAGAAATCAGGTATCTTGGATTCCCGGTTACATGACATCTCCGTCGGCCGGCCGGGCTTCTTCCTTCAGCCACAAACACTTTAGCACAGGCGGCTGGCTGGCTGGCTGAGTTTTTGTTAAGTTCAAAACTCCAACAAACGGGGGTGGTCCACTTTGATGGGCCGGGCTTGTCATTCTGAGACTTTACACGTTGGCCGGTCCCAGCCAATATATACCAGGGCTTGGGCCAGCTGACATTGATCGTATCGTACGTTGGAAGCCTTTTGAGGATTGGTCTCTGAAAATATTTCACTAGAAAACAACATTGGTTACAACACCAAGAGCTTTCCCTCAGACCTGTGTCATTCCTACCGATCAAATTGGCCGTTGGATCCAGATTTTGGTATAAATTTTGACAAATTCTGGATCCGATGGTCGATCGACCTGCAGCATTATGACATGGGACTGAAGCAAAATCACCATTCTTGGGTTTTCCACCCTAGAAAGTATCTATCTCCATTACAATTTACAAACTGTGATCTCCTGGGTTTGAATTGGAGTTTCAGACATGAGAATGGAAGCTTAATTTATGTAATATATTTACCCCTTTTTGTAAAAAAATAAATATAGACACAACAGATGAAATTTTCATTTTTTTTTTTATCATAATTATGTAATTTATACATATAATGGATCGAAAATAAGGCTCTTTTTGGTATCAATTGTCATTGTCAATTATGAGAAATTTTCATTATTTTAAATTGTTTGGCATCTATTATGAATTTTATTTTTATTTAAAATAATAGAAAAACCTCCAAAATCCATAATGAACTTTTTGTCCATTATGGATTATGATGAGAATTTCATTATCTTCATTTGTGTAAGTTTACTTAAAGTTCTATAAGTAAGATGAGGGTAAAATAGTCAATACACATTCTTTTATAACAACCATACTTTTTTCCTTCTTTTTTCACTTGTTTACTATCATTTTTAACAATTTTTTATCTTGACACCAAACTTATTTTCCATTTCATAATTTATTTTCGATAAAATTCACCAAACCATTTTTCATTCTTGACCAAAAATGAATTCTTGTACTTATTTATTTTAAATAGGCATAATAGAGAATGAGAATTGATACCAAAAAGAGCCTAAGACTACCTATGTTATTAGATCAGCTTCTTCTAAGAGGACTGGAAGTTGTTTGCCACTTCTGCCTTGGTATTTGTTGGAAATCCTAGCTCTTACTGGGCTGGGGCTGATTGCAAATCAGGCCCATAATAAACCAGAAAGTAGATAAATTCTCGTCCGTATCATGTCATTGCCTATATATGTGCATTATTCATGAATCAGGATAACCTACTTGTCAAGGGAGAACAACGTGTTTCTCAGGGGTGGGGCTCACCCTAGATCTGACCCTAGTTGTATGCTTCAAAAGCGTTAGGGGAGTAATTTGTTTTCTCCCCACAGGGAGCTGATCCGAACTTGTTATGTATACCATGGAAACTGAAATACGGTATCACTTGAGTTTTTTAAGATAAAGCCCAAGTATGAGCCCGAGCCCAAGCCCAAATTGAATGCAATCCAAGTATGAGGGTGAGCCCAAGCCCAACCCATAGCAAGGACAAAGCTTTCTGCTTTTGTAGAAACTTTGCAGAATTTTTCTCTGGTAAGTCCTTATTTTGCCACTTTTCCCATAACATTTAAATGCTACCCTGTTTCTCATCAGCATCTCTTAATTTTCGCCCAACGAACATCTAATTTCCTGGTATAACATTCTAAATGAAATGACGAGGATGGATTTTGTTGTTCCATTGGCCTAAAATGAAGGTGTTGTCATTGTTGCCAACTTAAGTGGGTTTTGATATGGTACAGCAACATACAAAAAGGTTCCGAGAGAAAAAATCCAATTCAAATAAAGAAAACTCAAGAATCCCGTTTTTGAGGGTCTCTGTCCAGTTTTGATCAACCTCTTCATCGGATGGTCATCCAGTGTCCGATTGAGCTGATTTTTGGAGGAGAGCTTCACGACTTCTTGATCTTCAAATCCAACGGTGGGATTGTTCATTGGAGATCTCGAAGTTAGTCCGATTTGTACGTTAAAACACTCATTGTTTAAGTAAGATAGGAACTCTGAGTTTGATTCAAACTCTGAGTTAAATTAATCTATAAAAGGAGAGCAAAAGAGAAGGACGTTTTGAGAAGCTTGGGAATAGCGTGGAGGTCGAACCAGAAGACGTTGGTTGGCTTTGGAGATCTGAAGCATGGGAATAAGAAGTCTTTTGTTTTGCTGAACAAGAAAGAAAGTGAAAGAGAAGAAAGAAGAAGCAGCAGAAGAAAAGAAGGGAACATGGTTGTATGGCTTTTTTAAAGGGATAAAACTGAAAAAGATTGAAAAGAAAGAAAAAAAAGAGTTGGAGAAAAAGAGAAACAAGTATTGTTACCATGCATCTTACACAAGTTGAGGTAACTCGTATTCACAAGTGATTATCTATTATTTTCTAGATTATGATTAATGATGAAGAACCTAGATCATATGTAATTTTGGGAACTTGAATTATTGGTTTACATTGTGACCTAGCAAGTTGGAGCTTGTCTAGGGGGTTGGGGTTGGTGCCCTTGTCTGAATTGCATTTTAGACTATAGCAGGAATTGGTGTTCATGGACTGTTGTAGCAGTCAAAATAATGTGACTTAGCAAGTTGGAGCTTGTCTAGGGGGTTGGGGTTGGTGCCCTTGTCTGAATTGCATTTTAGACTATAACAGGGATTGGTGTTCCTGGACTGTTGTAGCAGTCAAAATATCTAAGAGTGTATTGAGTAATATACGAAACCCTAAGTTGGGTATTATTCCGTGGATGTAGGCAATTTGGCTGAACCACGTAAACTCTTGTGCATTGCGTTTTTGTTTATTTTTCTTTGTTGCACATATTGGAGTGCCTTGATTGTAGAGTGGTGGTACACTGTCCGGTAGACCCAACCACATTGTGGTAAATTTTTGAAGACACTGATTCACCCCCTCTCAGTGTTAACCTGGGAATAACAATTAAGTAGAATAGCAAATAGCTTCACCAGTCCATCCAAAACCAACCATGGCCTAGGCCTGGTTGGTTATCATCCAAAGAAAACCAAAACTACAACAAAGAGAAGCTACAGAGGCAAATTACAAACAGAGGATGAATCCACTGAAACAAATCCCAGTTGGGACTCTGGAACAAAAGGTTAAACCATATTCAAATTAAAAATAGGTCTTTGAATGACATTGAATTTGGAATTGAAGAAATTGACGAGTTCAGATAGAGAAGCCAAGAATTGAATGAAGACATCCATCAGAATCTATGACTACGAGAGAAGGTGTTGTTTGAAGACGAAGCCGACGGGGGCTGAGGAAGGAAGACCTCAGAATACATATCCATCAAGAACTTGTTAACGATGTCAATGTACGCTGGGCAGGTGAGACGAGAGTAGTAATGGAGAACCTCTTCTATGTCCAACACAAGTTCCATGTCGCCCGCATATATCATCTCCAGTTCCTTCAGCTTCTGAATCACCACTAGCTGAACCTCTCTCTCTTTGACACAACAGTTGCTCTTACCGCTCGTTTGCGAACCCAGTTCCTTTCCACCTCCATTGCTATTACTGCGATTATGCCGATAACGTCTATGGGCTCTCCTCATTTTTTGCCCAGACACAGCCTCTGTTCTTCTCTCCTCCTCATGCCTGACCTTTGCAGGGCTCTGCTGTCTTCCAAAGTTCAAGGAGCTTCCTCCGCAGATCTCCTCGTCAATGGGCAGTTGTTTTTCCGACATGGGTGGTGATTTCTTCTTCTTTCCCTTGCTAACCCTGTCCAGGTCAGAAGAATCCCGACGACTGGGTAAATCTCTGTAGAAATTATCCAGGTCTCTGAAGCTTTGATGGGAATTGGTGTTACAAGAAAAGGGGTTGAAAGGAGTGGTCTTGGGTAGTTTCTCATACCCACTGGACAACAATGACTTAAAGCTTCCGAAGGTCTCGCGGAAGAACTTCTTCGTCTTGCTTATAGAATTGCGTAGCAACATTATGTGATGCTTGTGTTTGCTTACCGGGTTACGTGATCTCCTTCCTCTTTCTCTCTCTCTCAATCAGTCAATCTATCTAGCTATCTATCTCGCAGGAAGTCTGGAACACAACAGACGATTGGATGCTTGGATTGTAGTCGTTATATTGCTTCTGTGTAAGAGATAAGAGGGTGGAGACGTTCAGACTTTTTCTGGATTTTTTAATTCTTTGTGGTTTCCTTTTTATAATTTTCATTTCCGTAAGACAAAGGCTCCAGGAAGACGACAAAGGCTCCAACCAACAGTAGATGATGTTTCCTCTTCACTTTTATTGCCCTCTGCAATCTCTATCTCTCTCTCTCGCTCGCTTTAAATTCAAAACCTGGTCTCTCTTCTCTGTGTAGCTTTATAATATCTAACATAACAAAGGAGAACTTTTGGTCGTGGAATTGGTAGCGTTGAGACTAGCCCCACCTTTGGATGGAATCGATCAAAGAGGGGGTTCTCTTTTTTCTCTCCCACTTATTGGACCTACCAGAGGTTCCAGCACAATTAAGTTATTGTGAACAATATTTGTTTCTTTCCTTTTCTCTACAAGGAATTATATTTTGAACTCAGTGGAGATTTTTTGAATAATTGTCATATATTTTTATCTTAAATGAAATTGAACTTCTAAATCATTAAAGGAATAGTTGAAATCTTCTGTTCAGAATTAATCTGTCATTCAGTCACAAGTCTCACCCAAAAGAAAAAAATCTGTGATTCACGGATTAAGCATATGAAGGTCCCCATCGCTTACTCTCAAAGAGGCCTGAGAACCTATCAGTAGAGAAAACCCATCACCAAGGAGAGAAGAAACATGACCACTCAATACCAGTTGGTAATTATCAAACATGAAACATCACTATCTGTGCCTCAGAGCAATGCAACCCTGATCGATCTCCTTACTCTACTGGGCCTTGGAGCAACGGAACCCTGATCAATCTCATTAAACAACTGCAGGGATAAAATGTCAGAAACATTCTTAAAAGCGGCATGCGTTGATCCCAATGGAATTGGAATTCCTCTTTAATTCTCCTTATCATCAATCCAACCAAAAAGGGTCGTTTTATAAGCTCTTAAAGAACACACTGTAGGCAACATAAAGCAAACTCTTAATGTCTCTCTGTCTGTCTCTCCAAAATCCAAAATCCAAAATACAAACAGGGCTTACAGCCAAGAGCTCAGATAGTTAAAAGTTAATTTTCTTCTCTGCCTCCTCGCAGGACCACTTACAGTAATAGGAAGTTGCTTTTGTTTTGTATAAGATGCTCTGCGAACTCTGTAAACAGGGAACTGGAAACTCATGCCTTCTTCTATTAGTAATGGCATATTGAGAGTTTAGACTTTTGGTTTGATTATTCCATTCTTCACCCTCTACTGATATCTTTAAAACTATATACCATTATAGTTTTAAAGAAGAAAAAAAACTATATACCATTATATACACGGTACACCCTTCTTCAATCTCCCATGTGAAGATTTATTTAACTACAAAGTCCAAATGGGTCTGCCAAGGAAATGTAGTTCTGAAATGAAAGGGGGAAAAAGGTTGACAAGTCAACAGCTCTGAAAGGAATGCAAGTTTGAAAAAATAAAGCAAGAAATCTATCCCCTACATGCTACATTGGCCCTGTATGGTTTTTCTTCTGCAGAGGACATGAAACCCAGAAGGTGCAACTTGCCTTCAAAGAGAAAGAGGAGATAAAATCACTGTCCATGCATGAAAGGTAGAGAAATAACCCTTGCAGCAAGCTTTTGGTTTTTAGAGAATTCGGGGAGGATCATAATACACATAGCCTTGGCTCAAAGTCCATCTCCAGAAAAATTGTTTCTCAAACTCAGACGCCACTAAATCACAATGGAAAATCTTTGCAGTATCAAAATATGGTATTTGTTTAAAATAGGAACCTTAACCCCAGTTCATGAAAGTGAATCTCATTCTCAAACTACCACCCAAAGAAACAGAAGGCCTTAGCTTTAATTTTTCTCACTGTATTGTATCACAACCAAAGATCGAACATTTAACATTTTTTCAGAAAATAATATTTTTCAAAACAGAGATCCTGCAAATATGTTAACTTTTCAGAGCATGATTTTCGCTATGAGAACTCAATTAAAGGGATATGCGTCAACTTTTGACGTTTTCTCATCCACATCAATCTCATACAAAAGTGAAACAAACAAAAGAGTTAGCTTCTCCTCTGCTTTTAATCTTTTAGATCACATATTAAGACAATAATAGATCTCTCTGTAGAACACCGAAAAAGCTAGAAGCCTGAAAAGCAGAATCTAGAAGAGTAAAAGAAAGTTTTGGAACAATCTTTATAAGGTTAAAAGATGAGAATTGAAACTAGACAGAATTTGCAGAGTTAGCAACAACAGAAGGAAATGACAACTTTCCTCGAGAAGCCTTTCAAACAAAAGAAAAGAAAAAGAAGAAACTCCCAGATTCTTCATGGCCAGTTAGAGAAGAGAGTTTCCCATATCTCAATAAAGACCTCCACGATAATTCTATGATGATGAGAGGAATTTAACGACAGAAAACATTGTAAGAGCTTCTCCAGATCCTTTGCTGCAAATATCTGCTTCTCTACGATCATTTCCACCATTGACGTTCTGAAATCATTGTATGGATCACTTGAACGCTTTACCATTGCGAAGCTCTCCTGAACTTTTTCCTCCGACTCCATTGAGCTGTAAACCATTTCAGAATTATTCTTCTTCAAAGCTCTTCTCCGTCGAACTTCGGCAGCTCTACGGCGAGAAATCCTTTCGTTCCGGAGGTAAATCTCAGAAGAATCAGAGGAGAAGCTTTTGGAAGAGAAGAAGGTCTCTGTTTCGTCTCCACTGCTGAACCACCCACTGTCGGTTTCTCCTGATGAAGAGTCAAAATGAAGTCTTTCTTTCTTGCTTGTCCTTCTCTGGGTCTTCTTCTTCTTCCCCTTCGTCTTCCTTGTCTTTCTACGTCCTTCTTTGGGTCCAAATTCTCCAAGCTCGTAATACGAACTCCATGGCGAAACCGGTGATGCAGGGGTACGAGCTCCTTCCTTTATATCATCAAACCCGAGACATTGTTCTCGTTCCGTCACTTTTGATCTCTGCAACACCTGCATTCTCACAGCACCATCTTCTGCAAGTAACTTCATCTTCTCCGTCCCTCTTGGTCTGCACATGGACGGAAAGGTTCGAACTTTTGGTGAGGGAAGCTCCATAGGATGGAAGTCATGGCGAGTTTGAGATACGAAAACCGGCTTTTCGATGAAATCAGCTATGTTTCGGGATCGACACGACCCAAACGAAGCACGAAACATGCGAGAGAGTCTTGGCTTGAATCTTCCCTCCATTACAGAGCAATTACAGATACAGTTGAGCTCTTAGGATACAAATACGCAAGAACACCAAAATCCCAAATGTAAGAAAGCGGTTTCCTTCCTCCACATTTAAATGGGAGACACAAATTTAAAAAAAAAAAAAATTGGGACCGGATAGTTTTTAATTAATTTCGTCATCTCCACTGTCCTCGTAAGAAAAGGCTGATCAGAAATGCACCAAAATGTAAAAATTTTCAAATTGTAAAGGAAAAAGTCAAGAGGGGTGTTTTCAGAAACTTTTTCTATGTTGGGCTAGTCAATAAATTTTGCTACCTTGTTGCCAGAGGTATAGATATAAGTAGTGGGGCCCACCAAGTTTGAATTATCAGATTTATTTAGGGGTGTAAATAAATAATCGAAATTTGCATTCGAATTCGCATCTGTTTAGGGGTATCCGAATCCGTCCGATTATTAATAGGATGTGAATATGGTATACCCATTTCTTACCGATTATTATTTGTCCGATAAAATTATCCGATTAAGTTATTTATTTTTCTTATTTTATAAATTTTTTATATTGATATGTGATTATGTTTCTAGATTTTCTATTAAAATAGCTACCAAAATTGTTAAATTCTTAAATTTCAAAGCTAATGCTCACAAATAAAATGGTAAAGATGTAAACAGGTAGTCGAAAAACTTGTATTCAATCTATATTCATGCCCATTTAGAAGAATCTATTTAAGAAAATAACTATCTGATTATCATCCGAATCCGACGAAAATCGATTGGATGTTATCCGAATCCCAAAGAATATAATAGGATGTGGATATGGTATTACCACTATCGGATATGAATCTAGTTCGTTTACACCCCTAGACTTAATGCATGTTACTAACTTAATCAAATGGTATATTACCTTCTAAGAAAATCACCGGAAGCTTCAAATTTTATGATAAAGCTGATATTGCATTGAAAGAATGTTTTCTACCCTTTTTTCCTTGTAGATTGAAAATTTCAAACTCTGGCTTGGATCAAATCAAAAGTAGAATTCAATCCCTTGTAAGAGGTTTTTTTTTCCTAATTTTTTTTGTTACAAACTTGCAATTATGGTATATAATGAAAACCATTTTGAATCAAAAGAGGGTAAGAGAAAAAGAAACTTTTTAGAGTTTCTACCATCCAGTTTTTTTTAGAGCATACAATGGATAACTGTAGATAAGTGACTGGTCCATCCAAACTGCCAACCCCCAACCAAGATATATAAATAGTACAGCAGAGAATCATTCTATACTCACCAGATGTGTGTAAATAAATTCTTTGTAAGTTTGCAATAAAATGTTGCATATGAAGTAATTCCCAAAAGGAATACATAACAGAAAGGAAATATTCCTACCACATGGATTGCTTAGAGCTAAAAGACCTGTTGGTATATCTATTTTTAGGTTCTATGAAATTGACTGCCATTAGCTTGCATTGGAAGTCCTGAAGCTCACACCTTCCCTGGAATAGGACAACAAATAGCTTATAGGGAATTTGATAGAAAGTGATAGAAGCTTATTGAGGAAGATGGTGTGACTACGACCAATGGGTTGGGTAATCAAAGATGAAGCCTTCTCTTACATTCTTTCATAATTTTCTGGTAATAAATTTACAGTGAGCGAGTGACTAGTCAATTTTCTCTCCTAGAAATAACCACCACCCCTTGCTCTTTGTTCCATAAGAAAATCCACTTGAAATTTCTTTCCTTAAAACATAAAAAGGTCACCTAGCTAATTTGAGAAGGCACCCTTGGCTGAAGCCTGGAGGTAAATATTTAAACAAACCCATATGTGGAAGAGGTTTTGATTAATTAATGAAGAAGAACTATAATAAAATAACACCATAATTATTAATGATAAAGAGAGATTTTGAAATGTGAGGGAGATGGGCAAAGGCAATATTGTCACCTTTCTCACGTTGTTTAGTGACACAATTCCCCAACAAATGTCAATATGTTGATGTCTTACTGGAAACTACAAATGGTTAAGAGACAAAAGTGCAAGGGTGAGGTTTTGGGTCACCGAGGGATTGATTCTTTGAAGGAACTCCAACCCAAACAAAAAGATTTTGTTCTTAAGAGCCTATGAGCTGAGCTGTGGGGGCTGTGGTTGATTTTCCTCTCTTTCTCTCTCTCTCTCTCTCTCTCTCTCTCTCTCTCTCTCTCTCTCTCTCTCTCTCTCTCTCTCTCTCTTATGACTCCCAAAAAGGTATCCTCACACCAACAAACTTCCAAAAGCACCCAAACGCAGAGACAAGTCTGTAAGATCTCCTTTCCAATACTGAAAGCAAGTAACCAACAAGAGCTACAAGACAGTTTTGGTTAGTGAAGTTAGCTTTTCAAACTTCTGGTGAGCTCTGTGACAAGAAGAACACATCAAGGAGATACACTCATCACCCACTTTTGCTGCTTTGTTACGAAGATTGCGTTTGAAACTTGAAAAGAGCTCTGAAAATCTCAACTCGATCATTTTTTGTTTATCATTTTACTATGGAGTTTGGGTCCAAGTCTGCCTCGATTACCCCCAGTTGGGCTATGAGCCTATGACCCAGACGTTTTTTTAGGTTGACTTGTGAGATTGTGTTACACTTTTTTGTCTCTTCATTTTGTTGTGTACCAACAGAATTGATTAAAAATTCTAATTCTAATTCAAATTGAGAGCGAATCGATTCAAATAGAATGCATTCATCAAAGCTTTTCTGAGCCACTTTCTATTTGTTGTCATCGGATTGGAATCCAGAAAAAAAGTACATACATCTGCCTTTGGACCACCCTCATGCAAACCGTATGATCGGAATCCACCACATATCAAGCTGCAGAGGCGCGGTGGACATGATCTTCCTGCTCGGGTTGTGCTTGTGGTGATGCATGACGAGGAGGGACTGGGGTTTCATCCTGAAAGATGGCCTCAATCTCCTCCAAAGTCTTGCCTTTGGTCTCTGGTATGAAAAAATAGAAGAAAATTACACCTATGCCCATGATCCCAGCCAGCACAAAGAACATTCCGCCAAATGTTATTTTATCCGAGATGGTCAAAAAGGTCATTGAAACGGTCCCACTCACCAACCGGTTTACTGACACTGCCACACTTGATCCTTGGGCCCTAAGCCGGGTTGGAAAAATCTCCGACGAGTAGACCCAAGTTATGGGCCCAAGCCCAATTGAGAAGAACGACACGTCAGCACAGACCGCTATCACGGACACCACTATCGCCCACGTGGGCTTCTTCACTGAATGCTCCAGGAACTTTGAGCCCAAGCCCAGCGCAACTAGTGACACTGTCATCCCGGTCGAACCTAAAAGCAACATCGGCCGCCTCCCGAACCGGTCCAAGAACAGAGCCGAAATCATAACGAAAGTAGCCTTGGCTATGCCCATGATGACCGTAACTCCCACTAACAATTTCTTCTCGTGAATTCCGGCAGCCTTGAAAACCTCCGGAGTGTAATAAACGACGGCGTCGTTGCCGGAAGCTTGCATGAAGAAGTTCATTCCGATTGCAGCGACGAGAATCCGACGAATAGGTTTGGATGGATTAACAAACATCTCCTTCCACGCACCTTCCTTGTGCAAATTCTCAGAAGCAGATTTATCTTTGATTATCTCTGCAAGTCTCATAAGGGCTTCTTCGTCACCATTGGAGGTTCTAAGGAGAACCCACTTGGCTTCCTCTATTCTTCCTTGCATGACGAGCCAACGAGGTGACTCAGGCATCGCCAGGACACCAACGGCAATCCCAAATGCAGGAACAGCTGCTAGCCCTAGCATTAGTCTCCAGCTGAGGTTTTCTGCGAGGCCAGATAAAAGATAATTGAAGATGTAACCGAGTAAGATTCCGACAGTAATGAAGACCTCAGGTAATGAAGTGAAGAGTCCCCTCTTCGAAGCAGGGGAGAGCTCTGCACAGTACACGGGCGCAATCATTAGTGATAAACCGACGCCGATTCCGGCGACGAGCCTACCGGTCAGTAAGAAGGGGTAGGAAGGAGCGCAACCCATGAGAAGGGCACCGACCAGGAATGTTGAAGCTGCAAGGATGATGGTGTATCGCCGTCCGATCAAATCGGAGATCTTGCCCGAAGCCAGAGAACCGATCAAAGAGAATACATTCAACGAACCCACCAAGATTTCAACTTGGGTTGAATTAATCTTCATATCCTCTTTGATGAACAACACTGCTCCACTCATCACCCCAATGTCTGTAAACACATCCATTAATCAAAGAAAGAAATTTTATGGAAATTCGAGAAAGGGTTTTCTCGATCATGTCATTGGAACTGAAAACCAATTCCCCCGGCTTGAATTTTTTATAGATTCTGCGAATTTGCTCGTCAAATCAAACCTATGAGAATTTTGCACATGCATGGATTTCTGACATTGGTGTTTTTAAGAGATTTCCTCGTAATTAAGTTGTATCTGCTATGATTTTTTATTAATGGGGAATAAAAATTTAAGTGTTTTGAAAGAGAAATTGAGATGAACTCACCGTACCCCAAGAGAACTGAAGTGGTAGAAGCCAGAACGACGCTTCCCAAGACATACTTGTTGAAGCCAACTGAAGAACTAGAAGCCCCAGGTATTCCTTGTTGGGCTTCAATTTCTATGCTTTCCCTGCCCTCTACCTCCATAGCCATTTCTTCGATGTTTCTTCTGATCTCCAAGATCAAGAAGCCTGTAAAGGATAATTCACGATTTCCCAAAGTGTCTTTTCTGATCTCCAACAACAACAAGCCTGTGAAGGGTAATTCAAATCGGAAATTGAATTATCAAATCCTCCCTAGAAAAATAAATGGAAACTTGTTTATGCATAGAATTTGGGTTCCTATGAAATGGAATTCCATTCTCTTATATTGGAAGTTCTGAAGCTACTCTCCTTGCAATAGAAAAACAAATGGGTTACTATTGAATTTGATTGACGGAGATGGAAAGTGTGACCGCCACTAACGGATTGCATGTTCTAAGGCCCTTCCTTCTTCAACACTCTTTTCATATAGCTATGTCATAATAACATTGCAATAAATCTTTTTGGGTAATTATTAACTTAACATTTTCGACCAAAACAAACCGAATAAATGAGTGAGAACTGAGTCGTCAATTTTTCTCCTAAAAAGCATCAACCATGCTATTTGTTCCTTTATATCCATATCTCCACTTCTTGGAATTGCTATCTTAAATATAGTATAAAACAGATTTATCTTATCTGAAAGAAAAACACGGATCGAAAAGTAAGGTAATATTGCCACCTTTTCCTTTTTGTTAGCAAAATAGAGTAAAAATACACACATAATGCGAGTTTTACGTGATTTATCCGAAAGGCTATGTCTACGGATAAGTACTCTAATGATTTTACTATTAGAAAGACTAATAGAATACAGTTTAACTGTTTTTAGTCATTCTCAATCTATTTGAGTTTTTTCCTTTTTTTTTCTTTTCTTTTCTGGTCAGATTAAGTAAGTATTCAACTAGATGAAAACCCTAATTTTCATTTAAATGAAAATCCTACTTAAGAAAAGAATCCTACTAGTCATTTTGATGAATATGAAATTCTAAACAAGACTCCACCTATCCAATGATGACCGACATTAAAAGTCCACTGTTCATGAGAAAGTGTTAAGAGTGAGATTTTGAATCACCGAAGAATCAATGTTAAGAGAGTTTCCATCCCAAACCAAAGATATATGTTCGCTTATACACCTCTCATCTCTTACCCTAAAAGCATATCTGTTAGGTTTAAATTTGGTTGAATATTAGTGTATGTCTATTATGTGTGGTAAGGATGATTTTTCATCATTTCCTTAATTATCTCAAATTTGAATTTTCTTTATATTATTTTGTTGAATTCTTTCTATTCATCATTTCTTCTATTTGAATTCTTTCCATATCATCTCATCCTTCCATTTCATTAGGATATACATGAATGGGAGAAAAAAACTTTCTTTCATAGGAAAATTGACCTATCTACAATAGAAGATTAGAATAAATGAGAGAACTGCCTAAAATAAAAAATTACATAAAAAAAAAAAAAAAACCTATAATAGAATATTAAAATAATTAAACTACTAAGAATGTTAGACAAAAACAATAATGACCTACTCTCTAATCTTTAATTTTGCTTCACAAAAACTTAGTAATCTCTTCATCTGATATTCAAGAGACATGAAACAAGTTGTGCTAGAACCCAACTCGACAATCAATAGTTTTCTGTCAATGGTGGGTTAGTTTAGCGGCTAAAAGCTCAACCTCCAATGGGGAAGTAAAAATAAAAGAAAGAAAGAAAGAAAAAAAAGAAAGTAAAGAAAAAAAAGAAAGACAATCAATAGTTTTCACCGGTACCTATCAATAAGCCTTTCGAAATCGCTCTAAGCACACAACTATTATGCAAACCTATGTTTTTACATATTCTGTGACATCAACTGCTTTGAGCTTTTACCAAACACTATATAAGAACTTAATAAAGTTCAGAAGCTGTCTCACAAGAAGACAAGGTCACTTTGTAATCAAACTACCACGATCACTGTTTGACTATTCCAATTCTTCTAGCACATCACAATTCCTACCACCATGTGTGCATGTCAATAACATGACCATAAATATTACCAACAATAACAACACAACTCCATCGGGTACTACAAGTCCAACAAAACTCACCCGAGTCAATCCTAGTTAGGAAATTTAGTTAGTTGATCTTCTGGTACAAGCCCATAAGAGGTGTATGTCATTGTCAACTGGGCAAGCATGAATTTATCATACTTTCTTATCTTAAGTTGTTTTCCAAAGTAATGGATGGACACCTCTCATCTCAAGGAAGTTAAAAGATCCGCAACAGTAAAGACACAGCTTAGGAATAGTACCATTGCATCCTGAAAATACTCAAGACAGACTTAGAACCGTTCTTTTCTATTACTACATGTTTAAAACTAAGAGGGATCAACTAACTAATCCTTTCCAATAAAAAAATAAAAAGTAATCGTAAATAATTAAACACTCATCTGAAAATTTCCATCAGAAGATCCGCTTCCAGCCAACATATGGGGTGTTTGACTCGCGCCCGAAAACTTATTCAAAACCACCATGTCCAGACTCCAGAGTTAAAAAAGCAAAAGGAAGCATAAATCGTTGATCAATGACCAAAGAGCATCCTTATTTTTTAGCACTTCTGGTAGTGAATACAACTTTGAAATCCTATTCCAGCGTTTCCTTCCTCAAAACATATAGTATGTACAATCTGATGTAATATCACACTTTCACTTACAACTTTTGCACCCAACAGATCACTTTAAGTCACCTTATTTCACTTGGTAATTTTGCACCTCTTTCTTTCCTGATCAAATCACAGGCCTGCTAGTAATGAAGCATTGTCACTTATCATGCATTACAAGCCTCTCAACTTGCCCGGATAATCCACAGAAAGTGAGTAGTGCATCATGGCACCCGGCAAAACTTTACAATACCTCAAAGACATGCATATAATCTCACCTCTTCTCTGCGCTTCTAAAAAACCATTTGTATTCAAAGAACAAAAAGAGATTAAAAAAAAAAAAAAGAATAAAGAAAAAAAGAACAGATAAGAAATGAACCAAATCAGAAACCTCGGATCCTCTGAACCATACCTATGTATTGCCATCAGCAGGGATAAGCGCAAGCAACAGCCATATTACAAATTGCTAACCAATATCTTGATCTATGCCCAGCATCCACCAAGAAATTATCTTGCACCAAAGAAGGGGAAGCTGGGGAAATTGCAGACAAGCATTCTTTTTCTGCTGCCCTCATGGCCATGTAGTCAGCAATTAGCTAATTTTCCATTCAGACTTTCTGCTTCCTCTTTCCTTGTTGAATTTGAAAAAATGACAAAGCAGTCTTTGGACTTCTCCATAATTACTAGTGGTAGAAACTAGACGACCTTTTATCCACTCAGGAAGCTTATGTGTTGGGTGAGAGCAATATTTTCTTGTGGGATCAAATGCATACCGTGAGTCTACCAACAAGATTGCTGCATAATCATTTATGTGCCGAATAACTCTACCTGAAAACCATAGTAACTAAAATTAATGAAATGGATAACCTATTGAATAATAGTTTCCAACTCACCAACAGAGAAAACACAATTAAGGCAAATAGAACCATGTAGAATTCCAAATTTGGCTCAATGCAAGGATGCGGACCCAAAAAAGCTCAGCGAGTCTGATCATAGACATCATTGCGATGCCAATTTGTCATAAGTAATGGTCTAAAAGAAAGTTCAACTGTTTAGTAATGGGTTGATTACTGGGTGCAGGTAAGTGCATACCAATTGATTGATTCACGGCCTTCATGCAAAGATTTTCATAGTAGTCTCTCCCTCGTTGCTTGCAACTTCTCAAGATGCCAAAGCCAGATTGAACTGAATTGCCATTGCAGTATCCATTATTAACAGAAATCTCGGGGGTTCTACTAGTGTTTGATTCTCCCAACCCATCAATATGCTTTATTCTCTCTATCAACTCAACATCAGATGGATTGGGATAGGGAAGTCCAACCATAACTACACATCGACCCATTCCATCACTGAAGTTGATACCCTCCGATACTTTTCCACCAACCACAGCTAAAAGCACAGCGCCATTTCGAACAATTGGATTCTCTTTTGGATCTCCAGCAGACAGTGCAACAATGGTTTCCTTGTATTGCTTGAGAACTAGTTCCACATCTGCACTACTTCTAGGCTCTCTAAATATACGCTTTTTCTTCATAATCCTTGCAAGGATGCCAGAAGCTTTCCACGTATCATGGGCTAAACCTTCGTACTCAAATGACGAGAAGAATACAATAATTCCTTCAGGTACCACTGCCACTAGATTGCAGAGTAAACGCCCTAGCTCCTCTATCTGCAATTCCAAGGACTATGAATCAGCTTATTTCACCAATCGTTCTGCATTTCAGTGATTACAATTGAATTCTGAAATCCCATAGTAAAGATAAGGCTACAAATATTTTGGAAAAAAAAAAAAACCACAAACAAACAAGGCTTCAAATAGATCCACTATTAAGTCCAACAAGGATTACAATACAACAAGAAATTCAGCCTTATACCAATTTAATGGAGTCATCTACATGGATTAAAACAAACATAGGGGAAACTGAGGTCTTCCCGCCCGGGGGGGGGGAGGGGGAGAAGAAGACAGGAAGCACGATAAACTTAGAGGATCAAGATAAATAATAGAACAATGGAAGGAATATAACTGCATGCAATTTGGGAAGCATTTCCTTTGGGTAAGTATATCTATTAGAGCTGGTAAATGTCTCCAATTATCCATTTCACGTTATCAGTTATCACCACTACAGCAGTTGTACTACTAAAGTTTCAAAAGAAAAAAGCAAAACTAAAAAGGTAGCTTCTGCTACAGCGCAGAAGATGTTGGCACAGGGAGAACGTTCTAAGATCGAGTTGTCCATCACCAGTAGGGGAACCAGCAAGAGAGCATGCAGGGGCATCAATATTTTTTTAGTTCACAGGGGGCATTGCACTGCATACCTCTAAGTCTGGGCACAGGGGTCATGCATCTTTGCAGCACCCTTTTTCCCTTAGGTTACATTTCTCCATGTTTTATAGGATATAATATTATATTGCAAAATGAAAAGAGCTGTCTACCCAGCAACGGTGTTGACAGTCAGCTGTATGCTAAACCAACAACCCAGAACAACATATATGGCCCTGAAACAAGATAATTACAACTCCACGCAGTAGATTTTCGTAGAAAAAGAAATTCAAACACAGCATAATTTCCACAAAAACACCTATGTTGAAATATAGACATAAGCAGATAATGTGAGACGAATTCACCATGATATTACACCCCCCCCCCCCCCCCCCCCAAAAAAAAAAAAAAAAAAAGGGAAGAAGAAGAAGAAGAAAGAAAAGAGATGTATATACCATGACTGGAGAGCTTCTGGAATGGTAGCTGAAATCATAAGAAAGACCAGAGGGTCCGTGAGAAACAGCAATAGGCAAAATGCTCTCAGGAGGAACGATATGGCTACACGAGAAAAAATTTAATTGGTCTGGAGGTATCCATGGAAAGAGCCGTGCCCTTGTCTCCTCTACAGGCTGCAGAGTTCCCCCTGCCAGCACAACAGCATGTGCTTGGTTTGTTATCTGTGGGAAATTCATATACTAGATTCAGCTTCGTAAGGGTGAAAACATAATTTATGCAACATGAAACCAGTAAAATTCAAAATCTATTATAATACCTGGGAAAAAATCTTTTCTCCAGCAAGCATGACATACTTAATGTACCCTTCTCGGTTGCCAGAACACATTCTCCTTGAGATTATTATCCTCCCATCACCATCATTATTAGTTAGTGAACTAAAGAAATCAACTAAAGCTTGAAAAGCAGATAAAGCACTATCTCTGACACCATTATTGTCCATCACAGAACTCCCTTGTACACTAGCTAGTTTCGCTCCATAGCCATTGACCTGAGGAACTAAACAGTTAATGGCCTTCCTAAACATGACTAAAAATTTGCAAACTTTATAGTACATATAGACATGTACCTTGTGAATGATGTTGCTTTCCTTTATGTACGGCATTAATTTGACCAGGTTGATGTTGTCAATGTTGAGAGAAAATAAGAAATCATTAATAGCCATTGAAGAATCACAGACATCTTTTACTCCAGTGTGATGCTCGGTACCATGATTTGAACTCAGAGTACTAGAAATTTTATCATCAAGAAACACTCGGAGAAAAGCTCGAGTGATGACCATCAAAGTCTGGATATATCTTCGGTTGCCAGCTCCCAAGAGTTTTCGAAATCTTTCAAAATACAGCTCCAGGTGTGAATGTACTTGCTCCAGCTACAAAATGAAAAGCTTTTGTCACTGACACATGGTGATATTAGTTCATCTAAAAGATCTCCAAAAATCAGGAGTGACAGGAGTGGTATCACATTTCAACTGAGCTAAACTCAATTTAGTAACATTCAAAAAGAACCTGAAGAGTTAACTTTCAACTCAGCCATAGAAAGTGAAATTTGGGCTCAGTACTACCCACAGAAAGCCAACTAACATCAGCAAATTTCAAGCTGGTCAATCAAATTTTGACAAGTAATGACACCAATTAAGGATGAATGAAGATAATGAATTCCTTGAGTATAGACTCAGCACTCTGTTCATCGGAAAGCCAACTAGGATTACCCAAGTATTATACTAAGCAACCAAAATTAGACAGTAAGGGCAGAAACTAAAGTGAAAAATTGGGTAGGCATTGCTTACCTGTGAAAGGGTAACTTTTGTGTCATACATGCTCGTAAGGCAGTCTGCTAGATTGTGAGCCTCATCTAGAATGACAATACTATTTTTGAGATTTAGGCCAAGTGACTCATGAGATGATTTGGAGAGAAGAGATTGGTAGGGAAGGACCACAAGATTGACCGCAGGGACCACACTTCGGGAACCATAGTACGGACAAGTCCCAATCCTCTTTCCAAGGTGGACAAGATCCTCAATATCCAATGCCTCCTGCTGAGTGACCTCGTTCATAAACTGTCTTTGAAGTCTATGCTTTCTGAGCATTGGACAACCAGATGAACTGTTCTTCTTCTGTATTCTTCTTCCATTACCCTCAATCTGCATGTCAACATTTTCATATCAGTCATGAAGAATTGTCCAGTAAAAACATTTCCTTGCTAAACAGGATGCATCCTGTGATATCTGGAAACTCGTTTTGCCCAAAGTAACTGATGCGAGTCACAACATGTAATGTGCATTCTTGTGGGGGTATACAACAAAACCCTTAAAACAAGGAATGAGAGGATGTCCAATTCTCAGCAGACAGAACACGACATAGAGATGACAGACCATCTAGTTCGCTTGGAGAGTAAAGAAACTGATATAATTAAAAAGCATATGTCAATATCCTGCTGATCCTGGGGGCAAGCTTCTACAGTTTATAACAAGGAATCAGGTTCATCAAAGAAATTCATAATGGAAATTGTAGGTGGTTATTGGTGAAAACTGAAAAGGGGGAGAGGGGCAGGGACATTTCACCCATCGGAGCTAAGAAGTGTAGTGGTTAGACATAAGCAACTAAACCAGGGTTCACAAACTTCGGTATCATGACTGTGGTAATAAAAATTCTTTACCTTGGAGTAGGTGCAAAGAGAATTGATTTTAGAAGCTATGTACACCAGTAGAGTGCACTAAAATGAACCACAAATGCAGCTAGTATAAGTTGGATCAAGTACAAACCTTGGTTTTGGAAAATCCTTCTTTCTTGAGCTTATGAAGTTCCAAACATCGCTCACTGATCCTAGTGGAATTCCCAAGCTTCAAAACCTCTGGTAGGAATTTAAAAATACAGTGACTATCCTACATAATTAAACTCAGATTCTTTGTACTTTTCTCTTTGGTATAAGTATTTTAATGCAACATCCGCAAGTGCCAGCGTGTGCATGTGAGTGTAATTTCTTGATGAAATTAAATTACTACTAACAAAATAGATTTGCATACCTTCATTAATGCAGAAATTCTTCCTTGATCCCAGACATATGACCTTCAACTCCGAAGAAAATGTTGTTCTTCTTAACTCCTTTATAAACTGGGAAAGTTGAGAATGTGTCCTACTACAAAAATAGACCTTCAAATCCTCTTCTTCGTCCTCATCGCTGAAACGATCTTCCTCTTCCCCATCACTTGACGAGCTAAAGCTAACACCAGTGGCCTTCCTCTTTGGATTCCCTTCATCTTCGCTCTCATACTCTTCCATCAGGAACTCCTCCTCCTCATTCAACTCCCCCGTCTCTCCAGTCTTCTGCTTCGTCACAATCCTTCTCTGAATGCTGATATCCTCCTCTTCCTCCCCGTTCCTAGAGAATAAATCTCTGCAATCATTCTTGAATCTCCTCTTGACAAACCCATATGATCTATGACCTGGTTTCTTAGCCTTCTCCTGATTTTGGTCAACCCTTTCTGAAACCGGAACAAAGTTCCTCATCCAATCTGGTTCATCATCAGACACATGTTGATCTTCGGTGCTACCATTCCGACCAGAAACGCCCCGTGTTTCGAACTTCAACTGTTTCTTCCGATCCACAATCCACTGCAATGCGCTACAAATGATGCTTAGGGTTTTACCAGTCCCTGCATTAACAAACCGAAATTCGAGTGAAGAATGAATGAATCAGAATGGAATCTCAGAATCAACTACAGAAACCCTAAGCAAACCCTATAGGAGAACAAAAGGTGGGAGTGAAAGAGAGTTAGTTACCGGTGGGGCTCTCGAGCATGGAAACACCTCCTTTGTCAAGTGAGTTATAGAGAGCTTTCATGAAATCGAGTTGTATAGGATAAGGTTCGAACGGAAATGCAGGGAACTTCGCCTTCTCTTCCATCTTCGTTGTTGCTGCGCCAATCGCCTTTGCCTCTTCTTCTCTGCAAGTTCGCTTCCCGCGCGTTTTCGAAGCCGTAAGCTGATTTGTTTTATGGGAACATTTACGCAATTAATCAATTTGACGTTTAGACTTACCGTTTTCAACATTTTAAAGTTTAACAATTTCCAAAATATACAAAATGCATCCACGCAGTAAACCGGTATTGGAGTAATAGCCGGCCCATCCATCAGGTTCACTCGGCCAACATGGATCCAAAGTATCGAACCATCAGTGGAATCATGAGTTTGGCATGATAATAGATACCTTCTGAGAAAACTCAAGAGACCGAACCGCATTTTGTTAAAAAAAGAAAGAAATACCATGTCACGTTGTTGGAACTTTAAAAAAAAAATGACAAAAACTTTCCTTCATACATGGAAATGAAAATTCTCCTCACCATTATTATTCTTTTTCTTGATCATTAAATTCTTTTCAAAAAAAAAAAAAAAGAATCCAAAGGACCTACTCAATGATGGTGCAATATATGGACTATTTTAGTATGCTTTGAGTGGTTAGCCTTAGTTTGTTTTAATAGGTATGACTACTACAAAAATCTTAGAAGAATATTGAAAGTTCATGTTAAGTAGGGAGTGGAGGAATATAACATCTACATAGCTTCACAATTTCTTTTTGTTTTCCCTTAATAATGTACAATTTTATAACTCATGAACTTCTAATCGTATTGACATTAGTTTTTATTGATCAGGCTATCTCCTTTGGTTTATAAATATGCTTAAAGGTATCTATTATCTCTTACTTGCTTTTCAATTAGATGAATATTATATATTTATTTTTTTTCTGTTTTTGTACTGTTTTAAACACTTAAAGAGGGAAAAGAACAAATGTAATGTCTATAAATAAAACAGACATCCAAAACCACTTTTATTTTGGTCTTTTGATCAAGAATTAGCATATGTACAAATGTCTTTTCTTTTTGAAACAGGTGATTTTTCATATATTGAAAATGTAGGTTTTAGGTAATATACCATCAAGTAGAATTAAATTCACGACCTTTTCACTAAGAAATGTTACTACCTGATCAACCCTGCAATTGTACAAGGACACCATTAAAAAATTGCTCAGTTGGGACAAGACCAACACCTCTTAGAATCATGAGTTCAATTCTCATGATGGTATATATAATAGTTTTTCACCTCAAATGTTTGGTTACCTGTCTCCAAAAAATTATTACAAGGCCGAGTTAGATCGAATTGAACTTGATCCAAAGCCTTAACCTTAACCGTAGCCCAGGCCTAGGATCTCACCCTGGTCCATTATAGGCGCTGAAAACCCATCTGGGTCCTGTTCGGGCTTTGGTTACCTTGAGTTTTGTTGGTTCAAACTTCAGCATTACCCATCACCATGGCACCATGGAGAATTTGACTTTGGGATTATAGAGAAAAACAAATACAGTAAATTGAACCTGTAACAAATTCGGCTGCTTTCTTTGGAGGGACTCTTCAATGAATTCATACGGATTTAATCATGCAAAATATTTTAATTCAAACGTTAAGATAAACTCAATGAATGTTTTTAGATTAAAATATTTATACCTTGCAACATCTCAATGAGGTAAAGGTGGTAATGAGGCACCATGAGTAAAGAAGGCCCTTCATGACATTGGTCATGGGTCTTAAAGGTCTTGATCATGGTGATGAGGTGGACTTACTTGAATGGTGGAATTACTCAAATTCTAACTCTTGACATTCATTTCTCATTTCAACTTCATGACCATTCATGGCCATTACCATGAGTGGGGGTTAAGGTCTTTGAATGGGTTAAATCCTATTCATTCCAAAGAAGTGAATATGAGAGTTACTTCAAGGGAGTTTATTCACATTAGTGGAGGAGGGACAAACCATTGATTCTCCATTAGTGGAGAATTGATTCTCCCCTTGTGAGGAGGTGTGGTTTGGGCCTATATAAACCCAACCCTTCCTTGCATATTGTGTGGAATAGAGACACTCCTCACTCACACTATTTGTTTTACAAAGTTCATTTCTATCTTGAGTTGTCTAAGTGTTGTGCTTTAGCTTTTGGCTCCTTGAAGGGACTAGAAGAACTACCTCATTTTCTAATTGGAGGTTGCTTTATCTTGGAGGTGGTGGTGCGAAGAACCCTTGGTAGAAGGGTGCATCAATTACCTTAAAGACAGCATCAAGGTGTGACTCAACCTTATCGATCGGTGGTTTGTTCGGTTGCAACTTCAAGCTCTCCGAATTTACTAAAGACGATCTTCATCTCTCAATTATATTGCGATTTCATCTTTGTATGTTTGAAGAATTTGTAATACAATTACCCCAACAAATATGCTCCAAAGAAAGGATCCCAAACCCACAAAGGTTTGCAAATCACAACTTCTTTATCCAATAAACTAAAAAAAAATTCCTCTCCTTTTAACATTTTTCACTATTTTTTTAAAATTGATCCCAAATTAATCATACTAAAAGATCCAAATGTTTACAAGTATCTTGATTCCCAACCAACAAGAAAAAAACAACTTATAAACATACCGGAGAGCAATTTACATAAAAGACTCGTCACTTCACTCAGAAGTTTACACACAGAAGTCTGACGCGTGTTTTACCTAAACACATAATCACGGAAATCGAAAATAGGGATCTACATCATTTACTAGAGTTTTTTTTTTTTGGGTAGAAAAATCTACTAGAGTTGGTATTAGAAAACCTAGTACTGCTTCTTAGCCGAGTAGGATATTCAGACTCAAAGATCATTGCAACTAATTTTAATCCGAATAGACCTTATTTCTCCCTTTTTTTAGAACATTGACCCAATCCATTCAGGTTTAGACCGCAGAATTCGGATCATCACCCCTGACGGGGAGCTGCAGCTCCCGGCAGCTTTTCCACCACAAATATGGTGGGGCCTACCCGTAAAAAATAAAAAAAAAAAAAAACTCTCCCATCATCCCAACCCCTGGGCCCCTGTTTTTATGGTGGTAAAGACCGCATTCCACAACCAGTAAAGGGTCCCTCTCCCGAGCTCTTTGAATAATAAATGTTTCTTTCTTTGACCAAAAACTCTCTCTTATTCCAACTAAGCTTTTAATTTGTAAATTATTCATGTCATTACTATAAGGTAATTAGAGTGATGAACGTTTTGTCGAGGCATTAAAGGATAGTCGCACAACACTACACGTCACAAGATCCAACATAAACGTAAGTGCCACAGCTTACTTCATGGGTCACTTTCCTCTGCTCTATCTAAACAAAAGATCACACACTTACAGAGAATGGCTGTTGGTAGGATTTAGTAGGAGAATAGATAAGAGTGTGAATAAATCGGAGGAGCAATAGCATACAAAGAGTTCTCCATGCAAAGCTTGACCTCTCATCAAATTTAACTCCAACCGATGGACTGGACTCAATAAGAGATTCATAAGTTTAACTCTCTCGAGTCCTTTGCACTTAGCACATACAGACTTTCGCCTGGTCATCGAAGACCAGTAGAAGTGCACATTAATGGACTAGGAAGCTTTGATTACCAAGTTAAAGTTAGAAAAGATTCTGGAAGAAGATGAGAATAGGACACGTCAGATGCTACATCACTAAACAAGTTCTCATATCAGCTAAAGACAAGAAACAGTTTCTTTTTTGGTTGGAGAGGAGATATGAAATTTCTCTGGACTATATCCTCAGGAGCTTCTATATAATTAACATAGACGGGCCAAGAAAACATATTCCAAAAGCTCAAATCCCCACATCACATCAGCCATTTGATCAGTGATCAATGATGGTGAACATCGTACACATTTCCCACCCCAACACACACCATTCAAATGAAGGTCACCTAAGAAAACCTCCTTAAATATTAACGGGAAAAACGATACCTAGAAAACCCACCGTTCAAAGAAATTTGTATTACTTATTTGCATAGTTCCAATTCTACCTCACTCCAACCCCTCTCCACAGATCTACCACATCCGCCAATGGAGTTTGAATCTTTTACTTGGGCAATGAACTACAAGACACCCCCGGGTATCAACAGTATTGCGAGTAGAGACTAGGCAATGAGGCACAGTGGCCAGGCATGAGTCAACAGGAAATGCAGGCCGGCAATTGGCAATGCCAGTACAAGGTTGGCAAAGAGAATTAAAATTGAACTTCGAAAATATAGACACTCGAACAGCTTTACCTAAGTTACCTCGTCATTTCATGAAACTTTACCCCAGATGATAAGCTTCAAACAGTGGGTGCCCCAGCTACAAATTCATGGATGTTTGGTACTGTTATCATTCATCAATATCAATCATTGAAAAAATGGAAACGGTTCATACAGCCAGCATGTCGCCTGTACAAGAGACAGCAAGTAAACATGGCAAAGTGGCAAACTGCAGCTCTCAATATGGGCGGGGGCCACTGACTGGCAGGATGCCTTTCAAAATAGGCATGACGATAGACCACCAAATAAAACGCATTTAGGTCTTCTAGGAACAAATAGGGTTAGACAAGAACTCTAAACCACAACTCTCACAACATACAACTTAAATGTACAAATAAATCAACTAAAGATGGTTGATCCTGGTCCGTACATGAATCCATCACTACTGGTCATCTAAAACTTCACTACCTTCAGAGATGGAACCCTATTTTCCCAAGTTATGTCAACCAAAGCAAATCCAGAGATCACAGACATCATCATCTCCAGTACTCTGTTTCCTGTTCTAATTGAAAAACTGCCAAGGCCTCGTATGCAGAAGGGAAACGATAGACTGGTTTGGACAAGTTTAGTCATTGAAGAAGCAGAACAAAATTTCACTCCAGATATCAGATTATTGTTGTACTTGAAAACTGGATTTAATACAGTACGATCTCCAGCAAAAACCGAGACTAATACAGAATTAGAGCCGCAAGAAATTCACATGATGCTTACAGATATGGTATATCTGAAAGCTTGGCCAATTAAGCATCCCATCATAGAACAGGTCTAATAAAATTCACCAGTAACAAACCCGGGAAGGAAGTGCATATCCAGTGTGTATGCTTACATTAGACCTGCGACTTACAAACCCACCTGCTACTTACAAACCCATTCATCCCATCCAAAACTGTGTTAAAATTGGATATCCTTTACACAAAAAAGTGGCCATTTCTATAAAACAAGAAATCAAAGTAGTCCAAATACCCATTTTACAGCAACACACCGAGGCAACAGAGAATCTGTAAGACAGTCAACAAGATAACCTAATTTCATCCCTCTAATCATTCAGAATAAGCATCAATCATAGGGCATCCCAACATATCACCCCTAAATTTGCTTAATACAGCAAGCAATTCTTGAAAACGTTAATAGATTAATATTAGGTTAATATCACTCAAATTCTATTTCAAAATTCAGACGGATATGACTTTAGACAAGATTAAGTATCAAATATCATTTGCTATATATAGCATTCTCTGAATTCCTTATGCTGTCTTCACCAGAAATCCAAATTTGCAAGAATCCTATGTTCGACACCAAAATACCAATGGCATAGTTAATAATATGGTAGACCTAGAGTAAAACAATAGTTGGTTGATCTACTCTCTAGATTCATTTCCAAAAACAAGCCTTCTGTTGTGGGCTTAATAAAAAACTAGGAGCAACCAATGACAAACAACTCTGGGTGACTAAAGGGGAATAAAAACATAAACTGGATCCAAAATATTGCATAACCAAATGCCCAGTCCTAACAAAATACTAGTTGTCCCAGCACAAGAGTCACAAGTGAGCAAACCCAACAAATAAGGAAAAAGGGAAAGCACAGCGACATTTATAGAGACAACAGAGGTAAAGTACAACCAAAACCATAAACCTCGATTGCCCATGACACAATTAAAATAAAAGAATGAATGAATTTGGCTAAATCCATGCACGAACATCTTACTGAGACCTCAACGAAGGGATTAAGTTGAGACTTCGCTTGGTTAGCCATACATATTCCTGAATGGACGTCAAATATCAATTCACTCTAAGTACTATAATTAAGAACTTCTCACAAAGGTAAACATGGCATCAAATGTAATGAAACCAAAAGGATGTAAATTAATTGTCACTCATCCATCACTAACAACAAAATATTTTAGTCAATAACACCCTGCAAAACCAGGAAAATAATTTCCAGAACTCACGAAAACTGAAATTAAAATAGACTACCAAAATCACTTTTGATCCCTTCTTAACCCTCCTACACCTTAAGAAGCGGCTGCCCCGTTCTTCCTTGGAGTTGCTTGGGTACCTGAATCAAATTTAAAAAAATAAATAAATAAACAAACAAACATACAAATTATATAACAACTGCGACATCGATTAATCAATATACGAGAAAAAACTAAAAAGCCGGAGACGGAATCAGGCTTACCTTCTCTGAAGTTGGTCTTGAATCTGCGAGGCAGGTGGCGGAGATACCTCATCCGGCCAGTTCCGGTGGTCTTCCTCCTAATAGCCTTCACGCTCCAGTTATCTGAATCAAAAGGAAAATCAAGATTACTTCATCGCAAAAGATGTGAAAGTTAATAAACATGGAATAGGGCTTCAAATAGGAAACTTACATTTCCTGGTACGGGCTGAAGGGTACGCGCAAGCAGAGCATCTGCTCTTCTGAAGATGAAAGCTGCGGCGCCCGCATCTCACACAGAGAGTGTGAGTCTTGTTCCTCCTCTTACCGAAGCTTCCTGTTCCTTTGCCCTGCCCATTTCAAATCAGAAGCTTTATGTTAACAGCAATCAGAAGAGAAGAAGATCATTTGTTCAGATATCAGAAGAAACGAAAAACGCTGAGAAAGCCTGAAGGTATGATCCTACCATTGTGAGAAATCAGAGAAACCCTAAGCTCCGTAGCCACTTAGCCAAGAGCTCTAAATATAGGATGCGCTACTATTTATATTGAAAAATGGGTTCGTGGATTTAGGGTTCCATACTTCCATGACGGTGTTGTAACCATGTCGCCCTGCGCATTATAGCGCAACGAGGTTCGACTCTGCTAGTTGGACCAACACTCCGTATCAGCCAGCTGTAACCCCGGGTGGACCGGGTGGGTCTCTAACTAGACCCTTTCTAGGTTGAACCGTGGAATCCAACATGGTCTTTTCTCGTTGTTGTATAATAGTATGGTTTACATGTTTAGACACATGAGTGTACAAAATTGTCATTTAAGTTTTAACGTATCAACAAATTTTATGAATCAAAGTATTTTTGCGTGTGATCTTATGGATACTATGGGACATTAGCTGCACACTGCAAAGATGGTAGAGTGGTAAGATCTATACTTCTCAGTGGAGAGATCATGAGTTCGATCTTTGTTAACGACAAAGTTTCCCTTCTAAAGATGTAATCGAGGTGCGCGTAAACTGGCCCGAATAATTATCATCACCATCCATTAAATGGGAAAAGATAGCAATTTATAAGGTGGATAGTATAGAGATGTTTTCAAGAAATAGTGAAATTTCTTATTCTTTTGAGTAGTGAATGTAAGCAATTTCACTAAACCAAAATAAATTCATTCCTATTGTGGATGTATATTACTTGCATTCTTTTTTGCGGTGGAGCATCCATCTTGACAACTTCATTGACCTTCAATATGTTGCTTCCAATGACTCTTTTTGTAAGTTTTTATGTACAATAACTTCCTTCCTTCCGCTGCTGTAATATGATCATTCATACTTTGATACCTAATTTTCCACAAAAAAAAAAAAAATTACTTATTTTACCACACATCCATCTCAACATCCCTATACATGGTACACTTGATTTTCTACAGACCACATCTTCCATTCGTCATGAGCTCATTATTAGTCATATGGTCCCAAAAAATTTATTTTCAAGTGGAATACACCTTAATATTAAAATGGTAAGAAAAATAATATTAAAAAATTATTTGAAAATCCCTAACCCAAAGGAACAGATGTCACCATTGGAGACATAGGGGAAGCAAAACCCTCTACCAGCGAAACAAAGGATCCAGACTCCCTACATACTGAAATCAAGACAAAAATCCATGATGCAACCAAAATCCAGTAGCATGAGAAATAGCAGTGTAATGGTCATGAATTATATCGCCAGTGGCTGCAATTCCTGGCTTTCACAACCTGTTGTGATGGAGTCAACCACAAGATAAGGGTCATACGTACCATCAAAACGCCAATCACTAGTTGATGCATCTCAAAGTCGGTATCGTATCACAAGTTCTACCAAAAAAGGTTGGTAACACAAGCAAGCTACACATTTATTTGGGTCGCAACATGTTCAACAAGTTGCTACTTTAAGAATAATGTAGCATTGTAAGATCCTCAAGGGATCTGTTACATGTTCAGAACATTTAAAGGTGTCTACTCACAATACACTCTTCTTGTTTGCTGCTGTTCTTTTTATCAGGCGAGGCTGCTTGGGGGAAGGCCAAACTTTTACAAGACTTGTTACATTTGCTCCAAGACTGAACCCACGGTAAGATTTTTTAAAGTCTGCCATGCTCAAGCTATAAAGGTTTACTGCTACTGTTTAAATTGTATAGACAAGTCTTCAATACGAGGAACTCAATTCACTAGTGCTTCAACCAGTAGTTCCGGAGCTGAGCCATGTGCAGAAGTATTTCATCTCTACCCTGATTGGTGACGCTACTGGTCATGATCCATGGTGGAGCTGCCTGGAAGAATTCACGAATTAACTCCTGGAAATCTTGTACATTCTCTTCAGGCCTCTTTCCTCCATTTTTCTTCTTCTTCCGCTTGTCACATTTGGTGAAAATAAGTGTCATCGGAATCTGTGCAAAACAGAAGAGTAAATTTCACATTTTTTTTCTCACTCACTATATCTGAATAATATTTTCAAACTGATAAGAGCTTGGGTCTGCCGGGTTGGGTGTCCATGGACCTTTATAGCAGAGGACTATGGTTTCAGGTTATGTCCAAAGTAGTATAGATGATATTGTTACCTTTCAATAAGTAGACTTGTTAGATTTAGGGAAGACTCATGTATACTTTTTACTTAGTATTGTACTTATGACTGGCTCTTAGTAAGATAATGCTATGCCTCAATAACAAAACTGCTGATTGCGATAGGAAGATAATCTCTATCTCACAGCTTTCTTTCCCACTTCTCTTTTTTCATTCTCTTCTTCTGATTATCAAAGGTTTCCTACATGTGAGAAACAAATAGGTTAAGAATAGGTGCATGATCCAAGAGGAATGAATGGCTTAGGACATTGGAACTAGCTGGCCAAATGAAAAAAAAGGGAGTCCACAATGAGAGAACATCTCATCTATGAGGGTGCTTAGGTGGCATTATTTGTTTCGTCTTCTTACCACACAGTGGAATATACATTACCTGATTTACACCCAGCCAACTAGCATACTCGAGATCGATCTTTTTTGCAGGAATGCTAGCATCTATAAGGAGGAATACAGAGACTAGTGTTGATCGGTTGACAAAATAGTCTTTAGTGAACTTGTCCCAATCAACTCGAACTTCATGTGGTGCAGCTGCATATCTGTTAAGGATTATGCATAATTTGCAGAATTATAAGCAGTCTGGACGATTGTTAATGAATCAGCCATGAAGAGGGCAAATCATATTAATAGCCGAGGATGGCCATAGAATAGAGAGATGAAAAACGAAGTCAAATAGCTAAACAAAATAATTCTCACTGGTTACAGCACTTACCCATAGCCAGGCAAATCCACTAGGTACCAGTTATCATTTATCCGAAAATGGTTAATCAACTGTGTCTTACCTGCAAATAAAGAAGCAAGTCTCAAATATTTGAATACCACAGTACTAGTGAATCATTATTTATCAGAACCCAGATGAGAATAGGAATTAAGAGAACTTGGGGGGGGGGGGGTTGTTTTCTTTTATCCATCATAAAAACCTCAACATCACGCTCACCATTGTTTTCCCACTGTCGCACAAAATGGTCATACACTTGTTTTGCAGAGAAGGCATCAGATAGAATGAAAGTAAATGCAAAGAAAACAAAATACATGCCAATACCATTTTCCTCTCAAGATTATGGACCAATCAATTTCTTTTCCTTATCTATTCCAGGGGAGGCTGAGGGATAATGTAGCCCAATTCTACCTCTCTCAAGTACAAATCTCCAAATTAAAGCAATCTATTATACAGTAAACACCGACTCTTCTGCTTTGGTTTGCGGTTATTTTTGTCCTCCCCTCGTCTTTTTCTGAAGGAAAGGAGTGTGGGTTGGTTGGAACTTGGAACTGTTGGTAAATTGTTAGAATCATCTAGCTAAATACGAGCCAGAAACATGCAAAACTCTAGCTTTTTCACTGATATTGATCATCTCAGAGCAATCCTTATTAACGATCCTCTCAAGACTATGGACCAATCAATTTCTTTTCCAAACATTCAGTAATCCTTTAGACAGCCGACCGCATCATCTGTGACCATGTCATAATCTCCACCTCAGTTGGCATTGAAAATATAAATCCCCCAAAGCTTGCAGTATGCCTTCCTTAGTGTAGCCTATATCAGTCTAAAGCATTTATTTGTAAATGAATAAACCTGGAACCTATTATATTCTAATTTTGTTCACCATTTTAGCTGGTAAACCAAAAAACTGAGCCAGCAAATGCCAACGAAATACCGATTCGTCCAATTTCACTAAAGAAAAAAACCCTATCTTATTCCCCTTGGATCTCTACTCACCAGTTGAAACCAACCTCGCTGTCATTAATGTAACGGTAGGGAGCAAAACAATATACGGAGGAAATCAAGCAAAGGAAAGAACTAGGCAACTGACCAGGTTTCTTGGATGTGAGGGCGAGACGCTTCCGTCGAACAAGACAATTGAGCAGTGACGACTTCCCAACATTTGAGCGGCCAACAAGGGCAAACTCAGGTAGCCCATCAGAAGGGCAGTCCTCCGTTCGCGTACTGCTCTTCACGAACTCTGCCTGTGAGACCAGGGCATCCCTCGCATACTTGCTAAGAACAATGTTAGAACCTTTCAATACCCTAGTGCTCAGGGGAGCGCTTCCCGACGAAATATCAGTTTCTGGAGGAATGAAAAGCTTTTCAAGAGGGATTTCAATCTGGGTCTCCTCAGGGATCAATAACTGATGTGGAGCTTCAAGTGTGGTGTCGTCTGAGACAGCAGAAAACGAAGATGGTGAATCAGGAATTGAGACAAGCCGTTCGGAGGATAGAGTAGAATAGGCTTTGCAGCAGAGAGTCGAAGCGATGGGAAGCTTCTTCTTTGTAAGATGAAAAAGATGGGTATAGATTGAAGATGACGAGATAGAGACGGACAAAGGGGTGCAAAAGCGATGGAGATGCGCGAGAAGCATTATAAAATCAGAGCAACCGCTCAACTCCTCCAGAAATACTTCGTCGCGGTGTCGGGGTTAAGGGTAGAGGAAGCCATGTAGAAGAGAGTTGAGACTTGAGAGTACACCGACTATCGGTTGGATCGGAATCTTTTATCTGCCGGAATTTCTTAACGACCGGTGATTACAAATTAATCCTACGGTGTCTGAAACCCTGTGCTTGTCTGAAGCACCACAGTCTTTCCAGTGGTGGGTTGGATGACCGGTTAAAAACCCAAAAGCTTAAGGGATGTCTTGAGTTCGCACACATCCGCGACACAATATAGTAATATACTAATATTCCCAAACTATTGGGTATTGACCGGCCAGCCCTATCCATTCAATTGGAGTCAGGGTTTTGATGTCTCGGATACCGAATTCCATGTGATAAAACCCTAATTCTAGAAATTTAGGGTGATCCCAATCCGATCTAAATCAAAATCCTTATTATTTTTTCTGGGGTGAAAAACCTTATTATTCATTGGAAACTATTTCTCTTGGTTTCTATTATCCAAAAAAGCCTCCCTTGTCTTGGTTGTCCCCTACAAATTTAAAAAAGAAGAAAAGGTTCAACTAATCAGCAATTGGATTGGCATGCAGGAGACAACTTCATAAACGCATTTCCGTCATTATTTCACCGCAATGCAATTCTGGTCTTACTTACTGTAAGGCTTCTGAATTTGTTTCTTCCTTATGTTAATCCAATATGTGGAGTTTAATTAATGGTTGTATGCCTGGAATGATCACAAACTATTTACAGTTCTACCATGCATATACAGACTGCTTTCCAGCTTTCCAGCTTTCCTGAATAATAAAATCCATAGCATACATCATGCATGATGAACATACCAATTGGGTGTCCTCAAAATAAATGACTAAATTCGGAAGCAGTCTGAGAGATCCAGTTCAATGTGGTGCCAAAAAAGAGCTCCCAGAACCAGAGATCCAATGCAAGCACTGAAGAGAAGATGAGCAATGCCAGGGTCTGGTATCGATTGAGCGGCCAACCTGATAGTCTTGCTAATGTTTTCAGAAAAGGGAGAGATTGACTGTCAAGTTCTCGATTCCTTATAGACCATGCCGTTATCCACTGTACCTGTGAGGGAAACAGGTCAAACTCCTCGCGTAACCGCCTGCCCAAATCTGGCATGTGGCCACCCCCATATAACACTGCAATCTTATTGTGTCCTCCTTCAATTGCTCTTTGCAATGCCTCTGTTGCAACTCTGTTCCTTTCGCCAATGATAACAGACTTCTCCTCAACATCAGCTGTCACCAGTGTGAACCTTCACAAGCAATACATTGCATTACTTCCTCAAGAAACAGTTAAGACAACATGCAAAAAGGAGCACGGGTAATCTTAATAAAATATCCTTGTTCCTAAAGAATGATAAGACGGTCAAAGTTCACATCATTAATGTTTTGCTTAGAATCAACATTCAAGGTGACATCAATTGAATCCAGTTCTCAAGGAAATTCACGATGGCTCTACTTGGATCTTGAATGTCTATACTTCAATCAGGTTAAGATGATCGGCATAATCAGATTTATTGTTTAATTTACTTTGCAGACCACACCTAATTATTTATAACTTCAATTTGATGAAGTGACAGGAGTTAACTATTCTTCTATTCTTCTATCCAATCTGACAGCTAAAAGCTAAAGCTTATCTCCTATAATTAAGCACAGTGTAAGACAGCAAGACTTGAGAGTCTAATCATCTAAACAGTCCCACGGTTGTTTCAAACAGCAAGTTCACAAAACAAATCTCTACCAGGCTTCCTTGTAGTGACTACTTACAAGTAACATGAAGACACAGTTGCACTCATAAAGTAACTCAACATAATTGAGATGATAACAGTTGTCTCAAACCATGATACAATGTGACCCTAACATCCATAAGAAGCTGATGACAATAATAGAAAAGAATGGTAAAGTACATGTAGAACAGAAAATAGAGTAATAAAAGTGAAGAAGTGAAAGTAGCAGTCATACCTTCTGGTCTGGACTTATAATCAGGGTAAACAGTAGAAGAAAAATAAGCAACTAAATAAAAAAGGGGGAAAAAAAAGGAAGAAGATGCCAGATCTGGGTCTCATGATGATGACACAGAAAAGTAGATCGCCGGCAGCCAATTATCTGTTTCGACTTTCAAGTAGTGAAGCATATAATATCTCTAATAAAATGAAGCAAGAAGTTTATTAGGCTGGTATTTTTAATACTTCTAATGTTGAGCCCTTTCAAGGATTGAATATCAATTAGCGTATAATCATAAGGTTGTTATTCGTTAAAAGTGCCAGTGGATTTGTAAGCAGGGATTTTGGATAGAAACATCAATAATGATTTGTAACCCATGAATTAGACATTTTGCAAATCAGATACATTAATAATTGTTCGTATCTGTTAATTTCCTCTTTTTATTTTATTATTATTATTATTTTTTTTTTTGGTTTGGTCAAGCATATCTGTTAATTCCCCAAAGCTGATATCAACGTTAAGATATATACATACTCAGAAGTTAACCGCTTTGCCAAGAAGACTTTCATTGCAGCACCGAAATCCAGCCTGGAGAGTGCTTCTAATTCTGGATATTCAGATCTCTGACTTCCCACATCAGCACATACGCTTCCAATAATGAAAAGGCCAACAAGTGGCATCGGAAACACCCGGGAAGCCCATAGAAGCTTAGATCTCCAAGGTCCAAGATCTTCAGGAATAGAAGTTGGCTGCACAATAGCTTTTGTAGATCTGAGGGTCATATCCCTTGCAAATGTAAAGAAGCTCTCACCTCTTTCAAGCTGAAAGGAATCAAGTGAAGATAATTACTGGCAGATAAGACCCATTATACAAAGCTTACAACACTGTTATTGCATCCAAAGCACTGTGTTTCCACTTTATACTGTACAAAATCTCAAAAAAGTACCAAACCATACACCTTGATGATCAGTCACTCCCAAGGCACATTTGTTGTTGGAAAATTACAACAATGTCTTCATCAAATTTAAGGGAGAGGTATATATGAGAATTTTTTGGCAACATCTACATACGGCATCCATCTTATGCTTGAAAGTTTGAAGACGGCAGACATTTAATATTCCATAAAATTAAAAGAGAAAAACCAGAGCAGCATAAGACAAACATTTCTCAAATAAGTTGATCAGGCACTTTTTAAGAGACTAAACAACAAGGTAATTAACTTGATCAAGGGTGATCTGCTGTCTATACTTTAAAAAAATAAAGATCATCGAGTTTAAACGAAATTAGTACCTGAAGCAGCTTGAAGGTCTCATAGTCTAGGTCAGCATGGTACCAGTTTTCTCCCTGGTAATCAAGACAGTCTAACTGGAAATCAAGTGTTAAAACTCGAGCCATTTGCCGTTGAATGCATCCAAGAATATTAAAGCCCCGTGAACGTGAACGTGAACTTTTCAGCCTTTTGGATGAAGTAGGTTTTCTTCTATTCTCTAGACTTTCCTTACTTGCTACCATCTCGTACAGGATACAATCATAGTTTTCAAGTTCCTTCTGAAGGGTTGCAAAATAACTGCAGGTTAAATTAACATCATTCAGGTTAAGGTTTGGTAAGTGAAGTAATTGACAAGGTTAAAGTTACCTCCATACACATCGATATGCCAACAATGATGTGTCATTCTTTACTTTGAAACACTACAACCATGGGTTCTCATACCAACAGATGCACCATATTGAGGGTTCATCAAGAGCCCTCAAAAGCATAACATCTCTCACCAGCCATGAGAAAGGTTAATATTCAATAGGCTGAAGGAGTCATAGGATTTCAAAGAATCAATAGCCAAGGGATCTATTTGGAAAATATCACCAACTGGAAATGCTAAAATGGCGAAGGCAGGTCCACAAAGACAAAGATTGAAGAGGAAATGGAAAAACATTAACAAAAAGTAGAACATATTGCTTACTGGTGAAACAAAATTCATATAGCTGAGCTAAGTAATTTGAACAAGACTCATTTAATTTGAGTTGTTTGGAACTAATAAATTCATCAAGTAAAACAAGATCCCGTGCCTAAGTCATTGTACCAGCATAACTCTTGACATCTTTCAAGTGCACTAGTATTGAACTTAAGAAGCTAATGAATTAAAAAAGAGCATCCGGTGGATGAGGCTACTGCAGGGTCCAGATAATTTGTTAAATCAATAGTACATGAAAAGTTGCAACACCAAGTTACTGAAAACTTTGAACGTACTCTTTATCCGCAATATGGATAGTGGACACCAAATCAACCTGCAATATCAAATTCTGACTAATCAGTATAATTCTCTGACAATGAATGATTCTTTTTCTTTTCACATTATTTTTCAAAATTCTTTTCTTTTCATTCAATAAGGTAACAGATAAAATAATAAGTTTACACAACTCCATATTGCTTTATCAAAGGCACTTGTCCTTGTTCGGTATGAAATTCACCCCAAGCAGGTGGATCTCTTTTCCTTACTTGACTTTCCTTTTGTTGTATTTTTGTATACTTGAAGTTCCAAATGTGTCTAAGACTTTCCCTTTTTGTATGTTCATTGCCTTCACGGTTTGAACTTTTGAGTCCACTGACCACCTCATGGTTTGCTTTAATACAGCAAAGTGTAGGAATGACCTTTCATCACCATAGCTCAAGAGGTTAAATCACTAGCTAACGTATACTCATGGAAATATAAGGGTAGGGTTGCTTAAAAAGAGTTATCTCTCCCCTCACATATCCAAGGTTGGTCCTGGGAGTGCTTGCTGAGCCAGGATGGTGAGGTGTGGTGCTTACTTAGACGTTGTATTCTTTTGGACTTGGACTCTAAATGCACTTGGACCTTTTTGTGACTTATGTTTTGAACTCATGGGTTGTTACTTTAACAATACCTCTACGTATGGGTTTTGTCTCTTGCAAAGACAATCCCATATGAGTGAGAGGCATATAGATGGAATTCCATGGGAGATTGAATCTTCTCCGTCATTTATCTGTCACATCCCTTATGAGGAGAGACCTTGAAGGGGCTTTTTGCCTCTATAAACAGATACAGTTGACCTCATGACCTGTTATGTACGAGGTGTAGCTAGCTATCCCCTTGGAGGTTCTTCTTGCCATTTCATTCAATTCAAACATTTTCACCTTTCTCTTTCTACATGCCAATGTTTTGGAGCATCCTCCCCCCCTTTTCTTCTTCTGTCTTATGAGTATTGGGCATAACCTCTGGAAGTTTGGTGCCCTTACTTGGCTTCCTAAGTGAAGTGCACGAGTGCATACCACTAGCCTCACATCTTTGGGGTCGATTGGCAAGTAATCCTGGTTGCATCATAATTCATAAGGGGTCTCAACACCCTTAAGAAGAGTGACGGTTTGGCATGCATCAAACCATTTTAAGAGTTGCACAAATCCAAATCAAGCTCAGAAGTTGCAGAAATCTGAATTTGGCAAAGTTGTCAATCAATTTTATCACTCATTTTGATAAGAGAGCTTGGTAAAAAATTAAGTTAGAATCCTGAAACCTATTTTGCTTTCTCAAATCTCTATAGGTCCGGGGAGTAAATTCACCCCAGGTGATAACGTCTCTCGTTCTTCAGTTCTTCTATTCTGGAGGCGGGGGCGTATATCCACTATCTGGGAAAATGATTCCTTCCAGTGGTTATTAACTTCAAGACGTCAAATTCCTATAAAATCACCTCCGACTGCATATTTGTTGTAACTAAAACCGGAAAGAAACTGAGATGAGTAGGGAGGTTATACCTTTAGGAATGGCTGAAGTAGAGACCATGGAAACTTCTTTCTGTAGCTAACAACAGCTGTCTGCAACTGGCCATTTCTTTCTCGATCAGATTTCCTGAATCTCATGAAATCAGCAATCGAATTGCTTCCCAGAAACTGCTCCACCGCACCATCTTCTATCCCTTGCTTGGAGAAAGCCTTAATGCTAAAAGCTCTGGAAGCCAAAGATAAAGACGCTTCCTTTGAATTTCTCCTAGGTTCACGCCTCAAGGACTTCAAGGTTTTAATCCCTGTAAAGGTCGTTGAAGTAGATGGCTCGGTAGTAGAATTGAACGGAAATGAAGACGCATAGGATAAGATGGACACAGAACCGGAGACCATTTCTGAGAGAAAGAGAGAAATCTCGCTTGAAGGAAGAGAAGAACAGAACCTCTTAGCTCCTCCTCCTCCTCCTCCTCCTCCTCCTCTTTGCTTTTCCTGGCCGGAGGTTTTCGGTTACACTTGCCGTTAATAGTACTCTGCATCATATGTTCCTTAAAGCCAGTATTGGGCAAAAAAAAAAAAAAAAAAAACCAGTATCATATCCAATCCAACGGTCTTGAGACCCTTGACTAAGTAGGCCGCAATGACATCCGTTCCCTCGAACCCAATCCGGGTCAGGTGAAGTCTAGCCGGCTGGATCGGCCAGTTTCTAATTGACTGGCCTCCATTGGTGAATCTGCCCGTCAATTCAAATATATCTTTTGCTTGCACGCATAATGCGTTATGGACTTGACAACTTGAGGACTAAGGATGCCGAAATCCTACCTGAACCGTTTGGACCAATCTTGGTCCATTTTTTCCAGCAACGATTGAGTCAATTGATTTATCGGTTTAAGGTTGAGCTTTTAGAAATCCCAAAAAAACCGAAATCAAATTGGGATATTTGAATGCACCGATTAAAGTATAAAACGGATCAAAACCATTGGCAACTCAACAGAAATTAAAGGATTTATATCTTATTTCCATTAATTTCTATACCAGACCAGACCAGACCAAACCCAATTGTCCAGTTTCACCAGAAAAGAAAAAATCCAATAAAAAAACGAAAGCGACCTAAACCAACCAACCGAAGGAAACCAACCACGGCCTAATCCTTTGCGTTCGTGTCTCCGACTCTCCTGGGAGCGATTTTACGACACAGATGTTGATGTTTGTTAGAACCTACCAAACAGGCCCCCGCCAGTTGTGCAAACACGATTTCCATACTTCAAAGTTCAAAGTAACGGAACTGCCTCAAAGTCCAGTAATGGTTAATGCGGAAATGGAAATAAGTAGTTGGTTTTAGATTTGGGTCCACATAGACCAAAATCCACCCGTGGTGGTCCTCAGCAAGCAAGGTAAACAAACCACGGTCATCCATGGAAATAGGTTTCAGAACACAGCGCCTGGGGCCTGGGCTCGGGTTTCAAAAATTAAAACAATTGGTTATATAGGCCGAAACCCAATCCATGCTGAGTTTACGATTCATGCTGTCTACGATTGATTCTGGCTGGCCCTCATCCGGATTCCAATTCCGAGTTGAATAACGTTGCTTGGGACATGGGACTCGATGTACCATGTTCCCTTAGAGGTAACCCAGCCTTAAAAGATCCATTCAGTCTCAAAACTGAGCAAGCCGTCTTGTTTTGTATTGAAGTTTTCTGTCCAAGCAGTGAACCGGATAACTGTATTTCTTCCCAGATATGTTTCTGCAGTAACAGTAACCAACTTCACATAGATGTGATCTCTAGCATGATGGTTGACTCTTGCTGAAATACCAAGGGTCTCCAGTGGGTGTAAGGGATTGATGAAAGGAACATACAATCATGCCTCACTGCAGCATCTACTGTAACAAATATTTCTATACAATTTTCCTTTCTCTGATAGAAAGACCCAAAAATGGAATTACAGTGTCAACATTTCTCAATCAGAAACTCTCTTGGTTAATCTGATACAGTTTGTATCAAACCAAGGAGGAAAAAAATCATGGAAACTGCTAATTACAGGAAGCGTGTAATGATCGCAAAAGGGAACTCGTTCCAACCCGAAATCCTGTACAGGTAACCATAAACTGCCTCTTTGATTATCATGCAGAGACTGCTGTAGGATCCAACATTTCTATCTTCAGTGCAAACAAAAATACTAGCAAAGCTCAAGTCGCACGCTAAAGGTTTCATCTAGTTCAATTTGAGTTTCCCAAACTTATGTTTATCTTTGTGCACCTGTTTAACAACATCATCAAGCTCTGGAAAAATCAATAACAGCAGCAGCTCAAGAAGATCAAATGCCAGCTGCTTCAGACAAACTGTTGACTGCACAGGGACCCAGGGAGAAAGGGGGAGGGGGAGACCATAAAGATGATCAGTAAGAAAATTCAGAAGAAAAATCATCAAGATGAGGCAGAAAGTAGAATGCCAATTGCTGAGACAACCATACAGATGCTGAGACCAAGCACCAAAAGCACAATACAGGAAGAAGAAAAAACTGAAATATAGTACATCTCAGCCTAGCCAATCATAAAGCCTACAATAATCATGATCCAGCACCATGGACTTCAAGGTAGGATTATTAATAACCCCAAGGAAATAAAGAAAACAAATATTTCAGAAGGAGATGATTTAATTGGTCCATAAAAATGTCAGTTCCCATAAATAGAATCACATGTGCAAGTATGTAAGTTTGCAACCACATCCTAGTTGGAAACTCCATGTCAAATTTCATCCCCAACAACCCAAAAATAAGCAATAAAAAGGAATTCCTGACACTCCATCTAGTTCGATGCAGCATTGTAGTTGAAACAAAATGGAAACTGTCCAGCCAACACAAAAAACGGCATGTAACTAACTCAAAAAGCTTACTAAATATTTTCAACTTAATTACTTCAACACAGTTGTAATTCACCTGTCAACTACAGTCTAAGGTTTTACCATTTTGTCATGTTATTAGTTTTATCTTTTCATATAATTTTACACTATAAAACTTAATATTCAACCAGATAGGGCCTTAAATTCCAGGAAGTTTAAATGATCTCCAGGATCAGCTACCCAAATGGGAAAAGTGAGGACACATCTGACACCCACATGGGTTGTGGGACCCAATGCCCCATGTAGGGTTTGGATCTGCCCATCATCTCCAAGTGGGCAGCAGATTCAGACTTCAAGAACTGGCCCAACAAAAATCGTTAGATATAGGTGCTATTGGTCCAGTCATGAAAGCTGGCAGGTTCTGCGAAGGTGGAAGGTTCAGGGAGCAGAACCAAGGTATTCGAAGTCGATGCACACATGTAGGGAATCAGATCTAAAATTATCTCCAGGCAAAGATGGTGGACCAATAGAGGGCGGGCTTTGGCACAGTGGTATAGTAGTTGTATTATGACCAAGTGGTCATGGTTGAAGTCAGGGAACAGACTCCATGCAAAAGCTGGTGTAAAGGTCGCATACATTAGAATCCTTGCCATACCCCATAGTAATGGAACCCTCGCACACTAGGTACACCCTTTTCCGAGAGAAGTGAATGAACACACACATTAATAGTCTCATGGTTATTGTATTCTACAAATAGTTCTGCTTTTGCATAAGAAACATGATTGTGAAAACAAAAAATAAAACCAGTAAAGTTTTATGTTCTTGGTAGCTGGTACCAAAAATACCTGAAGAAAGAAATAAAGATCCTTAGCACAATGCTCATATTCCTTATGACCAACAAGGCTTACGAGAGCACTTGGTGCCTTATCTGGAGGCAAAGCACAAAAGAAAGACAATTAGTAAAACAATAAGCATGTTGTCTCCAACTTTGAACATGCATTAGGTTGCAGCAAAAGAAATCAAGCAGCATTTCCATATAATAAGGAATTGAGAACTAGGCCACCACAACATTTAATAGCAAAGAAAGAGAGAAAAAAAGCAGCACATCCAAATAAAAAGTTGAGATAGTAATTGAATAAGCATCACACAAAAAACTTTAGTGTAAGAATAAAGTATTAGAGAGAAGAAAAAAAAGCAGGTGACAGGACGAATTTGAGAATGACAACTGATACTCACAAATCATCAGTTCATACACAAACTTAGCACGTCGAGCAGTTTCTTGTTGCTCTTCATCAGTTAGCACACTCTCTTTCTGAGGGGAAGATATCTGAATTGGCTGATTGCCATAACGTGGGCTCTGTGACTGAATTACTGCTGATGGTGGTCTTTGACGCTTGGGATGCTTAGTTATGAAGATACCATCAGGCCAAAGGATCTATGCAGATATAAGAGATAAGGTAAGACCCAGATGTGCAGTATAACAAACATAAGAGATAAGATCAAGGTTCAAATAATCTAATATGATTATAGTATGAACATTGACCATTGGACCAATACAATACATGGTGAAACACATGAAACTTCCATCAATATTTTAGAATGTCTTACCACTTCTGTTTGCATTAGTCTGAACTCCTAAAACCAAGTTAGTGGGACACTTCAAAAAAGTTGGCAATATCCAGACTACACAAATTAGTGCAACATACAGTATGAACAAATCCATGTCATATCAAATTGGCACTATACAACAAAATGTTCTACAAGGAGGGGGGAAAAGTCAACTGAAGGTATGGGCACTAAAACACACTTGAACAAGACCGATAATATCTTGTTCTAACTCTCTGTCTCTCAGTTAATTGTCTCAGGGCATCATAATGCTGTTATAAGGGGGCACAAAGGTAGAATTGTCTTATGGCATTATATGGGTACTTGGTCCTGCATCCGTTTGGGGATTTTCCCCATCATATTATAAGTAAAGACGGCCTTTGTCACATTAGACGTTAGTCATATTTTCGCAATATCGAGCATGGTATTACAGCAGAATCTCCCTAGGAGATCCATTGGTTCTTGAATCATCAAAGAGCAATTTTAAGTCACATCCAGTCATCAAATCAACGTGAAACTGGAAGATAGCAAAACTGAAGAAGCAAACTGTTGAAATTTCAACAGACAAACATACATTTGATTCATATTGTTCTTGGGACTGGTGATTGTCCTAGATACCTATCCTGCCCCTGCTCTACCATGTTCTAAATTTTTAGAAAATATCACCTTATCTACCAACAATTAAAAACTCGCACTTCAGAGAATTCTTTTTGGTTGTCAGAGAAGTTTCCGTGGTCAAATAATTTTATTTTCATATAAGGCATTTTGCATTGGTAGAACACAAAGCCATCTTTCCAACAAATCCAAGGTTACAAAAATCTGAGTTAAAGTTATGGTCTGGTAATTGATTTACACGTATGCTGTCAAAATAACTCTGGATGAAAATATCTTTATTTCTATTTCTATTTCTATTTTATTTTATTTCTTGTGGGGTGGATTGGGGCAGAGGGAGTGTGAGGGAGAGAGGAGAATGACCTGCTCAACTCGCTTGATTGCTGAAGCAATAACTGATCCCCTCCGCAGAAGCTGGATTTTTTCGATTAACCAATCATCAAAAGCATCACCCATCCCTAGCTGTAATACTTGTTTGGCTACCCAAAAAGCTTGCCTCCTGTAATGTGAATGCACAGGGTCAGGAAGAATCATTATATGGGAATGCTGCCTGAAAGCTAAAATGAACAGCATAAGAAGTAGTGTTTACTGTTTTCATCCACAGTGATACCTGATCCACCCACCATCATGAAGCTGAAAGATGACATCCACCAAATCTAATATTGGGACACTCAAATTTGGTGGAACCCACTGCATTTAAAAAGATACACCATAAAATCAATAGAAAGCACGCCTAGGCTATAAGTCAGAAGTACTTATAAAGAAACAGAATAAACAAACAAAATAGAAAGCAGTACAACTGTTTTGATAATCACAAGAAGTTTCAATTCCAAAAGTGACCTAAGCCCATGGAAATAGCAAGAAAAATGAGAGTCAGATAAGTGATCCATACCTCTGTAGGAAGTGTGGGATCAGCAGCAGCATCAAGGAGTACCTTGGATGTCTCCTGTGGATTGTTAATTCCTCTTTCTTTTGGACCAATTTTAGATTTTCTGATTTGATGCTCACTACTTTGCAACCTACCATCTGAGTCACTCCCTGAATCCTCTATGGGGTTCTCATGCTTTTTACCAGGGATTTTTACTGGCAAACATGATTTGCTTCTTCTTCTCGATCCTGGATTTTCTTCCGCAAGGTTTTGCTTCATCTGTGACATGGCCTCCTGTTTGTTGGTGTGAAAATGCTCTCCTCTGTACAATAAGGGATCATTAACAGCACCTACTAGATTCTGAACCTTGGTACTCTTTTCATACGGCTTGTCTTCCAGGTTAACTTAAATGATGCGAGGGTAAAAAATTAGTAAAAATGCACAAAAGAAACTTCTTAATAAGTAAGCAGTGTAAGACAAAAAAGCACCCAACTCTATCTAAACTAACCTGATAATGTTTCAATTATCGAAAGGGAGTTCGAAAACATGTATGTCTGCACTATTAAAATCCAAAAGTAGTAAGCAGTTTGCTTCAGAATAACAATAGAAAACAAGATAGGGGGAAAATCAAAGAAAATTAAATAAGACCTGAGAATCAACGCTAAGGAAATCCCAAACCTCGATTGAACTTGATATGGTTGGAAGCTGTAGTAGCCTCTGAGAAATAGATGAACGTAATAGAGTTAGGGAACGACTAAAAGTATGTAGCAGTGTTATTAAAAACTAAAACACGAAGAAACAGTAGAAGAATGTTATGGCATGTAGGACAATGGCAAAACCCCTTCCTGTCCCCAAACCCCTAGCCAAAAATGAAATAGTGCGGTCATTTTTGGGCCTCTGAAGAATAGTACAAGGGTTATGGAACAATTGGAAGCATATGAAAATGGGATTCTAAGAAAAGACAGAAGAAAAAGGAAAACTACTCTCCCATAGAGAAGAACTAGGGTAGTTGTAGAAAAAAATGCAGGTTATTTTTTTACATGAAAGCTGGACTTCAAACCCAGCCACACGGCAATCATGCAAGTTTGAGCTTTGTCCTAAGGTTGCCAGTGATCAAATTCCATAAAAAAAGGGGATAAATACTACGTCAACCTAACTAAATCAGACTAAAGCCAACCTATAATAAACATAATTTTCTGCAGAGATACATAACAAGAACACTCGACATTGTACATTGTACATTGTATTACACATATACATCATGATTTAGACACCAAATTATAATTGATATCAGGCAAGAACTAATCTATTCATAGTGTAAGTCGAGTACCAAGAATCACATCTAGCTCTTGTAGAACTAGAACTTTCAAACGACAAGAACCACAAACTAAGAAACCATCACATACGTTACCTTTAAGTATTTGTCAAGCAATTTACACCGTTCCTGAACAACAGAGATCTCTAAACCTGTTGATAGAAAATGCTTTGGTGGCAAGTTAAGATTATACTGTGGGAACTCTTTCAGACGGCGATGCAGCTCCTCAAAATGGCGAAACCTACAGAAGCAGCCACATAATTTGCAGCCACATAATTTAATCAACAAAGCCAATGCCATCTAAAATGAAAGATACTAGTAGAAAATTGCCACAGGCAGCCACACTACATATTGAACCCTAACTGGTAATGGCATCCAATAAGATACAACACACAAGTGACAAAAAAAAATTAACCAAATAACCAATAGTAAAATCAGAAAGTTTTACAGGACAGTGTTGGCACCTTCTTTTAATGGACCAACTATTATTATTTGCATCAGTAACAGAAATTGAATACACAGCAAACGTTGAAGAACCACTCTTCACAATATTGGCTCCCAGTACCTGCAACAGAAAATAAATTTACATTTCACGAAATTATATATTCAGGACACAAGAATTATGACGCTCAAAACAAATAGGGAATAAGCATTTCTGTGTTACTACCTCACATCTCAACTTTAAAAACGAATCTGCCAACACAGATTTTTCCCGGGAGTTAATAGAAATGGATGAAGCAGATGAAGATGCGGCTGCTCCACTGTTAACTCTACCCCAGCTTTCCAGCTCAGGATCATCACTAGACTCCTCAGATTTCACATCTTCCTTTGGTGAATTTAATATATCCTGTCCATCTCCCAAACGGAATGTTGTTCTATCAACCTCTTGCCAGATGTTCACCTTCTGATTGCTTAATCTGGACCTTTTCCTGCCTGAACGTGCTCTAGATAATCTCTGGTTATGAAGATGTCCTTTACCTGTCTTCCTCATCGTATGGCTTCCAGAATTTTCAAGTGGATGGTGTATGTGAGTCACAACAGCATTTCTATTATTTTTACTATCCCAAACTTTAGTTCCAGGAGAATCAAGGCCAGTCACAGTGCTGCTTTCATCTTCTTCAGTATAGCAGCTACTACTCTCTGATTCGACGTCCTCTGAAAGCTGATTATCCTCATGCTCTCCTTGATGTGATGTCGAAGGAGAGTAAACTGATCTGTTTCCATCAATATGGAAATGTACTTGTGCCTGAGATCGATTATCATGTGAAGGGAAACTGTTGTTCCGCTGGGCAGTTTCAAACTTGGTAGTTCTGTCTTTTATCTGGTGCCTAGATGATAGATTTGAGTGATTCAACATGCCAGGAATTCCTGCTATAGAATCTTCTCTAGCTTCTTCAGTTGATTGGTTTACACCTTTCTTTTTGTAGTTCCGTCCTTTGGTCCACATATTTTCAAAATGCTCAGGAGCAAGAGCTTGAGTCTTTCTGCGGTACATCATATCTAACCTCTCACCCCATTCTCCACCAGATCTGCGTTGTTGGATGTCTTCTCTATTATCAGTTTTTAAATCCAAGGATGAGGGTAAAGAATTCCCGGAGTGGGAAGACTGGGTATCAATAGAAAGCAATTGATCCTTCAATTGAGATGTTCTATTCATATTTTCTTTCACAGACTCCCCAGAGGTAGCACTAGGGTCCTCACGCTTAAATGGCACAAGTTCAACACCACTAACAGATCGATCTAGGAATCCGGAAAAATGATCAGATGAAGGTCTCACAGGCCCATTTGACTTGGACTGTGATGCATCCTGTGTCGAAGTAGTGACTCCTTTATCATTTTTTTTGGCAATAGAAAGAACCGCAGATTCAACTCTTTCATTAATAAACCTGCCATCGGAATAAAGAGTTTGGCAATAGAAAGAACCACAGTTTCAACTCTCTCATTAATAAACCTGCCATTGGAATAAAGAGACCAGCAGGTAAAGCAATCAAACAATAAGAACGCCTAAAACATAAAGAACACTACCTTGGATTAGCCAAGTTCAACACTGGCCTAATCACTGTACAGGCAAGAAGCTCTCTGACAATATAGCGGAAGAAAGAGCACTGCAGATCTTCAGGCTTAAAGCTCACTGCGATGAGCCCATCCATCAAGTGCTGCAAAACCTATGTGTATACAAAATAAGAATATCACCACAACAGGGGTGGTCAATATCAGTTAAATCTCTTTATCCAAGTGGACACTGACTCAGCACTGCATAATAAAGAAATTAAGTGGAAAACCTTGTGCTCGGCTTCAGCAGAAAATAAAGCAGGATGCAACTTATTGTCAGCATCCAAAACTTTCTTCAGCTCCTGATCCCGAGAATCAATTGTTTGTTCTTCCAACTGTTGCTTGGCCATCTTGGTTTGACTCACACGGAATAGCTCTAAGTGAGAGCAAATAAGATTGATTACATCCCTATACACACCAGCCAAATAAGGTTCCTCTCAAAACTAAGTGTTAAACTAATGCGTATCAGGAATGGAGGAGCATGAAAATAACCTAGTAAGAAGATCAATGAGATTTATATCCCTAACACGACGTGAAATTTCTCCAAGGACACCGTTAATTATTTGCACCAGCTCCTCCGGAGCATCTCTATCAGGTGTTATGCGGGAGTACCACAGATCAGTCACCCACTCAGAAACCAGATGTCTAGTGAACTGATCTAATGCAGCTTCCACAACAGGTGAATTCACCTTCCTTCTCCAGTTGGACATTTCAAGGGATTTTGGAAGTTCAGGAGGCTTTTTTTGAGAAAGATGATTGGCAGAGGGTGGTTTATCACTGTAAGAAGCAGCTCTTCTTTTCATCTCAATGTCTACTGATACATAGCGGAGGAGTAAAATCAAGGCTGCAGCTGCAGGCATATTGACCCAAACAGAAGAGCTGGTCACTGAAAATACAATAAAAACAAGTAAGTTTCAATGCATAATTTGGAAAACCAGGTTTCCATTTTAGTTTATAACTTATAAGACAATATTAGAGACAGATTTCATGAAGAAGTACTAACAAAAAATAAAGACATTCTACAGCCTATAAGGTTACAGGAGCTCTAGCCACCCAATGCAGTGGGCTTACTGTCTTCTGTGTTGAGCAGCTGCGACAAGTTGACATATTTATGGCCTATAGGGCACTGGGATAGCATTCTTCTCCTCTAAGAACCAAAACCTGAAAGCATTAGACTAGTGTTGTCTGTCATATTCTTATAGAAACGGCAAATGAATAAGTTGCAACACTGTTATCTTGAAAGACTGCTTTATCAAAGATATGAAAAAGCAATCAAGTAAAATTTATGGTAAGGAGGACCAAAAAACTATAACTTTCAGTCATTCAGAGGATGATGAAGTCTCTCTAAGGTGCTCTAGATGCAAAAGGTATTGATCTTGAGAAGCTTAGCTGACACTCATGCCAATGTATTCCCATGGCGATTATGTGGCTCTACAAATCTCTGTTAATCATTTCACATAAATATAGAAAGTAAAGTTCCTAATGGTGGACAATACAGTTGAATTCAACCCTAGGTCTAAAATGTGGATTCAGAGGCTACCCCTATGTCCCAATCTATGTAACAGTCGATGCTACGTCATCCCTCTACCGCATGGCTAAGGAAGGAATTCCTTGTTAAGCCATATAATAGACATCTTCCCAAAATTACAAGAGAAAAACCAACCATGATAGACTTCAATGGCAATGATAATATTCCAGGTGCATATGCAAATACACAGCTGCCAGTAGATTTCAAACTTTAAAGTGTGCATACAAACCTGTTCGTAGACCCCAGTATACAAAGTTATAAACAGAATTTCACTGTAATTTATTATTTTGTTCTTTCGCTAAACTCTTTTTTATTATTATTATTATTTGGGGGGGTCTAAATTGATTTAGAATACATTCATCTGGGGGATAAGAGGGAGGGGATATGGTCATTCATGATAGTTGAAGGAAGCTCTAAATCAAGGCCGGGGAAAATTCTTGATGGAATCAGACCGTAAAGAGGCCATCAATGCCATTAATTTCAGCCACAGAAGATGCTTGATTCAGGCATAAACCATCATTGAAGACATAGCTTACTTAGATTCTATGTTTGCAGTACATGAATTCCCTAACATTCCTAAAGGTATCAATGATATTGCTGATACCCTCACTAGGAAGGGTCTGCCGATGAGGTGTGCAACAAGCTGGAAGTAGCTTACTTAGATTCTATGTTTGCAGTATATGAATTCCCTTACATTCCTAAAGTTATCAATGATATTGCTGATACACTCACTATGAAGGGTCTGCTGAAGAGGTGTGCAACAAGCTGGCCTACTTCCACTCCATGGCTGGTGGATCTTTTTAACCACCCCATGAACTCTTTGCCCTCTTCTGGAGAATTTACCCATTGTAAAAAGGGAAAAAAGGAGGGAGGGATACATGGGAGAGAAAATGGTGGGTCTCTCTGTTGGGTTTGTGATGAAAATCACTTCTATCTTTTGGGTTCAAATTTGAACTTGGTGGGTCCCACTTAGTGTTAACATAGGCTAGGTGTTTGTTATCATTTAGAGGACCTTGGGAGAGGTAAATGGGGTGAGGAAAAGAGAGTTTCTAGTGAATTCCAAGAGGGGTTTTGAGCAAAAATGGGATTGAGCTCTTAGGTTTTCTTCTTCTTCTTCTTGTGGTTTTGCAAGAAAGGAGTTTTTTCTCTCTTGTTTTCTTCTCCATTGTTGCTCCATCAAAGCTTGAGCATGGATTGAAGGGTTTTCTTCAAGAGCTTGAAGGTGGAAGGGTGTTTTCAAAGGAGATTGAGAGGTGGTGTGACCAGTTAAAGTAACATTGTATTATTCTCAAATCTTGTACTATTTTAGAGATTAAAACAGTGGATTCCCTCCACATGGATGTAGCTACTCTCGAACCTTTCGAGTTAGTGAACCACGTAAAATTCTTGTGTGTTATTTGCATTTCTCTTTCATTCTTGTGGTGGTTTGTTGTTATTTTACTTGCTTTGTGATTGTCTTCAACATATTTGCACAAGATCCTTGGTTTATTTTGTTCATTTGGGTGATTCATTTAATTACTCGGATCCTTGGATTGGATCTCGTCTTTCTACACTCCCTGCTACCACAAGCAATAGGCACTACCACCTGACTCAGCTGGCATTTCCTAATTAATGTAAGAGTACTGGGGTCTCGTATTAAACTTCAGCAAACACAAAAGTAGGCAACCAGGCATGAAGGTAAAACACTTAATTTGTAATAATAAGTAAGTACACTAAGAGTAAGCAATGCAAGAATAGATACAGAAAGTAAGAAGCAAGAAACAACGGATTCAAAATCAGCAAGTTCTCAGAATGAAATTCAGTAGCAAATCAATTTACATTGACACAAATAAAGACACAAGATGAATTCTCCAGCAGTCTGAAAATAAAAACATGCCCAAAAAAAACCAGTTCATCGTGTTACCACGTTCCAATTAATCAGTGACAGCAAATTCAGCTAGGGTGTATGAAGACTGAAATTCAAACTCAATTCTCCACTATTAAATCAAAAAAATCCAAAATGCAACACTTACGCGACATAAGATAAGACAGCCCAAACACGCATATGACCAGCAATAACATACGCTTCTTGGCTTCCTCCATAAGGTCCCGAACTGTTTGCCTCCCATTACTCATCTCCACAACCCGACCAAATGTTCACGTCATTAAAAAGAAAGAGAATCAACACCTCAAATCAGTACATTCCTTCTCTTCTTCTTCTTTTCCTTCTTCCAAAATTAGATGAGAAAACCATATCATTGGCACAACCAGACCCACCGTAACTCCATTTTTGTCTCAATGGCTCGGTTTTATCAACCAGGAAACTCGTCTCGAGCGCCAGGATCAATTCAATTCACAACAAATGACTGGCAACCAATCAATCAAACGCCTCTCCGACGATTTCCAGTACAAAAATCAAAATCAAAATCAAAATGATAAAGAAGTAGGGTATAATTGAACTCTTTCAACCTCGCAGACTGGTAGGTTTCTCTCGCACGCTATGTCGCTCTCTCTTTCTCGTTTTTCTCTATGACCCTGTAAGCCTGAAACTTTTAACCGCCTAAGCTATAAGTTATTGTGAGTTCCGCCTCGACACTTCAGCGGCTTTTGGGCTCCTGTAGCGCTTCGAGGAAACTCGGGTGAGGTGACCCGTGCCGTGAGGCGACAAACTCAGAGAGAGTCAGAGGCGAGTCGACTCAGAGTGAGCTGACGTTACCTCCTAATTTATTCTTAATTTTCAGGCGTTTAATGTTCATTAATCATTAATTATAAATGCTGGTAATTTCTTAATTGCAGATCGAATGATTTTTCCCAGTTGCTTCTTCTTCTTTCCAGCGCAAATCACCCTAAGGGACCTTAAAAAGGCTTGTAGAGCATACTTACACGCTGTTGCTGTGGAGTGTGGACCCCTCTCATGCTCTTTATGCTTGTGCAATTTTCATTTTCTTTCCTTTTTTTCTCCTTTTCTTTTCGTTGGTGGCAATGCGCACTTAAAAAGGAACACTTCACCTGAGGTTTTATTCTCTTTAGTTTGTATATGTGGGGTTTCTTTCTTATCCGGTTTATCAACACAAGTTTTTATTTGGCCCAAAAACAAGAAGCGTTATACTCTTACACGCATCTTTTACGTAGAATAAACCAAATCACTTTCTATTGGGAGAATAGTGAACAGTCTCTCCCTCCTTGATGAAGCCCACTTATAAATGTAAATCTCCTTAACCTTGCTTTCCTACTCATACACTTGTTTGAAAACAAAAATTTTCATATCATTGGAAATACTTCCAAAATAAATTTACCATACTCTTCATTTCCAAAAAAAAATATAGTCTCCTAGAATAAAATATATAAAAACAGCTTTGTATAAGAACTACTCTCTTAAAATGACAATGTTACTGAGACCAGCCCATCAATGTCCTCTTCTAAATTCAAAAAATACAGCCCAAAGGACTTACAAACAAATTGGTCTATTCAATGTGTTTGGGTTCAACGTTTTTATAGGCATATAAAAATTACCTTTTCAAACTTTGTTTGTGGAGAAATCTTTGACATCAACGTCACACTTTATAAGAGGAGATTGAGTTGTTTATCATTCCTTAATATGGAAAACTACACCATGGAATTGCGACAACATCTAACTACCCAAGAAGTTAGAACAGTGTGAGAAGGTTGCCTATGGAGCTTTACTTGGGCTTCTCATATTGAAGAACTATGCTGACTCAGAAAAATCTAGAATGATATATTCGGCTGAAGGAGATAAAAATTTATCTAATTTTACTCATTTTCTTTATTTTGTGGTAAAATACTTTCACTCTTTTCCATACCGAGGGTGGTTCAAATGTTCATTCCCTAAGGTGGTGGGTGAGTCTCCCAGCGAGAATTTTTTGTATCCACAAGGATTTGATACCGGAACCTTGCTTAAACAAACCATGCTGCTTACTACTTAGACCAACCCCGTTTATGCTTTTTTTTTTTTGGTAAAAGAAGAATTTAATTCATCTTGAAGCCATGCTCATTGTTTACAGCCAAGATAATGATGATAAAATTTTTAGACATACGATTAATAGTAATGGTGATGAGGTTTTTGACTTCTCCCAAAGAATAATACGTGTATAGATTTTTTTTTTTTTTGGGAGAATAATAATATGTGTATAGATTAGGGATAGTTATTGTTGTCCCATTGTATTATAGCTTAATTTCTAGAAAGATCACAACTCTTTATGAAATTACTGATGTCCTCTTAGTTCTAAATAGTGTTAAGCAACCATTACGATTGAATGTTTAATGTTTATTTTTCTCATTTTATAATTAAGAAAATCAAAGATAAAATTATCCTAATTTAGAAGAAAGAAAATCATATGACATAATGTGTATTTTTATCATTTTGGAGTAAAAAAAAAAAAATGAACACCCTCTTTGTAGTAGAAACTTCTTTAAATTATTTTATCTATTTATTATTTTGGAAGCTGAGGTTCATCCAACACTTTCTTTGTAGTAGAAACTTCTTTAAATTATTTTATTTATTTATTATTGGAAGCTGAGGTTCATCCGGGCTGCACACTTTGATTACATCCTCAAGGGGGAGACATGTTGCTTGCAAGGATCGAATCCATGACTCTCCACCGAGAAGCATGGATCTTTTACCACTTTACTAATCCTGCATTAACAAACTTCCTAAAATTATTAACATCAAATTGGACAATAAATAAATAAAAAATATTGGAAGTAAAACTTCTTAAAATTGATAACATTAAATTGGAAGTAAATAATAAAAGTTAAAAATAACACCAACAATTAAGAATTACTATTTTTTTAAAAAAAAAACCAAATTGAGAAGTACATATATAAAATTGAAAATGAATATTTTTTTTTTTTTTCTCTCTTTATTTGGAAACGGGAAAAGAATTGTTTAATTAGGTTTAAGTTTCCTTAATTACTTAGAATAATAATGTAATTTATTATAAAGACAAAATAAATAATATAAAATTATAAGGTTAATTTGGGATTTTTAAATAATAAATATGTCATTTCATCATTTAACTAATGGTAGGAGGGCAACAATAATTATAGGCAAAATTAGAGGTTGAATTAGTAATTTTAAAAAAATATAGGAGATAAAGTAGTAATTAAGCTATGGGAAGGAGAAGTTTCATTCACTAACTTCAAGAACAAAATAAGAAGTTACAAAACATCATCATCATATGAAGCGCCTGTAGCTCAGTGGATAGAGCGTCTGTTTCCTAAGCAGAAAGTCGTAGGTTCGACCCCTACCTGGCGCGTAATTCTTTTGATGCAACTTGTAAATCTGTTTTAGTATTAACTCTCTGTTCATGATAGTGGAAACCTATGGGCTTAAATTTTTAGGCCCACCCTTTTATACTTTTCTTCTCCAGGGCTTCTGGGATTCACCTAAATAAGTGTTATTTATATCAAGGGCTAGAAAGACGTAGTGTAAAGCCCAGGAATGATTAGCCCACTCTGTATCATCAAATCAATTTCAACGTCTACTGCAACAGGATTTAACGTTTTTCTTTCTACAACAATAATATAGGTTAGAAAGTGTTTGTCAGGGGAGAGAGAGAGAGAAGAAAAAAAAGTGTTTTTCTTCCTAAATGACGATATTATCACACCAAAATCAAATCATGTTATCTTAAAAGAGTGATATACCATTATGATTTATACAAACAGAAAAGAAAAAAAAAAGATATACCATAATGATCAACTTTCGTACTGATTCAATTTAGGATTTCAAGATTCCTAAGTTTGTGGATTACTGTGATGCGACTTGTTGTAGTAGGATGACCATCAGAACTCCAGCTTGATTCACCATTAAGAGGGTGAGTATCTGATTCTTCTTCATTGAATCCTAGCAACTACTCTGAGGCTATTAATGATGTGGATATCAATATCTGGAACTAGCTACATGTTTTAGTTTTAACCCCTCCATCACATCATCAACATGCCCAGTTGCTCAGTAGAATGATGGTTCTCTGGTTTAAATGCCTCCAGAAAAAGGGGAAAAACGAAAATCATTTCTTGAACCTAACCAGATTAATCCACGTACCTAGCTGTTACTTACCCAGAATTCAGTTGTCGATTTGAGTGATTTTGTAGCTTTTACAGCTATGAAGAGCGTAAAATCAACGTCAAGGTTTACAAGAACAGTTTTTTTTTTTGTTTTTGTTGGATGTGAAATGCGGTTTTAGTGACTGCAAAAGCGAAAATAAAGAAACCATTTTGGATGCATGTGGGCAATAGCTCAACCACACAAAGTTTCTGGTCGCAATCGTTGGTTCCGTTCGCTTTCAGTCCCTTTAAGTGATTTGGGTCCATATTTTGGATCTTCTAAGCCTTCGCTTTCTTGGACTGAAAAGTAAAAATTTCCTCTGGTTGAGTGGTCGCTACTGCTCTGAATCGTGACACTACGAAGATAGATGAAGGTTTCCCGTATAAATCTTCTGTAACTTTGTAATAAAACCTCAAATCAACGAAAACATTGGATTCTTCCAATCTTTAATTTCAGTCGAGTTCTGCCAAAATCCTTTAATGACAACTGAAATGAATTCTTTTTCTTTCTTTCTTTTTGGTGAAACAACTGAAATGAATTTCACACCTTAGCTCAAGAAAACGGAACATAATAGAGAAGACACTTAAGCCTAAGATTTCTGGATCCTTTCCATTCTTCTCTTTAGGTCAACATGGAAGTAGCAATTAAACACAAACCACCGGTAGTTGACTGTAATAAGCTTGACTGTGACATGTGAATATGTGCAGCTACTACAGCAATGGCAGCAATTGTTTAAATCTTTCTATTCGCTCCTGTATATGGGGTATAAGGAAAATAAATTGTTGCTTTGATGTAAGCAAGTTATTTATGCTCGAAGTTTTTCCCATTTTTATCTGGATAAGAAAGTTGGTATCACTGCTGCACATCTTCAACGAAAATTAAAGATTCTTGTCAAAACATTCCCATTAATTGCTTTTTTTTTTTTTTTTTGGTTAAGTGGCTAATACATACATATATACTGCCATGAATGACTCAGTATGAACCTACAAATCATGGATGAGAGAACCTATGAATTGCTTCTAATGTCAATTTATAAATCCCCTCACCTGAATTATAGGACCCTTGATTTGAAACTCGAATAGAATTAATTCTCATTTTCTTTTGTCCAAAAATTATTCCCATTTCTCAAGCTAGGATACCAAAATCTGTTTCCACCTCACATTCCAAGTTCTTTAATCCATTCATATCAATCTGTCATCTCCTAGGTGGAAGTGACTGATGGGTCAGTCACCACCACTATTGACTATTGGGTAGTGTTTCTCCATCAAGACAATGGCAGATTGGCTATTTCCTTCTGTGCAATTATTAATGGGAATCCAAGCATCAGCTTGTGCGTTGGTCACCAATGGGTGTCTGTCCAACCCTAGGGAGGAGTGAGGGTTCTTAGACAACTTTGATTTGGCAATATTTCTATCTCTTCACTTTAAATATTTTTCTACTTCAATGAGACCTAGGGTTTGTGAAACCCTAACCATAGAAGAAATCTCCCTTGTGAAGATTTCTTTATTTGATGAGTAGCTTGTCAGTTGTTGCAATCCTTCTGAGGCTTGTTTTTGTGGGTTTTAAGATATCCTTCAAAACTCTGTTTATTTACGTTTGGCTTGAGCCTAAATTGCATAGTAGTTGTTTGGAGACAAGTAAAAATTTTCACCTCCATTAACCCTGTGCTAATGAATTAATAGAAAATGACTACACCTGGGTTTTTTCGTTTAATTTGTGCAATGGTGGATGGCATCTATTTATCTATCTATATATGTACATATATTCCCTTATTGTGTGATTTTTATTATCATTGACCATATGAGGTTGAAAAATCCATTTAGGGGTAGTGAATATTTGTATTTTATCTCATTCTTGGGATTTAAATCTCTTAGCTTAGGTGCAAAATGTGTACATCATGTGCAATGAAAACATATATGTCATGGTGATGATTTCAATACGTTTAAAAGAATATTATTTACATTGATGGGGATATTGACAATGACTAAATGGTAGCAAGATGAAGAATGGTTGAGTAAATTATTGAAAAATAGTTAATAAAAAATTCTTGAAAAATATAATTTTACCAATGAGCCTAAGTTATTTCATTTGAATGAAATATGAGGGATGCGTTCAAGTCAATAAAACATTATAAGACATCGTACCAAAAAATAGAATTAATCATTCTCAAATTAATGCAAGTTATTACCTAGGGATTCTTTCACACCACTCACAAGGACTAAGGCCTAGACTTAGAGGCACACCGGATGGGAAGGTGAGGGACAATGGGAAAGGTGTGGAGGAACGGAGGTTTGAACCCAATGCCTCCTTGGACTTGGTACCTCTACCTATGAGGTTGTCACCATTGTTACAAATGGGATATTGAGACATTGAGGTGCCTTGGAGCTACTAAATGTTGATAACAAGTTAGATTAATAGTGGGTCCAAATATCTAATATCATAGGTGAAAATCAAGACTTGAGATTGCATTGAGTATGAAACTTGAAAAGTATTATTGTAGAGAAACTCAATGATATTATCAAGGCAAGTATAAATATTTATACAATGTAAATATACAATCTAAACTACTTCTAAACTGCCACAACTATCAGCTGTAGGATGAATAGAATTTGTGACCATTAGATGAGTGACATCAGGAGTATGTCTAACATGCCCCCTCAAGCTTAGCATATCCTAAACCATAAGCTTGTCACGTAGTAAAACAAAACGGCTATGAAAGAGACTCTTAGTAAGACAATTAGCTAGTTGGTCCAAGTAGAGATATAATGAACAAAAAGATAACAAGTAGAGACTAAATCTCTAACAAAATGAAAGTTTATCTCCACATGTTTGGTCCTCTGTGGAGCTGGATGCCCAAGGCGTCTATGCCAATCTATTGTAGATGCAACTAAAGCAATAGAGGAATTACAAGCTACTAAACTCCTAAGACACAACACAGGAGTGATTACACATTACAATATTTACATCATTTTGCTTTGAAGACAAAAAACTATTAGGAAACGATACAGTGTATAGCCCACTAGTACACATCCCCATCAACAACACTTTGTGAGTGATGAGAAAATAATTCAAAGTAAGTCCAATTATCCTTTGCAGATCGAGAAATCAACAGCAAATTACACTTTACATTAGGCACACACAACACACTGGAAGAACAAAATTCCTGCTAGAATTTGAAACATAAATGGTGCCAATATGAGAGATCAAGAGGGAATTACCATTGTCAACAAACACCCTGTCAGTACTAGAATAAGACTCATGCACACTCAAATTGGAAGTTTGCAGTCAGATGACTATTAGATCGCAAGCAACTCTAGATCTTCCACTTTTTCGATTCCAAAAGTCCCTACGGTAGTTGCCACTAGTTCTACCATTCTGAAAAATTCCCTTATTAGACCTTATATTACACTATTGTTTTGAGAACTATTGCGAGACCAGTTACCAATCTGAGATGATTGAGTCACAAGATTAGCAGTGATAATTGGATCATCAGGAGCAGAAGAAGATTGACGCATATGAAGCTCATGTGTAATAAGATGACCCAAAAGATTATCAAAAGATAGAGGATCTGCCCTCATATAAATAGAAGTTTATTAATTTTTTAAACTTAGTGCCTAACCCCCTAAGAGTCGAAAGAACCAAATCATTGTCAGAAATAGGGGAATCTGTAGTAGCCAAAGCACCTACAACTAATTGAATCTCCAGCAAATAATCAGCAATAGAGTTCGATCCCTTTTAAACATGAAACAATCAGACCTTCAAATCAAGAATCCTAGCCTTTGAAGTTGAGGAAAAAAATCAAATTAAGAATACCCTAGGCTTGAGATGAAGTCTCGGCTTTAACTACATGAGAAAGGACCATTTCAATGAGAGTGACGAGATCAACCAACCCAAAATTAACTGATCTTGACGATCTCAATGCACATATGAGATCAACGAAGAATTGGCTCCAAGAACAACATTAGAGGATTGACAAGGAAAGGATCTGTCATAGTATCCAATTAAATCATAACCCCTAAGATACGGAAGAAATTGTGTCTTCCAAATGAGGTAATCGGTAGAGGTGAGTTTAATCGACAAACCACTGCCAAAGTTTATCGCCACAAGAGTAGAGGAGGCCGGAACCCAATGGTCGGTTCATTGCGGATGTGACTCTATTTCAAGCAAACGTAGGCTCAAAAGCTGCAAGCTACTGCGTGAATCAAAGAAGCAATGGCCCTACTACAACACAAAGGGGCCTTTTGGCCTGCCAAGCAATCAAACTATTGCGCACGGAGACTCTATCACGATCTTACGAATCTGCAACTCTCTTTACTTAGTGAGACTCCATCCTTACGCTTCAAGACAACATCCGAGAGAAGAGCTCACTTGTTATACGAGATTCGACGCTTCCAACAGAGCGAATCAGTGTTCCATTCTTTTCGACAACATCCTTCCACATTGGTGTATGGGGCCTGTTTGCTTTAGGCTTATCAATATGGCGGACCACAATTGGGTAAGAACCCTCAATTCTGCCTAAAACTCGTTCCCCAAATTGATGTAATTGAGAAGAAGACGACACATTAGGAGTTGAAGGTAGAACCACAGTGGCAAAGGGCGGATTTGTAGCCGCAGAGGGTGGATTTACAGTGGGCAGAAACAACACCATTAAACCCATAAATGTAAGAAAGGGGCGTTTGCCCTAAACGAAAGTGATACCATGTAGACTTGTAGAGAATATAAACTCAATGATATTATCAAGGTAACTACAAGTCTTTATACAATGCAAGCATACAATACAACCTACTTCTTTAACTGCCACAAGTATCAGCCATACGATGAATAGAAATGTGACAGCTGGACTATCTCTAACAATTATTGACAGAGGACATATATTTTAGAAATATACATCAAACATAACTTTTTGTTATTGTGGTCGGGACGAAACGTCTCCACTCGTTTCGACTTTTATCTTGAAAAAACGATCACTTATTACGTGAAATGTGGCGAAACGAATAATCGAGATTTCGTCGATCTTGACCGTAGCCCCGTAGCCCCGTAGCCCGTACGTGAGTGAAGTTGATTTTGACGGTTATTGCGATTTGCGCAAGAGAAGAGAAGAGGGGTCTGATTACTTTGTCAGCAGAACTCGACACGTCTCAAGCTTTACAGTCAGGTAACTGTTGGGTCAAAGACGTTATGCATTGCTCTCTCAGAAAAGCGAATAGCACGTTTTCCAGTCCCTCGTCTGCGTGATTGATGGACGTCTACCCAATCAGATGTCGACACTTTTTCTCTTCTTCCATGCGTATCTTTCAGATGAGATCCACCTTTCTTACCATCATCCATCATCACCATTGGCCCAGACCACGTAAGCCCATCGATTCTGTCTTCTTATTTTAAAAGTTTATTAACAAAATTAAAAAAAAAAAAAAAATTGCTCATATATGACCTCGTAAATAACGATGAACCGGTAGGAAAAAACATTATCACATCAAATATCAAACATGTCGAGTGGAATCTCCCACCCAAGGAATGGGGTTCAATTTCAGTCCGATGCATTGACTAAGTGATCCATGTCGAGATCTTGACCACTCATTTTTATATTTTTTTACAGATAAATATAGTTAAAAAAGTAAAAAAAAAACAAAAATAAATCGGTTGATCTAGATTTTACTGCTATCCACCAATTCATCATGACGATAAGCATTTCAGTGCTACACGTTAATCACACAACACTAAAGCTCCATTCAAGGAAATTAGAGGGTCATCATGCAATGTCAGGTCATACAAAGGTCTAGGTGTCACCGTCAATAAATAATGTCAATAAATGAGAATAAATTTTAAATCCAAAAATAAAAGATCAACATTTTGGAGTAAGAGATTAATACTTTTTCTTAGGGCTGAGGTGAGGTCCTCAATTCATATAAGAAAGAGAAAATAAAAGAACTCTTGAATATCGTCTCTTTTTTCAAGTACAATAAACAAACCTCCTCACAAGTTTAAAGGAGAAAAATCTTCATCTTCTAATATTAAAGATTGTGAATACAATAATAAGATTAAGGTGTCTAAAGAGAATTTTGAACATATTCAGATTAATTTTGTATTTGTATTTTTTTTTTTTGATAATAGAAATAAAAATCATGTTTTCTTTCACAGTGATAAAAAAAAAAAAATCAAATTAATCAATCATTTGTCTATAAGGTAGGACATGAGTATGGTGAAAGCTTAATAAAAGGGAGTGTACTCATGACTATTCACCCACAGTATAAATAATAAATGCATCTAGTGAAGAAAATTTTCAATTAGTAAACGATAAATTTTTTTTTCATTTTTTATTTTTTCTCGAATAAATAAAAATGGTAGCGTTTGGTATGATTTATACAGTTTATTTCTATTCAAAAAGTGTTGAAAAATAATTAAAAGTAAAAAACATGTCTCAATTTATTTTTAATTTTTCTATGAAAATAGATTTCATCTGTTTTTTGTGGTGATTCTTATAACACATGAGACTACAATGGTTATGAGCGAGATTAAAACGATAAATTCAATTTATTTTATAAAATTAAAATCTTCATTATCTTCCTTTTTTTTTTTTTTTGGTACGACATTATCTTCCTTCTTTATTCCTCCATAATCCCCCCATTATCTCTGTTGACAAAAAAAATTGTTTTATAGAAATATATACCAAATGTAATTTTTAATAAAAAACCTATTTTATCAATTGATTATCCCATGTTTTTCATGTTTTAATCCGAAATTTTTTTTTCTACTGATTAAATAAATAAATAAATAAATAAATAATATATATATATATATATATATATATATATATATATATATATATATATATATATATATATATATATATATATATATATATATATATATATATATATATATATATATATATATATATAAAATGAAAATCATGCCAAAGAGAGCCTAATGTGCTCACTTGTTTTTGTCGATTTCATGTTCACCTTTGACAATCTAATTACACTCCAAGATACAATAGCATTTTTATAAGGACCTTTTCACAATCCAAATAGAGAAGGTTATATTATTGTATGAAGAAAGATAAACTACTTCCATTTCTTTATCTTCTTGGCATGAAATGACAATCATAGAATCTCTAATTGATCATCTCACCTTCTCTTGAGTCCATATTGTTTCTTTCGATGGTTGTTGACCATGAATTACTGGGAGACCCACAGGGTTAAGGACTTAAGATGATGAGTTTTTATTTTATTAATTTATTATTATTATAAATTTTTACTTGTAAAGCCCCACATAATTTGTGGTTATAATGCCATCAAGGGAGCACAAATCAGTCAAGAGAGATAATCCACACTCCCTTCTCTCGTCCATTTGTCATCAAAATGTTTGACCTCCTTAAATGTTATGAGAAATTAAACGCGTCTAAGTCCCTTGCCAGTCTTATTTTGATGTTGGGTATACTCTTAGTTTCATGAAATGCAACATTTTTAATTGGTCTAGTTGTCGGTTCTATTGGTTGGTGGGGGTATTGTTTTGTTATTGGTCATATCTGTTGATGTTTGGTTGTTGATATGATGTCACCCACTATGGTGGGAGAGGTTCAAATTTTGTTTATTACCTTGTGCTTGTTCACTAATTTTTGTAGTCCTTCAGAAACATGTTGTGTATTCATTTGTTGTATGTGCTGTATGAATAGATTATGTTCCTGGGACTTTGTATTGGCTTATCTACATGTATAAATTAAGATGGATGATGAAAGTTTGATCAGATTCAACTCTTTCGTGTCAAATGTTTATATTGAAACTTGGTTTTCTCAGGTTGTGTTATTTATCTTATAAGAAGGATTGCCGTGTTATCTAAATTTCCCTTCTGTGGTTTCTTGTGTTGTTTCCTTCCTTCGATATTGTTTAATCTTGTGCTTTGAGTTCTAACTAACACCATGTTGCTTGCGGTCAAGAATGACAATTTCAAGTTTCATTATTACTGTGATAAACCGGGGATTACCTCAATATGTTTTGCAAATGATATCTTTATTTTTGGGTGAGCTTTTGAAGCTAATGTAGGCTGCCTTGATAGGATCTTGAGTGATTTCTCAACAATATTATGCATAAGTGTTAACCGTGAAAAGTCAGTTCTCTTGTTCTCAAACACTTCTCAATCAATGCATGAGGTTTTTACACAGACTCTTGGGTTCTTGATTGGTGCTTTCCCCATCCGACACCTTGGGGTCCTACTCACCTCCAAGCGTCCCTCACCAGCTGACTTTGCTTCTCTTATTTCCAAGCTTGAGAGTAGGCTCACGGTGTGGAAGGTCTTTATCTTATGTAGGTAGGCTTCTCCTTATTAAGTCAATGCTTTATGGTGTGATTGGATATTGGATCTAATGCTTTTGTTTACCTCAATCGGTGGTGCATTCCATTGAGTGTGCCATCGTAAGGTTTTTGTGGTGGGGGCCAAGGGATAATGGTGCTTTCAAGGTGTCTTGGTAGAAAAAATGCTAGCCTCTTGATGAAGGGGGTTCGGGTGTTCGTGATATTTCTACATGTAATCAAGCAACATTGATTAAGCAATTATGGATGATATGTTCTCCTCCCAAATTGATTTGGAAGGATTTGGTTCAAGCGAGATGATTGCAGAAACACACCATTTGGTCCCTTCCTAAGACTTCCTATTGTTGGGTTGATGGGTCCACTGATCCCATTTTCTTGAGTTGTTGGGATGAGATTACAACCACTCCTTATCGTTGGTTCACTATTGATACTGGACAACCACTTCAACGGGCAAGTTCACCATGCAATCAACATATGATGTAGTCAGGTGAAGCTCTAAAAAAGTTGAATGGCACCGCCTCATATGGTTTTTAGCTGCACAAAAATGGCATTCTTTTATTGCTTGGCTTGTGTGTCTTCATCAATTGGCTACAAAGGATGAGCTTCTTTCTTGGGGAAGAGGTGGTTGATCCAGTTTGCTTGTTATGTGGTTTGCAGCAGGAAACTCTTCAACACCTCTTCTTTGAATGTGCTTTCCCTCATCAAGTTTGGTGTAGTGTGATTAGTTTGCATGGGTGTAGCCAGATTAATTAACCCGATGTCTTGGCAAGAAGCTTTGGAGTGGTATCTCGATCACTTCAAAGGCAATGACACTTTCAATGATGTCTGCAGGTTCTCCTTAAATTTAACGATATATGATGCTTGGTGGGAAAGGAACTGCAGGATTTTCAGGATAAAAATAGGTAGCCTATGGAGGTGTTTCAATACATTACACATCTCACTCGGCTTCGTTTTTTCTCAATTGAAGAAGGTTGTCCCTAATACTCCTCAAAATAGGCAATTCTTTAGTTCGTGGAGTATCGATGTTTTCTTCTCAGTTAAATGGCCGACGGTTCACCATTGGCGTCCCCCTCCTTGGGATTGGATCTTGATTAATTGCAATGAGTATATTTGTGACAATTACGGTGGTTACGGTACCATTGCTAGGGACTGTCAGGGTGGTACTATTTTGCTTGTATTGGTAGGCTTTGTGGCATTAAAATTTTGTAAGTGTAGATGCATGCTATTCTCTATGGTTTGAAGAAGGCGAGGGCAATTGGATACAACAAGGTTGTTGTATAGTCTGATTTGTATGTGGCTATTGGTGTTATCTTGGGTATCCTCCGTGCTTCATGGAAGACCCTTAGCTTGCTAGAGAAAATTCTTGAGTTGTGAGGAATCAATTTTTGGATTGTTCCTTTTATCATGGGATTAGGGAGACTAATTGTTGTGCGGATTATTTGGCTGGGTTGCCAACTATGGTTTTTGAGGTCTTGCTTGATCCTCAAGCCGGACCAACTTCCAAATCTCATTCGAGAGGAGCAGTGTGGTCATTGGTATTTCAGAATATGACATTGTAATTATATTTGTATTCTATTGATATAAGTATCCTTTTTTCTCCGGGGAAAAAAATTAGAGTAGCGTGCTACTAAAATTTTCTATCCATAGTTGTCGGAAGATAATTGGTGTTGGAAAGAAAAGAAATTATAAATTAATTAAATTGCACGAAATATGAGTTCAATAATAAAGACAAATAGAGCAACATGAATGTCTAGAGAAAGTTTTGCAAAATTATCGTTATTTGGTTGATGATGACCAATATTTTTTGGTGAAGAGGTTACATGCATAGTATGAAAAGTTGGCGATATATCGTCATGTCAATGGAATCCGACACAAAACCCATAGGCGACATGGGAAATTCTAAAAATCGGTAATATATCACCAATAACGGCGATATTTAGCTAAATTTCAATTGAATTTCCGTGATTTTTCACTCTACTTTTTGCCATTTTCTCTCTATTCTCCAAAGATAGTGCCGTTGTATCTTGTAATTGTATAATAAATTGTAGACTTTAGTACTTCTCTTTATTAGTTGTGTACTAATATTCTCTTTATATGCTTAATTTGGTTTATATGAGTTTTCTAGACTTCTAACTTTGCCAGCATACAATTAGGCACGTACCGATCATGAACATTAATTTAGATGATATTTTAGGCTAAAATAACGCTTTCAGTGTGCTTATTAACATCAAATTATGCTATTCAACAAAACTAATGCCAAAATGACCTCAAATACGTTCGAAACTAGCGTCGATTTTTCATTGACACCAATCTAAATGTTGGAGAAATGTTGTTGATATTTGAGGTGTCGGTGGTGTCGATAACTACTGACACCCGAATAGTCAACAACATTTTAAACCTTAGTTACAAATTTAAGTCTCTATGATGATACATTATATTTCTTTTCCCCTAATATAAAAGCTACTAGTTAGAATATCAATTACCATTAAAAAATCTACGCGGTTGATAATGACCAATACCTATTCACAGTTTATTTGTACATGTAATAGTCTTCGCTGCCCCTAGAACTTTTTCCCAAAAAAGAAATTTTGCAAAATTTTTCAAAAAGGGTTCTGGGGTTCAACAGGCATAACTCTCGTCCACTGCTAACTGGACACGTGGTAAGCCCAGAGTTGAGTATTTTAAGGATGGTTCTGACGTTCGAAGTAAATAAAAGTATTAAAAAACAATTAAAAAAAAGGGAACAATACATCAAAAGTAAATCAATTTAAAAAGAAGAGATTTATGTGAAATGGAAAAGGTGAGCGAAGGATTGAGACCTGGTAGAAGGTAGGGTCCGCGGGTGGTGAGGAACCTAACAAGTACGCTCTTCTCTTTATTTCTTGTGAGGGAAACCATAAACCTGAGTTCGAAGGCCACATGTGAGCCAAGACTGAAGAAGAACATAGAAGGAACTACCGCTGTAAGGGTTTCAAACTTTCATTTCTGCGTCTCTCTCTTCTTTTTTTCTTTCTTTCTGCAACATCAAAGTACAGTTCACGAGAGAAGATCTAACTCCAATCTGAGACAAGCAGAAAGATAGGAACTAGGAAGGACGACGAAGAAAGAGAAACTAAAAGCTTAGTTCATATAAGCAAATAAAAAACTTCGTGTGGTTGTCAGAGATTGCAAAGTATAAGAAAAGTAGAAATTAAAGAGAAGAGAATGGGGAGAGGACGAGTTGAGCTGAAGAGGATCGAGAACAAGATAAATCGTCAGGTCACGTTTGCGAAACGAAGGAATGGACTTCTCAAGAAGGCGTATGAGCTTTCGGTTCTTTGCGATGCTGAGGTCGCTCTTATCATCTTCTCTAACCGAGGAAAGCTTTACGAGTTTAGTAGCAGTTCTAGGTATGCTTTCAGATCTGTCTCTGTTATAGTCTTAAATGCATGCTTTGATGCTTGGTTATTAGTTTGTCTGATTTGCTTCATTTACGCTTGGATTTCATTTCGTTTTCACTTCGATGAAACCAAAAACACGTTCTTTCTCTTCATCTCTTAAGATCTGCTCCGAGATGTTACTTTCTTCAGTTTTCGAGGTTTTGGTGGACTCCGCTTATGAAAAATATCTGCTTTTCTTTTGTTCTTTTTGTCCATTTTTCACTTTTGACTTCTGTTGTCTTCAGCTTTATTTTCACTCTCTGCGTTGCATAATAATATCGTGAGATCCGAGTATGGAAGGGGTTCGCGTGGATCTATTGATCCATTGATTAATAGATCATTAAATAGATTTTATTTTGGATTGTCCGTGAATTTCGAGTTTAAGCTGCTCGTTTTAGTATCCTGATAGGCTTGTGGTGCAAGTCTGTTGCGTTTTCAACTTCCCTTTCGGCATTTAAAAAGGCTATCTGGAAGATTTTCGTAATTTCGTTAGTAATTCTCTCTTCGACCAAATCTCAAATCTACGAGATGTTTGTTGCCTGGAACTGACGTTGAAAAATCTAGGTCACCGAGTCATCTGTCCAGCGAAATTCACTGTTTCATTGTAGTACGAGTTTTCTTTCATTGCTGGCTGATCCTACTCTCATGAAATTATAAGATCTGTTGGTATTATTTTTATAACGACATTGTTGTTGAGGCATGCATGGGTTTTTTTCCCATTCATGATTTCAAACAATTTGTTCCCCTTCTGTTTGGTGCCTCTTTTACATTAAAACCTTTTAGCAAAGGATTTTGTGACCTAGAGTTTGCCAATAGGCCTAACGGGAAATTCAATTTTCACAAACTATTGTTTCAAAGCCTTAAACTGAACTCAACCCCTTCTATAGGTTAGCTTGAGAGCATAAGAACTGATCCAAAAAAGAGCAACAGGTTCAATTAAGGAGACTTAAAATAAGTGTTTCAAACTCGTTTTAATGTATATAACGTTTTTAATAGTTTGGTATTAGCCTGCAAGTCTTTTTCTTTCTTTCTTTTTATTTATTAGGGCTTGGAGCCAAATCCTATTAACCTGCAAGTCAGTACAGGATCACCTGGGGCCTAGTCCACTTCTCTAGTCAACGTCCATATTGGTTTTAAAAGTATCAATGCGCCTCCGATTAAACTGATGAACAGACGATACAAGAATTGTATCGTTTTTGGGTTCCATAGGACATGGAGCTGGAGGCAGTGCGTTAGATGACCTACTATCTTCATGGTAATGGAGAAGACATAGAGAGAAAAAAATTAAAGACATAGCAATTATGAGTGCATCCCAGTGGTTTGAACCTTTTTTTTTGGGTAGTATCCCGGTGGTCTTAACTACCACCAAGTTTTGCTTATTTCATATCCCTGATGGGTCTGATCTGGTCCTGCATTCAAATTTCTATTTCCATGGCTTGAGATTCCTCGATGATTACAATTCAAGAAAGCTCATTTGTCAAGTTAAGTGTATCCCGTTTTGGCTGGGCTTATATTTCTAATTGGCTTCACTATATCCAAAATGATGAGAGAAACACTAACCGCCTACTGTCTATTTAATAGGGAAACGCCTACTGTCTATTTAATAGGGGGTAACTACAAAATTTGATTTATTTTTTTAATTCGGGGTAGAGGCAAAAATATTCTGTACAGGTACCAAAATAGGAAGCGGTATGGTGACAGTCCTATGTAGAAAATATTTTTGTTCCAAATGCCGAGGGTAAGGGTATTTGTAACACAATATAAGGAGTGAGTGAAGGCACTATATGTATGAAAAGTTTGAAGAAATGACAACTGTCCAATTTATTTATTTATTTTTTTTAAAATTTTTGTGATAGAATTGCATTCATGAAAAACTACTGAGAGAAACAACCAGGTGGTAAGAAATCCACCAGCCAAGGAGAGGAAACGGGCCAAACAGTCAAACTTGGCACTGACCAGGCCCTCCTAGCCAAGGTGTCTGCTAAAGCATTAGACACTTTTGAAATAAAAAGAAAATTACATACATCAATATCCTTTAAGAAATAAGACTTAAAATGTCTCCTAAAATAAGACTAAAATCCCAATCTAAGACCAAATTGGTGCCATTTAAGAAAGGGATAATCGGTTGATAATCAGAACATATCTGAATACATCTATATCCACTTCGAATTACATTTTGAAGGGCATCACGAAGGCCCAAAGCTTCACCCATTAAAGAAGACGAATTTTTTTTGGATCCGAAATAGCATGCAACAGAAACTTCCACTTGGAGAAAGAAAAACATAACCGATCCCATTTTTCTCTTCAGATGTTGTAAAACTAGCATGACATAATACTGTAAGTACTGTAGATATAGATTGGGAAGAAAAAAATAAGGGAAGACACCTAATTTAAATTGTTATCCTCTTGTAGAGAATCCACCATATGACCATCATTTTTTTTTTGTGCAATACTATCAAGAATTCATCAGCAGCCTTTTGTTCTTGTTGAACCACCACAATCGGAGGAGTGTCTTTTTGTCAAAAGATCAACAAATTACGAGTACGAGACTTGCCTCACAGCTCCATTTACTAGGACTAGGTGGGGCACATGACACCTAAACCCTATTGAGTGACATGACAGTTAATTCCTTCATTCTTACCTTGGAAATAACAATAATCAATATCACAATACAATTACGGAAACACTTAGTGAGAGAGGGCAATGCAAAATTTTGATTATCTAATGGCAACTAACTCTGTCTAAGTATAATTACACAAAAGTTACCATCATCAACTTTTCAAACTATAGTATCATCTTAACTATATATCTTTACCATCTTATACAAAAACTCAAGGATATAAACATAAACTTCAAACAGAGACAAACTGAAACATAAAAACCACTTGACCTTCCAATCATGTTTTTGTGCTGCTATGTGCTTACCATTATCTTGTTTCCGCCTATCTGCACATGATAAGGGAGAATGAGCTATACCAGCCCAGCGAATTTCATAACACAACTATGCTATAGTAAAAACAAAAAAATGTGTATATACAACATATTAGATTATCCAGTCTCATTGAAAATGCATATTATGCAAGATATTTCTATTTAAATCCTTTCATTTCAGTTCCTTTTTCAGTCATAGTCATAGGCCTAAACAATGCCATATAGGATGTACATCAGTTTATACCGTTGAAGTGGCTTTAGTCTTACCACCGTAGTGGCTTTAGTCTCCCACTAAAGAGGCTTCAATGTCAAGGCACAAGGCCATATACACCTTGTAGACTACTATCATTGGCTTAGACTAGTCTTTCCACCTTATAGTCTGGCCTCAAGGGCTGTGTTCATCAACAAAATCTATTTTATTCCTTTCCAGTCTTGATTTTATTAAGCTCTTCATATGAACAATCCTTATCATTATGTTTGAAAAAAATATATATTTCAAACCATGGTAAAAAAATTCGAGGGAAACTCAAGTTTTGACCGGGTGAAAATGGGAAACTTAGGTGGAAACTTGGGAAATTTTGAGGAAATCGAGGACTTTTCCGTACAAGTTTCGACAGGTTTTAGAGAGTATTTTGGGGTGGGATCCTGTGTTTAAGCTAATTAGAGTATAAAGAATACATTTGTTGTATTTTGCTAAAAAAATCATGTAGATATGTCATTCAATGTACATAACATCAATGTAGAGTTGTCCAAAAAGTACATTATAAACTTAACTACTTAAGCACATAACATTCAATATATAATTTTTAACTTCAAAATAGTTGACAATAAAAGGAAAATACAACTTAGTGTTAAGAGGAGTGCCAAGAGTGGATTCATCCTGTGAGCTGAATAGTACTATGCCTGTAACATCCTCTCCTCCAACCAACGAATATAGACATCCCATGACATTTTATGCCTATGGTTGTCAAGTTAATCGACAACTGTAACTTTATGAGTCTGATCATCAATATGCTTAAGATAACCAACATGAAGGAATACGCACTTTGGATAAGGAAGTCCTGATGGAGGGGTTATTTGTCGTGGGTATTTGGGGAAACATGAAAGTAGTAGTTTGATTGTTGGGTAAGGAGTGTTATAAACAACAAAATAAAAAATTTGGAAAAGCTACAAAATTTATAGGAAAAAGTCTCAAGTTTTCACAAAATTTTCCAACTTTCCCAGGAAACTTGGGAATTTTTTTTCCTCATGAACCAGCTAGTCCAACTGGGTTGAACCAAGTTTCGACAAGTTTTGAGGTTTCGATAAGTTTCGACGAAATTTCGACAGTTTAGATCGAAACTAAGGACTTTTTTTCTGTCCTCATGAGTTTCGTTTCACATTTTCCAAAATGGGAAATTTCGGTGGAAATTTCGCAAGTTTCGATGGAATTTTGTTCTATGTTTCAAACCAAAATACAATCATCTATAAATAAAACAATTTAATATATCACTCATTATACAATCATAAGCACTAATACTAGGTGCATACAGTCATTCAATTCAATAATATAGTCACTCATGTTCTCATATCAGTCATTTCATAATTGAAGAATGATTCATTTATAAAATATTATATCACTATATAGTTTACTAAGTATCACATAGTATATTACAATCATACATACAAATGAGTTGAGTTATAATACTCACATCATACGCTACAATCATATTTATCTACCAGTTGAGTTATAATACTCACCAGTCTTTCCAGTCCAAAAATTCTCTTTAAAATAAAAAAGATTTATGTTACTCCAGAGTGTATTCTTTCTTCTTAGGAGGTAATTCGCAATATGGTCAGTACCCAATTCGATGATTGATCAATGTCAATGTATCTTGCACTTAGGATTACCTCTCCCATCTTAATTCTTGCTTTAGGGTAGGGTTTTCAGATCTTCTATGATTTGACTTTAATCCTTGTTCTTGCTATGCTTGGTTAAATGAATTTTAGTCATCTAATAGGGTATCATCATTTCACTGGGCAGAAGTGTAGGGTCATTGTGACTGATGGATTCCACTGAATCTTACACTCAGATGCTACACTTGTTAGCTAGATTCCATATCTAACCCTATTTTCAATCCAGTCTTTAGGTCTTTTATTTGAACAACCTCGTTAAGGCTACATTACATTTTCTTTCCTAATTCTAGTAAGTCAATCTGGTCAATCGAGCTAAATAAACCTTTCCATCATCGAGTGTATGTCCTCTGTGTGTGAATCATTTTATTGAATCATACACTCAGATCCTATCCTCAACTCATAATTAAGGTTTCGGTCCAAATTGGTCTCTAGAAATTAGGGCTTTTGTCTACATAGAGTCTTCAAAATTAACTATGCTTGGAACTCCATATCAAATCTGAAATCTACGGGTTCTTGGTCTGGATTGCCTAATTATGGGTAATCCTTCAAAATTAAATTGGTGTTTTTGCATAACAATCCTTATCCTCATAACCCTATAATCTAAGTTGAATTTGCACGTAATTTTAACATGTCTCTTTATATTTTTCTAAAATTGCAACATTTTGATTATCATAGCTTACAATCAAATTTCATGCATGGTTCTATTAAGTTCCTTGCCCAAATTGATTGTTTATTTCAATTGTCTTCTTTCTTAATATAAAAATTTTCTTTCTCTTTTTTTGATATCTTTACTTGATATCTTTTCTCTTTCTCCTTACTAGTATATATACCTCCACCCCAACATCCCATGATGTTATTGTCTCTTCATTGGCTTGTATGGGCGTGCCCCCCCGTTTCTTACGACACTTTACTAGTATATATACCTCCACCCCAACATACCCATGTATATTAGTTAATTAGTCTCTTTCATTATTGGTCTTTGTTATGGGCTTGTGGGCCCACTCTGATTTCTTAGAAAGGACACTTTTGAGATTTTATTTTGAGGTACAAACGAACTTATTAAACTGGGGGATGGAGATATTAATATGCCTCAGCAAGAGTCGAACCCACGACCTCTTCACTAAGAGGTGTTGGTTTTACCACTAGAACAACTCTGAATTGGCACACTCTTGAGAATCTAATTTATGGTATTTTACGATTAAAAAAAGTTACGTTAATCATTTCCCTGTTTTCGATTCAATCTAATTTCACCGTACACACGTGGTCTACAAATGGTACTGGATTTCAGCCAAAATACGGGTTTAGAATCCAATTCTATTTTAAATTGTCCTTTAATTACATTAGAATCATTTGGTCAAACCATCCCAAAACCATGGTTCAGCCATCTGTAATCATTTAATAATCTTGTTAGAATGTTCTAGCATGAGTGTTATAAGATGTGGGGCATCACACTTGCAACATGGTAGTTCTTGAGCCAGAAATTTGATAATCCAATAAAGCGTGATGAATGGATAAAAACCATGAAAGAAGCAACAACAATAAGCCTTGTTCCAACTAAATGGGGTCGGCTACATGGATTCTTGCCCTCCAATCAATTCAGTTCGATGCCATGCTAGATACAAGGCCTAAGCTATACATATCCTTTCTCACCACTTCTCTTAAGGTTATCTTACGTCTATCCCTAGCTCTTCTAGTTCCTTTAATCTGGATTATATCACTTCTTTGTACATGGGCATTTATAGGTCTCCGTTGAACGTGGCCGTGCCACCTCAAACGACTTTCTCGAAGCTTATCACTTATGGGAGCAACTGCCAGACCAACTCTAATATGATCATTTCTTATCTTATCCATCTTAGTTTTGCCACTCATCCATCTTAGCTTTGCCACTCATCCATCTTAGCATCCTCATTTTTGCTAAATTGAGTTTATCTATATAATTCTTTTTAACAGCCCAACACTCTGCACCATACATCATAGCTGGTCGAACAACGGTCCTATAAAATTTTCCTTTTAAGCTTTAATGGAATACGCTGATCGCATAAGACCCAGGACGCACCTCTCCACTTCATCACCCTATTTTAATTCTTTGGGAAACATCATCCTCTAAATCACCTCTTTTACTTATGATTGAACCTAGGCACCTAAAACAATCACTTTGAGGAATCTCTTTATCGTTAAGTATCACCACTTCATCATTTGCCCGATCATGACTAAAGTTACAAACTAAATATTTTGTCTTCGATCTACTAAGTTTAAAACCTTTTGATTCCAAAGCTACTCTCCATGATTTTACAACAACAACAACAACAATAAGCCTTGTCCCAACTAAATGGGGTCGGCTAAATGGATTCTTGCCCTTCAATCAGTTCTGTTCAAGGCCATGCTAGATACAAGGCCTAAGCTATACATATCTTTTCTCACCACTTCTCCTAAGGTTATCTTAGGTCTACCCCTAGCTCTTCTAGTTCCTTCAATATGGATTATATCACTTCTCCGTACAGGAGCATTTATAGATCTCCGTTGAACGTGGCCGTGCCACCTCAAACGACTTTCTCTAAGCTTATCACTTATGGGAGCAACTCCCTGACCAACTCTAATATGATTGTTTCTTATCTTATCCATCCTAGTTTTGCCACTCATCCATCTTAGCATCCTCATTTCTGCTATACTGAGTTTATCTATATGATTCTTTTTAATAGCCCAACATTCTGCACCGTACATCATAGCTGGTCGAACAACGGTCCTATAAAATTTTCCTTTTAAGCTTTAATGGAATACGCCGATCACATAAGACCCCGGACGCACCTCTCCACTTCATCCACCTTATTTTAATTCTTTGGGAAACCTCATCTTCCAAATCACTTCTTTTACTTATGATTGAACCTAGGTACCTAAAACAATCACTCTGAGGAATCTCTTTATCGTCAAGTATCACCACCTCATCATCTGCCCAATCATGACTAAAGTTACAAATTAAATATTCTGTCTTCGATCTACTAAGTTTAAAGCCTTTTGATTCCAAAGCTAATCTCCATGATTCTAATTGGTATTAATCCCCACTTGGGTCTCATCAATCAACACAATATCATCCGCAAAAAGCATACACCAGGGGACCTCATCTTGAATGTCTTTGGTTAATTCATCCATTACCAGTGCAAATAGATATGGGCTTAAAGTTGACCCTTGATGTAGCCCAACTGTTATCGGGAATTCATTACTTTGTCCCCTAACTGTTCTAACACTAGTCACCGAACCATCATACATATCCTTAACTATATCTATATATTTACTTGCAACACTTCTTTTCTCTAGTAGTTGCCAAATTAACGCTCTAGGGACTCTATCATAAGCTTTTTCTAGGTCAATAAATAACATATGGAGATCTTTCCTACATTCTCTATACCTTTCCATAAGTTTCCTAATTAAGTAAATAGCCTCCGTTGTAGATCTTCCCGGCATAAACCCAAATTGGTTCTCCGTAACTGTAGTTAAGTGTCTCAAACGGGTTTCAATTATTTTCTCCCATAATTTCATCGTATGGCTCATCAATTTAATGCCCCTATAGTTATTACAACTTTAAATATCTCCTTTATTTTTGAAAATTTGAACCACAACACTTCTCCTCCAATCATCTGGCATTTTCCCTGTGCTCATAATCTTATTAAACAACTTAGTCAACCAAACTAGTCCATGGGTTCCTAAGCTCTTCCATACTTCAATTGGGATTTCATCAGGACCTTGTGTCTTGCCAAGTTTCATCCTCCTTAAAGCTTCTTTTACTTCGGATATCAAAATTCTACGTATATAAGTTCGGACATTGGTGCCTTGGTGAAAAGTGTAATCATTCGAAACATAAGTGCTTGAAGAATGCTCATTTAGTAAACTATAGAAATAGGTTTCCCATCTTTTCTTAATATCCTCCTCACAAACTAATACTTTACCATCTCCATTTTTAATACATCTCACATGGTCAAGATCTCTACTCTTCCTATCCCTCATCTTAGCTATCTTATAAATAGATTTTTCCCCTTCCTTTGTGCCCAACTTATTATATAACTCTTTATACTTCCTTTTCCTTTGCTTTTCCTGCAATTTTCTTAACTTCATTTCTATCCAACCTATACCTATGAAGATCCTCAACATCCTTAGTTCTTTGCCATGTCTTAAAACTAGCTTTTTTATTCCTAATGGTAGCTTGAACATTACTATCCCACCACCACGTCTCTCTATAAGAATGGATCTTTCCTTTTGATTCACCTAGAACATCTTTAGCCACCTTCTTAATACACATAGCCATCTCATTCCACATTGCATTGGTATCCCCTTTAAAATCCCATTTTCCTTGTTTGACTACTTCATTAACGAAGGATTTAGAGTACTCTCCATGATTCTAATTTGGTATTAATCCCCACTTGGGTCTCATCAATCAACACTATATCATCCGCAAAAAGCATACACCATGGGACCTCATCTTGAATGTCTTTGGTTAGTTCATCCATTACTAGTTCAAATAGATATGGGCTTAAAGTTGACCCTTGATGTAGCCTAACTGTTATTGGGAATTTATTATTTTGTCCCCCACTATTCTAATACTAGTCACCGAACCATCATTCATATCCTTAACTATATCTACATATTTACTTGCAACACTTCTTTTCTATAGTACTTGCCAAATTAACGCTCTAAGGACTTTATCATAAGCTTTTTCTAGGTCAATAAATACCATATGAAGGCCTTTCCTACATTCTCTATACCTTTCTTTTCCATAAGTCTCCTAATTAGGTAAAAAGCCTCCGTTGTAGATCTTCCCGGCATAAACCCAAATTGGTTTTTCGTAACTGTAGTTAAGTGCCTCAAACGGGTTTCAATCATTCTCTCCCATAATTTTACAGTATGGCTCATCAATTTAATGCCCCTATAGTTATTACAACTTTGAAAGAAGGAATCATGAAAATAGAAAAGAATGAGATATGGGAACTCATAGTCTCCCCAAGATAAAAGAAGTCATTGGAGTCAAGTGGGTGTATAAGACAGCTTAACTTTGATGGATTAATACAAAATTAATAAAAGGCAAAAGTAGACAAGGGATAATCAGTATAGTTGACCTATCGCTATTGAGATTTGCCCTTGGCTACTCTTCCCTTGGGATTAGTCCTTTAGAGAACTCTAGGGTTAGTTATTGAATTTTTGCAGGTCAAAATTAGAGTCTTGGTGAATTAGAGTCTTGGTGAATTAGAAGTCTAATTTGAGTTAGAGATAATTTCCTGAGTCATTGTGCATCTTCCTTAAAGATATATTCTTATCGGTCTTTATTTACAAGAAGAGTTTCTTTAGTACTTGAGTCGTAGGGGGAATCTATTTTAAAGAGACCCCATTAGATCTTTAATTATTTATTTGGACGGCTGAGATTATTTGTAAAGGGATCCTAACTTATAAAAGAAATTCACTTAGGATTAGAGTCTTCTAGTTAGCTATAAATAGGCTTGTTGTTTCTTTGTTTCTTCTTAAGCCTAGATTAATAAATTTTGTTCAAGAATTGCAGCCAAGAAAGATGCAGCAAGGTCTTATTTGGGTATGACCTTGTAGTTGTTTAGATTTTTCAAATCACTCCATCCTGAAATCCAGCAAACAGCCCAGTAACAATAGTAGCTCTACAGCCTTCTACAAGTAAATTCAGCCCCTCCCCCCCCCCCACCCATGGAATCCGGATCTTCTCCCCGTCGGGGAAGCACTCTGTGCTCCCCCATGGCTTCCTGACCACAAACATCAGTGGGTCCCACTGGTGAAAAAAAAAAACTTTTTTTAATTTTTTCCAAAAAGTGTTTTTCACCGTAGGCTCCATTGACGTTTGTGGTCAGGAGGCGTGGGGGAGCACTTTGTGCTCCCCGTACGGGTCGCTGATCCACATGATTCAACCAATAATCCTCCCCCTTCTTTCCTCCTTGCGCAAGCATTCCCAGCCCCAACCCACCCCTTGCGACAGCTCCAAAATCCCCTTCCACCCTCTTTCTTCTCTACAACAGCCTCTTTCTCTTCCATCATTTTTTTTTCTTTGTTTATTTTAATTTTTTGAATATTTGGCTCTTGCTGAAGTATTAAAACAGCAGAAAAAAAAAGAAAAACAAAATGACTCAAACAAAACAAGAAGAAAGAAAAGGAAAGAAAAAGTAAAAAGAAAGAAAGAAAGCAAATTGTAAGAAGTCTACCTTTTCCCTTCCTAACTGCAGGCCTTCCCTACCCTTTCCACCCCCTTCCATTATTTTCTTGAGTTCTTCCTTTCCCTCTAGGTTTTGCAAAACCCTTATTTCTTTTTTCATTCTACCCTTCCCAGATAATTTTAGGTTATCCTATGACAACCGATATCTCTTCCATCTAATTACAAATGTTGATATTTTTTATCCCTTATCTTAAAACTTCCCCATACCAAACCGCAGGTTTCCTAGGAAGATTTGATAAACCCCATATTTCTTGGTTACATCGCATATTGATTCTGAACATCGATCTCAAAACCATCCCAAAGTTACTGGTTAATGCTTTAGGCTTTTCCCTGTAACCCATAGAACCCCTTAATTTTTTTCTAGTGTTTCCCTCCAACTTTCATCTGGTTCAAAGCAACCCATGGGCATCCCATAGATTTATTAATTTACTTGTTGGAAAATTTTGGGAAAACCCTTAGTTTTAGAGAATTCTTCCAAGAAACCCTAACCCTAAAATTAGGTTTCCATCAGTTGGCCATGATAATCTTGTTTTGTGGAAGTAGAGTATCGATTTTTTATGGAAAAGAGAGACAGGTGTTGCGATTTTGTTTTTGGTGATCTGTAGCGAGCAAAGCTGAGGGTAGGGTTGGGTCAAGTGGGGATTTAGTAAACCCATAGCCATGGTGTAGTCTTACTTATGGACTCAAAGCTTTGCTCTTAGATCATTGAAGGAGACACCAGGGGAGACACCAGGGGCGGGGGACGACTAAGGTGTTCAATGGTAATAATGAATGTAGCACTCTAGAAATAGAGCATTCAAAGCATGAGTCACCAAGTTAATATCTTATCTAATCATTGATTGCAGCCAAGGAATTAGCAATGAATTTGACTCGTTTAAGGTAATCAGTGATGCAGAGCCTTTCGTAAGCACCCGAAGTTCACTTTGCGGACTGCTTTTGAAAGCGAGCAGCAAGGGCACCCCACAGATCCTTCGCAGTTTGAAAGACCAAGAATGTGGGATGATAGTGATTCAGTTAAGGTGGCTTATGTAGGCCTTTACAAATGATCTTGCTTTTGCCAAGCAATTAATTTAGGATTGAATTAGTGGCATTGTTGTCAATATTGATGGTTGTCGGTTGTGTTGCTAGAGTACATTGAGATGGCTCAATGGAGCAAATAAAATTTGATTCCAGTTGTTCTTTAAGAACAAAAGCAAGAACCATTTTAACAATAAATATACCACCTCTTCTTCGATTCTTTGAAGTTTGGTTGGTGGCTTGCAATACTTGACCATTACTAGGCCGGACTTGGCCTATGTGAACACTATTTTTCGAAGCATTTACACACCCACTATGGCTGACTTTGGATTGGTCAAACTTATTCTTTGTGATATGAAGGGTACTTTGGATTGTTTTATTTGTATTCAGAGAGATGGTCCTATACAATTATATGGGTTTTCTTATGTAGATTGGGCTGCTGCCCCTTATCTTGTTGCTCCACCACAAGGTTTACACATTTATGGGGTCTAATTGCTTCTCTTGGAGAGTCAAGAAATAGCCTATAGTGTCTCGCTGTAGAACGGAGACCAATTATAGAGCTATGGCATCTATCACTGCTAAATTAATGTGGCTTAGTTTTCTTCTTCATGGTCTTGGGATTTCTTAGCCCAGACTGACTATCTTATATTGTGATCATGTGGGGTCCCTACATATGAATGTGAATACAGTTTTCCACACTCGTTCCAAACATGTCGAGTTGGATTATCACTTTGTTAGACAGGAAGTGGCTCTAGGGCATTTGATCACTCGCTATATCTCTTCTTCTCATCAACTTGTGAACATGTTTACCAAGCCTCTGCCTAAGCGGCAATTTCTTGCTCTTTGTACCAAACTCAGCCTTAGAAGGCGGCCGTGTTTAAGGGGGGATATTAGAGCTAAGGAGAATTAGCCACTTGTATTGTATTAGTGGTTATATATATATATATATATATATATATATATATATATATATATATATATATATATATATATATATATATATATATATATATATATATATATATATATGAGTACTTGTCTAATTAATTAAAATACTTTTCATTTTGTTCTTCTATGAAAGAACCCCGGAACTGTTCTTTTGAGACTTTTACCAAACTCATCCTTTATATTCAGTGAATCTAATGTGTAAGTATTATTACTTTGCCGCAGTCAGGGACATAAAAAGCCTTGCTATAAAGAAAACTTTTGCCTTTCAGATCGAATACGAATCCATATTCTATATATTCATTAGCTAGATAATATAATAAAGAGGCATGCTGTAACATAAGGAATCTCTACCCTTATTGTTTGAAACTTAATTTGAATGTTGACCTTCACCGTCCTACCCCCTTCTCAGACCCCCACCCAAAAAAAAAGTTCTAAATGGGATTGAGCATCTCACTGCGTTTTCTGTTGTTCCTGATCTTAGCATGCTCAAAACACTTGAGCGGTATCAAAAATGCAGTTATGGCACACTGGAAGCCAGCCAACCACCAAAGGAGACACAGGTAATATAAAAGCCATAGCCAGAGCTCTTTCCTCTTATTCAATCTACTATGTTACTAAAAGCAATTATAAGTCGACCGTATGACGTTTAGCAATGTTTTAACATTGGCATATTGTCATTGAGCAGAGCAGCTACCAGGAGTATTTGAGGCTAAAAGCGAAAGTTGAGCTTATGCAGAGATCTCAGAGGTAAAATTCTAGCTTTGGCACGTAATCTTCTCTCTTTAGTAGGAAACTGCTCTGTTATTTGTTAAAGCTGTCCAAGTTCTTTTGCTTAGGATGGATTTCTAGTTAATTCTTATGAAAATGTCGATCACCTGCTTTCTGATGCATTACAACTTTCAACCTTGAATACCGTAGGAACCTTCTTGGAGAAGATTTGGGTCCACTAAATACGAAGGAGCTTGAGCAGCTTGAACATCAGCTTGACATGTCCTTGAAACACATCAGATCAACAAAGGTAAGCCCCTTCTTTTTCTTTTTCCTTTAATCTTTCCTTTTTGGGGTAAGGACATTTACCCTAAGTAAGAGGGAGAGAGGGGCTTAATCTCTACGAGGAAATCGAATTTGAAAGACAAGCTGAATCTGGTCAAGCCGTGATCTACCATGCACCCAGGTCCCAGCATTTCCTTCACTTGATAATACATGTCAGAGGACTGAATATTTAATCAGGTTTCCTCATCCAACTTTGAGCCTTACTTAAGAGATTTGTAGCTTTCTTGCGGTTATAATGAAGGAAGCGGCTTTATTTTTTTCTACCTTTTTTCTCCTATTTTAAATGAATAAAAAAAAAAAAAAGGTAAACGGCGTAGGTATGTGGTATGCTATCTGAAACTCAATTTTGAATTTTTTTTGGGTAAAAGAACTCAATTTTGAATTACTTTCCGAATTATATCAACTTCAGTTGGTCTTTTCTGTTTGGAGAATATTTTCCCATATTGATTAGCAGTCTTCTCGACAAATATATTTTCTCTATTTCGATAATGATACCGTTTTTTACCCCTTGTTAATGTAGTATGCAAATTCTTTGGGAAGCCTCTCCCATTATACAAATAAAAACCTTTGTTAAATGGATAGGGAACAACTATAATAACATAAGTAGGAGGTAATGAGACTGCTTCTGATTGCTATTTCCATGCCTTGCAGACCCAATTGATGTTGGACCAACTATCTGATCTTCAAAGAAAGGTGATGTATCCATACTTGAAAATTTGCTCTAGTGATTTCATTTGGGAAAGGTCATTTTATTCTTTTGCTTCACAAAGTTATAGCCTGGAAAGGAAGAGACAGTGACCATCGTTTGTTAAACATTTTGTTTGTAGCAAACAATTGATTTTGTAATCTACCAAAATAATAAAAAAAGAAAAGAATTGATTTTGAAATACTAAACCCAAATGGTGAACATACTGCATGACACTGTGGCCCATCCTACATTTGGAATCTGGCATCAAGCCCATTATACCCTGCACTTCGGTTTGGAAATGATTACCATCTACATCATTCTCATGTAAACTAGCAATGTTTTACGCAGGAACATATGCTTCAAGAAGCAAACAAGGCCTTGAGAAGGAAGGTAACATCTAACATTTCAGTTTAAATTTCAACTGAAAAAATATAGGGTTTTTTTTTCTTCATTTTTCTCATAATATACTGGATGACACTATGGCCCATCCCTGCGTTTGGCTCGACTCTCCTTGCACCATCTAAGCTATTGCACAAAGGTTTCTGAAGAGGGTATAAGGAACTAGGCATTCTTACATATTTGATATATTCAGTGATTTTTTTGTCAGTTTTGGTAGGGCAAACAGAAAAGCAACATTCACCGAAACAGAATGGTAATATTTTAAACCAACATAGTAAGGAGTAGGACTCAAAATTTTAAGAAATTGCTAAAAACAGCCCCTAGCTAGAATCTTCTGATTAACAAAGTTCAACTGCAGGGCCTAAATTTGTGAGAATGAACTTATTGGGGGGTGGGGAGTGGAGAGAGAGAGAAAAGCAATCCTGCTCAGTGCTCACCCCTATACTTGAATCATTTGCTTAATATCATAGTGTACCGCTTTCAAAGTTTTCTTTCCTCAAAACATCAATATAAATTAACCTTCCATCCGCAATTATTTCCTCATGGGTCCCGTTGGCTCATCATCTCTTTTCTATCTTACTTGTGCACGAATAAATTGAAGCTTTACATTAAATTTTTGTATGCTGCAGCTGGAGGAAAGCAGTGCTGAAAATACCATTCAACTCACATGGGAAGCAGCCGATGCAAACATCCAATTCAACCGTCACGCATCTCAATCAGAGGGATTCTTCCAACCTCTAGAATGCAATTCAAATCTGCAAATGGGGTAAAAATTGTATCCAAAACAATCTTTCTTTAATGAATGTTTATATGCCTATACTTTAATTAAATCTCTCTGATTGTGCTTCTTGGATAAAATGGTCACCCAGATACAGTCCTGCTGGTCCAGATCACATAAATGTTGCTGCAACTTCAGCCCAAAACATCAACGGGTTCATTCCTGGATGGATGCTTTGAATTTTCAGGGTAATGATCATCATGAGAAGATCTATATTTGCGCATGAAAACATGTCATATTTATGCTAGTTAGTTCAAGCTGTAATTATCTTCTCAAACTGAAGAACAATAAGAATGTTTCCCTCACTACGATATGTAACTTTACTAAGAAAGAATGTGTAACCTATAATTGCTAAGAAAGATTAGAATACTTCTTAGAATGTCTAATTTTTCTTTTTTTTTGGTGAACTCTTATAATGTCTACTAGATGGTTATTTTCCAGCTAAAAATATTAGATGACTGTAGAAAGTCCCTGCAATCGCAATTGGCTTTGTAATAATGACGAGTACTTCATTCTGCACCAGTAAGACGTGCAGCCCCTAAGAAGCAATATTTGTTCGACAACTCATGTACCTTTAAACCTGTGTCTGTGAATCTTGACGGTCAATATTCGATGACCAAACCCCCTCAATGGTCTTGTCTCCTGATTTGAAAGAAAAAAACAGGAGAACTAAAAAAGATCCATGCCAGATGCAGGGACGGGGAAACAAAGAACAAGAAACTTTTGCTTTTCACTCTCCGAGGCATGAAATGACCTTATTTTGGGAAAGGGAAAAGGAAAAGCTACAGTCACCAAAAACTTTTCATTCCCCAAGCATCAATCAAGGAAAGTAATAAACCCTAGCTTGTGACAAGTAAAGGAAAACAAAACTGTCCCATCAGAGTATTTGTTCAAACTTCAAAGAGTTTCTCCTGCTATGCTCACAGTAGTAAAGGGCAAAGTCGCCATCATTGCGACATGTATCAGATACGTTGAATTTTAGGATTGTAAAGTCAAACTTCAATCATAAGAATGGTTGTAAATGTGTTTCTAATACAATACAACGCTGGCGATTTCTTATATAATGACACCTAATTCTTGTAATTGAATCTTCGTCTTTTCACATTTTCTCTCCTCCTCTTTGCAATCCCTTAGGCTTTGTGATGTAATCATTACCCAAAAACATAAGAAATAGAGTTTGTTTTTTTTCTCCTTTTCTTTTGAGGCCTTTCGGTCTTAATAATGAATTAAATCTTTTATCTTATTTGACGAAAATAAAATGTAATTTACAAAGAAAGTAAATGCAATCTAAAGTAGTATACGCAACAAATCCCCAAAATGATGCATGCTACATATTATAATCTCTATACATCCTTCATTTTCATATAGTCGTACTTAATCCCAAAATTTATCTACCTAATCAAGGAGCAATAATTATAACAAATCAACAATAGTTATGAAGTCTACGAAACTCAACCTTCAATCCAAAGATAAGGAGCAATAACTATAACAAATCAGCAATAGTTATGAGTCTAAGAAACTCAACCATCAATCCAAAGATAAGAAAAGAAAAGAAAAAAAAAAAGAAAAAGTCAACCTAAATTAATATGACAAGGACATATTGGGATAATGCTATCTACAACGGGAGGTGATAACTTATTTTTATATGTGGGGCTTTGTCTTGATCCTAATGAAAGCAGTGGTCAAAGAATACATTATAAACTAAGAGGAAGAGAAATATCAACCAACAAAGATATTTCAAATCCCTGAAATCAAATTTTCATTTTTAATTATAAATGAATCCCTGTATTCATTTTCTTTAGGAAAAATAGAGAATGATCATTAATACAAAAAGCACGCTAAAACTAATTAAGACTTGAAAATCTTAAAGCAAATTGCACAAGCATCCTAAAATGGAGGTCTAAAAATACTGATATCCCACTTTATGTTTGAAAAACAAAGACATTCTAAAGTCAGGTTTTCATTGAATACATTAGTGCAATATGTTAATAAAAATTATTAAATCATTGTTTATATTCTTTTTAATTCCAAAAATACCCTTCTCAAAATATGATAAGTTTAAAAAAATTATTTACTAGGTAGGTGAAGGATTTTCCCTTCACCCATCTTCTTCCTATACTCCACCAGAAATCCCACCACGGTGACTACTTCCACTTCCCCTGCTCGCAACCACCGCTCCACCTCCTCTGAGTCTATAAAATAAGAGCTGTCTTCGGATTCAGACCAAAGCTTGCTTTGGTTGCTGGAGTACAGAAGCCGAAAGAGAAAGTCCAGCTCCTGGTACGGCCTCTTCTTTCTCTTCATTCATGGGTTGTGCTAGAAAATCAGAATAGCCCTTAAAAGGCATGGACCCCTCAGCTCCTCCACTATTGTCCTTGCATATATGAAACGAGTTATTGGTTGTATTGGGATGGTGATCGTTTTCTTCGGTCGTTAGACAACAAATTGAAAAATTATTTGGAAAAAAAAAGAAGTGGTAGATAACAAAAACTTGTTGAGGAATTTTCACGAACACTTAAATGGTTGTTGTAATCACAATATTTCTTTAGAGGAAATTCAGTGTTTACAATGAACTTGAAAAAAATGTTTATATAGAGCCTCAAAGGCTGTGGGTGAAAGAATAAGTCTGTATAACCAATGACTGGGTCACAACAGGATATAGGCTTGGTTCACGTCACACATGGTTTGATCATTAACCCTAAAGTAATATTACATAGGTCCTTAGTATATGTAAACGAGATAATTAACTCCTCTTAGTCAAATGTGGGACTAAAGTTTCCGTTATAAAAACCATAGGATATAAGACACCACTAAAGCATATATTTGTATAAAAATATAAAATAATATTAATTAAGCTTTAAACATATTTACAATCGTTTTTCTTATACTAAACTGAAATTCATTTAGATCATTTAAAAATTTAAAAATTATCTTTCTGATTAAAGGGAAAAAACAGAGAAAGAATTATTCAATTATTACCTCTTTCCCGTCTGCAACAGATTTCTGTTGCCGTTGGCAATTTAGATCTCCATTAGAAGTTTAGAACAACCACTAGTACTCACAGAGCTGAACGAAGCTCATCCAGTTTTTCTTTATCTTTACAATTCTTCTCCTTTTTCATCTCTCCATCTTCCTTATAGATTCTCTTCAATGGAATGAATTCTTCCATTAAAGGTCTACCATCTGATGCCGTACAGTATATTGTCCGATCCTCCAATACTTCAATGGCTGCAATAGAAAGAGATATATATAAGGGTATAACGGTTTTTGTGATCGTACAATTAACCATTATAAGGGAATAGGACCTGTATGTTTTTCAAACATAAAGTGGAGATGTCAGTGCTTTTGCCTTTTAAGTCTCTATTTTGGGATGCAAGTGCAATTTGCTCTAAGAATTAATTACTATATATAGCATTTCAAGTTCTCATTTCCACATATTCCAATGCTAGATCCAATAACGCATTGGTGCAAAAAGTCACTCTTTATGGAAGTGTGGTTCTTACACCAAAACACTGGTTGAAAACTTGAAGTGAATGAATGTGTCTGATGATGGAAATCTTGTCTTTATTAATGTTTCAAGTGTTCATTTTGGGACTTGTTTGAGTCCTGTGCATTAAATAATGTGTAGGACCGTCAAGCAAATTATTTTCGTCTGTTGGATTGAAATCTAGGTCAAAATTTCGACCTCAATCATTAATTCGATTCAATAGACCGGAATCTCGCTTGATCATGCACATTAACACCAGACAGACAATACGCTTATTTAACAAGCTAGCGAATCTCATTGACATCTCGGCCCACTTGTAGTGCCTTTTCTGTGAAAGCAAGGCGACTCTTATCAAATTTAAAAGCAAAATCAGTGGCAAGCTAAAATAATGTAAAATTATTTTATAATAGAGAAACTATATCTTATGGAGTTTCCTTTCATGTTAAAACATCCGTACATTCTTCATTAAAAAAGTAAAAATAAAAATTACTTGTTGCACCATATTTATCCAATCCCTTTGGTGTTCTTTCATACCTGTTTTAGCTTGTCATTAAAGTAAGAAAAGCAAAATATTTTTTTTTGGGTAAAAGAAATACAGAACATTTTTTTTTTGTAAGAGAAATACAGAACATAAAGTAACGGTAAAGAGAGCTTTCTTGCTGGATAAGGTTGAAAAAGTTTCAAATAGAAAATGATAAATAAATAAAGCATGGTAGCTTACTAATACTTAAAATGTTTGATTCAAAGATGATAGCATTCCTTGGACATTCTTCATTAAGTTTTGACTGAATAATCTGATTGTTTTCTATATACTTCCTGTTAGATCAGATGTTCTTCTTCATATTTCTTAAATGTATATCATTATTACCAAAAGAAAATGTATATCATTTGATCTAGTGTAGATAAAAAAAACTATAAAAAAAAAAAAAAAAAAAAAAAAAAAAAAAAAAAAAACTTCGACGGTTAGATTGCAAGTTGTATTTGTGCACAAAACAGAAATGATGGAGGTGTCGCAGATGATATAATGGGCCAGTGAGAATTAGTCAGGATGGATGTATTCAATGCCCTTATCACGACTTCTAGGAAAAGATAATATAAAGTTATCCATTCTTCAATACCCCCAACCCAAAAAATAATAATAATAAATAGAAAACTTCTAGGGAAAAGAACGAATTTATGTATAATTTATAATAAAGAAGAAGACTTATAATCTCATTCTCATTAACTAATAAATGTGGGTGTTTCCAGATGATCTGAGGTAAAGGGTTCAAAAATCTTGGGGTTAGGGGGAACGCCCTAGTTATATTTAGTACTTAACCGTCACCCCCCACACCCCCAACCCCCTCTTTATATAAAACTGCTGGTTTTCGGACATCGAAAAAAAAAGAAGAATAATAAGAAAGAGTTGAGCGAAGATATTGGTCATTTAACATGAAAAGCGTTTCGTTGAAGGAAGCATTGTGTGTTGTCCAACACAAAAAAAGACAAATTATTCTTATTCTACCAATTGGAATAACCCTCTTAATATCATATATTTTTCTATGATATTGGAGTTCCCACTTGGATAGAGATTTTCCTATTATAACATTTCTAATTTTGAGGGCTGTACTAAATTATAGAAAAGGTTAATGAAAAGAATAAAATGGAATAAGAAAATTTTCTATGTCCACCTCTATGAATTTAAAAATGGATGAAGGAAATATGTTTTCATCCACTTCTATGAAATTAGGGATAACGTATGCTAAAGTTTAAATGAAAATCTTAATTAATCATGAAACCGCGAGTTAACATTTTTACTTTCCATAAGATTTTTTTTTCCATTTTAATTAATAATAGGAAATACTTGAATCATTTTTCAACAAGAGACGAAAAGTTGCCACTATGTAAAGTATTACAGGAGAGAACTCTCATTTAACTTATCATTCAAAAATTTAACCAAGTTGTAGATTGTATGTTATGTGTTGCTGACAAACTAGGAGTTCGAGTATATCACCTATTTGGGGGGAGGGGGGGGGGAGAGGCAAATTTGGAGTGTTTTATTTCTCTTTTGAGAAACGAAAGGTTGAGAGAGTATACCTCATGATTGGCTCGACCTAAAATAGTTGATCTAAAGTCATAAATTAGTCCAATAAACCAATTAATCCTTATGATTTTAGGTATTGATATCATATAGAAGGGTATTACGGATTGCAAGATATAGATAAGAAATAATAAAATTTAGAAATAAATTTTATAAATCATGGAAGATAAGTTTATCTATCTGTCACCAATAATGTAAAATCAGAAAAAGGATTTTAGTGCGTTTTGTTTTTTTTTTGGGGGTAAAGACATTATAACAACATTAACTTCATTGACAAAGAAAGTTACCAGTTTGCATGATACTTGTCTCACAATTCACAAGCCAAAACGGCAAAACGGAGAAAGGATGAAAATGACAATTCTACGCTCCCAAAAACATAAGAATTCCGATAATCCCAAATGGTTGTATTACTATTACTGATTTACTGGTACGGTTATCGAGTGGTCAAATCCTTTAACAGCGGCGATTAGACGATCTAATCAAACGGTCACTTCATGCCTGTTTGATGATTGTAGGGTACAACTGCAACTTAACTTGCGAGGACGAATTTCGCTTCGATTGACGTCAAGTTCCGTTACCGACGTCAATGGCGTTAAATTTGTTCTCGAATCCAAGGGCTCATAAATCGAGCTATCTCATCAATGCCGTCCTTTACTCGACAAGTCAAATACCATGGGACACGGGGATAACGGAGATCCTGTTAGAACTGGACAATTCGCTTCAGAGGTCTTTTCAAGTCGAAAACAGAAGGTGGTGGAGGGTGGTGGCTTGGCTATCGAGTGCGACAGAGAATAACCAAGGAATAGCAGTGGGCCCCAGATTCCTTACGACAATCAACAATCCTCAAAACGTGTCGACCAGAAGAGATGCCTCGAAAGGTATTCGTATCTCTCCACCATATCGGAATTTTATCGGAATTAACATCCATTTCCTTCTTCTGTTTCCTTTGTCCCTATAGTCTTGTACACGAATTGCAATATTCAAAATTGGGTTATATGGAGATTACATAAAGTGTTCGACGAGATGACAGAAAGGAATGCTGTTTTGTGATGTTTGATGCATTGTATTTTCCTATATACTATTCAGTCAATTGCACAAAAAGTGTTTGAGGAAATGACTGAGAGTAATATTGTTTGGTGATATTTTGATGCATTATATTTTTGTCGTAGAAAATTATACTTCATAGAATGTGTGTCTATAATAATGCTTGTAGGGCGTGGTAGGTTTCAACCACCTATTACCCCGAAGAACGCAAGAGTACTGTCTCCCATAGTCTGTAGGACATTTTTGTTATAGTCCATTCCATTGTGTTTGTTATGCTATATCCATGCTATATTGCACACAAAGGACAATAACTTGCAGGGAACCAAAGATAAGGCCATTACCAGGGACTGATGATGATGATGGCCTCACCTCAAGACCCTACAATGGGCGTAGCTAGTGCTGCCTGGTTTACCAAATGGCTTGTAAGTTGTAATGCTGACTTATCATCTTCCCAACTGAACTGAGCTGATGATGTATTATGCCACACCAATATTCCATTATTGGCTTAGTAGCGTATAGTATAGCATGCAGTTGACCCAATAATAAGTTAAAAAAAAAATCCATGTGGATGGGTCCTCAACATCACTGACAAGTACATGAATGACCAAGTGGAATTAACCATTCAGGCTCAACAACAACTGTTTGCAATCAAAACCGAGACCCACCAAGGTGAGTCTATTAAATTCCAGCAACCCAAAACATAGTTTAGTTTATTTAAAAAAAAAAAAAAAACATAAGCTGATTTTATGTGTACATAATGCTTTAAAAGGGTTAGAATTAATGAAATTTACGGAACATGCATATAAATGATAGGCACTACTATGTCAGACACATCACTCAAGTAAGATCTGGCTCCATGCATGGAAAGTGTAATTCAAGAAGAATTCATGGAAAATGATCTTAAAGGCGAAAACTTCACCTATGATATAGTGTGACTCAAATTCCTATACATATGACTTCATTTCTTTCCGGACAAAATAAGTTCATTGTTGATTCATAGAATCTTCACTAATTAACTTGAACTCGAACCATGTTCTTCCCCCCAAAAGAATATGACACTTTTTGTGATTGATTTATCCCTGAGAGCAAACATATTGATTATCAGACCCACCATTTCAATAGACATACTTGGGCTCATTTTCATCTGCACTCACAATCACTGATTCTTTCTCAATTTGTTAAGAAATATTTGATTTTTTCACCACAAATTCTCGAGAGACCTACATCTAAATGATAATAATAATAATAATAATAATAATAATAATAATAATAATAATAATAATAATAATAATAATAATAATAATAATAATAATAATAAAATAAAAAAGAAGAAGAAGAAGAGGAAGTAAGACCTCTGGTAAGTTCCACATGGGTCTCACCTAAATTTGTGGAAAAAGATGCGTCGGAAAGCACATATTGCTCCCTCGATGGAGAGGTGATCCTGACTTCATTAGTGTGGTAGAAAGCACATGCATTCACATTTTCTTCCGCATTTTGAGTGTTATTTTTTTCTTCTTCTTGTAAATATGGTAATGGAATCCATTAATTAACCGGTAATGACTTCCATATTTGCCAAATTTATCCTTGAAATAATCTTATGGAATGGTTTTTCTTAGACACTGAAATAATTTTTCTAGGTAATTTTACTATCATGTAGAGGATTTAGCTGGCTATTTATGTCTGTACCATTGTCTTTACATTGGCCATGCCATCCCCCAACAAGGGTGGAGCTACCCCAGGCCAAGGGGGCAATAGCCCCCCTTCTCCAAATTTTCTGAAGTTCATTAGAGATTAAGACCCTTCCATGTGTGAAATATCAGCACTTAGCCCTTCTTCCACATTTTATGAATTTTCCTTCAAACAAACCTCCCACTTAAGCCTTCAAAGGTAACTATCAATTGTGGCTTCTCACTATGAATATCAATGTTTCCACAAGTTTCCAGTGTTGCCATTTTTGCCTATTTTCAGTTGGACCATTCATAGACGGACATCTGATCAGCTTGAGTGAGTGAGTATGTTTAGCATCAACACAATGTGCCAAGACAAGTCCACTTCTCAACTGATATTCCCTCATGTTTGATTGCATGGAAAACTATTTCCAACAAAATCCCATTTGAATGTGGATATAAAAGGGGAACCAGAACCAAGTTGTAGTTCCAATATTTCCATAGATAGATATGAGTTCCCAAAAATGAAATAAAACACACTGACATCAGTTCGTTATGCTAGTGTTACTAGCAAGCTGCTTCTTTTTTATTTTTTAAGGGGTAACAAACACTTGTTTTAACTTGGACCACAAGAGGAAAAACATGCTTTACTTGCCACAAGTAGCAAAATCCAAGTAATCCCTCTTTATCCTTAGGTTCGCGAGGATTAACGGAAATTGTGAACATAGTGGCAAACCTGCAAAATGCTTCGGTCCTTGCCCCTATTAGCAAATCAAAGTTCTATATTATTATCATAACTTTAATAATAATAATAATTAATTCATAATTCATGAATAGAAAATCATATATTTTTTTATTTATATTTTTATTTTTGGGAGAAGAAAGGTTGCGTTTTAACTTTTTAAGTAGTAGAGCCTCAACACGGAGACGCACACCGTCTTAAGAAACCGAAAACGCAACCCTCGGTCCGTACAGCCACGAGACTGGTTGTACTGTGTTGTCTGGGCTTTGTGGCTCAAAATCGAGACAACCACGAGTGTGAAACCCCCAGCCAATGAGAACTCGACAGCAGGATTGATTCAAACCACTCTGGTTTCGTCAAAACCGCTATTTTCCTACATGTATTTCATTTTTCATTTTTGGAAAAAGGATTCATGTATTTATTTATATGGGAATATTTCTATATATATATATATATATATAAATATAAACATCACTCCCTCGTTTCAGGTCGTCGGAGACTCCCAAAACCCTTCAAGAAATGGAAACAACGAGGAAACCTCAATAACTTATTCATATTACCTAATCTGTTAATTTCTCTCTTTCTGTTTTTCTTCTTCTCCTGCTACCTCGGAAGGAACTTCTTCCCCTTGTTTCCTTCTTGGATCCTCTAATTCCTTCCTTCATTCCTCCTCGAAAAGAAAAAAAAAAGAGATTAACAATAATACAGCTTCTCCAGACACAAGTGTACGGAGTGAACGCTTTGAAGAAGCTATGGGGAGAGGACCAGTTCAGTTGAGGCGGATCGATAACAAGATCAATCGTCAAGTAACGTTCTCGAAACGAAGAGCAGGATTGCTCAAGAAAGCGCATGAGATCTCAGTTCTCTGTGATGCTGAGGTCGCCTTGATCGTCTTCAATGCTAAAGGAAAGCTCTTCGAGTACTCCACCGACTCCCGGTACACATTCCATCCACTGTTTTACTGCTTAGTGTGATACAAATCTCATTAAAACGTTCTATCTTTCTGCAACTATTATGTTCTACCGCTTAGCATGATGGAGATCTCACTAAAACATCTCATCTTTCTGCAACTATTGCGTTCATCACTACTTGCTCGCTGCTCGCTGCTCGCTGCATTTTATTTTCCAAGTAAAAATAAAAAACGTTCCCGTATGAACAGATTATGAAATTCCGGTGTAGCTATCCATCGTCTCTTGTGATTTCCTTTTCCTTCCTTCTCTTCTATCTTCTTCACACTTGCAATCTTTCTTTCCTCTTTTTCGTTGGGAAATATAGAATATATAAATTTTGTACTGGATTTCTTCAAGTGGAACGTTAAATATGATTTCTTCGGACTTTTAGCGTAGCTTTTTTTTGGTAACTTTTAATTATAAAATTTTATGCTGTTAGCAGATAATGGATACAGTGCTATTTTTTAGTTAACCGTCATTATTTTATATTATATTTCGTAACGAGTCTTGGGGACCGGACCAACCTTGAACCGTCGGACAAACAGCTGAGCTTAGGGTTTACTTGAAGCTTTCGTCAAGAGAGGAGTCCTGTGCAGTTCTCACCTTGTTCAGGTTTATTATTCAGTCCGTTAGTTCGAGTATCTTCAGAGAAGAACGAGAAAGAGAATGAAAGAGGGAAAGAGGAAGACCAAAATCACTTAATCTGACGAACGCAGTACAAAGTTGAAACCCTTGGTTTCATGTGAAGAATCGTATTCTTAATCGCTTACACATTTCCGGTTAAACCTTTATAGCAGTTTTCGTTAACGTAGTCTATAGTTATAGATAGGGCTTAGGAATCTTAGTTTTACCTAACCTAATTGTTTTGTCTGGATCTGTCATTTCGATCCTTTGTCAGGTGATTGCAACTTGGGACTTACTTTTGAGTTTCAGATTCGATCAGTGGTGGATATTTCATTTTTTCCCCCTTTTTTATTCTCCAAAATATAGGAAACGAAGTTGTTCAATGATCATGACTTTAACATTACTGAGAAACTCATGCTTGCTCAGAAAGGTTCTGATCCACAGAAAGTGTGAAGAAAATATCTTATTTGGACATCTACCCCGTTAGGGTTATCATATATTCATAGCTAAGAAGAGTAAAGGCTGCATTTGCAAGAATCAAAACCAATGATACTGGCGGCCAGCCCTCAGTGGAGTGGCATATAGATTCGAGGTAATAGAACATCACAAAATGATGGAGGACATAGGATCAATAGGATCCTAGGGGCAAGAAAACTCTACAATCCTCATGGAGAAGACAACTGGGGACCTAATATCAAGAAGGGTGTTAATACAGTACTCAACTTGTTTCCTGAAATCTGTATTAGCTAAGTCCCCTATAATGATGCCAAGAACTTAAGCTCTTGTAAACTGTATTGGTTTTAAAATTGGGTCCGTCAATTGGAGACTGGTACAGTATTAATAATAAAGTTCCGATGGGTTCTAACTTCTACCAACCACTTAACGGAGGTTCTCAGATTATTTCATTATCATCCCTAGATACATAAGCCTCAAGAAAAGTGGATAAGACTTCTCTAGTTCTCCCCATCTATGCCTGACCTGGTTAGATTTCTATTCCATTTCTTTGATACTGATCAAGACTTCAAAGTTGTTCAAAGTCTAAAGCAGTTTGGTTTGTATCTAGGCAACCACTTGCAATCCACTTTCACTAAATTTAGTTAATCTTAATTTCTTAATTACCACAGTCAGTCACACCTAATGCTGGAACCATGGAACCTAGGTTCAGGAAACCAAATAGGAGTGGAGTCCATGAGTAAGGTTTTGCCATTGTTTTCACATAAACTGTCAGTCTAGGTTCATTAGTTCTTTGTTGGGTCTCAGATCATAAAGTCACTTTGGGTATTCATTGGTTCACCCTACAAGTTTAGAGGGCAACAGAACTTTATAAAGTAAAATAACCAATTGGCAGTACAAGTATAAAATTTTAAGGATTTGACGAGGATTGACATGTCAATGTAGAGATAAAACCTACCCCGAACAAATATAGTAAGATTTGATAATGATTTGATAAGGATTGACGCGAGAGAATCAATGTAGAGATAAAAGTCCACCCTTAACAAATATAGTAACTGAGTTTTGACATCCTCCTAGAGATGGTAATGCAATAGTGGTCAATACAGTCCCTCAAGTTGGAGGATAAAGAGAGTAGATCATCAGTTTGTCCCCAAAATATTGGAACCATGTAATAATGAGTACACATTACATGGTTCCATAGTGGGTCAGGTATTGTAGTCTAGATGCATTCTCAATGTAAAAGATAAGTTTCTGTCTCTGGAAACCACAAGTTAAAAGAACAACCATGTTAGATGTGGATCTGGGGTCATGGACAATTGAACACAGCGACATTGTGTTTGAAGATCAAAGACAAAATTCTCTAGTCAGCAGCTCTGGGGAAATAAGTGGAGGTGCAAATCATAGACCACGTTTGGCATAAGGTGCCCAGCTTCTGAAGAAGTGAAGATTAGTCAAAAAGAAATATGAAAAACTAGCGTTTTGAAGATGGAAACTCTAGATTCTCAAACAAAACAAAATGAGCCACCCATTCCAACCCTTACAATACCCACCTTGCTTTACACTAGACTCCCTTAGGTAAGGAAAGATCACTATATACTATAGATTAGTGATGTATTGAATGTTCTATGTTATTCTCTGATGAAAGACCATCGATCTGGTTCCAAAAAGACAATCACAATTAGAAACATAAACTTGATTTCTTTTAAGTCCATGCAACTGACGAACTGTGGAACAAGAGGAGATGATACTCTTTGGACCTCCAGTTGAAACTATTTTCATTAAAAACTAAAAACTGGAACGAACTAATTATATCATCAATCAATTGAACAACGAAGATATTAATGCATTTCATCACCAAAGGAAGAAAAAAGAAAAGAAAAAAAGAAAAGAAAAAAAGAAAAAGGAAAAAAAAAAAAGAAGGATATTGATGCAGCTCTAGATAAAATATATAGCAGTATATCGAGGGAGATTATGCAGTAATCACGCTCTTGGTACAGCAGCAATGTATTCCATGGTGTGTGATTGGGAAGTGTCTACACCATGGAATATATCTCATTGTTATAGGGAATGTAATGTTGTAGCTGATCATCTTGCGATGACAGCGGCAAGGTTTGAACTATCAAGCCCGATTGATAGATGGTCAGCTACCATTTTACAAGAGAGGGAAAGGATATGCTTAGTTGCCTTGTTTTAGGTTGCTGTAAAAGAGAGTAGGAGGGCCATGCTAATGCGAACTTGTCTGCCCAATTTTTACTTGTGGTTATAACTTGTCTCATTTTTGTACATCTCTTTTAAAATAAATTACTGGTTAGGCTCCCTTTCGTATAATTTATGACTCAACAATTCTCATTAATATAATCGATTTAAACATGAATTCATATATATATATCCAGAATTGAAAAACCTGCTAAATGTTTTTTATGTGGTGCTATTAATGAATATGTGCATTATTATTACTTAACTGCCAGTAAAATGGTAAAATTACCAAAAATTAGAATAAAATCTTGTTTTTGTCATTCTCCAACCTCCTTTACTCTCCTCTTCACTTTAACAAATTTTAGGGATATCAAAACTAGCTCAAACCAATAAAAACGAGCAAAAACTCAAATTAAAGCTGATATATATTTTATTAACAAAACCAACTTAAAACCATTGTAATGATAAGTAATATATTATTCACCCAACGGTACCAAACATATTTTTTTGTTATATATTATACTATGTCAAGTAGTAATCACATGAAAACTATTTATCATGCATAACCTGTTGTCATAATCGGTTATTCATAAATAAGTCATAAACATAAATATAAATTATAATAAAAAGAGAAAACGAAAGATGTTGGATGATTGTGCTAGTAATTATCCCAACCATGGAAGTATTCATCTGTTGTTCTTTTTTTGGTAAACTTCTGTTGAAGTTTCTTACGTTCAAACTGTGTAAATAATTAGATACAGTTGCTGTAAAACAAAGTGTCTCTCAGTTGTGGGTCGTGGAGAATGCCATGGTGATGCAAAATTGCCATGAGATATCCTAAATTTGATGTGGACAAAACTTCCACGCAATGATTAGCTCACAACAAGTTTATCAATGGCCCCAAAAATGGAAAAGGCCAATAGGCTCAGAGACATGAAGAGTCTCACGTTAAATGTGGAAATTTAGGTTTTCTATTCAATTAGGCTTAGGGTTTCATATATATACCCCCAAAAATATGTAGAACTTTTATGAAGTTGAAGTTATGCCTTCAGCTCCAGAAGTGAAATCGAATCAAATAATAAATACACTATATGTTAGCTTGTAGAGGAAATGAAAATACTGGAAATTTATCTCTCTTGGAAATGCTTCATGATGGAGGAGGTGACTAACAGGTGGGAAGATGATTTGGGCAAGCTATGGTTGTGATGACTGATGAGGAGTTGATTTAAGGGGAGAATAAGGAGTATTAATTGTTTCGCAATGGTAAACATTAATTTGCAGTGATAATGAATAAATAATGGAAAGCATAAGGTTGCAGGAAAAAGAAAGCATAGTATACAATATTAAATATTTCAAGAAATCCATCTTACCATATTCAAGAATACATAAGAAAAACTGAGGTCCATCGCTTACACCATGAAACCTCCTCACAGCAACTGTCTAATCTAATATAGTGTGTTAATGTAAAAGTGCAAGTTAACCCAGAATCAGAATCAAGCAAACCAACAAAATATCCTCTTTTCTCCTAATTATGTTCGAGTGACAACCATGACAATATTTTAACCCTAAGCACAGTTATACAATCAGTTCTTTGGAACACATAAGTTCAGTCTGAGACCCACAAAAATAACTTCTAGTGATTTTCGTTTGCTCAGCATTTGTAATACCATCGCCCATACTTCTTTTAATTTGACTGCATCAACCATTCATTTTTATAATTTTGGGGACTCATTTGATAGTTTCCTAGATTCTGATCTAAGCAGTGACCTCAACTTCATGGCCCCATATCACCATCGTTTACTCCCTACTTCAGACAAACTAAAGAGCGAAAATTTTATAGCTATCTATTATTTTTCATGTCCAATTTTGATCCCAACAAAAATTTAAGGGTTAGAGATTTGTCTCAATTTTAGGGACAGGATGCAAATCTGGCATTTTCAGCCTTTTGACGTTCAGTTGTCTATGCATGGTTTTTGGTCTTCAACATACTTCAACCAATGTTAGGAAATGCTTTTTTCTTCCTTTCAACACCATAAATAAAAAGACCATTTTATTGTGATGTGAATGGAACCATTAGAGGAAGGTACGTGAATCACATTTTCTTCACAAAAAGTTCTAAATTCAAAAATAGCTTAAATTTCTCCAAAGTTAGCTGCACCTCCAATTAATTAGACAAGTCTTCTACAAAAATCTTTAATGAAAAACAATGTTGGTTTTAAATCACATTCTTTGTATCTTATTTCGGAAAACCTTTTTAGAGATGCTTACTAAGAAAACATCCTCCACATAATCGATCTGGGTGATCAATGGAAGACAAATCTTTCACCATTTTCTCCTTAATAGCTTTAAGCCATTAAAACTCAACTATCCAAATCTTAGGTGCCAATGCCAATAGGAGTCTTTAACGAAAAATTTTTTGAATTTATCAAAATCATTTGATATTCATCAAGAACATTCTATTTCTTGTAATTGCCTTTTTTGGGGACAAATAGTATATATTCAAAACACAACACAGGAGTTTTTAAGGTAGAAACTCTTTTGATTCAAGCAAAGATAACACGCCAACCGGCATGCTTAACCTTCACACATTAAAGCCTCGTTGTTCCCTACAAATAACATTCCTTAGATTAGAGAGAGACATGCCCTCTAGATCCTAAATGAACCCCTTGCCTCAAAAGAAATAACCTCTCAAATCCTCCTAAAAGTCTTGGACTTGCCCATCCTTTTCCTCAATTTCCTCCCCCACCAAATTTGGTACATGGTAGTCGCAAAAGCTAATTTTCCCATGTTCTCAGCATAAGAGTTTCCGGCATTTTTTTTTTGGGGGGGGGGGGGGGGGTTTAAAAATCCATCTCTAGCTTAGACAGGTAGTACAAAATTGTACCCCATAATTAATGCAACTTCAGTGAATAAACTGCTTCTTATACATTTGTAGCTACTATAAACTTGCTAAATAGAAACGGCTTGAATGTAAACCCTAGATGCTCACTTTTCTGGTGAGGCATCTTCTCCATTTCCAAAGCAACCACTAGAGCTATGGAAGGCGTTTTCTTAGCTTTTGTTCGGAATGGTTCGGAAACTACTCGTTTTTTCCACCCTATCAGCTGGAAGGCGGTCTATCGGCCTTAAGTAGGAGGCTGGGAATATGACAAATACTATAATTTAGCCAATCTAATGAAGCTCATCTAGAAAATCTCCTATAAGCATGATTTCATTTGGGTTAACTAAGTCTACTTCTATTTTCTAAAATTTGAATCTATTTGGACTGCCTCTCTCCTCTCTTGCCTAGGTTTGGAGAAAGCTCCTTTAGTTGAGACCCCATGCCCTCTCTACCATTTCCACCTATTCTACAATAGCTCCTCTGTCTCCTTTTGGCTTGACCCTTGGCATCTGATGAACATACTTTATAACCCCCTTAGTCCTTATACTGTTTATTAGTCTTGTATTCCCAAGTCCACTACCGTCTTTACCTTCAGTTCCTATGGCTCCTACTCTCCTCCTACCCCCTTTGCATCTGAGTTTCACACAAGTTTGGATCTAGCTCCCCCCCCTTCCCCCCAAATCTCTTCACGTCCTCCCCCGTGACACCCTTCCTCCTTTGGTATCTTCTCCACTTCCTCCGCATCGAACCTATCCCAAACCTTAGTCAAAGACTCCCTTGGACCCCTTGGTTTGTTTCAAAGGTCACATCCCTTGACACTTACTCGTTTGTTTAGAGATCCCTTAATTGATGCCTTCTCACTTAGTCTTTTCTTATCAACTGATTTCAACCAACCCCAATTGTATCATTTGCTAGAATGGATCGGAAGACCTAGATCACATCTTTTTCACATGCCCCTTTTCTCGCTTCCTTTGGGGAAATGCCCTTGCTACCATTCTACCACATTCTAACTACTCTTTTGGGTTTGCTCCAAACTGATCATGGATTTTGAGATCTCTTTTTTCCTTTTTTATTTGTAACATAGTAGGCAAATTGTTTGTGGGGCTACCATTCATCACAGATGGTGGGAGAGGAACCTTAGGAGATGGACATCCAACTCTAGATCCTTGGATGCGATTTAGAAAGCCATATGATTTAAAGTCTTCTATAAGACTCACTGCTTACCCATCCCCCTGCTAAGGACATCCCAAGGATAGGTTCATTGTTGTTACATGGGTTTAGGCTCTTCCTTTTCAGTCCTCTACTTGAAAACTGGCCTTTCTCCTTTGAATATTCTCTATTCTTCCCTTTTGGGGGTTTTAGGTGATAATAATTTATTCATCCCGAAAAAAGTTCGTAGTTGGAACTGCTCCCGAGAAAACCCTCCACAGAAGGAGTGCTTAGAACTATGACCATTAAACCATACAGCCTTCCGCCAATCCACATTTTTGTTCCCACTTTGAATGGAACTCCATGCTTTCTTGAAAGAAAATTCCCCACTGAGCCTCATGACATCCTTAAAATCAGCTCAACCCCAACGAACTTGATCCAACTCCTCCTAAATCTCTCCAAAATTTGTAGTCACTGGCATTCTAAACACTGACCCATCTTCATCTAGGACGTCTGCCTCCTAGCCATTCTGTCCAAACCTGAAATGAATCCGATATCCTTTGTATACGCATTAAACAACACTCTACGGGGGTGTCAATTGTCCATAAAAAAGTAGTTGCTTGGCCATTCCCAATGTTCAACACCATTTCCTAATCCACATCGGGGCAAAATTTCAATATTTTTTTCCAAACTGAAGAAAACTAGAAATATGTGACCATTTACAGCAAATCTCTTCTCAAGTATTATGAGTAGATCCATTGAACCCGGAGAGAATTATGCTTTGAAGCAATTTTCCAAATTAACTTAATGCAAGCCTTGTCACAAACCAATTTCTCTGATTCCCAAACCTTCTTCCTTCTTCAGCAAACACAATGCTAACCAACTAGTACAATGCACTCAGAAGACTTCCATTCTCCTAGCCACTGCATTAAGAATTCCTACAATATCCCCTTGCATCACTATCTTTGACAACTACACCCTAGCACCATAGGGAAGAAGCCTCATGTTCCAAATGGCAAGCACTTCTCCAAAGCTTCACCTGAGGTAAGAAGATATATTAAGTGGATACTATAGCCCTTTTTTTTCCCCTATTCCTAATAATTGTCTCAAACTAAATATTTTGTTCATCCTGCCTGTCAAAAAGTAGCATCAGAAATATATTGATGCCTTTCATTTCTTAAACAAATTAAGATTCTACCTAATTAGCATGATTGGTTATGGGTTCAAGTTCTTAAAGCAACTTTATGGAAATAGACATAAGATTACCTACATCTGATCCTCCCTACACCTCTTAAATGTCGGAGCCTTGTGCAGTGGTATTATCACTTTATGATTTATCAAGTTTGAGTCCTAATTATTTATTAAACATAGATGTCGACTCTAGGAACCAACCACATGGAACCCCTTAAGGTACCTGCAGTAGATGGACTTCATCCACTACACAATGGATTCCATCTTTCATATCTTCCTTAAAAGTCGCCACACCCTCATCACCTTTAGCTGTGTTCATTGTGATGTCTTTCTTGTCTTTATTCCAAATCAAGTTTGGTTATAAATTCATGCTCTAGCAGCTTTTATTTCTTTTGGTTGAGCTTCTCTTCATGGGCTTGTAGCGATCCCACGTTTTGGTTGTAGTCATAGAAACTATGTCTTAATTTATACTACATGGTCAAACTTTGTATTAAAATTGAAAGGATTGTTATCTAGATGCTGTCTAAATTTTCATCTTTCATTTTTTGATTGATTTGCAACTGCAAGAATAGTAACAAACCCACCCTTGTCCTAGCTAAGTCAGAAAAACCAAGTAAATGTAAACTAAGGTCTAAAAAAGGTAATGAGATAAGAGAGGGAGAGGGAGATGGAAGAAGACCAAAAAGGTGTAGCCCAGCAAGTTAGGAGATTCTCAGCTAAATGAGTCTTGGATCCTTGCTCTTCAATGGGTAACCAAGGCCGCATTTGGTATAAAACCTACATCATGTGTGTCCTTTGTCCCCACCTCTTTTTCATAGCCGAAATTGTTTTCAAACTTTTCATATTTAAAGATTCAAATTCACCTGTAAAGTTTAAAGGCACACCTTTGTACCTTATTAACTCCTTTATGACCCTTCTCTAGCTCTCTTTGGGAGAAAGCTCTTGCTTCCATTTGGCCTAGGTCGAGGCATTCTTATGGCTTTGCTCAAGATTGGGAATGGTGCTTGAGAGTATTCTTTGGTTCATCTCTGTGCGACCAAGTTGGTAAGCTAGTGTTTGCAGCCTCTATCCATCACTTTTGGCGGGAGCGCAATCTTAGGAGATGGTCCTTCAAATCTCGATCTCTTGACAGGATTTGGCACGCCATCTGTTTTGATGTCTCTTATAGACTCCTTTCTATTCCCCATCCCCCGGTGGTCGACTCCCATAGGAATAGGCTAATTGTTAGTTCCTAGAGTCTCACCTCTTCCATTAGGCCTTCCCCTTGATAGGCTTGTTTCCCCCTCCCCTAGCCCTCTCCTTTGTATTTTTTTTTCAGTTCTTATCTTTAATTTAATTATTTATTCATAAAAAAAGAACTTCTTTATGACAGTTTTGAATGATCTTCCACAATTGCTTAACAGTGGTTCAAATGCTATTTCATTGAGGGTGCCTTCGTCTGTACCTTAATGGACGATGGAGACCCTTGTTATCTTTTTCTCTTGCTCCTTTCAAAGCATATCTTTGAGATTAGGAAAGGGTGGCTTGGTTTTTTAGCTTCTTGGAGTCTTCCTCTTGACATCAAGTACTTCAAGTAATTTGGATACTCCAATTGCCTTACTTGTCTTAGGTAACTTAAGGAAATTGGAGGCTGAGCATCTTAATCATATTCTTCTCAGCTTGTCATGATATTGCTATGTTTGAATAGGAAATACTCAACTCAATTCACTAACTTGAATCTCAAACATGGTACACAAAAACTAACGGAGACCTTTTTATAAGCTACAAGACATCTTGGCATCCTTTTTGAGATATTTCAAAAATATTCTACACACTTCTCTTAGATCTAATCTTTGATTTTTCTCACAGTTCTTCAAGATCCTAATTTTTTTTTTTTTAAGTGCACTTCTACTAGACTTTAAATTCTGCAGAGTTTTTCTAGTCAATTACAAACTAAACATCATCGTCTAAGAAAACTCAATTTCACCCAAATTTCAAGTTCACATTTTACACAGTTTTCGTATTATTCATTTCTCATAATAAAAGCTAATTCAGAAGTTACCTTAATACATGATAAGCCCCGATAAAGTCATTTGAGTTGGTATGGTTATGTTCAAAGAAGATCTTGGGATGCATTAGCATGAATGAGTACTTTGATTCAAATAGAAGGAAGTAAAAGAGTTAGGAAAAGATCTAAAATCAACATTGAGAAGCAGTCACGAAAACCATGCATAGCTTAGGCCTTGTTTCAAGTGGATTTATGTATCTATCATTGTTTTTTTTTTGGGGGAACAAATTATACTATAGCATCCCGAAGGGAAGAAAACCAAGAAATACAAGAGGGAAGGAAAAGACCGGGGGTTGGGGAGCTAAGTGCTTTGGGAAGAGTATGACAAAGAACTATCTAGACCCCAAGTAACAATAGTATGCCTTTTCCTCGAGGTGTTGACAATAGGCTTCAAAGGTAAAGAGGAGAGTTTGGCTAATATCACAATAGATGACCTTCCAAATATGGTCTGTGGACCTAGATTTGGTTGTTCATTTGCAAAAATTTCACTCCATCTAAATGCATGAAATGCAAGAGCCTAGAAGAAGCTTCCTTACAATATTAGTGACCTAGGATCCCCCAAAAGTAGAACCCAACCAATGGCACTAAATGGCATAGGGTTGTGGGCATTTAGATTTGGGCTAGATGGAAATCAAGGGAGCTAGATGTGTCTAGAGAAAGGGCAATCAAAAAAGAGATATGGGATGATTCAATAGCTGGGTAGAAGATACAAGAAGGGATGGCTTGGTTGAAACGACAAATGAGAAATGATTGTGTGTGAAGGCATTGGGAGAAGGTTCTCCAGACAATGAAGGCTTGGTAGGGAATGCAACCTTTAAACCATACGTGATCTTGGCCCAAGGGACCATGGGGGAGGTCCATAGATATGGTTCCAAGTTGAAGCAGTGGTGAAAAAAGACTTTTTGGAGGGAAGGGGGGCGGGCCAAGCTTTGGAAATTATGACCAAGAGAGGAGGCAAGACTTAGGAATACTCAAAGAGTAAACTGCCCTAGCTCCAACCACATGATAAAGAATAATGTCAAGGGGGATCCAAGTGTCTAGAAATACAAATGGAGATTTTGGAGCCGTCTGTAATTCTAAAGGACATAGCGGAAAGGGCAGAGGGACAGAGAGAGGAGTTTGTTTCAAGACCAAGAAGGATTGGGGGTGGGGGGGGGGGGGGGGATGGTGGAGTCTAGATAGAGTCATTTTTTGAGCAAGAAGGAGAAGACCAAATTAATGCACAAACAGAATTTTCTTTTGAGGAAATTTTCCAAATAAGTTCAAGGAGCCCATCAATGTTGAAGTTTTTTATTCGATGGACATAGTCGGATTTGGGTTTTTAGATATTAGCCCAGCTGGTTGGGTGGAGGAACTTAGAGGTTTATTGACATTTCTAGAGAAAGCTACAAAAGAGAGATTCAATGGTATGGATGGTTGGGAAGGAAGAGTCCCACACCAGTAGATATAAGAAGCTTGAAGGACCAATCAAATTAGCTCAAGCCTTCCTGCGAAAGACAGAAGCTTGCCTTCCTAGAGTTGAAGGTTTTCGTGAATGAAATCAAACATTGGGAGTATAATGGTATCCATGGAGACAAGCAAGGATGAGAAAAGTCCTAGGTATTTAATATGGAGAGAGTCAATCAAAAACCCAGTCAAGTAGAGAAGGGAGGTTGTTTCAAAAGGAACTTAGTAGAGGGTGAGGATCCATTTAGCCGAACCAATTTAATTTGGAAAAGGTTTGAATTGTTTTATGTGATTGTGTTCTTTTTCATAATCTATATTTTGTCATTGCAAAGATCTGAATAGTCACTTAGTTGGGGTACAGTTCGTTTATCAAATGTATGGAAATATTGCAGTCGGTTGTTAAATATATTCAAACATCAGCCCAATAAAAGAGATACACCTATCTTACGGTTCCAATATTTGTTGTAATTTTTTTTCCAGTAAAATATATGTTGTAACTTAGGTCCAAGATACCCTAAATACTTAAAGATACTCTAAATATTTCTCCAAAGTATTTTGAGTATCTCTGTAGGGTACTTTTGGAGTCTTGTTGGGGGAAAAGAATTCTGATAAAGAACAATTGTTTAGGGTTTTGTTCACCTAAGTTGAACATAGCATAAAACATGCAGAACAAGCTTCTGATGCAATAACGATCATCCATCTAACGAGTACTTTCTCACAATTCATATGAGAAAATGATAAAAATATTAATATTTAAGGAAGGATAGTTACCCTCAACACCAGATGCAGTTTGTATAACCTACAGCAATGACACCAAGAACAATTAAAGATTAAAAGATACATGTTGGACCAATTAGGCCTTAGGAAAATAACTAACTAAGAAAGCCTGCATGGAGTTTCTCACCTGAAGAAGAAAGAGAAACAGTTTTCTGAATTCTTTCGCCCCACTCTCCCCTCAACCCGCCCCCCCCCCCAAAAAAAAAAAAAAAAAAAAAAAAAAAAGAAAGAAAAAAGAAAAAAAAAATAAAATTAATAAAAAATATATAAATAAAGAGAAAAAGAGAACCACACAGGACCCAAAAAAAAAAAAAAAAGAAAAAAAAATGTAGCCATTTTTTTTCGTAGAATGTAGCCTAGTTTTTATTCCTTCAGAGTTCATTTCCACTTTTCTTTTATTAATTTGTGTCAAAAGGATAGCTGTTTGGTCTTATAACTTCTACATCAGTGTGAAGTGTATGATCATACTAAGACATCAACACACATAAGATTTTTAATTTTAAGGGAGACTAGACTGTAGTTTTGTATAGACTTATTTCTAGTACAGGAGCAAGATGATTAACCAACTATTCTTTTTTTTGGGTCAACCCTAGTTATTTATTCTTTTTTTTTTTTTTGGAGTGTCTCCCTTTGTTTCTTTTTTTTTTCTTTTTTTTTGTACTACTCCATTCAGATAAAAAATTGTGAATTACAAGGCCATTCAGATAAATAATCGTGAATTACAAGGCCATGAGTGGTATTGACTCAACCAACCACGGAGTGGTATTCTGCCATGTTGTTGCACACAGAATTGACAAGGCCACCTTTGCTAGATTATTGGAAACTGAGTTGGCCAATCTAGGAACATAAGAAAAAAGACAATTAACAAACTGAGAAGTTAGGAATTTGATGTCTGAGACCACCAACTAACCATTGAGGGGTATTGATTTCTTATCTCCTCTTAGAAAAGAAATAAGATCAAGGCTATCAGACTCCATCTCCAAATACTCAAGACCCATTTCTTTCGCTCCTTGTAGTCCTTCTCTCACATCCATAGCTTCTCCATCAAGAACATTGACAAATAACATTGGAACAGATCGAGCAAGTACAACACAGCCTCCCACATCTCTTATAATGAGGCCAACACCTGATTTACCATCTCCCTTAGAACGTGCAGTATCTACATTTGATTTGTAGTAAACAGTTCTAGGAGGAATCCATTTAACATCTAACTAGATTGTTGTTGACTTCTATGGCTTGTAGGTTTTGGAAACGTGCTATCCATATATTCATTAGTACACCTAATAGCTCTCTCAATCACCTCAGTTGGATGAAGGTTACCTTTCCCAAATACTCTGTCATTTCTAGCCAACCAGAGTGACCATAACATGAATGAAGCTAAACATTCCAATCATTTCAACCAGAGTGACCACAACATAAATGAAGCTATACATTCCAACCATTGCCCTTCCCTTTTACCGCTTGCATAAAAGGCTTTCTACTGTGAAATCCAATCAACAAGCTTTAAATATGGAGTTTGGCCAAAGTTGATGGAAAGGGGGCTTCCAAACCAAATTGCTTGAGCGAAAAGACAAACACAATGGGCCTATTCTCATTTGGCATTTTTGACATGCTTCACCACTAGCTAAGTTTTAGCCATCGCTCTCCAGGAAGCTTTTGATCTTTGGTAAGGTATGACAACTCCACACCTTCTTTCAAACCTCTATAGGAACCATCGCCCAAACATCTACCCATGATGATCATGGCTGCCTACTATCCTCCTCATCTTGCATATTCTTAAGTAGGTGATATGCCAACCGTATAGAGTAAATACCTGATTTTCTGCCCACACTATATAGTCTTCCATTGGAAAAGGAGGAAGGTTAATACTTTGAATTGCAGCCGCCAACCCTAGTTCAAAGACTTGCTCAATTAATTCCTTCCTCCATTTCCTGTCCATGGGGTGAACGAGTTGGTCCACAGTTTGGATAGAATGACCAATTGAATTTGTAGGTACTAAGGGCCATTGTCTTGTGATGTCCATACTTGCACCTTATCCCCTTTTCCTGTTCTCCACTTCAATCCATTGAGAAGAACATCTCTCCCTTCTAGAATACTTTGCCAACCCCAAGAGGGATTATTACCCACTCTGGCTTCCAAAAAAGAGGTGTTGGGATAATAAACCACCTTCATTATTCTAGCAAACAAGGACTGTGATTCTTGAAAAAGCCTCCATGTAGCTCTTGATAGTAAAGCCTTGTTATGCAGAATAGGATCTCTAAGTCCCAGACCACCTCTCTCCTTAGAGTATGTGAGTTTCTTCCATGATATCCAATGTACACACCTCTTATCTTCTTTCCCTCCCCAAAAAAATTTTGTTGCCATCTTCTTGGTCCTATTGTGATGAGATTTGGGCAGTTTAAAATGTTGTGTTGCATCATTAATTGATGGAAGAGCTGATGACTTTAGGAGATCTCCTTCCCAATGTAAGACAATAGACTCTTGACCCAACTGCTTATCTTTCCCTCAGTTTTGTTATTAAGATAATGAAAAACTTCAATTTTGTTGCCTCCTATTACTGTCAACTACTTTGATGGGCCATCACCATACGGTAACTTCAACACTCTAGAGAACCATCTCTTCACCTTTGACGGGGTATTTGGGCTGAAAAATAAAATTGACTTCTTTTGATTCACAATATGATCGCTAGCTTTGCAATATTTATCCAATAGTTCTTTGATGTTATGTACCTCTTGTACCAGTCATCTGCAACAAGGAGACGAGATAAGGCTTCATTCCTATTTCTGATACGAACACCTCTTAATATTCTTTCCAACTCACCGTGAGAGGTAGAGCACTTAAAGCTTGGGCACATATTACAAATAACGCTGGTGAGAGGGGGTTTCCTTGTCTTATGCCTCTAGATGGTTTAATTGAACACCTGATGAATCCATTAATTATAAGTGAATAATTGACCGAGGACACTGAAGCCATTATAATCTTAACCAACTTGCTGTCAAAACCCATATTTAGAAGTACTTTTCCAAGAATCTTCATTCCACCTTATTGTAGGCCCTTCGAAATCAATCTTCAAGGCCAATAGTTTCCTTTTACCTTTCTTCCTTCCTTTGATATAATGAAAAGCTTCATGTGCTAAGAACATATTATCTGAGATTAAATGATCAGGCACAAAAGCTGGTTGTCTCCCTTTGTTATGGGTCCTCAGCTGGAACCTTGCTTCAGTTCAGCGAAATTTGCAACCATTGGATTGAGATCTCAATCAAGATTTTGATCTCAATTGCTTATTTTCAACAGGTAAGATTGAAAATCTCGACCGAGATCTCAATCCAACAATCATTGTTTCAAGCTGAATAGTTCAACGCTGAAGCAATTTCCCCCCAATTGTGTGTTGATTACGTACAAAAGCCACTATAATTTAATCTAAATGTGGGAGAAAAAAAAAGGTGCAGCACATTGTTATACCAAAACCATTTAGGAGACCAACCATATCAATGTCCAAGCTCATCAAAGTCATATACAACCCCATCCACGCCTGGTCCAGGACTAATTCAAAACTAAATGTCAAAAACGATGTGACATATGGCAGCCTTACTCCCATAGATTTTCGGGAAAATTATGTGATTAGCTGCTTTTAGGTTTCTTTTTACAAAAGTAGCCACTCAATGTTTCACTTAGAAAACTAACTAAAACTGAGTTTGTGTTTACAAAACTAACCAAAATAGTGATTTTTCATATCTTTGGACATTTTTACCCCTAAAATTGATCATACCAACATAGGGATAAAAATGTCCAAAGGGTATGACACTATTTTTTCCTTTTGGTCAAAATGGTGATTTCCCCCTTCGGTGTGATTAGTCTTAGGGGTAAAAAATGTCCAAAAGGGGATCAAAAAAATCACATTTTTGGTTAGTTTTGTAAACCTAAACTTAGTTTTAGCTAATTTTACTAATTGAAATATTGAATGACTACTTTTATAAAGGTAAACCTATATGTTGCTAATCATGTAATTTCCCCAAGATTATCTTTGTTCAAGCTCCTTCAACTGTTAACCCCAAAAAAAAAAAAAAAAAGCTCCTTCAACTGCTACAGGCTACCCCCAAAATTCTTTCTTTAAAACTACAAAGTTGATAGAAGGATCCATGGTAAGTGCAGCGTCCCATGTTATCCTTATGGGTTTTCTCTTAAATCTCAACCATTGGTGCAAAAATAACATCAAGGGTTGAGATGTTACAGTAATTATTTTGGGTTTTCTTTATTTTCCTATAAAATGTCTAGGTTTATTGTTCATAATGCATTGAGTTTAGATTATACAATGTCTTTGATGAGCTCATTTCAACCTCAAAAAGTTCTTATTTTGAAACCTAGAAGAATTTCTCACCATCTTTGAAGAGTTGGTGTTGTCATTGTGTGTTATTTACTTGCCTACAAGAGTAGCAATTTACAATTTACAATCTACAACCCATCCTATAGAAGAAGTGTTCCAGAACTCATATGTTACTTAAGCAATTTTCAACATAAAAGAATCTGAGAAATCTGTACTTCACAAACTCCGGAGCCCATGAGTATTTGGCTATGGAGTCAACTCATTCTAAATTATATCTTTACATACAAAGATGCTTGTTTACCCAACAATGCAGAATTATGGGAAACCCTGAATCCATGTTCAAGTTTATAGGAGCTATTTCTGTCACTGATTTGAATCCAGCATCCTAACTCGAGGCTTGCATAATTTTTTATCAGAGTTTCTTAGGAGAGGAAAAAACTGTTGGAGATCAACTCTAGCAAAACATGCTAGTTCATTATCAACTCCAGTAGCCACGGAAACTATCATAACAATGACGTGAGAGTTGCAATTGGAGATCAAAGAACACCTGATGCCAAGTCACATTTGGTAAATATATATATATATATATATATATATATATATATATATATAATATATTTAATATATATATATATATATATATAATATATTTTTTTTTTTTTTATATATATATATATATATATATATATATAATAATAATAATAATAATAATAATAATAATAATAATAATAATAATAATAAATAAATAAATAAATAAATAAATAATAGAGAAGGAGAGATAATCATCTCTAAACAACAGTATTCGGTTTCTTTATTTTCTCTTGATAAGGAAGTATGGTCTAATGGAGGCATGCTATCTAATACTTGGCCACCACCAATTGCATGAAATAGAGGCAATCAATGAGGACAAGGATAATTTATACCCCCTTTATTGATAAACGCAACAAACTTGTTTAGAACTGTTCAAAAAATCCTTAGAAAACCCTAGATTCAGTTTCTAGGTTGGTTACATGGTATCATAAATGTAACTAAAACCTGTTTCTCTCTATACTTGTCATTACAGGGGTCATTTTCAGCTTTAATGTGAAGAAGGAAAACGTATTTTATGCAAGAAGAAGAACTAGGGTTTCATATACTTTTTTTCAAAGAAGATCTTGTAAACTTTTTTACAATTATTTTATGATGTGAGCAGAGAGAAGTCATCTGAATCTGAGAATGGCTCCCGGCGTTCCCCTTCCCCTTCTCATCTCCCTTCACCACCTCTGTAAACCCTACTGCCATTGATAACCCCATTAACCCCTCATCTTCCTAACCTTCACCACCACTACGACAACCCTGGAGCTCGCTTTTCTCCAAACCCTATTCTCCCTCTACCTCAACCAATTATTCCCTATCCTTCATCCCTCCATTGCTTTCGGCTCCCTATCCCCTCGTCCACTGCCCCTCCTCTACAACCAATCCCGGCACCCTCCCTTGGAAATTTGTTGTTATCGGCCAATTTCTTGGCCCTTGTCCCCCCATTAATGTTATCAAATTCCATCTCCAAGCAATGGTATGCTCAAGCCTCTCTTGAAATCTTTGCCATAAACTCTGGTATCTTTTTGTTTAAGCTCCCCTCTCTCTCTCTCCGCAAAGCCAAAGCACTTGAAGGCTCTCCCTGGTTTGTTGGTAAGGCCCCCGTCTTCACCAAGTCTTGGGAACCCTCAATTCCTTTTCGCCGGGATACATTTTGCTCCCTCCCCTTGTGGATTAACCTCCCTGGTCTCCTTCTTGAATTCTAGAGTTCTAACTGCCTTAGCCGTATTGGCTCAGCTCTTGGTCACCCTCTCCATGCCGGCCCTAAGACTCTCAATTTGTAGCGGCTCTCTTATGCCTGAATTTGTGGAATGTTTCTGCAGATAAACCCCTACCCCCTTGTATCTCAATTGAAGATGATTTTGGTCTCCACTACGACCAAATTATCATTTACAACTAGATCCCGAATAGATGCTTCATATGTGCTTCATTTGGTCACGACGACATGCTTTGCCCTGTTGTTTCGAACTTGCCGGCAAACTCATGCCCGAAGATGTCTTGTCCCCTGTCGATGCCTGAAGATCTTGTGCCCTCTGTCCAACTGGGCTCTTCTCTTGCTAGTGTGCCACCGCCGAATGATGAAAAGATGCCGCCTCCTGCAAATTCTTCTGCTTCCTCTCACCTAATCATCGATAGATTTAAGAAATGTTCCATTGATGTTGCTGTTGTGGCCGCCACCTTTGTTGGGGCTCAAGACCTAACATGCATTGCTGCATCCCTCGCTCTAGAAGACGCTTCAGTCATTGCTGCAAATTGCCCTTTTCCCTCTATCGGCTTTCTGGAAACTGTCCATTCTCCAACCGATGTGTCCTCTGAATCTCTAATCCCTTCTCCCTTATCGTTAGCTCCCCAAATCACCACCGGAATCTTACAATCTACCCCATCTTCCTTGGCGCTAGTAGCTTGAACTTACCGGAGGCGTAGATCTAGGCAAAAGCCTGCCCAAATAGTAACATCTCACTGCACGTTTCCCCTGGCGGAAAAGCCCTCTATGAACCTCTGCCATCTCAAGGCCGACGATGCCACTGCTAACCCTGCCATAGCCTGGGTCCTGCTTCTTCCTCAGACACCGTGAGCCCTTCTCCCAACCTCCTTGGGTGGTTGCTTTACTCGCCTGATCCTCAACCTGCAGATTTCCCCTTCCATGAAAGCTCAACTACTGAAATTTCTGACCACCCTTCTCCACCTCTGTTTCTTTCCAGTTCGATAATCAATCTTCTAGAAGATGTTTCCTTCGATAACCCTAATACTCCTCTCTTCTCCCACGATCAAGCCATCTTGACCATTTTATCCTCCCCTAAATCTTCTTTTTTGGGTCCCTTGACCCATGGGCCCAAGCCCTTCAATCCTAGCCCTCTTCAGAATTTGCCTTTGTTTTCCTTATTAGACCCCTTGGCCCATGGGTCTAATCAGCCCAATCCAAGCCCCGCTAAGAACTCGACAATCTCCCCTATTCAAAATTTCTCAGCCCACTCCCCAAATTTGCTTGCACTGTCATCTCTCAGGCTTGTGGTTCAATCCCTACCGATCTCGATTCAGTCCTCCCTCTCTCCCCCATCGCATGTCCTTGACCGCGCTGAGTGTTGAAGGAGCAATCGCCTAACTAAATAGCATAACCCTTTTGGAGACGACTTCTTGATGGACCTCAAGTCCTCTAAAAAAAAGAAAAATAAGAAGAAATCCGCAAAATAGTTTATTTGGCCCTGTTCAGCCCATTTTCTTTTGGCCCTGCCATTGTTGCTTTGTTAGTGTTTTTAGCCTTTGCTCTATGTCTGCCGTGTTGTAAGTGCGACGTTTTCAATATATTTATATATTTTGTTGATTACTCTATAATGCTTAACGAACCTCCTGTTGTAAATTGAAGCCAAAGTTCATTCTTGCCCCCAAAATATTTCCCTTCTATAGTTTTCATGTACTGTTCCTGTCGCAATTAGTGCTAGTTGCCAGTATCTGTCTCTGCCTTTGGTAATCTCTCTATTAAATAAGCTATCACGATTCACCTCTTTAAGTGAAAAACCTATGTCATGTTACGAGGATAATCACCCCATGTATGTAATAATCAATGCAATTTTGGTCATCAAGAATTTGATCATTCCTTGTGTTTGGTGAGGTGTGTGTGCAAGACATGCATTTAGCATCATTTAGCTTGAATCTGGAGATTTCCTTGGTTTTGAAATTCTTGTTAGACTCTAATTAAGACTCCCATCTTATACACAGCATGGAGAATATCCTTGAAAGATATGAGCAATACTCGTATGCTGAGCGACAGCTTCTAGCATCTGATCCTGAATCACAGGTATATTATTAATCTGTCCTCTAAAACTATTACTTTTCTAGATGAAACTGTCCTTGGGTTGACAAATACATCTGTTTGTTAGAGGTTTTCTTACCCTTTTGCTGAATATTTTGTAGGAAAACCTGCCCTTAGAACACGCCAAACTTAAATCCAAGATTGAGAGTTTACACAAGAGCCAAAGGTCAGTGATCAAGTACGCGAGTATACATACACAAAGGGACAGAGAAGGTAAACCATGCATATTAATATAATCAACTGTGATTGCAGGCACTACATGGGACAAGATCTGGAGTCCCTGAGTATCAAAGAACTCCAAAGTATAGAGCAACAGCTTGATACTGCTCTCAAGCATATACGGACAAGAAAGGTATGCAAACTTACTCAGATTAATATATTAGAATTAAGTACCGGATAAAGTTTGTTCAAATTCTTGTCCTTAAAAAGAATTCCTTCTGTTTTATGCAGAATCAGCTCATGTATGAGTCCATTTCCGAGCTCCAGAAAAAGGTAAGACCTTTGACAGAAAGAACTCTCCAAAACATGTGAATTACTAAAAGAAATGCTGTAACCATGAAACAAATATGTTAATTAAATAGGGCGAGAAGGAGGCAAAGAAGCACACTAGTACTGGTGGTTTTGTGGTTGTGAGTCCCTTTTGCCATATGGGGCTGTAAGCCTATAAACCTCGTCGTGGTGCACGGATCCATCCTATAAAGGACCTCAACTTGATGGTTGGGTTATCAAAACAATATAAACTTGAGGGTTGCCAAATATTCTTTACATGATCTCATATGGGTCTTTGACAGGAGAAGGCATTACAGGAGCAAAATAATCAGCTTATGAAGAAGGTGTGTGACCTTCGTTGCTCGCTTGGAACATACCTTTGGCTTCAAATCTTCAATACTAAGTTATGTAACAAAACCATACTGCAATTGTATGTTTTAATGATTTGAAACAGATCAAGGAGAAGGAGGAAGCACTTGCCCAGCAAGACATTTTGGAGCAGCGGAACGAGGACCAGAACTCGTCTCACTTCCTGCTTTCCCAGCCACTTCCTTACCTGAACATTGAGTAAAATTACTGGTTCTCTCTATCTTTCGCACAAGATGGTCTATAATTAAAACTGAACATATATAATTGTGCGATGCTGTGGCAGTCATGAGGCGAGAAGCATGGGATGCGGGAATGAAGGACGAGCTCAAGGTCGGACCAACATTCACATACCATCTTGGATGCTTCGTCACGCAGATGAAATCAATGAATAGAAGAGCATGAAGATGCACCACTCTACTTAAAATCATCGCCAAGTTTTAACTTCTTCAGGTTCATCATGAGACAAAAGTGTTGTGGAATGCTAGATATAAATACATACATATATGTATGTCACCGCAATATATCTGTATATCTATTTCTCTGTTATGTGGAATCTCTACTGCCACTATAAACTCGATCTATCTGAATCGAAAGTGGTTGTTTCGGTATAGCTGGGAACCTCCATTCTGATTCCTTCTATGTGTTTATGCCCCAGATTTATATATCTACTGAAGAATCGACTGGCTATGAGAAACTTTCGTCCTCCTCTGCTAAACCTTACTATATGTTTTATTAGTGCATGCTGTCTTATGTGTATTTAAAGACCTCTCATTTGGTTTCCTTAGTAATAACATAAAACCATCCCCCTCTCACTTTATGCTATCTTCTTCCTTTCCCCTCTTTAATCTTCTTAGCAAACACTTTACTTTTACCCCTTTTGGACAAAATAAAGTCTTGGAAATGGTTCGGACCGTTACACACACTATGGGTTGTTCATGGTTTTGCTAATGGCTTTTAATTAATTGATGACTGCCGGACGTACACTAATACATTCTATTCTACCTCCAGAAAAAAACAACTAATGCATTCTATATATTTATGGTACACTGATACGTTCTATTCTTTTACTCCAAAATAAAAAATAATAATAATAAAAAAAGCCTAATACATTCTATTCTCTACTACCAGAAAAAACAACTAATGCATCGATCCTATACATTTATGGTACTTTACATGTCTAGAGAGAGATATGAAAAGCCCTAGTTCAAAGGAGAACTGTAAGATGTATGAGGACCCTGAGAGATATTTTTTTTGATATAATAAAATGAGGTGGCCAAAAATGGACGTTGAAAGTGTATTATTTTTAGTGAAATTTTAAGACTGCAACTTTATTTAGTTTAGGAAAATAAGCAAAAAAGCTTTAACTTATTGCTGATGTAACATCTACTTTTTCCCACTCCTGTCCTTTATACACCTCTATTTTAGGTGAGTCTTGGATAAAGTAAGATTGCTTGGACTCACATGTTTTACTTTTTTCCTATTTTTTTTTATAAATTGCTTGGGTGCTCTGCAATTAATGCATATCACTTGCAGCGATTAATCTTGACCATCTATTTTCAAAAAGTGTACTATCAATTTTTGAGAAATGAACAGTCGAGATCTCAATCTTAATTGTTCGTAGTACAGTGCTGCGCATTAATTACGCAATACTAAAGTCGAGCTCCATATTTTTTATTATTTACCTTTTTCATCCCCTTCACCCCACTTCACTATCCTACGTATTAACTAAATGTAAGGGGCTCAACCCTTCCGTTATGCATACACTTTCTACTTTTAATGCTTTGTATGCAAAGGTTCAAGAACATAGTAGACATCTGGAGAAGAAAGACAGTTGGGCCAGCTTGCCAGAAGAGATCATAGCGTTGATACTTTCCAGCTTGCCAGAAGAGATCATAGGCATATGGAGATAGAAGATGCATTCTTTGGAATTTGCAAGAAGGTTTTATGGCAGCTCAATGTGTGGGAATTGGGTACTGAAGGCGCTTCCACAGCCTTAATGGAGTTGAAAGCTATAAGGGATGGATGTTGTTGGCAAAGTTGTTGGGAGTGTTCTATCTCCAAGTCAACTCTTACTTCAAACTTGGAATAGAGGCCTTGCAAGGATATGGCTCTTCCATATATTCACTGTACAAAACTCTTGTTTATGAGACCTCTAATGCTCTTTTTTGTATCAATTCTCATTTTCTATTATAGCTATTTAAAAGAAATAAATAAAAGAATTGATTATTGGTCTGGTTTGGTGAATTTTGTTGAAAATAAATTATAGAATGAAAAATAATTTTGGTGTAAAAATAAAAAATTGTTGAAAATAATAATGAGCAAGTGATAAAAGAGGGAAAAGGTATAATTTTTATAAAAAAATATGTATTGATTATTTTACCCTCATCTTAATCATAAAATTTTGGGTACACTTGTGCACAAATGGAGAGAATGAAATTCTCACCATAATCCTTAATAGACAAAAAGTTTATTATGAATTTTGGAAGTTTTTCTATTATTTTAATAAGAATAAAACTGATAATAAATGTCAAACAACTTAAAATAATGAAAAAACTTCATAATTGAAAATGATAATTGATACCAAAAAGAGCCTAAGTTTTAGATTTCAGATGTATTTGGTTTCAACATTTTTTGGGTCAAACAAAAGATTGCAGATACTCTAGCTAGGGATGCAAATCATTTTAAACTTTGTAACCATTGTAGTGGTATTCCACATTTCCACCTACTTTCATGTCCTTGACCTTGGATCCCTTTAATTTATGATATTTATATATTGCCCCCCCCCCCCCCCCCCCCCATCCCCAAAAACAACAAACCTATTTCACTCATTTTTCTCCTCAAACGTCTCAAGGCGATTTGGTGACTCTGTCCAGTCACCATGCCTTCTACAGAAAAAAGAACAGTCACCATGCCAAACACGGTGCTGGCGATTGGATACGTTTCTTCCGACAGAAAAATAAGATGTACCTATACTTGAATTTTCCTTCTCAATGACAGACAGCAGACCAACTTCCGCGTGACCCATATCAAAACATGTAATATTGCTTAACAGCAAGGATGTGTTTGAGCTTTGAATTTGGTTGTGTGATAACCCAAATCAAGAACACTTACTGGTTGTGTGATAATACAAGAATCAAAATATTCAACATTTTGTCACTGCAGTTTTTCATCAGTCTCTTCCTCTTGATGCAGGCTTCTGCCCAGATCAGGCCAATGCGCTCTGTAGAACATAAATAACCAACAGACGGTGAGTTCTTAAAGATGATCATAAAGCCAAACTCATAAAATTGCAAAGTATCAGTATCCAGTTTGGATCACATTTGCACAAGTACTCAATTAATTAAAAGTATACTGCGCTTGCAACGTCCACAACACCACTGTTTTAAGTATAGTCAAACCATTCGAGATAAAGATTACAACAGCCATACGGCTCACAGGACAGTAAACTATCACTGAAAAGTTCACGTGCTGTTTCAATTATTCAATGATCCATAAGTCCTAGGCCTTAAATATTTGGTTGAATTGTTTTCTTTGGCCCCCAAAAAACAGGCCTCTCAAGAAGTCCCATGGTTAAAAACATTCGAGTGAGTTAACTTGTTTGTCCCCTTTCATGCTGGCTTAACTTCTGGTCTGATAGATTAGATAGAAAGCACTACTTAGCATATCAATAGTTTGAACTTCAATATTCCTAATGCCCAGAATAACATATTGGCAGACCTAATGCCCAAAATAACATATTGGCAGAATTTTTTAGAATCACAAAAAGAATACTCACAAAAGAGGGGGTTGGGGGGGGGGGGGGTTGTTAAAGAAGGGTTCTGTAATTGGAAACTGAGTCATCCAATCAATATGCTACTTCCTTTTAACCAGCAAAGATATTGAGACATACTATCTGATACATGTTCAAATCCACATAAACCGACAAGCAATGAACATGCATAAGATGGGACACCATCACGACGATAAACACCACCAAATTATACATGGTACCACATTCTAGGCTTCTAGCCATCCAAAGGAATTCCAGAAGATCGATGAATCATTCACAACTTGCTCAGTAAGCAGCAAGAAAAGAATTATGTCAACCACTACCTCAAGTTTGATGTGATAAATTTTAGCCATAAAGAACCCCTCATGAAAAAGTTATATCATTTCTCTGGCCAAAGAAACTGATGGCTAATAATCCAGGTAGAAGATTGGAGGGCTACATAATTAATATAGATTAGAACTTAAATATGAACCATCCAATCCATCCCTCTCTAACAGGTCCATAGAAGTAAATTAATAAATGAGACATATCAATGAGGTGGATTCCATTCTTGCTTTTTATCTTTTTCCAGCCTTTAAAAGGCATGGCAAAACATAAGCAAGAATGGACTTGAGCAGAGGACTCTTTTCCCTTCAAAGGAATCCATAGCATGAACATCAGAGGAACACTCACTATTAGACTGAGGGTTCCACTGAAGGCAGAAAACAACCACCTTTCCCACGGGATAGATAAGGGAACTAGGGTTTATAACTTGGACGTCATAGAAAAGACCCAAATGTCATAACAAAGTGACTGACAAGAAATCATCCTTCGAAGAAGAGTCAGCAAACAGAAGGCATACCTCAAACTTTTGCATATGCGCGCTAATGCATCTGATCCTGTTCTTGATGCAACATCCTCAATCATGGAAGCATTTGCTAGATTAACACCATCTGCAAGCCTGAATTCACATAAATCTTTCAAGGAGCAAGCATCAGTCAACACAGCTGAATGGCCACCACCAGCTGCCAGTTTCCTTATTTCTCCAATGCACCTGCATAGGCATACTTCCTTTGATGAAAGCAATAATCTAACAAAAGGAACTTAATTCACAAGAACGATGTCAACACATTACCAATCAACAGGTGATGGGTACCAAGCATAGGTTGATTTCTCATTAGCTGCCTGACCATAGCTATTATAACCCCAACCATAAATCCTTCCATCTCTCATAGAGACAAGTGTATGAGAATGTCCACATGCAACAAGTTGGACACCTTCTGGGATAACCAAAACAGGAATATCACGGAATAGTGTATCAGACCCATTGGGAAAGCATGCAAAGTATCCACTCTCGGGTCCCAGCCCTAACTGCCCAAGCTGCCCACCACCCCAAGCATAAAGAGCCCCCTTTACTGTCAAAGCACATGTGTGGACACCACCACCTGCAACATCCTTCACTGTGATTCCTTCAAGAGCAACCACTCGTCTGGGCAACAGCTCTTTATCTACAGATTGAAGGGAACAATGGCCAAGTTGACCCATATTCCCTGAACCCCACGTATACCTGAAAAAATAAAAGAAAAGCAGTTACATAACATGAATAGTCCACCTGATCCAATCATTATTCAAGAAGCTCAAAGTACAGACGACAAATTGTGAAATATTAGCATACAAATAGAGAAAAGCAAGTCTCAATCCAAAGTAGAAGTTCTAAAGAGCCAATGGTCCTGCATCAGCAAATTGTAAGGGTATCGACTAGACGTAATTTGAGCCAACAATTTACTTTCATGCATGTGTGAATAATGCGAAAGTTAAAACCACCCCAGAAAACAGAAAAAAATAAAACTTTCTACAGTGTTTGAAGATCCAGTGCAAAAAATCATGTGCAATACTTGTACTTCAGATAGAGTAACCAATCCATGTATTCGGAGCTGCTAAAAGATATAATGAAGGGGCTCATCAATATGAAAGGTCAGCTGAATGGGAAAGGCTTGTGGATAAAAAGATTCATATTTAATCAAAAGACATGAAAACTGAAAAAGCAAATAAAACAATAAACACATCTATCAATAAGAAATTCACAAGTACGAAAAACCATATTGGGTTATTATGACTCGACTAAATTTATGTTCACTATCAATTTGATAGGACAGAGACTAACAAATCAAATTTCCAGTGCATCCTCCAATCTTCCAGCTAATCACGAAATCCCGATTAGAACAGCTCTCTAGACTTCAAAGACTTTTCAGTTGTGTCATGGGGTAACCACATTTGTCATGTGTAATAGAAGAACTCTATCTCCAGCAATGAAGGTCCTTCAGATCACTTACACATCACCACTTTCTGATATAGCTGCTGTGTGGTACTCCCCGCATGACACTTTAATAATCTTCACAAGCCCAGGGGCTTCATCTAGGAATTTCGCATAAGCACTTAAAACACGAGCCCCCTGGAGCCCTTCACAGGTAAAACCTCTGCCAAGTTGACCATATTCATTGTAGCCTGGTTTATCAGAACAGTAACACAGCTCTAATTAATACACTGTAGAAATCCATGAGAAAAGATTCAGGTTTTCTCTTCCAACCATTCATTTTATCTAACAACAGCCAATGTTTAAAACTTAATGCATTCATGTTCATGCTTCAAATTGTTCAGCGACAGTAACATCTTCCCTTAAATGTCATGAAAGTGCAAGTTGAACTACCAACAGAATTATAAAAGCAATTCACAGGGTTTTAAACAGAATGTTTTTTTTTTCATAGCAGCAGGGATGGATCTTATCCAAACTTTACCCCATGCCTGAAGTAAGCCATCCTCAGACAAAGCCACCGCATGAGCTGCTCCACAGGATACTTGGCAGATGATCTGTAAAAATGCAACATAATACAGGGGATAAACAATGATATAGAAATGATGGTGATGGTGACGGTGACAGAAGAAAAAACATGCAAATAAAAGAATACAACTAATATATGTAAGAATTAACTCAGTCCTACAAAATATAAAAAGAGTAAATTCTTCAGCTGGTATTGCATAAATAATATCAATTTTCCCATATTTATGATAAACTACTTTGATCCACGTCTGCATTCCTCCTCTTTTAAGTCTTGGTTTCAGATTGATGCCTATATAATTGATTGATACGTTTCCTTTTCATCAGCATAAAAACGTATGACAAAAATGTAATTAGGTTGCCTAAGGTCCAACCCAAGCTAGTGAAATTTCAAAATAAATTTTAGAGAAGTTCTGGATCTTCTAAGAAATGAAAACGGAATACAGTTTAATAACTTAACTTAAAAAAAAAAAAGAACAGGCCTTTCTGAAATTTCAAAAACAATATATATACATATATGTGTGTGTGTAAGTGTAGTTACCTTTCTTCAACCTCTCTGCAGGTCAAGACAAAGTAATGCAATCTGTGGTTTCTCTTTCTTCAACCTCTTGGCAGCTCAAGACAGAGTAATGGAATCTGAGGTTCAGAACTCCACCCAGAAGGTAGTTCTGTAATAAAAGAATCTTCAAGGCCACTTAGGAAGGCCAGGCCACAAAGATGAACTTAAAGGTGGGGACAAATTTTTTAATTAGACTGACTAATGGGTTATAGTAATCAAGGTGTTGCCTAAGTGTCCAAACTCCTTGGGTCCTTGCTGCCTTGTTGGTGTCACTCCCTCTAAAATGCCAAGGTTGCCTTGCTGCCTTGATAGCTATTCGACAGGTAGAAGTTGAATAAGAACAAAGAGAAAAAGAAGAGAGATGGCCGGGGGGGGGAGAGAGAGAGAGAGAGAGAGAGGGAGGAGATGCTGGGGTTGTGGAAAAGATACTGGCTATGAATAAAACAAAGCTTTAAAAAGCAACCCAAGATTTGAGGCTTTCCTACAACCACTTGACAAAATCTAGAATCATAATAAGTCAATACTACTCCCTCATATGGCCAGGGATCAACTGAAACTTCAGATGATGGATCACAACTGCTGATTCTCTTAATCCCTAATAATTCCAGCAACCAAGCAATTGAAGAATCCAAGAGGTCCCACTGAAATAGGTCCTTGTATTACAGAACCAGGTATGCATATCAGTTCATAAGTCTTATTCCATTAGGAAGTTGAGCTGAGAAACTACAGGAATGTTCCCCCATAAGTGGGGGACTGATCTGCCAACATTGTAGAAGGAAAGGGAAGGCAGAAATCAGGAGACATTAAAGGTTACAGAGAGAGGAGACAGTATCAGTGTGAGAATTCCCTTAACTGACCACTTGGTCCACTCTTTCACTTTTCGATTCCTGCACTATCGCCTTTCATATGAGCAACCAAGTCACCTAACCCCAGCATGACCACTACAGAAACAAAATTTCCCTAGCCCTTTCACCGTGAAACAAATCCAAGCCTTTTTCCATGTCCCAGCCACCTTTCCCTGTTTTAAAATCTTTCTTATTAGCCAGAACTTTTGTCTGACTTTGGGTATCATTGGAATAGGCAAAACAGAGAAGCAATTACAATATAGGAAGAAAAATAAATGGAAGAAGAGAGAGGGAAAGAAGGAATAGTAAATACTAGGAAGAACTAACTGTTGGAAGAACTCAGACCTAAGTCAAGAAGAACAAGGGAGAAAGGAGATCATGGTATTCTAATTCAAGAAGTATGATTCCACTGAGGAAGGAAAGTTAGCAAAGCATCCTAAATAATAGGGACAGGACTGCCCTGCCTCGTCAACATTCTTAAAAATCTACTAAGCACCTCTAATTCGACAGGCATGATTCCATTGAGAAAACAAAATCTTAAGAACAAAACAGAACACTGTCACATAAGTTATTTTTATTAGCAACTGATTTTTTTAGTAAATCAATATGTTAAAATGTACAAAAATCAAATTGAACAAAAATTAACCAATGTTCAAGTACTAACAAGGAAATACCAAATATGTGTGAGCACTAATTCACCTGCAAGTTGTTAAATTTTTTTCATACATGACGCCATATACCTTTAAGAAATTTTGGAAAAAAATTGGCAATGTCTTAGTGTGGGCGGTTTTAGCTGTCTAGAAGGTATTAGGAGCACCACCTAACCAGACGTAGATGTATATATGCAACAGAAACAGATAATGAGGGAGCGGACCTAAGTAATATGAATACATATTTCTATAAGATACTATGTGAAATGCGATTTCCAAACCTTACGTCGAGGAGCATGGGCCATGGACCACTTGGTCTGCTCAGCTCCATAGCAGCATAGCTTTTCTTTTTTTTTGGGTTGGGGGGGGGGGGGTGGGGGTGGGAATGAATAGCATATTACCAGCAAGAAATTTGATTCAATTTTGCTTACAATGCACTCAAGGCATCAAATGTCCTGGACATAGCATAGTCACTCAATTCAACAGTCTTATGATCCCAAAAGCATCTGGGTTACAGGTGAAGTAATTCAAACCCTGCAAATCAGGTTGTGACTTCTGATCAAATTTTTTTCATTTTTCTCAAATTTGCATCAGTTTCAAACTTTAGATTTTTTTTAAGTTGCATAAAAAATTCTACCACAAAATTTCTTGTTTCTGGGATTTAAGAATCCTAGCCTCCAAAGGATATTCTCTTATTACCTCCAATACAACTGTCAGATTCAGATCATACTTTAAAGACTTGTTCCACTGCTTGTTTGTTCATCCAACTAGAATTTCAGACTGGTCATAATTGTTAGAGATAACTTATATGGTTTTCTCACAGATCAGACTATCCCTATCCCTACAGTCCCATTACAAGCTAATTACTGGAAACTGGTTCAAGAATAGCACTGCATTATGATATCTTCCAAATCTAGAATGATCACAACAATAACTCAGCCTTATCCCAACTAAATGGGGTCGACTAAATGGATCCTTGCCCCCACATCATTCTCAAAAATTTAATGCTAAGACTAGTTTCTTATGCATATGAAACGAAATCCCTTATGGCTGTAAACATGAATACATGGAATATCTCCTACATTACTCCAAAGATGAGTCAAATTATAGTTACAGAGTCTAAGATTATGTACCTTGTTTGAAGGAAAGGCTCCCCAATATAAACGTGGACAGTTGGAGCCCTGAAAAGAGAAAAAGGTAAAAGCTTAATGATAGGCTAAATCATTAGAAGTACAATAACCTGAAAGGCTTATGGGAAGTACCTGATTTTGCCCCCAAACCCAAAGTCTACTGGTTGAGATAGTCCCATCGTTTTCCCGGGGTTCTGCAATAGCAGCTGTACAATGTGCTCCACAAGACACAGATTTCACATATTCTGACTGCAACAATTTTACCTTTTGTGGATGTCTTCTACCTTCTTCAGTTCCATCCCCGAGCTGACCAAAGTCATTTGCCCCTAAGTTCAATGAAATAGAAAATAATCAGCTCCACCATGTAAGGCTTACAAATATTGACAATGATGTAAACAAGATGAAAACAAAATGAAAATACTGAAGAAGAGGAAGGTAATATCACAATTATCAACCCACAACAAATTTTGTTAAATCAACTTCATTGGCAGAAGAAGGTTTGTCTAAAACATCGTTCACTGTGAATCAAATGCCAAAAGAAATATAATTCTTCAAAAACAAAACCTCCATTTCTGCCTGAAGTAGAAATATCAATTATAAGCCCTACGTTTTAACAAAAAGAGTACTCCATAAGATTTTAATATTAGGTAAAGGGTCCCAAGCATTAGAGCTGCTCAAGGAGTTCCACTCATTGCTATGGGTGTCTTGAAAATAGCATCCTATGGTCTGAATGTCATAAAAGGGCATCTCCACCACAATCAGGTGAATCCCTCCAGCAAAGACAATAAAGGAAACAAAGGATACATGGCTGTATTCTGATCGATATCCAACCTCTAATTAGGGCCTTTAGACTTGCTGCCCTGCCCTTGGAAGCCCAAGTGAAGCCCTAGACTTGCTGTCCAGCAGCATTTCAATTTATTACTGAATTTCCATACTTATCTTTTCAGTGGTAGTTTTGTAATTCTGCCCAATCTAGGGGTAATTCAGTAAATTTTTTGATCAGTTATTTAAGTCATTAAAATGCCTATAACTTAGGGTCGTACTCCATGTACAGGTTGAAATATAAAGACCTAATTAAGTTAGTACTTTATTTCCTGCTCTAGGCCTGTTAATTTCTTTTTTGAGTTAAAAGTTCAGTTAGGAATTCAAACCAGATTAGACCTCCAGCTTATTCTGTATAAATAAGCCCCTCCACTCGATAAGATGCCCAATTTAATAAAGTATTATAAGTTCAAGTCACCTTATGTGAGTGTTGCTACTGTATCAGTACTTTATTGAATTTGGCAGGTCAAAAATTGAAAAAACATTTAAGGTTCTGGCTACGTCAAACCAGATCTGTGCTATGGCCAAATAAACGGCTTCAAGAAGCCATATGATTCATTCAAAAGCTCTAAGAGGCTCCCCATTCGGGTATCTGGCAGCCCACACTCCATTTCCTTTTCCATGTCACCTTATTATTTATTTATTTATCAATTTTGGACTTCCCAAGGCACCTAAAATTCAAGGTAATATCTACATCACTCAACTATTATATCTGTTCCACCCATTAAGCATATCATCCCCCCAATCCTAGCAACCTTAGATCCTAGTTTGACCCCATTCTGACCATCCAATTTCAAGATAATAAAATTTTCTTGAATTTTTGTACTCCTGAAAACCCCCAAAAGAATAACCCCGTATCTACCTATCCATCTTTCAGCCCATTCTAACACCTATACACCCCAATTCCCATTTCACAAGAATTTATTCCACATCTCTCATGGGCCAAGTAATCCTTGAAAACCTTTGAAACCTAACCCTTTTGCCTAAAGCCAAACCTAACCATCCTGTGTGTGATATTAAGCCATTCTACATGGACCATCACCATTGGTATTGACAGAATCAATCCCATCACAGCCCATATCATGAAACCCCATCCCATAACCAAAACTCCAAGAAACCCTTTCTTGGTCCCATTTACAGTTGGTCATCTGTAAAGATCTTGGAAGAACTGGCCTTCATTCAGATAAGGCTACAACAATTGTCTCTCCAGCCAAAAACAATGAAGGAAATAAAAGAAAACATGGCTGTATCATGATGACAAGCTGAGGCACAAATGCTCATACATTGGGCTACAGCATGACATGCTATTAGAGTTCCTGAGAAGAAATACTTAAGATGTAAGATTAAGATAAGCAATGAAGATATAACATGTTAACTTTTAAATACATATTTCCATGTGTTTGATCAAAGAGGGGGGGAAAACTACTGCTCAGTTTCTATGAAAGGATAAATGCATAAAACACCAGATACACCATGGATCCTGTGTAGACATGGAAGAAAGATGAAAGAAAAACCCAAAAATAAAACAAAAGTTTTAATTCTCAGCTAATACTAATGCCCACCAATGTGGAAACTGAACCATCTTCTGAGCCCTTCACCACTGATCAAGGACCTAAATTGGCACCTCCCTTTGCTCTTGCCATTGCGTTCCTCCTCTGCCATGGGCATGTCTGTGTTCTCAGAATGTTCCTCTTCTGCAACAATCATTGTGCCAGCAAAGAAATTCTCAGCAAGGGTGAGGTTGATGTGTCATGGGATGTCAACTGGAGTAGGGAAAGCAGGTTCCATTGGCAGAGCCTCGGTTCCTTTAAAAAACCGCAGGGCAATGACAAGACCAAGTAGGGTGTGAGGCACTGGCTCAGTACTGGGCTGAAGAACTTGCTCATCGTGCTTGGCATTGCCAACTTCTTTTGACAGTGCTTCATGCTTCAACTCTTTCCACAAGTTGAGTGAACACCCATAGCTATCAGAGTAAGGCAGAGACAAATAGTGCACCTTCATCTCGAGAGATGACCATTTCTTGATGCAGGTACATAACCAAAGTGGACTTGTTTTATTAGGAATCAACCTAAGCCTGGATTCTATACATGTTGGGCCATTGGACCACTGGTTTTAATCGTAATACGCCGCTTATTGGGACTAAAATATGGGTAATAAGAATGCACAAAGGGTTTCCTTGTTGAGCATATTGAATTTTCCTTTACTAGTTACTTGGTTTCTTTTACTTAGTTTCTCCTCAATGTCCTTTTTGTTTAGCTCAATTGAGCCACTTCTATGTGGTTCTTACTAGTTAATTGGTTTCTTTTACTTAGTTCCTCTTCAATAACTTTTAAGTAAAAGAAACCAAGTAACTAGGGTTTCCTCGTTAAGCATATTGGATTTTCCTTTACTAGTTGGTTTCTTTTACTTAGTTTCTCCTAAATGTCCTTTTTATTTAGCTCAATTGAGCCAGTTCTATGTGGTTCTTACTAGTTACTTGGTTTTTTTTTTTTACTTAGTTCCTCTTCAATAACTTTTGATTTGACTTAGTTGAGCCAGTTCTATGTGGTCCAACTTAAGTTGCTGACTGCATTTGTTTTATTAGCAAAATGTTAGTAGAATCCACACAGCAATGCTTATTACGTTATATACTAAAAGTCTAAAACTAAACTCTTGTTTTCAATCGTTAACAAAAGCAACGAATGGTCACAATGGTAACCAATGATTTAAAAATAAACTTGCTGCTGTTGTTGCAATCTTCTCCATTGAAATCTCCCTTGTGTTTGACAAGGTCAAGATTGGTGCTTGATCGAATCAAATTACAGGTGTGAAGATCAGGCTATTAATTTCAGTTTGTTCTCACTCTTCCATTCCATCTTCTTGCTTTACATTATAAAAGTACTGCTCTACCTATTCTGATGTTTCCTCCATTTACAGGTTGATCAACTATCCAGTTTACTCATCATCAGATGCTGATCGAATCAAATTAATGATCTGATTTGAGATTTGGTTTCTGAACCTAATAACCAATTCTATCTTCAAGCAATCACCATTCTCAATATCAGATTCCAATAATTATTTACAGTAATCCTATTGTTACTAGAATGGCTTGTCTTTGATATATTCATGCTGACGGTTCAATTGAGAATTTATCTCCACTCTAATTGTAATAATTTCACACTCTGATTGTAATTGAATGACCTACTTTGAACGGACATTGAGTCTGATGAGATTCTCATTGGAGCTCTCGCTTCGACGCCCCCTGCAGCATCTTGGCTCTGACCGCTTCTCTCCTGCTCTGCCGATCCCTGCTCACCCTTAAACTCTTGTTTCCACTTGGCCTCTCCCTCGGTCTACAATCCTCTCTGCTTCCCCCACTTTTTCTCTCCCTTCAGCCCTGTAACTACGGTTTCCTTTCCCTTCTTGCAAAATTCCCCTTGTTGTTCCATCTCCCTCTCCTCCCTCAGTGGGCCCCCCACCCTTTCCCCCCCCCTCTCTCTCTCCCCCACCTTTATCTAACCCCTCTCTTCCGTTTACCCCTTCCCCTGCAAGTCTTCATACAGACCCAAATCTGCCACTATGGGCTTCCCTTTCTACCTCTTCTCCCTCTGGGCCCAAACCAGCCCACTCCACCCCACTAACCTATTTTGTACTTGACCAACATGCTAAAGTTTTAAGCCCATAGAATAGGCCCATGACCACAAAAACACATAAACAAAGGCCTAACACCTAGGTCGATTTCAAAGGAAAATAGATCAATTCGACGCTGGGTCTGCACTAAGTAGTACATGTTTTAGCCTAATTAGTTAGGCTGTTAACTAAGTTCTATCTTAATAAGTTTCTTTTTAAATTTATTTTTTTTTTTGGATGAATAAATAATTAAATTAAATGAAACACCGAAATACAAGAAGCATCCAAAAGGGAGAGGATCAACGAGAGGGATGGAATTGGGAGTTGAGTCCCCAGAGCCCAGAGGACAACAATGAGCATGTTCTTTGGGGAATCCAGACAAGAGATCTTCATCCCCTCCATACTATATCATCCATATCCTAACCCTGACATCCAATCAAATTTTCACCTGCATCGGATTCCTCAAACCCTAGACCCCCAGCCCTTTCCTTGTTTGATTGAATTTCCACAAGCAAGAAACTTCAAACCTAAATTCCAACCATTCTAACCATCATGATTCCTTCATATTTCAGGAACAGCATTCCCTCAGTAGCCCCCCCCCCTTTCAATCCCCATCAGAGCGCCAACTTCCTCCTGAAACCCTAACTCTAGCAAGCCCTAAGTTTCCTTAAAACCCTAAGTTTAAGGACTTTATTTCCAGCCATCAAGTTCTGTCCAAGCTTGGACTGAACCTAGCCCCCCCCCCCCCAGCCCTAGCCCTGTTATGCCTCGATACTAACATTCAGCCCTAGTTCCTATTCTAAACCCTAAATCTACAAATTCCCCAAAGTGAATAAATTAGGAGCCTCTTTTAATTTTTCCTTCCAAATAGATAATAATTAAGCAACATCCATTTCACAATTCACTTAGAATATGAAGAACTTCAACTCATTCTCCAGGGAAAACAAAATCCAGAAAGATACGGTGAAAGCAAGTAACGACAACTAAGAACAGGAGAAGAAGAAAAAGAGACAAAGGTAATATCTCCAGAGTGAAGAAAGCATACCCCAAGTGAAAAGTGAACCGTCAGAGGCGACAGCCGCAGTATGTTCGCGACCACAGGCAATGTCCAACCACCGAGAATTGAATCCCGCAGGGCACCCAAAAAGCTCGGGTTGTAGACACCTTGGGAACCTCAGCTGGGATTCTTTACCCTCTCTGGCCGTTTGGCCACGCTGGTTATAACCCCAGACATATATCGCACTCTTGGTAGCAAGTTGCACAGATCGTGAATCGCCCAAAATATCATGAATCTCCATTATCCACGAGTTTTACTGATAACAAAAATAAGAAGCAATACCAGAAAAGCAAAATTAGAGTTACAAGACCCAAGAAAGTATCAACAAGAATTGGAACTGCGAGTCGCATGGAGATTCAGAAGAAAATTGATGGAAACGCATTGACCAGAAATAAACAATGGAGCATCTATGTTCCTAGCGCAAGGAATTGGAAGATTTTCTCCCGGATACCAAGAAAATGTTAACGGAGGAAGAAGAAATTGCATTAAAAACATTTAATCAATATCACGCACCTGAAACTGAAATGCGAACTTGCAGACAGATGTAGAAGAATCGTAGAATTTTTTTTGGTAACAGATGAATCGTAGAATTAGGGATCTACGACGAAATGCCTGGAACTGATCTCGACAAGTTTCAACGAGAAATAAGAACTTTGATATCCTTTTTCCAGTAAAGAGAAACGTGAACCGTGGATTGACCTTCAATAACTTGGCGAGGAGAAGGCATTATTAATGTGACTAATTTATCATTGGAGAACCATGCCATGGAATAAGAATTATTATTACCAAAAAAAAAAAAACAAGGTTGTAAGAATTATTAAACTATTTTTCATAGAAATTTCACCTCTCATACTTTTTCAGTCTTCCCACTTCTGTAGATTGAAGAAATCCATATAACTGATTGGAATGGGCCCAATGAAATGGGCCTTTTATGAGCCGGTAGACTTTGATCACATCCTAATTGGAGAAGCCCATGCAACAACAGCATTGGTTTTTGCACAGCAGCGGCAGATCGAACGGCCTTTGAAGGGCTTAATTAGAACGCTGATGGAGTAAGATGGGGCAGCTGGGCCCAAATCTTTCACCTGCACCGGTTATGGAGGAGATTATTCAATTGTCTAAACTTTGTCTTGTAATTTTGAGTTCATCTCTAGGTATTTAATGGCTAGCCCACTCTCTAGCTCAGGAAGCCCTCCCTTTGGCAAGGAAGATCGGGTGGCCAATTTTTACTATGGGCCAAGTGGCCAAATTTTTTCTTTTGGCTGGGAATGCATCTTGTTCTTCCCCCTTTGAATAAATGTATGATTTTTACCAAAAAAATTATACAGGATGTAGGGGAGAGGGAGGGGGAGGGAAGGGTGAAGGAACTAAGGTTTGAATCTTAGATTTCTTTGGATTCTCAAGTTACATTTATGGATCTTGACATGTCTAATCTCAAAGCTAGATACTCTTTTTTTATCCAAGAAATTTGTTAAAATGGAGATTAATAGTCTTAAGTTTTATTTTAATTAATTTAAAAACTATGATCTTCCTTTGAAATTGAACATGTATTAAGAATTGAATTATGTAAGTCGGAACATAAAATCACCTCTCAATTTTGATAGAGGATCCAAACTCATGCTTAGGAGGTTGGCACCCCGTATACCATAGCTTGTCCACGTTTTCCTTTTTCTACTTTCACTTTATCCATTTTTCACTCTTCTCTTGGTCCATGCTTCTGGTGGATCTACTCGAAAGAAAGTGTCGGAGGGACCCATTGCCCCTCCTTTAGGCATGATAGCTAGTGGCCTATATGATGACCATTTTCACTTTAATTAGTCCAATTCATCAAGTTCTTAGATGTCCTCAAAGCTCAATTATACTGAATTAGTTACAAGTAATAAGGGGGGGGGGGGGGGGGGGGGGGGGGGGGGGGGGGGGGGGGGGGGGGGGGGGGGGGGGGGGGGGGGGGGGGGGGGGGGGGGGGGGGGGGGGGGGGGGGGGGGGGGGGGGGAATAGTTTTTTTTTTTTTTTTTTTTTTTTTTTTTTTTTTTTTTTTTTTTTTTTTTAAGTGGGGATAGGGTGGGGGGGGGTTCTTTTTGGGGGGGGGTTGCTTGCTTGCAATTAATAACTACATTAGACTAACTAAGAACACAAAAGCCTCATGTTCAAAATCATCCATATATATCAGTCAAGCTAAGAGCCAGAAATCTTTATGGTGCTTTGTGGTAACTAGATATCCTCCAAGCTTTTTGCTCTTCCTCCTCACAGCAATTGCCATGCAATGAGAGTTTTGGATGCAGTACTCTACAACCCCTCCTCCAACAACCTTGTGACCTGTCCATGTCATTAGCTGCCGCCATGTCATCGAACATCGCTTTCTCTGCCCTAGAACCAATAGTGATACTCCTTGTTTCTTTGCTTCTTGTACTATGATGGTCCCTTTGTCCATTCCTTCCACCAATGCAATCTCCACTTGAACCTATAAGCATGGGTTTCTTTGAAATCAGTCCCAGGTAATATACGATTGAGGACTGGAGGCCCATAGGCCCTTGAGATGATAAGGGGTTAAGTCATGGAAAGACGGAGGTTAGACTCAAGACCACATTGATCTTAATGCCTCTATAAAAGAAGTTGTCACTACTGTGCTAGAAGCATATTTTGGTGAAAAAAGAATTCACGGACAAATGCCGATCGAACACCATTTTCTTATTGACACCCCTCCATTTGTAAGAGAAACAATCAGTATATATCATTAACTTACGAATAAGGAGAGCTGTGAAGTGCAGAAAGATTACTAGCAAGGAGCCAAATTCAGGACATGATGTTGGAACTGTGACTTACGCACCTCTGGTCTGTTCATGTGACACATATTCTTCATCGAGAAAAGAAATTCATAAACCCCTGGACTTATCGCATTACAATCTTGATCGCCTGTAATCAGAACAAGAACTTGCTAAGTTTTGGTAGTAGAGAAGAGTAGTAAATCAGAAGGAACAAATGCTACAAGATAAAGGCTTAAATTTATGATTCCATTCTCACAGCCCATTACAGATCTAAAGAAAGCAATCCCATACCTACTAGCATAGAAAGAGGTCTGGTTACATAAATAAGCACAATAGTGTCTTGGCTCTGAACGGTATGGGTGAGAGCCCATTGTACAGCAACCTTAGCTTCAACACTCGAATCAACCACTATCATGATCTTTCTACCTGGTAAAAGCTTCCCTGCTGCATCACCCAAAGCCTTTTTCTCTCCATTGCTTGAAAATGCAGGAGGTTCCAGATTAGCTTTAATGGAATTAGAGGAGATGGTTCTGGTTTGATCAATCGTAGGTGGTGAACGAACTTGGCTATGAGTTGTGACCCTGTGTAAGCAGAAACTTGCTAACCTTATTCCAGTTCGACCCATCTCTTGAAATGGCCGGTGGTGATGGTGGTGTTGGGGTTGAGACAACCACAGCTTTTAAAGATGGGAAAGAGAAGGTGATGAGACACTGGTAAATATTAGGTATTTGCCTGTTGCTGAGGCAACTTCTTCTTGTGGGTTCGTCTAGGCGGGCAGTCGTTATCCTAGCTTTTCTCTTTCTCTTCCTTTGTCGCCTAAATCATTGTTCTTCTTTGCCTCTTTTGTTTTCTGTTTTGTGGGTCTCGTTGAACGTGCTTACAATGAAGTAGTAGGTCCATTCCTGGGATGCCAATGTCCCCCTTTTCATTTTAACCTTCTTTAAAGAACAAGCTAAATGGAATAATCTTGAATAAAGGAAGTGAGAATATTTTGGAATGCTATGTTAGGAAAACGGGGTGTCGGGATAGTCATTCAAAAGGAAAACAAAAAAACTTAGAATAAATTACAATGCATACATTATTTTTGAGGTGAAATTAGTGATCACCTACTATTAGTTTTAAAATTGCATGGCACCCACATGCATAATTACGAGTTATCCACAGTTAAATTTGTAATTTAATAGATTATAAAATTAACCAAATAACTTAAGGGCATTTGGGTAATTTTATAGTCCATTGTAACGGCAAATCTAACCATCCGTGGATAACTTGTAACCATACATGTGGGAGTAGGTGCCATATAATTTGTTCAAAAACTTAAGCTTTGTAATCCGTTTAAAAGATCTCCTCCAAACCAAGAGAAACATCTTGAAAGAGCCTCTACATGCACTCATGGTCAAACAATATGTTAGAAATCTCATCAACAACCTTTTAAAGGCAAAGTGACCACACTAAATACATTCCCGCTTTGAAAATTAGTTCTAATCTCATCAACAACCTCTCCATAACCTCGGGTCACATGCCAATTTGACCCCTCCCAACCCCCCCCCCCCCCTCTTTTTTCCACACTAAATACATTCCCACTTTGAAGATTAGTTCTAATCTCCTCTATGATTTGAGCAAACTTTCCATAGCCTCGGATCACATGAAAATTTATGCAAGTCTTGAACTGATCACCCCCCTTTTTTCCACCTTCCTACCCCGCTTTTAGAGGGCTTGAAACAAAAATAAAGAAAATAGGAGAAAAATATATTTAGATTTTCGCTAGAAGGAGGGCTTGAACCTCCGACCTTGTGGTTAACAGCCACATGCTCTAACCAACTGAGCTATTCCAGCAGTTTATATATTTTGTACGATGTTTATTACTTCAACTAATTTGTATTTGTCATTATACTTTCCTTTCCAAAATTCTTATTATATTCTATCAGAGATTAACACCATAATAATGCTGCTTAGCTATCATTTTAGTTAGGGGAGACTATATAATAATTTGACCTAATTTCAACTTATGAAGCATACATGGAGAAGTTGTGGATATTCACAACAACAAACATGTGTACATCCATTTTATTGACTTTACATCTCTTATATATGCAGACAATGAGTCAATGCAACTCACACAAACCAATCATTTATACATGTTGCCCAAAGAAAAAGAGTATTACAAACATGAATTTGTAATTTAATTAGAGGAAGACCCATCACCTCTTTTTCTTTTTGGGTAAAACATCAAATTTATTGAACAAAGACATGACATAAATACTGTTGATAAAAGAGAAATTCCAAGAAACAAATGACTTCTCGGGATGCAGGATCTCCAAATAAATACTGTGAAGAGCATGTAGTCTCAGGCACTGACTTATTGGTTATATTCTAAGCAATCTCCAAACAACCTGATTCCACACAAACCTTTATCAAAGCCCAATGTAACTCCCTACCAAATAAAACTGAATCACCAGAGAAGCCCAAAGAGAAATCTTAAGGAAGGTGCTCACTTAACTCAGAAGATAAAAAAAACTTAACTGTGTTGTTTTTAAATTTGTGAATAGAACTTCTAATGTTTATGCAAACTTTTTAGCCTGTGGTGCTAGATTGTTTAGTCTTAATAGCGTTTGGTGGTGTTATAAACATTATGTCAGATTTTGGAGCAACAATGGATTATTTCACCGTTTTTTGTAATTGACTATACCTTGCTAGCTACCTCTAGGTCATTCAATCTGAGTGTTTTATATAAGTTTCTATTTGAAGAAAAAAAAAATCTTACGTTTTAATTTGTAATGATTTTATTATATAAATGATATAAACCCAATCACAACACATCGAATCGTAATTTAAAACTAAATTCGAATCGAAATCAAGTAAGTTCGGATTAGAATTCTATCACATCAAAAGTAAGAAATCAGATTTTGGTGTTATGATGTTTTACTTGCCTTCGAGGATAAATTTTTTAATGCTCTGATGGAATCAAATTCTATAGAAGTGATCAAGTTGGTGACCAAGTTGGAGTTGATTCCATTGAACATACAAAACTTAGTTTGGGATGTGGTGATTCTTGAATTTGGGCTCCATAATATTTCTTTTTTTCATGTTAAAAGGGAATGTAATGTTGTGGCTGCCTTGCTGGAAAGACTCTCTTTGGCCTATTTTAAATGCCTTGCGTGGATCACATGTTAATATATAGACCTCTTTCTACCCAAAAAAATCATCAAAATGGTAAACCATCGACTAAATTAGGTAGATGATTCTATAGAATCAAGGGTTTTCATCAAATTATTAGAAAATAAAACTACAAAAATATGAAATATATGCAATCTAGAACTACAAGCTAACTAGGGACTACAGATGCTCATTCCCATTTGCTTCTAATCTGGTGGTCATGTCTAAATTCATAGGTCAATAACAAGCTTCCATCCATTCTCTTAAATACAAACCTTTCTACCAATACATAACATCCATATTTCTTCCACTCATTCTTCCCTCCTTGAAACTCTTCCACCCTTTCAACTCTCACTTGTCTTTCATTCCCACCTTTCCATCCCACCCTTTCTTCTTCCCATCTCATCCTCTCTACAACTGCTGAACTCAACCCCACCCTTCCACCTTCACTTACAGTACTGAACCAAATCACACCTTGATCACTAGCCATGAAACTGTGCAGAGCTTCAGTGCCAAAGAGCAACACCACCTCTCTTTGAACAGAAACATCCACAGCCACAAAATTTTGGTCGTTGAGAGTCTTCTCACATTCATAAATTTGTTTCCACTGTTGCTCGAGTGTTATCTCATAGAACATGGAATTCATCATCTGGTCTTTCAACCTTCCTTCTTCCTTGATAAACATAAAAGGGCTGTACCACTTACCCACCACCACATTCTCAGAGCTCTTTGTAGACACTGGGAAGTGATCAAACTGTGGTAGACATGCCCGGAGGGAAGCGTTAATACCTTGAGCTTCAAATAATGGGAAACGATGTGGAGTTGAAGCATAAACGTTCCAACCTTTTCTGGCTAAGAAACTTGGAGGAGTTCCATCTTGAGCTACAGATTTTCCAACATAACCACTAGGACCCAAACAAGTCTCCCGAACTCTAATTTCAACTTGCTGATACACATCCTCTGGATCCAATTCTTTGGGTTTCACATCCGAAACCCAGTTGAAGCAAAGACAACTCACCTTGTCTTCTTCAGTTGAACTTACATATGCTTCCCTGCAAATCGAACCAAAAAAATATAAATATCATTACACAACTATAACAAAAGGTAAGTTATAGTTTAAAACAAAAGTGATGGCCAGAACTCATTCACTCATACCCTGTATGTCGGCCACGAGCTTTTATAACATAGTATCGATTGGAAGATAGAGGTTGATCAAGAACTGGAATGAAGTAGACATAATCAGTAATAGTGTGATTCTTCCTGTTCTGTCCAGTTCCAGTTGAATATGAGTATTGGACTTTAAGGGTCTTATCTTGAGGGAATGGCATCTCTCGAATGTTGCTATCTTTGCAAAATCCAAAACAAGTAGTACCTATAGATTCTTCATCTTGAATTACCAGATAACCGGAGTAAGGACCTTCAGGGGGAGGTAAGGACAGAGAATTGGGGGATTGCTGGTACTGGGAGAGATATCTTGTTGCATACATCTCTTTGTCTCTTTAAAATTCTCTTAAATCTTTATCCTTCACTCAACCTGCTCTGTTTTCTCTCGTTCTCTCTCTCTCTCTATATATTTGCATTCAAACCACTTATATATAAACGCAAAATAAGATTCAAAGATAAGAAGAAGGTCTTTGATGAATTCCTCACCAGCCACCAAAATTGAAGACAAAGTGGATAGTTCGGGCTATTGATGAAAGGTACTTAAACACTATTGGTCTCATTAATTTATTGTCCGTAAAGAAAAAGTCATATTTAAGACGTGCACTCAACAAATTGTTACATGAAATGTCCTGATAAGGTTCAACGTGGCACTCTGCTTGTGAGACAAAGATTTTTTATTTACCTAAACTAAATTTTTTTTTTTTTTTTTTTAGACTTGAGATAAACTTTAAATTTCAACGTCAAATAATTGTGTTGTCAGTGTTTTTTTTTTTGGTCAAAGTCATAAAATATGTGAGGTTTTTCATCGTGGGGAGATGATCCGATTCTCAAGTGTATTACATATATTTCAAAATAAATCAGTTTCTTCGGTAGCAAGGGAATTGTGAATTGTGAATTGATCTATAAATTGTTAGTTTTTTTTGGTCAAAATTATTTTTTATAATAATATAGTGAAAATAAACATATTAAAAAACAAGAGGACAATCTCCATCAAAGTTATTACGTGGCCAAACTCGCATCCTTAATAATAGAAAATGTGTATTATATATACTTCAAAATAAATCAATTTTTTCAATGGCAAGGAAATTGGGAATTGGGAATTATAAAATAAAATTTATTTCTTGAATAATTTTCTTCCAGACCTTTAAAGTTTTTTCTATATCATATTTAGTTCAAAAAAACAGAAACAAGTACAGGACTTAAACGTGCATTTTTACAATGTAATCATCCATATATACACTAAGTAAGGACCTATTGGTAGGGGACATGTTATTTCAATGCAATATGTTGTCCAAGACTCTTGTCATTTAAGTTACATAATCATGATATATACATAAAACATAATAATTTATAAATTTAAAAGTTTTTTATTAATTTATATCTTGTCAATCAGACAAGTCTGTAAAATCAAGACATGTAGCTTGAATGTTACATTCAACGTAATAAAATAAAATAAAATTTAACACCATACATATTCCTCAATCCAACAAGTAGATGCAAAACTCTGGGCATGATCAACCAATACATATCATCCATATTTCTTCCACCCATTCTTCTCTCCCCAAAACTAAATATTCATGAAATAATTTATTGAGTGCAAAAATGATTTTTTTCATTATGCAAAAATTAATGAGACAAATAGTCAAAAGCGCGTTTTCTCTAGTACAAAATATGGATGAGATAGGAACAAGAACGAGTGAGATGGGAAGGTGGGCAGAAATTAATGAGACAAATACTCAAAACCGTGTTTCGTCAATTCTCACTGGGTTTGCTAGCAAGGGAAATGTGAATATTTTGGTGTAAGATGAAATTTATTTTTTTAGAAAAAATAATTTAGCTGTTAGAGTATTATCTCTTTCATGTAGAACAGCTTTTGTATTTCAAATAAGAATATAATTTTTCGTAACTAAACTGATGTGTTTAAAATCTGCTCAACCTCTAGATCCTTGAAAAATAACCTGTAAAATAAGGTTAGATGTGGTTCGAACGTACAGTTGGGTGGCCACTTCCGAAAGTTAAGTTAGAAAGTGAAGCACCATAGAGCTTTGATGAGTTGCAAAGCTTAAATTGAATATAATAATTGAGGAAAACGATTCAGAAACCCTTCTTTTCCAACCAATGGATTCATTCGTATCTTTTCTTGGCAGCCGTTTGATCTTAGGGTTTTCACCCTTCCTTTAGTGGTAAGGGTAATTACCTTACTTAGTACGATCGCCTATCTCTTATTAATGGTAGTTACTAGTTACCTTCTTCAACAGGATTACATCCCCTGAATCCTGCGGGATCACGCTCATCCTCATAACTATAAAGATCCTTCATCCCTAGTTTGGTTCGAACTTTGGATCGATTCCAACCAAGTTTCTTGACCCGCCCGGTTCAGTATTATTTTATCCTCATCATAAACTAAAACCTCAGGCAATCTCCATTATTTGTCTTCAATGAGAGTACTAGTAATCAAAAGCAAACTTCTTTGTGCCTCTGCCTCACACCTCGCCGCTTGAAATCATAAACGTCAAAGTACTATCCATGCATTGGTGCAGGATGAACAAATGAAGATGAACGTGAATTTTTACAATGCAATCATCGATATATATATATATATATATATATATATATATATATATATATATATATATATATATATATATATATATATATATATATATATATATATATATATATATATATATATATATAAATTCAACACCAAACATATTTTTCCAATCCAACACTTAGTTTACAAATCTAGAGTACCATACAGCCATGAAGGATGAAAGACTGAAGGGTGAAGGATGCTCATCAATCCACCCTCACACATGACACACAGAAAGACTTTGAGCATTATCACAGTGCTCATTCCCAATGCAACCCACACAAACCAATCATTTAATCATTTATACATTTGCTGAGCAATCTCCAAACAATCTGATTGCACACAAACCTTTATCAAAACCCAATATAACTCCATACCAAATAAAACTGAATCACCAGAGAAGCCCAGAGAGAAAGCCTAATAAGGAATTAAGGTGCTCACTCCCATTTGCTTCTGATATGTTGGCCATGTCTAAACTCGCAGGTCAATAACAAGCTTCCACCCATTCTCTTAAATACAAACCTCTCTTCTAGTATGTAACAACCATATTTCTTCCACATAGTACTGTACTCTCCTTCAAACTCATCCACCCTCCCAACTCTCACTGGTTCATCTTTCCCACCTCTCCACCCCACCCTTTCTTGCTCCCATCTCATCCTCTCCACAACTGCAGAACTCAAACCCACCCTTGATTCCACTTCGACAGAACTCCAACCCATCCTTGATTCTCCTCCAGCTCCTTCTCCATTTGCAGTAGTAAACCAAATCACACCTTCATTCACTTTTGTGAGATCATGTCGAGCTTCAATATTGCCAAATAGGAATGCCACCTCTGTTTCAACAGAAACATCCACGGTCACAGAATTTTGGTTACTGAGATTGTTATCACATTCATAAATCTTTTTCCACTGTTGCTCGAGTGTGATCTCATAAAACATAGTTTTCTCCATCTGATCTTTCACTCCTAGTACTTCTTCCTTGATAAACATAAATGGGGTGTACCACTTCCCCACAACTACACTCTGAGAACTCTTGCTAGACGAGGGGAAGTAATCAAAATCTGGTAGACGTGCCCGAACGGAAACGTCAATACCCTGAGCTTCACCTAATGGGAAACGGATTGGGGTACTAGAAGTATAAACTTTCCAACCTTTTCTAGCTAAGAATTCTGGAGGATAACCATCTTGAGCTATAGATTTTCCAAAATAACCATTAGGACCGAAACAAGACTCATAAACACTAATTTCAACCTGTTGATACGCGTTCTGGTAATCCAATTCTCTGGGCTTCAAATCTCTAAACACATTTGAAGAAACAACAGGGGACCTTGTCTTCCTCACTCGAACATACATATGCTTCCCTGGAGATCGAATTAGAAAAGAAAAAAAATTACAGTCACAACAGATTAAAAGCAAATTCTGAGATGATTACTAACAGAATTGATAGAAATTGAGAAAGATGATTCACCACATACCCAGCATGTCGACCACGTGCTTTTATTGCATAGTATCGATTGGAAGATAGAGGTTGACCAAGAACTGGAATGAAGTAGACATAATCAGTAATAGTGTGACTCTTCCTGTTCTCTCCAGCTCCAGATGAATATGAGTATTGGACTATAAGGGTCTCATCTTGAGGGAATGGCATCTCTCGAATGCTGCTATCTTTGCACAATCCAAAACAACTAGTACCTGTAGATTCTTCATCTTGAATTACCAGATAGCCAGAATTAGGACCTTCAGGTGGAGGCAAGGAGAGAGAACTGGGGAATTTCTGGTACTGGGAGAGATATCTTGTTGCATACATCTCTTTGTCTCTTCAAAATTCTCTTAAAAATCTTTATCCTTCACTCGGATATGAAAGCCTCAACCTGCTCTGTTTTCTCCCGTTCTCTCTCTATATATACATATTTGCATCCAATCCACTTACATATGAATACAGAGTAAAATTCAAGTTAAGAAGAAGGTGCTGAATTTTCATGAATTCTTCCCTAAAGACCAAAAATTGAAGACAAAGTGGACACGAAACGCGCTTAAAGACAATTAATTTCTCCCATTAATTAATTTCCGCCCCTCACGAAAAAGTCATGAAGACTCTGGCTGATGAATGCGACAACGACTGCAACCACGACTGATTAAACGATGTTGGAAACAAATGCTGATCAAAGGCCTTAACAGTACCGCTGCCTGACATTTTCTCTCTGGATAATAAAGCGAAAATAGGAACAAGATCTAATGTAGAAAGTTACAGATTCACTCCATTACAAGTTTGTAGCTAAAGATACTGAACAGACCATGAGAGAGAATGAAAGAAACGCTAATAGAACAGAGTCAAAATGCCACGAAAACAGGAAAACAACCTATCAAGTATCCAAGTATCAAATTCCAATACAACACGTAGATGCCAATTTACATATCTAAAGTACCATGCATACACCCATGAAGGATGAAGGACTAAAGGATCACGAACAGCTTTGATCCTCTCCACACAACTGCCCATCACCCATGGGTACACGAACAAACTGTATCAGAGCCACTGTGAATCGCCAAACTCAGAGAATGATCACAGTGATCATTCCCATTTACTTCGAATTTGATGAAGATGTCTATACTCAAAGGTTAGTAACAAGCTTCCATCCATTCTCTTAAACACAAACCTCTCAACCAATACATAACATCCATATTTCTTCCACCCATTGTTCTCTCCCTGAAACTCTTCTACCCTTTCAATTCGTACTGGGTTTGATAACCCATTTTCCCATCCCACTCGTTCTTGTTCCCATCTCATCCTCTCCACAACTGCTGAACTCAATCCCACCTTTGGTTCTCTTCCTCCTCCTCCTCCATTTACGATACTGAACCAAGTTACGCCTTGTGTATGATCCTGCAGAGCTTCATTCCCGAGGAGCGATGCCACCTCTGTTCGCACAAGAGCATCCACAGCCACAAAATTACGGTCACTGAATCTGTTTTCACTTTCAAAAATTTGTCTCCAGTGTTGCTCGAGTGTGACCTGGTAATACATGGATCTCCTCGTCTGACCTTTCAAGTTCCCTTCTTCCTTTACGAACATGAATGGAGTGTACCACTTCCCCACAACCACCCTCTCCGAGGTCGTCGCAGACGCAGGGAAACCATCAAAATTTGGTAGACGTGCCCGAAGGGAATTGTTGATACCGTGAGCTTCAGATAACTGGAAATGGTGAGGAGTTGAAGTTGTAACGTCCCATCCTTTTCTGGTCAGGAAACGTGGAGGAATCCCATCTTGAGCTATAGATTTGGCGACAAAACCACTGTAACTCGAACTAGAAGGCCTGCGAGCTGTGATTTCAACCTGCTGATACACATCTTCAAGATCAAATTCTCTGGGTTTCAAATCCTCAACTATTCCACAGCAACTAGTGACCTTGTCCTCCTCACTCGAACTAGCATAAGCTTTCCTGCAAATCAAATAATAAAAAGTCTCAGCCCAGTTAGAACAAATAGGCGATGATCTCTGTAACAACAAAACCCAGAATTGAAATGAGATCGGTGGGTGATTCACACATACCCTTTATTTTGGCCACGGGCTTTGATAACGTAGTATCTATTGGAAGAAAGAGGTTGATTAAGAACTGGGATGAAGAAGACATAATCATAATCATCAGAGTAAGTGACACAGAGAGTTTTGTTTTGAGGAAATGGCATCTCTCGAATGTATGCATCTCTGCATAACCCAAAACAAGTGGTGCCTACAGATTGTTCATCCTGAATTACAAAATAACCAGAATTGGGACCTTCAGGCGGTGGTAATGAGAGAGAGCTCGGGTGCTGCTTGTACTGGGAGAGATATCTTGTAACATACATCCTGTTTCTTTCTTTCCGCTCAAAATTTCTTAATCAATTATCTCCTGAATCTGAAAGTCTCAACTTGCCCCGTTTCGTCTATGCGTTTTGACATATATTTATCCCAAATGTATGTATACATGTCATGAATAACCAAAAATTGTCAAAATAAAAAGTCTCAGCCGTCAAGGTTAAGATTTCTTCAGCACACACGTTACATCTTACATGAAGAAAATAATGTGACGCATATCTGAGCAACGTATGCAGCAAGAAATCCTCTTAGTTCTTCTGCTTTCGATGTACCTTCTTATGTTATGTTGGGTAGCGTTAGTAGATAATTTAGGGTGGAAATTTCCTACAAGTTTCAAATTTAAATATATGTTGACAACAGAATTTGAATTCTCGTTCTCCTGCGCATTTCAGATTTCCGTGAAATTATTATGGTATGTTATTCAAAGTCTACAAGCTTCCAAGCCTGGAAGTAAGAGTCGTATACACTGAAACTTGAATACCTATTGATCAGCTCATGACTAGAATTGTTCAAAAAGCTCATAATAGAGACTTCTAGTTATCCAACATTGTGAGATCTTTTAAACGATTTTTCCTAAGTCAAAAGCCTCGCAATGAAGCTTTTAAGAATGTCCAATATCATGTTTGCTTAAAAAAGAATGTTCAATTTAATATTCCATATTATTGGGGTTAACATTTTGAAAATCAGGTTAGAGTCAAGCTGCCGCCCAACTGATAATGCTAAGCCATATATTATAATTTTGATAATCCAGATTCGAATGAAATCATTATTAATTAGAAAAATTAATATATATACATATATATTGAAGTGACATTCAGAATACACGATATCAAGAAATAGATGATCTAGACTCACATTTTTATCAAGTTAAGAGCAAATTATTCAACACCCCGTCTTATTTGGGGCAAACGAACGATTGCCCACTATTGTTTTATAAATTACATGACACCCACACAAAAATTATAAGTTACAACAATTCGATTATTTTTTTTAAATATACACAATTATTTGAGTGGGTTTTTTTTTTTTCTTTCTGAAAACAATTATTTGGTTAAAATCAGAAACAACCCAAAAAAATAAAATAAAAAATAAAAAAGGGAAAATGTTGTGTTAAATAACCATTCTAAAATAATAGAATACTTTGACAAACCTTTCTTTTACATAATTTTCAAATCCATTCTGGCCCACCCAATTCTCCCTTTCCCCTCCATGTGGTTCTCCCTCGGCCCATTCCCTACCTTAACCAACGGCCCAACCATCCCCTGTCTTACCAAGCAATTCCCTCTCTAATTTAAACCTCTTCAGCCACTCCATTTCTCCCAGCCAGCCCTTCTATGGTCCTTTCTTCTGACAAGGACGCCTAGCTATGAAAGTTCACCCAATATTGATACCACATTTTCAAGAGGTGCTACAAAGCAGGTGGTTATTGCGCAACACCCAAGTAGAGCTCCTAAGAATGATCACAGTGTTCATTCCCATTTACTTTGAATTGGATAAAGATGGCTAAACTCATAGGTTAGTAACAAGCTTCCACCCAAGATGACTAAACTCAAGAAGATCAGGAGACCTGCTGGACAAAAGAAAAATGTCAATTACAAACAATGGTGGAACATTCCACCAAAACCTAAGCAAATAGAACTTTGAAGCTCTTTTGATCAAGAAAATCAGCAAAAAGATTGCTATCCCTAGGAATACAGTGAAAATAAACATGTTAAAAACAAGAGGGTGACCTCCATCAAAGTTGTTACTTGGCCAAACTCGCCCTCCTAATAATAGGAAAGGTGTATTACTTCAAAATAAATCAAGGGAATTGGGAATTGTAAAGTGAAATTTATTTCTGGAATAATTTTCATCTAGACCCCTTAGGTTTGGTCTATATCATATTTAGTCCAAGAAAATAGAAACTTTGCATGTGCCTGTTTGTTGTAGTATCAAAAAAGTCAATTTAAGCACTAGTTATGGCTTTTATGACCAAATTGTCCTCTTTTTTTTTTAAATGAGTTCTTTATATACACACTCCCACTTTGCCACAAAACTTGTGACACCCCATATGGTCAAAAAATTATAGATAAATTCTAAAATTCAAAACTAATGTGTTAAAATGACCTAAAAACCCCTTAAACCCTGCTTCAAAGAACCCTAAACAAGAGGGGGGATAATTCCGACACTTCTCAGTGGTCGGGATGGCTCGGCTAGGCTGAAAATCACCACTTTGTTTCGGCCTGTCCTTTCCGAACGACTCTTTATAATCTTTTTAATTATATAATAATTTTTTGCTAAGGGGAGGGGAGAAAGAAGGGCAATTTTATCATAATAGTGATAGTTTATCTTTCACTTTTAATTCCATAGAAGAAGCAAATGCAAAGACTTTTTATTTTTATTTTTATTAAAAATGACATAAATAAACCAAACTCAGGGGTACAATAAAAATGTAAAATGTAATTTTACAGAAGTATACTAAAAACCCCGATAATCTCGACTATTTGTCTTCAATGAAAGCACTAGTAATCGAAAGCCCAAACATCTTCTTATGTCTGCCTAGCACCTTGCAACTAAAAATCATATACGTCTAAGCACGAGACTATCCAAGCATTGGTGCAGGATGAACAAAGAAATATGAACATGCATTCTACCGTGCAATCGTCGATGCATACACCAATACACCGACGGAAAGCCTATTGACAAGGGCACATGTTATTTTCAATGCAATAATTGTCAAAGATTCTTGTGGCATATAAGTTACAAAATCATGATATTTACACAAAAGAGAATGATTTATAGTTTTAAAAAAATGCACTAATTTTATATCCATCTTATCACCAATCAGACAATTTTTTAAAATCAAGACATATGCTTGAATGCTGCATGCAAATAAAGGTAAAATAAAATCCAATACCGAACATATTTTCCCAAACCAACTCATAGACCGTAGACGACGTCATTTACTTTATAGATTTAGAGTATCATACAGCAATAAGGGATGAAGGACGAAAGGATCGTGAAGAAGAGTGTACAAAGACAGACCAGTATCAGACCTGGGTCGCCAAAGTCTGAGCATAATTGCTTACAGTGCTCATTCCCATTTACTTCGAATTTGGTGAAGATGTCTAAACTCTTAGTCTAGTAACAAGCTTCCATCCATTCTCTTGAACGCAAACCTCTCAACCAATACATAACATCCATATTTCTTCCACCCATTCTTATTCTCTCCCTGAAACTCTTCTACCCTTTCAATTCTCACTGGGTTTGCTAACCCACTTTCCCATCCCATTCGTTCTTGTTCCCATCTCATCCTCTCCATAACTGCTGAACTCAATCCCACTTTTGATTCTCTTCCTCCTGCTTCTACATTTACAATACTGAACCAAGTCACACCTTGTGCATGATTCTGCAGAGCTTCATTGCCAAAGCGCGATGCCACGTCTGTTCGAACAGGAACATCCACAGCCACAAAATTAGTGTCACTGTATCTGTTTTCGCATTCAAAAATTTGTCTCCACTGTTGCTCGAGTGTGACCTGGTAATACATGGATCTCCGCATCTGATTTTCCAACTTCATTTCTTCCTTTACAAATATGAATGGAATGTACCACTTCCCCACAACCACCCACTTTGAGGTCTTCGCAGACGCAGGGAAATCATCAAAATTTGGTAGACGTGCCCGAAGGGAATTGTTGATACCATGAGCCTCAGATAACTCGAAATGATCAGGAGTTGAAGTTCTAACATCCCATCCTTTTCTGGTCAGGAAACGTGGAGGAATCCCATCTTGAGCTACAGATTTGGCAACAAAACCACCATCACAAGCTGTGATTTCAACCTGTTGATACACATCTTCGAGATCAAATTCTCTGGGTTTCAAATCTTCAACTTCTCCACCGAAACTAGTGACCTTGTCCTTCTTTCTCGAACAAACATATGCTCCCCTGCAATCAAATAATTAAAAGTCTCAGCCCAGTTAGAACAAATAGCGATCTCTGTGACAAAACCCATAATTGAAATGAGATGGGTGATTCACACATACCCTTCATTTCGGCCAGAGGCTTCGATAACGTAGTATCGATTGGAAGAAAGAGGTTGATTAAGAGCTGGAATGAAGAAGACATCATAGATATCTTCCTCTTGAATGTGACTGACACATAGAGTTTTGTTTTGAGGGAATGGCATCTGTCGAATGAATGTATCTGTGCACAACCCACAACAAAAGGTGCGTACAGGTTCATCCTGAATTACAAGATAACCAGAATTGGGACCTTCAGATGGAGGTAAGGAGATATAGCTGCGGTGCTCCCTGAGCTCAGAGCGATATCTTGTAACATACATACTGTCTCTCTTTCTGCTTGAAATTTCTTAATCTTTCTCTCTCAAAACTGAATGTCTCAACTTGCCCCGTTTCGTCTCTGCGTGTATATTATATATATTTATAAAAATTGTCAAAATTTCATGTCTAGGTTAAGATTTCAGCACACGTTACCTTCTGACGTTGGTCAAAAGCCACATTTGCATAATAACTTAGCAAGATATGCGGCAAGAAATCTTCTTTGTTTTTGCCACGAATTTCCTCTTACCTTCTTATAATCTTATGTTGGTCAGGTTAGTAAAGAATTTAGGGTGGAAGAAATTTTCAATTTAAACAAATTATATATTGATTATGCATATGTTATAAATGTCCAGCGTGGCAGTTAGAGATTGGGCAAGAATTCTTCAATCTCTTTTAAAATTTCAGATTTCGTGAAATAATTATGGTTTGTTGTTCAAAGCCTACACGGTTCCCAGTGCTGAAATAAGAACTGCACATACTCAAAATTGTTTAATCATCCATCAGCTACCCAAGAATTGTTCAAAAGTCTCACCATATGGGATTCTAATTTATTTAAGATTGTGAGATCTATTAAACAATTTTTTTCTAGGTTGAAAGTCACACAATGAAGCTTTTAAGAAAAAAATTGTCCAATTTCATACTCGTTAACTATATTATTGGGATCAACATTTTGAAAATCTGATAAAGTCATGCTAGTGGTGCATAATTGATTTATCATTCAGATTTTAATTTAAATGAGAACTGTATCAATTGTTGTATTAGCATATTTATTAAAGTGATGCACCTTCAGAATACATAATATGAAGAAATAAATGATCTAATTAATCAAAATAAGACTCACAATCTTATCAAAATCCTAAATAAATACCTAGACTTGATCATTTTTTTAAATCCTACAAACCCAAATTATTTGGATTATTTTTTTGGGTAAAAAAAAAAAAAACTTAAATAACCATATTCTAAAATAATAAGAATACCTTTAACAAAAAATTTTTACTTCACCTTTAAATCTATCTTGGCCCACCTTTGAGAATGTAGTCGAGGTGCACATAAGGTGGTTCAAATAAACCTAAGATACCCCAAAAAAAAATTAATAATAAAAAAAAGTCCTAGCCCATCCCTTCAATTCAATTCTCCTTCCCTCCTTGACTTGGTCCCTTCCACCTCCATGTGGTTCTCCGTCGCACCCCCCCCCCTTAACCCAGAGCTCATTTCCGCTCTTGCCCCTCAACCCAACCATTGTTCATCTCCTTCTTGGCCCATTCCCTACCTTAACCAACAGCCCAGCTATCCCCCTTCTTGCTAGGCCACTCCTCTCTTGATATGATTTAACCATCTTGAGCCCCTCCATTTCTCTCAGCCCTTCCATGGTCCTTTCTTCATGTGACAAGAATGCCTATAAGAGTTCACCTGAGATTGATGCCCCTTAAACAACTGCATTTCCATAAGATGCTACAGAGTGGATGGTAGAAATAATGAGAAGCAAATAGAAAGAAGAACTCTCTCTTTTTGCTCAACCTTTTAGCTTAGCATAGTGTTTTATTTCCTTTGTTGCTATGGCCTTGCCCACCGTTGTATTCTCCCCTTCCCCCCTTCCTTTCTTCTTTGGTTAATGAAAAATTTATTTGTTCAAAAAAAAAAAATTGTAGAAAAATAGGTAATATGGAAACGGAGAGTTGTTCTTAACATTATCTAATATGGAATTCTACCATGGCCATTTCGATAGTTGACCTTCTCAACTTAATGGCAGTTTCATCCCTCCATATTTAGAACAACAATTCTTATTCACATAGGGCGCGTTTGGTAACGTTCTTAAAAAACATTTTTGGTGTTCTTTTGTTCTTTGGGATCGGTAGAATGGGTTAAAGGTGTTTGTTAGAACGGTTCGTTCTTCTGTTCTTTAAGAGCGGACCAGTCAGAAAAGTGTTCTAAATAATGCCTTTTGCAGAACATCAAAAATATGTTTTTACCAAAAAAATAAAAATAGAAGTGATAAAATTGATTCAGATTGAAACCTTAGAACGAGTTTATCAAATACCAACTTGTTCTAATAGTGTTCTGCAAATATTTTTATGGATTTATGAAATACCAATTTTCAAGCAAATAACTGTCTTTTAGCACAGAAACATTAAAAAATGGTTTGGCATAAGAACTGGTCTCTCAAAACAAAATGTTACCAAATGCATACATATTAAGATACTTAGACAATTGAGTCCTCCAATCAATTATTTTGAGGCTGTCAAAATTTTGGACAGTCTCCACGCCTACTTAGCGTTATTAAACAACATTTTTTTTCTAATGATTTGGACGCATTTAAGTGTGACTATCACACTATATATACATATATTAAAAGCGGATCATTTGAAAATTTCATATTGTTGATTCATGTGAAACTATATCTTTTTCAGGATAGCAGGATCGATCCCTTGATTTATTGATTGTGAACTGATAACGCTAGAAGGTTATTATCATGGTGGGAAAAAACATTCTGGAATTGTCGAAAGATCCCATTGTGGTAGAACTACATCAACTATGTATGAGTTTTTCCTTTTGAAGTTGTCAGACTTAGTTGCCTCTTCCTTTCTTTCTTTTTTTTTTTTTTCTTTTTTTTTTTTTTTTTTTTTGGCAAGAGGAAATTTATTGAAAATAGAAGAGGTTAGGTACATCCTATCATCATTCTCCCTAATACAACCTCTTGAAGGAATACTTGGCTCCAACAAAATTCTTTAGCAAACATGAATGGAGTAGAGGAATGGTTCGTGATGGCTTCTCCGGCATAAAGGAGAGCATACGAAGGCAGTGAGGCTTGTATTTGATTTACTTCTTTCTTTTCTGTTCTTCATGGCTTGAGATCTTGACTGAGAAGGAATTCTTGTCGTTGCAACTGGTGATGGTGATGAGTACTCGACGGCCATTGGAGGAGCATATGGTTCTTATGTGATTACCTATTTGTGTTTCGATTTCCTCTGTATTTGTAAATTTTTTGAATTCCATATTAGATTTGACTCCAAACCTGAATCCCGGAGACATAGGTCCAAACTCCGTCATCAAATTCTTGTGTCTTCTTGCCTCCTTTGCTTAATTTCTTGGTAAATCTCTGTCAACCGATCATGTTAGGGTTTACATACATGAATAGCTTTTTAATGATCTCCATATTTGACCCAACCGCCATGGGCCCTAAATTGAAATCACAGGGTTTTGACCGTCGAGGGGGTATGCTGGTGGTGGGTGGTTTCTGCAAATTATAGTAAGAAGATGGGTGAAATAAGGTTTTTCTTACCTAAGGGTTGAGTATGGGATAAGACACAAAGGTAGTTTATTGAATTGCTATTATAAAGGTATTTTGGTCATTTCATTTTGACACTTAATTGAGACTAACTTACTTTGTTATGTGTGTGTAACTAGTAATATTGGAGTAAATCACAACTGATTCTTAAGACATGCAACAAAGTAGAGTGGTAAAGACTCATACTTCTTAGTGAAGAGATTATAGATTCGACCCTGTGAATGACATATGTAATACCTCCATACCCTATGTATAAAACTCTACTGCTTCAAAAAATAAAAGACAAGTTTTCAGCCCTCATAAGAGAAATAAAACAAAATACAGCAATATACATATTTTTCCTATCAAACACTTATATAGTTAAATGCCAATTTCAGTATATAGAGTATTGTGCAACAATGACGGATGAAGGATTGTAGGATGGTGGGTTGCCAAATTTTGAACATGGTGAATTGCTTCAGTGCTACGCAACTAATGCACAATATGGTATAACTAACGTTCCATATCGAAACTTGTGGTCAAGACAAAATCTCGACCACTCGTTTCGTGTAAATGATTTTTTTTTTTTTTTGGTAAAGTTTAATTCGCCAAAAACGAGTGGTCAAGTTTTTGTCTCGATCACAAGCTTTGATCTAAACTGTAGACTGCATGGTTATTGCGCAACCCAAGTAGAGCTCCTAAGCATGATCATAATGCTCATTCCCATTTACTTTGAATTGGATGAAAATGGCTAAACTCATAGGTTAGTTACAAGCTTCCACTCAAGATGGCTAAACTCAAGAAGACCAGGAGACCTAGTGGACGGAAGAAAAATGTCAATTACAAACAATGGTGGAACATTCCACTAAAACCTAAGCAAATAAAACTTTGAAGCTCTTTTATCAAGAAATCAGCAAAAAGATTATTACCCCTAGGTTTAGAGTGAAAATAAACATGTTTAAAACAAGAAGACAACCTCCATTAGAGTTGTTACCTCGCCAACTTGCACCCTTAATAATAGGAAATGTGTATTACATATACTTCAAAATAAATCAATTTCTTCCGTAGCAAGGGAATTGGGAATTGTAAAGTAAAATTTATTTTTTGAGTAATTTTCATCTAGACCCCTTGTGGTTTGGTCTATATCATATTTAGTCCAAGAAAATAGACTTTGCATTTGCTTTCCTTGTAATATAAAAAAAGTCTATATAAGCACATTATGACCAAATTGTCTTTTTATTTTTTATTTAAATTATTTACATACACACTCCCACTTTGCCAAAAAACTTGTGACACCCCCTTTGGTCCAAAAATTATAGATAAATCCTAAGATTCAAAATAAATTTTAAATATAACTAAAATTTTCTTGTGTTAAAATGACCTAAAAACCGCTTAACTTAGACTTTACTTTCAAAGATAATCTTAGACAGAGATGGGTGAAGGGATTCTTGTTTCACTCATCTTCTTCAATGATTGGGTTGAGCAAAAGAAAGATGAAAGACCTCACCGAAAATCACCCACTACCACCACCTCTTCTCTTCTTACTCGAGAAAGAGAGAAGCTAAGGCATAGGAAAATTCAACCTACTTTGTATTACTAACCGAGGGGCACTTTGATCCATAGTCCATACAATGTATTAAATAATATGAGGAACACTTTGTTCCATCCACATTTGAAATTTGAATATTCATAACGGCAGCTAACGGTGCTAGTCTGGTTGAGACCCACACATAATATATTGCACTAAGAAAACTCAACATTAGTTTGTGATCCACTAAGGGGACCCACACCTTAAAAAAAAAAAAAAAAGAAGAAAAAGACAATTTTATCATAAAAGTGATCATTTATCTTTCAGTTGATTTTTTTTTTTTTTTTGACTAAAAATTACCCTTATTTCTTTAGAAAAATAATTGGTTGGCAGAGGAATATCGTTTTCAGATAAAATAGAATTTACATTTTAATTGAAAATGTAAAATGTAATTTTACACAAGTAAACTAAAAACTCAAACAATCTGGACTATTTGCCTTCAATAAAAGCACTAGTAATCAAAAGCAAACTTCTTTGTGCCTTTACCTAGCATTTCACAACTTGAAATCATAAACATCTAAGCACGAGACTATCCATGCATTGGCGCAGGATGAACAAGATGAACAAAGAAAGATGAACGTGCATTTCTACCTTGCAGTCATTGATATATACACCAAGTAAGAGCCTATTGACAAAGCACATGTCACTTTCAATGCAATTCTTGTCCAAAACTCTTGTGCCAATGCATAAAATCATGATATTTACATAAAAAAGAATGATTTGTAAATTTTAAATTTTTTTTACGTTTATTTTATATCAATCTTATCACCAATCAAAGAACTTTGTAAAATCAAGACATGGTGCTTGAATACTACATGCAAATAAAGGTAAAATAAAATCCAATACAAAACATATTTCCCAATCCAACAAGTAGACGCAAATTAATTTATATATTTAGAGTACTATACATACAACAATAAAGGATGAAGGATGCGAGGATTGTGAAGTGTGTAGATAGCCTCTTCGCAAGTATGCAACTGCCATCCCCCCCTACCTACACATATGGATTTACGAACAGGCGAAAATTACTTACTTTGATACTACGAAATTAATGTGCAGCATCTGCAGTGATCAGTTGCGCAGCACCTACAGTGATGTTCGCTGCACAGACCAGTATCAGAACCACTTGTGACTTGTGAGTCGCCAAACTCTGGGCATGATCAAAGTGCTCATTCCCATTTACTTCGAATTTGGTGAATATGTCTAAACTCATAGTTTAGTAACAAGCTTCCATCTATTCTCCTGAACACAAACCTCTCAACCAATACATAACATCCATATTTCTTCCACCCATTCTTCTCTCCCCAAAACTCTTCTACCCTTTCAATTCTCACTGGGTTTGCTAACCCACTTTCCCATCCCACTCGTTCTTGTTCCCATCTCATCCTCTCCATAACTGCCAAATTCAATCCCACTGTTGATCCTCTTCTTCCTGGTCCTCCATTTCCAATACTGAACCAAGTCACACCTTGTGTATGATTCTGCAGAGCTTCATTGCCGGAGCGATATGCCACGTCTGTTCGAACAGGAACATCCACAGCCACAAAATTTGTGTCACTGAATCTGTTTTCACATCCAAAAAATTGTCTCCATTGTTGCTCGAGTGTGACCTGGTAATACATGGATCTCCGCCTCTGATCTTCCAACTTCACTTCTTCCTTTACAAACATGAATGGAGTGTACCACTTCCCCACAACCACCCACTTTGAGGTCTTCGCAGACGCAGGGAAACCATCAAAATTTGGTAGACGTGCCCGAAGGGAATTGTTGATACCATGAGCTTCAGATAACTCGAAATGATCAGGACTTGAAGCTGCAAGATCCCATCCTTTTCTGGTCAGGAAACGTGGAGGAATCCCATCTTGAGCTACAGATCTGGCGACAAAACCCTGATAACCCAAACCAGGTTCACAAGCTGTGATTTCAACCTGCTGATACACATCTTCAAGATCAAATTCTCTGGGTTTCAAATCCTCAACTTCTCCACCGCAACTAGTGACCTTGTCCTTCTCACTCGAACAAACATACGCTTCCCTGCAATCAAATAATTTAAAGTTTCAGCCCAGATAGAACAAATAGCGATCTATGTGACAAAACCGCAATTGAAATGAGATGGGTGATTCACACATACCCTTCATTTCGGCCAGAGGCTTTGATAACGTAGTATCGATTGGAAGAAAGAGGTTGATTAAGAGCTGGGATGAAGAACACATCATCGAAATCTTCATCTTGAATGTGACTGACACAGAGAGTTTTGTTTTGAGGGAATGGTATCTCTCGAATGGTTACATCTTTGCACAACCCAAAACAAAAGGTGCGTACAGGTTGTTCATCCTGAATTACAAGATAACCAGAATTGGGACCTTCAGGTGGAGGTAAGGAGATAGAGCTGCGGTGCTTCTTGAGCTGGGAGCGACATCTTGTAATATACATACTGTCTGTCTCTCTTTCTGCTCAAAATTTCTCAATCTTTCTCTCTTGAATCTGAATGTCTCAACTTGGCCTGTTTCCTCTCTGCGTATGCAAATATATTTATCCCAGATGTATCCATACATGTCACGAATAAAAAAAAGTGACGAATAACTTAGCAACAGATGCAGCCAGAAATCCTCTTTGTTGTGCTTTCGACGTACCTTCTTATGTTCGTCAGCCTTAGTAGATAAATTAGGGTGGAAACTTCCTAGAAATTTCCACTTTAGATAAATTAATATTTAAAAAATTATTTGTTGACTACATAAGTTCGACTTCAGTGCTGCACAATTAATGTCGCAATGTACTATGAACAGTCAAGATTTTGATCTTTGACCATCAAAAATAACATGAATTGATAGAAAAAAGTTGATTAAGAGCTGGGATGAAGAAAGCATAGATTTTTGTTTTGAGGGATGGAATGGCGTCGCTCGAATGTAACCCAAAACAAGTGGTTGTTCATCCTGAATTACAAGATAATCAGACTTGGGACTTTCAGGTGGAGGTGATGAGGAGACAGAGCTGAGGTGCTGCTTGTACTGGGAGATAGATCTTGTAACATACATAAATATATCCTGTTTCTCTCTCTTTCTACTCAAAATTTCTTAATCTTTATCTCTTGATTCTGAAATCCTCGATCAGGGCAATGCATTAATATTTGCATATATTTGGCCCAAATGTATATAAAACTCTCTTTCTTTGGCTCTTTGCCACAGACATCCCTTTCTCATTCTTGTGTTGGTCAATCTTATCTTAATGGATAGTTAGGCTGTAAATTTCCGAGAACTTTCAAGTTTGAATAGCGAAATTTCGTGCCTTGTTCGTGTAACATAAATGTCATGCCAGGCATTGGACACGAATTCTCAATCCATTTAAGAATTCGGTATTCCATGAAATAATTGATGTTCATTTGTCAAAGTCTATACATAGGAGTGTAAATGGATAATCGAAATTCATTCCCAAATTAACATTCACATCCGTTAACAATATCTGAATCCGTCCGATTACTAATAGGATACGGATATAGTATGCCCCTTTCTTACCAATTATTATTGGTCCTATTAAATTCTCCTCTCTCTAATTTAGTCCATTCACTTTATTGTGGCCCACTATCCCAGGGCCCACCCACCTTAACCCATGGCCTATCTCCTCTTGCACCCCAGCTCGGCCTCTTTTTCATCTCCCTCTTAGCTCATTCCCTACGTTAACCCACAACCCAACTATCTCCCTCTCTTAGCATGCCAATTCCTCTCTGATTTAACCCTCACGAGCTCCTCCATTTCACCTAACCCTCTCGTGGTCCTTTCTTCGTGCAACATGGTCGCTTTTGAGAATCCAACGGAGATTGATACTCCTTCCTAGGGGTGTCAACGTGTGGTTTGGGGTGGTTTCGATTTGAGCTTAACAGTTTTGGACTAAAAAACATCAAGCCCAAATGCAACCTATTTGCAAAATAATGATTTTAGTTTGATTTTTGGTTTGGTGAGATTTGAGTTCATATAATCTAACGGTTTAGATTTGGGTTGGGATGGTTTTGAGACCATTATCAACTTGTTACCAAACTATTACAGCTCATTTACAAAAAAATTGTTATTCACTCTTAACAATAGATTTTGAGCAAAAAATAAAAAACATTTGAAGCAACAAACATTTTTTTGGCACTAGGTGTAAGTTAAACTTAATATATTAGAGAGTTGAAGCTCAAGATTGAACCTATGCATATCTCATAAATGTGGATGCTATTAAATAAAATAGGGTAAATATCACTTACCTCCCCTCTTAGTTGGACAAATAGCACTTACACCCCCTCTTAATTGGATAATATCACTTATCTCCCCTCTTACCTAGCAAATATATCAAACACCTCCCCTCTGTTAACTTTCTCGGTTAAATTTAACTTTTACTGTTAAATATTGTTTTAAAACCCAAACTACCCTTGGCTAAAAATATTTTTTATTTTAAACCCTAAATTAACATAATCACCCTATCAATTAAAATACTAAATTACCCTCACTTAAAATAATTATTAAAAACCAAAGCACCATGGTTAAAACCTAAATTATCTTTAATTTTTAAAAGCCCAACATACCCTCTTTTTTTTTTTTCTAAAATTATCAAACAATTAAAAAAACACTTACTACTATCAAGTAAAATTAAAAATACAATTAAAATAAAAAAGGTATGTTGATAAAATTAAACACGTACTACTATTTTGGGTTTTTTAATTGTTTGATAAATTATTTAAAAACAAAAAGGTATGTTGGGCTTTTAATAATCAAAGATAATTTGGGTTTTAACTTAGGTGTTTGGTTTTAAAATTACCTTTTTTTGTTGTCAACTCCGGTTTCCAAGGCTTTGCCTCGACTAATCCGGTGTTCGACCGGATCGTGGTGGGGGGGGATGAGTCTCCCAACCGGGATTTTTTTGCATCAACAAGGTTTCGTAACCTTGCTTAGGCCAACTGAATTTAGTATTTTAACTGTTAAGGTGATTACAGTAATTTATGATTTAAAATAAAAAATACATTTAGCCAAGGGTAGTTTGGGATTTTAGAAAAATATTTACGATAAAAGTTAAATTTAACCGAGAAAGTTAACAGAGGGGAGGTGTTTGATATATTTGCTAGGTAAGAGGGGAGGTAAGTGATATTATCTAACTAAGAGGGGGTGTAAGTGCTATTTGTCCAGTTAAGAGGGGAGGTAAGTGATATTTACCCAATAGAATATTATATCTCTAAAACTATACCTTAGTCGAAACTAAGACTTCTACCCAACAAAAAAAAACTAACGGTCTTAGTAGAATTAGTCCACTAAAATCTCTTCAAAAATATATCCTAGTGGAACTAATGGGTTAACAATCCTTATACGGGTTGGCCCTAATCAACTCAAATCGTCCAGGCTATGCCCCTCAGCCCAAACATTGTCCATTAAGATTCGATTTGAATCAGTTCGAACTATAATAGGTCAATTCAGCTACTTTTAACGATTGAAATTGCAAATTGATACCCCCACTCCTTTCCCACCATGTGCCTCAGAGTGCGACAGTTGCAAGAGAAAAAATCAAATATCTACAAAGCTAATGGTGACTTCATGTGAACAATAAATAATAAAAAATAAAAAAAAAACTAAAAATATTATCATTGTTGCCCGACATTGTAACTTGTTGCTTAGACTTAGGGCCATATTTTGTTTTATCCGTGGGTTGCTAGAGCGTCGCTCAACCGTTGTATTCTTCCCCTTGCCCCTTTGTTTCTCAATTTGATTAATGAATTAATATCTTAATTGAAAAAAGCAAATTCGCATACCTAGAGTTGTTGACCACCATTTTTTTTGAAGTGATCTTGTCATTCCTTCGATTTTTTTGATTATTTTTTTCTTCTTTAGAAGTAGAGGTTCATCAGGGCTAACTTGCGCGTACTTTGATTACATCTCAAAGAGAGACACTGTCTGCAAGGATTGAACCTACGACCTCTCCACTGAAAAGTAGAGTGAGAAGTATGGATCTCTATTTTTATCTTTGCCACGATCTCTCCACTGAGAAGTATATATATATATAGGATTTTTTTTTCTTTTTTGGTGAAGGGTGATTTTATTCATAAGAAGGAAATGGGGAAACAACATAGCCTGGCTCAAGAGCAATCAAGTCTTGCAACGAGGGGGCGTTCACAGGCCAAAAAACACTGGAACCAAGTGAGATGCCACGATGGGCCAAACAATCCGCTATAAAATTGGAAGAGCGGGGAATGTAAGAGAAAATGATGCAGGCTGAAGTGCAAGTTCTAGTATTAAGAGCTTGAATAGCAGTCAGACAGTCTAATTCAAGAATGATTCTCTGAAATCCAGCATTTATAGCCCATTGTATACCAGCTTTTATTGCTTCTAGCTCTCCAATCAAGCAGGAGCTCATTAGAATTTCCTCTGAGAACACAAATGTAACGTCTCTGTTGCTAGTTCTTCCAATAATACCAATGCCACCACAAGGTTCAAAGACTAAAAATGCAGCATCAGAATTTATCTTCAGCCAGTCCTCCTCAGGCGGAAACCACTCTCTAGTGGGTGGAGGAGTATCCGGGAAGGAGTTTGATCTCCACACCACTGCATATTCACAATAAGCAGTAAAGGCTTTATCAATTATCTCTTGAGGAGTACTGAGATTCATCCGAAGAGTTTTTATATAATTAATATAGAAAGAGGCTTCACCCCTGACACCGAGAAGATTCAAACTCTAATCTCCTATGTGGAAGCGTTGGTCTTTCGCCAACTAAGCCACCCCTCGAGGTTAGACTATTGACATGCATCTAACATGTATCCAATCTTAAAGAAAATTTTTTTATTTAGTAAATTAGTTAAAATAAGACTTAATATTATTAATCACCATTACTAAAATATAAGATCTTGCTTTGATAATGGACACATGACGATAATCTAATTATATGAGTTGGAAATTTCGTGTCCATGTAGATAGAGGATTCATACTCTATAATCCTTGAAAGGTTCTACTATACTCATCATAAGAATCATTAGGAGGACAACCATTGGATTGGAATTTTGATGCCAGATGAAATTTTGTATTAATTGATTTGAAAAAATAATAATATGATTGCATAAAGCATTATATTTGGAGATTTGGTTATTTATTGGTTGAAAATATGGGAAAGCCCTCCTCACATTATACTAGGAGTTCACATCCTCCACAATTTATACTTCTGTAACTCCTTGTAATTCATATTAGGATTGCGACATGACAGTTAATCATTCAAGTTTCAAAATTAAAATTCAACTAAAAAATCTATACAATTTCTCTTAATTTTGTCTTTTCTCTTTGTTTTTTTAAGTTTAATTTTAGAGATTTATTAGATTCAGTTTTTAATTGAATTCTAATTTTGACATTTGGATAATTAATTGCTATGTGTCACAATCCTAAATAAGAATTATTGGGAATTTAAAGGAGTGGGAATTATAGAGGATGTGAACTTTTAGACAATATACTAATTACATCCTAATTAGATAATATTTTTTTTCTATTTCTCCACTAGTTAGAAAAGGGACTATAAAAAGGTTATATTAAAGAATAAGTGCGATTATTGAAATTTAATGAAAAAAACTGAAAATTTAAAAGGAAATATCCTGAACATAAATTTAGAAACGTGAGATACTTCAATTATTTTATTTTATTTTATTTATTTAGTTTAAAAGGTGGAGTTTGGAACTATGGTCATGAATTAATTACATGATTAATTTTTTTGATAGTCTCCGTGTCTGACTCAACTACTTCCTGGCCCCAAATTGAATTCACAAGGCTTTGACCGTTAGATTAGCGTCGGTGATAAATGATGCCAGACCAATGTCGCAGATCTTGTGTAGTTCAATTATAATCTAGAGAAGGTAACGAAATCTTATTTTAAATTTGTTAATTGGAACAATTGCAGAAAGAAATATTATTTTAATAAAGAATGAATAAGACTTGTGCTACACGGACTCTGATTTTGAGAATTTCTATTCTACCCAACTAAGGTCGCTTTAATTCCGCGCTTTCCTGTTTTTCTGCGAAAAATCCAACTCCAAAGGAAGAATCAGAACTCTCGAACCCAGACCGGAATAATTTTTTGGTTTTCGAACGTGTTTGGACATCTGATTCTCTCTTTCTGTGTCGAGGTATGCAGTGTGAATTTTTGTTTCTGATTTTCTATTTTGTTTTCTACGGAGGTGGTGTTTTAGAAGGTTCTGATGATCATCTTTATTTGGAAATCTAAATGGGTTTTCGTCATCTTATTCGTAAAGGGTGTTTGATTCTTGGCTTTTGAATTCTGTTCTGATCGAGCTGCTTTTCCTGGGTTTGGCTTGTTTGCATGTCCGGTAGATTATTTGTTTTTTTTTTGGTCTTTTTTGGGAACACAATCTTTAAAGGGTACCTGCTGAAACATATAATCTGAGCGAGAAGGCTAATTTTGCTGATTTTTTTTTTCAGAATGTGTTTTTGATGTCTAAATTTCTGATTTTGATTGGCATTGCGGAGATTTTGCACTCAAGATTCAATTTGGTTTGTGTCTGTAAATGTAAAGAATTCTGGGAGTAATCTACACCCTTTCTCAATGGTGACGGTGATTTTATAACTTAGCTTTAACGTTTACGGAACAGAGTTTTGTGCTTATCGCAAATTCTATCGCTGTTACAGCAAGTAGATAGAGTTTGAATCAGTGTTACATTTGAAATTTGAAATAATTCCAAATCGTGTTTTTCATCTATTAGGATTTCAAACAGTGTTTCACGGAGGACCATTGCAAATTGTTCTGATTTCCGCCACTTTTATGTTAATTGTTGTGTCAGAAATTTTTAATTGGATTTTATATGATTAATTTAGCTTCTTTTTTTTAGATGAATTACTCTCCGATTGAGTTGAGAACTATTTTCTCTCTTCTTGATATATATTCTTCTTGTGTTTCTCTCGCTTGACAGGTGAGGACAAAAATTTTGTTCATCTTGTTCAGTGCAAAGAGTTCTCGACTTTCCAAACGATTTTGATCAGCTCTGTAATTAAAGAAGAGAGAGGGTGCTGACTCGTGGAGAAACTATAACATCTGCGAGCCTAGGGTCCTCTCTCATACTATATTTACCATCCAGTTCTTTCTGCCAAGAAAATTTTCTTTACTGGAGTTCCCTAATATAGTGAACCCTTGTGGATGAGACTGGAGAAACGCTTTACGAGCTTCGGGGTTAATAAGAAATTGAAGCTGCATCATGGGTACCGTTTGTTCTTGTCTACATGCTGAGGAATTTGAAGACTATGCCAATCCTAACAGTTCTGTTTATAGAAATTGTGTCTGCCTCAGATGCTTTCTTCAGAATATCATAAATGCAGTATGTTTGACTTCTAGACTCTATTTGTTTATTATTTATCTTATCTTTTTTCCCCTCCTGGTCAATGCTCTAAAAGTTAATCCTCGTACATTTTTTTTTCCTTCCACAATTTGTAGTAATTCATTGTGTGTTTCATGCTCTTAGAATTCTGACCCTACATAATGTATTTATTTGGTATCTGAGATGTTGATCACCTCCCACTGTCATGTTGTGTGGAGTCTGTATTTTCTTCTTCTCTCCTCATAATTTGACATAATAAACAATTAGGGGTCTTTAGTAATTTAACTCTTAACGCTCATGGAAATGGAGAACTTCTAAATTGTTTTCCTGTCTTCTAAACGTATTTGAAGAATCTGAGGCATTTCTTGCTCTGGTTGTAACTGATTCACTGCATGTAACGGGTGTGACTAACAGAGCTGGTGCAATGGGAGCAGGAATGGGAGGGTATGATTGAAGGAAAGCAGTAGCAGGTTATAGTCATTGGATTATCATTTTTCCCAGAGGGGAAGAAGGTAACCAATTTGGTAATCAATGTAAAAATTGTCTTAACACCTCCACAGGATGAAGTCTTATGGATCACATTGAGTGCGGAAACTTAGATATTTGATCAGGAGAATGTCTCTAGCTGTTGTGTGGAACTTGTGAATCTACAATTCACTATTTGCGAGATTTGTGAAGCATGGACATCCAAAATTTGAAGCAGCAGTTGGAATTATGGAACTGGGCAACATGTGCTAGAGAGCCTGGTTCTGGGAATTATTGATCTGCTGAGAATTATGTTGCTTGTATAACATGGTCTCTTTTTCTTGTTCAAAATATGCTTTTGCGAGGGAAATGCAACGGGTATGTTGAAGTGGGGAGTACTAATGCCCACTGTAACTGAACAGCTTATGTTTTTGCTTAAAAACTGGAATCCTGTTGATTGCATTTGAAGAACCTTGCAAAACTTAATAGTCTCCTTCTATTTTGCTATCTATCAGTTCTTGCTAAATCATTTTGCTTTGGCTTAAGTAGCCAAGAGTTGATCGATATCATTTTGTAGTGTAGACATGTATCTGTTTTAATCAATGTTGTTATTTATTATCAAATTTATTTGTTTCTGTTGCATAGCTATGATATTTGAATTTCATAGAGAGTGGTTTGGCTTATCTGTCATTTCTAACTTTTCACAGTACACTGTCTTATTCCGAAGAGGGGAGGTGCACACTATTTCTTCGTCAATCCAGGGGGCTACATTGACTTCAACAACATCAATTGACAGTTCTCTGTCTGACATGTATCACTCTCCTCCAAGACCTCTGCCTTATGATGCTGACCCCCGACGTTTCCGTTTACAGCGTGATGGTCTGGTCTCAAGACGTGAAAAGGGTTCAAGTCATTTACATGAGGAATCCGAACCACTTAGAGCAAGTGAAGCTGATGGCGATCCGGATTCTTTAAGTGCAGGAGACAAGTGGAATGAATCAGAATGTGATGGGGGATCAAAAGAACGTCGTTCTGAGTCCTCACTGAAGCACCCATTGGCAAAAGTGATGGGGGGAGTTGGATATGTTTATTCTTCTGCAGAAGATGAAGACGTCTGCCCTACATGTCTTGATGGTACTGTTCCTAAGTATAACTCTTATTATTGTGATAAAGTAATTCTGGACAGGCCTAATGTCTGTGCTTGAATGTCATGAGGGAGGGTGCCGTTTCATAAACATGTCCATACATATTATGGGCAGCTTGGTGTAATTTTGGAGAATGTTAATACCCTCTGCGCATTCAACTATTACTAGAGAGTGTTTGTATAATACCTTATGTATTCTTAATTCTTTTGAATGAGAAAACTCCATTTTCATGTAACTAAGACTGTTAATCTGTGATTGTGATTTTATTTGCAGAGTATACTCCTGAAAACCCCAAGATAGTGACAAAATGTTCTCACCATTTCCACCTTGGTTGTATATATGAATGGATGGAGAGAAGTGACAGCTGTCCAGTCTGTGGAAAGGTAATGTGTCTCATCTTCATGTCTGGTGAATTATTTGTTCATTCTGCAAATTTACCTTTAGTAATTGTTGTGCTAGTTGGTGGTTTTCTAGTACAAGACACATTGCCAAAGCACAGGTATATCCAATGCCCAAATTGTGGTCAAGCCCTTTGACCAACTTAAACCAGTCTTCCTACAGTTTCAAAGTATTGGTTGGTTCTGTTGAATCATAGTGTGTTTTATGTGAGTATGTCCAGCTTGGTTTACATTAGCTCTGAACCTATCAGAGCTCACAGTTTTATTAGCGCAATAAGCATTATCATTCTGGTGGTTTTATAGTAGTGCTACCTCACTTGAATTCGGTTATTCAAATTCAAAACCTTAGCTAGGTGGGATCTGTGGTGAGAGGCTGTAGTTTGAGTCTTTTTAATACACCTAAATCTGTGTTTTTAAGTGCTCAGCTAATACTACCTCAAAGAAACCAAAATCATTCAAAGTGTTAAAATTATATGTGTTTAAAAGTGTAGGAAAATTAAAATCTGATTAAAAATTTTTCAATCTTTATTGGCTAATCTTGAATAGGAATCTTTGGTCTTATCATGCGTATAGGTGTTTTAATTATGGTGATTTGTTTACATAATGGATGGAATCTTCTTTTCCTGTGCAGAGCAGCACTATTTAATGCATTAATTGAAAGGTCTTAATTTTTCTTTTTATCAGTTATAAGTTCATCGATGTATGTTTCTTAATTTTTCTTTTTATCAGTTATAAGTTCTTCGATGTATGTTTCTGAGACTAATACTTAATGGCAAAATTACAATAGAATCTGGATCCTATGAACCCCATCACCCCCAATTAAAAAATTATGGATGGACTAGCCATGTATTTTTTTTCACTGCAATTGATCATCTAATCTACAAGTCAATCAATTGTTCCCCAATTTTTGAATACAAAATGATTGTTGAACTTTGTTCAAGGAGATCCTGAGTGGAGCAAGTTTGTTTGTTATCCAGCTTTACTACTTCAGTTGTACTATATTTCACACTTACGGAGTTTTTACTGCTTGCTTGCAAGTGTTTGGTCTGGCAAAGATTTGCCTTTGACAGCTGAGATAGCTGTAGGTGAGAGACCCACAGCTGATATAACTTACCCCTCCTATCTTCTATTTTCCCCTCTTTTCCCCACTACCCATTATGTACAAGTTCTGCAATCAAACCACAAGTCCATCATTTGCTGCCCAGTTTTTGAAGACAAAATCATCATAAACTTTGTTCTAGGAGATCCTTACTGGGGCTGGGATCTTTGTGATCCAGTTTTACATTTGCTTACTGAGGCGTTGCTAGAATTTGGGTCATCCACATAACCTGTTCTGTCCTGCCTGGTTAGGGAATATGGTCTAAATGTCTGATATGTATGTTAAGAAATGACTGTTTGTATTATGTGAGGACTGGATCAAGTCTTGTTTGGGAAATTCTGGTGACTTGACTCTGTTATCCATGTTGAGATAATTATATCTATTACCCAAACTGCAGAAAGTTCTTATTTCTTATTTCTCATTTTCATTAATTTGTGAATTTAAATATTGTAAATAGTACTTCTGGGATTTATTGTCTCTCGTCTCAATAGTATCATTTCGAAAAGTAAATATGATAATATTGGACAAGCAGGGCTTAGAAATCAACAGCTGAGATTAAAGTTGGATCAGATATGAACATGTGTTTTTGTCTGAATTCAAGACCAGACTGGGTGAGTTGCACAAATAACCATGAACATGATGTGGTGTCCAACCTTAAGCTCTGCCTGGGCCAATCTGGAGGTGCATCCAAATGCTGATGACTGAATAAAGGAGCTACGGTTGGCATATGAGTTCACCGGTTGGATGAGCATGTGTTTTATAAATACTTACCTACCTGTGCAACCTGGGCATGCTTCAGGTTGTCATTTCTAGTTAAAGCTAGTACCTGAAGTTGCATAATAAAACACCTGAAATTCATGTTGAGATGGTTTTTGGTTAAGCATGTCCCTAGTAGCGTGAACATGACAGTGAATTGTCTTCAAGGTTTGAATTGTAGTAGCTCCTGCATACAGTCTTCTGTAGCTACTTTTGTGAGTCGTTGGTTGGTGGAAGAATGCATGTGAGGGACATTTCCTTACAGTTATGATCCAAGGTAGCTTATGTCAATCCAGCTTCACATGGAATGAAGGAATCAGCTGCCATGCTACAGAAGTTTCTTAGCTTTGAGCCAAGCAATCTTAATTAGACATGGCTCCCAAAAGATGCATGTCTGTGGGGTACGATTTCTTGTCTGCTCTATGATGGACATGGAAAGTAGTATCAGTTGTTGTATGCTTATGCATTCACTGTAACATGGAAAGTATTATCAGTCATTTTATGCTTGTGCATCTACTCTATGCAGATTACTCCTGAGAATATCCACATGGATAATGCTTTCTTTTGATTTTCCTTCTTATATGTACATTCTGAATTATCTCACTTGTTTTCTTGTCTAGGTAATGGTCTTCGATGAAACTACTTGATTTCCCTTGGAAGGTTCAATTCAGAGATGAAGATTTGAAAAAGGGAAATTGTAAAGTCTTTGTGAATACCCCAGTTGAAAGAAGTCTTCATCAACGAAATTGATCTTGCATTAGCTCGTCTCCCAAGTAGATTTTGAGAGAAGTACATGTTTTGGCATCACATCCTCACTAACATGGATACATTGAATGCCTTTTCTTTAATGTGGTTCCTTTAATAGATTTATTTGCAAAGGCTAAATGAAATCTGACAGGCTGCAGGGGAAACTTAGGAAGTATGATATGGAATATGCTTGTTTTCCATATTGAGTTATCCACTGGATATCTGAAATTCTACTTCAAATACAGAAAGAGTGTTGATTGAATTTAATATTAATTTCATGATGAAGCTCTACTTATCAATATATGAGAAATTTTCTCGCATTTATTTATGGAGATATTGGTTTATCTTTTTGATGGTGTATATTGTGTATATGGCTTCACCTAAAATATGGCACTCGTGTACTTAGCAATTCAATTTGGCAGTGATTAACCCCTCACCTGTCCGGTAGAGCTTAAGAACAGAAGAAGCATTGCATTTTAGCAGATGTTGCAGAGATATTCCTGATCACTTTGTCGCCAGAATCTTTTGGCGAACTCCAGAATTTGAGTTATACAGAAAATGTTCTATGCAAATTATCAGTGCTAGCTCGTTATATCTTAAACACTAATGCATTTCCAGTTAGTATGCAATTGCTCAGAGGTCTTCTTCTCTCAATATGGTTTTGAAGAAAAGAGAGACAAATGGCATAACCGCATGGTGATATTACTAGTGTGTATTTTCATTGGGAGAGAAGACACGAAGAAATTAAATAATTCATAGTTGGATAATAATTTCCAAGTTAAAAATTTTCCATTTCCTTTCCCTTTAATATCCTTTTGACATCTATAATGATTGGTCAGTGGCCCTAATCTGGTTCGATCCAAGATTCTTTATAAATAATCAAATGGCTAGAAGATCGATCCAGTCCGAATAGGCGAATTTTTTTAAATAACCGACATATCCTTCATACATGGGCTTTGGCGATACACTGATCGAATTCGTATACAGAGATTACGGTGCTTAGAGGCGAAGCTTACGTAGAATGTTGCGGCTGCTTCACTGCGCGTATCTCGGCTAGGAAGAGTAACTTGAAGCTACGGTGAGAAAATGGAGCGCAAAGATAAGCAATCCCCACAAGGTTTTAATCTTTGATTTATCGGAATTCATTGGTTCGATTCTGTTGTTCTTTGATCAAATTCGAAATCAGTGACCTTGAATTTCATTTGACCCAGGGGAGATATCTCGGATTGTTGTGGAATTACTGGAAGTCGCCATCAATTCGATTGTTTTCCTCAAAGGGGTTTATCCTTCCGGTGCCAATCTCTTACTGACCTTATAATTTTACAATCAGCTTTTTCAATCTCTTCTGTTGATCGTCAGTTTATGAAATTCCGCATTGTCGTTGCAGGTGCGTTTGAGAGGCGGCGTTACATGAATGCTGTTGTACACAGGGCTCGACACCCTCAACTTAGAGATTATATCCATTCTACAGTCAGTGGACTTCTCCCTTTTGTCGAAAAGGTTTGCCCTTTTCCTAATCTAGTTGACAATTTTGCCTCTGTTCTCCATTAAGGAGAGCTCAACCATGGTTTTCAATTGATCTGATTGTCTGATTTGCTTCTTCCATTGCTGGAAGTTTCTTCTCTTTTTTATTCTAGTACTCGTACTATTTTATTCCTTTAAATCATGATTACATTAGAAGCTGCTGGACCAATCCTAAGGAGCCCCAATATTATTCTGCTTATGTGCCCTTCTTCACTGATGAAGCAGTACATCTATGTGGATTTCTTGGTCTTTTGTATTGTTGCTGACTTCTTTTCTTTAACCTTCTGGTGCCCATATTTCTTTTCACTGGTTCTAGGTGTTGGCTTGTAAACTGAAGAAACCAATATGCTAAATTATAGTAAATAACCAAAAAGGGCATTACATAGATTCTGGTTAGCCCAATCGCAATGTTCATGCAATGCCTAGATCTGCCCACATAGACAGTGTATTATCTAGTGCTATGCGTGTCCATAATACTAAAACTGGAATGCTAATAGTGAAACCATGCAGTGTCTTTCTGGTTTGTCTTACCCTGGTTTGAAGTGTGAACCCTCAAAACAATAATGAGGAAGACTATGTCTTCTGCTCTTGCAGGGATTGGTGGACAGGGTAGCAGTTGTATTCTTCAACAGTGACAGTATACCAATTGAGAGATTTTTGTTCAAACTTGGGGTCAATCAGTCTTACAGATCCCGGGTGGAAGCAGCTGACCTGGAGTTCTCTCTTAGGTCATTTTTAATGAAGCTCTCAGTGTCTGAATCTGCCACTAAGGTTCTCCCTAGAGGTATGTGTACTAGATTGAGGATTCTTTTACATAGTTGTAGTTTGCTTTCCAGTTTGTTACTTTGATTTATCTTGCAATTCATCTTAATTATTTTTGGAGTGAAGTGGGTGCTCAGTTTAGTTCCTGAATGCACTCGCTTCTCATTTTGATTAACCCACAGTTCAATGATATAGGCAACCTGAGTTTTACTCTGGATATATTTTAGAGGAATTATGTATGTATTTGCATCTACAAGCATCCTTGTAAACAGAATAGTATACTGTGCTGCAGTTCTAATAGGTTGAGGTTTTGTAAGCACCATTTCTACGTTTTGATTCAGGATAATGATCCTCCTTTAACAGGCTGCAAGTGGGAGATAACAGCTTATTTCAGATCCCTGCCCGAGGCTGGATCAGGGAAGGAGGAGTTTTGGGTTCCAACAGACACAAAGCAGTGGCAACAGCCTCCTCTGATAACCCCAATCAAGTCTATGAGCAGTGAACCTCTGAGTTTGCAATTGTATTTAGAACATCCGAGTACTTCTGAACCAAAATTTCAATGAGATCTGAGCACCAGCTTGCTGTGGAAACAAAGTGCACCCCCTCTGCCTTGGGGGAAAAAGAACTTGTAAAATGTGGAGTCAGAACTACATTTGCAGATCTTAATTTCCCCCCCCCCCGCCCCCTCTCTTTCTCTTTCCTAAAGTCTCTTAGTTTCAGGCTGGAAATTGCAACCATTTTGTAATGTTCAATGGTGTGAAGCAGTTAAAACGCATGTAAAGTTTAAATAACATATTAATGTCCTGTAACCTCAGCCCTTCATGTCTTGTAATTACGCTTTTTTTTTTTTTTTTCATTAATTATTCATCCAAAAAAATATTTATATATATTAATGAATTCTTTACGGGTTGATGCTTACACAAATTCCTTGAAACATTAGTGATGAGATTGATAGATTACATCAAAACGTTGGTGATGTGATTGGTAGGTTGGATTTTTGTCATATCATGGTCAAAGAGTTCGGTCTTCTATTGTTTCTTTAGAAGCACATTTACAAATAGAATCAACACAGTAATAAAACAATTCAACCAAAAGAAAGTACCTCAAACTTAAGATACCATTCATAACTTATCAAATAATAATAAAGAAAATATGATACACAATACATTTTCGATCTTACAACACAATTAAAAATGCAATTGCAACACAAGAAGTTCATTACAAGGTAGCAAACCCTAATGCAATCTGAATTTATTTAAATCACCATGGTCTTATGAGTTCTAAAAGGACCAGGTTTGCATACAACACATATTACAATGAAGCCTCAATAAATAAATAGAAGGTTCGTCAAGCATTCTTATTTTTTCAGGATGCAGATTATGAGTTGCACCTCTCATAGATAGCCAATTACAGTAGAAGCTGTGTGCTCAAATTATTTTCATTTTGTGGCTGCTTCAAAATATCTCACAAATACCTCAGGTTGTTGGGCACCACTTAGATTGAGTTTGTCATTAATCTGGTCAAAAATAATTCTTTGATCTCAATACAAGCAACGGTAGTAGATGAAAAAACTGAAAACAAAAGTTCAGCAGGAAGCACAAAAATAATCACGCACCACAAAATGCGGGACTCCAGAAATGTTTGATGAATATTTTTCCAGTTCTTCAAAAACCTTTAATATAAACCATTAGAGCGATCAATTCAGCTGAATAATAATGCAGTATAAACTAGAAAAGAGCCCATTTTCATTTATAGTAAAAAAAAAATTGTGAGAACTAATTTACCTCCTTGACTCCATTGTTAGGATCTTCAAGGTATTCTGCCACTCCCTCAACTCCAGCCTTTCTAGCAGCCTCTGCTAGAAATTCCCTGTAATTAATCCAATATTTATAATTCCATGTATTTAAAATTACAATCCTTTACAACAGCTATTTTCTTTCAATCAGCACAATTTAGTGAGAACTCATGCCAAGCAAAGCTAATTAGTTCTGCTAAAAAAAAATCTCTGCAAAAATAGGTGGATCCTGCTTAACAATTTATTGTTGCTTATTCAAGTGAAAATTATCTTTAGAAGTTCATATGAAGTACAGAAATCTAAAAATCCAAAATTGTTAGGAAACATTGGGACTGGAGAAGCATAATTTGTTTTTCAGTTCTAACTATCTGCAGAAATAATTTAGATGAAGTGAACATGGCAGAGAGAATACTTACCGATCAGCAATGAACCTGCCCTGTGTAAAATATCCCAGGCACAACTCCTCCATGAGAGCATGTTGCTTATCATAGCCTTGATGGCCTGCAAATGTCAAGAGTCTGTGGCTGTCCAGGGTAGGCCCTCTGTGTTTTGGGGTTATGTTTAGTAGATATCTTACAACATGTTCCCAAATAACTATATCGATTGATCCAATTAGAACTAGAACTAAACTATGATCCAAGCTTACATGAGCCCAGACGTGTCATAGTCATATCCAAGACCTCGATATACCTGCAAAACTTAAAAAGCTTTCAAAACCATCAAAAGATACCATCTCCCTTGTTGATTTAATCAGATGAAAAACCAAATAAATAAATAAATAAATAAATCCCAAAACCTGAGCTGTTCGAGCTTCTATTTGTTCAGCCGCGGGTCCATACTTCTTAATATAGAAGTCCTTCTTTACCATGCCATCTTTTGGAGCATCAGGATTCAGGAAAAAGGGATGCCATCTAACCTGTGAAATTGTTTGTTCGGTCATAAATAACAAGGTTATGGTATATTTATAAATTGACATATCAATGAACTGAACAGGGAAAGAGAGAAAGGGCAACAGAGAATAGACCTCGAAATCGTATTGATCCTTTGATAAATCCATAGCTTTGTCAAGATTTATCTTGCCCACAAAACAATATGGACACACCGGGTCTGAACTCACGTCGATTCGAATAAACTTTTTTCCAGTACTGCTGCCACCCGCCGACTGAGCCATGAACTTTGTCTGTCTGTAAATACAAGAGAAAATGGTACCTATAACTTGTTCCAACTTCAAATTTATTTCTGTTTTTCTACAACTACTTATTGGAATTACTATCTTTATGTGCGTAACAACTTGGATCAGCTTAATAGTATTGTATTGTACAGGTTTAGGTTAAAGCTAGAGGTCGATTTAATGTGTTCTACTGATCAAATGAATCTGACTGCAGAAATTGATTCAAAACGTGATTTAATTCCAAGAAGGTGGTGTAAAGCAGACTGATCGTCATGAGATGATACAAAATGGCATCTGATCTTTCAAATTTGGCTAAGCAGACTGAATTATCGGTGGCACTGGCACCTCGACCAGATCAAATAATACAAATGCATAGGCGTATAATCTACTGATGATCAGTACTCACGAGGTGGTTTTCTGAAGAACTTGTTTGCCTACAAAAGCCAAACAAATTCCAGTGATGCATATGATGAACAATGAAACACGGCCTAATTTGGTGGTGTTACCAGTCATATTCCTGATCAAACCTATCTGCCATTACGGATCTCGAGCTTTGTTAGAAGATTAAGGAGATAATCCTTCTCTAGGTGGTGTTTATCGATACGTACCTGAACACGGGGACGTTGGAATTGGAGAGAAGAGAGAGCAACCGCATTAAGCTAAAGCTAATTTAGAGCGAGAAAATAAGGGCGAAATTTTCAAATATTCGTCAAAATAAGTCCACTGAGTGAGGGGCATACATATCTCATATAGTCATATCTGACATTACAAGTATAAGACTAAACTACCCCTAATCCATGTATGTAGAAGAAAGAAGGGACGTGAGTCACGTGAGGACGCCGTGGTCATTGAAATATCGAATATCTCCTTGGTGTCGTACTGTCGTACTGTCGTGAATCTCGTGGGCAGAACGAACTTCAACCGTAGAAGCACAACGAGGGAACCGTGGGTATCGGGTATCCAGAATCCGACATCCGACACCAGACGTCCATTGGGTAAACCACGTGTGTAGTACTTGTTGATACTGGGTGGATGGAATCGTCATTCGTATTAAATCGCTGAAGGCCAATTTATGTCACGTGTACAACGAGGGTAATTCAAGATTCTCCTGCTTATCTGGCATCCGGTATCCGACATCATCCATCGGGTGAACCGTGTAATTGGTTGATATTGAAGTTCTGTAACAAATAGCCAAAAAATAAATAAATAAATAAATAAAATAAAAGGAGCAAAAATAGGCCATGAGATTGTGTTGCCACTTTGAATTACAAGGGGCTCCCAGAGTCCCAGAGTTGGTGATAGGTGGATTTTTTAATTTTTTATTATCTTTTATTAATGAGTTCTACATAATTTATGATTGTAATGCATGCATTTATCGAACACCACCGACAAGGAAAATTGATGCACAGTTAATTATATTCCTAGCTCACTAATGTTGTTGCAGATCACTTTAGCCCAGAGGGCCAGGTCAGAGAGAACATGCATCAATACCTAGCATTATAACATTGGTGTGGTGTATTAGTGAGTAAAGACACCAATTCTGAGTAGGCTACTTCAAAAGCCCACATCAATACCTAGCATCGCCAAGCATTGCATAATCTATAACAAATCCCACAAGCCCACAAATTTTCACATGTTCCACTTATGGTTCGAAGTATTGTATATCACCATGTTGGAGTGGGGTGATATAACACCCCCTCCAACACAATGTCGATAATAAATTGACGATTTATCGTTGATATGTTTTCAAATGTTGTTAATGTCACTTTTCTTTCTTGTTTCTTGCATTTTAATCCTATTTTGCTCATATATATATATATATATAAAAATTTTGTTCAAATATTCAACTTTTATGAATTAATCTTGCTTCATTATCACTTATTATTATATTATTTATGTTGGTTACTGAGTCGGAGATTTCAAATATCTTGAGATTTCAAATCTATAGACTTCAAATCTATGGAGTTATAATTTATAAAATTAAGTGTTTGGTTGTGGAATGAAATCTGTGAATTCATCCTAAAAATTTATTTGATCGACATGATTTTTGTGAATGTACAATTGTATGTTTTTTCAAATCTCTGATTTCACCCTGTCATCTGATTCACCTTTTACACAAAAACGTGAATGATTTGTTGACTTCAAGAGATTTGTACAACCAAACGGGTATAATCCTCAAGAATGACTTTAAATACTCTAGATTCATGAAACAAACTTCGGAGTCGATTTTTTATCGACACCCCTTTTAAATGTATCGCCGTCGGTGGTGTCGCCAGCCACCGATACGGAGCAATTTTTGCTTCCACTAGCTCCTATGACAGAAGCTTGCGTTTCTTTTTTGCCTGCTCACCGTCAAAGGGAGCAGAACCGGACTCCTGTTGTCAAATCTGTCATTCCATTTCTATTTTCCCTCTCCGTAGTTCTTACTTCTTCAGTTTCGTGCGTGCTGACAGCTCAAAATCTCTGAAGAGAAGCTCTTGCTAGAAACCCGAAGGAGCGCCAATTCCCCAATTCAGTGTTTTTTCGTCTAGTCTGAGTGATGGGTCGTTCTGTCTGAATTCTTGATTTGCCTGTAAATCGTGGAAGGGACCTGTAAACGATGCGTCGACGGGCGGCCGAGTTTCGGCGCCCAGCGCGGAGGAAGTTTTCTTACTGGATCTGGGGACTCTTTGGGTTTTTCTCACTCGTGGCTTTGATACTGTTTGTTTTGCATCATAATCACCATGTATACAGCTTCGAAAATCCGATACAGGTAAGCTGGATAGTTACTGATTGTGATCCGTATTGCCCAAATCATTTTTGAGCTGTTATGGGGTTTTCAAAATGCAAAGATGTTTAATTTTCACAAATTTGAGCTATTATTGGTAGTTGAATTGGTCAGCATGTATCTTCAGGTTATTTTAGTTTGAGGTAATATGGATTTCAGAAGAAGCTCTCATTTGTGATTTCCAAAGTATGCGTACAATCCTTAGTTCATACTTGACTGGATGTTGTACGATGTGGAACTAGGAAATATATATTTTTTGAAGATTGCTCTATCATTCTATTGTTAGAAGCCCCTGAGCCTTATTTAAGTAACTGATTTCTTGCTTTGTAATTCTTAAGCTGGCCTCCTCTTAGAAATCGAGGATTTTGACTTCATATATTGTTTCCTCATTGGCCACTTATTAAAACTAGTAGAGGCTTAAACTTAGAGATATATATAATGTCAATTCACAACTAGATAAAGAAGCATGCCCCCATTTTTACCTTTCTTTATTAATATCCTTCTTTTTTTCAATAATGGTTAGGCCCTTGCGAGCTCTCTTTCTCATTGTGTTGGTTAGACCAGCATGACTTGTAGCAGGAGTCCAGGGGAACTGGTTTTAATGGTAGTAACTAGTAAGTAATGCGAATCCTGTTTAGATGGCCAACCTTTCTCTTAAAGCTTAGGTGATTCTTTTGGACGGGCTTGATTTTGAACGTTTAGTGTTGTGGATCTCATGGATGTAAATACCATGGTTTCTGATATGGAAGAACGATCGTTTGTAATATCCCAACTGCTTGACTTTATTCCCATGCAATAAAATGCAGTTCTTACATTGTGTAAGAATTGGATGTGACTTTACTGTATCAACAGCTTCCAATATCTGTAGAGTACAGGATGGATAGCAGAATATTGGAGACCCGAAATTTTGTTGAGCATTATAACATTGTTGAATCTCAAATTCCCTTTGCTTTTCTCTGGTTGTAAATGTTATTTGTTGCTGGCTTCTATTTGGGTTGATTTCTACTCCTTGGAGCTAGGTTGTGTTACAGTGTTACTTTTCTTTATTGTATTCTCTTTGCCCCCTCTTTTGGTGTCTTTGATCACTTGATATTATCTGATTCCTAGGTTAAGTCCCAGTTCTCTCCTGTTAGTATTAATCTGCTACATATAAAACGATAAAAGTACCTCTCCACTTCATCCACACTACTATAATATTGTAATTCTCTTCGATAATACTGTAGCTCTCCAATGCCAACCAGTCTTGATATTCTTCATTCCTGCTATATTTTGCTAATGCTCTCCTCATCTATTGAGTTTAGAGCTAGAAGAGAAAATAGTATGGAAGCCATTACTTTTGGCTGCTTCTCTGAGTTTACTTCGCAACAAGACGGAGTAAATTTTCTAGAAAAAAATTCACATATCACCTTTTGTTTTTTAGTATGACTGTTCTCTCTCTCTCTACCATTTTTGGTGAAATTTCAACTGAAATTCTGCATAATTACTGGCTTTGCAACATTCCAAACATCTTTCATCTAGAATTATCTAATTAAAATTTTGAAACTAAATGACTCATAACTGCATTATAAGAATAAAAATAAGAGCGACCTAATAAAAGAAGGGCATACTTTGTGCACGAGGCTTCCGCTGCTGCATGGTCCGGGGATGGTCATAATGTACGTAGGTTACCCCTACTTTTGGATAGAGACTGTTTCCAGACTGATCAGTGACCACTTGCAAGATCACAAGCAACAGTAGTGGTGCTCCATTGTGACCAAGTGGTCGCTGACTCACAAGGTTGAGTCTGGAAACAGCTTCTTTATGAAAGTAGCATTATAGCTGCTTATGTTATGACCCTCCAGACCTTGTATTGGCAGAAGCCTCATGCATTAGGATACTTTGTTTACTATATGTTAATTTTCTCATATTAGGTTGTTACTAGCATGATTATATTTATACCATTATGCATTGGTATGGCTTCCTGAAAGGTCAGCAAGCCAAGATGGTTCTGGAGTAAATTAGGGCTAATAAAGATCGAATGCTAATATATGTAAATGAAATTAGATAGGCGACAGCCTATAGTCAAACTAGTTGCCCAACCATTGTTGTCCCACTGAGATTACTTGATTCTCAGATGGGAGTCTCACATAAGTACAGTTGATGTTCTCACAAGTAGTTATCACACAATGAGGGTTTCTTCTCTCCCCCCCCCCTTCTTAAATTGTGTGCTGAAACAACAATCCATGGTTCCATGGCTTGGGTTACATCAAATGGATTAAAAGATTGTTGGGATTCCAAAACTAATTAGAATTACCATACCTAGAAACTAATCCAATAAAATACATTAACTGCAACTTTCAATCTTCTTACTATGAAATTTAAAGGACAATTACAATGTCTAGTCGTCTAGGTACGTATAATAATCTTTTAACTCCACCTAGGCAAGTAAAACCCACTTCATTAAGTGACCTAGGGTGAGAATAAGCTAATATTAAGCCTAATCCTATGTGGCTTCCTTTGTAACACGTTTTAGGTCCATTAAATTAACCCATTACAAAGAAAACACTGGAATCAAACTCCCAATGTGTACATAGCCCCACCAGGGCTCATTTTCAATAAAATAAGCCCCATGTGTGACATATTTGCATCATAGGTTGTCTAGGCAATGTTTAGGTGTGCGCCTTGTTGCATAAGCAATCCTCCAACTCTTTGGGTCACTTCGACAGCACTTCAATATTATAATATTAAATGTTTTTCCTTCATTTGTAATGCATATTATGTCCTGTCTTTGAGAAAGTATAGAAAAGGTATGTTGTACTTGTACACTGCCAACTTGGGTTCGAAGCCAAACTAGCATTTTGGTTTTATTTTTATTTTTATAACAATCCAGGGGTTCCATTTGTTTAGAGATAATTTGCCATTTCACTATCCACACATGGAGGATTTCATCGAAACCTGAGATATATTGAAGTTTCAAACCTTGACTAGGAAAAATAAGAGTTCGGTAGAGGTTTGCCATGACTAGAGCTGTAAGGCTGTGAGATGAAATTGGAAGTGTACTCTTCCTTTAAGTGCCACTTTTTTGTTTCAGCTTATAAAGATGTCATTTCTAGACCCAAGGGGTTTAGCATTAGTGTTGAGACTATCAATACTGCCTTGAAGAGAGTTGGTAGTAGCTTCTAGGGATGTATCCATGGATTGTGAGATTGGCCATTTCTGTCCTATTTTTCCCCACATAAACGTTTAATTAAAGAATTATGTCACTATTAGATGCCATGGTTAAGGGGTAGGCCTACTGTTTTGGCCAGTGAACAGTACCCATTAACTGTGTTTTAAGGTTGTGGAATATCAGTACAACAGAACTCGGTGGAGAAAGTGATGGAGGAAAAGAGTAAGACGGTCAGAAGACTCGGGATCAGATTAGACTTTATTAGACATGAGATTGATGGAAGATTTAGTTCGTGTTATTTACAGAGACACAATAGCACTGAAGATTTTTCTAGTCCACTTGTTGAAGGGCATCATGTGTTATCAACATGCAAGCCAAAACCTGAGATTCCTTTCATGGTTTCCACAGTTAATGATGCAGAACACTGCCCCTGTCCTTGCAGTTTCCTCTGAGGTTTCAGTTTAGTTGATGCATTTCAAAAAATAGACTTTGTTGCAGGATAAATAAAGGTTCAAGAATTTTGAAAACCATGTTAATGAGGTTGGCAAATGCGACAACCAACAAATTAGGCTATATCGTAGGTTAAAAGAATGTTTAAGAACGACAATGCCACAGGTAATAAGTTCAGGAAATGGTTAGAACAAACAAAACCTTCCCTTTTTAAGTAGAAATATGCTTTAAAAGTATAAGCTTCGAGCTACTTCAGTTCGTGCCCTGGGGGGAGTTTAGACTTGTCTTGCACAAAAGCTTGTGATGTGTCAACTGGATCCTTTCTAGGAAGTGAAAAACTGAAATTTATATCACTGGCATTGCCACCATTAGTAGGAGGTGCAAAGTAGGTAGAGTTAAAAATGAAAAATAGCTTCCCAGGTTGCACCAATAGGTAATGGGTTGAGCAGAAAATGTGACAGGATAAACAAAAGAGAGAATTATATGAGAATAAAGAAGAACCAAGGAAAACCAAGTTATGCTGGAAGATGGAATGGTAGTTACGAACAACGAAATCTGAAGTTACACAAGCAGCTTCTCTTTTTGTATAGATAAGTAGAATTGTTAGATTGATTCTGCCAAACTGTTGAAGGTTTGTGGAGTTTTTGGATTATGTATGGATATGACTAAATTTTCTCGGTGTGAATAATTGACAAATTTACTTTTTTTGGTAGGAATAATTTGACAATTTAAGCGAACAATTAAGAAGAAAAGAAAATAAAACAAAAAGACAGAAATGCAGAAGTCACCAAGAGGTTGATATATTCCATTAAATCAGGCCAGTAGTCCTTTAAACCTAATCAGTGGAGGACTTGGGGGGGGGGGGGGGGGGGGGGGGGGGGGGGGGGGGGGGGGGGGGGGGGGGGGGGGGGGGGGGGGGGGGGGAAGGGGGGGGGGGGGGGGGGGGGGGGGGGGGGGGGGGGGGGAGGGGGGGGGGGGGTAGGGGGGGGGGGGGGGGGCGGCCCCCGGGGATAGGGGGGGGGGGGGGGGGGGGCACGGGGGGGGGGGGGGGGGGGGGTGTTCGGGGGGGGGCCGCCCCTTTGGGGTTGTTGTTGTTGTTGTTGTAGTGGGGCTTGGCCGGGGGGGCCGCGGGCCCACGGGGGAGCTGGCGCCCGTACAGATCCCCGGGGGAAGTTCCAAAAGTATGTTCACCATTTTAGGTCTTGAACGTTTTCAAGGATTTTATGTTTAAAATAATTGACTGTTATTGCAGAATAATTAATTGAAATATGAATTCAAGTATTGCCAAGTATTTACTTATCTATTTCCTAAAAGGGATCTATTTTTTTACTATCACTGATATTGCATGTTTCCATGTCTCAGGAGAAGAATGAACAGATTGGAGTTGACCAACATGAGAGTTTAAATTATACGGAAGAAATACTGAGTGTTACGTCATTTGTTAGGCAATTAGGTGAACAAATGATTCTTGCCAAGGCTTATGTGATTATTGCGAAAGAACATAATAACCTTCACCTTGCTTGGGAGCTCAGCAAAAAAATCAGGCAATGCCAGCTCCTGCTCTCAAAAGCTGCCATGATAGGGAAGCACATTACGTTGGAAGAAGCACAACCAATAGTTCAAGGCCTATCTGCACTAATCTACAAGGCACAAGATGCACATTATGACATTGCTACTACAATCATGACAATGAAATCCCACATCCAAGCCCTTGAAGAGCGTGCAAATGCAGTGACAGTGCAGAGCACGGCTTTCGGGCAATTAGTAGCTGAGTCTCTGCCCAAGAGCCTCCATTGTCTGCATGTCAGACTGACAGCTGACTGGCTTGAAAATTCTGCACTACGGGAACTTGCAGATGTGAAGGGAAATTCCCCTCGGCTTGTGGATAACAACCTCTACCACTTCTGCATTTTCTCTGATAACGTTCTTGCTACCTCTGTAGTGGTTAACTCCACTGTCTCCAATGCGAACCATCCTGAGGAGCTTGTCTTCCACATTGTCACAGATAAGATCAGCTATGGAGCAATGCAGGCATGGTTCCTTGGCATTGACTTTAAAGGCTCTACCATAGTTGTACAGAGCATTGAAGAGTTCTCTTGGCTGAATGCCTCTTACTCTCCCATTTTGCGACAGCTCCTTGAGGCGGAGGTAAGGGCTTACTACTTTGGGGACCCTCAAGACTCTCGGGTTGAGCTGAAGTTCCGGAATCCAAGATATGTATCTTTGTTGAATCATCTGCGCTTTTACATCCCAGAAATATATCCCTCACTTGAGAAGGTGGTTTTTCTGGATGATGATGTTGTTGTCCAGAAGGATCTGACCCCACTTTTCTCGTTGGATTTGCATGGAAATGTGAATGGAGCAGTAGAGACTTGTCTTGAGGCATTCCATCGCTATTACAAATACCTAAATTTCTCCAATACAATCATCAGTTCAAAGTTTGACCCACAGGCCTGTGGATGGGCATTTGGGATGAATGTTTTTGACTTGAAGGTGTGGAACAAAATGAATGTGACTGCAAGGTATCACTACTGGCAAGAGCAGAATGCTGATCAGACTCTCTGGAAGCTAGGAACCCTTGCCCCCGGCCTTCTCACATTTTATGGACTGACTGAGCCCCTTGATCGGAGATGGCATGTGTTAGGCTTGGGTTATGACATCAACATCGACAATCGTTTAATTGAGAGTGCAGCCGTTATTCATTTCAATGGGAACATGAAGCCATGGCTAAAGCTGGCGTTTGGAAGGTACAAGTTTCTATGGGAACGGTATGTAAATCATACACACCCATTTCTTCAAAATTGCATCAAAAGTTGAGCTGTGGCTTCTTCCTGGATCAACCTAATGCAATCTTCGGTATAATCAGCATCAATTTCAAAATGCTCAGCCTCTCAATATATTGTCACAATTTTGTGGAGTCAAAGTCAAGCTTCGTTAGAACCATTTTTGGGTTTCAGAAAGGGGGGGAAACCGAAATGTTATTGACACCAGAAGGAAAGAATGTATTACATCTGCGGGTGGGTAGAACTCATTTTTTTTCTGATGAGCTTCAATTATAGAAGGTTTTAGGAATATTTGTTGTGTAGCAAATTTTGCAATAACCTCCATGCTAGATAGATGACAATGTATTTGGATAAAAATTTTGTAATTTAGTAAGATTATTGGGTGAGAATTGTTCAACAGATTTACAAGGTCCTGCTTTGGTTTGCTTTAAAATAGTCTGAAGTTGTATAATCTCATCTGGTTCTTTGTCATGGCTATGATTCTGGTGAGCAGGAGGAATCCTTTCACCCAATTACTACAGCATGTACATTATCATTCAGATGGGTTGCTGATCGCATTAGTAATTTTTGCTAGCAGCCTATCATCCAGCTCATTGTTTGATTACTGTTTGTCTATCCAAGGTGAAGCATCCACTTCATTGGTTGGCTTCGTGCTCAATGTAAACTGAATGTACATTTATGATTTATGACGTTCTGATAACTGGGTATTAGGAAGCATAGGAGAAATGGTCTTTGGATGTCATTATCTTTCATATTAAATTGAGACATTTTGGAACATTGTCAATTACTTCTTTGGGCTCACTGGCCTCAGTCTTCCAAGTTCGATGACTTCACAAATCAAACCTGAACTCTAGGTCTTCAGATATTCAAATTTTCACAAATTTTCAAGTAAAATTTTCGGACCCATCCCCTGCCTACTCTGCAAATAAAGTGTCAACCCAAACGAGCAGATTGAATTGATAACTTTTCCTACTATTCAAGATACTTTACACAGCCAGAAGCTTATTCATAGCCATTGGATTATTGGAACCTTCATCCTGAAAGCATGGGGATCTCTATTGATCCAATCAGAATATCAAGTACATGCCCCTATTGCATAGCCACCTGTCTTCAACTGGGTTTAGGAAAGAGAAATAACCCATTGAAAATTATAACTGTTTCCAAGTATTTCAAATATGACATTGATGAAGCTTCCTATCCTCGGCAGAACATAAAACCTGCTGTCATTTCATATAATTTAATGCTGCAATCATAGCTATTCTTCGTTTTCTGGGTGGCATCAAAGAGGTCCAAAACCGGACTTAATGGGGGCATAACCCTTTTGAAAACTCATCCTGCAAATATGAAATATGCCTGTAAAATGAAATTTTGCTCTTTTTTTTGTCTTCTTTATTTCTTTTTAATCGAGTTACTTGGTTCCATGCTGTTTCCACTCATTCCACTAGGTATTCTGTCTGGATCCATTACATTCCCCTGTTTTGAGGGCACGCTGGAAGGCTTGTAATTCCTGTTTTGATGAATGTAGAATTACTTTCACTACATTAATAATGATGCCTGAACTCGGCAAGCTCCTTGTTTCGTCCCAGTTTTGATTGTCTTTCTTTGGAACCACTCATCTCATTTTGTAAAATTTTGGCATATATTAAACCCTTTTCCCAGTGCAGCTGTCAATCAGGAATTGAGACAACCAGAACAACGTTTGTCTTTGACCTACATCAGAGAAGAAAACAGACAGAATGGCATGCAATTATTTCATATGCTTCCAGACCCTTTTTAATTCATAAACACCATGTGATCTCTCTCCTGTAACACCCGTGACGAGATAACTACAATATCTGATTTCCACACAGAACCAAACCAATTTAATTTTACTCAATCGAGATCGACAGAGACTCATTCCACCATTGATTCTATGTTATAAGACCTCGACTCACAGAAACCCAATCAGACAAATCCGTTCACCACCACAGGAGAACAGTGACATAAGAGATTACTATTACTCAAATTCGGAGAGTATTAACCTGTCAATTTTAATGAAGAATAAGAATGAAGTAAGAGAGATGGCCATCTTCAAGAATTCAAGTGTAGGGGTTCTTCTAACTCGTGACCAACCAGTAAGTATAGCTCGTGAACCCATGTGTGGAGGGGGGACCCAAATCATTTAACTTTTTGTCCTTCGCCTGCTCTATCCAACATTCACGACCAAACAAAATCAACCGCAGAAGAAAACGAAAGGCTTCTTTCTCGAATTTTCTACTTCATGATGTTTGAATGATGCTAACTCTGTGGTCTAACCATAGTCCATCGGAATTCTCACTTCTGAATAGATAGATTGTGCTTTGATAAAGATGTTTTCTCCTCTCTCGCCAACTGTTGACAGTTAGTTAAACCACACACGCTACTGCTAGTAGTTTGCAGTTGATTGGCTTTGCATGAGTAACATAAAGAGTCTTGGTGGGTCGTGTTCTTCTATGCAAGAAAAGTTTCTACTGCATTTAATTTCCCTTGACAAACAACATAAATAGTACCAGGCTCTTAATAGTATACTGAGCAAGTCAGAGAGTTCCAGGGAGGGATTTTCAAGTAGCATCAGAATGTCTTGCTTGCTGATTTTCATCATTCTCATCAGTTTCGCCTTCAATAATCTCTCTGAGGCTAAACATGAGAAGGAGCTTCCTCCATCTGCAATCATAGTGGGTAGTGTTTATTGTGACACTTGTTTCAGACAAGACTTCTCTAGACGCAGCTACTTCTTATCAGGTTCAACAAACATCATCCAATATTTGGAAGATTAGATAGATTCCCAGCTTTCTCTCTTTTATCTGCAATATTCTTTTGCAGGCCTAAATTTAATGTAAGTAAATACTTTTTCTCCATTGCAGATGCTTCGGTTGCAGTTCATTGTGGGGATGGAAGCTCAAATCCCAGTTTTAGCAAGGAAGTGAAGACCAATAAACATGGAGAGTTCAGAGTTCATCTACCTTTCACAGTCAGCAAACATGTCAAAAGAATTAAGAACTGCTCGGTCAAGTTAATCAGCAGCAGTGAGCCTTTCTGTTCGGTGGCCTCTAGGGCTACTTCTTCATCACTACATCTGAAATCAACAAAACAAGGAGTTCACATTTTCTCAGCTGGGTTTTTCACCTTCAAGCCTTTCCAAGAGCCAGAGTTGTGTAACCAGAGACCAAGACTTGAAGCTTCAAAAGAACAACTCATTCCTAAAAACACAGTCCTTCCCAGTCCAGGCATAATCCCGACAATCCCACCTGTAACTCAAGATCCAACCATACCAAATGTACCTTCTATCACACCCACAACTCCGTACTTATCTCCTTTTCCTACAATTCCCATTATTCCACCATTGCCACCTTTGCCACCTTTGCCACCTTTACCAAATCTCCCTCTTCTGCCCCCATCACCAAATCTGCATAATGCTGAAGTTCTTTCAGGCAAAACTGTATCCACGCATAAAACTGTAAGCCACCCAACACAACTGTTTCCTCCTCTAATTCCGCCTATATTTCCTACACCACCTCCATTTGGGATTCCAAATCCATTTCAACCTCCACCACTTCTGCCGCCACTCCCGTTTCAGCCACCCCCTCCACCATTTTTCAACCTTCCTCCAGTTCCAGGGCTATCCCCACCACCATCACCACCACCATTCAACTTACCACCAGTTCCAGGGCTATCTCCACCACCATCATCATCACCACCACCATTTTTCAACCTTCCACCAATCCCAGGGCTGTCTCCCTCACCTTCACCCCCACCCCCACCACCAACGCTACCCTTTCCTTTCCCTCCACTAATCCCGTTCCCACCTCCACGGCTCTTCCCAGGCATTCCTCCAGCTTCTCCACGTTTTAAGGAAACCTCTCCATGAGGCATTCAAGTGAAACGCAATCTTCAGTGCTGCTTCGATGTATTGTTGTTCAATAAATAACTCACACCTTAGTGCTTTAGTTGCCTGCTTCTTTTCGCTTTCCTGTTTTCTTTTTGTTGTAAACTTGTAATACCACCGTATCAGACTGTCTGATAATATAAGCATATATTTATTGCACCAAAATTAGCACGCAAATTCATTAAACCTTCTTGCATGACTTTAATTCTTGAACATCATTGTATTATTTCGTTTGATGCATTCTTTACTGTGCAATAAAAAATTAGAGCCAGCAGCTTCAAAGTAAAAGAGTACTTAGCGTGCCAAAGGAGTTTAAAGAGAGAGAGAGAGAGAGAGAGAGAGAGAGAACGTAGGCAAAGATTATAAAGAAATGCCAACTTCATCTTTCATTCTGATGAAGGGGTAACTTTTCAAAACGAAAATGTTTAAAGAGTACTATCCTTGTAAAGAAAAATTAGCTAAGAAAGTTACCCCACCTATTCCTACTAAAGGGTACCCCACCTTTTCTTTCTACAAGGTACCTCGAAAAAATCTTGTTTGTCTTCTACCTACAAGAGTTACAGATTTCCATCTCAAAATGTTGGCAGAAATTTCTCCTTCAAGCGAGCAACAAGTTTGAATTTCTCTTCCGCTTCAACCTGCTGCCGGATATCAATTTTTGATGCTCTATCAGGGTGGAATTTTAGCAAAGCTCGTCTATAAGCTGCATACAGCTGCATCAATATATGGACACAGTATATTAGTAAGCAAAAAATTCCAAGAAACAGTAAATAAACCAGAGATAACCACATCCGGATTGGCACTCTGTCTAAAAAGGCCAATTAGGATCTTCCCTATATATGAAACGACTATCACGGCAGTCCAAATACAATGCATACCACATTAGATGTATGAATTAACGTTTGATGTTATTACTATCACCACTACTACAACAAGGATGGTTTGCACTCATTTAACAAAGGAAGTTATCACCATGACTGCCCTAGAAGATATAGTATAGGTAATAAAAATCCACAATCGTAAAGTTTCATCAACTGAGTACCCCAAAAAGAAGAGGGAGGGGTGGTTGGAAATTAAAAAATCTAAAGAAATTAACTCAACGATACTGGCAGCCACTGCTCAAATCCTATCTGCTCACCACTTTAACCCAGATAAGTCATTGTCCTCCACTCCTCCTTGTCCCACTAATTACACTTTCCACATACTTTTTCTCATATTAAGCAACTTACCACCATAAGTCCTCAGCCAGAAAATTATAATAGATTATAGGCTTATAGCCTTCCAAGATGTATCCAACTCATTCATCTTCAGTTCTTGACAGCCCACCTAATGCAGGCAGGGGATTACAAACCGCACAGCCTGCTGTAATAAGCCTAAAAGCACATAGCAGAAAACAGATCCAGAAATAAGCCAGACTCCAGGCTTTGTAGAAATCACTGGAATAACATTTTCCAATCTGTAACTGATATCAAGTAATAGCAACAGAGGAGCAGATACAGAACAAAGCAAGATGCGATCCCAGGGTTCAGAAACCATATTGGATTCACTAATGGGTCCACACAAGTAATATAAGAAGCTCACTCAATCAAGGGCTTAATGGCACAAACAGTATAGGCGATGAATATAAAAATAATGGCAGACTAGTAATTTATCAAGGCTTATAACACAGAGGATGAACAAAAATCCTCCACTGTGCACCTCTCTCTGCAGTGCACAGCAGTGTACTTGTTATACCAAATAAAAGGCTGAGATTAAAGGCTTAATTTTAAATTTGAATAGTCCAAAACAGCCTTCGAGTTTCTTTGCTTTTCAGCCACTTATTGGGTACATATGTGCACAGCAGCAGAGAATGTTTTCCCACTCAGAGGAAACAAGTAAAAGAAGGGGTAAACTATTAAGGTAAAGATGAGAAGGCAAGAAAGGGAGTGGAAAAAAAAAAAATTAAACAAACCAACGCATGTGGTTGCCTCCAACCTCCCAAGTCAACAAAACCCTCTTTTCATTCAATTGATACACACACTATAGAGGATTCAGTTTGATCTAAAAGGCAGAGGCACAGACACCTCACATTCAAATGAATAATTGTTTAACCATGATTTTTATCATGCAAATCCTTTTTTTCTTTTCTTTTCTTTCTAGCCTTCCAAACATGGCCAATGGGCTGTGATAAGATCAGAAATCATTTAAGGACATAACTGAAACCATAGTTGTTAAGGCATAGCCTAGGCACTGCCTTCACATCCAGGCACTCTGATGCTGCCTATGTGTCTAGGTGTCACCTTGGCACTGTGTATAGTGTTTTGCCCCCCTCTTGGTCAACTAGCTTGCTGATCTCCATGAGAAATTATGATCGAAGTACTTTTGACAGTAGGTCTCTATTCAGATTTGGAAGTGGCTGCAAAACCTACTATTCCAGCCAACTTTGGATTCAGCAGGATGGGCCACCCAAAAGTAAGGCCTCAAACCCCAAAATCTTAGGAGAAAAGGAGGTGGTTCAAGGAAGACTGAACCAACTTTGAGGAACTGTGAGTATTACCAAGAATAATAGAAATATAAATAACGGCAGAGCAAAGGGAAGAAGAAGATTAGAAGAAGAAAGTTTTTACCTGGGTTGGTAGAGAGAATATCAGAAAGGACATAGAGGGATGCACATATCTCTTGTAGAGTACATGCTATTTTATAGAATATAAGTCTTTAAGTACCTCGAAACTGAAAGCAAAGGGTAACTCTAACCTGGACTGAATAACTAGAATAAATTCCAACTTGCTATTATAACTCTTTAAAAAAAAAAAGATAGAAATAGAATTACATTTCTCCTCTAACTTATATTTACATCAACTCTCCTAGTCTTCAAAAAACCAAAACTCTGTCCAGTTAGGTTGTGAACCCAAGGTACCATTGCAATTATCTCAACATTAGGGGTGATACATATCGCAAGGAAGATGGAACACTGTAACTCTGGAGTGAGGAACAGGAGGTGGTCCATATTTGGAGGAGGAGACAATTGGCTTCACGATATATCCTTCAACGCACGACACAAAATGAGAAAGGTATGCCTTATTTGTTCTACTTCAATGGTATTCAGTGCACATCTTAGAGAATACCAACATTATAATGTGCCAACAGTGAACAGGGTGACTAGACAAGGCACATGATACTGTAGTGGCACAAATTTTTAACTGCCCGAAAAATTGCCTGCACCTAAAGTCTTCTTGAAGAGTGCTTATGTAGAAGGTAGAGTGCTCAAACAAAATCAATTAAGATGAAATTGGCTTCTAAAATGCTACCAACAATTGTACGAACATTCTATAAAACCAGTGCAGCGCAAAAGAATACCCAGCTGTCTAAATAGGGTAGCTTTACCAACTAGCCTGATTGAGAATGATGTAACACAGGCAGAATAAGCTACCATTTCATCATCGTTGGGGTTAGCATGCTACTTGAGAGCAAGACCATCATTTTCTCCACAACATCCTTGTTTCATATCTTCCAACAATTGCTCCAATTCTAAGATAGTTGGGGGTGGGGGTTAGGCTTGTTCAAGACACTTATTAGTGATAACCTTTCTCACCATTATTACAAAACCAACCACTGCATCCTACAACTTCTAGTTTCCATCCTTCCACAGAATGGGATTCAACCTTCCTTTATTATGAGTGGAGGCCTATAAACTAAAAGAGCTTTAGCAAACTCCTCAAGAGTTTTCTGCAAAATCCGCAAACAACTGCGTTTTTTATGCAAACACGATTTAGACCCCTGGCCAAAACCCTATGTGGGACCCACAAGATGGTTTTGAGAATCCTCCCTAGTCTGGCCAAACCCTCATGGAGGGGTATTTTGGGCATTTTCTGCCTAATTAGTCTCTGAAATATAATTCTAGTTTAATTTCTAGAGTCCAAGTTGGTTAAAGAGTCTTGTTTTGAGTTGGTAGTTGAGTTAGTTATTGAGTCCAGATATCCTTTAAACCCTAGCACATGTGTCAATTACAGTTATAATTAAAACAAAATTTAAGCATGTGCTTATCAAAGTTTTAAGTTATTTTGAAACTTTCATTTTAGCATGTGTCCATTAGGGAATGGACCTTTGGATGTTTAGATTTTATTTCAATGATCAAGATTATGTGGTGGGATCCTAATCTATAAAGGAATCCTACTTGGTGTATAGTTTTTTTTTAGTAGAATATATTTAAAGCCTATTCTTTCTTTGTAAGTCAAATTATTGAATGAAAAACTATTCAGTTGTGAACCAGGGTTCCTGCTGAGGGGTGTTGGTGGATTTTAGTAAAGTTCTTCTTCAATATTAAGCTCTCTCAGAACTTCAGCGAGTGTTCTCAAGCATCCAAGTAAGTAAAGTACTCCAGCTCCTTCCCCTCTTCCCTACCCACGCAAAACACCACCACCCCTTCCCCTTCGCCCCCAGCTCCTCCCCTGCCCCTGCACACCCTATTCCCCCCCCCCCTGCTGCTGTGACCTGGCAGCAACCTGCCCCACCTCCATGACACCCCTGCACTTTACCTCACCCTCTACAATACTCCTGAGGCCTCCCCTACACTCTCCCTATCCTGCGACACCCCCCTCCCTTCCCCAACCATTCGGCCCTATGAACATGCATACAGAATCCAATTGGTGAGGATCAGTTCACATTTTTCCTCATCCAAATTGGATTTACAGGCCAAGATCTTTTCGATCTTGGTAAGCTGATTAAAAAATCACTCAGGCCCCCTTTCCCTTGGTGCCATTATCCCTGTCTGAAAATTGTCAAGTAACATACTGGGGAATTAGTAACATCAGGTTGTTGCCTCTAGGAGGCACATATTTGATCTTAAGGTGTAAAATTGGGGAGCTACCAAACAGTACTATTTCATCGCCGCCTTAATAAGGAAAAAAATTCAGTGAGAGAGACTCTTCGTTGGTCAGTCAATTTTTCAGCCATTCAATTTAAGTTCAGTTCTAAGGAGTAACGATGTCATATGAAGCAGAACTAAGAACCAAGTAGGTTCTAGAATTGAAACCAAATCCGAACCTGCTCGATTCGTTCCACTTACTAATCTAATTCTTTTCAATCCAAAAATCTGAGGAAGAAGAGAACAAAGGGAGACTGGTCAAACTTTGAGGGAATTTCTAGTGTAAGTTAAATAGAAATAAAAAATAAAGAAGAGGAAGGGGAAGAAGAAGAATAGGAAAAGAAAAATGTTACCAGGGTTTAGAATAAATATCAGACAGAAGATAGCTGCACAAACAGATCTTGGCAGCAAACAATGAAACCCAGTTTTTCATTCAAAAAAATTCTCCAGACTTAAATAAGATGGACTAATGTCACTAATCCTACCTTACAACTGAAAGAAAAAGCTAAGTCTAAAATGGATTCAGTAACTGGAACAGACTCTAACTTTCTATTATGACTCGAACAAAATACAGATAAAAATCAAATTCCATTACTAATCAAATGACTAATGCATCAAATCAAGGGAGACGATCTGTTTGCTGCAGCCTTCTTTATAAAAACTAATTTGGCTTTCTAGAATTCCTAATCCTACTAAACAAATGCCCCTTTGAGTTAAACAGGAGTTCAGAAGTAAAACTGAGTGACAACTGCACCAATTAAAATTTCTCAAAGAAAATAAAATGATTTCATCCCTATTCCTGGCTGAACAATTGAGCAATATACTTCTGATTGTTACAATAAAAACCATAAAATAGAAACCCTAATCATACAAGACCAAAACCAGTTGCATAATCTTTATATAACACTGCTATGCATCACCATCTCAAGTAGACAAATTTATATAGATCGACTCTAAGACATTAGTGAAGGAAGGAACAGAACAGCAACAACAACCAACAAGCCTTTTCCCAATTAAATGGGGTTGGCGACATGGATCTTTGCCTTTCAATCAGCTTTACTTGAAGCAATACTAGATACAAAGTGATGCAGAATTGAAGACATATTTACGAAAGAAGAAGCCCATTGGGTTAGGCCCATCAAAGGCCTAAAGTTGTCACCTGAACCAGCCCATGGCTTTTATGGGCTAGGGCTGTTCTAGTGGGTTAAAGTTAGCCCACATATGTTGACTTCTGTCTAGACCTAGCCTAAGTCTGTTTTAGAGTCAATAAAAGGGTTTTAGTTTGAAAATAAGAGACTCTTGTCGGGTTCTCCTTTGTCAAGTTAGGTGTGTTGAGTCTTTGGTGGTGGTGTTAGTTGTGGTTGGTGTTGCCATTAATATTTATGTCTCTTTAGAATGCTATATAGAGACTTTGTAGTGGTGAGAGACAACTTGTGATGAATCAATTGCTTGCTAGCATTCCTCCTCTTGGAGACCCTTGTGTTTGATCAGGTAGATTGGTGTTCGTCCATCGTCCACCTTGCGGTGAGAGCCCGGGTGTTACATGTTACTTTGTTGTCCTTATTGTTCTCTTAATTCTCTTATATTGTTCCATCCATTCTTCTTTATAGCATACTGCTGTTTTGAAAACCTAGTTAGTCCTTGTTCTTAAACCAATATCCTTGTTCTACCACTTCGGTTCTCAGCCTTCCATTATATCTGAATTTTATCTATCTTAAGTTTATCAAATCTGAAGTTGATTCCCTGTGAAAGGTCCTATTTGGCTCCTGTTTTGATCATTCAAATACAGTACTACATCACAAGGCCTAAGCTATGCATATCCTTTCACACACTTGTTTTAAAGTTATTTTAAGCCTGCCCCTACTTCTTCTAATTCCTTCAATCTAACTAAATCGTTTCTTCATAATTCATATAGGGTCATTAAAGGCCTCTGTTGAACATGGTCGTGCAGCCTCAATCAATTTCCATAAATAAAAATCAAGCCCTTTTGAAGATGGTAATAATTGCTAGAAGAATAAAAAATCAATTCCTTACCCTCTAGCACAGGTAGATAACTACATGTAGTTTGACAAGGATGACACAATAGATGATGTCAAAATACAAATGGCGGACCAGAAGCATGATAATTCTTAATAAAAAGCATAAGCTCAACAGGCTCAATTCTTCCAATCATTGAAAGGTTATGCTGAACATTTTGATAATAGAAGTTCATGTTAAATCAATAAAACATTGAAAATGGCTTCAGGAGGCTTCTGGCAGGCATTTCTTTGTGATATGAATCATGAAAAATTGTAGTCTTTTAAGTAAAAACATGAAACACTCACAACTCACCTCACGGGGCGTCAAACCACCTACATGGATGCCAAACGCACGAAGTATGGAAGCCATATCAAAGTGAATACGTTCCAATCTATCAAGTTCCCTCCTTATCTCAACACGAAACTGCTCTTTCAAGTTTATAGTTTCCTCATCCTGGATTAGATCAATACAAGGGGGGGAAATCACAACCCAAGAGGGAGCTAGAAATGAAGAATATGCATCAGAAATGCACGTGAAGAAACAAAATACTAGATGAAGAAAGAATTAATAGGATCATACCCTTTTTTGTGATTCCCGCATTTCCTCAACACGCTCTTTTTGTCTTCTCTCCATGTCTAACAGGCGCATCTTTCTCTTCTTTAACCGCCTCACTTCTTCAGCCTGCAAGGGAAGAAGAACAATAAATTAGATGAAATGTTTAGCAACTTTAGGGTTTTTAGGGTATTTTTTCCTCGTTCTAATTATGCAAGTGCATATGCATGAATTTAGTACAAATTAAAATTTCATCTATTGCTGAAATATAAGCAAAATGTTAACCTAAATCTATAACCAAATCTAACTCTAGAACTAAAACTGGAATGGAACTTTAGCAAAGTAAAAAATAACCAGATAAATCCAAAATGCAAATACACAAACTACAAATATCCTACTACAACCAAAATCTCAACTTGGTTCCAGAACTTTGCTGAACTATCAAACAGGTTTAGTCTAGCCCAACGAACTGCTCCTGGGTCATCTCCTGCCCTCTCTTCTTCTACCAGCTCCTTTCTGATTCTATTTTTTTGGTTACCAGAAACTATTCTGACCACAAGATTATGCACCAAAATTCATAGTAATTCGACTTTCCTCCACTAACAATGTAATCCAGCCTCTGAAAACTATCATTCAACTTATTCAGAGAGTCAAAATTCAGCCACTCAAACAAGGGGACTACCCTATATATCAAACATTTTACCACCCATACTATTAGCATAAAAAGTAGCATCTTTATCATGAAAATCTATCATTTTATTAGATATCACGTGCAAGCAACAAAAGTTGGAAGAAATTTAGAGGGATTAAAAAATTGATTTGATTCCTCAGTTCTAGGGATATATGCCCTTTGGATCATTTGTCTGCATATTTAAGAGAGGATGTCCATGGATGGAGATATTTTGTCCATGTGGTCAATATCATGCACATTTCTCACATAATCCTGACAAAAGACTCTAGAAAACATAGCCTAAAATGATGGAAAGAAGAATGGAAATCGCAAACAACACTTACAAAATGAACACAGGATTTTACATGGTTCAACGAGATTATCTATGTCCACCAAAAGAACAACACTTGCATAATGAACACAGGATTTTACATGTTTCAATGAGATTATCTACATCCACCACAAGATGAGATCTAATTCACTATCAATGGAGAATAGGTTACAATGGCTCACCTACAGAACTCTCTCAGTCCACTACATGTTTAAAGCCAAAAAAAAACCATACAAAAAAATTTAACAGAATACTGATATACCTCCCACCCCCCGTGGGTGAATATGACTATTAGTATATACCTTGAAGCCTTCAGTGAACAGCCTTTTGGAATCACACACAAAACAAGTAATGGAGTCAAGATATTGTACCCCCAACAATGATGACTAGTTGTATATTCCTTTCTCATTCCTCATTTCCACACAACCATACAAGGGGATTGACTCTCATACAGGAAGACATTGTGTCTTCATAAGGTCTTTAATTTACTTCAACAAATTGAAGATGCATAATACAAGGAAAATAAACTTGGATGCAAAATTCAAGAAATCTTCAGATAACCAATTTATAAGTCAAAACAAATATATGCCAAACCTGAATTTCTAATTCACGACGCCTGGATGCCCATTCTTCTTCTACAGCACGTTTGTATTCATCAGTCTCCTTGATTTTTTCTCTTTCATTAATTATATCATTTGGATCATCAGGCATACAATTGCCATCTTGAGTATTTAGCAGATGATTCTTCCCTCCTTGCAATTGACCTTCCAAAAGAAATTCAGAATCATGTTCAGCTCTATCTCTAACACATCTCTCACTCTCGATTTGTGTACCATCTTGTTGAGTGTTGCATAAGGATTCATCAGCAACAAATTTTGAAGTGTCCTCACAACTGAATCGATGATAATTGATTCCAGGATCGTCCATTGATTGAGCATTGGAAATGCATTCCCCATGTTGTCCATTTTTTTCTTCAGGGTCACAATTGACATGTACTCTGAAGCATGGTTCAATATTGCAAAAAGATGGATCGCCAGAAAGTGGCCTCTCTTTTTCCTGAAAATTAGCTCTTTCATATCTGGCCCCATTTGGAGGCTGCATAGAACAAGAAGGTTCTTGATGAATCCCATCATTTTTGCCCAAATATCCATCTCCATCCTGACCTACTTGCATTTGAACTGATTGATGAGTGTCACATGAAGAATCCACTTTATCTTGGGAACTAACCTTTCCATCATTGGAATGTGAATCATTGCATGACTGGTTTTTTGACACAAAAGTTTCTGCAGCAGCATGCTCCTCTTTGTCATTAAACAAGGTGTTTTCATAATATAACTGTTCATCAATTTGTTCTTGCGAGGAGAAAAAACATCCTCTCCATGGATGATCATACTCAGGAAAAAGCGTTTCCTGTGGTTGTGTTTCACTCCTTGAATGACTTTCTTGCCCAGGAGCTATTGAATCCAAATTCTCAAAGGGGTTTTTCTCCTCAAGATTGGGAGATGAGTCATCCATAAGTATGGATTCAGAGGCTGTGAAAGAACTATTCTCCTTTCTGTTATTGTTGTTACCTGAATCAGAATGAACAGGGGTTTCTTTATCTTGTTCAGGCTCATTTTCCACTTCAACATTCTTCTGATTATCACGATGGGATCCAGAGCCACTAGCGTGCTCCTCAACTACAGATTGAGAACTACTAATATCCTCTGATGTTCTTTTCCTTGTAGAGGCTCTTTCCCACTGATCACGAATGTGTCCATAAGGACCCTCCATAAGCTCACAGTCAGAACTGTCACTCTCTGATGACCCACCCTCAGAGAGAGGATTAAAAGTAAAAATACTTCTTGGTATTGTTTTCCCAGAGTACATCCTTTTACACTTATTAGATAATTTAAAAGGGAAACTTCTTTCCTGAACAAACTGACAGTCCTGAGAATCTGAGTCTTCAGAGCTCAGTGATTGGTGGGGCTCACACCGAGATGCCCTGCTCGAGGCAGTATCACTTTCCAGACCACCACCTCTTTCACCATCATTTCCAGGACTTTCATCATCATCATCATCAATGCTAATAATATTCCCAGAAGGAAAGTTCTTATCATTTCTGGATCCTTTTGAACCATATCGTATTCTTTGCTGAGAGGACCCTGGAGCGTCAACAACAACAACATCTGATAGATCATCAAGGTCAACATCAATGTAAACAATAGAATCAGTTGTTTCTTTCTCTGTGCACCTTCCAAGAGTTCTTCCTGCAGTAGATGTTCTTGGTTGAGGTTGACCCCTGGACATCTTTTCTTCCAAGTTGATGCTTCTCCAGGAGAATAACATATATAAGGGATAGGATTGTTATTACTAAGAGATGGTGTCAGAAGAAGAAAGCTTTTGCTTCATTTCCACTTCACTCATGATCACATTTTAAATTATCTGAAATGAATAGCCCCGAAAGATTCCAATACTTGGCTAACAGTTCTATCCTCTTCACGTGAGCCCAACCTTTGGGAGAGATCAATTTAACTTGACCTAAGAATGGTTAAACCAGCTGCAAAGTACAAAAGTAAGATCAATCAGTAACATGATTGGAAATTAAACAGAAATTGAATGGGAGAACCTAAGTAAGCAGAGAATGCAGTGGAAGTTTGGAGCAGGTATGAAGCATCAAAGTACCAAGTCTGAAAAGCTTTAAACATGTGTAGTGGGATCTCGGTGAATGCAGCTTAACAAAATGTAACAAAATGGATATTGCTTGAATTTATCAATCCATCAATTGAATTAAAAAGTTACTTAAGAAGTCCAGGTGGTCAAATTTCCAGGGATGAGACTGAGGGAGTCATGGTTTAAATCGTTGAGAACCAAATACCATCCAAGAGAGAAATAGTATAGAAACAAGAGTCGGTGAATGCCTGAGTTTTTCAGATAAGAGAGAAGGGCAACAAAATCCAGAAGATTTACAAGATGAATTTATGAATAAAAACTGCACAGCTGATAGCCAATGGCCGATGAAAAGAAAGGGAATTATAGAACTCAGAACTGAAATCAATTCAGCAAGTCTGAATGGTAGGACAGTGGCTAAGGGAAGCTTATGAACATGGAAATGCTGAGAGTTACAAAAAACAAGACGAAACGAGCATGCAGAGTTTATATACGGAATTTATCCCAGTTGGATTATGTAGCAGGCCCTTATGGATAGCTTACAGTACGTACAGCATCCCAAGTGCACCAAGAAACCACCAAAAAAGAAGAAACAGACGGACATTCTTGACTCTTTGGTTACTGTTTCTGCTACTACCTCTTCTGTTGGAATTGATAATACAAGAAATCTTTGGGCAGCAAGTTCCTCCCACATCATGACAGAAATAAAGAACCTTAGGTTTCAAACTTGACAGTGCAACCTAGACTACTTGATAGGACTGAGTTGTCTGAAGTAGCAGAAGACTGGAGAACGCTTATGACTAAGAAACAGAAAGGTGTGAGGATGCCTGGTGGAGGGTATTCAATGAAGACGATGGTGTCTATCTTATCTCTTTCTTTTTCCATGTTTTTGATAATGGTATTTAGGTAATCTCATAAAATTTAAAGCATAGTTTTGGTATTTCAAAAAGAATAACAATGATTTAACCGCATTCAATAATGGATTTGACTAATGAGTCCAATAAAAGTCCAACTTTTGGGTGTCTTTGCTTCTATAATATAAAATGGGGTCTCAGTGTTTAAAGGCCTCTGTCTTGGGGTACTGAAGCCATTTGCTCTGAAGTTTATTGAAGGGAAAGCATTCAACATCAACCAAAAGAGATAAAGTATTAAGTAGTGTCTTCACTATTATAAGGCATTGGTCAAAGACAATAGGAGATAAAAAGCATGAAAATAGATCTAGAAGATCACATTAAATTTGAAAAATATGTGTTTACCGAAACTGAAAAAGATACAGAATAAGAACTCTTTAAGGTTTTATTTTATTTTATTTGAATTGAAGACATTCAGTGAAAGAGGGTTTACTTTAGAAGTTAGAGAAAGGGGTATGAAGAAGAAATGACATATTTAGGAATGGAGAAGCATGACATAACATTCTGGTGGCTTTCTCAACTAAACCTTTCTCAACTAAACCTTTAGGAGTATGGTTTGTTAATGAATCTGCTTCAAATTGCTTGAAGCACATCCAATATACTGAATAAGCACCATGACACTATCTAAATGGCTCCATCTGATCAATAAACAGAAGCCAATGAAAACAGAAAGGAAAATATGGCAGAATAAGAAAAAGGAAAAGATACTGCAAGGAAATGCAACACATGCTATAAGTTTTGAAAAATTAATCTAAACACAATCTTAGACACTAAAATTAGCATAACAAATTTAGGCAAGGCCTACTTAATTTTGAAAGTGAACACAGGCACCTCTCATAAGACTCAAGGTTACTGAAGCATACAACCCAACCCCTTAACGCGCGCACACACAATTTTTAGTTTTTCACCCCACTATCTCTCCTCCAAGGGCATGAATTAGTTCTATCTAAAATACAACATCCATACCATCTCAATAGGATAGTAAACCTAGTTTTTTTTTTTTTTTGGGGGGGGGGGGGGGGGCAAAATGATAGTGAACCTAATTATTTGCACACTGGTGCTGCAGAGAACCCTTGGTCAATTAGTTTAATCTAAAATACAACATCCATACCACCTCATTAGGATAGTAAATCTAGTTCATTAAGTTTCACGTCTGTAGCATATATTCAGTTTCAATCTGAAGTTAAGGAACAAATTAAACGAAAGTTTCAGAAAATAGGCCTGGCTTGTCTTTGCTGTACACGAAGAGGAACAAATCGAACAGAAATTCGTCGTTAGTAGGAATCAGTGGCAACAAGAGGGTCGTCATGTTTATTCACGAATAACAAACCAAAATCCACCTTTAATACAACATACTAAGGAAAACAACCACAGAAGTGTAAAAATCAAAGGATGCAGATCATCAAGTAGAACAACAAAACGAGCACAAAATCACCCAATACGAAAAACTACACAAAAGCAAACAGCGATTACCAAAAGAGATTGTCGGGAACTACAGGGAATCCAAACCAGTAAACGTCAACGGTCATACAAGGAAAACACCAAGAATTAATCAAATAAATGGAATAAGAATGAAAAGAAATGAGCAGAAAGATGGAGACACTTACGTAATAAAATTCGAAAGAATTCAAGGGCAGCAGAGAAGCAATCGAAATGGGAATTTATGCAATTGAAATTCAAACGCTCAAATTGAAATTCAAAAACCGAGAAGAAAGAAAGAAAAAAAGTTCGAACGCACAAGGGGGTTTTACCTGCTACCTAGCAAAGAATGAAAAGTTCACCTTCGCTTCGCTTCGCTTCGCTTCGTGGAAGATTCCGAAGAACGGAAGATCGAACGAACGAGCGACAAAGAGTTTCGTGTAACGCCTGCGTAGTACGCACAACGCACTATTGGGTGAAGTGGTAAACCGTCATTCTTCCTCGTCGCTTGGGTCAAACATGGAAAATAAGAAGAACCTGGGGACCCAATTGGTTATTTGAATTTGCATATCATACCCTTTTTTCCTTTTGAATATGCATTATTACCGCTATGCGACTTCCAAATACTTATTACCAAAAAAAAAAAAAGACTACCAAATACCAATCGTACCCAGCCGACCGCCCCTGGTCTCCCCCATTGCGGTGCAAGTGTAGGGGTGTAAGCCGGAATTTTATTCGATCCATTTCTTTCTTTGTCAATGGACCTTCCATTTCTTCGTAGATATGTGACATGTGTCCTAATATTACATCAAATGGTTGAGGTTCATGTGACTTATAAATGAACCTCAACCATTTGATGTAATATTAGGACACATGTCACATATCTACGAGGAAATAAATAAACCTCAAACATTATCCTTGTCAGAAATGGACAGGATAATGGTTCATTGTAAGCCGTCATCTCTAGATCTTTTTATATTTGGATATTATTCTATTAATTTTTGAATGACAATTGGATAATTATTTTCTTAATTAAATTCTTCTAAATGGATATGAATACAAATTTCTCACTATTGGTCGATATCTTTACCATTTTATTTGTGAGGTTATATGTGAAATTTAAGAATTTAACAATTTTGGTAGTTATTTTAATAGAAAATCTAGAAAAATAATTACATATCTCAACTAAAAAATTATAAAAATAAGAAAAATAAATTCAAATAAGTAATTTAATAGATAATTTTACCATATCTGCATCATATCACTAATCGGACGGATTCTAATACCACTAAACGAATGCAAAGACAAATTCGAAGGAGAATTTCGATTATCCATTTACACTCCTACGTGCAACTCAAAACCATTAAGGGCGTGTTTGGTTACATGAATCCAGAGATTTCAAATCTATGGATTCTGAATCGTTTCCCGTGGTTGTAAAAACTCGTTCGACGAGATTCCCTTCCTAATGTGACGGTTTGGGAGGGTGAACCGGGTTTCAAAAGCTTCTTGCCTTCCAATCCGCTCTGTTTTTGGAGACCGTTTCTTCCCACCACTCTATTTTATATTTTCCTGTTTGATTTTGTTGCCGATATGTCTCCTGTCCCGCATTATTCTATATAATTTTTTTGAGCTTGCTGTACAAGTCCACTAATTCCTATTGAAGGTCATGTCATTCTTCGCCCAACACAAAGTCCAGCAAATAAAGGAACTTACAAGTTACACTTGCTATGTGTTTCTTCCACTCCATGGAGTGTTGGGATGAGCAGTCCATGCTAAAGTATGGTTGAACTTGTTCCTCAGGTGGAGTGAAAGAGAGATCTACAGTAACTTGCTAGGTTTGTCTTTTGCATGATTTTTATTTTTTATTTTACATATGTTTCAAAAATCAGCACTGAAAATTATTTTTTATAAAAATATGAAAATCGTTTAATAATTAACCTGTAAAATAGTTTTTCCACAAAAAAAATTTTTTTTTCCCTTTTTTTTAAAAAATATTTTTTTTTTAATTTTTTATAAACTTTTGGAAAAAACATATCTATAAATTCTCTCAAACATTCATAAATTTAATACCAATCAACACTGAATTTATATGTCTCTTTCTCTGTAGAACAAAGGTCATCTTTAATGTCTGCTCTACCATATTTATCAAATTTAAAGCCATCACCTGGTCCAATTAATTCAACAAGTAAATAATAAAAACTAAAGATCATAATTGGAATAAAGGAAGAAGAGGACATGAACAGTAGAACAAAGTAAAAATGGATTTTTCTTGTTTTAAATTGAAAACAAAAGAAATAGCCAAAGCAAACCCCAGTTTTAGAACCAGAGGTCTCATATCGCATTTGTCCTTGATCATCATCAGCAAGATCGGCATAATATCAGCTTTTTCTTTTCTTTTCTTTTGATAATTAAAAAGAACTTTTTTGTTTTTTTGGGAAGGTAATATAGTCTATTCGGCTGGTAGGATCTCAAAATTATGCAAAGTAAAAAAGAGACAAAAAAAAATACACAAATCAATTTGAATGGAGTCCCTTACCCTAGATTCAAGTCAGTATGACAACTGAAGAATGTGGTGTAGAGAATATGGTCTGATTCTGCCATTAGCATGTACTCCTCTTTGATGTCAGCATTCTGAAGCTACTCTACAAAAGCCCATGGTCTGTGAAGAACTATATAACCCTGATCAGTCCCAGCAGGGAGGGGCTGACCAACATAAGTAGGGTTCTCATGCATCCATGAACTTATCAAGCTTAAAGGCTTTCTAGAGTAGTGCATGTTGGGGTAATTGTATTATACAAATTATTCAAACATACAAAAATGAAATTGCAATACAATTGAGAGATGAAGATCTTTAGACAATCCGGAGAGCTTGAAGTTGCAATCGAACGAACCACCAATCAATGAGGTTGAGTCACATCTTGATTTTTAATTGATCCCCCTTTACCAATTCTTGTATTCCCCGAGGGGGTGTGTCTTCAAAAATTCCCCATTTTGGTTTTCTCGCACTCATTGTCCGTCCTTTTCTTTATTGCCTCTCCGTTCCCTGGGTTTGTATTTACTTCCTCTTGTTTTTTTTGCCCTCCTTTTTCTTGCTCTACCCCCTGACAGCTCCACTTGCTGGTCCTTTTTTCTTCCCCCTCCTTTCTAATGCTTCCCCCCCCCCTCTGCGCTCCCTTGCTGGTCCTGTACCTTTCTTCCCTTCATTCATGAGTGTTCTTCATCACTAACATCCTCTTGCTCCTTGTGTCGTTCCTCAACTTGTGTGTGCTGGTCATCTTGTTTTCTTTTTCTCTCTTTTTTTTTCTCGTTTCAATCTTTTTCAGTTTTCTCTCTTTGCCATCCCCATGTTCTTTTCTTCTTCTCTTTTCTTCTCTTTCACTTTCTTTCTTGTTGAACGACTTCTTATTCCCTGTTCGATCTCCATAGCCAACCACTCTTCGGTTGCCTCCCGCTATTCCCGCTCCTCGCGTCCACTCTTTTGTGGTTTGCTCTCCTTTTATAGATTTTTCTCTAGTTTGTCACTCCGGTTCTCTTCAGTGTTTTCTCTCGGTTACTTCTGTCTCCATGCAATCCCCCTTGGATTTGAAGATCAAGAAGTCGTGAGGCCCCCCTCAAAAATCGGCTCAATCGGACACTGGATGCCATCCGATGAGAGGTTGATCAAACTGGGGAGTTGAATCAACTCGCTTAAACAAGGGTGTTTTGACGTACCAATCGGACTAACTTAGAGATCTCCAATGAACAATCCCACCGTTGGTTTGAAGATCAGAGTTGTGAGCTCTCCTCCAATCGGTTCAATCGGCCTGTTGTCATCCGTGAGGGTTGATCACGCTGGACAGAGACCCTCAAAACGGGATTCTTGGTTTTCTTTATTTGATTGGTTCTTTCTCTCAAATCTAATTTCCATATCAAAGCCCACTTAAGTTGCCAACAATGACAACACCTTCATTTTAGGCCAATGGAACAACACTTCGCACCACCACCTCCAAGATAAAGCAACCTCCAATTAGAAGATAAGATAGTTCTTCTAGTCCCTTCAAGGAGCCAAAACTAGAGCACAACACTTAGACAAATTCAAAGAAATAAATTAACTTTATAACACAAATAACGTGAGAGTGAGGAGTGTCTCAATTGCACACCACATGCAAGTAAAGGATGGGTTTATATAGGCCCAAATCTCACCTTACACCCCTTAGGATTCTTAAGACAATGAATTGGATTTAATCCATTCAATAACCTCAACCCCACTCATGGTAATGGCCATGAATGGTCATGAAGTTGAAATGAGAATTGATGGTCAAGAGTTAGAATTGAAGTAAATTCCACCCTTCAAATAATCCCACCACACCACCATGATCAAGACCATTAAGACCCATGACCAATGTCATGAAGAGCCTCATAACCAAGGTCATGAATGGCCTCCTTTACTCATGATGCCTCATTACCACCCTTACCTCATGGGTCCCACACACTAACAAAATAATTAAATAAAAGAAATGCAAAAACTAAAAATTGAAACTTAATATATAAATAATATAGATTTTAATAAAAAACCTAATAGTGCAAGATCCTAGTGAAGCCACCCATTTCGGAATTGGTTCCATTCTTGAACTTCTTGAACCTGTAGTACATAATCCTGCATTGCCATCCTTCTTCATGGCTGAGAGAGACAAACAAACCCTAAAAGAAAACGAATCTGTGTTGGGTTTCTGGTGAATAAAGAAATTGATGAGTGCTTAAAATGGAAAGAGAGAGGCTAAAAGCAGAAGGAGAAGGAAATGGGTGGGGTTCGTTTCATGAAATCACGGGGCTTAATATCTTAAAAGATGTCCCAGATTTAAAAAATCTCAGTTGTCAAAATAGCTGTAACAGATGGAAGATGGAGACTTTAATGGAAGATGGAAAATAGGGTTGGCTTGAAAACAAAAAAATATAAAGAAGTAGACAGTATAAATTGCACCAAATACTACCATTTGCATTTATTTGGGAAAATAAATGAAAATCATGCCAAAGACTACTAGTGAGTCTATTGACTAAGAATTAACGATGTTAAAGAGATGTAATTACATGCATTTAGAATTATTTGTCTTTGTACCAAAAAAGAAAAAAGAATTATTTGTCTTGTTTGAAATTGGTTTCCATCTCCTCCGGTTTGATTTTGGTTGTGCCGGCTAGAAAAGACATGTTGTTGGAGTTTTGAATTTCATATTCATTGGATAAGATCAAGTTTGTTGAGGATTCATAATTCGAATTTTGAATCTTAAGTTTTACCAGATCCGTTTACATTCCAGAATTCTTTATGTTAATGCCGACAAAACATATCTCATATAGATTGCTCTTATATTTCAGGATTAAAAATCCAATAGAACCTGAGGTGGAGAAGGAGATTTGCATCCCACCTATCTAAACATTCTGCTTTTAAAATCTCCTCCACTTGTTTCCTTTTACTTGGATTTCCCTCCTTTGGATAATCTAATTAGTATCAACAATGGCAGCTATAATCCTTTCAAAGTCAATGGAGGCAGCAGTAATAATGTCTCATAATCTTTTTCCCTTTTTGTGTACAATTAGTTTTTGGATTTACAAGTAGCATCTAAGAAAGTTGGGGTTCTAGGAAGTCCAAGTAGGACTAAATGGTGCACAACCTTAGAACTCAAGTAACATAAATTTTTGAAAGATTTGAAATGAGCCTGAGAATTCTTCTGGATGCTAAAACGGGTATAGGAGGGAATGCAAAATGAATTTGGTAACGATTCTGCGCTGGGAACATGGTTCTCTCCAGGTTACAAACCATTATCTAAGGAGCCTGAGTATACTATTTATTGACCTAAGCCAATTTGCAGAGGAACAGGCAAGGAACAGGGAATGCACAAAGCATAACCTTCATTGATCAAGGACGGGTGGACACAGTCAATATCTAAAATTCCAAGGAGAACTCCTGAACAATTTTGAAGCAATAAAGGAATTACTGTAAACTTCTTACTCTCAAAGGGAAGTTCAAAGACCAAATATAAGCATCAAATGGAGACCCCATGATGTGAAAGAAAATTAGCATATAGAACAAAAGAATGAAGACTTCAAGTCAAGACACTTTAGCTGTTGAACATGTGAACTTTATGCATACACCATCACATGGATACTCGTAAATTTTTGTATACAGTCTTCAAAATATACTTGTAAGTACTCATCGGAGAATTACACAACATCTGATCCTGCATAAAACAAGTCTACACAATTACAACAGATCGATATACTGCAAGAAAACCTTGAAGAAGTACAAATAGTATTACACAAATTCTATATCTTCTCCCATGAACTTTCTTCCCCTCTACACATCACACAAGTAACAACATAAGCAACAGGGGAAACCAAGATTAAGAGCCTTGAGATCTCGAGATCAGGTAGAATTATCCTGCACTGCTCTTGTGAATATAAGATGATTCAGGGACTACTATGAGGGGCGAAAGCAAAGGGATTGGTGTTCTATCATGATAAAATGGAGACGAAAAAGATGACAAAGAAGAAGAAGAAGATGAGGAGGAGGAGGAGGAGGAGGATGGAAGATCCAAATTACATCCCACTGTGTTTGTCACATAGTCTACTGGCAAAACAGACTTCAGCTGAAGTGGGGTAGGAGCATGCCTCTGTAACCGGCGACGAGGCTTCCTTGTCACAAACTCATCCTTTGGGATAAAAATTGGGAAGCCAGGGAATTCAGGGAGGGAGTTCTCCATGAGCTATGTTCCCTGTGTCTGCTCTTCTTTATGAATCCCTTAAGTACTTCTTTATCTTAAGGGTGCACAAAGCAAGATACCAAAGCAAAACCCATATCCCACAGAGAGAGAGATGAAAAAGAAAATGTTAGTTCCTGAAGGATTCATGTGTTGTAAGAGAGAGTGGTCCTAATTAACAAAGTATTTATCGGTTTGGTATTAATAAGATAATGTGATTTCCTCACCTTCAAGTCATTCCATGTGAACTAGATAACTATCACCAAAAAAGAAATGTGGTTGAGGAGAGTTGTGGTAAAGAGTGCAGTATCTCTGGATTCCTTCTCGTGAAATGGGGAGGCAATGCCCATAGAATAACATAATAGGTTTGGAAGTTTTGAAGAAGTCTAAGAAGATGCACATGATGACATATCACAACAAATCTTTTATTCAGTTTCATGCCGACCATGAACACGAGGCAATACATGATCTAATGAACAGAGATCCTTGACTTGACCAGTCCAAGCAAACCTGTAAGGGGAAATATCAATTGACCTTGATCAAAAATGAACTTACCCAGAAGAGATGAAGCTTAATCATGTTTAAAAAAAAAACTAAATAAAGAATGATTTATAGTTTAGACAAGAAGAACACTTGCAGTTGGGGAATGTGTTTCCCAATTGCTTTGCCAGATCTAACATGTGGGTTACACTTGCTACTTCTAATAATAATCATACATTGGTAAATTATATATTAATAACTTGCTAAACCCTAAGGCAAGTATTGAATTTCTGTTCTTTCTTTATTCAGTATTACTAATTGGATGCCATCTTCCTCCTTAAGTATTAGTAAATTCTGTGTTTTGTCATTGGATTTAAGTAGCTTTTTTTATTTTTCTAAAAAAGAAATGCATGGATGTAGAGCACTAGCATGGGACAGAGAATCCTCAGGTTGCTGATATTTTTGTGTTACCTGCTGATGAGGCTGTTGTTGGGTCAACTTGAGGGTATCTATCCTTCAAGGTTTTTTTTATTTGTGAGTTTTTCAAGGCTGGGCAACCAGATCGGAAACAGTTATTATTGGACCACTTTCTAGCCAATTTGACTTCAGGATTAGGGCAACTCTCGTAAAATCTTGAGATGCCAAAGAAGCAGTGCTGCGTTGAAGTGAGAAAGAACTACACAGACAATTCTAAGGTGTTCTCTAGCTGATTCCAGCAAAATCAGAATCAGACTAGGTTGGCTTATTCTATTCCTAATTTCGTTTGCTTGAACCATACTCCATGCATCCCAATAGCGACCTTAGTTCAAATCCATCTACAAAACTCCAGATGAGACTCATTTATCTACCCACTGCCCCTATTTTTTGGTGTGATAATGTCACTGCAACTCGTATCTTACAGAGAACCCTGTATTTCATGCTTATACATAGCATGTCGCTCTTGACTTTCCTATTTCAGTTGTGACAAAGTTCCTAAAGGAGATCTTGAGGTGGTCACCTTCTTTTTATCTCTGCCTCTTTCCAAAACTTAAAATCTGTTTTACAAGTCTTAAAAAGTTGAGAGAAATGACTTCACAGAAAGGTTTATTTTCTACAGAACTTATTCAACCAACCAAAAGAAAACATAAAAATGGTTTTTACCAGTTGCTGTACAAACCAATGTTGTTAGCTACTAACAAACAATAAGCATATGCCAAATGCAAGATTGTACGAGAATTAATTATGTACAACGTTTGAACTTGTAATCTGGCTGTGTACCTAAATTCATATATACAATGCTGACCAGATACATTATTCATCCGAACCAACCAAATTTGCAACTGCTGTACCTAGCTTTCACCCTCCCTCCCTCCTTTCCTTAGGATTTATTTTCCTCCTAAATGGGTAAATTTACAGGCGCAGGCTTCGACTTTTAGTTACAAAATGACCGGTAAAATGTGCAATTTTTCTGTAACTTGCAGTGGGATGGGTTGGCTGTATTTATAAAAGTTGCAGCTAAGCAACAATTATCGATTCCAGGACTTGAAATCAACACCTCAAGGCTCAAGAGTAGGATCTAACCAGACCAAAATTACAAAAAGATCTGGATTTGAAGAGACCACCAAAAAGGAACCTGGTTGGGGACTCCTGAGGTGGTGATTTCAAATTCTCTGAGTTGCCTTTTACTTGAAGAATTGTCTGCCCAATTGCCTCGCGTATGGATTCAATTGTCTTGGCATCAACAGGATTTCCAGCTGCATCACGAACATAAAAAGTGTTGACTGCTTTCCCTGCTCTGGTCGTCACCTCAGCTCTTGTGACTGATAGACTGTTCTCACGGAACATGCGAGTGACATCAGATAGCAACCCAACTCTGTCACTTGTGCACAATTCTAGCTTCAACCCCTGGAAATGAAAGTAACACTAGAATGTAACTACAATCCAGAAACCACAATGACAACCAAACTGAAGAAAAGGCAATGGTAACAGGTCTACGCTGCTTCAGTCTTCCATCTTAAGGCATTTTACATCACCGTGGTTTGTTTTCACCCCAAAAAATAAAAAGTGTGGCTAGTACAAGAAGAAGAATCATAACCTTATTTTCTTTGACTCAATGGAGTCAGCTATGTAGATCCTAAGGGGTTAAACAAAAGAAGCCTTTCAAACAATTTATTAGCAGCCTGAAGATCCATCAACAAGAAATTATGAAGAATATCCCCACGTTCCCAGACAGGCATCAGGTCAACAACCAGCACTATTATCTAAGCACAATCAAAGGCTACATACTAGAGACCAGAAGCACAACATCTGATTGCAGATATAAGCTCATATATAAGACTGAATAATTGAAAAATGAGTTAATGAAAGACAGGTCACACCTCTGATACTCTTCTCTCTATAGCTGCTTCAAGACATTGGATCACCCTTTGCCGTTCTGCTTCTGAGTTGACGGGAGACCCATCTATATGCCGGATATAGTACTCCTTATAAAGGAAACAAGAAAAAATGGAATTACTTCAGACTTAACTCAACTCAAATACAAAATCCATGGAATGTGGACTACCCACTCCATACAGTATTTATGATATGTATACCTGATATGCTTCAGGTCCTTCTGCATCAACATTTCCATGGAAAATCACATATTCCATATCTGTCAAAGTGCAAACCGTGTCAAACAGGAGCTTAGGCCTATCCTTGCATCGAATAGTTACCACCGAATAGTCCTTGTCACACCAATTAACTACCATCACATTAGGTCTAAGTGTCTCTGCTGATGGTACATCGTCATGTGATCGTTCATAATCCCTATCAGCAAACATCATCTGGTGAAGCCTTCTCTCAGTGTGAGTGCTCCCAACTGAAACAACAGTCTTAGCTCCCCTGGCTTTGTTATTACCCTTTAGTACATTGCAAAGAAGTTTACTCATCCTAGACAACCTCTGAGGATCGCTGACTGCAGACCCAGTTTCCTCATCAGTCACGTGCATCACGGCTGCAGCCCGGGTGTTATGTGTCCATACCTCAGCATTAACAACACTGCATTTCAGATCAGTGAGGACAGCAGAGACCTCTGAGAGTAGCCCTGGTCTATCAGTGCCAGTAAGTTCAATGGATGTGTAGTCAATTGCAGGTTCCACTCCGACAGATCTTCTCAACGAGGGAACAAAACCCGAATCTGCTCCAAGAGACTGGACAGAACTTTTAAATATGAGCTTGGCATGTCCCCAGCAAAGCTAAGGAAAACAGAGGAAAGCAAAAGCAGGGCACTAGCAGGAAGAGAGTGACCTTACGAATATAATCCAGAATCCCTTCATCTATAAGCTTGTTACCTTCCCGATCTGTAACATTAAAAACTGGAAGAACCCCACAAAATTATTTTACAGCACAAAAGGAAAAAGCAGAAAGCATTTCACGGTAGGGTAATGAAGTTCTAACAAACAGAAGGGTGGACATCTTACCGTCCATGAACCATCCTCCATCAGAGGAAATATAAGCTTTAGTTATGATAAGGTTCAGATCCGTAAGAACCTGTACAACCTCCAAAAGTATTCCATGCTTGTTTGCACTATCCACCTTCATCATCCAATGGGGGAAAAAAGGACATACATGAAGATAAGCAATAAAGATAAAGTCAAAGAAGAATAACGGCCGAAAGTAATGGAGTAATGGGAGAAAAAAAAAATGCATACCCGTATAACCGTTGCATTATTGCTGGCTTCATTATCAGTTACAACCCTAGACAAGTCGTAAACAGAAGAAAACACTGTAAATTTCCAACTGAAGCAATTAAATGCTCAAATCTGAAACGGCATTCTACAACAGAGTGTACTGAAAATTGCAGACCTGGGCGGATTCATCCTTCGGATAAATTTCTCATACTCATCATCCATGTCCCATGAAGAGCTCCACTCGGCCTCTGAAATTAAGATTTAGGCACTCAGAAAGAGAAAGATTCAAGCCCACCAACCACGAAGTGGTATAAAGAACCATAGAACAACTAATGGTGATGAAAAACCACTAAAAGACATGACTTAGAACACTCGACGAAGGAAGACAACCTGGAAATCGATAAATGAATACACAAATCCGTAATATCCAAACGAAGTTACAAATAGAACAGGGAGGAAGAAGACATTGGAAACACCTATGTGTGAAGTAACACTAACAACGGAATTCTTGAGAGAAAAGATTCACCAATCAGAGACAGCCCAGAAGAAGAAGAGGGAGAAGAGTATGAAACCCATGACCCACTAAACACCAACTACCGAGAGCCTAATTTCCGAGTTCAGAAAACCAAGTAAACAAAACCAAAGCCTTCCACCGGATGAAGCATAAGAGACAACAAAAATCACCATAGAAAACCCCACATGGCTATCAGAAAACCTACCAATTACGAACAGAGACAACTCACAAGTAACGCTGAGGAGGTTAAACATCTAGAAGAAGCAAAAACGCTAATATAAAACCAGAGTCGCAAATTCAGAAAATTAAGCAAAACTGTCGCTCAAATTCGAGAATTAAAGAACTACTCGACCCACATACCGATGAAAGAGCAGAGAACAACAATTAAAACCAGCAAATGGAACAATAAAAAAGAAACAAACAAAACAGTATGAACTATTAAGACCTCCGTGAAGAAACCGAAACACTGTAGAAGAACAGAAAACGAGAAAAAAAAAGGTGAAGCAGGAAAATAGCCATGTACCCATGATAACTCTCTTTGAGGGTGCGTGCTGTTGAGGAGATCAAATTTCTTGGTCTTCACAACGCAAACTTGGTGTCTACCAAGAAACAAAAGACAGAAGCGAATGCGAAGCAAAAAAATTCCTCACACCTCAAAGTCCAGTCTCCCACACCCTTTAAGCAAAAGGAGATCAAAAGGCAAGAACACCTATAAAACCCACCTGCAAATCACACTCTCCCGACACGAAAATCCAAAACCCACCCGTATTCTGACCAGTACATGACATGGAGTACTCTCTCGATCTCTGTCTCTGTCTCTCTCACTATACAAGTCCAGAATCATAGAGATTCTTTTTTCGATTCACTCAACCTTGTAGATTTCCTCTCTCTCTCTCTCTTTCTCCGCTACTTCGCTTTTACGAAATCAAACTTCTCCACTGCAGTAGAAAATGTGAACTCGGCTAGCATACGCCGATCCGGCGAAGATGAATCTATCTTTTCTGTTCGTGATGAGAATTAAGAGAAGCAATACGTTACCGCCAGCCGCCACCTGCCCAAAGGATGAATTTATAGTCCTTGCACGAGATTTTTTTTCTTTCTTTCGTTTTCTCGTTTTTCTCAGAAAATAAGTTTCCCACACCAAATCGTCAACGCATTGGGTCTAAGCGCCTAACTGAATGGACCTGATCAACGGTTGATACATGATGCAGTAGTCATCCGACGGCCAAGAATTGCAGAATTACATATAAGAAATAGTTTTTTTTTTTTTTCCCTTTCAGCGTTTTTCACGAGAAAATGACATGATGCAATCGTCAATTTCTTTACATATTTACTAAAATTGAAAAAGAAATATAAATAATATAGTTTGGCGCAAATGCTGACCCACCCAAACGAAAGGTACGTTACATTTGGCATGCACATTGGTGAAGATTCTTTTATTACTTTTGGTTTTTTTTTTTTTGAGTAATTTTCATCTGAATCTCCTGAGGTTTGGTCTATGATGGAAACATCATGCCATTCAAAATCAAAAGAGTTGTTTAAGATCAAAACATCATGCCATTCGAAATCAAAAGAGTTGTTTAAGATCGAAACATTATGCCCTTGAACCTCGCGTCGAAGCTCTGCCACTTGAAGTTTTCTTAACCCTTCGAGCCAATCCATGGAATCACATCTTTCTTATCGTCGAACGTTTCAGATTGTCTTCTTACCGTCTTTCGCCATGAACCGGTGTTTAAGGTCATGATACTTTTGTTTACAAGTTTGGTGGCGTCGAAGATGAAGAGAAGTGTCCGGTGTTTAAGGTCATAATACTTTTGTTTACAGTTCTGTGGCGTTAGAAGACGAAGAGAAGTGTTTCGGTTCTGTATTTCCATAGCACACGAGTCCTAGCTATTGGTTCCATGACGGTTAATGGCACATGCCAACAACAGATTCTCCCAAATCCCCAATGATTTGCTTCACAACATTTTCGACTTTAGCCATGGTTTCTCATATCTAACGCTCCATCAACCTTTCTGCAATTCGTAGATAATTTTTTTTTTCAAAACTAGGGTTTTTTGCCCTTTTATTTCTCTTCGGATTTCTCGTCACTCAATGAAAATTTACCTTTTTCAAATCCTTGAATCTTGTTTCCACTTACCTGAGTTTTCCAAAGTAGCCTCGTGAAGCAAGAGAGCTTTAAGCTAGGGATTCAAAGTTAAATGAGTTGAATGAAGAAACATTAAGTATTTGATGTTCTTATGGCCTGTTTGGTTACATGAGTCTGGAGATTTCAAATATCTAGAGATTTCAAATCTAAAATTCAATCTGGAGTATAATTAATGTGTTGGGGAGAACGGCACCAACTTTGACGCGGTTGTGGGCATGCTTTTGATCCGGTCCCCCCCCCGGACCTTTGGGGTGCCCATGTCGGTTTCCCCGGTACGCGTCCGGTTGCCGTTCGCGCCCGCGTTGCTTTGTGGTGTTTCGCTACAGTTAGAACTGAATTTCGAGAATCACAAATGAATAGTAACTTAAATTTTTTTTTTTTCATTTTTATTTCCTATGTTTTTTGTTTAAATTAAAAAAAAAAGGTAAATTTGTCATGAAAGTGATAATTTGTCTTTAAATTGACTTTTTCTATAGTACAGGGGAGGACAGATGCAAAGTTTCAGTTTTAACTTAAAAATGACATAGACCAAACATCAAGGGTCCAAATGAAAATTTCCTTCTTTTTTTTTTTTTTTTCCTTTTCACTAGGGCGTATATATCCGAAGGGGATAATTATTTATATTTCAACTCTTACGGTCTTACCTGCACTATATTTTCGGCTATAATTATTTAATTATAATATTATTCTTGATTTAGACATGGCTCTGTGCTAAACGAATTAAGGAAAAATATTTTTTTCTTTTTATGCCAAATATATAATTATATTAAGGCCTCCGAACAAATACAGGAGGAAAGATTAAAATAATTTACAATAAAGAGAGAGGGATCTGCTATCAAATCTTTGAAAAAGAAAGTAGTTTTGCTCCACGAGCGAGAAAATTGCACTATTTACACGCCAAAAGCTTAAATAAGAAAAACTAGAGGAGGGTTAAGAAATGAGAATAATAAATGTTATGCAAATATTTATCTAAAATAAATTCAGTTTAAATTCTATTATTTTATGGGGAAAAATAACTAATTAGCATGTGTGAAAAATTGGCATTACAATCCCTTTATAGGTGGGAAACTGCTTAGTTCTTAGTCCAGAAGGTATTAATGTCAATTCTGCCCTTTTCTTTTCTGTTTTTTTTTTTTTTTTTATTTTTTTGGTCTGTTGGTCATATCTGATTTTGTGGCTGAAAAGTGTAAGGGACGTTAGGGACGAAGACCCTCTTCCGTTGCCTTTTTTCTTTCTTTTACAAAATATCGAATTATATTAGCCTCTAACAATCTCCAGAAAAAAAAATAAAGAGATATCCGCAAGAAAAAGAGAGGGATATATTATTACATCCTGGAGATAGAAAGCAGTTTTGCTCCGAAGAAAATTGCTTTCTATCTCCAGGATGTAATAACATATCCCTCTCTTTTTCTTGCGGATATCTCTTGATACGGAAGTTTCATACCTAACCGGGTCAGACTCGGACGGGTCTCCACATCCGGTCGATCACCTCATGGCACGAGTTTCTTAGCCCATTGGGTTATATCTGTTTGGGGCTTCACATTCAATTGGGATAACAACCGACTGAGATGATCGATGCACAATGAACGGTCGACTAGTATGGCAACCTTTCTCTGTTAAGAAAATCAACTCCATCAACGATACATATACATATCTACACACACACATCGTCTCAATCAAAACAAAACCTGTTTACATGACATTTACTATTCATACAACAAATTATATTTTCTTAATAGAGAAAGGTTGCCATACTAGTCGAACATTCATTGTGCCTCGATCATCTCAGTCGGTTGTTATCCCGACTGAATGTGAAGCCCCAACCGGGTATAACCCGACGGGCTAAGAAACTCGTGCCATGAGGTGATCGCCTGGATGTGGGGACCCGTCCGGGTCTGACCCGGTTAGGTATGAAACTTCCGTATCAAGAGATATCCGCAAGAAAAAGAGAGGAATCTGTTATTACATCCTGGAGATAGAAAGCAGTTTTGCTCCACGAAGAAATCTTTACTTTCTCTGCTCTATACACAAACCAAAAGCTTAGATAAGAAAAAGGGTGAATGAATGAATATAATAGATGTTATACAAATATTGATGAAAAATTCTTTTCATAGGTCACGGTCCCCCAGCCCACCGCCGTTATCATAGATGTTATCCTTTTTTTTTTTTTTTTTTTTTTTTTTGTGGGTGTGGGGGATAATATCATGAGATATCCATTTTATCGAAAATAAATAGAAGTATGAAAATGTTTTAGTGTTACGTAATTATTGTGCAGCACAGTGCAGTCTACTATCCAAATTAGAGGTTGGGCTAGAGAGAAAATTTCGACTACTCAGTTTTGCATTTACTAAGTAAAGCTCTCCTGCGATGGTTTCGTGCATGTGGTCCAATATTTTGGGACTAGTGCTTGTTGTTCTTGACGGGATCACATGAATCCCAAAAATCTTGTGATAAAGAAAGAAAGAAACAAGCAAGTTGGGAAACCCATTTTGCTCTGTAATATGATGTGATGTGGTTTAAGGTTGTAATGGAGTTTCGGTTTCCATCACTTACAGTCGCAGAGAGCGAGTTGAGCTGGGAAAGAGGTGCGGACGATGACCCACATGGTGAGGGCCGTGAGGCCACTCGGCTGGTGCGCACCCACACAGCCGTGTTTGACGCCTCATGTCCCTCGCGTGTGCTTTCTCTCTCTCTCTCTCTCTCTCTCTCCCTGTTTTGTTTTACTCACCCACCTTCTTCTCTTCTCCATTCTCTACTGCTACTCATGAGTGCTTCACCTATTTGGCTCTTCTCTCTTCTAGACCGAAACAAAATTAAACATCACCACCACCTCTTTTAATCCATGAAATCAGCCATTAGCCATTACACTAACATACAAAATCATCATGACCCTAGCTGCTCCACTAACATTCCCATTTGGGAGACACCATTTAATGCACCCGACTCCTTATGAACTGTGTGATGGTCAATTCACCTACCCCTGTGTCTGGACATAGAAAAAAAATCATAACCAAACAAACATTACATGTTTATATATAATTATTGGGTTATCAGTTACCCAATAAGGGATTAGTAGTTACCCTTTTTTATTCATGAAAACTATTTCGAAGAAGACAAGGAAGACTACATACAGTTAAGAGTGATTTGAATATAGTGTGCAACCTATATCCACTATTGAATGTGTTATCTCTTCTTATAATAGTTTTACAGAATCTCAGATTTATTAGCCTCTAGATCTAAGATTCATTTTTATATTTGAATTCTTATCCTTATCATTTTTTCATCTTGAATTTTCCTGATGTTAGAACTTCTGATGAATTCAAATTCAACTTCAACTCTTCAAGTTATTGATTAGTCCATTTGCAACTAGTACTCTAACACTCTGTAAAAGCTAAAGTTTTATCTCCAATCCTCCCATATATCTTTCACATTGGGGAGAAAAAGGAAGAAATTAAGAATTTTCAAATGATTGAACAATGAAACATTTTCTCTTTTGAGTGCATTGAACCTAATAATGACTGGCAATAAAATTTCAAACTCCAAATTATCTCCAATGCACTTCAGTTGCTTATGTGAAGCAAATAGTCATCTTTATTGAGTTCTCACGTCACTTGAGATGTCTTTTCCTACTCTAGTAGGAAAGCTTTGAACTCCATTCAGCTCGATCCATCTTTTAATTTTCAATTTACCCAGAAAAAAAAAAAAAAATAGTGATTACAACATAAAGAAGGACATGAAAAGAAGAAGAAAAGGAAAATATCGCATTCCTTTATTCGAGTTTGCAAAAAGAAGTCATAATTTTACTTACAAATTTGGAATCATAAAGTCACTTTAGGAAATGACAAGTATAAATTTTTTAATATTAATTTATAAAATTTCATTTCTTTGTTTATTAATCTTAATTAATAGGCTTTAAAACTCAGTAATTAACAGCATCAGATTCTGTTCGTACGGGGATATCTGATGGGATCCATGAATCTGGGTCCAGTTGATGACGATAATGATTATCTAAGGTTGTTAACTCATCATTAGATCATTAATTGATTTGCTTCAAAGCTCCAACCGCCATTAGAAACGTTATAAACTTATAATTAACCAACCAAATGAGAGGCACAAAGTCAATGAATCATCATCTTCACAACCATTCTCCTTAATGATATAGTCATATAACCAACCACTGCGTTAGCGGTTAGCCCACGCGCCAAAAGAAATTGGATAATCAGAAACCACTTCTGAGAGGTTCGTCTGAAGGTTTTGGTGGTTGTAGCCTGTAGGGATGAAATCATTCTCACTAAAACACTTCTACACATCATTTCATGATGATATGGGTGTTAAATCACCGCAGCGATCACCTGTTTCTCTTGATAGCTTCTAGAGATTCTTCATTTTTCTAAAGAAAATAATGATAATGTCTGTCTTTATGATTATGGCCTTCACCAGAAGAAAGCACTCAAATGGCTAGCTTTTGCTTGAAAACCTGTACCTTTGAATAGGGATCAACAAGGATGACCTCAAAATGATAAATCAACAAGCTGAATCTCACAAGGCAATTTGCAACTATTTTGGTGTTTGGATTTTAACAAACCATGTACAAGAAGAATTTGATTAGCCACAATAACAATAACATTCTCAAACAAATTAGTAGCCCATGGTCACCAAGTTTCAAGAATGGCTCTTCCTTGTCTTAAACTTCTATCTCCAAAACCAAGTGCTGGCTGTTGAGACCACATGTTTGTTTCTAAAGCCATAGCAACTTTGTGATACTTGGGTTTTATCATAATCAATCCAACAAAAGACTTTAGGGTGAAAAGAAGAAAAAGAAAAAAAGAAATCTTTCTCTTTTTTTTTTTCGGTCAAATGGAAAGCGATATTATATTAGAGCCTCCCGTGTAACATTAAGAGGAAAGGTAAGTGTGGAGCTCCATGTAACATAGCTAATGCATGTGTGTGATGTGGCAAGATCCCAAACTGCATTGGAAAAGACTTGGAAGCTAACGTGAAGAGGAGTAAAGCCTTGAGTACCAAAAGCATTGGCTTCATGAGGAGGTGAACAATGCAAACGGCTGAATCTGATGGTACCACAACACTAGTAAAGTTCATATTGTAGCCTGGACAACTAAGCAATAGCATATTTGAGGGACGACGGTTGACCATTAAATAGAAAAGTATTGTGATTAACTCATATAACCTAGCAAAGCAAACTACTTAATGTATAAAGATGAGGGGTATCATACCCAAGGTGCTGAATTTTGCATCTAGAAAGTGCAACCAATCATGAATACTAGTACCACAAAAGGCAGACATATCAATACGTAATGGAGAAGCTCATCAGCAAGTGCGCACAAAATCACAATGAAATAAAACATGAGAAACTGTTTCAACATGAGATGCACAAAGTAGACAAATAGGGGATGGGGTGTTGTTCCTAGCAAAAATGGTCTGCTAGGTAGGGATATCATTATGGGCTGCTCTCCAAAGAAAGGTATTTACTTTAGGGAGGGTTGCAGTGTACCGAAGTTTACTCCACTGAGGGGAACTGGCTGAAGAGAAAGGTTGTTGGAGGTGGAGAATGAATTAGTTGCAGCATGATAGGCGAATTTGACTTAGACGAATTTGACTTAGAAACAACTATCTGTATGGAATTTCCAAATCCATGTGTGAGGAATATCAAGAGATAAAACTGGGATCGAAACAATGGCATTTTGTTCTACTGGAGTAAACCTGGCATTGTGGAGATGCACACATAAGGCTTTTCCAGCCCTTGGAGGCCCTTTTAGAAATATGAGCATGTAGGAAATGAGAGTGTAAAAAGGTACTTTGTCGTAGGGAGGCTGGCTTGGTCAGGAGGCGCCTTCCCTATTTCGCCAATAAAGCTTTATTAAAGGAGTGGAGATCTCAAACACCAAGGCCACCATTTTACTTTGGGCAACACAGGGTGTCCCACTTAATCTAGTTAATGCCAGAGTTGTTTTTATTTGTCCTATCTACCAAAATTTGTAGATCAAGCTGGCTAATTTGTGTGTCATTTATTTGAGAATGAGGATATTTGACATAATATATGTCGGATTTGCAGGATTTGCAGTAGCAACTGCTCTAATGAGAATTTTCTTCCGAGTATGGGAGAGAAATACATAAATTAATTTTGTATGAAGCCTCTCATATAAGATGGAAAAAACTTGAGATTTAGACTTTCCTATATAGTGGAAGTAAGGCCAAGGTAGAATCTATAAGAGGGAACTCCTAAAATGTTTAGGATGTAGAAAATCAGGCTTTCGGTACTGCAGGCCCTGCAGGGGGAGGGAACAGCCTTTCTTATAAAATAATGTTTGGATGATATCAGCGGGAACAGCCTTTCTAATAAAATAATGTTTGGATGATATCAGCAGCAGCAAGTAGCTCCAAGTGCTGAGGTCGATGTGATTCTCCGAATCCAAACGTCTTTATCTGACCAGTTAGCAGACACTAACATCTGAAAACCCACGTGAAACCTGAATGAAAAAAGACGAAACACCTGCTCGCACCGCACCCAGGTAAAATGTTTCCATGAATGATGAAACAACAAAGCGACCACAATACATTTCGCCGGAGCTTGGCTCGTCGCTGGCGGAAGTGCCACCAACGTGTGGAGTACGTGGTGGGGTTCAGACGGAGCCGCCGTCAGAATCGGTGCCCTTTGAAGCGGGCAGAGTCCGTGGGAGCCGGAGGCCCCTCCCCGGTTTTGTTGTTTTTTTCTTTTTTTTCTTATGGAATCCCTGGCCCCTCCAATTAATAATGGTGGTGTCATTCAGCTTAGTACTTCGGAGGGCTATGGCCCTTGGCTCCTTCGTCCGTCCCGGCCCGCCCGTTTTGAAGTCCCCAAAGGTTAGGGGGACCAGAAAGACTTTTGAATTGACCATCGATGAGGTTTTATAGGGATTCGAGAGAGCAGAGAGTGAGCAGCAAACACGTTCACTCCTGTCAGCCTTTGTTTATAAAAATGAGGAAAGAAGAGTGGAATCAGAGACGAGGGGAGACTCACTCAGAGAAGGTGCATGCAAGTGGGGTGGGTTGGGTTGCAGGAGAATGACTGGATCGTGCAGAAGTGCTTCTGCCCTACAGGAGAGATAGCAGAGCTGAAAAGCTGCTACAGAATCAGGGGTGAAGCAGAGAGATTCGGATTTGAATAATAATTTATTCTCACAGTCACAGAGCAGTTTTGTTTGACCGTTGATTTTGGATCCGTACTTATTTTTCAAATGACAAGACAAAGACCCGAAACAGTAGGAGCAGAGACTCAACCAACCAGCCTCCGATTTCCCAAATCCTGGGCACACCGTGACTCGTTTTCCCATGATCTTAATGGATTCACATGGTGGGCTAGTTTGATTATATTGCACAGAATGGAAGAAAATGACCTTTTCACCCCAAGTAAAACTGTGATTTCTCAGGGATTGTGTTTGGTTCTATAACTTCTATTACTAAGCTGGTGACTCTGGAAAGAATTCCAACTTCTTCCAGCCTAGCTATTACCTGTTTCATGGATGTAGAAATCAATTTTGTGACCCTTTTTGTTTCGTCTTCAATTGTTACAGCACACAAGTTTTTATGTCTGTCAGTATCTCAAAGCTCTAACAATTTTCACTGAATGTTCCCAATTCCTAAAACATGTAACTCTGCATTGATATACAGGATCCTCGTTCAACCTCTCTTGGTATACTTCTCAACCAAGAGCTCCAGAGGAATTAGAAAAGCTTTTTCGCATTTTGTTAGATGGCCAGTTAGTTTTGACTACTACAAAATGTATCTATGTAAAAGAAAGGAGATACTTTGGGTATTTTGCAGGGCCTGAATCATGCTAATCACAACCACCTTCAGATCAAGGAAGTGTTGTGTCAAGCAGTAAATGTTTCTTCTCTCCTACCATCAACGGTAAACAGTATCTGGACATGGGATGTTTTTCATTGTTAGACTCCATAATTGCATACCAAAGCCATGTTTTCATACCCAGCGAGAATCATAATTTCAAACTGAGGACATGTAAGTTTGCTAGATTTGCTATTTTGAGGAAATGTAATTTGCAAACAACCGATGGCTTGTTGGTAGGTGGCATGTTAGTTGAGTGCAGATCAAGAACTCACCTCATCTAGATTAGGATAGCTTTAAGAAAAGGGCTACTTTAGTACTTTACCAACAACAACAAAAAAAGGGTAACATGTATTTTCTATTTTTAATGGTAAATTTCTTTTCCCAACACACACCCAAAAAAAAATCCCAATTCCCATGCAGGGTTGTTTTCGTTTTCCTAATAAATAAACTTAATCACCATCTACATAAAAAAGGCGAGATTTTTTAATCTATGATTGAATTTGAATTGGGTATCTTACCAAAAAAAAAAAAAAAATTGACAAAATTTGAAACAGTTTTCTACACGTTGCACGAAGAAGGATAAGCAATTTTAAGGTAATTTTCATCTGGACCTACTGGAGTTTGGTCTATGTCATTTTTAGTCAAAAAAAAAACTGAGACTTTGTATTTGCCTCCCTTGTACTATAGAAAAAATCCATTTAAGGACAAATTATCACTTCTATGACGAATTTGCCCTTATTCTTTCTTCTTCTTTTTTTATTTAAATTTTTTATTTTTACATTTTAAGGGATTAAAGTTTATTAATCTACAAAATCAGATCCATCTTCATTACCCGATTCTCAAATCCCTAGTTCTACCAATTATGAATCCTTATTTTTCAAATCCTAAATGAAAATGAATGGGTGAAAACTGAAACGTAACCAACCCGTGAAACAAATCTTGCACTTCTTACTCCCTGTTCGAAGCATCCTTGGAGGCTCTGTTCCTCCTCACCATATGGCTGCCCACCATCCTCCACCCCAGTCCCAAGTTGCTGAATCTTTGGCGGCATCGCATTTGGGTGGTCCTACTCGTCTCACCAAACAGCCTACCCCACCGATGTTTGGTCAGAAGAAGGGTAGGATTAGACCACCGAGTGATTATATGGACGATGATGATGAGGATGATGGCGGTGTCATTCCTGCTAGGAATAGGAAACTGCAGAGGCTCGGGGAAACTCCTGAAATGTACGGATATGGTGGGGCACCTGTTGGAAAGGCAGGGCCTTTTTCTGCATCTCTGGGTTAGTTGTTTTCTCTTCAAAATTGGGTCTCCCCTGCCCTTGCGTTGATGTTTATAGCCATAATACTATTTGCTTGTTTGTGGGTTTCAACCTCTGTTTATCTACATTAGCCCTCTCAATTTCTTTCCGTTGTTGCTTTCTTTTGTGAAATTAAATGGTTTTAGCTATTATAATGGTTGCCTCTGTTCTTTGGGATTTGCATAAATTAGGTTTCAACGTTTTAGCTCCTACCATTAGCTTAGGATTTTTATCTGTTGTTCAACTATTAGTCATGTGTTCGTCATTAAGTCTTTGTTCGGAGCAAAATCTTGCACATTATTGTAATAAAGATCTGCTCACGAGTTAGAGATTAAGTTCGCACATTCATTTTCATTTCCTAATCTTCAACTATGATTTAAAAAATAAGGATTCATAATTGGTAGAACTAGGGATTTGAGAATCGGCTAATGAAGAAGGGTCTAATTTTGTAAATTAATAAACTTTAACCCCTTAAAATGTAAAAGTAAAAAATTTAAATTTAAAAAAAAAAAAAAAGAATAATGGCAAATTCGTCATAAAAGTGATAATTTGTCCTTAAATTGACTTTTTCTATAGTACAGGAGAGGTAGATGAAAAATCTCAGTTTATTTTGGACTAAAAATGACATAGACTAAACCTCAAGGGTCCAGATGAAAATTACCCGCAATTTTATTATATGTTCACAAAGAATCTATCTCAATTCTCAACAAAGCTAGCAGCGGTGAAGAAATCCGTCCATAGTGAGAAAAGGGACAATGGGTAGCGGAGCAGAGCACCAACAGAAGATGGGTCGTCGCTTGGTGCTCTTCCCATGTCCACTGCAAGGTCACATTACCCCAATGCTTCAGCTGGCCACCTTGCTCCACTCCAAAGGTTTCTCCATCACCATCATCCACACCCACCTTAACTCCCCCAACTCCTCAAAGTACCCATTCTTCACTTTCCTTTCCATATCTGATGGCCTATCTGATGCTCAGGCCTGTCTAGCCACCACTGATATCATAGCCCTTATCTCTCTCCTCAACCTCAACTGCATCATCCCCTTCAAGAACTGTTTGTCTCAACTGCTCTCTGATACATCAGAAGATCCCATCGCCTGCCTCATCTCTGATGCCATCATGCACTTCACTCAAGGTGTTGCCGACAGTCTCAAGCTTCCAAGGATCGTCTTGCGAACCAGCAGTGTCAGCTCCTTCATTGCCTTCGCTGCTTTTCCTCAATTAAGGCAGATGGGTTTCCTCCCAATACCAGGTTTGATTTAGAATTGTAAACTGAACCCTCTCCCCCTCTCTCAACCATTAACCATATCCTTTCATAACTTCAATTCATTTCTTGTTTCAGATTCTCAATTGAATTCACCTTTACCCGGGCTTCCACCTCTGAGAGTGAAGGACATACCTGTGGTGAAAACATCTGAGCCAGAGAACCTGCATCAAGTGGTAGCTGGCATGGTCAATCAAACCAAGGCATCTTCAGGTCTCATTTGGAACACATTCGAACACCTGGATCGATCAGCATTGGCTACCATCCAGCAAGAGTTCCCCATACCAGTCTTTCCTATTGGTCCTTTACACAAACTCTTTCCATCTTCTTCAAGTAGCTTATTGATGCAAGACCAAAGTTGCATTATCTGGCTAGATACACAACCACATAAGTCTGTGATCTATGTGAGCTTCGGAAGCATAGCAGCAATGGATGATTCTGAATTTGTGGAGACGGCTTGGGGATTGTTGGATAGTGGGGTTTCCTTCTTGTGGGTTGTTCGACCGGGTTCGGTCCGTGGCTCAGAATGGATTGAATCACTCCCTGATGGGTTTCTAGAAATGACTAGAGAGAGGGGATGCATAGTCGAGTGGGCCCCACAGAAAGAGGTGTTAGCCCATCCTGCAGTTGGGGGATTCTGGACCCACAATGGCTGGAATTCAACATTGGAGAGCATTTGTGAAGGGATTCCCATGTTGTGTTCACCTTGTTTTGGAGATCAGCCGGTTAATGCAAGGTATGTGAGTCACGTATGGAAGGTGGGAGTGCAATTGGAGAATGGGTTGAAGAGAAAAGAGATTGAGATGGCCATAAAAAGACTGATGATGGGAAAGGAAGCAAAGGAGATGAGAGAGAGGGTGATGGATTTAAAGGAGAAGGCAGAACTTTCTTTAAAGAAAGGAGGGTCTTCCTACGAATCTTTGGAGAGTTTGATAGCTCATGTAGTGTCATTCCATCATCCTTATTTCTTCTCTTCTTGACTATCCTATGAAAGAGCTTAGTTTCCATGAAGTAGGCTAGAGTTGGATTGGTTATAATGTTTGAAATGTAGGGTATGTTTACTAGAATGTCTAATAACATTAAGCATCATTATGTGTATGTAATTCTTGAAAGGTGGTGACCAAAGTCTGGTTCTGGTTGCATATTCATGAAGTTGTAGATGAATTAATGAACTTGGAATGTACTTCAAATATAGCAAACAGGTTTGGGAGCCCCCACTTTTTAAAGTAATGATCATCAAGGTTTCTAGAGGATCAATCAAGATACATTTTATCAAATTAAGGAATGATCTTCCTTGACATTACTGAATCAGTTAAACAATCATTTGAATTACAAAGAAAAGATGGATCAATGCAACAGCTTCCCATCAAGTATGAAAAAGTTCCTTTTGATATGCTATTACTGTGGGCTCATTGGACATGATGAACAGAGATGCACGACATAGTTTGACAATGAACAACAACATAAGGAAGTTTTTGGATGTTGTGAACAACCCTTCCCAGATTTTAAAAGAAGAAACTTTAGTTCAGAAATTAGAGGTTTAGTTCCAGATAGTCGTATTTGTGAGATGGCTCAAATGAAGATCATTAAAGGCATGGAGAAAATAAAAATAGATATGTATGAAGTCTTCTCCGGCAACGGTTCAGGTCAACGCGAGAGCGGGCGGGGTTCAAACAACAACATGGGGTCCCCCCTCGTGCCTGCGTTTTTTTTCTTTTTTTTTTTTGGTGGTGGCCCTTCCTCCCTTTTGGTGTTTTTTTCTTGGGTGGGTTTTTCCTCGTTCTTTTTATTTTGGTTTTTTTTTTGTTTTGGGTTCTGTGGGTGTGTGTTGTTTGTGTTTGTTGTTCCTAGCTCAATAGATATTTCTCATTCAAAAGTAAGATATTTATTAACTCCATATGTCTGTTCAGATGCTGACAGATCATCAAAGATTTAATTTTGGATCTGGCATATCGTATGGAATCAACCCTTCCTAATATGAAGACATATCACCAACAATTTTCCTCCAAACACCACAATTTCAATTTTGGTTTCTGTTTGCTTTGCCAATTGAGCACAATTAATTGAATGTAGCATCTTATTCACTCAGTTTTGCCCAGAAGGCCAAATTGCGACTTCAGAATACCCATCTTCAGTAGCAGATGCCCTAAACATGCCTGTTGTGTTGAATGGCATGGTGACTTCTCCTGTAGCAGACACTGCAACCAAGCCACAAGTCCCTTCGGGAGTACATTTTTCTACAACATGGGAGGCAGCTTCCTTCAGGGAAAGCCCTTTATACTCCATAAGTGCAGCTACATCTCGAGCTACAGTAGCTCGGATAATTGATTCACCTTTACCAGTAGCAGATACTGCACAACAACTATTCGCATATGTTCCAGCTCCTATGAGAGGGGTGTCTCCAATCCTCCCCACCATCTTGTTAACCAATCCACCAGTGGAAGTTGCAGTTGCTAAGTTTCCTTCACTATCAACTGCCACACATCCAACAGTTCCGATTTGGCTATCACCATCAGCAATGGGTTTTTCTTTCATTGGTTCCTTTTGAATGGGCTGTGTATAATCTATCTGCAGGACATTAAATAGTGCTTTACATTTCCAAAAGGGGGCACTTCCATGCTTTATGTATGCACAACAAGCATAACGAAAAAATAAGAGTTAACCGCTCAAGTTAAGAAAAATTGATGATCTCAACCACATAATCACTAACAAGGATCCTAAGAAACAACTAGCATGATTAGATGATCAGTGATAAGCTGAAAACTATCTACTTAAAAAATGCATCGAAGGAATAAGAAAACATGAACCCCTGAATCTCATCAACCTAAAGATCCTTAATTCTCCAAGAAGACCAAGGCCAAATGGTATTTGGTAACAAAACCAGAAGAAATTGGGAATTGGGTAAACATACATAAAAAATCAAATAAGCTTAGATATTTTCTACAATACTTTAAAGATTCTGAGCTGAAAAAATATCTTTTGATAAGCGGAAAGTTTAGACTTCAGAGTACCTGTACTCTGTTTGCTTCTTTTGCTTGTTTTAGCCTTTCCATGTTTTCCGGAGTAATGAAATTGCTTGTATCTACAGTTTCAACACCCTGCACAATTCAAGTGGCAGTTGAACACGGAAATTCAACACAAACAATTTAATAATATGGAATAAAAGATGATTTGAATCTCTGTTCACAGTATTGAATTCTTGACCATTTTACAGAAGAAGATTATGAGAGAAATTGATGCTGATTCCAAAGGAGGAGGAAAAAAAAGAATGAAGAAAGATGACTCCGATTCAGAGAAGGTCCTCTAAGACAATTACTGACTCTGCTACCTAAGATATCAATCCTTTAAAACAAAGATGAGAGAACCAAAGAGAAACAAATAATATAATTTTATCTGCAAATGTAGGCAAGTGACAAAGTGTCACAACAGGAAAAAAACATACATATGGAATAGGTTCCCCCCTCCTCCCCCTATATTATTTCAACATGAACAAAGGGCATCCTCATTCACTTAGTAGTTACGGTTGAGGTCAACTTTAATTTACCAGCATGTCACTAGCCTCTTGCTCCTACAGCCAAGTTCAAATTTGCAAACCTAATCAGAAAATAACTGAATAGCTATATAGCTGCCTCCTTTACATTATCATAAGTGACAACAATGTGAAATTTTGCATCTTAGACCGAATATTTCATCAAGATAATTGAGCAAAAGGAACTCAGCTAGGAAGAGATAGAGACTCAGTTGCAAGGAAGAGAAGTTGAGTACAGAGAATGGTGAAGATTAAAATTGTCAACCCCTAGAATAAAATCCAAGAGGTGGGAACAAAATCATTAAAAAAGACCTTGTAGAACAATCTGGGCTCCAATTGGTGTTCCCTGAAATAAGTTCTTACGCATTATATGCTAGTAGTCAAGATATGAATGGAAAAAATAGGAGCATTGCTGTTACAGAAGCCATTTGGTATGAAATGAAGCATATCCAGCTACTGTTGGGGAACGGGATGTCCTTTAAGATTGGAATCAACTTTAGGCTTCATGTCAAGTAAAAATATACCTTTAGAAAACATGTTCGAATTTCAAAGAGTTATGCGCATTCTAATAATTTTCTAAAAGAGAAGCACCCACTGAACATCAAAGAACACCTTTTCCTTGACAAAAGCTCTTCGCTTCCAAATTTTTAACACCAGAATTACAATCTCATCAGGAGAAAATAAAGACAAAAAGCAACAAAAGAAAAAAGAAAAAAAAAGAAGAAAAAAAAAGGAGGAGAAATAGAATTTAATTAATCACTCCATCAACACTAGCCTCAACTGTCTATAGTTTTTTTCAAGTGACCAGGAAAGGCCTTCTCTCTCTCAACACAAAATGGGTGAAAGTGAAAAAAGAAAGAACTGAATATAAAGTATAATTACAGAGTTTTCTCCATATATAATAAATAAGAAATTACTCAAATGTTTTTTACAATGGGAGTCCCCATTCATATCCCAAATATATAAAATGAAGTAAGAGAGTAAGTACTTCTAGTAAATTTGTCCTAGGTACAGAAAGACCAGGTCTGTAAGCCCGATAGTTAATAAGGTGAAGAAAACAGTAAGAGGTCCACTTTTGGCAATTAAGAGGTATTCAAAGATCTCATTATAGGATGTCTGGTTATCATCACATATAGCAATAGGCACATAAAGAAAATGAGAAAGCACACAAATTTTACGAACCTGCTCCTTAGCAAATGCCTCCGCTCCATCAAATGCTAAATAAATATGTGGAGTTTTCTCCATCACCAGACGAGCAAGAGAGATGGCATTCACGACAGTGGAAAGACCCGAAACAGCCCCACATCTCTTTGTTTTGCCATCCATTATGCAAGCCTCCATTTCTACTGTGCCTTCGGTTGTCAAAACAGATCCTCTGCCTGCATTGAAGTTTGGGTGGTTTTCTAATTCACGAACCTGTGCAGGTAAAAAACATTATATAGCATCTACATCTCGTTTGAGTTTTGATGCTACCAGTAAAACTGAACCAACTTAATTATAGTAATTTAAACATGCATAAAAATCAATTAATTGATCAGAAATAGTCTGAACAATGGTGAAGTTTAAGCAAATCTGATCCAATCATAAAAGGATATATTCTAATGTCAGACAATAATCAAGCCAAACAGAAAATAGGTATATACATATTGGCCTTAACAACCTGTAATCTGGATTGCACTATACAATCCAACCCCAACGAATTATTCAATTGGATAATAATTCAGAAATGAGTGGAAAAACTTCACCATCATGTACACAATCCCTTGAAGAACAAGTAATATGACACGAAAGAAAATAGAGTCACGCTAATCAATGCACATGAGAATGATATTGGAGTTAGGTGGAAACCCCACTCAGACGAAGTAACAAACATCTGAAGCACGTAATGAGAAGGACCAAATTATCTTAACATAGAAGAACGATACAGAATGAGGAGTGTCGCTCAATGATATCCATAGAAAGAACACTCCTCTAAGACCAACCTAAAAAGTTGGCTACCATCAATATTCATTATAACCCAACGAAAGGAAAGAGAACAACAATCCCTAAAATCATCAGTTTTACAAAACATTATTTCCAATACAAAGTGGAGAGCATTGAAGATTATCCCAACAGAAGGGAAGAAAAAACTAATATTTTCAGAAACCAGAAACTTGAAAACCCAAACAAATTATGATCCATATACTACGAACAAACAGAAGCAAATAGGATGCACAAATGGAAGTGTGTATGAAATAAGGTTACCACAAGCTCAACAACATCCAAGGGATGTCGTTGGGCCTTGAGAGCAGCAACGCCAACTTGGAGACAATGCCGAAGACCAGCCTCTCGCGGCTCTCTGCGTTCTGGAGGCAGCGAGAGTGGGATGTCACCGGCGCCCCCATGTAATGCGATTGCCCACCCCATCTGTCTCTCTCTCTCCCCCTCCTTAATTCTTTGGTAAGATCTACAGTGGGAAGGAGGGTTGTGTTGCCAAAACGTTCACTCTCATGGCCGATGAGAACGAAAGTGGATCATTTATAAAAAGCTCGAACCATAAAGATTCCCCATTACGGATACTCACGCCCCTGGTTAGAACTTGGAACTAGCGAATGATTTAGATTTAAGTGGACTAGTGGTTGGAATCCAAAAACCACCATTAAAGCATTTCTTTGCTTATTGGATTCCAACCCTATCGCAAAGCAAATCAGCAGTGCGTACCTTATTCCCTATCGTTCAGGTCTTGTCAGTTAGAATTTTTAGGTGAGTGCATGGAAGAGACGAAATGACAAGTCAGCATTTCATTAAATATCTTTAAGAAAAGCTGCAACTGTGTGTCTGTTTCTGTGATTTAACTTGTTACTTGATCAATTCTTTTTGTAGTGGTTCAGTGTCGCGCAATTAATTATGCATCACCCAGTAACGCCTCTGTCCTTTACTTGCCATTGACGCTAGAAATTAGAATGACTCAAAATGTTGCATTTTTCATGATTTCGCTAATCTTCGAAATTAAATTACTAATTTATATTCATACAAGCTTTGATTTTTTTCCCCTCCTCTCCTAATGACATTTTATATAAATTAGTAAAAGCGCACGTGTTATATTTTTATTAAAATATCTTTTATATTATAATCAAAATTATTTTTTATATTTTAATTATTTTACTAGTATGTGAGACCCATGAGTGAATGACGGTAATAAAATACTCTTTAGTAAAGGAGGCCCTATATGACCTTGATTATGAAGCTCTTCATGACATTGTATATGAAATGTTAAGTAATTAATTAAATATCAATTACAATTTATATTAAAATCTTAAAGGCCTTGATGATGGTGATGAAGTGGACATACTTATAGGATGAAATTAAGGGTGTCAAGTAGTTAATTAAATATCAATTGCAATCTAAAACTTAAAATCTTAAAGGCCTTGATGATGGTGATGAAGTGGACATACTTATAGAATGAAACCAAATTTCTTTGATACGGTTCCGATTTCAAGTACTCATACCGTCAATATGTACCAAAATCGTACTGAATTGGTACCGTACCAAATTGAAATACCCAAATAAGTTGTGTTCGATACCGTCAATATGTACCGAAACCGTACTGAATTGGTACCGTACCAAATTGGAATACCCCAATAAGTTGTGTTCGATTAGGTAGTCAATAACTGGTTTATGCATCGAGAAAAATCTCGCCTAAGAATCCTCCATGATCTGGTTATGTTATATCAATAGGTCGGACAATACTTTTGCGGATTATATCACAAGGGGTGCTAGATAGTTTGGTGGCAGTACCCACCAGAAACAAGCTTTAATGCATCGACCAAAATAATAATTAATGGGTTTCCAAATTGCAGGGCCCCCCCGCCGTGTCCAACAAATTACACTGGATTGGAGTCAAAAAATAAACGGTTAGGGTTGGTTTGTTGGAATATGCTCTTTGAGCTGAGTGAATATGAATGAAACATTCATGGGGTTTGGGCAATAAATGATTTTGTATATATTTTTAAAAAATACCAAAAACCTTTTTTTTTTTTCATTCCACCAGGGGACGTCATGAATGAAGGGTTTTGGGAATACCTATGGACTATTGGGTGTTCATCTCCCAAGGAGAATTCATGAATGGAGGTTTTGGGGCCTTCTTTTTCCTACAACAAACTTCTCATTTCCCTAAGATAATTATGGAGGGTGGGGGGGGTCTTTTTTTTACAAAAATTTTCGTTTTTAGCTTGGTTATTAATAAAGCTTTTCATTTCCATAACTTAATTCATTAAGTTTTTTTTTTTTTTTTTTTTTCTTTTTTTTTTTTTTCTTCTTTTTAAAACATTTTTTTTTCCTTTTTTTTAGGGGCCCCTCCTTGTGAAGATGAGTTGTTGTTTTTGGGATATTTCTTTCTTTTATTTGAGAATTTTTGCTAAAGAGCTTTTTTTCTGTTTTTGGGGTCCTTGTTAATGGTTGATCGAAGAAGGTTGATTGAATCTCTTCCTTTGCGAGAAGAAAGTTTGGTTAATTCCTTCTTCATTTTAGAGTCTTGCTAAGTTCTTTGAGTCTTGTTATTTTGTGGTGTTCGGGGGCACATGCAAGTTACACCGTGCGATAAACTTAATGGGTTGGGGTCAAAAAATAAAATGGTTAGGGTTGGTTTTCTGGATCTTCTCTTAATTCTTTGTTCCCCTTATTATATTATCAATTTTGGCTAACAGGTTTTTGGCCAACCTATTTATGGCTTTAGCCTAAATCGAACCGTACTAAATTCTAAACCCATTATAAACTTATAAAAAATAAAAATAAATAAAAGTTTTTATTCCAATGTATGTCATAGGTTTTATCTACTAAAGCTTGTTTTTCCATTTACATATTTGCTAACTAAACTAATTAAAAAAAAAATATAATCATGATTGAAATAAGTGGGTAGCAAAACATGATTCTCCGAATCCATTTCCCCATTTCACATGTGTTCCTAGATTTTTTTAGATGGCTACCTAGCAATCTAAGGCTGGTTGTAAGTAGAGACACTCCCTACACAGGTTGGGACATGTATCCCAACCTTTATTTGAGTAGGATATGATAGTACAACTTATATGAAGGACAGACTAGTGGCTTATTTTTTTAGATTTATAAACTTAAAATTCTTAAATATAATGAGCAAAAATTATATTTATCAATACATTATGGACAAAATAATCAATTTTGTTTCAAACCAACAGAAAAGTTAAGGGTGATTAGCTTGCAATTTTACAAAAAGTGCAAAGTGGGTAATTAGGAATTATAGGCCTACTTAAATAGGTGACTTGCAAAAAACTCAAAATAAAAAAATAAAAAAAAAAAATTGGACTTTTAGCCTAAGAGGTAAAATTCAAACTCATATTAATTTTAATTTGAAATGAGCTATAATAATTTGATAATGGGTTGATAATGATTTGATAATAGGTTAGTAATGAATTTTAATTCGAAATGGGTTAGATTTGTTCGGTTGGTAAGATCAGCACTTCTTGGTAAAGAAGTTGTCGATTCCCCAATGATGAAATGTTAAAGCGGCTAAAGGCCCAACTTCCTTAGGGGAGGTCTTCTTGGGTTCACATCCATTCGGCGGCATTAATATAAAAAAACTCCCTTGAGGATGTAATCGAGGTGCGCGTAAGCTGGCCCTGATGAATCTCATATCCAACATATATATATATATATATAGACTCCTTAAATAATTGATTTATGTGTCTTATCTTTCTTCACATGAGCCTAAATATTATAAACTTTAAATACTTTCAACCAAGGTTTAAAGTATCCCACGATACGGTGCGATACTAGCCGACACATATCCATATTTGACACAACCGATACAATACATCTCGATATGTCTTTCTATTAAATTGTACTAAAATACTTTGGCCATTACGATACAATACTCGATACAAAACGAAACGTCTCTTAAAATCACTAGACCGATATGATACTCAATACCGATACTTTAAACCTTGCTTTCAACACATAACGGTGATTTACCAAAAAATGAAAAACCTAATCTTTTTCGTAGTAAAGAAAACCTAATGGTGTCAACTAAAAATCCACCAAGAGGTGCTCCTTCGAAACTTTACAAGGTCCTCTTCATATATTTATATTAGGGGTGTCAATTTTCAACCCAAACCGTTAAACCCTGAGACCTTTGAAATCAATCCGATCCTTAATGGGGTGGGTCGTAACTGGGTTGAAGGGCCCAGTTAGCCCGTTAGTCTTTTACATAAATAAAATTAACATATTAAATGTAAATAATTTTTTTTGGTATTGTTTAAATGTAATTAATGATCCATGAATTTCGGTGTTTGAGACGTTGATACTCGAGTTTGAGTAGTTGAGAGTTGAGTGTTAACACGTTTAACAGTTTAAGTTTTAAGTTTTAACTTTTTAATTTTCAAATTTCATTTAGTTTTATTATTTTAAAATTTAAAAGTCTGAATTGACAACTCTTAAGTCTTAATCTTAATCTTTAACTTTTTAATTTTCAAATTTCACTTAGTTTTGTTATTTTAAAATTTAAAAGTCTTAATTGATAACTCTTAACTCTTAAGTCTTAATCTTATTTATGTGTCTTCAATCTTTCTTTTTCACATTTTCACTTTTGTGAAATAAAGCATCGTGGTTTCAAATTTCATTTTCACCGTTTCATGCTAATGCCAACACACAATGGTTGATTTATCTTTTTTTTTTTTTTTTTTTGTTGGTTTGGGGGAAAAAATAGATAAACCTAATCGATTTTTAATTTAGTCCAGTCTAAACCAAACCTAATAGTGTCAACTAAAAATCCACCAAGGATGTGCTTCTTCGAAACTTTACACCTGTCAAGGTCCTCTTCATAGATTTATATTTCTATTTTTTTTGGGTTCATATATATTTCTATTGGTAATTTTTTTTTTTTTTTGCTTTTATAATATATATTTATATTTCTATTTTTGTTGGGTTCATATATATTTCTATTCGTAACCTACCTAAACATATGGCTGATGAGCTTCAATTAGAACGTTAGGTCCTCGATGGTTAAAAGTAAATAAATAAATAAATATTTGAATTATTTTTCGATCAATTTCTCGCCAGCCAAACACAATCATAATGTTCGGAGAACATAATTACAAAATTTTCCATTCTCATGATCCAACCCGGTAAAGTCCCCTATTCAAACGGGTCCTTAGGGTTTAGAACCACTTCGCACATAAGGGTGCTTGAAAACCCTAAAAGCCAAAGCTTCCTTCTTTACATTGTATTAGCCGCTGCAGAGATCGGGATTCTGATCTGCCCCTTCGCTCCGGAGAAATGGTAGGTTGTTTCTCTTCACAACCTTAGGTTGTACATTATAACTGTTATGTTGTTACTTGCAGTCGTATCTGTTCTTCAGCTGTTTATGATGCTGCTGCCATTGAAACTTAGAGGTTGTTTTTGTTTTCTATGCTTTGATTTTCTCATGCTTCGTTCTTGTTATATTTCCACGATTCTGGATTTCTGAACCACTAGTTCTGAAACCCATAGGATGTTTCTATTCTGGATTTCTGAACCACTAGTTCTGAAACCACAGGATGTTTCACTCTCTTCCGTGGTTTCCTCAGATTTACACATGAAAACATCGACGATCGGCTAGATTTGGATACAAGCAACGCTGTGACTCACTCTCTACCTTGTGATTTAGTTAAATCGATTTGTTTTCAAATTTTGTTTCAGACGTATAGTTGAGTAGAAATCAATGTATTGCCGTTGATGTCAAAATTTCGAAACTCCTTTTTAAACCCAAGTGCAAATTGCACGTTGATCTCAATAACTAGAGAGATTGGCATGTGTAGATATGGTTCGATACTCTGAATCCTACGGAAATGCAAGTTGAAGACTTAGTTATCAATTTTTTTTTTAATGTATTGGTTGGAAGTTTGAGGCGGCGCTGGTAAAACTCTGATACAAGCAGTTCATAAGTTCGAGGATCAGAGACAATCTCTAGCAGTTGGCGGCCTTGAAAAGAATGATAGTATTTGGGCTAAAGCCAAAATTTTCAAGGTATTGCCTCGGGGTGTCTAGCAACACCCTTTGCTGGAAATGTGTGTTTGTCGCCTAGGAATCCAGCGCTCCTTCAACACCTTGGGGCTGCTTGGACGCTCTGACAGCTATGAATAAAGCATTATATCTAGCTTCAAGTCAGTGGTGTGAGTGGTGCTCCATCAAGGATCCATGTTGACGTATCTCCCAACTCCTTTGCTCTGGTGTCTTAAAGCCCCTTCTGTGGTATGGTGATTTTATTTGCTACCCCTGTTTAGTTTGTCAACTGATCCAATATGACTGGAATATAACCATTCCTTGGTCATGCTGTTTGCCATTTTAACAGCTCTCTTTTTTTAAATGGTAAGCATGTATGTACATGTGTTGGAAGGATCCCCGTAGTTGTACGTTTCTGAGTTCACCCTTGGAGTCATGACATTGAATCCGTCTTTCAGCATCATTGTGTTGAATTTGACAATGAGGGAGAATAGGGCATGGTATGTTGATATTTGGAGATACCTGGCCTTTAAATATTTAAAAGTTGAGGTGTTAACATGCTGGTAGTGGGGCAGCATTTTTTATGTTGATGTAAGAATATGTGCCTCTAAAGAGGTAACATCATAAAACATCACATTTGTCTGTGTAAATTCGTGTGAATGTGTAGTTTCTTCATGTTAGAGTTTTCAGCTTTCTAAACTTTAAGCTTTTGCATTTGGAAGATTTTTACTAACTGCTACTTTCTGTATACTTCTTTTGCAGGCCCCCAAAAGAGGTGTAAAGGCTCCAGTAGCTGCCAAGAAGAAGCCTGTAAGTTGTTTAATCTTTTATATTTTGCAATGGAATTGCTAGAAAGGGGATATCTTTTTTGACATAGCATAATCCTTACATGTTATCATGTCAGATCAAATGAATAAATAGTGCAGCCTTAGTTGATCATAACAGTAGTTTTGGTAGCTGTCATGCCATTCTGATATTAATGTTGACTTGTTAAGTGGGAGTCATGGATTTGATAACATTAACTTTTCCTTACCAAGGTTTGGTGGTTGACATTTGGAGCAAATCAAGTAATGTCTCATACTTTATGTTGACTTATTAAATATTATTCTTGGACTTAATAGCAGACTTTGGTATTTGATATCTGGAACAAAATGTTTGTCCATTGTCTTCAATCGTTCTGTAAGAAGTCCTTGACTGTTTTGTCTTTCTGTAAACGTGTAATTTATCTACTTAATTGTTACTGAATATCATGTAATAGCATTGCAACCTCTGTAATTTTATTTGTTTTTGTACCACTAATTAATATTTTGGTATTATTTCAATAATTAAACATTTTTCTTGGTAATGGGGAAAACAAGGTTTTTTCCCGTCCCCATCAATCTAAACTCGAAGAGCATGCACTGGGTACTCTGGGTTTTGAAAATTTATAAAAATTCTGACTGGGGAAGAGCCAAGTTTTATTCCTATTAGCTTTTTGTATTTTATGCCTTTTATTGAAATATTTATATTAATGTTGGTTTTCGAGTTACCTATGATTTGTATGTGTCCCATCCTGAGGAATATGAATCAATGACCCATTCCAACTTTTCTAACGAGAGTGTTGTGCTTTGTTCTGCAGGAAAAGGTTGTTAATCCTTTGTTTGAGAAGAGGCCGAAGCAGTTTGGGATTGGGGGAGCGCTTCCTCCGAAAAGGGATTTGCATAGATTTGTCAAGTGGCCAAAGGTTGTCCGCATTCAGAGACAACGGAGGATTTTGAAGCAACGTCTGAAGGTTCCACCTGCAGTAAACCAGTTCACCAAAACACTTGACAAGAACCTTGGTATATTGCACAGTTTAGCTTAAAAGAGACTTTCTAAGAATAAATATTTGGGTACAGTGATCATTGAACAATCTGAAATTTTTTTCTTGCAGCTACTAATCTGTTTAAGATGCTGCTTAAGTATAGACCAGAGGATAAGGCTGCTAAGAAGGAAAGGCTTCTAAAAAGGGCACAAGCTGAAGCTGAAGGGAAGACTGTAGAGTCCAAAAAGCCCATTGTTGTCAAATATGGTCTTAATCACATTACGTACCTCATTGAACAGGTATTTAATCACCGTTACCCGTAATTTTAACATCTGTTCTTTGTAAACACCCTTTAGGTTCTGGCCGGATTCCGTACTAAGTGCTTTCAAGGAATAGTCATTATTTTGGATAGGGTTATGGGTGGCACTGGTGGGATATGGTGGGGGTTCTTAGTGGCCTTACTAGTTGAAAGCGAATGTCTGTTACTATTTCAGTTTTCTGGTGAGTTTACATTACCTTCTCAGTTCGCGATTGGGTTTAGGTGTTCATCTTCTCTGTTGGTCTGTATCTACAGCCCCACTCACAGATTTGGTGTGTAAGAATATTGGCTTTTACCACTTACATTTTGTGATTTTGAAATTGTTATGAGATACAACAAACTATTAGTGTGATCTTGTGGAAGACTGGGAGGTGGGACGCTTAGTTCTGATCCTTCCATTGGTTCCAAGTAATGTAGAATTTCCTCCTGATCATACTTTAGTGACCGAGTCTGTTACTCTTTAATTGTCTGAAGTCTCTTGGTTGAATTGCCATTGGTACTCTGGTTTTGCCGTTTTGATCTGCTGAGCATAAAACCTAGGTTTTTCTTCCAAGTTTCTTAATTTCAAATTCTTCCGACTTAGTGGGTGCCAAAGGATGCTTTCATTTGTCATCCCTACTTTGCTTGTATGGCCAAAGAATTTCTAGCCCTTGCCCTCTTTAAGGAGCAGGTATGCCAGGCAAATGGTGTCCATTGGCTGCCAACCTTCCATCTACATGGTGTAAAGATTATTCAATGTGAGTGGAGGACAGTCTGTGTTTATGCTTCTATTTGAATTCTTACGTTACTAGTTTTGGCATTCAACAAATGTGCAAATATGAATCCAATATTGATCTTCCTGGATATAAGTTTGGGTCACAATTTCCTAATCTTTGCAGAACAAGGCCCAGCTGGTGGTGATTGCTCATGATGTTGATCCCATAGAGCTTGTTGTGTGGCTTCCTGCCTTGTGCCGGAAAATGGAGATCCCATATGCAATTGTGAAGGGCAAGGCTCGTCTTGGAACGGTCTGTCTATTTTGCACTTCCTGCTCCATTTTGAAGCATGACTACTTTCGTGCTCTCAATAAATTCGTAGTTTAATTTTGAACCTATTGTTTTCTTCTTATTGATCAGATTGTGCACAAAAAAACTGCCGCTGCTTTGTGTTTGACCTCAGTGAAAAACGAAGATAAGATGGAGTTCAGCAGGATTGTGGAGGCAATAAAGGTAATTAAGATTGAGACAGGCTTACCACTAATTGGTTGAGCTGCTGATGCCTTTCTTTCTTTGTAACTTAATTTTATTGTACTTGACCATTACAGGCCAACTTCAATGACAAGTTTGATGAGCACCGCAAGAAGTGGGGAGGCGGCATGATGGGTTCCAAATCTCAGGCCAAGACCAAAGCTAAGGAGAGAGTCTTAGCCAAGGAAGCAGCACAAAGGATGAATTGAGTTTGACAATAGAGGTGATTGATTGTAGGAAGAGACCATAGGATTAGTATCGGTACTTGCCCTTGAACCTATTTTCGGTTGTTGCCATTGTTATCTTGGCATTGATTTTTGTAGCTTGATCGTGCGCTGTTTTTTTGGGTCACAAAGTACTTCAATTTTGTTTTTGGATCTCCAGTAGAAAGCTTTGTTCCTTGAATATGCACTATAAATTATTCAGGTTTATATGGTGTATTTTTGCACCTTATTCTGGCATTGACTTTTGTAGCTTTGTTCCTATGTTCTGGTTGTCGCCATTTGAAGATGTGCTTCCATTCGCCTCAAACTTAGTGATCAAATGCGATGACAGCTGAAATCGCACTTTACACCCATAGTAACGGTGAAAGAAACAGCTAAATTCAATTTTTTTATCTCCCATTTGTTCAGGCTATTCTGCTTGTATGGCGTCAGAATTTGAGACATTTGAAGGATCTCTACACTCGTGGAAAATGGTATTCAGAACAGCTTCTAAATCTCCTATAACAAGAAAAACTTTTGAAGCAGAAAAATAAAATTGAGCTTATGGCCTTCAACCATATTTGAAGGACAAAGTTTTCAGGCTTTATGTTGGCAGTTTCCATTTGACAAATTATTGTTGATGATCAGTGCTTCCTGCGGCAAGGTTCATACTTCTCCGTCAGTGTTTCCTCAGTTCTTACTGGTGTTAGAAAAAATGTTTCTAATTTCAAATCCAGATCCTAGGTGCCAGTTTCGGTTCTGGGGGGGGGGGGGGGGGGGGGGGGGAGGGGGGGGGGGAGCCCCCCAAGCCCCCCCAGCGAAAGGGGTGGCATTCCCCCCCCCCCCCCCCCCCCCCCCCAAAAAGAAACCCCCCCCCCCCCCAAAAGATAAAAGAATTTAGATTTTTCTATCATGTGAGACGGTGAAACAACGTAAATTAAGATTAAGACTTAAGAGTTTAGAGTTATCAATTAATACTTTAAATTTTAAAATAATAAAACTAAATGAAATTTGAAAATTAAAAAGTTAACGATTAAGATTAAGACTTAAGGTTAAGAGTTATCAATGGAGTAGTAGGATGGTTAGAACCCGCTTCTGCAGTTGAAATCTGAAATTAAAAAGTTAAATTTAATAAAATTCCAAACTACCAAACTCGCCTCAACGTTTAAAAAAAAAATCTAAAGCTCAAACACCAAAATTATGGATCAGTAATTTTTTTTTGGGGGGGGGGGGGGGGGGGGGGGGGGGGGGGGGGGGGGCCCCCCGGGGGGGGGGGGGGGGGGGGGGGGGGGGGGGGGGGGGGGGGGGGGGGGGGGCCCCGCCGGGAATTTTTTTTTTTGAAAAAAAATGCAGAAGTCAGAGGAACCAGTTCACAAGGCAAACGTTAAATTCATCTCAACTCATGACCAAGCTGCTTATGCGTAACACGGTTGTCAAAACGTCATCGTGGTAATGAACAATGTCATGAAGTGTCGTAAGCTAGTGATTAAATTTGAGTAAACTAAGAAATTAGTCTGGTGTTTGAATTCTGAAATTCATAACCTGCAAATCTTTTTCAATTCATTTGACAGGAAAACCAAGACCGCCATTAGCAAAACACCTGGTGCATCTGTTTCTTGTCTACGTTTGGATGAATTATTGTGATCTATTGACAATCTATTTCTCATGGTTACTCCATATTCCAATTCCAATTGGAATTTGATTGCAAGTGCAGAAGAGTTCTATTCCGTAAGTTTAGCCGGCCCATTGAACATTGATCACAATAACGTACGGAAGGGGTGTAGTTCTTAACTGGGCCATATAATAGCTCCTTTTTAGGTAATGAGAAAAAATGAGAGACCGACCCCATTGATGAACGAGCGAAGCGTTTGCAGCCCTGCGTTTGCTAATATAGTAGGATTCTATAACCCAAGAAAAGAGGATTCTTATTAGGAAAACTTTTTGAAGTCATGTTGCAAAATGTGCATTTGAAATTCCTTTGCTACCTACCCATATGTTTAGAAATTGAGGCCTTTTTGTTTGCTTTTTACTGGTATAAAGAGAAAAGAAAGCTAGATTTGGGTGTTAGATTGGATGTTCAATGCTATATTTCTTTCACTTATTACCTACACAAAGATGGTGAAGAAGTTTCAAACAAATTGAGAATCCTTTTCCTTTTGGTAAGTACTAAGTAATAATTGAGTTTCTCTTCTTTTTTTGGTAAGTAACAATCAAGTATCTACCTTTAAATGTTAATTACAAAAAGAAGAACCCTAAATGTCTACAAAATCTCACATTCTCACGTCAATAGTTGCTCAAGTGACTCCAACTCTTAATCTCTGCCTCTCCCAAGTCTTGTATCTTTACTTTTCACAATCAACTACGAGATATTGTTGAAGGCTTCAAGTAATTGGTAAGTATTCAATTAGTCTTTTCTTTATATTGGATGTAATCCCCAACCCAAACCTATTGAATCACAATAGCTTATCAAGGCGATGATTAGTAGCTGGTCTGAGAGGATGTGCCACATTGGGACTGAAATATGGGCCTCAGTGGGGATCTTATCGATTCCCCTTGAGAAAGGGATGAGATGGGAACCGACATGGAAGGCTAGTGGGGATCTTATCTATTTCTTTCTTTTCCTTTTGCGAGAAAACTTAAAATCTGAAAAACTAAGATTTTAAAATCTAAAACAGAAGTTTTAAATCCTAATAGGGTTTGAATTTCAAATTCACTTTGTATGATAGGTTTAAGGTTCAAGACTGACCTGACCCAACCAAGAGGTGTTGGTTTCAACCACTAGAATAAATTTGTGTTGGCTTGCTGGCTACCTGTTACTCCCCCTTCATTCCCTCCTCTGCTTACCTTTTCCAGAAACATAACTGACCTGGTGCCATTATGAAACTGTAACTCCTTTTTCCAATTCAATATCATTTCAAATTAGGAGTACCTCCTTCCTTCTCCAGCCTTATTCACTCTGTTGTGACCAGGTACTGCTCCTTTCTCTCTGAGTGTGACAGCAAAAGAAGCAAAGAAAAACCCAATGTGCACAATGTGGACAATAGGACACTGGGCATCATTTCTCTTTGCTTGCAAGCTTCTTTCAGGTAAACTACAAACCTGATCTCGCATTTCAATCACTCCTTACCATATTCTTAATCTCTTTTCTTGATTTGGTATAGATGAGCAACCAGGTACATTCCATCCTTCTGTAACTCGTGCAACCAAAGCAAGCAGGATCTCCCAAGCTAAAGAAGATGAGACCAGAATTTACGTGATTAAACCAAAAACCCCATCAAAATGCAAGTCCAACAAACGTAGATTGGTCCCTGTTTCAACCCCTTCAGCCAAAGATTATGAACGACCAAATAATAATAAGGTATGTCCACAGTACTATCGACCTGAATTCATAGAGGAAGATTTCATTGACTTCTGCTTTAGAAAGGATGGCACATTCGACATTGTCAAGTATGAGAAACCAGAATCAGCTCATCATGTCAAGTACAAGACTGAACCATCAAGGGCAATCATCAACCAAAAGGTTAGTTAGAATAACCATTGCATTGCTTTACAGTTATGTCCAAATTATCTGGCCCCCCTGAAAGAAGCTTCTATTTTTTAATGATGTCTTCACTCTTTTGGAAACAGACACAGCTTGTTTATGGAGAAGATACAGATACAGATACAGATACAGATTCATACACATATCAGCAAATACGAAGATGAAGATGTGTCAAGTGAGGACGGAATTGATTCTGATGTAACAAATGAACAAGAGGTTTGGGGCTATTACCATAACCTCCATACTTTCCTATTGTGTGAGTGCCTTGATGAATATAGGTGCAATGGATCTAGGAAATGGGGTTGTGATGAATTTGGTCTGTTCAGAAGCAATCCATTGATCAACTTGATTAAATTGGAAATGCTATGTTGGGTCACAATATCCCTGGGAAATCTGAACAACCCAGCCAGGAATTTGTTAACTGTCATTTTCACTACTAGTTAAATCATATGATTGAAAATCAAGACAAAAGAGGCTTATTTGCTTTGGTGAATATATAGGCTGAAGATGAAGAAAAGAGCATCTATTTTGATTCAGAGGCCCCACTTCCAAGGATCATCAGAGAAGAAGCCCATGATGCTGATAATTCAGGATCACATTCTCAAGAATCAAGGTTCTCTACCTCTACTCAGACGCTGAGGAGCAGTAGTGCAGGTTCATTTGCTTTCCCTGTGTAAGTCATGTTAATTAAATCCCATAACAACATACGTTCCTGACTCAAAAATTATCATCTAGTTCTAGCTAATTCCCCAGTTCTGATGAAGTTATCATCTTTTGATCTTCATAATGATTTCTTCCCACTTGCAGATTGCCTTGCGAATGGAACAGCAGTCCGATAAGAATGCCAGAACCAGAAGGTCTGCATTTGAGAAAGCTAAAGCCACTGCGCATGATAGGCCTTCAGTGTTGTAAATTCTGAAAATCCTAGATGCAAACAAGTTTTGCAATTGTTTTGTCTTGTAAAGGCTGGAATCAAACTGCTGAGAACTGTTATTTAGTGCTAAATGCCCCTCCAGTTCAAATCTAAACCTACATGCTAATGTTTACAAATGTTGACCTTCATGCTATTAAATGGTCGATATCGTACAAATGTGTCTCCCACCCATCTTCTACCTTTCATCATTCTACATTGCCATCGTTTCAGATACCCATATTGAGTTCTTCCTCGGTTATCTCAAAAACGACACGCTGCACCGGACACCTCTTTGGGCGCAGGATTTTCGTGTCCACAGCGCAGATATCTGGATTCGAAACATCAAATTGGGACTTTCAGACAACCCAGATCGACATGATAAAACACCAAATTGGGATTTCCGTGAACGCATTAACTGTCTTTTGGCATCTTCGTTGTCCGTTCGTTTTCGTTTTTCACCTAAATGTGTAGAAGAGATCGCTTTTACAATAATAATTTCAAAAGACCAGCCAAATCCATTAAAGATATATTCAAAGCATCCGTTCGTCTTGGATGACATGGGAGACAGATGCTCTGTTTCGCCGTTAAATTCTACAATCTATTTGCGATTTGGCGATTTGTTTCTTTGGACAGCTTCTTTGATCTTATGCAGAAGCTTGGGTTTCTGTGGACACCAACTTTGATCAATTTTTTGGGTAAAAAGAATTTGCTATTGATGGGGTGAGGCGGTCGTTGGAGGAGAGGGTAGGAAGAAATGGGTGAAGGAAGAAATCCCTTCGGTACAAGAAAAGATGATCCCATCGCCCACCTAGGGTCAGGTATTAAAGATTATTAAATGAGATAATTATGTCATTTCATTGACAATAAGGCATTTTGAATAATTTAAATATAGGTAAGGATATTTTGATAATTTTACTTCATCATTTTGACAACAAAATTTAACTGTGAATAACTATCAATTTTTAAGTGGTGCCACATAATTTCATTGACAATAAGACATTTTTAACTTAAGGCCGGTTTGGTTAAATCTCTGGATTCATGAATGCGAGATTTATACCCGTTTGGTTGTGAAAATCTTTAGATTTATGAAATCTAAAGATTTATCTTTTTACACTAATACGGATCGGATATTATGGGTATGGGGAAATTCGGATTTCATCTCTAGTATAAAATGCTAAACATTTGTCATTCACAAAAATCACATAGAATCTACTTCATTCCCATTTCGCCAACGTTATTCGATAAATTTGCTCCATGATTTGAAATCGAGATATTTGATTCCCTGTAACCAATAGGCCCCAAGGGTATTTGGTTACATGATTTTGGAGATTTAAAACATGTGGAGTTATAATTCATAAAATTAACTATTTGGTTAATCAGACATGATTTTTGTGAATGCACAAATATTAAGTAAGTGCTTTTATAGTAGGATTTCACCCCATATCCATCAATCTGCAGATACTGTTTTTAGTATAAAAAGATGAATCTTTAGATTTCATGAATCCAAGGGTTTTCACAACTAAACATGTATAAATCTCATATTCATGAATTTAGAAATTTTAAATTTTGGATTCATGCAACCAAACAGGCCTAAAGCATAATACTTGGTGATTTATAGAGGAACCCTTTTAATAAAGCCCCTTGGTATTAATAACCCCATTCTCGGCTTAATAAAGCCCCTTTGTACAAAAATAAAATAAAATAAAGGTGCTGTATAAAAAACTCAAAGAAAAGGAGAAACAAAAAAAACATAGATAATAAAACAGAATGAACTGAAGATTATTAAATAGGGTTAACCAGACGGCCAACAGAGAAAAATATTGTTTGCCAAGTTTGAAGTATCAAAGAGCAGAGGATTTTGGTCGAAGTGCTGCTTAGATCCTCTGAAGCAAATCTGCAGAATCTATCAGAAAAATCAGCTCTGGAATCAGTGCCCTAAGAATGTCAATCAATCAGGTGATTACAGATCAATGAACAGAAAATACTGAAATATCAACACAGTGAAACATTTGTACCATATCAGAATAAAGGTCAACGTTAGTATTCCATTGCAGAGTGCTGCTATCTTTCCATCTGGAATTGCAGAAAAATGAATTAAAGGAGATGTGGCCGGTGGTGAGAGGTGAGCTTGTCTTATTATGGCGTTCACCGCGATCAGTGGCGATGAAGCCTGAAGAGAAACCTCCAAAATGGAACTACTAAAATAAAAAAATGAAGCATTTTGAGACGACGATAGCGATGTTGACGGAGTCAGAATCCGATGCTATTTCTTACCACACCATTGGATCTTATCACGACGTGAAAGATTTTATTTATTCTCCAGCAGCTCCGAGCTTTATACCAAGAATGTGCCGTCACATCATGCAGATGATGAAGATCCGAAAACCAGCTTTAGTCAAATTGCGGCCGCTCAGGAGCTCTTGTTCAGATAAAGTCAATGCAAGTTGTTCATCGAGATTTACGCTCCTGGTCCCAACTCCCAACATCTGCCACGATAATCAGAACATAGAGCTGTAGTAGATTAGGTTCTCCGTCGGCGAAGATGATTGGAGTCTTCAATTAAGAAAACATCAGAACGATAGTTTATTCGTTTAACGTATCCAAGTGGTAATAACCCTAAGTACGCGCCAGTGGGACAAGATGAGATGAGTCAGAAGGGTTTTAAATTGAAAGAAATTGCTGATTTCGGAGCCTATTTCGAGATCCCATACAATCTTTCTACCCAGTTTTTTCGATTCTTGGTTTTCCAAATCATTTTACGTATGTGAGTAGTAAAGTATCTTCAACGAAGCTCAGATTTCAAGATTCTGTCTTTTTCTAGTGAAGTGTTAACTGAAGCATCGTCCTTATCACGAAACTGTGAACTGTCGTTTATACGCGATCTCCGCTTGTCTCAACTTCACTGGTTTTTCGATCGACCAGCATCGTCAGGTTAAACTATACTTGCATCTTATTCGAATCTGGTTTCTGGAGAAGATAAAATCGTAACTCAACTCCGGCGACATTCATAGAAAAGGAAAATCCTGTTTCGGCAAAACGAGTGAAAGAGAAACGTTGAGCAATTGTGGCAAAAGGTACCAAATGCAGTTAACGAGAAGCGCTCTGGGTTATTTATTTCGCTGTCCAAGTAATTAATGCTAAAACCGGCCGTTTTAGTAGGACCTCTGGTGGAGCTGCTCTTCAAACCAATAAATTTACTCAGACAGAGAGCTATCTTAGACTTTCGTGACTTGCTTATTAGGGTAAGTTAAACGCACCCTTTTCTTCTTGTTCTTCTCTGTCGTTCCTCTGAGCCTCAAAGGTTGTACTTTTCCTCACGGTTCGAGCTTTGATTTATCCTTTTCTCTCATTATTTCCAGTGAGGATTAGTTTAGTTTAGTTTTTAGTTTTTTTCAATTAACTTTCGGATCGGTTCTTCATCTGTTAGTACTTACTACGAGCCGTTGTTCTGTCCTTTCATGCAGGCAGACCAAGGCAAACAACCAGTGTTTTTTCGTTTTTAGTCGAGGAGAGAAAAAAGACTGCGCTTTTGGACTATTAAAAGGTACCTTTTCTTCCATTTCTTTTTCAATTTACCGTTTCTATCTTCTTTCGAAGATACTAGGGTTTTGGATCTGATTCAGATCATTCAGCTGTTTGCATTTGAGATTATATTGAACTTCTGTGTGAGTTTGGGGATTTACCTATTTTGGGATTTTTACCATGCCAGGCTCGCTAAATGTTTTGTATCTCAACGAGTAGGGGAGGTTGTTAAAGGGGGCTAAGTTAGATTCTGAACGTAAAACTATGAGCTACTTTAGCTCTTGAAAGATCCCAAATCTTTCTGAAAATTTTATTTCTTTAGTTAGTGTTATTCCTGAAGAACTAGCAAAAGATAGCACTTGAATTTATTCAATACATTTGACTACCTGTAGCTTTAATTAAACATTATGTCTGCTATGATGGCTCAATTGACAGAAAATGAAGGACTGCCTATCGTTTGGTAGGACTTGTTAATCGCCTGAATTTTATGTTTCTTTCTGTTCTGCAAATCGATATGATCTGCTTTTTCTTTATTGGCTTTGTATGTGACCGTTGCATTTCCATTTCTTTGACCTTGAATTTTTATTAAAGAAAAGTACGTATTTCATAAATATGACGAGTTCTGTTCTTTTTATTCTAGTGAATTTTGCATGGTGCCCTTAGCTCAATTGAATGGTACTCATGTGTTTTGGAAGGAGGAGATGGCTTCACTGAATTGAATGGTACTCATGTATTTTGCCAGTGTTGTTACAGCTCATATTTTGCAGGCGCTCTTTGGTAGAAGGTGGCTTAATATTTAGACTAAGTTGGCAGCGAGATAGGGTTCTAGATGCTGTGCAACAGCTAGGTTGGAAAAGCTGCCTGCAGCGACGAAGATGCAGATTTTCTTGAAACCTCTGGCTCCTCCCATCAAGGGAGATGAATCAAGACTCAATAGCAAAGGCTTAGATTTGAACAGATCTGAAAATGCTTGAAAATGAGGACCAAAAAAGGAAAATAAACACCCACAAATGCAGAAGTAGTCACACCACTGAGGCAGAGGAGTTTCACCTCACAAAGATGCCAATAAGGCTACATCTTGAAGGGAAGGGGATCTGGTGGCCATTGCAAAGAGATGGAGGATGCTCCAGTCAGCAAAGAAAATTTTAGAACTCTTTAGCAATTAGGGCAAAACTTTTTTATATACCCTTAATTGCATATTTGGGCAGTTTAGGCAGTTTAGTTTCCAGTAAATCCAATAAAATATATGAAGGAACAAGAGCTGAACTTTCCGCTTCATCGGATTGACACATTAATGTGCTTCAGTGGACTGGTTAAAAGTTCCCCAGAATGTCATCCTCAAAATTTCTATGTCAGTTGTCCTTTTGGAATGGTGTTATTTCTTCCTATAGTCTTGATAATGGCTTATGCATAAGCCAATTCTTATGGTTAGACTTTGTCCACGTTTGTTTCCTTGCTTTTTTCTCTGCCCAGCTCACCCCCCTTCAAACCCAGAAATATTCAAAAGCAAACAGACAAACAAACAAAAAAAGAAAGAAACCTAGAACCCCCATGCTCCGCAGCTTCTGTATGTAAAGACTTACTATTCCTGGTGTATAATGTAAATGCATCTTTTCTCTGTGAGTATACAAACAAAAAAAAGAAAGAAACCTAGAACCCCCATGCCCCGCAGCTTCTGTATGTAAAGACTTACCTATTCCTGATGTATAATGTTAATGCAACTTTTCTGTGGGAGTACACAACTGTTTTCAACTTAGTTAAGTTTCATTGGTTGCTTGTTACTTATGATTTGTAGGTGTCACTTATTTTGTGGTTTCTGAATCATGTATGTGTGATCGAACTGACTGTTTTTGGTGATGATGTGTTGTCTGTACTCAAAAGTTCATTTTCTTTTTACGTGATCGAGTGTCTTGTTAAGTCAGTTTATACTTTGGATGTTAGAACTCCTGAAATTCTTGTTAATCTCAAGTTGAGATTCTCAACATGTGCTAAATCTAAGTAACTGCTTTGGCACAGGGGTGGAGACTGAAGCTTAATTTTCACTTAGCTGATGATATGCTATAATGTGTGACTGCTAACAATGATGAAGAAGCTGATAAAACTTAAGGACAGTCAGCCAAATTTTGTAGACACTGAAAATTGGTAATCTTCTGATCTTGCCTGCCGTAAGTTTGGCAAAAGAAGGGGAGAGGGTTGGGGATGAAAAGACAACCAGCCCTCCACATCTTCTTTTTATTCTTGCTCTTGAGGCTGTTAATTTGATGGCTTATAATCATAACAATCTGTATACACTTACCTATTCTATCCTGAAACAACTCCATATATCAATGGTTGAAAAGTAGGGGTGGATTGATTTCGTGAATATTTGTATGCATCCTTCATGGTTCTTATCAGAACCATCATGGCATCTAATCTGTCAAACCTTTCAACAAAGACTTGGTTTTCGTACTGTCTAAACATCTGTAGCTTACCTGTGGAGAACCTTGAATTAGATCCTTGAATATGTTCTTAATTTCCATCTAACGTATGTGGTGCAAATTGAATGGTGGGTTTGAGATACTGAGTCTTAAAATTTCATATATGTTCACTTTCTTACAAAGCTGTGAATAAGCTATATGCATGTAGCCTTATCCTTTGTATGGTAGTGCTTTCGTACCATGTTTAAAGTGTATTTGTTACTTGGTCTCTCTTTCTCTCTCTCTGGGGGTGCTTTTGCTTTTATTCATGTGATGCAATACAGTAGGTGAAAATTCTGGACTTTTGTTACACGTGTCCTTAAGTTGTTGTGACTGCAGATAATGAGGAAACACATGGTCATTCAACACTTCTGTTGAAGCCTGTTTGCCAATCTCTTATCAATCCTTTGGTGGGGGAGTCAAATTCAGAAAATGAGATGGTTGAAGACAAACAAAGAATAATATCAGGTATCAAGAGCCAGAACTGCCAAAAGGTAGATCAAGCAGTAATCAAGGAACAAAATGAGAACAGAGTCGGAAACATACCAAAATTACTTAATTTCAGTGACAAGGATGATTTATTAAATAGTAGGAAAGAAAACAAGATGGAAGACTCTGTGGAACCTCACACAATTCCTTCTACTGAAGTGAAGTTGTCTGAGAAAGGAGAGTATTATACTGACAAGAGTGTTGTGGACTACGAAGTGCGAGAGCAAATTGCTTGTAATTTGGTTAAGGATATCTGTGTTGATGAGGAACTTCCTTTCCTGGACAAGATTTTAATTGAACATGGTGAGCGAACTCTTAGCTTTCAGCCTTCTTGTTTGAGTTCTACTGATGTAAGCAGAAAATCAGATGACTCCTTACAACTGATTTCGGATGAGATGAAATCTTTGGTTGGAGATAATCACAATATGGGTATTTCCAGCCATTATGGTTCTCAGAACTTGTCATACAAAAGTGAGGAAAATATCAACTCAGAAGATGTTCGACACAATGAGAAAAATCCATTGGATGAACATATCCATGATGAGAATGTTTCCCCCCAACATCATTCTAAGAATCAATCACGAATAGGTGAGGCAAATATAGATGCCAAAGATGAGATCCCATACAACATGCCTGATGAGAGGGTGCCACCTGAAAATTTTGTTCTGTTACATAACTCGGAGAATGAGAACGGCCAGCCTGACTCATACCTGTTGAAGAGTGATATAGGCCAGCAACACTCTGAGCAAGAACAGCTCTGTATTGTTGAGAATTTGTCCCAGAAGAATGAAGAAAAGATTGAAGCAAATGATGATATTACCAAATGTGTCTCCAGTGATGTTCTTCCAACAAATGTTGTTTTGTTCCAGAGGCCAGAAATTGCAAATTCTCATTCTGCATTATCCAACTTTAACAGCAATGAAGATGAACAACAATTTCAGCAGGTAACCTGTTGTTCAAGATGCTTGGACAAGAAACTTAATTGACAATGATAATTGCTTCCTGAACCTACTTAGTTGATTATTTTAGCCATGATTTGTCAGCTTATCAGAAAGATGTGTTGAACTTATGTGTGGAAGCTTTTTACTGCCTTCACTGTCATGAACATCAGGGGTAAGGAGTTCCTGGTGTGATTTAGTGAAAGGGAGATTAGAGCATGGCCCATGCTACTTCGGTTGATAGGCCCTTTCAAATCTCTGGGGTCCAATTTCTGGATGATACTGGTCATCCATTGTCATTTCTTAGCATGGGGGGGTGAGGGTGTGTGTGTGTGTTTTTTAATGGTAGAATTCCAATAAATCACTGATGAGTTATCTGACTAAGGATAGCCCGTATTGGTTTGATCATCTACGATAGATCAGGTGGTCGTGATTCTCCTGCCCAGGAGTTTGACAATGCATGATATGCTTTAACAAATAGGCAGGCTGTCCACCAATTTTGGGTTTTATGCCATCCAAACTGGGTAATGCGTTGTCACTCCTGGTTGCATTGCCTTTATAGTCATTTAATCAAAAAGTCAGATACAGGGATTAGATAGACCTCCTATGTTTCTGCCCCATAGCTATAAGTGTGTCTTGGAAACAGCTTCTCTTGTCCAACAGGGGGCATTGTGTGTGTAGACTATATATTTGCTCCTACTGGGCCCTGCAGTTTGCCGGAATTTTTTCCATTGTGTTCCTTCTTTGGTTTAGGTTGGTTTGTGCTTTGTCATTTTGATGTTCGCAAGATAGTTTTTTTTGTATCAGTTGTCTTCCTTTAGCAAGAAGTATGACAGAGTGTGACAAAAATGACAGGATATTGGTAAAAAGCTTGTTGCATCGTATGCTGCTGAGTGTTCTGCATCTAAACAAGCCAGCGCCAGGCCTCCCTTTGATTGTAATGTAGAGAGAGGAAGCATCACTTTCAACTTTGACTTTCCAAAATCGAGCAATAAGGAAGAGATCCCACATAATGGCCATCTTCAGACTCTTCCTGTGGGACTTCAAGAAGGGACAGTGGATGACCTGACAACTTCAAGCCGTAGCTTTTCAATGCAAGATGGTCCTAGAGAATCAAGTTTCTCTGCTGTGGGTCCTCTCTCAGGTCCAATATCATACTCAGGGCCTGTACCATTTTCTGGTAGTATTTCTATCCGTTCAGATAGCAGCACAACCAGCACTCGCTCCTTTGCCTTTCCCATGTAAATTGCCGTCATCCTTTTCTTTTGATCTTCATGTCTCTTTCTTTTCTTTTTCCCGTGTGTGTTTAATGCATGACCAATAACATATGCTGCTTTTTGGCCACTACAGACTACATGCAGAATCAAATGGCAGCCCAGTAAAAATGGCAAAACCTGATCGGAAACCTTTCCGAAAACACCGGAGTTGGTGGCTGAATCTTCTTTGTTGTAGATTCTGAGTTCTCTTTGTCCACTTAGTTAGCTCAAATATGCGTCATCTAATCATTACTTCATAATGTTTTTCATCCTTCATACCATGGTTGGTGTGTTTGTGCAGTTGGTTCAAATTATAGTTTTGAGTTGTAGAATTAGGTTTGCAAATTGGGATGCAACGGCCTTTATTGATACCACAGTCATCTTGTATATATAAAGTAATTGTTATCAAGAACATTCTTTTTAACATCATGCACTTAATCCTTGGTTGACCATGCTAATCATAATTATCTGTCATGATAAGAATGTTATGTGCCCTCCACTCCCTTAAGTCTGACAGTTATTCACACACTTTATTCTTTGTTGTCATCATTTTTTTGTTTTAATGTGCATAGATTCTCTTTAAATTGCTTTTCCTTATACCATCAAAAGGAATGGCGCGAACCATGAATTTTGGGCCGAGATAATAATCTATTATCCTTGTAGTTCTCTTGGATAACATATGTATTTCCAATATGGAACATTAAAATCCCTTCCATTCCATTAAATCTGTATACCCTTCCAGAAATTGGTAATGTTCTTTTTCATTCAATGTCAGCCATTTTCTTCATGTTTTTAACATTCTTTGTTAGTCATTTGAGAACTAGAGTTGCTCCTTTGAAGGAAAGAGAAACAGAATGTTGATCAAGTTGCTAGGCAATGAAGTGGTTGGAGCAAGGAAGGTAATGATGTCACTGATATTCAAGATATCAACTTCAATCCTTCTCCAGTTTTACAGTTCCCAGGTGATTTCGAATATATACTTACATGAACTCTTCTAGAATTGTGATAAGAGTTGAATAAAGAATTTTTGTTTTGTACTATTGTTGTGGTCTGGCTGCTAGCTGTGTAGCCACCTTCTCCTCCTCCTTAGGTCTCCTCTCAGGTCAGTCTTCCTCTTCCTATTATCTCTCTCTGTTTCATCTCTGGAAACTCTTTTACTGAGCTCTCTGTTTCTGGGCAATATTCAAACCCCATAATTAGGGATGATCTCCTTTTTCCTTCCAGCCCAAGATGTTGAACATTGATTAGGGATCAACCTTCCTTGGCACCCAAAACCAGAGATCCTTGTTCCTTTGTCCCAATCATGTTGGAACATATTCATCCTCCAAAATCTTGTATGGTTTTGATTCACCCAACAGACCAAGTTGCAGAAATAAACAGTATCCACCCAACCTGCCTGTGCCTCATCTTTCCACACTCACTTAAGGCCTGACACATGGTCTGCCCGAGTCAGGCCTTTGTGAGTGTGGGAGAATGGAGACACGAGCAGGTTGGATGGAAAGGATATCCAAACTGGTCATGTGGCAACTATGCTAGTGGATGGGCCAATGGCAGCACTCATTTGGGCATCAACCACTAGGGGCCGATGTGAGAGGGCATAAGAGGGAACGTTTCCTGCAACATTTTTATTGATCAACTCCAATAGGATTGCTGGGAACTCACAGAGAGATTTAGAATTAAAAAACCTCACTGCCGGCCTGGAACAAAACGCGACAGCACCAAAGAAGGGGCCCCCGTTTCAAGGAAGTGAATCTGATAAAATTCCATCTCAAGAGCTAGGATTACTTTGCATATGAATAAATAATCATTATTAAAAACCTGTAAGGAGATAATAATATATATAGAGGGAGAAGAGGAAGTGACAACTTTTACTTACTATATGTTGGATAGTGGAATTTAAATCCTAATAGATGACTTTTTGAATCAAGTCAAGAATCGTTTTCTAGGGGTTAACTCAAAATAATCAATGACCCTAAAAGTTGTTTCAGGTCTGGTGATTAGCTTCTTGACCCTAAAAGTTGTTTCAGGTCTTGTGACTTCTTATTTGTAGACTCTGATGTAGGTAAACGTTATTCTATAATCTAAATGATGCTTAATGTGTTTCCATGGCCTATTAGCAATTCCTTCAAATTATGGTTAACAAGTTAGAAACAATAAAATGCATTTAGGAACTAAGGAAAAAAAAAAGGTTTAGAAAGGTAAAAGATGCAATTTTTTTCATTCTTTTCTTTTTCTGGATGTGAAAAGTGACTTTATTTATTAGAAAAGGCTATTTATAAAAGATGTACCTTTAGGAAAAAAAGGGGTAGAGAATTCAAAAGGCTTTTTCAAGCTTTTTAAATGCGTGTTCACGAAGAAAAAAATTGAATAATTTCAGAGAAAATAAAACTTGAGCTTATGCGACCCTAAACAAATTTTGCCCTCTGTAAAATGAAAAATCTTAAAATTATTTGTACTCTTTCATATTTTCTCATGAATATTATTGTGGTCAGGGTGGAAAATAATTAGATTGGGTCAGATTTGACGTGGAATTGAAGACTATCAAGCTAGGCCTAACAATGTCAGCTTCACCGATTGGGTTGGAGTAGGCTGGATTGGCCCTAATTAGCTTATCTTAACCCAATTAATGTGTGTTAGAAAATATATGAAAATACAACCTATAAATGTTGAATGAGAAAAAATTCCTCCAAATGACTCATGGGCTAAAACAAAATATCACCATAAGATCAATTCATTAAATTAGGATCTAATTTTCTCCTAAATTTGTTTATGAAGCCAATGTGAGAAGGACATTATATATATATACAATTAGGAGAGCATGCACACTAAAAAGCAAGGTCCGACATGTCAACCTGTGTCGCCGTGTCAATGCCTGGCGACACCACGATACGGTGACACATGCCGATATATCGGGCGACTTTTGGAGTCTTGATTTGCTACTAACTACGCCAACCATGGCCGACGTCAAAGGGACTTTCCTCTTCTTCTTCTTTGTCGCTCATGTCTGTGTCCTTGTTCATGAATTTGCCGCCATAGGTGTAAACTATGGCGCCACTGGCAACGACCTTCCACCTCCCAGCCAAGTTGCTTCGTTCCTCAAACAGAACACCATCATCGACCGTGTCAAGCTCTTCGACACGAACCCCGACTTCCTACGTGCCTTCACTAACACCTGCGTCTATGTCGCAGTCACTGTCGGCAACGGCGACGTCCCTTCTTTGTCCAATATTTCCACCGTCCGGGCTTGGGTCGCGGCCAACATTGCCCCTTTTCACCCTCATCAACCGAATCACTGTCAGCAACGAAATCATGGCCAGCGGGGATAAATACCTCATTGCCAAGCTTCTACCCACTATCCCTCCATGCCGCTCTAAAAGAGGCAGGGATCAACGACATTTAGGTACCACCCCTCACACTCTCGGAATCCTCTCCACCAAGCACCGGCGATTCCCGGCGTGGGTACGACAGGGTCATCTTCGTCTCGATGCTTTGAAAAAGTTTACGACGATATATCGTCGATATAATGTTAAAGTCGTGTCACCCCCCAGCGACACGGCAAGTTGGCAATATATCGCCGTGTCAATAAAGTGCACCGTGCTAAAAAGTCATATATTCTATTCTTTCCATGTAAAATTATAGAAAAGTATACAAAATTTTCGACGACAAGAAAAGTAAAAGGGGTAATTTTCATCTGGACCCCTGAGGTTTGATCTATGTCATTTTTAGTCCAAAAAAATGGATACTTTGCATCTGCCTCCCTGAAGTATCCAATAAGGTCAATTAAGAACAAATTGTGATTTTTATGACAAAAATACCCTTGTATCTATTATACCGTAAGATTTGCATCATATCTTCACAATTAAATCCAACGGTGAGAATAAAAAAAAGTATTTGCATCTTATAAATTTGTGAATTATTAAATCTTTGAATATAAAAATATTTTAAATTTTACATTTTAACGATTTAAAGTTTCTTAAATTTTCTTCCCAATTCTTACATCTTCTCCATCTTCTTTGACCTCTGTTTCTCTCTGCTGCCATAGCCTACAGATCTTTAAACCCTAGATGTTTCAGCTTCACCCAATCTCTTAGCAGGAGAAATGACAACACCGCCATGAAAACATCCTAGCTTCATTATCATCATTATCAGAACACTAGGGACATGCGTGGTTCCGACAGTGCTTCTACTAACAGACGACGCTTACCGGATCCGACGGAGGGTTTGGGGAGGAGGTTGAGGTCTCCGGCAACGCGTCAGTGTTTAGGGCCAAGTCCATCGTCGAAGGTTGTGAGATCACCCGGTCGGATTCCTGCTTTGAGTCCGGAAAATGTAAGGAAATCAGGGGAATTGAAGGTGGATGAAGGGAATTGCAATTGGCCCACGAATGAGTCTCTGGAGAACCCACTCGTCTCCTTGGAATGCGTTATCTTTCTGTAGAGAAATACCAAAAAAGGAAAATGGGAATGCCCAGATTGAAAGTTAATGATGTTAGGTTGTTTCCTTCTTTACTTTGTTTATAAAACACTTTCATCTATTTGTGAATCTTGATACCAATGGGATTCAAAGTAGAAGAAATAGTTGCAGGTATGGTTAATTTGCCGGCAAGGATCAATGCTTACTCTACGCCTAAATGTCTCGCAGTTCAGGCGGAACGATTCTTCACGAGGTTCATTAAGGAAGAGGTGAGCCGATGTGCAAATCCGATTAGACCTAGGGTGTATTGGTTTTCATAGAGTTTTTTTTTTTTTTCTCCCATTTAGGGTTTAAAGATCTTGTAGGCCATGGCAACAAAGAGAAACAAAGATCAAAGAAAATGAAGAAGATGTAAGGATTGGGAAGAAAATTTAAGAAACTTTAAATCGTTAAAATGTAAAATATTTTTATATTCAAAGATTTAATAATTCATAAATTTTTTTTTGGTACAAAGGTGCTTTTTATATATAGGGATATGGATATTACATATGCCGCCGGTAGGAGTTGAACCCATGACCTCTCCACTGAGAGGTGAGTTCCTAACCATCCTAATACTCCTCCATCTTAATAATTCATAAATTTATAAGATGCAAATACTTTTTTTTAATTTTCACCTTTGGATTTAATTGCGAAGATATGATGCAAATCTTACGGTATAATAGATACAAGGATATTTTGGTCATAAAAATCATAATTTGTTATTAATTAACCTTATTGGATACCTCAAGGGAGGCAGATGCAAAGTATCCATTTCTTTAGACTAAAAATGACATAGATCAAACCTTACTTTTTTTTAATTCTCACCTTTGGATTTAATTGTGACTCTTGTCTGAGTCGTCTCAGTCTCGATGCTTAATGACTTAAGTCGGTGGATGAAGAAATTAAATTAAATTAAAAAAAAAAAAAAGAAAGTCCGGGTTTTGATGTAATTTTACCGAGTGTGTTTGTTAACTTAACATACTTTTTCCTAAAAAGTAATAATGCATAAATAAAGTTGAAAATAAAAAGAAAAAGAGGCATAAAAAAAGGGAAAGGGAAAGAAGAATGTCGAACTCGCACGTATAGAGCAAGAACCGATCTCACTCGTCTTCGTTACCTTCCCCTGTACCGCTCCTAAATACTCTCCTCATCCTCCTCATAAACCTTTCTTTAAACTTCCAGAAACTCTGTAAACCTTAACAGCTTTTCATCGTCGAGGTTTTTTTTTTATTCATTTTGAATCCTCCGATCGTTAAATACATTTCGAATGCACTGATTGCCAATCGATAATTCTCCTCACTGTTTGGCCATCATGGCTGAAATCGCCAAGCTAGTGGAGTTCCTCTTCGAAGACAAGTCATCGAAGGATTTCTCTCAGAGACTTCCTTTTGATTCAATTAAAGCTGGCTTGGAGAAGTTCTATTTGATCCTCAAACAAGGAACTCAGGAGATCGGAGATGGAAGAGTAGGCCTGGAAAGTTGGAATCCCTCGCAGATTAAAGCAGTGGTTTCGATTGCGAAGTCAATTTTTACTGTGATTCGATCTCTTTCACGTACTGTCTTTCTATCCTCCTCTTCTTCTTTTTATTTTTTATTTTTTTATTTTTTTTAACCTTCTTATGCGTAATTGTTCTCTTTCTCGAGCAGTTGATAATGCAGAACCGATAATTGTGGCTATCGTCGAGGTGTCTTTGGAGTTCTGTACTTGTTATCTGGAGAAAACAATTAACAGTGATGATTTATCCCTTCAGGTTCGTTGCTTTCTATGTGAGTCTACTGTGTTTAAATTTAATCTGTTATGTGACTTTGCATTTGACTGTATTTGAACTTCATAAATGTATCGCTGATTTTCGGTTCTTCTTTAAAAACTGAACTGCTGTGAAGCTGCACATGCTGAGAGGATTTCGCTTCTTTTTTTCCGGATATTAATTTCTACAGTATATCCGAACTGCAGTGATATTTTTCTTATAAAGATCTGTGCTTTTTATTATTATTATTATTTTTCAACTTGTTAGCTGCCTTGCTACTGCTTAGGTTCTATGGGTTACCCTCCGTATGGTTAGTAATGGTATCTGACTCAGACGAAATAAGGACAATGATTTTTTTAATTTGGTATTGGATTAGGACTGTTCTAATTCATTGTTTTTGGGAAAATATTTTGAAAAAACCATGGTTCTGTCATCCTTCCAGTTATATAGGTTGGAGTGAAAAAGAGAGACGTAGGAAGCATGGAATTTCCCATGAGTAGCAAATGCAAATACTAACCAGTAGAAAATGCAGGGAAAGGGAAAGAATTGAAGGGTAGGAAAGCCAAGGCTTAGCTAGGTTTATCCTAGCCAATAACTGACTCCAGAACTCCAGTGCATCTGCCATAAAATCAAATAGTCAAGCAACAGCTCAACTTTAAATCAAACATTAACCCCCCAACAACAACAACACAACCCCCCCCCCCCCCCCCCCCCCCCCCAAAAAAAAAAAAAAAAAGAAGAAAAGAAAAAAAAGAAGAGGAAAAAGAAACTTTGTCTAGAGATAAAATAAATATTCAACAGCTTAGCCTTGAGATGTCTCTCTCACTCTTTAAGTGGTTATAATGCTTCGTCAAATAGGAACCTTGAATCAGTTCGTTGCGTGACATAGTGACTTTCAAGGTTGAAACCAAAGTTAAGAGTTTTTCTAGTTCTGTGACCTTGTTGGAATGAAGTAGTATATCCCAAATTAAAATTTATCCATGAGAGTTTCATAAATAAAAAAAGGAACTTCAACTAAAAACTGAACTGAACTCTGTATATACTATGTTGCCTTTTAGACACATGGGTCCGCTGACATAGTAACACCTTCTCTGTGAATTTAGCATAATTTCCCAATGCATATAGGAATTTCAAGATTTTCTCACCTAGAACTATAGTTGCAAAGTGTTGCCTAGGCTTCCAGTCACTTTGGTGCTGCCTTGATTTTTGCCCCACCTCAGATGCCTTTGCTTGCCTAGATGCTATGGTAACCATTCTTAGAACACTTCGAAATCATATGATCATGATCTCACTGGAAAACTACACTACATGAATCAACTTCCTTTGAGATGGGTTTATTTGAGTTGCACTGCTGAATATATGTAATGGTTCCCCCCCCCACAAAAAAAAAGGAGGAAGGTTTCTTGACTACCAGTTTATGCATGAGTAATCTCTATATCTTGGTTGGATGCTGAACGCAAGAAAAACATCCAAAATCTTTCAAGGACATGAGAAATGTGATGAAGGTATCCATCCTCCAGGTCAGATATACCACAAATTACTGACTTCGGTCTTTTAAATCATTGCCATTCTCGAAGAATTTCCTTCCCTTCCCCACCCACTGAAAAAGAAAGGAGAAGTTTCCTTCATTATTTGCTCTTGTTTCCCTTTGGCTGACATCTTGACTACTGGCATGGAGAATATAATGTAGTCTGATAATCTCTGTTCCAGTGGTGATCATTTAGAATTTTGATTTCTTCCATGACGACCATTACTTCCAGTGACACTTTGGCCCTGCGTCTCTCACTGGTGGACTTTGGACCCACTAGGTACAGTTCATTGCTCAACCCTAATGGCAGTGGCTGTTCAAGCCCAGCACTATCCACCCCCCTGCATGCGCACGCGATCTCTCAGGCAAAACAAATGGAGTCAATAGAAAGAAGTTTTGGCAGGCGGCACATCGTGTTTTCCTGCTAAATGGAGATCTTGCGAGTTCTCCAACCATGTTCACGGGTTTGAGTCTGGAAAGAGCCTTGCTGTAAAAGCAGGGGTAATGTTGATTACATTATATTCATTATGACCCTCCCCTGAGAGAGAGTCTTGTGCACTGGGTATACGGTATACCTTTCTTCTGCTTTTTGCAGTTGCAGATATTCCCAACTGCTAAGAACTCCTAACATAGCACCACAAGAATGGGAACAGTTCAAACAGCAGTAACTTCAAGGATTGGATGATCCTGGTCCTGACTCTACAGTAACACATTACCAGAGACTGATGAGTCGGCTAGAGATCCTGATCCTGGTTGCCTAACTCAGTTAGATGGATCAACAGGTTTGGTTGGCTGATCCAATCCTATCTGGGTCGGTAGGGGGATTATCTGTGTGTAGTCCTACATTGGTTGGTGACCAACTAGGATCCAATAACCAGGACCTAGGATGATCTGTTAAGCTCGGGTAAGTCGCAGTGGGGTGTGCCATTGATCTCTAAATACTTAGCAGTGAGCCTGTCTGGTGGTTGATTTTTGGCTTGATCAATTTGTGATTCTTAGTCACAACCATTTTGCTGATCTTTTTAAGTCTTTTCTCATTAGAGTTGGATTTACTGCCCAACTCTGGTTCTATTATTCCTTCGATTACTTAAGTTGGAAGGTGGAAAAACAAGCTCTTCCGAGAACGGGTTAAGGCTTTGTGCATTATTGTCCTGAATCTGGCCCTGCAGTGGCAGGAGCCTAGTGTACCAGTATGCCATTCTTCTAAACCCTGGTTTGGTCACCCGAACAAAGAGTTTTGACACCACATATTATTTTTGTTGTTTTTTCACATTGGTACTTCTTGTAGAAGTTTATCCCCTTTTTTTGTTGTTTTTTTTTGGGGGGGGGGGGGGTTGTTGTCTGGAATGAGTTCAGTACTTAATCTTAAAGGTACATATTCTGACGTGGAATTTTTTTCTTTGGTGAACTGATTAGATTTTTATTCTGTAAGCATGCTATCTATCAAGATTAGAACTTCGTATAAGCTATGTCTATGCAGTCATCTTGGCTTTATTCCTGTGCTGATTTTTCATTCTACTTGCAGAATAATGTAGTAGAAGTATTTGAGTTGGCGCTGGTTGATGGAATGAACAGGGAGTCTGATACATCAGACCCTTGTTCTGCAAGCTCACTTGTAGAATCATTGCCTGTGGATGTAAATTCTGGTAGCATGGAGTTGGACTACCACACTAGATGTACTCTAGAAGGTATCTTAAGCCTACATTTTGAGTTCTTCATTTTTGCTGATCCAAAATAATAGGTCACTCTATAAATCACACATTTAAAAGGAATGGTAATCACTGTTGCAACTACTCACTTTCTATGATTCGTATTCCAAGCTTTGCCTACAGTTATGACTTTGATCCCAAGTTCTAATAAACCATCATTGAAAGTTTGGGAATTAAATGCGCTAATGTTGAAAGTGATGCATTAGTTACTGAAAGTGAAAAATTATTTTTGACACTTAAATGTTCCAAGGGGGATTTTTTCCCCCCTTGATGAAACTCAAAGGGGAACTAGTGAACTTCTTATATATGCATATTTATGTGTGTGTGCGTGTGTGTCTATGGTCCTCCTGCTCTTATTTGTAGAGAGATGCTGACTGATGTGATATTTTTGTGGCTCTGCTGAGAAGGATTCAATTGTTCAAGGGAAGAAAGGCCAATGGATCGGGTTCTGATGACTTTAGCTTCTGAATTTCTGCAACCTGATGTTCAGGCCCCACGGTCTACTGAACTTGCTGTCCACCAGGATTTGAATAACATGATCTTCCTATCTCAGCATTGGGCAGTTGTTCATGTGAGATGCATACCACGCCTCATTGTGCTTTCTAAAGGTCTGCTTGAGCCACCAAACTCATATGATGAACAGACAGAGAGTGCAAATTTTCGGCCAAAACTGTCCATGAGTTTAAGAATCTTGAAGTTGCTTGGGAATGTTACAAAGAATGTCCCATACATCGAGTATGATGAAGGCGTTCTGCAAGCAGTTGCTTCCTATGCTGATGCACTGCCTAAGCTTTTCAGGCCAAATATTGATTTTGTGAATTACCATTCTTCTGCTGAAGATACTTTTGAGATCCTCATAATGTCCCTTTTGGAAGAGTTCCTTCATTTTACTCAAGTTATTTTCTGTGATGGGAACGTCTTTCAAAATATCCGGACATGCATTGTTGCTTCTATGCTGGCAATTTTGGATTCCAGTGTATGGAGATACAACAAATCTGTCACTACCCCAAGACCTCCATTTATTTATTCTCCTCGGAGTGTTGTTCAGTTTTTAAATCTCATTGGGGAGGTAAAAAGGTATGCATCGCTGTCTTTTGACTTGAAGGAGAAGTTTGACAATGGGCGGTTGGATTGGAGCACTAGCTCTGAGGTAAATGATGTATCCTTGATTGTTCGTTCAGAGAAGATCTCCTTGCTCGGAAAGTACAGATGTGAGGAGCTATTGCAGATAGTATTTCCTTCTTCATGTCAGTGGTTAGATGATTTAATGCATCTTGCTTTCTTCCTCCATTCAGAAGGAGTAAAGCTAAGGGTGAAACTAGATAGATCATTCTCCAGTTGCTCTAGAACAGGTGGCAGCTCGGAACCCGATTGTACTGTTTGCCATGAAGATGAAGCCCTTTTTGGGGACCTTTTCTCCGAAGCTGGACGTACTGTTGGATCTACTGATGGACATGATCAACCTTCTGTGGCAGTTAATTATTTTTCCAGCTATTGCTACTTGCCAATTCAAGCTGCAACAGAACTGTTAAACTTCCTCAAAATGTTCATATTTTCTCCAGAGTGGAGTAGTTCTGTTTATGAGGATGCTTGCAGAAAACTCAACAAGAGCCATATAGTTTCATTACTGACAATACTCAACTGCCAAGCCTGTTTGATAGAGGAAAAGGCTTCTGACAGTGGTGTGGCATTTCCTTCACAAGGAAAGTCGGCGCTTATTAATGAAATCTGCTTTGAGCTGTTGCATGGACTTCTGGTTCGCCATGCTTTGTCTACTTCTCTAGAAGAACACCTTGTTGATCAAATCCTGACTGTGCAGAATGGTATCTTTGTATACAATGATCATACTCTTGCACTCTTGGCTCAGACTCTTATTTTTGGTGTTGGTTTGGCTGGTGGTCAGTTGACAACCAAAATTTACAATGGATATGTAGATTTTATAGTTGCGAAAGCGAAGAATATTGAGTCAAATTGTTCCAGCCTTAAGGAACTTCTTGGAATGCTTCCTTGCATTTTTCACATTGAGATCCTCTTTATGGCATTCCACTTGACCCCCGAAGCTGAAAAGGCACCTCTGGTGAATTTCTTATTTTCTAAACTACGAGCAATTGATCCTCCTAAGGCTGGGTTTAACAGCATGCAATTATCATGTTGGGCTATGCTAGTTTCAAGGCTGATTTTGGTGGTGCGTCATCTCCTGGCCTACCCGACTAGTTGCCCACCCTGGTTACTTCTGGACATGAAATCAAAGTTAAGAGTTGCCTCATTTACTGAACCACCTCTTTCTACTAATTTAAATGATCATCTTATGTCTTGGGCATCCATAGTGGTTGAGAATGTAATGGGTGGAGTTCTTAGGGAAGACCCTGCCATCAGCAGCTTGCTTCACGAGCTGATTGATGTTGTTACCTTTCCTACCTCAGTCTGCAGAGATAATCTAGGTTGTGAACATTTATGCTCGAGTTTGCAAGATGTATATGATTCCTTTTCATGGATAATGGGTTTTTGGAGGGGTAAGAAAGCTGAAACTGTTGAGGACCTCATAGTTGAAAGATACACATTCTTACTTTGTTGGGATACTTCTGCCATGGTCTCTGGACAAGTGCTTCCTGTCAGGGAGAAGTTGCAGATAACTGATACTCTGAACATGGAACACTTCTTTTGCCTTAGTCATTTGCTTTTAAGTGATCCTGCTGCCATTGGAAACAACGAAAGGTTTGTAGGAGATGTAGTTAGTGTGCTTGAACAATATGATGCCGTGTCTACTACACATGACATTGTTGAAATTGGATGGGATTTCCTGAGAAGTGGAGCCTTGTTGTCTCTTGTTCTCTCCTTGCTTGAAGCTGGTATCTGGTGTTATTCTGTAAAGAATGCTATCCCTGGAGTAGAAAGTCTTGTGACAGAGCAAGCACCCAAGGATGCTGATTTTTTCACTCTTGCTGAAAGCTTGGTGGGTACTTTATTTCAGGATAATCAGATTTCATGGCTATTCAAGGTACTGTCATCTTTGTTGAAGAGATACTCAAAGGTTCTCCAAGAAGCTTTTCTTTCAACCTTTGACCGTAGCAGGACCCAAGTCCATAGATTTTCACCCCTGCTACTCCTTAAAAATACAGGATTTGACAAATGCGCACAAGATGAGCTTCTTGAGAAGAGTGGGTTGAATCATTGCCAGCTGGAGTCCGTGTACACTCTCTTGTCTAAGTTGGATGGTGTCATTATGAAAAGAGGATCAGGAAATATGATGAAAATCTTATTGGGATGTTTACTACATGGTTTTCCTTCTCATCCTCAAGTTCCAAGTGAAATTCTTCTCTCGTGTATTCTAGTTATAAAGGAAATTGTATGCATTTTAGATGGTTTGGTCAGAATCAAAGGATCAGGAGTGAATATTTCACTTGATGCCGAGGTGGTTCAACAGCTTCATGATTCTGTGATGGCTGTCAAATCTGACAAGATCTTTCATTGCCTTCATGGAAAATGTGAAGCCATTCTTCGTAGCTTGAGTGTGTGTCCAGAGTGGTTGGACTACAGTTACCTGTTCCTATTAAAGCATATGGAAGGGATAATGATGGACATCAATTCCAGAGAAATTGATGGTGACACCCATGAATGGATAATTACCAGGACTGTTGATACCATAGAGGGTCTCAGGAAGGATCCTTCCAAAGCAGTTATCTTCAAATTTTACCTGGGTGCAGATGGGGATGTCTCTGAGGAAGCCAAGGAGCTTTATGGTGGGCAACGTGGTAATCTACTGGTTCTCATTGATGCTTTGGACAACTACCACTCTCAAACAGCCAATGTAAGGGTTCTTAACTTCTTTGTTGATCTCTTTGCTGGAGACCTCTGTCCTGGTCTAAAACATGAAGTGCAAAAGAAGTTCCTCAGAGTGGATTTGCCAAGCTTATCCAATTGGTTGGAAAAGAGGCTCTTAGGATGCACCAATGAACCTTCAGCTGGCATCACAACATCACTGAGAGAATCAACCATGAATTTTATTACACATCTCACATCTCGGTCCTTGGACATACAATCAAGAGAAGAACTCCACAATCATCTTATTGAAGCCATGCTGATGTTGCTTGATGTTGCTTTTATGTCTTATGATATTCACACTGCCAAATCTTACTTCTACTTTATTGTTCAACTTTCCAATGGGGAGCCTTCAATGAGGCAGCTTCTAAACAAGACAGTGATATTGATGGAGAAATTGGCTGTTGATGAAAGTCATGTGCAAGGGCTGAAGTTTCTCTTTGGCTTTCTTGGCTCTGTTTTGGGTGAATGTGGGGCTACAAAGAACATGTTGGATAAGTTCTCTGGAAAGCATTCATCTAGCAATAGTCTTGGGGTAGGATCTGTGGTCTCAAGGCCTGTAGGTCCAAGAAAAAACTCAGAGACTCTAATTCTTTCTGCAAATCAAGAAAGGGGGTCTGCATCCCTTGATTGTGATGCAACTTCTGTAGATGAAGACGAGGATGATGGTACATCTGATGGGGATCTGGCTAGCATAGACAAAGACGATGAAGAGGATAGTAACAGTGAAAGGGCTCTAGCCTCTAAAGTCTGCACATTTACATCTAGTGGTAGCAATTTCATGGAGCAGCACTGGTATTTTTGCTATACTTGTGATCTAACAGTTTCAAAGGGCTGTTGCTCTGTTTGTGCCAAGGTTTGTCATCGTGGACATCGTGTTGTCTATTCCCGTTCAAGTCGCTTTTTTTGTGATTGTGGAGCTGGTGGGGTCCGAGGAAGCAGTTGCCAATGCTTGAAGCCCCGCAAATACAATGGAAGCAGTACTACACCACCTCGTGGGTCTGGTAATTTTCAGTCTTTCTTGCCCTTCTCAGATGATGGAGATCAACTTCCTGATAGTGATTCAGATTTGGACAACGATTTATATGTAGACATGGACAACTCTTTCAAGTTATCTATCCCAGCAGAGGTTCAAGAAGGGATCCCTGCTTTACTTGAAGAGCTTAACGTGGAGGGTCGGGTCCTTGAACTTTGTAATAAACTGTTGCCAACCATAATTAGTGGACGAGATTCGAACCTCTCAAAAGATAAGAAAGTATTTCTGGGTGATGATAAAATTCTTTCTTATAGTGCTAATCTTCTGCAATTGAAGAAGGCATACAAAAGTGGGTCACTGGACATGAAGATAAAGGTAGATTATTCAAATGCAAGAGAACTCAAGTCACATCTAGCCAGTGGCTCTCTTGTTAAGTCTTTGCTTAGTGTCAGTACCCGAGGTAGACTTGCCACTGGGGAGGGTGATAAAGTTTCTATATTTGATGTTGATCAACTTATAGGGCAGGCTGCTGGACCAGTGACTGCAGATAAGACTAACATTAAGACTTTGTCTAAGAATGTCCTTCGCTTTGAAGTGGTGCATCTTATGTTTAACCCTGTTATAGAGAATTATCTTGCCGTGGCAGGCTATGAGGAATGCCAGATTCTCACTGTGAATCATCGTGGTGAGGTGACTGACCGTCTACCCATAGAGCTTGCATTGCAAGGTACCTATATACGACGAATTGATTGGGTTCCAGGATCTCAGGTCCAACTGATGGTAGTCACCAATATGTTTGTCAAGATATATGATCTATCCCAGGATAATATCAGCCCTTTGCACTACTTCATGTTGTCTGATGATTCTATTGTGGATGCAACATTGATCGTTGCTCCTCAAAAAAGAGTATTTCTTCTTGTTCTGTCTGAACGTGGATGCTTATTCAGGCTGGAGTTGCAGATTGAAGGTGATGTTGGGGCTAAACCATTGAAAGAAGTAATCCAGGTTGAGGATAAGTACATGCAGTTGAAGGGGCTTTCTTTGTATTTTTCCACTACATATAGATTACTTTTTATATCATATCAAGATGGAACAACCTTGATTGGCCGGTTGGATGCTAATGCGACATCTCTGACTGAGGTATCTGCTGTGTTTGATGGTGAACAAGATGGTAAGCCGAGACCAGCAGGACTACACCATTTGAAAGAGTTGCTGGCTGGTAGTGGGTTGTTTGTTTGCTTCTCAAGTGTGAAATCAAATGCTGCACTCTGCATATCAATGGGTTCTCAAGAGTTACTTGCACAGAACATGAGGCAGACAGTAGGCGTCACATTGCCTTTGGTTGGGATAACGGCTTACAAGCCTTTATCCAAAAACAAAACTCACTGCATCCTTTTGCATGATGATGGAAGCCTTCATATCTACTCATACATTCCAGCAGGTGCAGATAGTGGAGCAACTGTGACTTCTGATCAAGCAAAAAAATTGGGATCTGGCATCCTTAGTAGCAAAGCATGTCCTAGTGTAAATCCAGAATTTCCTCTTGATTTTTTTGAGAAAACAGTTTGCATCACAGCAGATGTGAAACTTAGTGGTGATGCCATAAAAAACAGTGATTCTGAAGGCACTAAGCAAAGCTTGGCATCAGAAGATGGGTTTCTAGAGAGCCCCAGCCCTGCAGGATTTAAGGTATCATTCTTTGTAAAAACAGGCCCACCCAACCCCTCCTTCCCCCACTTTTTTCTCTCCTGTCCACCTTCCATACCCGAACCCCTCCCCCTTCCCTTCAGAAGAAAAAAGGCACACCAATTCTTTCTGCACTTTATGTTTCATGCATAAGACGTACAATACATATTGTGGGTTTTCTATATCATTATGATAGACACTTCCGCCATCAACCTTTAAGAATGCTTTTGTTCTCTTTATGGGATTATGTATGTTTGTGGGCTCAATGTTGGATATCCTCTTCGTAATTATTAAATGTTCTCTCTTCTTTGTGCAGTTCCTTTCTTGCATCCATTTCATGCTGTTTGTGATACAGTTTTTTTACTTTCTTCCTAATTGGTCATACAAAGTGTGCTCAATTTCTTTTATTCCCCCCCCCCCTTTGTTGTATCTGGATCTTGCTCATTTCTGTGTAGTGGGGATAAAAAGTCACTGTTCATTTGAATCTGATGAAAGATGGCATTGTTGTTTTATTTTTTCATTTGCGATGAATTGCTGATACCTGTGTACTAGTTTATGTTCTTCTTAATTAGCTTTAATGAGCTTGTGCTTGCTTCAACACCAGTTTGTTCTGTTCAATGCCTTATTGCAGACTCAATGTAAACCCCTTTTTGCCTTTACCTGTGTGGCTGCCTAAAATTGGTCATGGAAATGCCTTGAACTTTTGGAGGCCTATAATATAATTTGAGGTTGCTTCCTAAACATCATAAGTAGTTCTTACCTTATTTGATTATATAGATTTGAAAATTATTCTCCTTGTGGCATTGTTACCCTGTCTGATTGTATAGATTTGAAAATTCTTTGTGTGACATTGCCATTTGTTCCTTGAGTCTATGATAGACATAACCATCACTCTTTAAATAAAAGTGAACTGATCTTTGTCTTATCTTATCATGTGAGTATGAGAATTATTTTTTTGTGGTATTGGCATTTTCTCTTTGCCCATGACAGATGTTACCATGAATTTGTCACGACTGTGTTAACTTTGGAAGCTGATTGCTTTTATTTAATTTTAACTACTATTTTTTTTTTTGGGGTGGTCTCAGATAACTGTGTCCAATCCGAATCCTGATATGGTCATGGTGGGTTTCCGCATTCATGTGGGCAATACTTCAGCAACTCATATTCCTTCAGATATTACCATTTTCCAGAGAGTCATCAAATTGGATGAAGGCATGCGATCATGGTACGATATTCCCTTTACTGTTGCTGAATCACTCCTCTCTGATGAAGAATTCACAATCTCTGTGGGCCCAACCTTCAACGGTTCTGCTCTACCAAGAATTGATTCCTTGGAAGTATACGGCCGATCTAAGGATGAATTTGGTTGGAAAGAGAAAATGGATGCGGTGTTGGATATGGAAGCACATGTAGGTTCAAGTTCAGGTGTAGTAGAACCTGGGAAGAAGCGTCTGTCTATACATTCTGCTTCAATTCAGGAGCAGGTTGTTGCGGATGGATTGAAGTTTTTATCTAGATTTTATTCATTGTGCCGATCAAAAGGATGTTTAGGAATTGAGGAAGTAAAACAGGAGATGAGCAAACTTAAATGCAGCAAGTTACTGGAGACCATATTTGAAAGTGATAGGGAGCTGTTATTGCAGTCTTCTGCTTGCTGTGTTCTTCAGGCTCTGTTCCCCAAAAGAGACATCTACTATCATGTAATCATCTTATCACTTAATTGTTTCAATACTTGGATCTTTTTACTATTTTGCACTTAAATCACTGGGTATTATTTTCTTGCTTAGGTTAAGGATACGATGCGCCTTTCTGGTGTATTTAAGTCCTCCCTTGTCCTTGCTTCAAGGCTGGGAGTTGGTGGTGCCACGGCTAGTTGGGTAATTGAGGAGTACACTGCCCAAGTGCGTGCAGTCTCAAAGATTGCATTGCACCGTCGTTCAAACTTGGCCACATTCCTGGAGACCAATGGTACTTTTCATTCCTTATCTCGTACCGTTGACTGCCCCTTCTTTCTGAATTATTGTGGTTCCATGACAATCACATTTTCTAGCTACATTTAAATGGAATTTGCTGTGGATCTCAGTTCATATGTTTCTTTGGAGAGAGAGAGAGTTGCCCTCTTTAACATTTTGTGCATCCTGTTATTTCCTAATCTCTTTGTATCTAATGGAAGTTGAGCACTAATAATATTGTAGTACAAGTGAAAGATTAGTTTGTCTTTCCAAAGTCTGTCAAAAAGATAAAACTTGCAAATAATAAACTTTTTGAACATAATAAATATCAAGCAACTGTAAATTACTTGTCTGGTTATCGTCTAGGTTATCTTACTTCAAATGAGGTAAGTTCTTGTTATTTTCTTTTGCTTCTACGTTTAGCCTAGTAGTCTTGAATTTTTTTCTTGAGGGTATACTAATAGTCTTTATCCCCCTGAACACCCAAAAAAAAAGAAGAAGATGGTTTGTGTTGGTGAGCTGTTTATCTCCCTGCCCATTATTATTTCTTCCACCTGTTGTATAACATTTTCCTCCAATCTGATATAGGTTCCGGAGTAGTCGATGGATTAATGCAGGTTCTTTGGGGAATTTTGGATATAGAGCAGCCGGACACACAAACTATAAACAACATTGTTATTCCCACTGTGGAGCTCATTTATAATTATGCCGAATGCCTGGCTTTACATGGAAATGACACAGCTGGACGCTCTGTTGCACCAGCTGTTGTGCTACTCAAGAAACTGATATTTTCCCCATATGAGGCTGTTCAGACATCCAGCAGGTTGTCTTTTTCAGCATGATATTCTCTTCTACATATTTAGAGTTTAAAATTTGTAGGCAATGATTCATTCCTTTGGTGTTGCAGCTTGGCTATATCGTCAAGATTGTTGCAAGTTCCATTTCCGAAGCAGACTATGTTAGTGTCGGATGATGTGGCTGAGAACTCTGTATCTGCTCCTGCGAATTCTGAGATTAGCAATACTACGGGTGGACATAGCCAGGTCATGATTGAAGAAGATTCTACTACTTCCTCTGTTCAGTACTGTTGTGATGGTTGCTCTACTGTTCCAATATTACGACGTCGTTGGCATTGTACAGTATGCCCAGATTTTGATCTATGTGAAGCTTGTTATGAAGTACTGGATGCAGACAGGCTTCCTCCACCTCATTCTAGGGACCACCCAATGTCTGCGATTCCCATTGAAGTGGATTCATTGGGTGGAGATGGAAATGAAATTCATTTTGCCATGGATGATCTAAGTGATACAAACTTGTTGCCAGTCACTGCTGACATTAATGTGCAGAGTTCCCCATCAATTCATTTGTTGGAATCCAATGAAACTGGGGAGTTCCCTGGTTCTGCAGTTGATCAAAGAATAGTTTCAATTTCTGCTTCGAAACGAGCTGTCAATTCTCTGCTTCTTCATGAGCTCGTTGAACAGCTAAGAGGATGGATGGAGACAACCTCAGGAATTCGGGCCATTCCTGTTATGCAGCTGTTCTATGGCCTGTCTTCTGCAGTAGGTGGACCTTTCATGGATAGCTCAAACCCTGAAAACTTGGATCTGGAGAAGTTCATCAAATGGCTTTTGGATGAGATTAATCTCAACAAACCTTTCGTTACCAAAACCCGTTCTTCCTTTGGTGAAGTTGTAATCCTTATCTTCATGTTCTTCACCTTGATGTTGCGGAACTGGAATCAGCCTGCTAATGACAGTTCTTTGCCAAAAGCAAGTGGCAATGAAGATCCACAAGATAAAAGTATGGTGCAAATTCCGTCTTCCACTTCAACTGGTACCCCATCTTCCACAGATAGTCAAGAGAAAAATGAGTTTGCTTCCCAGTTGCTTCGGGCCTGCAGTGCTCTGAGGCAGCAGGCTTTTGTTAATTACTTGATGGATATTTTGCAGCAGCTGGTGCATGTCTTCAAATCCCCCAGTGTTAGTTTGGAAACTGGCCAAGGCTTAAATCCGGGTTCAGGATGTGGAGCTCTATTAACAGTTCGGAGAGAGCTGCCTGCTGGAAACTTCTCTCCATTTTTTTCTGATTCATATGCAAAAGCTCATCGCACAGATATTTTCATGGACTACCACAGGCTATTGCTGGAAAACACCTTCCGGCTACTGTACAGCCTAGTTAGGCCAGAGAAACAAGACAAAGGTGGGGAAAAGGATAGAGCTTCTAAATCGTCTCCTGGCAAAGACCTGAAGCTTGATGGATATCAAGATGTTCTTTGCAGTTACATCAACAACTCACACACTACATTTGTACGGAGGTATGCAAGAAGGCTTTTTCTACATCTTTGTGGGAGCAAGACTCATTATTACAATGTCCGAGACTCTTGGCAGTTCTCTAATGAAGTTAAGAAGCTCTACAAACTTGTTAATAAATCTGGTGGATTTCAAAATCCTGTCCCATATGAGAGAAGTGTGAAGTTAGTGAAATGCGTGTCTTCTATTTCAGAAGTAGCTGCTGCTAGGCCTCGGAATTGGCAAAAATACTGCTCAAGGCATGGGGATGTTCTACCCTTTCTCATGAATGGAATATTTTACTTTGGTGAAGAGTCTGTAATCCAGACTCTTAAGCTTTTCAACTTGGCATTCTATACAGGGAAAGAAATGGGCACCTTCATGCAAAAATCTGAAGGAGATGCGGGATCAAGTGCTAATAAACTAGGTACACCACCGGTAGATTCAAAGAAGAAGAAGAAAAGTGATGATGGATCCGAGTCTGGTTTAGACAAGTCTTATCTGGATATGGAGCAAGCTGTGCAAATCTTCATTGACAAGGACGGCAGTGTCTTGAGGCAATTCATCGATTGCTTTTTACTGGAATGGAATTCAACTACTGTTCGTGTTGAAGCCAAGTGTGTTCTCTATGGCATCTGGCATCATGGAAAGCAGTCATTCAAGGAGACCATGTTAATCGCTCTTTTGCAAAAAATTAAATCCCTTCCCATGTATGGTCAGAATATTGTTGAGTACACTGAACTTGTCACCTGGCTGCTTGGGAAGGTACCTGATGGCAATTCAAAGCAACAGGATGCAGAAATTTTCAACAGATGTCTGGCACCTGATATAGTCAGGTGCATCTTCGAAACACTTCATGTGCAGAATGAGCTTTTGGCGAATCATCCAAATTCTCGCATATATAACACTTTAAGTGGGCTGGTTGAATTTGATGGATACTATCTGGAAAGTGAGCCTTGTGTAGCTTGTAGCTGTCCTGAAGTGCCATACAGTAGGATGAAGCTAGAAAGTCTGAAATCTGAAACAAAGTTCACTGACAACCGTATAATTGTCAAGTGTACTGGAAGCTATACCATCCAGAGTGTGACCATGAATGTGCATGATCCCCGAAAGTCAAAATCAGTCAAAGTATTGAATCTGTACTACAATAATAGACCAGTGGCTGACTTGTCAGAGTTGAAAAACAATTGGTCCTTGTGGAAGCGTGCAAAGAGTTGCCACCTTGCTTTTAATCAAACAGAGCTAAAAGTGGAGTTTCCTATTCCCATCACTGCGTGTAACTTCATGATTGAGCTTGATTCCTTCTATGAGAATCTTCAGGCTTCATCCCTCGAGTCCTTGCAGTGCCCCCGTTGCAGTCGCTCTGTTACTGATAAGCATGGGATTTGTGGCAATTGTCATGAGAATGCATACCAATGCAGACAATGCCGTAATATAAATTATGAGAATCTAGATTCTTTTCTTTGCAATGAATGTGGATACAGCAAATATGGTCGTTTTGAATTTAATTTTCTGGCAAAGCCAAGTTTCTCTTTTGATAACATGGAGAATGATGAAGATATGAAGAAAGGATTGGCTGCCATAGAATCTGAATCTGAAAATGCTCACAGGAGGTATCAGCAACTATTGGGTTTCAAGAAACCCTTGCTTAAGCTTGTATCTAGCATTGGTGAAAATGAAATTGACTCACAGCAGAAAGACTCTGTCCAACAAATGATGGTCTCTTTGCCTGGACCTTCCTGTAAAATAAACCGTAAGATTGCTCTTCTTGGTGTCCTATATGGTGAGAAGTGCAAGGCAGCTTTTGACTCTGTCAGCAAAAGTGTCCAGACGCTTCAAGGGCTTCGTCGGGTCCTAATGAGTTACTTACATCAGAAGCGTTCGGATGGGTCAGTGGCTGCATCAAGATTTTCAGTTCCAAGGTCGCCAAATAATTGCTATGGCTGTGCGACTACTTTTGTTACGCAGTGTTTGGAGCTCCTACAGGTCTTAGCTAAGTATCCAAATTGTAAGAAACAGCTTGTTTCAGCTGGAATCCTGTCTGAGTTGTTTGAAAATAATATTCACCAGGGCCCCCGAACAGCTCGTGTTCAGGCTAGGGCAGTACTTTGTGCTTTCTCTGAGGGTGACACGAATGCGGTGACTGAGTTGAATGGGTTAATACAGAAGAAAGTCATGTATTGCCTTGAACATCATCGCTCCATGGACATTGCCCTGGCCACCCGTGAAGAGTTGTTATTGCTTGCGGAAACTTGTTCCGTGGCTGATGAGTTCTGGGAATCAAGGTTACGTGTAGCTTTCCAATTATTATTTTCATCCATTAAGATGGGTGCTAAACATCCTGCTATATCTGAGCATGTTATTCTCCCATGTCTAAGGATAATATCTCAGTCATGTACTCCCCCAAAACCTGACACAGAAGACAAAGAGCAGGGAGTGGGAAAGTCTGCCTCTGTTCCTCAGGTGAAGGATACTAATAATGTAAATTTGTCTCCTTCAGTAGCTGGCCTGGTCAGTGGGAATAAGCCCGTAACAGATTCTTCAGAGAAACTTTGGGATGGATCCCACAAGTCTCAGGATATACAACTGTTGAGCTATTCTGAATGGGAAAAGGGAGCTTCATATCTTGACTTTGTAAGGAGGCAGTACAAAGTATCCCAGGCAGTCAAAGGAGCAGTGCACAGATCTCGACCCCAAAGGGCTGATTACCTGGCTCTCAAGTATGCACTAAGATGGAAACGGAATACTTGTAGGAGGACGGCTAAGAGTGACATTTCAACATTTGAACTAGGTTCATGGGTCTCTGAGTTGGTCCTGAGTGCATGTTCACAGTCCATAAGGTCAGAGATGTGCACTCTTATTGGGGTGCTTTGTGGACAGAGTTCATCAAGACGGTTTCGACTGTTAAATTTGCTCATGTCATTGTTATCAGCAACTCTTTCTGTGGGTGAAAGTGCTGCAGAGTATTTTGAATTACTCTTCAAGATGATAGAGTCTGAAGATGCACGACTGTTCTTGACTGCTACAGGATGTCTAACATCCATATGTAAATTAATAACCCAAGAAGTAGGCAATGTTGAATCACAGGAGAGGAGTCTCCATATAGACATATCCCAGGGATTTATTCTTCATAAGCTGATTGAACTCCTCAGCAAATTTCTTGAGGTTCCCAAAATCCGATCACGGTAGAACTGCTTCTTTACTGTTTGAAAATGTTGTGTAATTCTTTTCCTCTCTCTTTTATTCACTAACTAATTTTGATGCCAGATTCATGCGAGACGAGTTGCTGTCTGAAGTTCTTGAGGCCCTACTTGTCATTAGGGGTCTGATAGTTCAGAAGACAAAGTTAATTAGTGATTGCAATCGACTTCTAAAAGATCTTCTGGACAGTCTTCTTCTTGAGAACAGTGAAAACAAAAGGCAGTTCATACGGGCCTGCATATCTCGTTTGCAAATCCATGGGGAGGAACGAAAAGGACGAACTCTGGTATGGACTGCTCAATTAGATTTGCTGTTGGCATTCTTCATTTATTTGCCACTGACTGGAGTTTTTGTGCATTTCTTTGTATTTTTGTCTTCTTTGTTTCAAAGAGTTGGCATATCAGATGATGTTATCCAAATTTGTTAAGATTATTTTCATCATTAGGTTTATTAGTTGGTAGAGGCCAAGAGGTATGCTAGTGTTATTACCCTCTAAGTGACTGTCTAGGATTTGAAACTTTTTACTAACAGCTGCATATTTCTGAAGTTTAGACTTTGTAAGTTTTCTTCCCTAAGCTTTACCATCATTTGTGCAGTTCATTTTGGAGCAACTATGTAACATGATCTGTCCTTCAAAGCCTGCACCTGTGTACCACTTGGTTCTGAACAAGGCGCATACACAAGAGGAGTTTATTAGGGGATCGATGACTAAGAACCCTTACTCCAGTGCTGAAATCGGTCCATTGATGCGTGATGTTAAAAACAAGATTTGCCATCAGTTAGATCTCTTAGGTCTTCTTGAGGATGACTATGGCATGGAGTTACTGGTAGCAGGCAATATAATCTCTCTTGACTTGAGCATAGGTCAAGTTTATGAGCAGGTCTGGAAGAAATCCCACAGCCAGTCATCAAGTACCTTGTCTAATGCAGCTTTGCTATCATCTAGTACATACACATCTGGACGAGATTTTCCTCCAATGGCTGTGACTTACCGACTTCAGGTAAATCTGCATTCCAGCCATATTATATTAAAGCTGGAAAACCTAAGGTTTGTGAACCAATTATTTTAGTGAAGGGGGGACCCTAACCACACCGCACCCCACCCCCCGAAACCCCCCCGCCCCCAAAAAAAAAAATGCTGACCGAAGGAATAGATAGGGGGTTAACTAACTGATTGGGGGGATCTTTCAGTTTAGCCTTACTTGTATTATTGTGGATATGCATGCCTTCCACGAATCTATGTTAGGACTGAGCAGTAAGAAATGATTTTCAGAATGTTTATTTCTGACTAGAATAATTGATGTGGTTGGGTTCCCTTTTGCCTCACTGTTTGCTGGGGTTTCAAATAAAAGCTTCCTATGTTAGGACTGAGCAGTAAGAAATGATTTTCAGAATGTTTATTTCTGACTAGAATAATTGATGTGGTTGGGTTCCCTTTTGCTTCACTGTTTGCTGGGGTTTCAAATAAAAGCTTTCTTATGTAATTGAATTTACACTAAAAACTTTTTTTTTTTTTTTTTGGCGGGGGGGGGGGTTTGGGGTCCAAGTATGTGCTTTAAGAAGCAGATCTGCGTATTGTGTTTGGTACATCAGTTTCATAGTGAAGTGATACATGTTAGTTAAGTTTTGAGAAGCAACAAATCTTATGGTGCATATAGGGCATATGGGGGTAGTACTAAGTAAAATATATGGAATAACATTTTGTCCAACTCGTATTGTTGTGAGATTTTGTCCAACTCGTATTGTTGTGCATGGGGTGTCTTTGCAAATTAGGAGACCTCCCTAGAAGTTGGCATCCATTGAACCTATTTGAGATGATTGATATTAGGTAGAATCTAGCATGTATATGTATTATGATTATATATATATATATTTTTTTTTTGGGGGGGGGGGGGGGAAAACCTTGCCGCCCCTGTCTCTTAGCTAAAACTTGATCTGAGAAGTTAAACAACATTTTCATGTTTACCCTTATGTTATTATTGACAGGGATTAGATGGTGAAGCTACTGAGCCAATGATTAAAGAACTGGAAGAGGACAGAGAAGAATCACAGGATCCTGAGGTTGAGTTTGCAATAGCAGGTGCTGTTCAGGATTATGGAGGGCTGGAAATTATCTTGAGCATGATTGAGGTCTGTGACTCATATAGTTGCATCAGAATGATCACATACTTGTCTTATTCATTAATGTGTATCACTGATCCCTCAGGTTTCTTTTGGGTGCTCAGATGCTTTAAATTTAAGAACTTCAGTCTCCAAAATTGTCTAGTCTCTTCTCCAATTAATATGCTTAGTGGATATGTGTGCATTGTCAATGTGGGTGTTCCTAAGCATCTATTTTATGGTGGCTTTTATTATCTTATAAAAGGCTTGTTGTTGTTGTTGTTGTTGTTGTACTTGTAACAATCTGAATTTGCCAAAGCTCTTGAAGGTGCGAGTAATGAATTTACTACTTTATATTGTTGTGATTGCCATTTTCTGTATCCAGCAAATTTTCCTTTTAACTCTTATATGGAATTCTATTTGGCTGCTCAAAGAAGCTTAGTTTACTGACTATGCATATGTAACTGATATTTATGTCTAATTTGACAGCGTTTGCGGGATGATGACCTAAAATCCAACCAAGAGGAGTTGGTTTCCGTTCTCAATCTTCTCATGTACTGCTGCAAGATAAGAGAAAACCGACGGGCCTTGTTACGCCTAGGAGCTCTTGGTCTGCTTCTCGAAACAGCAAGGCGTGCCTTCTCAGTGGATGCCATGGAGCCAGCCGAGGGAATTCTTTTAATTGTTGAGAGTCTTACAATGGAAGCTAATGAGAGTGATATTAGCATAACCGAGAGTGTGCTCACGGTTTCCAGTGATGAAAGTGGCACTGGTGAACAGGCCAAAAAGATAGTTCTCATGTTCTTGGAAAGGTTATGCCACCCTTCAGGTCTGAAAAAGTCCAACAAGCAGCAGAGGAACACTGAGATGGTTGCAAGGATCTTGCCTTATCTGACTTATGGGGAACCAGCAGCAATGGAAGCACTCATTCAGCATTTTAATCCTTATCTACAAGATTGGGGTGAATTTGACCAGCTGCAAAAACAGAATGAGGACGACCCGAAAGATGAGGGTACAGCTCAGCAAGCAGCCAAACAGAGGTTTGCGTTGGAGAACTTTGTTAGGGTGTCTGAGTCACTAAAAACAAGTTCCTGTGGGGAGAGACTTAAAGATATTATTTTGGATAAGGATATCACCGGTGTTGCGGTTAGACATTTGAAGGAGACGTTCGCAGTTACTGGCCAGGCTGGCTTCAAGTCCAGTGCAGAATGGGCTGTTGGTCTAAAACTACCGTCAGTCCCACTTATATTATCCATGCTGAGGGGACTTTCAAGGGGCCATTTAGGCACTCAAAAATGCATAGATGAGGGTGGGATCTTACCACTGCTTCATGCTTTGGAGGGTGTATCTGGAGAAAGTGAGATTGGTGCAAGAGCTGAGAATTTATTAGATACACTAGCTGACAAGGAAAATAAAGGTGATGGATTCCTAGGGGAGAAAGTGCGAAGTTTGCGACATGCTACCCGTGATGAGATGCGGCGTCGGGCTCTTAGGAAAAGAGAAGAATTGTTGCAGGTACGTTTAGTTTCTGGTCTATTTTTACATACATGATTTTCCCCTCAAAAGCTAATAAAATACATAATTTCAGTTTATTCCTAGTTGTAGATATCTTATACCGAACAAACTATCCAAATATGAAACAACATGGATCTATGACATTATTTTAGAGTGGAAAAGTATAAACATTCTAGATATAAAAGGAGTTAAATAGTCATGGATCTGCTGCATTCTTCTGTTACTTACATATTTCTGTGTTCTACTCTCTGAGCCATACTTCTGGAGGAAACAAATGAAATAACTAGAATATGTCTGCCTTCTTTGATGTCATCCTTCTTATTCAGCTTCTTTAAACTTCTAGATCTGGAAATACCTTGATCTACATTCTTCTCATAGGCAACAACTCAACTGAAATGTGGAATGATCGACATACTTGAAAATGAGGCGGGAGAGGGGGTATGAGTTTCAGGGATGGACTGTAATTGTTTCTCTAACCAGGACATGATTCTGAGTTATGTAATGTAGACTTGTGCCTTGGTTGGATTTCAAATGCAATAGAATTTTGATCAGCTTTCTTTTGGAACTAGTGCTTCAGTCTTGTGTTCTGTACTCTAAAGTGTGTACTGGCTCTATGTTTGTTGTGTTGTAAAAAAAGATTGGGCTGATTTTGTATGGTACCAAAGAAGAAAATTAGAATAACTTTGTTTTGCTGAGTTGAACATTACTGGCCATTTTGCTGAAATTGAACCTTCTGTATTCTCTGCACATGTAACAGGGGCTTGGCATGCGACAAGAACTTGCTTCAGATGGTGGCGTTAGCATTATTGTTGCTCGGCCAGTCATAGAGGGTTTGGAAGATGTGGAGGAAGAGGAAGATGGGCTCGCTTGCATGGTTTGCCGGGAGGGATACAAGTTGAGACCCAATGACATATTGGGTGTTTATTCCTACAGTAAGCGAGTTAACCTTGGTGTTGGGACTCAAGGGAGCACCCGTGGAGAGTGTGTTTACACAACCGTCAGCCATTTCAACATCATACACTTCCAGTGCCATCAGGAAGCCAAGAGAGCTGATGCAGCCCTGAAGAATCCAAAAAAGGAGTGGGAAGGGGCCGCCCTTAGAAACAATGAGACCCTTTGCAATTGCATATTTCCCTTGCGAGGCCCATCTGTTCCAATGGCACAATATTCCCGCTGTGTTGACCAGTACTGGGACAATCTTAATGCCCTTGGACGTACAGATGGGAGTCGTCTTCGGTTGTTGACCTATGACATTGTTCTGGTATGGAAGTACATAACTTCTCCACTATTACTTATTTCTTTGCAATCATATGCTATTCCTGTTTTCACTTCATATTTCTAAAACAGTTTGGGCCTGTATTATGTCTTGATATTTTTAGGATTAGTGGGTAAGCCTTGGCACAATGGTTAATTCGAGGTATTGCAACCTGTTGGCTTTTGTCTCTGGAATTTGGGGAATTTGAAAGCTTATAACCTGAATTGTTTTACAAAATGTGAATATGGAGATCCTCTGGTTGGACTTTGCAGAGGCACAAACATGGAACCTGGGTGAATGGGGTAAAAAGTTTGATGGAACTTTTTTTTTTTTTTTTGGTGGTGGTGGGAAAAAAAGAAAGTGGGGTGGGTGGGGGGGTGGGTTGGCATAGAATGCGATCCAACAGATGTCTCTGTTTTACGTTTGTTTGTGCTGAGTCTGCATTCTAGGTGGGAAGTTTCATGTGGACTTACCAATAGCTGTTAGTGGGCTATCCTTAGCCTTCTACTTTAGTCTACCTTGGCTTTTGATGGCTCTGTGATGCAGTTGCAGTTGGAATCTGCATGCAGGTGGTGTTGAAACACCATAAACTGCATAGTGACTCACTTGCACGATCTTAGCCTTCTGCGGTGGCTTGTACGTGTTTGTTACTCCTAGGAGGGTGCAGTATGGTGGATGGGACGATTAGATCATGCCAACTGTTGCCTAGTCTAAGCTTTAGTATCACTGACCTTAGGGGCGTGAGTTGTCCTTGAAGCAGCTAGTCAGTTGTGTAGATCAGAATCAAGTAGCTGCCAGTGGTATGATCAGGTATCGATTGTCAATTCTGAGCATCAGTAGTTGGAATAGGATGGCTTACAGCAGGTGCCTTGCACCTGTTAACTTTTGTTACTAGTTGTATCATTTCTCCTTTTTGGATTGATGCTACTAGCTGTATCTTGATTACCTGCTTTGCATCAATTGCATATTGAAACTCGGAATTCAGCTTTAGAGGTAGGTAGTGCCAAGTTTTGGTTTCCAATTAAATGGAATTGGTCATGTTCCATGAAGTATGTTTTAGCATATGTTTTTGCTATGATTTGTTATTAATTATTAATATTATTTTTTAATCCTTCCTGAGGGTTGTTGAATTTCCTAGGGATGAACTATATACCTGATGTTACAACTGCATTCCTCTGTTTAACAGATGCTTGCCCGATTTGCAACTGGTGCTTTATTCAATATAGACTGCAAAGGAGGGGGAAGAGAAAGCAACTCGCGATTTCTTCCATTCATGATTCAGATGGCACATTATCTTCTGGAGCAAGGAAGTTCTGCCAACCGTCGCACAATGGCAAAGACTGTGTCAACATACTTGAATTCTTCTAGTACAGAGTCCAAGCCTTCCACTTCTCCTGGGATGCGGCCCTCGGTTGGAACTGAAGAAACTATCCAGTTCATGATGGTAAACTCACTCCTTGCTGAGTCCTATGAGTCCTGGCTGCGACATCGTCGAGCCTTCTTGCAGCGTGGAATATATCATGCATACATGCAGCACACACATGGCCGGTCCACCCTTCGTCTCTCTTCTGATCCTACTAGTGTTGTAAAATCAGAAGCCGGAAGCAGCAGTGAAAGCATATCAACGGGGACTGGAGGGGAGAATGACCTGTTCCAGATCATTCAGTCAATGCTTGTATACACTGGTCTGATTGAGCAGTTGCAGCGGTTCTTCAAACTGAACAAGTCAAAGAATGTGGCACCTGGAAGCGCTGAAGGAGCATCTACAGAAATGGGGGGAGATGATAGCACTGGAGCCTTGGAAAGTTGGGAGGTTCTGATGAAAGAGAGATTAGTTAATGTGAAGGAGATGGTGGGGTTCTCCAAGGAGCTATTGTCGTGGCTCAAGGAAATGAACACTGCTACCGATTTGCAAGAGGCATTTGATATCATGGGTGTGTTACCTGATGTGCTCACAGGTGGGGTTTCACGTTGTGAAGACTTTGTGCAGGCTGCAATCAACACTGGGAAGAGCTAAATAGTCTTACGTGCTAGGGAGCCTGTTATGTGTTGCTCGTCTGTTGGAGGATTTCATGGTTACGGCTAGTGGGTTCTTCGGCTGTCCTGTGACTAGTGAGTTGCTAATTGTATTATTAAGTCCAATTGTAGGGCGTGTGCGTGTATTATTAGAGATCTTGAGCTAGCCTCGAAATCGTTGTTAGTTTAGTTCAGCACATAACAATTCCTCGAAATGAAAAAAGCTCTCTCCCAAAGCTATAGCTGTTGTTGGTGTCTATCTAGCCACTTGTTAGCACCTCTAGTTTATGTTCTTACGGCAATGATAGGGTAGATTGCAGGTTTGAACATTATTAAGCCATCAAATTTTGTGCAAGTGGATCTTCACGTATGTGAATGTATGTGAGATGTATAAATGGAATCTATGGTGGATATCATTTGGGTTTGCATATTCATTTACTTGCATTCACGTACGTGAAGATTCGTTGGGGATTCCAATACCAAATGGCCTAAAGCAAACTAGGGGTGCCAGTGCAGGCCATATTCATTGGTAAGGTTTAAGCCACTGGTATTGAGTATCGAATTAAGTCAAGTGATTTTAAAAGATGTATCTTCTCGCGTCGTATAATGGGATAGTTTAAACTTTGTGATTTTAATAAATGTATCTTCATTTTGGTAGGGCAGATCATATGAGGTTGGCGGATTTTTTATTTCCCTCTCGGCAAAGGGCATGCAAGATAGGAGAATTTTTTGATGCTTTAGTTTAGCTTGCGTGGTCGAATAGGAGGAGAATTTTTGCATTTTCTTAACTTACCAAGGTCGTCAAATGACTTCATCAAAAAGGAATTAAAAAATTGTAACTTTACAAATGGAAAATGTATCTATTGTCAATGTGACCTTTGAGGGACTGTTTGTGGGTTTGAATCCTTGTTGATGACGTATGTAACATTTCAAGTCTCTATATATAAAAAGTTTCTTTGTACTAAATAAATAAGGGAGAAAAAACACCTTCTATCTATTTTTGGAAGGTCGCATGTAAGTCTCTATACATAAAAAGTTTCTTTGTACTAAATAAATAAATAAGGGAGAAAAAACACTTTCTATCCATTTTTGGAAGGTCGTATGTCATTAGAGTGATGATTGTCCGTAGATTAAAAATATAAAAAATAATAAACCAAACAGTTAATTTTATGAAACATGATTCCATAGATTTGAAATCTCTAGATTTTTGAAATCTTCAAGCTCAAGTAACCAAACAAACCCTAAGACATTGCAGTATGTAACCATCATAAGGGTGTGTTTGATAATGTTCTTAAAAAAAGTTTTTGACGTTCTTTTGTTCTTTAAGAACGGAAAAGTGTTCTAAAGAACGTCTTTTGCAAAACATCAAAAAGATGTTTTTACCAAATAACAGAAAACTGAAGTGATAAAATTGAATCAAATTAAAACCTTAAAACGAGTTTATCAAACACCAACTTATTCTAATAGTGTTCTAAAAGTATTTTCAAAACGGATTTATCAAACACCCATTTCCAAGCAAATAACTGTCTTTTAGCACAGAAACATTAAAAATGATTTTGCTTAAGAACTGGTATTTCATAACGAAAACGCTACCAAACGCATACAAAGAACCTGTTCTGCTTTGAATGAAACCTCCATTGTAAATTCTCTGTAAATCTTTTCTTGGACATCCTCGTATAAAGACATGATCCAGAGAATCTTGGCCTGATGGATAACAATATTATAGGCTTGACCATCTGGGCAAAATCATTGAACACTGATGGGTATTGATGAGGGCCTTATATAGAAGCCTCATCCCATTTAGCTAATGAGAAAAGGCTTTGCTTGAGTTGGGTATCGTAGAAGATATGTAGGGGTATCTCATTAATTAAGTTAGACATCAACCACAAATTGTCTCCACCTCTACAGCAAGATATGGAAATCCCAGTCTCCGAAATACATGATCTTAGAAATAAAACTAAAACTAATCTAGGATTGATGAGTAGGGAGGCCTGGAGGGATTAAAAGTCAAAGGTGGTTTCTCTAGAATATATGGGTTAGGTCTAGGTCTAGGTCTGACTGGTACCTAAAACTTTAATTAGAAGATGAAAGATGGAATTGTGGGTCTCTGTCTCTGGTGGAGCTGCTTCTTATCTAGGGAATGTTGCCCTTTTCGTGCTGCTCCTTACCAAGTTGCTTACCCATGGACCAAGTCTAGGCCTGCCCATAAACATATAAATCTCTCATCTCATATACATCAAAATCATCTCTTCTAAGGGTACATACGTCAGTTTGAAAATAATGTTAATGGTGGTGGGGACCAACTCTAACAAGACTGTAAGAGATGATATGACCTAAGAGAGACAGTGGACCATAGTACAGTTTAATGGCACTATCAACCCAGAAGCTCAAGGACCCCCCCACCCCAACCTCCCTCTTTGTTTCTTTCCTTTCCCCCTTCTTGGGCCCTCATCACCATGCACACCCAAACCGCATGCGCACATGCAATGGACAAGCAATAAGAAAGGGTTTTCGTCCATTCACGAGGACAAGTGTTGCTGTCCTAACCCCACTGGCTTGTGCTGTTCAGTGTTCAGTGACTCTCTCTTCTCTCCATTACGTACAACACTAATTCTAGGAGAAACTCTCTTCATCATCACCCATGACGTTGATCTTCCCTTCCCTTCCCTTACCTTACTTTACTCTCATGGCCTGTTTCAGTCTTCAGGACCACTCTTTAACATCCACTCAGATTCACTCTATCATCTCTTACAACAAAAAAAAGACTGATCAAGACAAACCGACTATCTCCGTAGGACCCCATAGGGCCATAGAACAGAGAGAGTCGAACCGGAACCGGAACCAATAATGGTTCGAACCGGAGGACCATTCTAGACATGCCGAGTGATCTTCCCCAATCGGGTAGGATCTTATTAAGAGTTATAGGTGTGAAGGCGGGGTCCACATCTGCCACGTGTGCATTTGGTCGGTGCTACCAGCTTAGATATGGACCCCACGCGGGCGGGCGGGCGAGCGAGCGAGCGAGCGCACCTGCCTTCCACTCGTAAAATTCCACATCGGAATCATGGATGGGCATCATCTCATGGACTACTTCCCCACTCTTTCCCGCGATATTTTTATGGCCGTACGGTTATTATCCAAACGATGACGTCATCTTGTCAGTCATGAGCACTTCACATTACAGACGTGGCGGATAGATGTGCACTCACACCTTTCCCCACTGCAACAACCTCTCTACGCACTCAGGAGAAGATGAGTTCGATTACGTTTGGATTTACTAACTGAAAACACACACACACACACAAGGCAAGGCAAGGCAAGGCAAGGCAAGAGAGCAACAAGCAGAAGAGAGGAAGACGAAGAAGAAGCAAACTCTCTACTTCTTCTGTATTTAGATTGAAGAAAAAGTAATAATATCTTGTAACAATAACATATTCCCTCCTAGTCTCCCACCACTAAAAATAAGAAGAAAAGGGAAATTAAGAAAACCCACAAAGACAAAACCATGCAAGTTAGTTGTACTACTCTTGCAGAGGAAGAACATGATCATCAAGCCAAAAGCTCCCAAGCACATCCACGATATAAGAGAAGAAAATAAAAAAGAAAAAGAAATTTACATACATACATACACAGTTTCTGATCTTTCTCTGTCTCGACCCGTTAAAAACTGGAAAATGGTGAGTGGATTTTCATTCTTCAATTTAGGGGAGGTGGTAGAGAGGGTGATCGTTGTCAGGCCATTGATTCTGACCCCAATAATTTTGATCCATGGAGGCTCCCAATTCATACAGACCTTGGTCTCCTCCACTGCTCCCCCACTCTAAACCCGTTAATCCTACTCCTCCTCCACCACTGTTGGCGTTCCTGCCCTGCATCTCAGCCGCCAAGTCTACCGGCACCGTCTGATCCATCAACCCGGCCGTCAATTCTGGCATCTTCAGCCCTTCACCCATGGAAGTCGCCATCTTCTGCTCATCTTGTTGTTGTTGTTGTTGTTGTTGTTGTTGCTGTTGATGATACAACCGAAATGGCAATATATCGTTCAAATTGAATCCAAGAAACTGAGAATTGGAAGCCGCCATTAAGTTCGTAAAGCTCCCAGCCTCGGGAAAAATCCCACCTCCCGATGCATGATCGAGGTTATACGACTCGAAATTGGTGTTCAGGCTAGGGTTATGAGGTACAAAAAGACTCGAATCAGGAAAATTAACCAAACCTGTCGTTCCTCCTACTACTCCTCCTCCTGCTGTTGCTGCTGTTGCTGCTGCTACTCCTCCTGCTATAGCAGAGCTCGATGTCGAAGGCAAAGAAGCCGCTTCGTTTGTCGTGGCTGTGAGACTTGAGCTCTCACTACTCGAATGCGAAGTTGTCGATTTCGTCTCCTTATGAGGTTCCGTGTTGGATTTCGACTTGGATCGCTTGGTTTTGCGGCAACCACCGCCGACAGGTACGTTGCGAAGAACACCCCCTTTCGTCCAATACCTCCGGCAACTCTTGCAGAAATGACGAGGCTGTGAAAGATTATAATTGTTGTAGTAGCAGAATTTAGTATTAATCGAATCACATCTTGGACATTTCAACACTTGATTCGGGTGCGGACGCATTCTCCGATCTCCAATGAAGATCCTCCCTGCGCCTCCTCCTCCTCCTCCTCCACCACCACCACTCCCCATCGCCCTAAAATCTTGCATTTTGATTCACCACTCAAATCTTCCCACACCTACTCAATTGCCGAAATCGAATTCCGATATTTCAGAGAGAAATCCTCTCATTCGCCGTAATGAGATTTCAAATTTCACAACTTTTTTCAAATCTCTCTCAGTTGAAGTCGAAGAGCCACCGACAGCTTGAACTGAGAGAGAACAGAGAATGGGACGAGACAAGAGCAGGGGTTTACAACCGTAAACACAAGCAAATATCCTGAATAGTTTTTGAAAATATTTTTCAGTTAACGTTATGCAATTACAAAATTAGCCCTATTACTGCCCCAACTTCTCATCGACTTAATAGTATAGAGAAGTGTGGGAGAGCCATGCAAGGGTAGTTTTGGTAATTCAGCAACTCCACCTCTTACTTATTAGGCAAATTTGACAAGGCCGGTGAGGAGAAATGCGCCTTCGTCAGATCACCGTCCGTCCTTGTAGGACACGTGTACGGATGACGGAGACAGATTCATGTCGGCTAATCTAGCTTGATTACTGTTGAAAGTGAATGGTGGAGAGACAAGCCACGTAGCGTTGTCCTATTGGTTGTTAGTCTGATCGATATATCATAAATAATTCTCTTAGCTTTTATTTATTTCACGAGGTGACCAATGATTGTTTGTTAATAGTGTGGCTTGTTTGTTTGTTTACTGTACGATGGAACGTGACGATTAAGAAAATAAGAGGAAGGTATATATTCATATATCATATATGATTAATGCTTTGGTAGGTATTGCATTTGCATGGGAAGGGAAAAACAGAAGAGGAAGCACGTAGCTTATCCCTTTAACCCTTCTGATCTCTTGATTGATACAGTACGCAGCTGTACAGAGTGAAAACATCCTGCACAAGCAGGCTAGTGGGGCCCAATCCCAACATCTTTCAAACCTTTGTTTCAGCTTTTGTCTCATCACTTTCATCAATGTTGGTTTGGCGTCAAACCCACACTCCTCTTGTCCTCTGGAGGTGTTTGCACCCCACAAGCAATGTGCATGGAGAGGAGTAGGGTGATACTTTCGTGCTATTCTCATACTTTTTCACTGTATATTTTTATTAAAAAAATTTACTTTTATATATTAATAAATAAATAATAAATATTAAGTAATATAGTGCGAATGGCTAAACCAAGAATTCATGGTTAAATGGGCTTGAAAGTTCCATCCTAATTCCTAAAAACAAGAATGTGAAATTACAATTCTATTCCATTGTGTACCCCCATTCAAGTTGGGCCACGACTTATGTTGTTACCTTCCTTAAAGTGGCTAAAATTACTTGTAACTCACGTCTAGCTTACAACAGTCTTAGTTAGCTTCAATTAATTTCTAATATAAAGTGACCAAAATATCCTTCTGATGTTAAATTATTAAAATATTCTTATTTTTCATGTCATACCCAAGTTTAGGTGGGTGACCATTTTCTTCCTACGCCTTGTTGAATTTATCCGTCACCGTTAGAAATGCATTTATGTTGATGTCCTTGTATAATGACCTATCTTCTCGCTCTTCTACCAAACACACAAGGAAGGTCAAGGGCAGGGTTACTCTAAGTTCAGTACTTAACCTCCCTCAGTGTTAAATCCTAGCTCTGCCCTTAAGTGAAGTGAATGTCTACCAAACTACCTCGTGTGTGTGTCTGGCAAGAAGAAGAGCCGTAGAATCGTTGCATGTGCTCTTATTTATCACCTCAAACCACCCTCAACATTGGTTCAGGAATCATGCAACCAAACAACCATCTCTTACCGACCTAATTGTCTGAGAATTTGGAAGTTAGGGCTTCTAGAGTCACTTGCTAGGAACACCAGCTCTAACATCTACACAAGCCCACATCATAAAAATGAAAAAAAATAAAAAAATGCAGGCAATGGTTGTTGTATTATTGTATAGATACTATTTCACCAAAGTGGGAAGGCTTGGATTTTGATGTGATATTGGAGGGACCTCTAAGATCACCTTGTCACATCGAAATGATTTTCTTTATATCAAACACACACTAAACTTCCTAACATTAACAACAACAACAACCATTAGTATGTTTTTTGCCACTTTGGGAGGAAAAGAAAGCAAAAAAGAAGAATTAGGGAAGAACCCATGTGGACATGTCACCCCTCTTCCCCATAATCTTAGCCAAAATTAGGTATTACATGAAAAGATTACGTGTTGGCACTTGCAATTGGTTAACTAACTGTCCCTCCATCGTCTGGTTTAATCAAAAGGAATAAAAATCATTTGATATTATGGGTTAACTGATGTTGTCTTTTGGTTTTTATGGGTCGCATCATGTCCATTTCTTTCTTACCAAAAAAAAATCAACTCCATTTCTTAAAAAATTGCTTTCCAGTGCTGCACTGAGCAGCAAAAAAGAATTTATGAATGGATTCTAAAGGGTTGTCCTTGCTTTCAGTGCAGGATTATTGGAGGCGCTTGCATGCAGTTATGAGTCAATTTTAATTGAGTCCGATTGTAAGCAGATAATTAGGTACCTTGAAGGCGATATTTAATCTCCGATGGTAGTAAATCGTCTGATCCAAGATATCCATTATTTAATAAATAACTTCACACATTGTATCCCTGCCTTTATTCTTAGGAGTTCTAATGTAATAGCAGATCTCTTAGCCAAGAATGCCCTTTTGGTCTCGGGCCCAAAAGATTGCTCGTCTTCTACTGCGTGGTTGATGGAATTGTGTTCCTCCCCACCCCTTGCCCAAGTTGAATAAGATTATTGTTTATACCAAAAAAAAAAGTATGGTAATATTTTTTTTTCTTTTTATTCCTTCATTTTTAGGTAAAAAAAAAAACAGTTTTTTTATTTTTTTATTTCATGCATTTTTATTATTTATTTTTAAAAAAAATATTAATTAATCATGTAAAAGGAAGAAAAAAAATATTTTTTTGTAACAAAATAATCTTTGGGTGTTTAAAGTTTCAAAATAAGAGGTTATGCTTTAGTGTTAAAAAGACAAGAATACCACTCTAAATCCCTTCCGGCTTATCATCTGGTTTGGGTGCTTCAAATTCAAGTTTGTCTTGACCCGGTTAAATTTTGTACTGGTTATTTTTTTATACAAGACGCTTTTTATATATAGGAAAATTAGGGATGGTGATATTACATCTGCCCCGGCAAGAGTTGAACCTACGACTCCCATATTAGTAGAAGACCATGATGTGACGAGGTAATGAGGGCCAGGTCCAACAGAGTTGGGTTGGGCCAAGTTTACTAAAATCCCAAAGCCAACTTTAAATCCTCTTACCGGAGATCAGGCCCAGCCCAACTTCAGAAAAGAAAGAAAAAAAAAAATCACAATCTCAGGAATCTCTAATTGAATCTGTTATCATTTTTTTGTATAAGAGCTTTTAAGTCTGTTCACTGCAATCATACAAGGAATTGCCCAGGTGTAGAATCCAGGTTCTTCTACTTCTCATTCCTCGTTGATGGTTTTGGTTCTGCTTTCCATCATTCGTTCAAGGAAGAGAATCACAAGTTCCACTCTAAAACTCCAGTTTTCTCTTGACCAAATCACCTTGAAATAATGTAGCAACCATATCAAATCCACTGTGTTCCAAAACTTCCAATAGGCAGGCCTGGTTACACACCTCGAAGTCACCAACTCGATCTACGTAAACTCATTATAAATCTCACATGATTTTTCTGCTTTTGACGTTTGTTTTAGTGGACTTAACACGTAATGGTACGGCTTAATTAGAATTCTTGAAGTTAGTTTTTCCTTTTCTTGGTTGCACATTGGCATTCAACAAGATCAAGAAACAGAAGCTTTGCTTTAGTTTCAATTCATTTTGAGGCATATATCTTTAGAATTTTAGTGAGTTGTTACAGAAATCTTCCTCAGATAATGTGTAATTTCACATTCACTCATCCATTTTTAGTAACTTATCATACCTCCCTAGTTCCCAAACCAACTAAATCAGGCCCACAAAACCCATGTTGAGGATTCTCATTTCATTTTGTATTTGGGTTTTCTGGCTCTTCTTTGGCAGAAGTTCTACTTAGCCTACAGTGAGAAATGCATCTTTGCATAACAGAAACCAAGGGCCCTTTCCAGTGCTGTAAGAGTGAAGGTTCTTAATAAAAATTAGGTCTCCTAGGACATCCGGGTCATTGTCTTGAAACCTGCGTTTAGTGTTTTGTGTTCTCTACCTCCCCAACTCTCGTTTGTGGTGATCCTTCCCTGTTATAAACCCACTCCTACATACTCTTTTTAAGAATACCTCTCATGCATATTTCAATTCCCCAGTTCTAAAAATGGAGCTGCTACTCCTTACTTTTATCTCTATCCTCCTCCTATTGCTAACTTCCTGTGCTTTTTCTCTCCAAACCGAGCACTCTATGTTATCATCTCTTGAACAAGGTAATCTCTGTCCTCTTTCTATTGCTAATTTCCTGTGCTTCTCTCTCTCTCTCTCTGTTGACATGATTTTCTGTGGGCAGTTGATGATCTGGGTATTTCTCTATACGAACTGCCAAGGAAGCTGAGGCCAGTGGAGGAACCATTCACTGTAAGAATTCCAAACTACTGAGTGACTTATTGTTCTCATGTTCTTCATCTTCCACTTCCTCGTCATTTTGGCTTCCTACATTAAATTTATTTTTGCAGCTTAAAAGAAGCAAGACAAAAGAGGATTCCAAACCAGAAGCTAACAAGAGAGAAGACTTATCAGGTGATTGTTTTCATAAATTTTGTTTGTACCATCAGAAAGTAATGAAAAGAACTTCAGAACTACAATTAACAATGGTGTCATTCAACCTCATGTTTTGTTTAATGCACAGGTAAGATTAAGATACACAGTCAGGTGATGCTGAATGGAAGAGAAGGGACGAGACAGAAATGGATTCAAAGGAAGGATATGTGGCAGTTTTTCACAATGGATTACAGGCACGTCAGACGTAGACAACCAATTCACAACAAGGTGATACCAACTAAACCCTAAAAAAAATGGAGCCTTTGATTCTGGGTAAAACCCAGAAAAAGTTTTCTTTTTGGTAGGGAAAGGGGTATAAAAAATTCTTGTTGTTAGTCAGGGAAATGAGGAGTGTGTCGTCTTCTATTCATGTTATGGCCGACACTAAGGAGCAAAACCCTAAAACGTTTTGTTGTAATCAAGGTTGACAACGGCCCTACAGAGGCGATTTTTTGAGTTTTCCAAAGACAAGCAAGCATGTATATGTATATCGATCTAAAAAAGAGTCTCAAACCCCAACACATCTTTCTACTAAGTTCACGAGGCATGCAACATGCAACATTACCTACTCGTTTTAAGTAAACAAAAGGGGCTTGGTCATCATCTTTGATGAACCTTATGTGCTTCACTTGAATATTTGAATATTGTATATATCTGTCAAAACTCAGGTCATATAATCGAGACTGCTCCATCTGTTGTGGTCGTTCATTTACTACAAGACCCTCTCAGATTGAAGCAACAGTAGCTGCCCTCATCCACCATAAACAAATTTTGAACAATTCAACTTCGACTTTATTTGGGTCTCTTACGGTTTCATCAAATTTGTATGCGTTCATACGATCTAAATAGGCTTGGTTATGATGAGTTTAATGTATTCCGGTTTGGAAGATCACTTTCCAATTCTTTTTCCATTTCATTGGCAATTCCCATACAATCTCAGAAATTTGGTTTAAATTCAGTTGAACTTATTTGATCTTGAGGATCAGTTTCTATTCTTATCCCTTCAATTTAAATTCAAAGTGGGAAAACCTATTGAATACTTGAAACAAATAATGTTAGAAAGGAGACTTTGCAATCTGAAAATGCACCCTGGTACTTCCGAATTTTCTTATGTGCAAGGTCCAATTAGCCCATTGAATAATTATAAACTTGCAAAGAGTATCAAATTGTGTTTCTATTCTTTCGGGGTCTAAAAATAAGGGCAAATTTCAATCCCATCCCCTAAGTTAACCCTTAATATCAATGCTACACCCTAAGCTATCCAATTTATCAGTTAAGACTCCCTATCCCTAATACCATTAATCCCAGTTAATTTTTATTTATCTATTCAAAATATTACCCATACATCTCAAGTTTAAAAAAACTATCCATGAACCATTATCTCCCAAACTTCGTGAAGATTTATGATTAAAAGAGGAAGAGGCCACAAATGGTAGAGAGAGACAGATAAGAATTGCATGTCTAGATTTTTCGTTTAAGGCTATTCTTTTCCTTTTAAAATGTTTAACTTGCTTACATCATCACATAACTATGTTTCCAAACTGCAAAAGGTGTTTTTGATATATTTTCACTCATAAGAAGTCATAGATTGAATAACTCGGGGGTAGGCATTAATTTCTGGGATTATTTCAAGGGATGATGCCAAAAAGTTCCCTAAAAATAAAATAGAAGAATTTCCAACTTACATTTGAAAAAGGTACCCCTATGCCCTAAAAATAAAATAGAAGAATTTCCAACTTACATTTGAAAAAGGTACCCCTATGCCCAGAAACAGAGTAAGCTTCCACAGAAACAAGAAACTTCATCTTCGCCAAGAAACAGAAGACAGTGCTCCCCTAGAGATTGTCGTAGTTCCTTGCTACAGGGCTGCAGAACACTACGAGCAGATTAAATGTTGTACCATGGATACTAGCGATCAACCCATCGATCTTCATACGAATGCTATAAGTTCTTTGCCTTGGACTCTTGAGGACCAACACCTTTTCACATCAATACCACAGGTTCACTGGGTGTGAATGTAGTACATCCTCAGCTTTCTTGGGAAGAAACAAATCTTGTTGTTCATCCAGGTGATACCATAACTTGGAATTTTCATGCCACATCTATTCTGAGGCATGCTTGTCCAAGAACGCTTTGGCTAGATTGCTGAAGCTCACACTAACTGCTCCAGCTGCAGCATACCTTTTTATGACTTCAACTACTTCTGGCTTCAAAATCTCTTCCTTGTTCAATGCATTGCAGAGATAATACAAAGCCCCAAGGGCATAATTCACCTGTCAACAGTGCCCTTGATTGAAAGACCATTCATGAAAGCATAAATTCATAATCCAACTTCTCTCACCAGAATGTAAGATGAAGGTCAAAGATGTCTGTACAACTATAGTTTCAATTGATAATAAACAAACTAAGCTCAACCAGGGTTTGGCAAGGCAAATAAATATTTACAACAATCCCAAGGACTATCACAGTCACATTATCCAAGGATTTTCCACCTGTTCGTATATTCATTCAAATTAGTTTGGAAAATTGTCATCACCCAAAGTTTGACCTCAGCACCTTATCACAAAATTGTTTCCTTAGTGTTGTTCCATTGTGACCAAGTTGTCACAGGTTAGGGTCTGGAAATAGCTTCCTTGTGAAAGTAGGGATAAGACTGAGCACATTATAATCTCCCCAGACCCCAAGTGGAGGAAGCCTCATTCGCTGGGTACAGCCTTTTCTCCCATGGAAGCTAAGAGTTCCTTGAGTAGGTTGGTGAATCAACAAAAACCTCTAGAATGGAAAACTGAAATGGACTGAAACATAAAACAACATGGACATTGAAAAGGTAATTCATACTCAGGATTAAGGTTAGGCTGTCTCATACTTTTTGATATCCTCAAAAGAAAATTGAAATTAATCTACCTGTTAATGACTAAAATGGTCATTCTATGCCTTCCGGTTTGAATCCATGGATGAACGGTCCGACCAGGTTCATTACAGAGGTTCCGGCGGAGGAGGGGCCGACCACGATGGAAAGTACATCCGCCTAGCATGATGAGGAAACTTTATAAAGGTAAAACCCTTATCATCTAACAACAGGGGAAGGAGTCCAATAGGAGTTTTTTTTGTGTTTTTTTTTTAGGAAAAATTGGGGAGTCACTGGGATAACTCTACTAACCTACATTAATAACACCCGGCGCAGGAGGTAGGTATCATACTTGTGGATTTATTGTGTTCTCCATGGTGTGAGACAATGGCTGGTTCGTTGGAGAGTCCTCCCGGGGGGTGGGGGGAAAGGAAAGGATTGATATTAATACTACCTATAGCTGACTCCTTACCAAACAAATAAATAAAGATAATATGCATGAACTATAATTTAAGAGCAAGAAAAACATACAGTGTTTCTGACAGGGCTAGATAAACATAGTATCATAAGAGGGATCCCATCACACTGAGTGATAATTGCAGCATTTGCTGGATCTGTAAAATAAGTAATCTTTATCTGAGTAATTTGATATGTTACTTCATACTTCAGTATGGTCAAAAATCTGGGGAAGGAAAATGCATATTTACAGTACAGGCTAAAAAGCTGAATTTAGACTGCTGTGCTCACCAACGCATGAATTGCAGATCCCACCAGCCCCAAATTCAACAAGTTTCTCATTTGGCTCTGTAATGCAATCTAGGAATAGTTCCAAGATATTTAGCTGTTTAAGGCACAGAAATACAAGTATTTTTGCAGCAGCGTTAGAGAAAGAAAGAGATACAGTTCATAATGAATGTTCAAGTTAATACAACATTACCAAAAAACTTGTACCTGGCGCATAGAAGTATAGTTATAAGGATCATAAGCAAAGTTTGCCAAATGAGCAACTATTCTTTCCTTCGATTCTGTAACAAGGCAACCACTAATGAGAAACGATGATCAAGACAGTACAACACCAACCAGGAAAAACTCACCTGATCAATTCATGTCCTCTAAAGTTTATGCTACATACTTGGTGGGATGCCAAAGTCAATTCTATTTTATCCAAAAACACAAATAATAGGCTTTTCATGCTTGTATGTACATTTAAACCAATAAAAATTTGAATAAATTCTTACATAAATGCCTTTCATGGTAGAATAATAAAATGAGTAAGATGCCTATGCATCATCTTGGTTGATAAAATTGGGGCATCTGCCTTATAAGGTAACAGATTTTAAGAAACCAATTACAATGTCTGCCACATTCTGAAGCCAGGTCCTATTATCCACTTAAACTTGGACACCACCATCAAATAACAGATAGAAGTCCTGACCACTTGAGCCAAAAGCTTAGACATAATTAACAAGAAGTATTTGACCATAACACAACAAATTTATATGCAAATATGTTGACAAAGGAGAAGGTTCAGAGCAAAATCAGAAAACACTGTTAATAAACCCAAATTTGGAAAAATCCAACAAAATAGATCAACATGCTGGAAGCCTGAACCAATTATTCTCTCCCCTACATACTTTGACATGTTAATACCACCCATCAATCCAAGCTACTGGACCTCCTACGTTGGACTAGAGTTGCAGGGAAGCTATTGTTTCTCACTTGTCATCTATTGTGAGTAATAACCAATCGCATTTCAAATGTTCCCCCGTTCTTGCTTCTTGCTTTTGCATCCATGCTGGCTTTCTCTTCTTTTTCACTTCTGAAGCCTCTATAGTAATGTAAATCTGAATATCACCTCTACTTGTAGATCAGAACCACAATTTTTCTTATTCATTCTTCTGTGTTTTCCTTGAGCTCATAACCTCGGTTAACAGAATGGTTTACCAAAATAAAAAGTTCTTCCACACTTGTATTGGCAACCCACCTGGCCTGATGCTTCGACTACTTTTCATCTTCTCTTAAGGTATCTTTAACTTCAGACACCACAACCTTTCATCTGTATATACAGCAAGTGGTTTATTGATGAGTAATGTACTCTCCTGCGCTACTACTACATGATGTCTTCATTATTTTTGTTAAACAAATTGATAAGTGGTCCTCTAATCCTTCTTTCCCCTCCATTGTCCAAGAAGCCTGGGATAAGCATGTCCATTGCCATTCCCTCCCTCTCATTGTGTTTGCTTGTCGGCTTAGAAACACTAAGGAAGCTCTCCGTCTCTGGAACTCCTCCACGTTCGGTAACATTTCCTCTAGGGTCTCCGAAAGTCGCTTAAATCTTCTAAGAACCCAAGCCCTTCTCCAAATTGATCCCCTCAACACTTTGTTTGTGGAAAATGAAAGGACCTCTCTTTTCTGAGTTATCTTCTCTCATCTCTCTTAAAGAAAGTTTCCTCCGCCAAAAGGCCAGAATCAAATGGCTCCAACTTGGGGACTCCAATTCTGCTTTTTTTCCATCGCTCCCTCAAAGCTCACCATAATCATAACTCCATTCCTATTCTCCTATCTAGTAATGGCAATTTAATCTCTGACCCCTCTGGAATCAAAGCTGAAGTTGTTTCTTATTTCTCAAATCTTCTATCTCCCTCCTCCCTCTTGGTTAAACGCCCTCTCCCTCTTGATCTCATCAATAAATTCATTGACCCCCAATCCCTCTCCACCCTCCTATTATATTCCCTCCCATGATGAAATCCTTCTAACCATCCAATCCCACAAATCCAATCGTGCTCCTGGCCCAGATGGGTTTAGTATGGGTTTCTTCTCTAGTGCCTGGGATATTATTGAAGTCGATTGATTCATGTTGTTCGCAGTTTCTTTCTCAACCCTTCCCAGCTCTCTTCCATCAACCAAACTTTCCTTTGCCTTATCCCCAAGAAGGCGGCTGCTTCCTCCCTTCCTGATTTCTGCCCCATTTCACTTTGCAACCTACTCTACAAGTTCATCTCCAAAATCCTTGCGAATCGGATCAAGAAGGTTATCCCAAATCTGATAAGTGCCAATCAAACCGCTTTCATTTCGGGGCACAGTATTGCGGATAATATTCTTCTTTGTGCTGAGATTGTCAAAGGGCTTGAGAGATCCTCTTATTCCCCTGCTGCTCTCCTCAAAGTTGACCTCCACAAAGCTTTCCACTTCATCCGTTGGGATTTTATTAGTGATATTCTTTCTGCCATGAGATTCCCTCCTTCCTTTATTCATTGGATTGAGGTTTGCATCTCCACTCCTACCTTCTCCATTATCACCAATGGCTTGCTAGCTGGTTTCTTCCCCTCCCGAGTCGGAATTCGCCAAGGGTGTCCCCTCTCCCCTTACCTCTTTTCCCTGGCTCTAGAGGTTCTCTCCCGCATTCTCCAATCCAAGACAGATCAGCTCCTGATTTCCCCCATTCCCAAATGTAAACCCCTCAATCTCACCCATCTTGCTTTCGCTAATGATCTCATGATATTCTCCAAAGCCAATCACAGCTTCATCTCCTCCATTCTCTCTTCCCTCGCCTTCTTCAAGTCCATCTCCGGTCTTAAGGTCAACCTCGACAAATCTACCATCTTCCTCTCTGGGATTTCTAATTCTCTGCACTCCAATCTCCTGAATCTTTCGGGATTCAAGCCTGGATCCTTCCCTATGGTCTACCTTGGTCTCCCTCCAATCCCTAGCAAACTCACTCGCCATCACTACTCCCCCATGCTAGACCACATTCGTAAGAGCCTCAACTTTGGAAAAGCCGGCTCCTCTCCTTTGCCGGTAGGGTGGAGCTCATTCGGTCTATTCTCCAAGCCTCCTACCTTTATTGGTGTGGCATTTTCCCGATTCCCAAGTCCATCTTGTCGGCAATGGAATCTCTCTTCTGTGCCTTTCTCTGGAAGGGCCAGGAATCCTCACGATTCCTCCGTCCCATTAGTTGGTCCAACATCTATCGCCTAAATCTAGTTTAGAGGGGGCTTTAGTTTGAAAATAAGAGAATTCATTGTCAAAGGAGTCCCTTGCAAGAGTAGGTAGTCAATTCCGGTAGGTGCTTTGCTCAAACTCATTTGGAAAATTGTCTCCAAACAAGATTTTATTTGGGTCAATTGGGTTTACTCTTACCTTCTCAAATTTGACTCTTTCTAGACTACCCCTATCCCTTCCAACCCTTCTTGGATATGAAGGAAACTTCTTCTCCTCAGACCCCGTGCCCTTCCTGCCATTACCACCCAAATTTCCTCTAGCCTTTCCACTAACTTCAACGTCCAGAGCTAGATCCGTGGCATTGCCCAACGGGGTATTCTCCTCCGACCCTTCTCCCATCCCTCCCACCCCGCATTGTCTTCCCTGAAACTCCGTATCCCCAAATCCAACCTTTTATTGGACTTCATCTTCCGATGGTTCCTGGTCTCTCTCCCCCACCCTAGTCTCACACAAGCCTAGAACTCTCTCCCCCCCCCCCCCATATTTCCCTCCACCAATGATACACAAGTTTGGCTCCCTTCCACCACCAAATCCTTCACCACGTCTTCTACTTGGAACCTAGTTCGATCCCCCTCCCCCTCCCCCTCTTGGCCCCCCTAGTTTGGTTCAAAGGTCACATTCCCCGTCACTCTCTTACCCTTTGGTGAGCCCTAAACCTAGCCCTCCCAACCCAGGCTTTCCTTATTACCCGTCACATCCCTGCGAACCCCAACTGTATCCTTTGCTGGACTGGTACTAAGGACATTGAGCATTTGTTTTTTTCTTGCCCTTTCTCTAGTTCCCTCTAGAGGAAAGCTTGCCTACATTTGACCCCGCTCCCGTCGCTCATTTGGGTTTGATCGTGACTATTCTTGGATATTGAGTAACTTTTCAGGTTCCTCTATTTGTGACCGGATTGGTAAGCTTGTCTTTGGTGCTATGGCCCACCATCTTTGGTGGGAGTGCAATCTCAGGCATTGGACTTCCAAATCCCGCTCTCTCAACTCGATTTGGAATACAATTTACTTTGATGTATCTGCTAGGCTTACTTGTACTCCCCATCCCCCGGTTGTTGATTCCCAAAAGAACAGGGCCATTGTTGTTTCCTGGGGACTCAACTCCCAATTCCATCCTTCTCTTTGATCCTTCCCAGTTTGGATCTTTCTTGTAGTTTGGTGTTTTGTTCCTTTAATATATTTATTCATTCATCCAAAAAAAATTGATCAACCAACATACACCACATAAGTTTATATATATATATATATATATATATATATATATATATATATCCATGGTGACTGGTGTCTTTTGTAATATGCAAATGAGTTCGCTTACCTACTTGCTTTCTATCCACTAAAAGTACATGCATGTTAGTACGTCCTTTACAAATACCTATCCTATCAACAACCAATTAATATTATTACCAATAGAATGATAGAGATAATTTGACTACAATAGAAGGATAAGAGAGCATCATAATAGTTTTGGACTCAAGATTCTAGTAAATTATTATCAAATATGACTTGGATTTTAGAGTTGTATACTAAACATATATAGTGGATGTTGAACAATATGCAGGATAGCAAGGTTTTCATCCACCATTTTCTCACCCATAATCTAATGTAGTTTCTAGGGTACAGAATTTTGTAGCGAAAGGCCACACCCAAATGGGATACCACTACAAGTCAGTTTCTCTTAGGCACAAAATTGTTTTGACATAAGAACCAAAAAGAAAAGAGGGGGGGGGTGAGAAAATACCACTAATGAGAATACCATAATGCAGGCTGGAAATAGCCTACAGTCATTTATACATCAACCATGGAGAATAGTTTCAGCAAAGATATCATGCACAAGAATTACTACATTGCGATTTTGTCATTTTCAGATGCTCATCCTCTGATTCAGTCTTCAGGTTTGCAGTAATGCAAGGATAGACAGCACCCGCACATGGTTGAACATTATTTCAAAAGAAATTATTCACATGCTATGCTTAAACTATTATATAAAAAAAAATGAAAACTTGCATACCTTCATCTGTTGCGTTCTGAAATTGGCTAACCAATTCCTACAGAAAAAGAGAAACAAGGTGGCACAACAACACATAAAAAGTCAGAGTGAAGGCAAAAATACAAAGGACTACCACCATTTAAATGCATATACTTAGATCTCTGGAACATTTGCGATTACCAATAATGGAAATGAGTAAGCTTGATCACAGACATTTTGGAAAAAGATACATAAAAATCAGCTAATCAGGATAACCATTATCAAGTTATTTCAAGACCCACTCCATGTCTTAAACAAGAAGCATAGATGAAATTCACACTCTAGTGGCAGAGAAAGAATTAAGCATTATGGTTCTACATAGTCGAAGCTGGGCATTTGTTAGCTGGCTAGTTCTTGTTCCTATTGACATGCATAGCTTAGGCCCTTGTATCTAGTATAGTCTCAAATAGAACAGGTCGAAAAGACAGGATCCATGAAGCTGAACCCATTTAGTTGGGAAAAAAGGCTTGCTGTTGTTGTTGTTGTTGCTATTGTACAAAAACAGGAAAGAGAAGAGAGGTGGAGATAGTGCACAACTTAATATTAATATTAAAATAAAGATGTCATAAGCTAGTGATTAATGATATTAAAATGAAGATGCTCTTGCTCTAGCAACCCTTGCATTGGCTGTGGAACTACTAGAGATGATAAAAGGAAGTAAATTACTGCTCCAATTCCTTCTTTGGTCTTATTATCAACAATCTGCCTGAATTTTACGCACTTCTAGGTCGCTTCGAAGTTGAACTGTGTCAGCAGTTGCTAATCAGATTATGTTAGGCATCTTTCTCTCAGTGACAACATTCATTCTGAAATGTTGTTCCATGCTTCCCCATAGTAGATTTCATACAATCAAAGGAACATAAAAAGGTTGCAGATGTGTCTTTTAAAGAAGCATCCAGCAATCATCTTGATGCTAACTTGATGGAAGGTATAAAGGTAAGTTGGGTAATACATGCATTCTCTAAGGAACTTCTAACAATCAACTTGGATTCTCCCTCTTCACCCAACTCCACTGAAAGGCTTGCTGTTCTTTAATATTGATTAGGGAATGGAATGCTTAAGGCTCTCAAAGATTAGTAATTTCAAAACTTTGTGATGCAGAATTGGCAGCATATACAAGGAAGAGAAAAGCCCAATAATGGTCAAGCCCATCAAAGCCTAAAGAGATGATCCAAAACAACCCATGGCTTGCATGGGCTAGGACTATTGTAGTGGGTTAAAATGAGCCCATGGTTTCATGGACTTGGATTACTTTAGTGGGAGAAGACCAGCCCACATACTTTGAACTAAGCCCAAGTCTAGCTTTGAAAAGTCAATAAAAGGAGCTAGTAGTGGGGTGTAGTAGGTGGATGTTTCCATTATTGTTTTGACTAGTGGTGTTGTGTAGTAGGTGGATGTTTGCATTATTGTTTTGATTAGTGGTGTTGTGTAGTTGAGTTATTAATAGGTAGGTGATGTTAGCTAATGGTTGGATGTTACCATTAATGTTTGTCTCTTTAGAATGCTATATAAAGAGACTTATGTAAGTGGTGAAGATACAACTTATGAATTGAAATCAAATTGCTTGCTAGCATTCCTCCTCTTTAGAGAACCCTTGTGTTTGATCAAGGTAGGTTGGTGTTCGATCCAATCGATCTACCTTGCGGTGTGAAGCCCGGGTGTTACATGTTACATTGTTATTGTCACTTTCTTCATTAGAGTTTTGCCCCTATTTGAAGATCTATTCAGCCCGTTATAATACCATTCTAGTTTCAGCCCTCTTTCCCATCTACACTCTATTTCACCTTAAGTCCATCAAATTTGCAATTGACTCCCTGTGAAAAGGTCCTATTTGGGTATTGTTTTGATTAATCAAATTCGGTATCTACATTATTTTGGTATCAAAGCCATGACAAGGAGTGAAAATTCTGGATCATCCAATCCAACTAATCCTACGGCAGCAATGATGGGTATGTTGCAACAATTAAGCAACCAACTCACTGCAAGTCACAAGCACGAGGAAGAGTGGCGCTTAGCAATGGAGGCTAGAGTTGTTGCTTCTACTCATGCTCCACACCCTCCACTTGGTGAAGAATCCCATCCAACTCATTCTGTAGCCAATTTTCCTACTCGGAGAAATATGGGGAGACCCCAAAGGATTCCAGTTGTGCAACCAACTTTTGAGGAACACATTCGAAATTATTTCGCTGGAGAACAACTTACAGTCAATAGGCATGTTGGTGACTCTCACAGGGTTAAGCTTGAACACCAGGAGTTCATTCACACTAGCCATAACACAGGGTTGATATTGGCTCCTATTACAAGAAAAGTTACCCCTCAACCTAAGGTGATATTCCCTCCACTTATCAAACAGTTACCTTCTGATTGTCTTGAAGTGGTTACTGACGAGTTGCCTAATGAGCTACCTCTTATGCACGATATTATGCATGCCACTGATTTGGTATCGGGTGTTCTTGTTATGAGAGGAGTTACCCCTTAGCCTAAGGTGACATTCCCTCCACTTATCAAACAATTACCTTTTGATTGTCTTGAGGTGGTTCCTGATGAGTTGCCTAATGAGCTACCTCTTATGCACAATATTATGCATGCCACTGATTCGGTATCGGGTTTTCTTGTTATGAGAGGAGTTACCCCTCAGCCTAAGGTGACATTCCCTCCACTTATCCAAGAGTTACTTTCTGATTTTCCTGAGGTGGTTCCTGATGAGTTGCCTATTGAGCTACCTCTTATGCTCGATATTTTGCATGCCACTGATTTGGTATCGGGTTCGGTGTTGCCAAACCTACCAACCTATCACCTCAGCCTAGTGGAGCACAATGACTTCAAACGACAGGTGGATGAGTCGCTACATACAAGATTCATTCAAGAGAGCTTAAGTCCATGTGTTGTACCATCATTACTCACTCCAAAGAAGGACGGCTCATGGCGACACCACTCTAACGATGGAGACACTGAACAAATGTTGAGGTTGCCCCAACTCAAGCCACCAATCACTGACATCATTGAAGAGGTTTTGGATGACTCTTACAAAACCACTCGTCATGGCACTGGATACCATGCTTTCCTTGTCAAATGGAATAATCGTCCACGACATGAGAGCACTTGGATTTATGCTGACAACCTCAAGAAACTCGATCCTGATTGGTGTGAGCATTACATATCATTCATCCATTAGTCGAAGACGAATGTTTTCAAGCCGGGGAGAGTTGATGCAGAATTGGCAGAATATACAAGGAAGAGAAAAGCTCAATGGTCAAGCCCATCAAAGCCTAAAGAGATGATCCAAAACAACCCATGGCTTGCATGGGCTAGGACTATTGTAGTGGGTTAAAATGCTTGGATTACTTTAGTGGGAGAAGACCAGCCCACATACTTTGAACTAAGCCCAAGTCTAGCTTTGAAAAGTCAATAAAAGGAGCTAGTAGTGGAGTGTAGTAGGTGGATGTTTCCATTATTGTTTTGACTAGTGGTGTTGTGTAGTAGGTGGATGTTTGCATTATTGTTTTGACTAGTGGTGCTGTGTAGTTGAATTATTAATAGGTAGGTGGTGTTAGCTAGTGGTTGGATGTTACCATTAATGTTTGTCTCTTTAGAATGCTATATAAAGAGACTTATGTAAGTGGTGAAGATACAACTTATGAATTAAAATCAAATAGCTTGCTAGCATTCCTCCTCTTTAGAGAACCCTTGTGTTTGATCAAGGTAGGTTGGTGTTCGATCCAATCGATCCACCTAGCGGTGTGAAGCCCGGGTGTTACATGTTACATTGTTATTGTCACTTTCTTCATTAGAGTTTTGCCCCTATTTGAAGATCCATTCAGCCCATTATAATACCATTCTAGTTTCAGCCCTCTTTCCCATCTACACTCTGTTTCACCTTAAGTCCATCAAATTTGCAATTGACTCCCTGTGAAAAGGTCCTATTTGGGTATTGTTTTGATCAATCAAATTCGGTATCTACATTACTTTGTAAAGAGAACCTAGGGTCAGGCCAACCCTTCCCCACCCCTGACCTGAATAGCATCTTGGCTGTAATTGTTTGCCCCTTTTACATATTTTTCCAATTGGGTAGCAGTAGAAGACATCCCAATTAAACAAGATTATAAGGGAAAACCCGGTGCCAAAAGCTTCCTAATGTATCCTGGGTTGGACACCCCCCCCAAAAAAAAAAAAAGTGCACCAAAGGCTGGCTGAATACCCCAGGGGTATTTTGGTCATTTTCCAAGCCTCCTTTTGGGGCCAAGCATAGGTCTTATTAAAAGTTACAATCCATTAAAGTTTGTGTTGAGTTGTTAGGATAGGTTTCCTTAATTTAGGAAACCTCATCTTAAAGTAGTTCTATTTTAGTTAAGTGTTTGTTGAATTACAAATAAGTGTCGGTAAGAGATTCCAATCTAAAGGCTGGAATCTGGTAATATTTAGATTCTTTTTTGAAGTGTTGATAGAGCCCATTTTGAGTTGTAATTGGATCTCATCTGTAGGGAGATCTCAGTTTGAGTCAGAGTCTTTAATTTTAGGCTATAAATAGCATATTTCTGCATTGTAATTTTAAGATTTGATTGATTGAATGAATTGAGTTTTGAGAAGCATAGTCATGGGTTCGTGGCATGGTGGGAGATCTCGCGAGATATCTCGATTTTTTCATAAACCGAGATGAGATCGGGCGAGATCTGCGAAATGAGATATCTCGCTCGAGATCTCGCCACATCTCACCATATCTCACCCCAAATCTCGCCATATCTAGCTGGAACTCTCAATTTTTGCCCAATTTTTTGCGGATTTCAGCCAAAGTTTCACTTGCAACTACTCTTAGCACATCTACAACATCAAAGGAAGCTCAATCATCCTCTACTTGTCTTATGAACTTATGCGTTAATGACTTATATAGAACTTCTAAGGGTTGTATACTTTTCATTCTATTCTCGAAAGTCAAGATTATAATACTCATATGAATGTTATCTTAATGACATTTAAGTTATTTGATGTATTTGATACACTTATGCGTTAATGACTTATATAGAACTTCTACGGTTATATGCCTTTCTTTTTTTTCTCGAAAATCAAGTTTATAATACTCATACGAATGTTATCTTAACATTTCAGTTCTTTAATGTGTCCTTGATTTCACTTTTGCATTAATGGTTTTATATTACATGTTATATAACCTTGCATTCTCTAATCCTACAGCATTTGGGTTTCACACTATGGGTAGACTTATCAACCATGCTTAGGGTTGTTGTTCTCACAAATTCAAGACCACTAGTGTGTCAAAAGGCCTTAAATAGGCTAAGTACCAAGTTTTAACCCAATTGGGACCCTAAAACCCACCGAGATGGGCTACCGAGTTGATGCCCAAAAAATGGCATATCTCGACCGAGATCTCGCCGAGATGGTCGAGATCTTGGTTTTTCATGGTAGCGAGAGATCAAGATCTCCTACCATGGTTCGCGGGGAGGGTGACCTATGGCTGGAAATTGCTTCTATTTCTGCAACTTTAATTCTTCTCCTTCTCAATCAAGCCCATACCCCTTACCCAAACCCAACCATAGCCTTCCCCTCCCCTTTTCTTTCTTCCTGCAAAATCAGCACCCCTCCCCCTCTGTTAAAAAACTATTTCCCCAGCCCCTTTAGACCCCAATCCCCTACCCCTAAAGTCAAACCAGGCCTTAGAGCATTCCCCTACAACTCCCTTCCCAAATACCCTCTTTCCCTAAAACCAGAATTTCCTGCAATCCTTCTTCTCCCCTGCATCAGCAAGTCCTAACTCACTCAGGATTTGCTGATTCCCAACCCCAAAACCTACTTACTACCCTCTCAAGAGTTGCACTAGCCTGTAGAAGCCGGTGCTAACCTCCTTTTTCCTAACCAAACCCTCCTTTTTGAGTTTGGAATTTTCTGCACCTATCTTCTTCGTTGAGGAGTCACAGAAATGTCGAAATTACCAGAAAATTCTGAAACTTCTCAAATCCCATCCCTTTCTTCTTAGTTCAGTTCTGAACTACAGGAAACCATCAAACAGCCCTTAACAGCCACAGAACCAGCAGCCCTAGTCCCAATTTCAACCCTAACCAAAACCCTAAGTTCATCCTCAAACCCTACTTAGTTGCTGCAACCCTATTTGAAGGTCCTGGAAGAAAACCCTAACCCAACAAATTTTGTGGATAGGCTGTTTCGATACCGTGACCTCAGACTACAATTGTGGTTCACCAACCATTGCATGAATGCCTTCCACTAAAATTACCTGTAGATATTGCAACCTTGGAGTACCATATCTTCCAGTACGCTCTACTTGTCTTTGATCATTTGTAAACATGATTCCTGCAGTATAAATAAATAAATTCTTGACTTAATCACGCAAGTATGCCAAAATAAAGTTCAAAAAGTATAATACAAATCTGTTCAGCACAGAACGAAAAATCTTGCAGTGTCTTTTGGCCCTTCAGGATCTGCTTAATGGGACCTAAATAAATTCCAAGGGATAAACATCTTAGCGGATGCTCTAGCAAGGACAGCTTATCTATATCATGTACGACAGTCTGCCCAATTCCATTCCATAGCTTCTGGAGTTATATTCTCCTCCTACCATGAGTTTAAAAAATCAAGTATGCTTAGGGTTTAGAAAACTTGGATATCAAATCGTGCCTGAATCTTTAAAGTAAATATCAGTTTTTGAAAGATGAAATCTAGAACACAAAAATGAAGCTACTCAGGGAATGAAATGGCAGAGGCATTCTCAGGTTTGACATTCCAAAGATGGTCCGTTAGGGCATCAAAACAACAAGAAGATTAAACAAGAGGTTTGTGAGAGCAAAAGAGAGCAGGTTATCTTTGATCTGGTTGATCACTCTCCGAAGCAGTTCAAACAGTGTATCAACTGCGATGAGCAGCTGGAATCAGATGTCATAGAAAAGACCAAAATTGCAGAGCAGTTTGTCATTTTATGGGGCTCATTTTTCCCATTTTTCCGAAGGTCTCAAAGGCGTTCTGCGCTACATATCTCCCATTCTAAGAAGAGAAAGCCTATTCTGAAAGACCATTATCCAACACATAATCACATCCCCTACAATTCTTACTCCTGCAATTCCATTCCATATAATTCACATCTAAGATTTTAACACATGACAATCAATTATCTAATAATCACAATTACACCCACCTAAATTGAATCTAATAAATTCCTAAAATTAAGCCTCAATAAAAGATTAGGGACAAAAAAAATTTTAAAAATTAGGGATTCATGAGATTCAATTCTTAATTGGGTTTTAATTGTAACTATTGGATGATTAACTGCCATGTATCACAATCCTATATATGAATTATAGTGAATTGCAAGAGATGGGAATTGTAAAAGATGTAGATCCTTAGTATCAGTTTATGAACAAAATTTTACAAGATCAAACCATTTTATTTAACATTTTTTAGTGTTATTTTCTTCCCATAGAACAAACGAACAAAATAATTATTCCTCAGTCTTGATGAGCAAAAGTCAATTAAGCTTTTTATAGGTAGCACACTATGATGGGCGTTAAACTCCGGGTACCTCACTATAGTGATCTAAGTTGCAGGTTGCACACTTGCAAAATTACAAGTTGCACATTTGTTAGACTTTTATCCAAGATTCTGTTAATTCACATGAAAAATGACCATATTGTCATCAATTGAGTAAAATGACATAATTACCCCCCATAATTACCTTCTACCTACTTCGTCGGAAATAGCCTACCATCGCTGCCGAAAACTACCCCACCCCCTCCCCCTGCCACCAACCAACATCACCACCTTCCCCTGCCGAAAGTCACCCACCAAAAGTCCTAGACTTATCATAGAGACCTTTAGCCTTAGTCTCACCACTCCTTCGATGATGATCTACTTCTACTAGCACGAACCAAGTTCAGCCACAATCATAAAGCCAGCGACTACAATGGGTGACAAAATTCAAGTATTTTTGGAGTGACCCTACTACAATCATCTGCTTTGAACTATTCTAGTCCAAGAAACAGGTTTGCTCCATTCTTCAAATCAAGTTAAAATCACAACCAAATCCTTAAGTTAAAATCAAGTTTTCAGTTTTTTCTTTTCTTTTCCTTTCCTTTTTTTTTCTTTTTTTTTCCTTTTTTTTTTTTTTTTTTTTTTTTTTTTTTTTTTTGTTCTTTTTTTCTCGGTAAACAGAATCAAGTTTCAGTTAAGGATTGGTTCATGTTTGCCTTACCCTGCATATGTCTGGGCAGTTTCCACATAATCCCAACAGCCTACTTACAGTGAATGCAAAAATATTGCTATATAAAATAAAGCTAGGTTATGGCAGTACCTAGTTAGATGCCTTTATGTATCTTTCACTTGTTGTGTGGAATGAAAGTTTCTCATGATTTTTATGAAGGATAAATTACTGTTATTAGTTGTTAAATCTTAAAGAATATTTCTATGAAGCATTGAAGGAAAACACCCAAACAGTAACTTTCTCATTAAGGCTCCATGTTTGTTCATTATTATTATACAAATTATTAGACTTATCTACTTTTCGTTTAGTACTGATTCTTATGCTAGCTATATTATTGTCCCTTTCAGTTAGTGCCTTCTTGTTACATGCAACTTCAGCTCCTTTCTATCTCTGTTCTTCCAATATTAGAGAAGGTACATAAGATAAACATGTGTTTGCTGTATGATCATAGCCTAAATACTTCCATCTATCTCTCTGTACTCTACTTGGGTCTTGGCTTTTGTTGATCATCCTCCCTCGTTCCATCAGTCCAATCCCAAACTTCAGGTTAAATTTGCAAGTTCCCTTCGGAAGATAATTATCATCTACTCTGCTTTTATAGGGTCTTCTGCTCCAATGGAAATGTCTCATACAGTAGTCAATCTTAGACTATCCACTTGATACAACATTATGTGCTACAAACTAATTTGAGAGAGTCCGAGCTTCCCCTTTTCAGTATTTCAGAACATTCCACTTACTGATCCAACTATGAACCATAGCTACAAAACAATCTGTACAATGCAACTGAAATGAGAAAACACCATTGAGGGCTGAAAATTAGAGATCTACACTTGGTAACAGATCAATGTTGAATGATCTTCCATGAAATGAGATTTTGTTGCATAAGAATAACCACCACCACAGAATCACTATCAACCCAAAGCTGCTCTACATCCAGCAGTTTCGCCCATTCCAACCCTCCCATAAATTTGATTGCACTCCCAAACACACTCTATAAGAGACAACTATTCTAGCCGATTCAATCATGAAACAAGCCACCTGCTCCAGCGCTTCCAAGATTTCCGAACAGACTCCCTGCCCCGTTGCAGGTCCTTCTCCTTCTACTGAGACGGCCCTCTTCTCCTTTTGGTTTTGTTCGTTCACCGCGGCACGAAATCATGAAGAAGCTGGAATAACTCAGAAAAGAGAGTGGCGCCTAGCCGTTGAGAGCGTCTGATTTTACTAGATCCACACCATCCAAATAGAGAACAATTGACTGAAACAGAACCAATTCCTGAACATTTCAAAAAGGAATTGAAGCAAAGAAGAGGAACAACTCCAAAAGGGAACATCCAACCAAATATTTGATTTCTATCTCCATCCGAAAAGAGGGGGAAATAGACATCTAAACGAAAAGAAATCTTACACAACAAATGAGTTTAATAGAGGAATGATTTGAAAACAACACATTTTCAATGATAAAAAATCTGAAGAAAATGCCCAATAGCCTCTGAACGCAGGACTAATACAAGCAGCAAATACCCAGAATATGCATAAGGAAGTGGAAAATACCTCGAATCAAAGCCTGGCTAAGGAGTGGGTTGCAGACACACGGCTTCGGTTGAAGAGAGAATGATTGCAGAGACAGGGCTTCGCTTGCACAGGGAGGGCTTCGGCTCCGGTTGAAGAGAGAATGATTGCAGAGACAGGGCTTCGCTTGCACAGGGAGGGCTTCGGCTTCTGGCAGAGAGATCGTGCAGAGATGCTTCCAAACAAAAAGATCGTTGAGTGTTACCTTGACCTCTTACGCTTGCTTAGGGCCTCAGACAGACGAGAGACGCGACAGAGACAACAGAGACGACAGAGTCTCGAGACCGGAGAGAGTCGTGAGAATTGAGAGAGACGATATAAACCAGAGAGAGTTGAGCGAGTCGGAGCTTTTGAAATTACGGGTGTATAATTACATCGCTAGCCCTCGTCAAGGTCGCCTTGACGCACTGTGCCCCGCTTTTTCACTATAAGTGGCTTTGGGTCAAAGAAGCTCCGATTTGAAACTTTCGGTTGGCACCAAAATTATGTGCCAAAAACAGGAGTACACTTTTGGTGAACCAATACACTAATTTTGGACTGACTTATCGTACAATATTTTAGTGACTTCTATGCCAAAATGGGCAAATGATATAGAATAAAGTGTATGAGAATCATTACTATACAACCCCTATAAAACCCATTAAGAATCTTTATGGTAAATGGAATAAATGCGAGAGTTCATTTAGTCATGATAAGTACTTGATTTACTCGGGTGCCACAAACAAGTGCGAGAGCATGAATCATTATCTCTGGAGCCTCTTATGTGCTCAAGGTGAAGATTAATATTTGAATTGCACATTTGTTATGGATTTGAACAACAGCAGTGAACCCTAGCGGAGCACCGTTATAAGGAAAACGAACGCCACCGTGCTTTGTCTCTCCACCTCCACCTCCACCTTTGTTTCTGCTTCCTCGCCTCCTCTCTCCCTCTCTCCACCTTCTTTTTTGTTTATTTGGTTTTTGTTTTATATTTTTTTTGCTTTCACCTCTATTCTTTCTCCGTCGGTCGCACGCCTCTCTCTCTCTCTCTGGTATTTCACACTTCGTTCCTCTTCGCCTCTTTCTCTCCACTTCTCTCCTTTCTCAATTTTTCTCTCTCCCTGTTTCCCTCTATTTGATGTCTTTCCCTAACCCGTGAAGTTCCGGTTAAAAAAAAAAAATCAATCTCAGTTTCTCATTCTCTCCATCTCCCTCTGTTTCTCGCTTTTTCCCCGACCGGTGGAAGGTTCAGTGGAAGGGAGAGAAGAAAAAACAAAACAAAACAAAACAAACAACAACTAGGTAGATGCAAGATTCAGTAGTGCATTCGCATATCTAAAGGTCTTACAGCAGAGCTGGAAGTGTATCCTGTGGATCTAGAAGCTTTGCTGCCACGAAACTCTCGTGTTGCTGGTTGCCATCGGTGTGTCTTTTCTTCTCCGTGGCTATTGTTTCTACCATTGTGGCGTGTATTTTTTACCTTGTGGCGTGTCGCCTCTTTGGGTGTTTGTGATGGAGCATACATATGTCGTATTTCTTGTGCTTAATTGTTGTTATGGTTGTTACAACCACCACTATTCTAAAGGCTTTTTGGGCTCAACCCACTCCTTAGCCAGGATGACCTTGTCTATTGCATGTATGACATTTGATCAAATTACATTCCTTGGTTTGAACCGAACCTTGTGTTTTCATGCATTTATCTTTTGTATTTCTTGATTTTATGTGATATGTGTATGTATTTCCAAACCATGAGGGATTTTACATCGTATAGAGTCATAGAGCAAGATCCATGTTAAGGGGGGGGGGGATATGGTGGTACACGAACCAATCTTGAGATAGTGTTGTAGATTTGGCCAATTGATCGGCGGCAAAATTTGCTTAACGATGAACATGTGTGAATAACACGCCGGAAAGGCAGTTGCTAACTTGAGAATATTGAGCACATGGGAGATTTTCCAGATGTGACAGAATGCTGGACGTGTAATCGCCTGCACCAGCAAGAGGTTGTCACTTTCCACGAGGATATGTGAAATCTGAAAATCTAGGGCAATACTAAGTCCACACCTGATTGCCAATGCTTATGTAGTCAAAGAATCTTGATATCATGTTCCTTGTCCAAAAGCAAATATCACATGATGATTAGAATCACATGTTATACCATTGATCTCAGAACATATTGGATTAGAAATGGAGGATCCATCTACGTTGAATTTGATTAAAGCTGGATGCGGAGGTTCTCACCTAATGAAAGTAGGTGTCTTGCAAGAGAGATGTTTTTGGGAGGGAGGAGTGAAGTCAGCTAACGCTTGTTATAAGATCTAGACAACATCTTGATGCTTAGGGATTTGGGAAGAGTGTGTGACAAGATTATGGTATCCTTAAAAGAGCCCAAAGTGCAATGAGGGTACGTAGGTTTTGCTATCTACGAGGGGATGATGGGGTAGAAAGGGTGACACATGCTTGGAGTTGGGGGACAAAAGGATTGTGAGGGATTTCACTCTCACGGCTGGAGGTGAAGGATGTGCCAGAAGTGAAGTGTAGGATCCTTTTTTCGCTTCCTCTATTTTACGCGTTCTTTTGTATATACGCTAAACCCTTGTGTTTGGTTGCATTTTCAGATTTTCTGCGAGGGTCCCACCAAAAAAGGGAAAACTATTATATTACGATTTATGCGAGGGCCCGCACGGGGTTTCAGGCTTACAAGACCCCGTCGTCATTACAGAGTACACTACGGGTATCTGTTTTCGAATTTCGCGAGTTCACCAGGTATGGATTTCTGGCAGAAAGCGCGAAACTTTGCTGAAGAAGCAGCGAAAAGATCACAAGAACTCACAAAAGAAGCAGCGAAGAAATCCCAAGAGTTCACAATAGGGTCATCCAAGATTTCCGATATCGTTTCAGAGACAGCTAAGAGATCCAAGGAGATAGCCGCTGAGGCCACCAAGAAAGCCGATCAGATTAAGATTGAAGCATTAAAACGGGCAGAACAGATCAAGGTCCTAGCCGAGGGGATCTCTCCTCAGATTCCCGTCCCTGCAGTCACACTCATTGATTCTTCATCCGATAGACCTTCCTCGTCAGATCTCGAGAAGTTTGGCATTACCGATGATTTGAGAGAGTTTGTCAAAGGAATTACACTCAGCACATTTCAGGATTTTCCCATTCAAGGTGCTTGGTTTTTGCTTTCATAAGCTTCAATCTGATTTTTGTTTGTGATCTCAGTTTTCTTTTAGAATTTTAAAGACTTCGGTCAACAAAATCACATCTGCGACTTCACTTTATTGATCATCTTTTCTTATGATAACCTCGGAATTTGATTAAATTATAATATTTCCTCCCTTTATATGTAATATATTTCCGTACTTTGTTACCGGGACAGTGGAACATTTCATTGTTTCTGGCTCATTTCGACTCAGTTACCTCCTTTCTGAACTGTGCTTATTGGATTTTTCTTCCGCGGTTTGTAGATGAGCCAGAAACCGCTGATGTCCACACAGTCTCAAATGTCAGACAGGATCTTACAGACTGGCAAGCGAGGCATGCCATGCTAGTTGTCTCTACTGTCAAGGTAGCTATTATTATTATTTTTTTTTTTTGGGGGGGGGGGGGGGTAACCATTTAATAAGAAACAAGTGAGAATGAAGATCAAACAAACACCCGTGGTGTGAAAGTGACTGCAGTTGATTCCCAGAACCATATCAATATGTTCAACCAGCTAACCATAACAATGGTTCCCATCTCAAAAATGAATGCTACTCCTAAAGTGCTTCCTATGTTGAAGCACCTCTTGTTTTGCCAAATATTCAGCCAACTCATTATGTAATTCTGGGTTCTATTGGAAAGTGCAGCTCGGACAGGAGACTGAGAAGCCAAATGAAATCTAATAATTTCAAAGTACTCAAGGTTCCTGGATGATTCTTCATCAATCAAGTAAATTTTGTGACCCCCATGGGCCTTGGATTGTGCAATAGGCTGTTCATTTTTCCTTTTTTGGTTTATTGATATGTTAAGTTGCCAGTTGCATGTACTACTTGCCTTCAGATTGTAAAGTTTTTGGCATTTTGTGATATGTTTTGGACATGTAGGGAAGAATATGTCTTCCATTTTTGTGTTATTGATGATATGATGGATAATTCCTTTGAGCTGGTCCCTATAGTTGTCATTCCTTTGTTTAGGAGGTTGTAATTTAGTCTCTATAGTTCCTCTGCATTTTAGTCAGTTTTGATTCATCAATTCTGATTAGAGTATTGCATCTTGCTGGGTGATAAGTTCCATGATATTTGAATATAATGGAAGGCAAATCCCATATATTTCCATTTGGCTACTTTGAAGCGTAGTTATCAAGGCGGTCAGGCGACCAAGGCATCTGGGTACCTTCCTGAGCACCATTGCAATTAGGCACCCGCAAGGCGTTTTCTTGGCGAACAAAGCGATTTAGGATACCTTGTTTTAATACGGCCATTTTATGTTGCACAAATAGCATACTAAAACTTATATAATTCTACTTATAAGCTAAACTAGTATTAAAGAGTAATGCAAGATTCTCATATGATAAAATATATAAAAATGAAAAATAAAAAACAAATATAAGTTTGTCTCATTATAATACAATAGCAACATTGCATGATAACAAATGATTATGATTTATATAAACATAAAAATAGTAGTAGTTGTATTTACCTCTGTGATGTCAAACCAGTAATGATCTTGATGGTGTGTATGGAATGGAGTATTCTTTTTTTCTTCCTTTCTCTCTTCTAATCTGATTTGTAATAAGTCCCAATTGATTCGGTCACTTTTATGATTAGGTTTCTTTTTATTCATTTACACTTTAATCTTAAAATGATCCCATGCTTCTCATTACATGGTAGCAAAGTATACAACCAATAACATGCGGGTGTTAGGGAATAAAATTTGATCACTTACAAAAATCCAAAAGAAAAAAAATGAAATATAAGCACCAAATGTCAAAAAAGCTTGGCTGCTCTGCGCAATAGAATACAAGGCATCTCCTAGAGAATAAAGCATAGATTTTTTGCATGTACTAGACCATTGCCTTGGTGACCATAAAATGTCTTCACGGCGCTTTGATAACTATGCTTTGAAGTCATCCTTCCATTCACAATTGGTAAAGAAGCTAAAAATGAAATTTAAAGTTTGGGAATTACCCTTAAAAATGCTAAACTAGCAAGATATGGGCCAAAGTTTCATGGCTTTGAAAGCATTTCGAATTCTATATTGTGTAATCATGTTCTTTCAATTTAAGTAGAGATATCAGTACAGTTGGAGAAGGATATATCCCTCCTCAAAGGCTTGTCTCCTAGAGCTCTAGGGTGGGCTTGTTGTAAAAACTATAAGAATACTCATGGGCGACAAGCAATATTTCATTTGGTGCTTGCTAATTAGTGAAGGCTCAAACTTTCTTCAGCTAGTCCTGGGAAACATCTTTGTGAGCCTTGTGCTGTAAGAATTTTTAATGTAATTTCACATCTCTGTAGAAAGATTGTGGTGACACTAAATGCTATATAACTTGGTTCATCTTTCATCATCACCATTTACTAGCATTTTATCAGTAGAGTGCCAGCTAATCTGTGTTATCTTTGCAGGAAATTTCTAAGTTAAGATATGATTTATGCCCACGCCTCATGAAAGAAAGGAAATTCTGGAGGATATACTTTATGCTGGTGAGCAGTCATCTAGCTCCGTAAGTGTCTCACCTATTGGAAGAAGTGTCTAATTTGGCCTGATCATTTGTAATTTAATGCATCCTGGATCAATTTTTTGGTGTTGTCAACTTGTTGGACGGTTAGATCCTTGGAAATCCAGTGCATATGTGTTGTTCTTTACTTCTTGATATTTAATATAGATCTTACAGTTAATTTATAAAGGCTGGTGGAAAACAAACTGAAACTGGGTTCTTTTTTGTGGGGGGGGGGGGGGGGAACCCAATGTCTCAGCTTTTATCTGGTAGAAGCGCTGGTAGACTATTCTTTACATTTTAACTACTCTGTGCATTGTTTATTTGTCTAACCAATTCTGATGTTTTATTGTACTGCATTTTGGTCTAGATGGGGAATATTGTACTTTGTGTTACCTTCAAGTTCCCACTTACATACCACCACAATTTATTTCTTTGAGGTACAGAACTCTTATTGGCAAATGAATATTCAATTGTCCAAATGTTTATTAAGTTATCCTCCATGTCACTCTTATTATGCAGATGGCTCTTTTCACATTTATGTAGATTATAGATTTCAGTACACCCTTGTAGGAATACAAAAGGGGAAATACCTAGTTTTGGGTTCTAGTTTGCACCCAAAACATACGCCCTCCTTTTTGACGGCTTTTGGACATTTTTGCCCCGGAATTCTCTTCCCCTCCCCCACCTCCACCATCACCTCTACCCTCAATTTCTTCGCAATGATTCTAGCTAACAAAAATAAGGGCATACCCAGAACACAAGGCTACTGTCACTGCATGGTCCTGGGAAGGTAATAATGTACACAGCCATGCCCTTGCTTTCAGAAGGAACTTGTTTCCATGATGATTCTACCTAAACCACCAAAAAGGAACTTTATTGGTGGCCTGGTGATGGAATATCAACTGATATATTGACGTTTGCACCTTCCATTTCTGGTTGTTCATAGCCATTTCAGCAGGGACCTCATGCTTACCTGTATACTAAATATGGCTGCATTTGAATTTGTTTACAAGGCCTGTTGCTTAGTTGTGCAAAGTGTTTTCAGAAGGCGTAGACAGCTGGTTCTCCAGATCCAAAATACTGGAAAGTGTTTACAAGGCCTGTTGCACCTTCCTCTTTTCTTTTTCTTTTTTTCAATTCATCCAAAAAAAAAAAAATACTGGAAATGAAAGAAGGGAGTGGATGATGAAAATAGGGGAGAGAAGGAAGGAAATCAATGGAACATGGGAACGTTGGGAAATTGGGAAGAAGGAAGAAACAACACTCCCTTTGTCACCATTGCATCCAGAGATATAGCAGTAGCAGCGACAGAATATAAGGAGGAGAAGGGGAAGTAAAGTTTGAGGAGGAAGGCACTTCCTATCATTGCTTGTGGTATCAAATCAAGCTGTGTTGGCTTGCAGTGTTGGAATGATCTTGCTGCTGTTTTTATCTTTCAGTGGAAGTAAAGGAGAAGAAGAGGGTCCCATCTCTTTCCTGGCTTTTGAATATCTCACTTTAGTGATCTTATACTTATTATGATTTAAAGGACAACAAATTTTATTTTTACTGGTAACTCTCCCTGTACAATAGTATGTCATATGTGAAACACCCCACCCCCCCAAAAGAATTAATGTTTTACACTGAAAGCTGCCCACATGTGTAGTCCCGTAGGCTTTTATCTGATTGTGAAGTTGTTAAAGGTGTACTCCATTGGCTGAGATTGCCACGATTACCACCACGCCATTTGACCATCCAAATGACAGATATTTAGATTGTATGGGAAGGTTGTCTTAACTGGGGTTATCTGCAAAACTGACTGCCTACCATTTTTAGAAATTTAAAAACATTATATCTGTATTTCAATTTGACCTCTTTCCCTTCTTCTTTTCTTTCTGTAGTATGAACACAGTCATTTTTCATAAAGGGCTCTGATATTAGGGTAATTTGGTGTGATCCATTTGTTGTATGTTCCTCTTTTATAACATGTGTTTAAGAGAAGCACCTCCATGTTTGCCTGTAGTGAGTACTTACAATTAGCTCTTCTGAAGTCTACTGTTGCATGAGCATTTTATTTTATTGGATGTTGTGTGCGCAGAACTTAGATGGTGCCATGTTGTTCATCATTTTTTTGTTACAACTTATGTTGTCGTAGGTCCTGATTCACGTTTTTCTAGTTTTCTCATTGTTAGTTTGTCCGATTATATATATCTCTTTGTTTCTCAATTCCAGATATGAGAAACGTTACATGGAGGAGGTTAAGCAGGATAGCTTGGAGCAGGCAAAAGATACTACACCAGTTGGAGCACCTGCTAATCAGGACAAAATACAAACAAACCAGCCTGTTAAGGCTTCATCAACTACAGAGCAGGATCTGGATGTTTTTCTCCTGGGAGATCTTGGAAGTGCTGATGAGGGACCAGGTATATCAACCCTCTTTCTAAAGCAGATAAAATGTGTATCATGTTTGAACACATTAATTAGTTCATGAAATTGTTTAGGTCTTCATCTAAATTATATAATGCTTGCTTTGGTTCAGGCTTTGAAATTGAACAAATGCTAGGCCTTGGATCAGCTTCTGTACATATGGTTGATTTTTTTATTTATTATTATAATATTATAATGTCCTTTTGTGGTTTGATGTGGGGGGAGATGTCATTTGCATCTTATTTTCTTACATATAGACTGTAGAGATGATGCATAGCTTCAACTTTTGGGTTGCTACATTTACTTGCATTGCCACTTCAAATTGAACTCACTCTGCATGAGAAGTAGCGCACAAATATTACTGATATTCTTTTAATAGAAAATGCCGACCCCATTTAGTTGGGACAAGGCTTTTTGTTGTTGTTGTATTCTTTTAATAGAAAATGCATGAAGAACTGGCTTTATGGCTTTGTTGCATTAGTTTTTATCATTGGAACCTACTGTATTGGAAGCCGGGAGGGAATGACATATGAGATAAAAATCCTTGGCTGCCAAGTCTGCTTCAGTGTGTCAATTTGTGAAGAAATAATAATTGTCAACCGTAACACCTATCCTTGGAGAATTGTATGGAGAGAAGTCCCATATCAGTGATCCCTGACGCCTTCTGCCGGTTATATACCTATGAGTTCCTCCACAATGGTTTGTGCTTTTGGGATCATAGGCGTTACTGTGTCTAGGCAGTCCTAGGATTTGGAGGAGGGGGGGGGGGAATCAAGGCTACATCAACAAGGTACCACTTCTGTACAAGATGAATATTTACACAAATAAGTCGTTTCTATTTTCAGTCAGGGCATAACACTTTTTGATGGTATTCTCTTACTGGACTGCCTTTTGCCTCAACTATAGCCCCTACATCTCTGAAGTTTCATCCCTTTGAGGATTTGTAACCAACCATCCCAAAGTCCCCTTTTGTAAGTAAGAAAGTTCCTTGGACTTGACTGTCCTAAAGAATGTAAATAATTGTATTGTTAAACTCGTTGACTTTGATTCTTGGGATGTGATCTTTTTAAGGGGTTGTATTCCTGAAACTTTGGATCATTTGACAACCTTCATGACTGCAAGTATGTGTGTGCATCCTCTTTCACAATCCAGTTTAGGTAGTTGGTAGAGTATTTCACTAATGGTTGCACATGGTGTGAAGAGGTAGAATGTATGGGAATTTCCTCTTAGGCTCCAATATTTTCCTGGGAAACCAGTATTTAATTACAAATTTTATTTCGACTGTCATTCGTCTTTTTTCTTATTTTAATTGACAATAAAGCATTTTCAAGCATGGTTAATTAGGTAAATGATCTAATACATGATGGGTGAAGTGTCCTTCAGGTTTCAGTTGTATGGTAGTGAAACATCATCATTTTTTTTAATAATGTCATTGAGAAAATAAATTGGAGGTTTGTCATTCTTGTACATTGTTTCTCGAGTAGACTGCTAGATTCTCTTGTTTCTCATGTAAAATCCAGTTTGCCTAACAAAGAAGTTACTTCTGCCTCCATTTTTCCTCCAACGTGTTTTAGAATTGGGTCTAGACTGTTTAAGAAGAGCCACAAATGCACCTTTTAATTTTCTGGTCCAATACTAGTGACTTTCTGTGTGTGTGTGTGCATGCTCACAGACAAGCACTTCTCTTTTTCTGCCAGTAATATTGGGAGTTTGTTGATAATTAATCTGATCTTTCAGATGATGGAGATGATACGTTTGATGATGACTTCGACAAGATTGACAACTATGTAAGGAGCTGTAGCGTACTTGTACACCTTTATCTTACTAGTCCTTAACAAGTTTTCAAGTGGTCTGCATTTTAATTTGTGCTGATTGGCTTTTCCAAGAGTCAACCATCATATGTTATAGACTTGTACTGTAATATCGTTCTTATTCGTGTTTATAAACTTCTGTATGCTTACAGGATGAAGATGAGAAGCAGTTGAAGAAGACTTCTACTGCAGGATGAATTACTGTATAGTAAAGCCAATGAAGAGACGCTCAAATGTTGAAAGATTATAAAAGACGTTACCAGTACCGGTAGATATAGGGTTCATGTTGGTAGGGATGGCTCTGGAGATGCACATCATGCACTGTGTTATCTTGGTTGTGACTTCTGGGGTTCCCAGGAGAGCCGCATGTGGAGAAGGGCTGAAGCCTTGAGTTCCTGTACAATGGCCTGATTCCCTTGTTCAATTCTCATTCAAGCTTGTGTTCTCTTGTAGTTCCCCAGCTTCCTTACATATTTACTAGTGGAATGTTATTCATTGTATGCCCTGGGTTTTTCAAATGTTCATGAAGAACTTCATTAGAGGCTTTTGCAGAGGGACCGTTTTCAGGCTTTTGTCATATTTTTTCAACCCAAAAAGATTTTTTTTGAAAAACCTCTTAACATGTTTAGTGCTCATCTAACACCTCTTGAAAGTAGGTTCTCATTTACTTTCAGTGGACGAAAAATCAATTCAACTGTATGGTCTATATTCAGGGCAGAGTTCTTCTCACATCTCCTTTTTGTTTTTGTTTTTTTTTTGGGTAAAATTTTTAAGGACCAGAGATAACAATGGAGCATTGCAGTCAGAACAAAATGATTTTAAGACTTTCTCCTTTGTATTGTTCTTATTATTATTTCTGGGTGGTGAGTGGTGGTTGGGTGTGACATAAATAAAGATCTCAAAAAACATAAAACCAGAATTAAACAGAATTCCTTTCTAAACCATTCAATGAGGCTTGGCGATACTTTTCCCTTTTAAGGAGGGGATCATTCTTAATGGAGCCAAATGAACCCAATCGAACCAAACCAAATAAATCCGGTTCGACTATTGCTTTCCTCAATTGAATTCCAAACTGAAACAAAACCATATTTGAACTCTGTATGAACCTGTCATCTCTCTTCACATGAAAAAGACACTTCAGAACACTAGAATTCCTTCAGTATTAATTGTGTTCTGTAAACTCCAATCACACTCCAGTAGATACAAACTGGTCCCGTGAACACTGTTCTTAACCTGCACATCTTAAAAATGAATTCTGGAAAGATTGAAACAGCTATTTCGGTCATTTAATTCATTGTTTCTTAGAAAATAGACAAGAGCCTGAACTGGTGGGCCCACCCCTCCAAAAATGACTCAGACCTCCAAGGGCTAAGGATTTTTTTTTGGCCAAAACATAAAAAATGTCTTTGGGATCCAAGAACAGAGACTCCTTCAAACACCCATAACAGTTTCTGGGTTTTTATTATCAGAAAAAGAAAAAAGGGTTTCTGGCTTTTTCTCAGACACAATTTCCTACTCGCATCTTGTCTCTTCACTCTTGCAGATTGGAATTCTTAATCTATGTGAGAAGGACAAAAAAAAAAAAAAAAAAAACATGTCAATCTTTTATAGAAAATGAAAATATATTTGGTCTTGTCTCAAGAGGTGCTTCTCATTACACTTGAATAATAATTTGAATAATTTTGTTCCCACCTCTTCATATTCATGCATGTCCTGAACGTCTCTTTATTCATTTTTTTAGAGGTTCAAAAACGTCTGGATTTATATCAATTTTCTATTATGTTTTACCTACCAATTTTGACCCGTTTAATAATATAATTCATATATTAATATTTTACTTTGCAGTCATGATACGTGGGTGGAGTTTTATTTAAAGAATATTAGCTGATTCTCTATGATTTGATATTGATTTAATTAAAAATAATAATAATAATAAATGTATTTTTATGTCAATAAATTAAAGTTATTTTCTTATCTCAATATGCTTTTTTTTTTTAAATAAAAATTATATATATTAAAAAATTTAAGAACAGATGTTATCTTTGGGGAGGGGGTCGTAGTTATGAGTTAGAATCATTTACCATAAGAGTAAAGATTTGTGTTCTTTTTACATCTCTCTATCACACATTAGAAGGGAAGTTCATTTGTGAATTCTGACAAGAAAAATTAAAAGTGGCTCCCCAGTACAGATCTGTAGCCATCATATATGGTAGAAAATTTATATTCTATAGTTATCATATTGACAGAGATGGGGTCATTGTTATTTATAATTATTTTAATTTATATAACTCAAAAACCAAAAATAGAAATTATACCAAAACAATCTTTAGGTCATTATGTATTAGAATAGAGATAGAAGGTTTTGATTGTTGAGCTATCAAATCAACATGCTTTATAAGGTAGTAAAACTGGTCTATTAATTGGCAATATTGTGACCAAAAAGCCTGGACCAAATTTTAAATTCAGCCTCAAACCAAAGAATTCTAATGGATTTAAAAAGTTAATTTACATTATTAAAGTTCAAAGGCAAAACGTGGAAAACAATTTCTACTTGAGTATTTTACATTATGGTGTTTTAGTCTTCAAGAAAATAAATTGAATATCAACTGACAATATAATTTTTAATTACTATTCAAAAATTATCTACCATGTTATGGTAATATCAAAGTATAGTGATAGATGAAAATAAATCCAATTTTTAATTACAACCCTAGTTTGGAGAGACATTTATAGAAAAATTAATTCAATTGTTGAATATGAAGTTCACGAATGAGATGTTACTTTCCATTTATGGAAAACTTATTCAAACAACCTTCTTCTCCAGCCTTGAGCTCAATAAGGTATTTCTTCTATGTTAGATGCCAACTCTGTGTATGGATTCCAGTTGTCGCTAGGTTTGAATTTCATTTGGTATGCATTCAATGAATAAATTTTTATTTTTTTTAAATGAGTGAAAACCAATCAGGTAGTGAGAGTTATTATCAAATCAAAAAAATTATTTCAAGCATGCGAAGAAAAATAAGAAAAATATATTGAATTCCCCATATTTGAATTAGTAGGCAAGTGAAAACTGTTAGGGATAATGGATGCACAACCACGAACAGAGAAGAACACAAGCAAAGCACACAAGGGAATTTAACGTGGTTCAGCAAAATCCTGCTTATGTCCACCAGAGAAAAAAAGAGTTTCACTAGTTCCAGGAAACCTCACACTACTATCACACCTACAAAGTATTACCCTTTGATTCCGTGTCTACTAGGTTATCCCACATATACTATAGGGAAACCTAAAACCCTAATCCCAATATAATTACAAGTTTATCCCAGTACTAGTAATTGACCCAAACCCTGTTTCAATTACAAATACAACCAAAATTATAATTACATGGACCCACAAAATACCAAATACTCAAACCCAACAAAAACAACATATTATTAATTTAGGGGTTTCTTCTAAAAAATAAAAAAGAAAATTCTGTTTCAATTTTAGTTAAGAATTTCAATTTGGGTGTGTGGTCATCATCTCTTTCACTTTCAGTCTCTCTCCAAAATAAACATTTTTTAAAAACAGAGACAGGAGTAGCCAACTTGTCAAAACTCAAATTCAGTTACTTATGAGTTATCACTCCACATCTCTTAATAATCAATCAATTTTGAACAAAAGTCACCATTCATTCATTTTTTGTCAAGAAATAAAAGTCATATCATTCATTCATTTATGGTCTCCCATCAATTCTTAGTGTGAGTGATGCCTTACCTTTATCTTACCATGAAGTATAATTAATCTAATAATTTTAATGGAAGGAAATTTGCTTCCTAGCATTTCATTTATTATACAAATCAATTTTTTATTTTTATTTTTTGGGTAAAGCATGAAATCAATATACACCCCCCTTAAGCAAATGAATGATGGTTTTTAATTAGTTCTCTATCAAATAAATTAGGTGGACTTCTTATACTCATTCTCAGGAGAGAGTTGTTGGGTCTCCTTCAATTTTTTTTTTATTCATTAAGAATTAAAATTTTCATTTTATACAAATTCATGATTACTAACTAAAACAAACACCAAGTAATGAATTAAAAGCATCATGAGAAATCGTATAACATTTACAGAGTTCAAGTCTTTTAGTCATCGGATGAAGGACTGTGCTCCCTTCACACCCCTACTAAATATGTGATTGATTAGTGTAAAAGGAACAAAGTCCTCTACCCTCGTGAATATAGAATCTCAGCTCGTATTCATAACCCTCCATGAACATGAAGTTTTTGAAGAAAAAAAATCCTCTGTTGTACACAGCTCTCTGCTGTACATAGCAGTGCACATAGATGCCAAACAATAGGCTGAAATTTTTGCTTTTTCAGTCTATTGTTTGGCATCTATGTGCATTGCTGTGCACAACTCTACTTATGAATGGATTAATTAATAGTATACATAAATCTCAGATTGGATTGGTTGATTTTGGTAGTTTGTAACTAATACGATTTATGATATTAAGCTCAAGAAATAAGGTTGGGTGTGTTGCACGCTGGGTCTTACCTATGTTATTCATTTTAGATAGCAAATTACATAGACATTCTATAAATTCATAAACTATTATGTCAAGACCCTTTAGGTTTTTCTATTACAAGTGTCCATCAAAGTTTTTAGAGGAAATATTGGGTGAATTGGGTGTTGGTTCACATTTATGCATTTAAAAATGTTCCTTGCTTAATATTGTTAGTTTTAAATTAGAATACCATATTTACTCTTATTGAATCTTTAATTGGTGAGGATTAAAAATGTAAATAAAATATCTAAAACAAAGAGCCTGGTTACGGGCATATTTGGTTACATGAATCCAGAGATTTTCATGAATTTGAGAATTATACCCATTTGGTTGTAAAAATCTCTAGATTCATGAAATCTAGAGTTTCACCTTTTTATACTAAAAACGTGAATCTGTGGATTTATGGGTAAGGGGTGAAATCCAGATATTTCAAAAAAGTAATACATTTGCACATTCACAAAAATCATGTCGATCAAATAGTTTTTTAGGATGAATCCATAGATTTCATTCCACAACCAAACATTTAATTTTATAAATTATAAATTCATAGATTTGAAATCTCCAGACTCATGTAACCAAACAGGCCCTACATGAATCCAGAGATTTGAAATCTCTAGATTCACAAATGGGAGATTTATACCCGTTTGATTGTGTGAATCTCTGGATTCATGAAATCTAGATATTCACATTTTTACACTAAAAATGTGAATCTGTAGATTTATGGGTATGAGGTAAAATCTAGAGATTTCACCCCTTACTATAAACGCATTAAACATTTGAACCATGATCCCATAAATATTTTTTCAAGATAAATTTACAGATTTCATTCCAAAGATTTAGACTGACCAAATAGTTAATTTTATGAACCATGACTTCACAGATTTGAAATTTATTGATTTGAAATCTCAAGATTTGACTTCATAGATTTTTTCTAAACTTAAGTAATCAAACAGGCCTAAATTAACTAAAATACACAATGTCATAAAAAAAAAATCCAAACTTCTTCATCAATTTATTTATTAGTATTTTTTTGGTTTGAAAGGACAAAATCTAAACTTCTTGCAAAGTAAAAAGGGTAAAATAGGAATTTTGAGTACACAATAGATACTAAGTCATTATGCATTATTCTAACATCCAAGGTGCACAGTGCACTTGACATATAATTATAAACATATAAAATGTAAACGTAATAAAAAATTTCTAAGAAATATAAACATAATAATCCATAAATCCAGATGTTTATTTAATTTACTGTATTTTAGGAGTTTCATTTATGAAGAATTAATTTCATTTAATTAGCCCTTAGAGAGTGGGAAAATGAAGTCAATACTTGCTTCATTTTCCCACAACACTACTGAAAAGGAATGACTTATTAACTACTTAATAATATTATTCTAACCCTAGGAATTTACACTTTTGACCTTCCCCCACTCCATCTTTTGATTTAAATTTCAAGTCTCTTCTTATCCAAAAATAAATAAATAAATTTAATTAATTCAAGATAGTCTTTTTTTTTCATTTTGGTAAATCTCGAAGTTGGTGTTGAAATCTTGCCGGCTAATACACGTTTTCCAGCTGTTTAGAAAATCTCACCTGACTCGACCCGGTTCATTTGTTGAAAACAATGGTCGGACCAGCCAGTATAACCGCCAATCCCGAGTCTACATTTCACACCTGCTTTATGCATTTTCGCATTTACACACTTTTGGGCGGCCACCAGGATGGACCAGCTAGTTATTACTTACCCTACCCAACCCAAAGCCCAAAGACCAAAGCCCACCCAGATCTCAAGAATATTTTATAGACACGTGCAGAATTGCTTTGCTACATCGGTTGTTGAAGCAAGACCTTGGACCCGGTCCATTCAATCATTGTGGAGAGGGATTCCAGCGGTGGAAGACCAAAGACGTGCCTGCCAGCTTCAAACTATTCTTCATTACTTCTCAATTGTTCATGCATGCATGGAATTTCTCTCTCTCTCTCTCTTCTTCTTCTTCATGCTTACCATCTCTTGGTTGTTCCTTGACTCATCATCACTTTAATTCCTAGCCATTGATGACGTTGACTCTTCTCCAACTTGACCCCACTCAGATTTTCAACGACATCAGAACCGTCGGCCTGCTTTTTCTTCGAAGGATTCCGTATCATGCCCCTTAACCTGCCGACAAATGTAAAAACATCAAAATCTTCAATCTCTGTTCAGATGACTAAATTACCCTCTAAAAAGTGATCAGTAAATCTTAGCCTTTTGTCGTTTCAGTCAATCGGCTTCATAGTTATCATTTTCGCGGTAACCCTCTACGTGTCACGCTATGGTTTTCTGTTTCATACCGGATAACTCGACCGTTCTGACAAGTGGCGCCGTTAACTACGACCTTACAACACAACCGACACTCTAACGGTAACGGAGAGTTTTTTTTTCTTTTCTTTTATATCTCATTTGACCCAATACATAAAAGATAAAATTGATATATCTCGAGATATCTCTCTTTCCCCAATTATTCATCGCGACAGCCAGGACTCAATGAAAGATTACTATATTGTACAACCACGATATCTTAGTTTTCAAGATATCGCGATACTTAAAAGGACAATTTGAAGTTTATTCGGAAACACAGATCATCACTGCCTTAGTTAACGGCAAATCTAACGGATTCTATTGGTATTGTCCTCGTCTCCTATATCACAGCTGGAAATTCCAACACATATAATAAGTACGGAAAGGGGGTAATGTTGAGGTGGGACCAGGGTGTGGGGCCCAGGTGGTGGGCCAATCTCGCCTTTACTGACATTGCCAAACCATGCTGGTTCGTGAGACTAACCATGGTTAAGACTTAAGAGAAAGATGATCTAGTGGTGTACGGCTTCTCTCTCGATTTCCATTTTGTTCTAAGCGTATACTATAAACAGCACCGACTGCCGCCGAACTGGCCAAACGTAAATCAATCGCTGCAGCTCTCTCTCTTCTCTCTCTCTCGCGCGCTCGCACTTCCCCTTCTCTTTCTCTCTCTTCTTTTCTTCCGCTCTTTTCTCAGGCGACCTTAAAGCAAATTTCCGGTAGATTCTTGTCGGATCTGATTGAAAAGTTCACTGTTTGTCTATCAGATCGAAGCCGGTAATGGTGGCGTCTAATAGCATATAATTTGGTATAAAAGGGATATTTTTTGGGATTCTTGCTGTTCAAACGGTTAAATTTCGTTGTTAGGTATGTTTTTTTTTCTAAGATCCGGGTGACTATTGGATATCGTGGGAATGTACCAAGAACGTTTATGATTTGATTGAGTTTCTTGGTGGGGGACTTTTAGAGTTATTTGTGATTTTTTATTTTCTGGTCACTTGTGGAAGTCAGTTTGATTTTGTTAGGAAGGGTGGGGTTTCGTTCTCTCTTTTTTCTTTGTTTGTTTGATTTGTTTGATTTTTTGCCTTTGTGTCTTTTAGCCTCTTTAGGAATTTGGTTTTGGTAGAGAGAAAGGAAGAAGTGAAGGGCGCAGGAAATAGAGATTTCAAGGGTTCTTTAAGCTTGATTAAAGAGTTGTTACGGGATTTCGATCATTCTTAATGCTGCATTGATCAAAATCGAGGAGGTTCGTGCAGTTACGACGCGTTTTTGCATATGTTTACTTACGTGATTCGGTGAATAGTAGTTTTGTGAGGATTGGGGCTGATCAATATTCAACTCTTGTCGTAGCAGATTTCCTGGTCTCGCTACCTATTGTCGATAATATTGCTACATTTCTGGTGAATCAAGCGACTAAGTCACGTTGCAAGGGTGAGCCCTCTGGCTCAGGAGCGTGAAATTCAGACCTTTGTATGGGTTTGAAGAACTGTGAGGATCGCTCTGAGGATGTGCAGGTGGGAGAAATCTGAAAACAAGTCTAATCACGAGGTGGAGCAGGACGAGAAACGGTGGCAGATGGGCTTTAAGTATTTGGGAGAAAGCAAAGTTGAGAAAATGAAAAGTACAGTGATTCCTCGTTCGCGCATGAAACTTTGGATAATTCGGGTAACGACTACTGCTTTGCTCTGGACCTGCGTTGTTCAGTTGACAGCATTGGGGGAGACATGGGCGCCGAAGGTTTTGAAGGGTTGGCCCTCTTGCTTTACGCCTTCAGATTCTCCTTTGGCCGTAACACATTCTTCCGTTACTCCGAAAATCCACTTACCTCCCAAGAGTGAGTTCTCATTTCTCAGCCTTACACAAAATAATTTCATCCGCTTAAATCTTGTTCTTATTTCCAGTATTGGGTTTTCGATGCTCATCGCCATGAATTTACGTATTCGATTTCTTAGGTATACAGATTACCAGTTTTCTCAATTCGAACTCGCATTTGATTCCAAAACATACCCTTATCAGTAAAGGGTTCTCCTTTCTTGTATCAGGGATTTAGAATTTTTTTCTTCTTCTAATTTTTATGAAATCGACCTATTTGGTAATTTTCTCTGCTTCATTGGATTTTTGTCGTTCTTTAGTTTTAGATCACCCCAATACGTCAACTTGTTAGCCCTATGATTATTTGCAAATTCTTACTACTTTCCAGAAGTACACTGGGAGGTTCTAATCAGTCTCCTTTGTGCTTCCGTCGGTTCACGGGATTCCTTCTCCTCTTATAGAAGCATGAATAAGACATCCGCTTTTTTCTTTTTGGGAATTATGCTCATGTATTATCTTTTTCGTCTTATGGTTTTTCCGTCAATATTTTGGTCTATCCGTGAAAGTATTTATGCATACCCAAGAAATGATCTTGTTTCATTCTGGTCTTAGTGATAGGACAAACCTTAGTTTTTATAGCCCTTGTTTGTTTTAGCCACTAGTGTATTTTAAGTATTCTTCCCTTTCATGAGGTATCTTAATTATGCTTGTTAGGCTGATGATTGGTAACTGTGGCAGGGGTTTACAAAAACAATGGTTACCTCATGGTTTCATGCAATGGAGGACTTAATCAGATGCGAGCAGCTGTAAATATTTTCTTTTCAGTGTTCATGCTTTGGCTCTATGTTTACTCTGGACGCTGTTCATCAGCTTTTTCCTGTTTTTGACTTAAATGCTTATTAATCACTTTTGAATCTTCTAAACAGATATGCGACATGGTGGCAGTTGCAAGATATTTGAATGTTACACTTATAGTCCCAGAGTTGGATAAAACCTCATTCTGGAATGATCCTAGGTCAGTCAGCAATGGTCTGTCCATTCTTTAAAATTTATTTCACACTTCAATATTTGAAGGTACAACCTTGTTTTCACGAGGAGTGACTCAATTTATGAACTAGGATGATGTTTTAACATATCAACAATGTACAACATATGATTCTGCAGTGAATTCCAGGACATATTTGATGTGGATCATTTCATTACGTCTTTGAGAGATGAGGTTCGGATATTAAAAGAGCTTCCACCTAGGCTTAAAAGAAGGGCAGAGTTAGGAATGGTATACTCAATGCCACCCATTAGTTGGTCAGACATTTCATACTATAAGAATCAGGTTTGTTTTCTCCCCATCCTGTCCTTATGTTCAACACTTGGAAGTGTTTTTAATCTTGATGGTTCCTATTTGGAAGCATGTAACTAATCTTTTAGCTTGTAAACAGATTCTTCCTCTGATACAAAAGTACAAGGTTGTGCATTTAAACAAAACTGATACCCGACTTGCTAATAATGGGCTGCCCATAGAGATCCAGAAGCTTCGCTGTCGTGTAAATTTCAATGCTTTGCGATTTACTCCTCAGATAGAGGAGTTGGGTAGAAGAGTCATAAACCTTCTGAGGCTAAGGGGGCCTTTCTTAGTCCTTCATCTCAGATATGAAATGGATATGTTAGCATTCTCTGGTTGTAGTCAGGGTTGCAACAATGAGGAGGTAGAAGAATTGACAAAATTGAGGTAAGTTTAACAAATCTCAGTTTGGAACTTCCATCTTATACCCCCTTCTGAAATTCTTGGCCTGTCCAGGTATGCTTATCCTTGGTGGAAAGAAAAAGTGATAAACTCTGAACTGAAAAGGAAAGATGGGTTGTGCCCGCTGACCCCTGAGGAAACTGCTCTTACATTAAGGGCATTGGATATTGATCGCAATGTGCAGATTTATATTGCCGCTGGAGAAATCTATGGTGGAGAAAGGAGGTTGGCAAGCCTCAGAGCTTTGTATCCAAACTTGGTCAGTAGATGGAAATTAAGAGAAGCCTTCATTTAAATATATGAGTATCCTCCATGTTCTGGTTGTTATAGATTCTTCAATTCTGTGTGACAGGTCAGGAAGGAGACACTGTTGGAACCTGCTGACCTTAGGTTTTTCCAGAACCATTCATCTCAGATGGCTGCGTTGGATTATTTGGTCTCCTTGAAGAGTGACATCTTTGTTCCCACATATGATGGAAATATGGCGAAAGTTGTGGAAGGCCATCGCAGGTACTGTGCTGCTAATTGTTTATGATGCCTTTGGTATTATTAATGCCACCATTTTGAAGATATTAACCCATCCATACTTTCAAAGTTTACATTCTCTTCCATATATGAGTGGAATTACTCCTGCCAAAAGGAAGTTTGTTACTCTTGAGGGATTTATTTATGTTTGACCTTTTAAGCTGCAGTTCTTTGTTTGATCAGCAGGATCTGTAATGGTATTATCCAGTAGATTGCATGACAATGTTGCCAATAAATATATTTCAGTTTGAAGGTGTAAACTGTGTCAAATCTACATCACTTTAGGTAGAAATAAGCTTGAGTAACAAATGACAGAGAATATCAGAGTTTTGTTGTTGCGGCCGAAGTTGCATGCTATATTTTTGTGCTAGAAGAAATGGATATTCCCCCCCCCCCCTAGAGACCTTAGCTGGGTTGTGGTCCAATTTCATACGTAGGTTATGTGCTGCCCCTGCCTCAAGTTGTACTTGAGCATGTTTGGGTGGTATTCGGTCGGGCTTATTTTGTGCTTTGACAACATTTAATAGTTTCATTCTTTTTTTTTTCTTCTTCTTTCTGACATTTTTGTCAATTTCTGGGTTTTCCAGATTCTTGGAGTTCAAGAAGACTATTCTATTGGACAGGAAGCTTTTGGTCGATTTGATAGATCGGTACAAGGATAGATTACTGAACTGGGAACAGTTCTCTTCCTTAGTTAAAGATGCTCATGCAAATCGTATGGGGAACCCAAGTAGAAGAGTTGTGATTCCAGATAGACCCAAAGAGGAGGATTATTTCTATGCCAATCCATATGAGTGTTTGCAAATGGTTGACCCATTGAGTAGCACGTGAACTTCATCTTGATCAGGAGGTTGGGTTGCAATCAAGCATCATCTGTTGTCTATATGGCTATACCTGAAGCTTAATCGATTCAATATCTTGTTTTGGGGGAGGTGAGGGGGGTGGGGTGAAGGTGTATAAAAGTGGAGATAGTTCATCTTCTTACGGATGCAAAGAAGAGTGCAGGATCTGTTCGTGTATGCTCTCCTGGGAAGTTCTATTCGAAAGCTTTTGCAGAATATTTATATATTCTGCATTCACCAATAACACGATTCTTGTATAGCTAGGAGCTCCCTGCCATTGCAGGGTCATTGCAGATCAGTTGCAATGTACAACAAAATGTGGAAGTGTGATAGAAATTTAGTTTTATTGGGATTAGGGTGGTGATTCTTTAAAGGTCAGACCCTCTTCCTTTACAACTTGTATTCTTTTTGGACTTGGATTACTGAAGTCCTACTATTTCTTTCATTATTATTACATCCTTAATCTTATCAGTTCAGCTTCAAAGTCGATTTATTGCATTTAACCGTGGAAATGGTGCAAGTGTCTAATGCGAATTTGAATAACTGGTGTGTATGGGTGGTTACGATATTAATTCCATTCTTATGCCAACTACTCCTCCCTTTTTCTGTTAGCTTACCATCCTCCACTAAGATTGCTTTGTACCTCAAGTATCAATTGTTATTTGTTTCTAAAGATTTTGTTTTTGGCTGTTAAAAAGCAAGGAATTCTTTTGCAGGAAGCAATTTTATTTTTCGACAAAAACTAGAAGAGGAACCAACAGCAGAAACTTGTTTTCTACCCAATTCGAATTCGCATTTCTGAAGTACAATTTAAGGTAACAAAAAAATAGATGCAAGTGAACATTCTCCGTTGACCTGAGATTAATCTCCCACATTCCTTAAACCCAACATCGCCGCCAGACAGATTCAACTGTAAACTAGAACACCTCATATACGTTTTGTGGAAGATCTGCATTTGTTTGCGTGTGTGCTGATGACGTGATGAATACAACATTAAGAACTCAATAATTCCTGTTGAAGTATATTCGTTGAAGCTGAACATTATTGAAAACGAACTATTGGTTCCCACAAAATATTAAAAACAAATAATAGGATTTGTGGAGGTTAAGCTTTTCTTGACGTCACGTCCTTTGAATGTGATCAAGTCAATGACCTAGAAATGTGGAAATCTATTTTGATGACATATACCATATAACTCTTCTTCTTTCTCACGCATCCGTGTCCGTTGACAGTTACAAATGTGCTTCACCAAAACACACCTGAAGAAAAATGTTAATCTGAAAATTGATGACATAAGAAAGATTTTCCTGAAAGAGATGTTCAGTTAGTAATTACCAACATCATTAGAACAGACCATAAGTTCCACGCTCGTATAATATATACAAGAGTCCTCATCCCAAGCTATCAATTCAAGAAAAAGATGATCTATATGATTAGATTTTGAGAATATAGATGATTTTTGAGAACTCTATCACAAAAGAGAATTTCATAATGGTCAAACAAAAATATTTCAACGACTTACTTCTAATATTTAACCCACAAAACCAAAAGAAGAAAGGAGAAATTATTCATTAAAAACCACAAACCCTGAACATAGCCTATAGATTAACATAAGAATAATTGTACGAGTTGGAAATGGGATGTCCATCAGAGAGATGATTTTTGGAACAAAATAAAATATGACAGCTTGATGGTAGAATGAACTTGAAACTTTATCATATAGATTTTGGGATGGAAGCTGCTTTTGTTATCTTTACAATTAAGATTTTTATATGTAAACTTTGGGTTGATGACAACTTCATTTTTAGAGCATCTCAAGGAAAATTCAAATGCTATAGAATAATCTTATCTCCTTTAAATTCTTGTTCAAGTACCAACTTTGCTTTGCTGTTAATGCAGCCGATAATAATTGAAAACTGGGAGACCATCCTAGCTTTTTTCTCTCTCACAAATGAACTTAAAAAATACAAATCAATTCGATGCTTCTTAAATGTTCTTCTGTCGACTGGTGCAAATGGAAATTTAACAGTAAAGCAACCCATATTATTTAAGGTGGAAGAGAATTTGAGGAATGTAAAGTATAATTGTTGCATGAATTTTTTTGGGTTTCAATAATTGTGGTGATAGAAAGCATCAAGTAATATACTATAGTTTTTCATATTCGTTTGAGAAACCCTAAGGTGTATTATTGAAAAGCCACTTAATCATGACGTAGAAACAGCTGAGTATGAAATGGCAGCTTTTGCCTCCATGGATGATATGCCAATCATTTTATTTTTGGTAATCGTCGTGCCAATCATTTTCTGTATCTAAACACATATACAAACACAACCCAAGTGCACGACCAAAAACATTTTTTTACTTACATGATTCGTGAGCCATTTCTGCAGTTTCCTTTTCTTCCCTTAAAAATCCTACTTCCCACCATGCTTCACTTTCCCTTCCTTATGATTTGTAACTATTCTTATTCTCTTTCTGATTAATCAAATTGAAACTAAAATGTGTCCAACTGGGACTCCCTCCTTATGATTTGTAACTATTCTTGTTTTCTTTCTGATTAATCAACAACGAGGTTACTAGGCCTAGAAGTCTTCCTCCAGGAGACTATATACAAATCCTTCCCCCATGGAATGTATGGAAGCAAACAGATTTTGTAATTCTGTTTGCTCCTATAGAATGAATAATTCGTTTCTGCTCCATGCCGTGAAGGATGAAGAAAATCCCACCTGAATTGGGTAACTTTTACAGACTGGTTTCCAAGAAAGAAGCACAAATAGCTTGGCTCACTCACGCAAAAGACAATTATATTATCACTAAGGATCAATTGACTTATTATAATAAGCATCCCCTGAATGAAGGAATGAATTCTCCCAACCTGGGGATGAAACTGAGGAAATAGAAACGACACTATCTTGACCTTCAAAATCCTCATGCCTTACATTCTAACTATTAGAAGACCATCTGAGGCGGAAATTATAGAGGACCGCAAAAATTGTGTGGATAACAGGAGGAAATAGAGGTAAACAATTGGTTTGATTATAGAACAAATTCTGACATTACACTAAAACTCACATCTGAATGGGAACTATGAGAGGATAAGCAACTTCTCAAACTCTTGCGGAAGCCTCTCCAGCTGAAGAAAATTACAAATATAATGAATCTATATAATGGTTTGGAAGGAAAATATGTCCCAACAAACCAAATAAACATATAACATGTACAATTGGCCTCCACCTAGTCTGGTGGACAACAAGAAATGAAACTTGCAACTGGGAAAAAAAGAGGGAAACATATTAAGGAGAAAAATGAGCCATTTTAAGTATGAGACCCTACTCTAGCTTCTTTCTGTCTTCAACCTCTTCTGAGCACGATCCGAGTCTTCGCCACTGCTTGCTACCCTAAAATGTGGCATTGCCCGATTGCTATTACTGTCTTCATGATCCTGAGACAAAAATTAAAAAATCAGTCAGATCCCACCAAACTCCTGCATGACAACCTCCAAATCCCATGGAAGTGCATTCAAAAGTAATGCAATGCGAGTTACCCGCCAAACAGGACAGTGCATTGCTCCTAGATCAGAAAGGAAAAAGCATAGGCAAAAAATAGTCTTCACGCACAAAATTCAATCGTAGTTCTATGTTATCATGCAATCTCCAAAAAGAACAAAATCCCCCAATTAACTGCTATCAAAATAAAGCCATCCGATTAACAAGTACAAACGGTATTTCCTTATTGATACCCATCAGGGTGTTAAGTAGTAATATCGAGTTTTTGGCCTATTAACATTGAGGTTTTCACCTCTTATCAGGGAAAAAAGGGAAATACATGATTTGAGAATTCCATCTATTTGACCATACAAAGATTTATAGCACATTGTCAGCTACACATGACCGTTCTTATGGATAGGACTTAAATCATATTTATGCAGCTGAAAAATACATTTGCCCCTTCTCTTGGGATAATGCCCCTGATCAAACATCTTTCCTTCTACTAAACTAAATTAAAACAGTAGGCACCTAGTCTTTGTTTGGATAAGTAGGGATGAAGGAGAGTTGAACACAAAGTTTAACTGTGAGATGGGTGTGGTCATCATACCAAATAAGCTCGTACCTTCTAGGAAAAATAGAAACATTGGCTCGAAAGCCTTAGAAATAAAAGGAGTAACCTGGAATTTGCCATCAAAGTATCCAACTGTACATACCTTAGCACTGGATGTCATAGTAGCTAATCTATTAACTGCTCGCTTCCCAAGGTCGATCTGCACCGATATACTAGCTTGTCCCAGATCCACACCTGAGTGCTGCAGCGCTTGTGTTAAAGAATTCAACAATCTGCACCCACAACAACCCATTTGGTCAGCAACAAGCAATTAAGAGAGGGAGAGAGGGAGGGAGGGGGGGGGGGGGAAGAAGAAAAAGAAGAAAGAAAGAAAGAACATGAAGAAGGGATCCTATTGATGAAGACTACCGCATATTCATCAGTGGCTCACATGCTAAGTGGAATTTTGGCAAAGGGCTATAAATCTAGAAATCATTTTGATCAATAGTTATTAAACACTTTTGAAAGGGGAAAGGTGTAAAGTAGATTGCAGCCAGCTGCTACCAGCTTTCTTAGGAAAAACAGTAAGATAAACAAATTTCCTCCCATCAAAACATGCACTAAATAATAGGACTGCGAGTGTCACTGACTCCACCAAAAACCCAAAAAAGATGCACAGAAGAAGCAAAATTGAGAGTTTAGCTTACTCTTGAGAGTAAACACTTGAGATGTTAATTGTTCCCCCTTCAATAATCAGATCCTCTGGCTCATTTGGTGTATCACCTGTTGTACATGGCTTGTTTTGCCACACCTGCAACTGAGGCTGAGCTATGTCTTCTGCATCTGACATGGGTCTTAATGGCGATTGCACAAGCCCACCACTTTGTCCCATAGAAGTGAATATGTTTGATTGCAAAGGGATAGGTGGCAGTACTGACTTTTCTGCCAGGCCAGCATGATGATCCATTGGTCTGTAGGCAACACCTGTGCTCAGATCAGATTCAACAACACTCTGTACATTTGGAAGCATGGTGGGAGTTATGGCAACATTATTCTCATCAAATTTTCCAGCAAACATCAACCCAGGACCAGGATCATTCTTCATATCTCGTGAATGGTCAATTATACTTTCTCCCGTATTGTGGTTGCTTCTCTGTTCAAGGAAAGAATCCATCATCAATCAAATATATTTGGAAGTATGTCTGTAAAGAACATGTATCAGAACAATAGGACATCACATGCTCAGCTTCATTTCCCAATTTGATTACTTGAAAGCTAACACGAATATGCTAAAGAGACCTACTTTTGTGACATAACAACACCATTTTATGGTGAACTTAGGCAAAGAGAAACAACTACCATCCCTTCTGCTCAGAAGAAGGCCAAAAGTAAATTAGACACACGAGGGGAGCGTGCTAAACAGTGATCAATTCGAAAACAGAGATAAATGAGGACCATGAACAAGTAATCTGCATGAGCAAGTAGACAGATTGTCCAAAGAGGCACGGATAAACACATGAAAGACTATTGACAACCACATACAATACCAAATATAAATAACATTCTAGCAGGTGAAAGAAAGGTGCACAATGGAAATGCCACATAAACAAGAGGACGATGCACAAAGCAGTAACAAGTTACCCATGGCATCAGCTTAGCAGGCTCTGGATTCCATCCTGGATATACTTGTTCGTATTTGGTTACTTTCTGCTGTAAGAATCGAACGTAATCAATGACCTGCAAAAGACCGCACATGCTTCAACCAACCTGAACTGGAATAGTACCAACATCCCCTAACAATAATGAAAAATAATAAAATGAATTTCTTTTGGATGAATATACCTCTAGCAGGAAAGATGCCTTATCTCTCTTTTGATCACTGTGGGGTATGAGTCCTCTCAATATTTGAAATCTGCAAAACGGTTGCAGAAATATCAGCAAGTTGACTCATGAGAATAGGAGTAGAATAAGGAAAAAAGGAAGGAAAAAATTGGAGAAGTATTAAGCAAGATAATATTTGATCAACAAAATAATTCAAATCAATTAATTTCCACTGGATTCTGAAACTGCAAACAATGATGATGATGATAATAATAAGGGAAAATTTCTAGCACCTCCTATACTTACTCTCTATCTACTCTTACTCCCCTCTCAAATGTTTCACCACTGAATCCCCCAAAAAAGTGAACTCTTACTTCTCCTTCTCCCTTGATATTTTAAAATGGCAAAAACCCTCTATTTTTGTTCCTTTATAGATTAAAGTAATTTCTTTCTTTCTGTCATCAAAATTTTCATGTTTTCACTTTTTTTTATTTTTTTATTTTAATTTTTTATAAGAATACATTATACGCGATTAGGTGTGTATTTTTTATTTTTATTTATATTTTCATATTTTCTTTGATGGATTGTTATAAAAGAGGAAGAATTAAAAAAGTACATCTAATCATGTTTAATGGATTCTGATAAGAAAAAAATACATAACATTAAAAAATATGTACATGCTTCTACAACAACAACAACAACAACAACAAACAAACAAACAAACAAAAAAAAAAAAAAAAAAAAAAAAGGGGGTCCCCAAGTATGGATTTCTACAAAGAAGGAGAAAAGGAAGAAAAAGGTAATGAAAAACAGCTTAAAAAATAAATAAAAAAAACCATAACTGATTAAGAAGGTAAAAACAAAAGGTAGCTTGACAACTTTAAAATATCTGGGGTGAAGGAGAGCTAAGAGTTTACATTTTTGGGGGAATCAGAGGTGAAACTTTCAAGAGGAAAGTAAGAGTAAATAGAGAGTGAGTACAGGGGAGACAGAAAATTTTCCTCAGACTAATAATAATAATGAGGGAAATACGTAATGCTAGTTGGGTGTAGCAGAAACTTTCATACCAGCATTTTATTGAACTTTGAATGATATGGGAGGCAATCTCTGCCATTTATTCCCACTATCATTGCATCACCTGGCCACCCCATCACCATTGCAATGGTTCCCTCTTTCCCTCTCCCCTCGTCTCCAATTATTTCTCAAGAAGCCGCAATGCCAGGATGGATTTGATTACCGAGAACACACTGCTTTTATCCCATCTCTTCATCTCTCCCTCTCCTGCCGTCTCCCCTGCAAATCCTGTTGAACATATTGCTGAAGCTATGGAAAGCTTCGCTCAGCTCGGACTGGCAGGTTGAGAGAGGCGAACTAGATGAATACAGCCAGGCCTCAGGCCAGCCCCTACCATCTTCCTATAGAGACAAACCCTCTCTCTTTCTGATGGTGGATCAATACCCAACAAGCAGTACCAAGGAAACAAGCAGTGTTAATGTCAGGAAATATGGAACACATAACTTTGATCCAGAAAACAACTATTCTTAAGTTCTGTTTCTTAATGCATCGGCAAAGTGAAATTCCCAAGTCCCAACTGCTTCTCCTTTACCCACTTAATTGTGTCCCAACACTGCAACAGAAGCTTTTCAGACATCAAAACCATCATCAATGAGCTCCTCTACAACTCATATGATGCCAAGCACTTAGATGAATGCAAAGGAGAACATTATTTACAAAATGAGAGAATAGGATACACAGAAAAGCTTCAAATCACTCTATTTCGATGACAATCTCTTTTGGTTTTTCCCTCGTAATACATTTTGGCTATACATTGAGAACAACTTGGTCATATCTCAACTAAATCGGTACTTATACAAAGATCCTAACTCTCAATCAGCTCATTTCAAGGTCACCACACTTGATACACGGCCTAGGCTATGCATGTATTTCTTCACTTCTACCAAGGTCAGTTCTGGTCTGCCGCTGACTCTTCTACTTCCTTCAACCTGAACCAAATAACTTGATGTAACCAGGGTTAACCACCCCCCCCCCCCAAAAAAAAAAAAGTTGGGCCCAAAAACCAGACCCAAAAGGCCCATCTTAAACTGCCCAAATATCCAAGAGTATGCTAGTCATTTGCAAGCCCTGTTAGGGCTCAATAGGGGTCTGGTTGGAATCCCTGTGATCCAAGGGTCATGGATCTATATTTAGTTTTTGCATTGAAGCCCTCTAGGGTTAGCTATTGAGTTTTGGGGGTTTAAAATATGTAGTCAAAATTAGAGACTCCAATTGGAATCTATTAAATTAAGACTCCTTTTTGATAATTAGGTGTTATTTTCCAAGATGGTTTCTTTTATTTGTGGTTGAGTTTATTTGTAAGGGAATCCTAATCTATAAAGGAAACCTACTTAGGTCGGAGTGTTTTAGTAGGCTATAAATAGGCTACTCTTTCTTTGTAATTTAAAGTCTGGAACTATTGAGTAAAATCAGAGGCTTGGGCCATGGGAAGAAACCCTGCGGCCTAGGCTGAGAGTTCTCTTGAGTTTCAGAAATTTCAGTATCAGCCTTTCTTCAACTAACAGCAAGCAAACCTCCATTACAGCAGCAGCCACCATCTCCCAAGTACAACCCTACCCAGCACCTCCCCCTTTATCGCAGAAAACTTCCCTATGCCTCTCTTGCCACAGCAGTAAGATCCCTCCCCACCCTGTGCAACCCTTCCCCATCCCCTCTCCTTCCTCTGTCCCACTTTCTTTCCCTTTTCTTGAACCTGCAGCAGCATGGGAACCCAAGAAAACCCCATGCAGGCTTTCTCGACAGTTGCAGAATTTTCTGCAATTCTTGTCTCCCTCCCCACCATCCCCCCCCCCCCGTCTCTAAATCAACCCCCTTTACCCCTTTTCTTGCAGCAGCCGCTCCCCTCCCCAAATTTTTGTTTCTTTTTTTTTTTCCTGCCCAGAAATCTTGCCGCAGAATTACCCTAAAAAAAAATAATAAAATAAAAAGAAAGAAAGAAAGAACTCACCCCACACCTAACCATGGGCCTCCCTTAACCTTTTCCCATCCCCATTACATCTGAATTTGGATCCTTAATAAAATCCTCAAGTTCTTCCTAACCACTTAATTTGTTAAACCCCCACACCCAAGTAAAGAATAAATTTCTTATCTAGATCATTCCATAGCACCCTAGGAACAGAAAAGAAAAGAAAGAAGAGGGAAGAAATACTAATATGCTTGAAGTTCCAAGAACTCACCCCACACCTAACCATGGGCCTCCCTTACCCTTTTCCCATCCCCATTCCATCTGAATTTGGATCCTTTATTAAAATCCTCAAGTTCTTCCTTCCCACTTAATTTGTTAAACCCCCACACCCAAGTAAAGAATAAATTTCTTATCTAGATCATTCCATAGCACCCTAGGATGTTCCCTCCCTTTGTTTGATCAACCCTAGAGCACCCCATCCCTCTTCATACAAACCCTAAATTAATCAAGTATCCCTATGGGTTAACCAATAATTTTCTGCCATCCCATAGCATTCCAAAACTCTCCCATAGGATACCATAGGCTCCTAGGATCTCAAAAACATCTCATTGTCAACCCAAATTGTATACCTAATCCTTGGACAGCCCATTATTTGCTGGTTCTTATTAAATAGGGTCCTGGAAGATCTAACCCAGACCCTGGTTTACATCATACCTACTTCACACTAGAGTACAAAGGCCTCCATCGGACATGGTCATGTCACCTCACACAATTTTCTCACAGTTTATCACGTATGAGAGTTACTTCCAAACCACTTCTAACATATGACCATTCCTTGCTTTACCCTTCCTAACTTTGCCACTCATAATTTGAATAACCTCATTCAGTTTATCTAGATGATGCTTCATAACTCCACATAATCCCTTGTCTAATAAAAAATTTCTAGTAAAATCTGAATGAGTACACTGATAGCACAACATTACAGGCACACCTCCCCACTTCAAGCATCCTTTTAATCTTTCATGAAACAGCATCCTCTATATCACCTTCTTTATTATGATTCAGCCAAGAAACATAAAATAACCACTTTGAAGAAGCTCCCTCTCATTATTTTCACAACCTCATCATCTGTTCAGTGTAAGCAAAGTTACACAATATATGATTTCTAACCTAACTTGGCAATAATCCCTACTTCAATCTCATCCACCAAAATAATATCATCAGCTAAACTGAAGAACCTCACCTTCAACCACTCTAGTTAAAACATATGGCAAGCGCAACAAACAAGGACTACAAGCTAAGCACTGATGTAACCCAATTGTAATTGGGAAGTCACTACCTTGTCCCAACCCCCATCCTAGTTCTTACACTTGTTAGTGTACTATCATACACATTACTACTTATGTCCACTTATGTACTTAAAATACTTCTGCAGTATTTTCAAGATTAACACCCTAGGAACTCTATTGTAAGTATTCTTTTTTTAAATCACTAAAGACCATAGAAAGATCCTTCTTACCATCTCTAAATCTTTACATTAGTCTCCTAAATAGGTAAAGAGCTTTCTCATGGATTTTCCTAGCACAAAGCCACATCTAGTCTCCATCACAATGGCTTCTTTCCTCAAGTGAGTTTCCATAATCCTCCCAAAATATATTATTTTCATTAGTTTAGTGCCTTCAGAGTTACTGCAACTCTGAATATCACCTATATTTTAGTAAATTGAAACCACTGCTTCTTCTCCACTCACCTAGCATTTAACTTGTGGTCATAATCTTATTAAACAGCCTTGATAGACAAGGCAAATCACAGGTTCCTAGTCTCTTTCATACTATTCGGATCTAATATAGGCCTAGCACCTTCGCTATTATCATCCTTCTTAAGGCGCCTTGTACTTTAGACACCTTAATTTTTTTAAATATCCATGACATGCAGATTCTACTGTCTTGTTGGATAATTTATTTTAGATTATCCTTCATTTCAATTTCATTCTAGATTTTATTTGGTTCCTCACAGCAGTCTCAGGTGATCATAGTGGTGTTAAAGGTTTGCATGCACTGAGAAGTTTGCATGCAGGAAATGAAAAAATGAAAGAATATGATTTAATAAGCTCGTGCCCGCTTCAATTGATCCAGTATCCCAATCTAATCAAGTACTTCCATTGTTACATATCATCCTAATAAAGACTATAGATCTTGTAGAATCAAATCCCAATTGGTGACAGTTTTCAGTCAGGGCTCCACTGGGGGATATTTGGGGCCAAAAAATACCAAATCCTTTCCCTTGGTTGGGCCTGTTTTGTCGCCCTCCTCACTAACTTATCATGTCTGGCATTGTGATAATACAACGAAAAGATAGTTGAAAAGTAACCAGAGGTACCAGATGTCAGATAAAAAAAAAAGAAAAGAGGTTCCAGATGAATCATGAGGTAGACCATAATGATGCAGGACAATTTGGTGGCAAGCAAGTGATATGAATCGTTACAGTAATTACACTAGGTGCAGTTTGATGTAGTTTAAAGGAGAAATAGATGAAGTAAATATTCCCCAATCCCCATGGATGGTTCTATTAGACTCAGAGGCTTCATTATGGGAGGCATCTCTAATTTGAAGAGCTTTAAAATGCATCGTTTAAAATGGAGTCATCTCAATTCTCAAATGAAAATAAATACTAGCATCATTTAGTGAAATATTACCTCAAGACAAGAATGTTTAATGTTCTAGACTTTTAGATGAAAAAGAGACGTCCTGCAACTACCATGCTAGCATAAATGTACACTTGCATCACATTCCATAAAGGAAAGAGATGTCAGTTTTTCCAAGCAGGCTCATATTATAAATAACAAAAACTGAGAACATATAGAACAATTCGAAAATAGTCATGACAATTTATTAAACATTCAAAACTTAAAAGTTCTTAGTGAAATGAGTGCGAGAAATGAATAAACTATGGCAACGAATATCTGTCAAAAATAACAACCTGAACTCCAGAAAGAGAGAAACCATCTAATTCCGTGCATTATTTAGGTCAGCAGGTGATTGAATCAAGATATTAATACACCGGACAAATGAAAACAGAGGACCCGTTCTACTTGCCTATCGTTAATCTTGCTCCTCCTACGCTGCTCTGTAGCTGAATGCTTCGATCGTGGCGTGACAGGCTTCAGGGCGGCGAACTTGCCGCCTTCTTTTCCAGTTAAATCCCCTGCGACAGTAACTTTCCTTTAAGGAGAAGCACTTTGGTAGCATATACCGTTTCAAAATCTACTCTTCTTGGGGATAAAAATCACAGCTTTATTTGTCCGTGATCCAATTGAGGGGGGGAGGGAAATGTAGGGAGAAAATCCTCTTTCCTACCCTGCAAGTCTGCAACCCCCCGCCCCCCCCCCCAAAAAAAAAAAAAGAGAAAAAGAAAAACCAAAAGCGCTCCGGAGCAGGTTGGTATGAAATTTGAAGCATCTAGCTCGAAACTATCTGGGAGAGGATATGCCAACAAGGTGTGGCAATACTCTCGCTTTGCAGGCGCACGTTATGCAATCCCCACTATAGAAATTAAGGAATCCAGCACGCATGCATGTTACCTTCATGGGGTGGACCGTCATTCTTTGATACGAACTCCTCATCGTCGTCGTCTTCCTCTTCCTGAGGACCCCTACTAGCAGATTTCATCATCTCCATAAAGCTCTGATTCTTATGCCCCGTTGGCCTGAGAGAAAGTTGTCAGCGCCCGACCCAGTCAGCAAAAAAAACAAAAAACAAAAAATAGAAGACAGCAGCGAATAACGGCATAAACTCCAGAACAAGAAGAATTCATCTAAACTTATTCATAAGTGTGAATGGAAAAACTTGGGTTGAGAAGAAGCTGTAAGAAAAAAGAAAGAATGCCACCAACTTGGAGGATGACTGAGAGCTGAAGCTGTTGCGATTTAATAAAGGTAGCTGTGCAACCCGTTCCGACGACAAAGGTCCCAACTTCTCCGAAGGCTCTGCAAGACAAAAGTACGAACAGAAAGCACACAAGTCACAACCACTCTAGGTCAGGCGTTCTGCGTTCCTAAATTAAGTTCGGTCCGACGGTAGTGGTTAAGTCTAACATACGCGGTTAAGCGAGGTCCCATAAACTCCACCCCCGAATCAATTCTGGTTTATGGTTTCGTTTGAGTTCCGGTTCTCCCATGATCTGTTGAACGGTCTTGGCATGGCCTACAGGCCTACCAACTACCAATGGCGTTACAGACTTTTTCAGGGGATTCGGTGGCAAATGGTACATAATAGGAAGTTGGAACCCAACCCTTCTGTTTAAAGTTTGAAAATCAAAAACCGGCTCCCGCCTGCCATGGGGATTGGGGACCATGGGGAAGCTGGGCCCACTAACAAAGGTTTTAAAGGCTTCTTAAATTAAGGGAGGTACGTCATATGTTGGATCAATGGAAGTGTCGTTGATGGTGTCTAACGCTAGACAATGTTTGGCCCACCAACAGTGGGGGACAACAAATGAACGCGGAGATTCGTGAAGAATTTCATAAGAAAATGAAGAAGGTGCCACTAATATTAATGGCATCTCCACGTCTCCATGTACGCGTATCAATCAACATGCTAGTTTTAATACCACCAAGGATTGCTGGACTTTACTGGAGTCCTGCGCATGACGGTTAAACGAATTAGTTTCGTCCAGTGAATTGAAATTTCGGTCTACTTGACCGAAATCTCGTTTCTCGTCGTGCACATGATTCTAGCAATTTCGCCGAATGCTAAATTGTGCACTGGCCAAATCTTCTTACAAAGTAAGATGCCAAAAATGAATCTGTATTCCTATTTCTTGATCTGTATTTTCATACTTGTGGTGATTATCCAAAAAAAAACTATCATAGTTATTAAAATAAATAAATTTAAAACCTGAATTTACAATGAAAAGTGGAGGATGATGCTACAGGTCAGATGAAGGGAAATTTAAAAACTCCTTAGTAAGAAAATTTGCAAATATATTACTAGACCTGTATAAAAACCTGAAAGAAAAATCATCGCAACAGTTTTGAGAGTTTCAAGATCTCTTCATATACATCCCTACTCAAGACCCAATCTAGAGAACTAGGCTGCCAGTTAAAGGCTAATATAGCAGGTTTGGAATCTGAAACTATTTGAACTATGTTCAACTTGATTTATAAAGCTAGCCAAACAGCATCTATAATTGCCTCCAATTCCAGCGTGACTGTTGAGATACAGCTGCCAAGTATGGTTCTTGCGGCTGTAAAATGGCCTCCAGGATCCCAAGTTGTGGTGTTGTCTAAAATATCATTCTAGTGATTGATATGTTTGCTATGATGGTGCAACCACTATGGTTAAAAGTACGTAAAAGATAAGAAAGAGCACATCAAAGATAAGAAATAGAAACTAAGAAAGCAAATCATGTGAATCTAGGAAAACTAGGACACCTTTGTCAAAGGAGGGTGTGGGTCCACATCTTGTATGGTCCAGGAAAGCCCAAGGATATGGGGAGTAATAATAAGTGCCAGACAACACAAGCTCCAGATCGGCTATGCCCCCCCCCCCCCCCCCCCTTGCTAGAAAAAAATCATTTCTCATATCAAATATCGCTAATACATTTAAACCCACTTCCCACCTCAAATTTTGCTACAGGGAGGACAACAACCATGCAGACCGACTTGCTATTTAATGAGTCTTCTTCCATGACTTAGTATTTTGTAGATTCCCACCCTCTTTATCTATTTAACAACTAGTTTGTAAAGGTTGCTTCTTTAAAATATGAGTTAAATAGGTTTGAGAAATTTCATGGATGTAACATTATAAGACTATGCAACTTTGGAACATTGGGAATTCCTTTTAGTTAAAAAAAAAATAATTAAATTATTAATATATTATCTTGACCTTTTACTGTAGCATTTCTCGATGGGAGATAAATATTAAATACAAGAGTTTTTTACATGTCATCTACAATAGTGGGGTGAAACTTGGAATTCTCCACTATAGTGGCATATATTACAAGTTAATCACAACGAGTTTTTTCACTTAAATCCTATTAAGTCAAAAATCAAATGACCCTAATGCCTTTTGGGCAGTAAAATGACCTAATTATCCTTATTTAATACCTCTCATAGCCAACCCTTGAGTGGGTGAATGGATTACCCATCTTCTACCTACACATTGTCTACCGGAAAACACCTACCCCTTGCTTGCCGGACATCTCTCTCACACTATAATTCTAGAGTCTGGTGCTTCATATTGGCATTCAAATTTAGCAAAGTAATTGGAACTGGAGCATCTGTCTAAATTGAAGAAAATCATGTATTTCTTCAATCCTTGGCTAAACGAGTGACTATATTTTGAATTGTAGTAAATGGAGTTCTCAACTTCTCGCAAAGGTTGTTTCATTAGCAAACTCAATTTCTCCATGAAGAATCATAAAAGAAATAATTGCTGTTCGAATCTATTGACCATTTCTATTCTCTTAAGATCACAGTTTCTTCGCGTTTGCTCGGTGAAAAATGAAACCGACTCCATCAAACCCTAACAACAAAACATGCATAAATGAATTAGGGTATGAACCCTTTTGTTTTACAAACTCAAATCCCTTTCCCTTAGTTTCCTATAATCCTTCGAACCAAATTGTAACCCTAGTTCAACAAATGCACGACAAAGCAGACAAGAAACGTCCTTATCAACCACAAATCAACACAATTCGCATGAAATACATGTTTTCATTTTGAAAGAACCTTGCATCTCTCTCCTTCCCTGAGCCCTTCCAAGCAAACAACACAATCTTTATTTAACCCACGTTCCAACGCAACACTGTACTTGAAATAAGAAAGTTTACCTAGCCCTTCTTCTGATAACCCAAGACCCACTTCATCATTTTCATAAGCGAAAATCGAAAGAGAGACTTTGTCGACGATGACTACATTGTAGCATTGTAGGTTCCCCACCTATAAAACGAACGTGAAGAAAACTGATGGCAAGGATTTCTAGGAAGATGAAAAAGAGGGAAATAATGAAGGCCTTAACAATGGGTTGGAGAAAAAATGAAAGCAGCAGCTTAGGGTTTAGCTTTTTTGTGGCCTAATGTGGCCATGATGTGTTACGACCTAAAAATATTGGATTTTCACAGCTGAGCTGCAAGGTAATGCCATTTTCTCTGTCTCTACTCATCTCCTCTTTCTCTGTAAGAATTGTCTTCAATTCAAATGGCTTATGCTTCGGCTATGGCATGAGTAAAGTTATGTTTTTGAACGCTATCCTAATTTCATGAAGGAAGAAGATGAGATATATAGGTATGCATAGAAAGAGATTTATGGCAGAGGTGTGGTGGTTTCCTACTAAGGTGGGCAGTTTCTAGCGAGGTGTAGGAAGAAAATGAGTGAAGTGACCTAAGGAATTGGATATGTGAGGGTAATTAGATCATTTTACTGCCCAAAAGGGCATTAGGGTCATTTGATTTATGACTTAACAAAATCTATGTCAAAAAAATAACTATGGATGACTTGTAATATTAAAAATGGGGAACATGTAATATTTGCCACTATAGTTGGGGGGAACCCCAAGTTTCACCTCCACTATAGCGGGTGACTAGTAAAAAACTCTAAATACTCAAAAATGTGTGGGACACCAAATTATTTTTGAAAGTCTTACTACATCAATGAAGATAATTATAGAAGGGACAATAGAAACAAATTCTCAAATTCTTTTGGGAACACTGATGGTAGCTTTACTTAGAAGCTAGGGAAGGGAGGTGTGAGAGGCTTGATTCGTGATACTACACCCAAGATCGTCAATCACTTTTGTGTGTATCTGGGGTGTGTGCCAACTATGAGACAACGATTGAGCAGTAATGATTAGGTTGGAGAGGGCCACGAACCTTAGGCTAGACAAAGTTTGGGTCGAGTGTGATTCAGAGGCCACCGTGATTTTAATACAGCAATAGGAAATTCCATTATATGCACTAAAAAATGGAATTCTCTACCCCATACTTGAAGATTATGACGTGGAAAATAACACATTGTTTTAGAGAGACAAATATATCAATTGATTTCTTGGCAAACTTGACAAGGAAGCAAAATGTGTCTTCTTCCGTGGTAGAATAGAATGAGATGATGATTCTTGAATTGAATAGGGATGAAGCTAGAAAGCCAATGTTTAGATTTTGTTAGCTCTATCTTGAAAATTGAAGTTTGTTTAGCCAAAGACGTAACAATTCAAATGTAATCCTATTTTATTTTCACTTATAAATACATACGATCTTTTACTTAAAAAATATTTTCAAGTTATAAGTTAACCTATAGTAGAAGGAAACACTGCACATCTATTATTTGCTTATTTTGTTTAAGGTTATTTTGCATTATTGTGTTTCCCAAAGGGGAAAAAGAGAAGAAAAAAAAAGCACCAGTGATACTACTTCAAATCTACCATGGAGCAAGACCATCTATGTAACCTCTATATGTACATAATCCTTGAATAACTCCAAACCATATTTTACATATTTAAAAGTTTATACCCTTCTACCCAAAAAAAAGTTTATACTCTTCTCACCAGAAAAAAGTAACTCATAATCTCCAACCCCACCTTCTCCCCCCCCCCCCCCTCCAAAGAAAAAAAAAACACAGTCATAACCAGCGGTTCATGTAACCAAGAAAATCAGACAGCTCGTTGAATATATTTCAGCCCAAATGACTCAAATTACAAAGTTCACTTTCATATATTTTGTATTTATTTACCTTCAAATATTATTAAATTTAATTTTGATTTCAATCACATTTCGCTTCTCTGTGTCTCCTAACAATCATTGAAAATATTCATAGCATCGGGTTATACAGGAAGGTTAGGGTTAATGTATCTAAGTTATCAATCAGAGTGAGTCATTGTATACTTATCATTGGCTAATATATATGTTAAGAAGTGTTCGCGAAGGTCGCAAATGGGGATCGCAGGTCATACCTGAACTAAATCCAAAAGGATCAAACATTAAATATGTTTTTTTTTTTTTGGTTAAAAACATTAAATATGTTAAGCGTAGTAGACTGCATGTTTCCATGTACGAGATTCATGGTCATTCCATGCAGCTGCCATCGAATTTTCTATTGCCTAGACCTGCCTCCTCTTCCTATCAAGCTACTTTCTCACTTGGGTTTATACCTTACAGAAACTGGTTAGGGAGATGAAAGGAAACAGAAAGAGAGAGACAGAGAGAGAGAACATACCTCTGGTGACGTGTTTTTCTCCAGCTTTATCTTTCACTGCCGCATCTTTATCCTTCGCCACAGACTCACCCCACAATGTAAATGCGCCTCCGCTACTGTAAGAACTACAATCAGAGTTTGCTTTGCGAATTTCACTAATTATTTCTGTACCACCATACACAATCCCCTCAGGCCTTGGAACCCCTTGAGGAAAATTGGAAATGTGGCTTATACTGTAAGTGCCAATTCCCCCGGGGAGTAAATGCCCCACATATGCTGCTGTTGTTGTTGGAGACAGCTTTTCGACTAGTGTTGATGTCTTAACTTTCTCCACCGTGTCTTCACTCTTGGCGCCATCCTTTCCTACTCTTTCCAATGGTCGGAGAAAATCTTGCGTTTTCAGGTAAATCCCTGAAAATTAACATTTCAGAAAATTCAACATTCGATCTGCGTAATTCTGCAACTTATCGCAGGAAAATATGGGAAAAAAATTCCCCCTCCACCCAATGTTAAATCCCCATAATACTTCAAGTTTTCGGAGTCTCTCTTTCTTTTTTTTTTTTACGAGCGCTGTATTCGACGCGGTCATGTGAAACTGGATAACGTTACAGAACTATGGGCCCTCAATGTTTCGAGCCGTGCGAAATTGAAGCGTGACTGCAGATATTCAAGTCTGGGCTTCTGACGCTATCAGAACCTCGACAAGAGGAGTCGCACCAGATGCGATTGGCGCCGTTGGACAACTAACCCTACTTCTGTTTGGGCGTGGTGGATCGATCCACGCAGTGAGAACTGAGAACCCCGGGCGTGGCTCTGTCAGTGTTTCGTCTCATCTGCTTTACTTCTTTCCCCATAGTACTACTGTACTACAGACATTTGAATACGTTCGATCGGAATCTACTATATCCAAGTAAAAGGTTACAAAATACTGTCAGATTGGTTTCTGATGGAAAGCAGTCCTTTTCAATTTGGTAGGTCCCCCAGATTGAACCAACCGTTGGCTCACGTGCACAATCAACGGAGGTCCATCGATTCCCGGTAAAATTCCGGGAGAAAAATAGGGTCTCGCTATAAAACTGTAACCGCCCTATGTTACATTGAAAGCTATCCCCAAAGAAAGATGAAAAAACAAATCTCAACAAAAAACAAATTCAATTCTCGAAATTACTCAATATTAACATACCGGAAGTAGGCTTTGGATCTTGGTGCTGGAAGAGAGAATGGCTGTAAGGTGAAAGGAAATCATGTGTCTGTTTTTTACCTGTGGAAAACATGAACAGGCAACCACAACATTCAAAATTTCATTCAATTCTCCCTGAATTCTGCGTCTTGAGAAGGTCTAGGAAGTAGGAGTTGTGATTATAAAAGATACCTTCAGATCCAAAGGGGCGAGGTTGAGTTAGCTCCATTAACAGTTGCTCAAGATCTACAGTCTACACTTGTCGGTAATTTTTCGAAGGAATTGTCTTCTCTTTTTTTTCTCTTGGAACTGCGTCTCAGACTCTCAGCTGCCCTGTCTGTTCAACTCGTGCAAGTTGCCGAATATCCAAAAGTGAACCCTAATTCAATGCAAAAGACGATATCGTTCACAGTACTTCTAAAAATGGCTAAATTCTTATTTCCACTCTCGTCAAAAAAATTCAGCTTTTCAGAATTCTAGATCCTGCAGACCCAAGCGAAAGAATATAAAGGCGAAGCTAGAAATAACGAGCTTGACTCGAGGACTTGATCCTCCAAAGAGATGATCTCCTCCACTTCGTACGTAGAATTTGAATCCAGAAAGCAACAGCTGGAGCACATTCACCTTCTCTATTCAAGAGAAAGAACCAAAATTTTCCTATCGAATTCACAACACCTCAGAATTAAAGCTTATTGAAGCGGCACCACTCGCCTGCGCAGAAATCTCAGTTTCCACCTCCCCCAGCAAAAATGCTACAGTGCGCCGGAAGCTTTCTCTGAACATCCACAAGAAAAGATGTACCAATCTTCACAGTTTCCCAGGAAAACTGCCAACATAATCACGGTAGGAATCAGAAACCAATCAAATTGTATTCATTAAATTATTCAGAGGAATTCTTTTTTAGTCTAATATGACGAAATTTCCGATCAAATAAATCAGATTTCAGAAGCAAAGTATACAATATCACACGTCTTTACCTTGGATCTGAATTAAGACGAATCGGCACATAATCAGCTCAAATGTGTCTGATGTTCGAAGAAACAATCCAATCTCACGTTTCACAAAGCTGTCAGAGTAGATCTGATGTGCATCAAGAAAGACGAACAAAACTTCGACGATAAAATGTGACGCAGAGACAACAACTTTAGCAGACTATCGAATTGATCAGTAAGAATCTCTCTCTCCCTTCTCTTTCTTTTTCTTCTCCTAACTGCTCTGTAAACGAGCAGTGCGGCGGAAGAAAGGCAGTGGGTCGGAGGGACACTCTGGTGAGATCTTTATACGGGTGTCTTTTCCGTTTTCTATTATCTCCCCAACTCCGTTTCTTTTCTATGACATGCAGAAAACTGAGACCCCGTTCTGATAACGCCGTAATCTAACGACGTTAGGGGAGTGGGTTAATTAAGAACTTCTGCTGGGGTATACAGTGTACGGTAGTAGGGTAAATTAAGGGTTGACTTCGGTTTTCGTTGACATTTAAGAAACAAAAATCGGTGAGGGAGTTAATAGTTAAACTAAAACTGATGATTAGAAGCGTAAATCCCTTAGTTAAAAACAGGCGGCGCTCAGAGCCACAGAGCATGTTGGCAGTAACGGATGAAGAAACGATCACGTGCTGCCCACCATCGCTTTAGCCTTTTGCCTTTAGGTCCTTTTGGGTTTCGTGGGACCCACGATTTCTATTTCCTTTCTATCGGCGGTTCGATTCTTTCCACTACAACAACTCAACAAGACTCCCATGTGCGGGATACGCGGGACTTTGACGTATTTTAGAAAAGAAAATTCCCCCACACAACAAAGCACCCCCTTTTTTTTTTTTTTTTTTTTTTTTTTTGGGTAATCACACGACAAAGCCTCATATGCACAGTTATGTGGATTCCCCCACCTCCATTTTCCTCATGTTCCTTAGAGTTTCACATTTTTTATCAAATATTTTACTTCAAATAAAAATTATTAAAAGAATTTTTTACATTAGCCCCTCCATTTTTATGAGAAACAAACTGCACATCCTCTAGAATAAAAACCTTGCAAATATCCCCTCTACCGTTAACTCTGTTACTTAATACTGTTATATAATCTTAATATGACCATATTACCCTCAAATATGGTAACGTTTGAACATTATTTTCAAAAACTTTTTATACGAGCCCCCTCCATTTTCATGGGAAACAATGCACACCCCCTCTAAAATAAAAAAATCTTGCAAATATCCCTTCCACCGTTAACCCTATTACTTAGGACTGTTAAATAAATTTAATATGATCATATTACCTTCAATATGGTAACGTTTGAACTTCTTATTTTCAAAGTCATACCACCTCACTCATCACAGTTACTCACGATGCCTCGTAATCTATCATCACTACTACCAATTAACGCCCATTATTACCACCGGAGGAACATTTGAGGAGAAGCAGTGCATACCTCATCTTGAGGAGAAGAAATGTTGTAGGGAAGAAGAAAAAAAAATGCAAGTGAGGTATGCACTGCTTCTCGTCAAATGTTCTTCTGGTGGAGGGGGTATTTGTAAGGTTTTTTATTTTAGAGTGGGTGCGTTTTGTTTCCCATGAAAATGGATGGGCTCATGTAAAAAACTCTTGAAAATAAAAAAATTCAAACATTATCCTATTTGAGGGTAATATGGTCATATAAAGATTAATTAACCGTCTTTGATTTTAGAGGGGGTGCGATTTGTTTGCCATGAAAATGGAGGGGGCTCATGTAAAAAACTCTTATTAAAAAAAAAATATTTTTTTTTAATTTAAGGTTCATTTGGACTAACTTGTGCACACCTCGATTACATCTTCAAAAAGAAACATTGTCATCCACAAAAGTCGAATTCATTGAAAAATATGGATTTTACCACTCTATCAACTCTACTTTAACAAATATCACTTATATGGATGGCTCAGTTGATAAAAGACAAATATTTCTATGTAGAAAGTTAAAGTTTAAATTCATTTGAGGTCAGGGCGAGTCTTGCCTATATTAATTATATAAAGCTCTTCTCAAGGTGTGCATGTATTGGCCTAAATGAACCTCAAATCCAAAAACAAGTACACCCCGGATGAACCTTAAGTAAAAAAAAAAAAAAAAAAATCAAAAAAATATACGTTATGAATTTTAAAAAACTTATACTGTAAATATACTTCTTCTGTGTAAGAATAGTAAATTAGGAAAACTTTAAATTTCAAAGCCCCCATTCATACTTTCTTCATCACCTGCTTTTTTGTTTCTGTTTTTCTTTCCCAAACGTATGACTTGTATTCATAGGTATACATAATATACTAATCCGTTGCCTTTGGTTTCTCCCTTAGCCTACATTTAAAATGAATATTCAAAAGCTAGAGACTCCAAGGTACATAAAAAAAAAAGCCCATCTCAACCCAAGTTCATGAACAAAGATTAGAAAAGTCAAGTAGATGGTTGATTCTTGGAACAATGATCATTAATCATCTTAGATTTTTTATTATTATTTTTCTAAACCTGTAAGAGCTGTTAGTGTTTTATTTTATGGGACACAATTCCCGCTAAACATGGACATTCTCTTCTTTGGGGTATCCGTTTAGGGATCTGTAAATAATTAATTTCTGTTTTGGATAAATAGGTTCAGTTAATTAAGGTTTAAAAGGGCATATATTAATTAATTAATAGCATAAACTTCTTGAAGGGGGCCACGCGTCAGTCAACCGGTAACGCCGCACTGAATCACCTGATTAAAAATTTAAAATATATGTGCCTACCGCATCGTCGCCTCCCAAATCACGTGGCCAACTCATGGGAGTGAGTGTGTGGGCCCGCGAAAGAGAAAATTTATTATTTTATTTTTTTAAAAAATAATTTAAAAAAACTAAATTAATGTAAATGAGGCTTCAGGGAGGGGTCGGCATGTGATGGGCCGATGCAATACGTCAACCTCAGAATGACGTTTCGGGAGATTAGTTGACGACGTGGCAGGTGCACGTGAGCGATGGGGAGCTGTAAGTCACGTGGAACGTCCCTTGCCGTTCATCTTTCTTTTATTGGCGGCCGCTTCGCGTGCGTCGGGGACCACTTAAAACCGCTAGCCGTACCTAGGAAAATGGGCTTCCCCAGTTATTAAGGAAACGGAACGGTGACGGAAACTAGATAACGAACGTTGCCGTCAATTTACGGTTTCATTAACGGCGCATTGACTCCGTCTGCGTTCTAGATCTCCTTGCAAACTAAAATGACATCGTTTTTTTTTTTTTCTTTTTTTTTTTTTTTTAAAGCAAGTAGAACAATCGACACCTTGATTACATAATTCTATTCTCTACAATTTTCAACCTTTGTAATTTCTTATAATTCCTATTTAAGATTGCCATGGCATTTCAAGGATAATTGGGTTCTAGTTCTGATCCTTAGAAAATTAAATGCCACGTGTTGCAATTCTAGATGAGAATTACAGGAAATTATTGGAGGTGAGAATATAGAATTATAGAGGATGTGAACCCTTCTTAAATTTGAAGGAGCTAAAGCTAGAAAATTATCTTACTTGTAAAAAATTGGCCCTCCTAGGTGGAGCATCGGATCAGGAGGTGATGGAGTAGAGCTTTAATATCCTCCACCGGATCTACTACCTAACGTTTTCCTTCATGGATAGCTTTTCCTGCATTTGGGTCTCCAAAGAGAGGACTTCCAACAAAAGAATAAATCGTGTATGAACACCGTTTGGTATCAGTCTCAGAGAACTGTCATAGTAATATTCTTTTGTTCTCATATAATAGAAGTAGAGGCTAAGTTTTTGTTAAAATGATTCTTTAAGAACAAACTAGTGGAAAATTGATTTAAAGAACAACCCTTGCAAAATGTGTAATGTATGTTCTGTTGAGGGGAAAATGATAATGATCAAATGTTCTCCATGGTCAAAGTTGTAAACCACCTCCAACTTGTTCTCTTAGCTCGTATCCTTGTCGAAGACAAAACTTCTCAGATTTTAAACAAAAAATATTTCATGAACAAGTTTATTAAATGTCCATTTTTAAATAAAGAACAATCTCCCACTATAGAAACATGTAAATACGATTTACAAAAGAACCGATCCCTCAAAATGAAAAAGTTATTGAATGTATATTAATAAATTATGCATAAATCAAAATTATGGGAGAGAATAATTGAAACCCGGTTGAGACACTTAACTATAGTTACGGAGAACCAATTTGGGTTTATGCCGGGAAGATCTACAACGGAGGCTATTTACTTAATTAGGAGACTTATGGAAAGGTATAGAGAATGTAGGAAAGACCTTCATATGGTATTTATTGACCTAGAAAAAGCTTATGATAGAGTCCCTAGAGCGTTAATTTGGCAAGTACTAGAGAAAAGAAGTGTTGCAAGTAAATATGTAGATATAGTTAAGGATATGTATGATGGTTCGGTGACTAGTGTTAGAACAGTGGGGGGACAAAGTAATGAATTCCCGATAACAGTTGGGCTACATCAAGGGTCAACTTTAAGCCCATATCTATTTGCACTGATAATGGATGAATTAACCAAAGACATTCAAGATGAGGCCCCCTGGTGTATGCTTTTTGCGGATGATATTGTGTTGATTGATGAGACCCAAGTGGGGATTAATACCAAATTAGAATCATGGAGAGTAGCTTTGGAATCAAAAGGCTTTAAACTTAGTAGATCGAAGACGAATATCTAGTTTGTAACTTTAGTCATGATCGGCGATGATGAAGTGGTGATACTTGACGATAAAGAGATTCCTCGAGTGATTGTTTTAGGTACCTAGGTTCAATCATAAGTAAAAGAGGTGATTTAGAAGATGAGGTTTCCCAAAGAATTAAAATAGGGTGGATGAAGTGGAGAGGTGCATCCGGGGTCTTATGTGATCGGCGTATTCCATTAAAGCTTAAAGGAAAATTTTATAGGATCGTTGTCCCACCAGCTATGATGTACGGTGCGAGTGTTGGGTGTTAAGAAGAATCATATAGATAAACTCGGTGTAGCGAGTAAATGAGGATGCTAAGATGGATGAGTGGCAAAACTAGGATGGATAAGATAAGAAACGATCATATTAGAGTTGGTCCTGGGAGTTGCTCCTATAAGTGATAAGCTTAGAGAAAGTCGTTTGAGGTGGCACGGCCACGTTCAACGGAGACCTATAAATGCTCCTGTTCGGAGAAGTGATATAATCCATATTGAAGGAACTAGAAGAGCTAGGGGTAGACTTAAGATAACCTTAGGAGAAGTGGTGAGAAATGATATGTATAGCTTAGGCCTTGTATCTAGCATGGCCTTGAACAGAACCGATTGGAGGGCAAGAATCCATGTAGCCGACCCCATTTAGTTGGGAAAAGGCTTATTGTTGTTGTTGTTGTTGTTGTTGTTGTATGCATAAATCAAAATACACTTATTGAAGGTTCATTGTGCCCATACAATAGGTATCTGACTCACTCCTAAATTTGGTGGTTCAACCCGGTCCCTGATTTTCATCAAGGAAACTGAGTTACTGGGGGACTCGACCGTATGTCTTCGGAATGGTGTAATAATAGTACGCGATGAGAGGTAGGGATTATTATAGCCCAACAATAGGAAAACCTCAGAATGGTTAGTGCTCAAGAATCCATAGAGCTGTAGCTGGAAATGACTTGGAACCTAAAGTCATGTTCTACTTAAGCAGGACACTTGATATCAAATTAGCAAGGATGACGCACCCACAAAGATATCCACAAAGCAATTGAGACCTATGACAATTGGAGTCCTACATGTCAAGCAACAAGAGGCCAACTTTGGAAATCCCACGGACAAGCACCAATAGGTAATTGATGTTTACTTACTACACCTTATATGTGTTCCTTTTCTCTTTCTTTGGCTTTGCAACTTCTCAATTCTGAACGCTTTGCACCAAATCTGTTGAGGACAGTATTGCATTCATCTACTGACTTAATCGTCTGAGGTGGCTACCCACCGATATGGTCGACTGCTCTCATTGTTTGCTATCGTGTTCAACTATTGGATCAGATCCTAAGGTTCAATCCTGATTCGCTCGAGAAAGCCGGATTTGGTTGCAACATAAAATATGGGGTGGGGTGGGGGGTGGATCCCAATGTAGAGATCACTTATGAAGAATTAAGTAGGATGGAGACCTTACTAGCCTAAATAGGGTGGGCAGCTTGACATGTAGAAGCCATGTGAAGACCTATTTGTCTTTGAAACGTCCACGTAAGACAACTAATTTGGTCCCTCTGCCAAACGACATATGATTCATCATTTATAATGGGAAATTTTATTTCTCATTTTTTTTTCTAAATTTCTTCCTCATCAAATGTTCACCTTTTCATAAATAGTTCCAAAATACATTATTTTGTTACCTAACAAAATCTAAAACCTTTATAGAACACGTGAATATACAGGAAGGGGTGGGTATGTGATATTCATGAACAACTTGGTGATAGATCACTTGACGCAAAATGAATGTTATGCTTTTCATAACTCTCTATGCAGACTTCCTTTCTTTTATGTCTTTTCCCTTTCGCAATGTTTTTTTCTTTTTGTAAAGGAGGTTGAGAAGTAAGGTACGCAACATTAGATCATCTATCTTAATAGTGTCAACTTTGGACATTAGCTTAAGAGGTTAATAATTTTTGATAAAAGTGCTTCTACTGCTTATGTGATGAGTAGCTGTGGTTTCCTTGGATTAGAAGTTTACCATATATAATTACATTGACATGACTGAAACACATTTGGCTTTGCTGCCTACTTGGGTTTGTTTTTTTGGGTGAGGTGAAAGATTAGCACTGATTGATGGGTAGGGATGGGGTAGGAGTCTTTATCTTTCTGCCCTCCTGGGACTTTTACCAACATGCCTACAAAACGAGCCGACCGCTATGCTACAAGCTCGATCTTCCGTGTGCTGGAGTCTGGATCTGCTACCCCCAGGGGAAGAGAGGGGACGGCTCCACATTGTTGATATGATCGCACTTGAAAATGACGTACGCCACCGGCACAATGGCAGCATCAGTGGGGGCATTCAATGGAACATCATTTGAACAAGAGGGAATGGGTTAGGGTGGGATGATGGAGGCCAACCCAAAGCTTCAACTCAGTCCCAACCCAAGTGAACCAGGCGCATAAGTGACAAGAGTTATATATGTTTGACAAGAAATAATAGACAGCCACCAGAAAAACCCAAGAGGAAAGAAAAGAGCAAATAGAACCTGCAAACATAGCAAAGAAGAGTAATCCGTCCACTAGAAAAGGAGAATGCCATGGGGAAAGTTACAGTTTCTCTAGATAACTGAAAAATACATACTTTCTGTTAAGAAATAAATCAAACACTAGTCACTGCCAAATGCCGAAGGACTTGCATAATGAAATAAGCATGGAAGGGAACAAAATTAACCTATTCTCATTACATCTGAACTCATTTTCTGCTAAAAGAACTTCAAACCACAGCTAGAACCTAAGAACAAGACTTCTTCCAGCTTCACAAGCTCTTGAACATGGATATGAAATTACATATGTTTACATATACATTAGAACATCAGCTACGGTTGCTAAAGTCAGTCACTTAGCATCTTACTTCAGCATCGTCTATTTAATCTCTAAACAGAAAGATGAGGTAAAAATAATTAAGATCATCTCATCTTTCTGCACTATCAAGCTCTTCTTGATCCTCCATATGTTCTTCCTTATTTTGATTTACGCTACCAATTTCATGACTACCATGCTGAACGAACCACCTAGAGGTAGGATCATCTTCATTGAGGTCCTCTTCATTTTCATTATCCTTAGGTGAACGTGAGATCGTGTAACCATCCATCCAAGAAGGACAGGGATATTTAACCCCAACAGCAGCCAGAACTTGTGAATCATTTGAAGGACTCAAAGGATGTGAAAGTGGTTCTGAAGTGTCATGCCTCAAGCATGAACATTCTGGGACTGGGTGTGTGAGAAAAGATAATTGCTTTGATCTTGTGGAAGATTCTGTTAACCCATCAAGTATGGATCTCGTGAGGTGCTTGCGTATTGAAGTCAGTAAGGTACGATTTGCTTGATATAAATGGTCCCGTATTTCATCTAAAAGCTGGACAACTTTTTTTCTGTGTTTACAGAGCAAAACATCAAAGTGAGAAGCTGTGCTAAGATTTACTTGAGACAGATGCGTTGAAACTACGTGCATGTGATAATTCACTTGTCCATGTAAAGTTCAAATGCAGAGCCATCTCTTACGGCCCTATGATGCAACCAAGAGGTCCTGGCTTTCTGTCTGAGCTCCAAAACAGAATTACTAAACCAAGTAATGATGCTATAGGTATCACAACTTGACTGTAAATGATAAATTCGCAAAAGCAATAACACTGATCAGGGGATAGAGGTCCTTAGAAATCACCCAAATTGTGTCAATACCAACCACCTGATACAATCCCATGAGGTTGTTCTATAATTATAAGTAAATAATTTCACAATAGGACAATTCATTCTGCAAGTCCAACTGAGATCAAGTACATGCTATCTTCTGGCTAATGTTAGTCACTGATGGGACATCACAAGGATTGCATCCAAAGAACTACTTTTGAGGCCCAAACCTTCTCTCTTTTGTAACTATAGCATCTAATCCAATTATTGTCATTTACCCATTTCAGCTCACAATCCATTAATATTCTTATATTCTAAAAATTATCAACAAAGTATTAAAGATACTGAAACATCCTACAACGATGTATGGTGTAGAGTGTTGGGCTGTTAAAAAAAATCCCATACATAAACTCATAGTAGAAATGAGGATGCTAAGATGGATGAATGGCAAAACTAGGAAGGATAAGATAAGAAATGATCATATTAGAGTTTTGGGAGTAGCTCCAACAAGTGATAAGCTACGAAAAAGTCGTTTGAGGTGGTATGACCACATTCAATGGAGGCCCGTAAATGATATTAATCTAAGATTGAAGGAATTAAAAGAGCTAGGGGCAAACCTAAAAGATAATCTGAAGAGAAGTGGTGAGAAAGGATATGCATAGCTTAAGCCTTGCATCTAACATGGCCTCAAACAAAGCTGATTGGAAGGCAAGAATTCATGTAGCCGACCCCATTTAATTGGGACAAGGCTTGATAATGATGATGATTAAAGATACAGAAACAAAGTATGCACATCACCAGCAAGAAGAAGACTACATACCTGTCAGGTCTGTATGTTTTTGATTCAGCTGATTGGTAGAGCCTGTGCCCCATTACCAAGCTCGCAAAATTTGGACGTCCCTTGCCATCACGATCAAATCCAGGGATGAATGCATCAGCTTCAACACAAATCACATAATCAATTGCTTCCCACAGTAACTTATGAGCATTGATTCTCAGCTCCATAACTGTACTCTGAGGCTCATTGTCACTCTCAGCTACCCAACCCCACCAACCCTCAATGTTGTATGATTTGGGCCTGGCAGGAGGAGGAGGTAATGGACGAGGACGTGGACCAGATGTTTTCCATTTATCAAGCTTCTTTTCTCCTTCAACAGGAGAAGGGGTAGACATAGAAGTGCCAGCCAATTGGGTTTCAGGCCCATATATTCCAGTGAGCTCCTGGACAGTGCAAAGTGATGTCCTGTCAACCACATTTTCAAACACTGCATGCAGCGGAATCAGTATCCTCTGGCCTCCAAATACTTCACCCCCTGAGATATACACTATCGTGTCTGATGAGTATCCATATGCACGAAGAAGAATTCCAACCTGCGGAATTAAGCATAAATTATTACGTACATTCCAAACTCTGATGTTTCAAATTCATCATGTGATGTTTATCTAGCAGATACTTTCATTAACCCATATCATAATATGTCCCAACAATTCATCAGCCAGGACCTTACAGTAGATGGGCCATCCTTGTGGCAGAAAACGTAGAAGACAGTACAAGCAAACCCAAACCTTGGAGCTGTTTCAAAAGTCAGCTTACTATTACTACTATAAATAAAATTACCTCCGGAATGAAACATGAATTGATTTTAGTTCCCTGCCTGATCCAATAGACACCCAGCAGAATAGACTGGATGAGATCATCCAGGCGCAATATTCCATCTAAAAAAGCTAGGCTACTGATTTATGAGGGTAAGCAGCCAAATTTCAGGATTCTGCCAAATCTTACCTCCTCCGGCATTAGAGGACATAAGCCCTTACGATATTGCTTTGCAGAATCCACAGAAAGCTTGCCTTTGACAATCCCACGTTTTATCATCCATGATCTTCTATGTTGAATCAGTTCAGAATGAACATCCTATGAAACAATACGCAGATGACATGGATACAGAATAAACTTTGTAAATTAGAAAACGGGGTCATCATCTAACTGTCAATTCCTAAAGATATGAAATTATACCTGGAACAGTTCAGAGCAACCATGATACGCCAAAGCATCTCGAGTCATACCAGGATCATAGGCAACAAAAGGTCGTCCAGGAGCCCGCAACCTGAAAGAAGACCTCAACTATGAGAAACAGACAAGACAAAGCATTACTGCAAGGGTTTATCAAGTTCCTAACCTATTTAAAATTTTAACGGCAAGATCGAGGACCTCCTGTCGAAAACTGAGAGCATGAAAAGCAACCCTGCATCTCAGCCTCTGGTACTCTTCAAGATGCGGTGGAAGAATGGCCTGTGACATTAACTTATCAAACCAATATAAAAGATCAAACAGAAAAAATGTTTCTAATCCAAAAAGATAAATGTGGAATTCCGTGATTGGTTAGGTGTTTTAAGGAAGTTTAAATTCAGTAGGATGAGGGAATGCTATTCCTAGAATAAAGGGAGTCGGTTACCATTAAATGGACTCCTATTTAGGCTTAGTTTCTTTTCTTAAGAGTCCTAAATTATTGTAGCCTTGTTTTTAGGGATTCCTAGTTTGTTGGGGAGAATATTTATCCTTTCCTTGTATATGTACCTGTAATTTCTCTTGACTATATAGAGAGTTCTTTTTCCCTAATTAACTGCATGGTATCAGAGCAATAGATCTAAACCATTGTCTCTCACTCTCCAAACTCTCAACCATCGTCTCTCACTCGCCAAACTCTCATGGCTACCGAAGAGAAAACCTCTTCTTCATCAGAAATCAAATCGATTTCTAGAAATCATGCTGCCAACAACCATGGCAGCGCAGACATCGTGCAACTTCAAATTACTGGACACAAACTCAACGGCAACAATTACATACAGTGGTCACAATCAGTCATGATGTACATCTGTGGGAAAGGAAACGATGAATATCTTATAGGTGGAGTCACTCCTCCAAAGGCCGACAATCCAAAATTCAAAAAAACAACATGGTCATGTCTTGGCTGATCAACTCAATGACCAATGAAATTGGTGAGAATTTCTTACTCTATGGCTCAGGTCATGAGATCTGGGAAGCAGCTAAAGAGTTCTACTCGAGCAAGGAGAATACCTCAGAGATTTTCGAGATTGAATCAAAACTCCATGATCTTCGGCAAGGAGATCTCTTAGTCACTCAATACTACAATACCCTCACTCGAAATTGGAAAAGATTGGATGTGTTTGGAGAAAACATCAATGGCGCTGCTCAGATGATGCAAACAAATTCCATGAGATTATTGAGAAAAAGCGGATATTTAAGTTTTTAATGAGACTCACAAAGAATCTTGACGAGGTTCGAGGACGAATTCTAGGAATGAAGCCTCTGCCTAACATTAGAGAAGTATTTTCTGAGGCTCGTAGAAAATAAAGCAGAAAAAAGGTGATGCTTGGAAAATCCACCCTAGTTTCAGCCAATGAAAACTCTGCCCTAGCTGCACGTGGAACACATTCTCATAACAACGACAATAGACAACGGAAGGGAAGACCATGGTGTGACTACTGCAAGAAACCAGGTCATTCACATGACAGCTGCTGGAAAATCCATGGCAAACCAGCGGACTGGAAGCCTTCAAGACCTGCCATCAACAAAGAAAGCCGAGAAAACCATGTCTTTGTAGATGATCAACCTCCTTCCACCGATGCCAATCGTTTCAGCAAAGAACAACTTGACATGCTGCAAAGGATGCTCACTCAACAGAATTCTACCATCAGAACAGGATCTTTAGCACAAAAAGGTAACTTCTCATGTGCACTGATTGCAAATTCATAAAAACAAGACTCATGGATTGTAGACTCTGGGGCATCGGATCATATGGCTGGAGATGCAAACCTCTTCCACTAACACAGCCCATGCTATGAGAATCTCACAGTAAAAATAGCAGATGGATCTCTCTCCAAAGTGGCGGGAATAGGTTCAATCATTATCTCAAAGGACCTCACTCTAAACTCTATTCTTCATGTTCCAAAATTGGACTGCAATCTTTCATAAGTTCATAAACTTACTCGAGATCTTCATTGTGTTGCTAAATTCTTCCCAAATACTCGTGAATTTCAGGTTTTGGATTCAGGGAGGATGATTGGCAGTGCTAGGATATGCTCAGGTCTTTTCCTTCTACAAGTCGAGGAAACTTCTAGAGGGCAAACTCACAATGCAGTGTGTGTTCAGTCTACAAACCAGATCAGTAAAAATTCCCTTTCCCTTTCTAGTTCAAAAAAGGATGGTGATATAATGTTATGGCACTATTGTCTAGGACATCCTAACTTCATGTATCTTCAAAAGATGTTTCCCTCTTTGTTCAGCAATAAAAGTCCTAAATTTTTTCACTATGAAGTGTGCCAATTCTCAAAACATACTCTTAGTTCCTATCCTAGCATTCCATATAAGGCATCACATCATTTTTCTATGATACATAATGATGTATGGGGACCTTCTAGAGTCAAAAACCTCACTGGTAATAGATGGTTTATATCTTTTGTTGATGATCACACTAGAGTCACATGGTTGTTTCTAATGAAAGAAAAATCCGAAGTCAGTTCTATTTTAAGCAGTTTAACACTATGATTCAGACACAGTTTCAAACCAGAATTCAAGTGTAAAAACTGACAATGCAAGAGAGTATTTTGACACCGTTCTGGGGGAATACTTTACAAGCCAAGGAATTATTCATGTGAGTTCTTGAGTTGATACACCCCCAACAAAATGGGTTTGCCGAGAGAAAGAACATACACCTTCTTGAAGTGGCTCGATCCCTAATGTCTACAACAAATGTTCCTAAATTTTTTTTGGAGGAAGCCATTTTGACTGCTTCCTATCTCATAAATAGGATGCCTTCTAGAGTTTTGAAATTCCAAACACCGCGCCAAGTTCTTTATATCCATGTCCAAACTGAATCTGAATCAGAAAATTCATTTCAGCAAAAACTTGATCCACAACTTCCTAACCCAAGTGTTCCGATGGTTCAAAGTGAATCTGAAACTGAGTCTAAAACACCCCAACAATCACAACCTGCAGCTATCAATGAGGGAAAGAGCTGCATATATTTGATCAAGGTCATGAATCCAATCCGGTTCCAGAATCACAAAGCTCATCAGGTAACAATGGTACAGAATGTGTTCAAATCAATTCTCTTATTGATTATAGGCATATTGCTTTGAGAAAAGAAAAACGGTTGTGTACTGATCATCCTATTCAGAAATTTGTTTCTTATGGAGATCTGCCACATAGTTACCATGCCTTTATCAGCAATCTTGACAAAATACAGATTCCAAGTTCTATTCATGAAGCTCTCAAAGTACCAGAATGGAAGGCAGCTATCTGGGAAGAAATTCATGCATTAGAAAAGAATGGAACCTGGGAGATATCTGATTTTCCATCAGGAAAAACCCTTGTTGGTTGCAAGTGGATTTTCACAGTCAAACAAAATGCAGATGGGAGTATCAACAGATTTAAAGCGAGATTAGTCACTAAAGGTTTCACTCAATCCTATGGGATTGACTACCATGAAACTTTCACTCCTATAGCCAAACTAAATACTGTCAGAATGTTGTTTTCACTCGCTACCAATCTTAATAGGCCTTTATATCAACTAGATATAAAAAATGCATTTTTTTAATGGAGATCTAGAGGAAGTATACATGGAGATACCACCTGGGTTTGAAACTCAAGCAACCACCAACAAAATCTGCAAACTCAAAAAGTCATTGTATGGGTTAAAGCAATCACCAAAGCCTTGGTTTGATAGGTTCACAAGAGCAGTGAAACAATTTGGTTATGATCAATGTCAAACAGATACACTATGTTTGTCAAGCATTCACCAGAAGGAAAAAGGGCAATACTTATTGTGTATGTGGATGATATTATACTAACTGGAGATCATAATAATGAACTACAACAACTCAAGGCAATCTCAAGTACTTCCTTGGCATGGAGATAGCACGGTCAAGGAAAGGAATCTCAGTCTCACAACGCAAGTATGTACTAGATCTTTTAAAAGAAACAGGGATGCTTGGATGCAAGCCTACCAATACTCCTATGGATTCCAATTCAAAATTGGGAAGCAAAGGTGAAAGTGCACCCATTTATAAAGGAAGGTGCCAAAGGTTGGTTGGGAAACTCATTTATCTCTCCGATACCAGGCCTGACATATGTTTCGCTGTAAGCATGGTAAGTTAGTTCATGAACCAACTGAGGAGCACATGGAAGCAGTTTACAGGATATTAAAGTACTTAAAGATGAAACCTGGTCATGGATTGTTTTTCAAGAAGACAGAAGACAAAGATGTCAAAATCTTTACTGATGCAGATTGAGCAGGATCCATAACTGATAAACGATCAACCTCAAGATATTGCACATATGTATGGGAAAATCTGATCACTTGGCGCAGCAAGAAGCAATCAGTTGTGTGACTACAACAACAACAATAAGCCTTGTCCCAACTAAATGGGGTCGGCTACATGGATTCTTGCCCTCCAATCAGTTCTATTCGAGGCCATGCTAGATACAAGGCCTAAGCTATACATATCCTTTCTCACCACTTCTCCTAAGGTTATCTTAGGTCTACCCCTAGCTCTTCTAGTTCCTTCAATATGGATTATATCACTTCTCCGTAAAGGAGCATTTATAGGTCTCCGTTGAACGTGGCCGTGCCACCTCAAACGACTTTCTCTAAGCTTATCACTTATGGGAGCAACTCCCAGCCCAACTCTAATATGATCGTTTCTTATCTTATCCATCCTAGTTTTGCCACTCATCCATCTTAGCATCCTCATTTCTGCTACACTGAGTTTATCTATATGATTCTTTTTAACAGCCCAACACTCTGCACCGTACATCATAGCTGGTCGAACAACGGTCCTATAAAATTTTCCTTTAAGCTTTAATGGAATACGCCGATCACATAAGACCCCGGACGCACCTCTCCACTTCATCCACCCTATTTTAATTCTTTGGGAAACCTCATCTTCCAAATCACCTCTTTTACTTATGATTGAACCTAGGTACCTAAAACAATCACTCTGAGAAATCTCTTTATCGTCAAGTATCACCACCTCATCATCTCGCCGATCATGACTAAAGTTACAAACTAAATATTCTGCTTCGATCTACTAAGTTTAAAGCCTTTTGATTCCAAAGCTAATCTCCATGATTCTAATTTGGTATTAATCCCCACTTGGGTCTCATCAATCAACACAATATCATCCGCAAAAAGCATACACCAGGGGACCTCATCTTGAATGTCTTTGGTTAATTCATCCATTACCAGTGCAAATAGATATGGGCTTAAAGTTGACCCTTGATGTAGCCCAACTGTTATCGGGAATTCATTACTTTGTTCCCCCACTATTCTAACACTAGTCACCGAACCATCATACATATCCTTAACTATATCTATATATTTACTTGCAACACTTCTTTTCTCTAGTACTTGCCAAATTAACGCTCTAGGGACTCTATCATAAGCTTTTTCTAGGTCAATAAATACCATATGAAGATCTTTCCTATATTCTCTATACCTTTCCATAAGTCTCCTAATTAAGTAAATAGCCTCTGTTGTAGATCTTCCCGGCATAAACCCAAATTGGTTCTCCATGAATCGTAGTTAAGTGTCTCAAACGGGTTTCAATTATTCTCTCCCATAATTTCATCGTATGGCTCATCAATTTAATGCCCCTATAGTTATTACAACTTTGAATATCTCCTTTATTTTTGTAAATTGGAACCACAACACTTCTCCTCCAATCATCTGGCATTTTCCCTGTGCTCATAATCTTATTAAACAACTTAGTCAACCAAACTAGTCCATGGGTTCCTAAGCTCTTCCATAATTCAATTGGGATTTCATCAGGACCTTGTGTCTTGCCGAGTTTCATCCTCCTTAAAGCTTCTTTTACTTCGGACATCGAAATTCTACGTATATAAGTTCGGACCTTGGTGCCTTGGTGAAAAGTGTAATCGTCTGAAACATAAGTGCTTGAAGAATGCTCATTTAGTAAATTAGAGAAATAGGTTTCCCATCTTTTCTTAATATCCTCCTCACAAACTAATACTTTACCATCTCCATTTTTAATACATCTAACATGGTCAAGATCTCTACTCTTCCTATCCCTCATCTTAGCTATCTTATAAATAGATATTTCCCCTTCCTTTGTGCCCAATTTATTATACAACTCTTCATATTTCCTTTCCCTTGCTTTTCCTGCAATTTTCTTAGCTTCATTTCTATCCAACCTATACCTATGAAGATCCTCAACATCTTTAGTTCTTTGCCATGCCTTAAAACTAGCTTTTTTATTCCTAATGGCAACTTGAACCTCACTATCCCACCACCACGTCTCTCTATAAGAATGAGTCTTTCCTTTTGATTCACCTAGAACATCTTTAGCCACCTTCTTAATACACATAGCCATCTCATTCCACATTGCATTGGTATCCCCTTTAAAATCCCATTTTCCTTGTTTGGCTACTTCATTAATGAAGGATTTAGAGTACTCTCCTTTCAAATTCCACCATCTTATTCTGGGATAGTTTACCTTGGACCTTTTATGTGTTCTTGGGACTAAGCACATATCCAAGACCACAAGTCTATGTTGTGCAGTTAAGCTTTCCCCCGGTATCACCTTGCAATCCTTGCACAACAATCTATCAGTCCTTCTAGTTGTGTGATTGTATCTCAAAATAGTGCGAAGCAGAATTCCAGAGCATTGGCTCATGGGATATGTGAAGGAATATGGCTTAAGCGGATATTAACTAAACTAAGAATCCAGATGGCCGAACCAATAAAAATGTTTTGTGAAAATCAATCCACGATCAGCATAGCAAAGAATCCAGTGCTTCATGATAGGACAAAACATGCGGAGATCAATCAGCATTTTGTGAAAGAGAAGATAGAGACAAGCATGATATCACTCATATACATCCCAACCTATCAACAAGTTGCAGATATTCTAACTAAGGTTGTGCCCAAGAAGATGTTTGGGATACTTAATTGCAAGCTAGGTTTACTTAACATCTACACCTAACTTGAGGGGGGGGGGGGTGGAAATTCCGTGATTGGTTAGGCATTTTAAGGAAGTTTAAATTCAGTAGGATGAGGGAATGTTATTCCTAGAATAAAGGGAGTCGGTTACAGCTAAATTGACTCCTATTTAGGTTTAGTTTTCTTTTCTTAAGAGTCCTAAATTATTGTAGCCTTGTTTATAGGGATTCCTAGTTTGTTGGGGAGAATATTTCTCCTTTCCTTGTAAATGTACCTGTAATTTCTCTTGACAAAATAAGAGAGATCTTTTTCCCTAATTAACTGTATAAAAGAAAAGAAATTTTGATGAAGGAATATTAGGAAAGAACAAAACCTTCTTCCTAAATGAAGGCAAAGCTAAAACTATGCAGACACACCAAGACTAGGTAATTGTTGAAAACATAATAAAGCATTTTTCTCAAGTAGACTTCCAAGACCAAAAAGATGGAAAATCTATTTTAAACATAATTCTGGAAAATCTATTTTAAACATAATTCTCATTTTTTGAAGACCATCATTTAATGTGCTTCAAAATGGAAAATGCAATTTTTATGCAAGAAACACGTTTCCTCTTCAAATCTATCACAGCTCAAGCTGATCAAATGAAGGTGGTTACAGATGACATGTGACTCATTTTCAAAAAGACAATAAAGTTAAAAGTGAGTAATTCGATAATATATGACTTGACATTAAGTGACATTCAGTCAAACACACTTACGATGTTTCAAGAGTTGATAAATTTCTTCATCTGCTCTCAATTGTAATCTGTTATCTTTTATTTTTTTTTGGATGAATAAATAATCAATTCAAGAGACGAAAAAACAAAATACATCGGCGCCAAGGGCTAGCATCAAATAGGAGGGAGGAATTGGGAGTTGAGCCCCCAGGAAACAACAATGAGCTTGTTCCTTGGGGAATCAACAACCGGGGGAAGGGAAAAAGAAGAAATCCTAGATGATACATAAAAAAATATAGCATTCGAAATAGCGTCGATAGAACGGGATTTGGAGTTCCAACGCCTGAGATTACGCTCCCACCACAGATGGTGGACTGTGGCACCAAAGACGAGCTTACCAATCCGATCACAAATAGAAGTACCTGGAAATTTACTCAAAATCCAAGACCAGTCACGAGCAAACCCAAATGAGCGACGAGAGCGGAGCCAAATGTAGCCAAGGGCTTTTCTCCAAAGAGCACTAGATAAAGGGCAAGAAAAAGAACAAATGTTCAATGTCCTCAATACCATTCTAACAAAGGATACAATTTGGGTTCACAGGGATGTGTCGGGAAATAAGAAAAGACTGGGTTGGCAGGGCTAAGTGCAGGGCTCTCCAAAGAGTGAGAGAGTGACGGGGTAAATGACCTTTAAACCAAACCAAGGGGGGCCAGGGGGGAGGGGGGAGGGGAAGCGAAAGAGGTTCCAAGCAGAAGCGTGGTGAATGTTTTGGTAGTGGAGGGGGTCCATATAACAGTATCAAGGAGGTGGGGGTAGATAGGGGGGAGAGAATTCCAGACTTGCGTGAGACTATGATGAGGGGGAGGAACCAATGTACCACAAGAGATGAAGAGAGAAGGGTAGATTTGGGGATCCGGGTCTCATAGACAATGCGGGGGGGCGGGGGAAGAGTGTGAGGAGAATACCCATCGGATGCCACAGATCCATCCAGAAAGAAGTAGAGGAACCAGAAGAGATATGGGTGGTAATGACAGTAAGAGCTTGGGGATGGAGAAGGAGAAGCTTCCTCCAAGTCCAAGAGGGATTAGGAGGGATAGAGACAGTCCAGAAAGAGTTAGATTTGAGAAGGTAAGAGTGGACCCAATTGACCTAGATAGAATCATTTTTTGTGAAGATTTTCTAGATGAGTTTGAGCAAAGCAGCGGAATTAACTTCTTGGATTCGACGAATTCCTAAGCCCCCTTCGGATTTGGGCCGACAAACATTGGACCAACTTATGGGGCGAAGGAATCGCGTAGATTCCTGACCTTTCCAGAGAGAAGCACAGAAGAGAGATTCCATAGCAGACGAGATGGCTTTGGGTATCGGGAAAATGCCACACCAATACAAATAGGAAGATTGGAGAACAGATCGAATGAGTTCTACCCTACCGGCGAAGGAGAGAAGCCGACTTTTCCAAAGTTGGAGACTCTTATGGATGCGATCCAAAATAAGGGAACAATGATGGCGAGAGAGCCTACTCGGGATGAGAGGGAGACCAAGATACATAACAGGGAATGATCCAAGCTTGAACCTCGAAAGATTCAGGAGATTGGAGCGAAGAGGCTCAGAAACTCCAGAAAGGAAAAGAGTAGATTTGTCAAGATTGACCTTTAGGCCAGAGATAGACACGAAGAAGGAAAGGGCAGAGGTGATGGAGTTAAGGTCGGCTTTTGAGAAAATCATACGATCATCGGCAAAGGCGAGATGAGTGAGATTGAGGACTTTGCACTTGGGAATGGGGGAAATTAAGAGCTGATCCATCTTAGCTTGAAGGAGACGGGATAGGACCTTCAAAGCCAAAGAGAAAAGGTAAGGAGAGAGGGGGCAACCTTGACGAATGCCGACACTAGAGGGGAAGAAGCCCGCTGGCGAACCATTAGTAATGACTGAAAAGAAAGGGGTGGAGATGCAGACTTCGATCCAATGGATGAAAGAAGGAGGGAATCTCATGGCCAAGAGAACATCACTCATAAAAACCCAGCGGATAGAGTCGAAAGCTTTGTGGAGATCCACTTTGAGGAGATTTGTTGGGGAGTGGGAAATTCTTTCGAACCCCCTGACAATCTCTACACAAAGGAGAATATTATCCGCAATGCTATGACCCGAGATGAAAGCAGTTTGGTTTCCACTAATCAAGTTAGGCATGATCTTTTTAAGACGATTCGCTAGAATTTTAGAGAGGAACTTGTAGAGGAGATTACAAAGGGAGATGGGGCGAAAATCAGAAAGAGAAGAGGCCCCAACCTTTTAGGGGATGAGACAAAGAAAAGTTTGGTTGACGAAGAGAGCTGAGAAGGATTGAGGAAGAAACTGCGGACGGCTTTGATAAGATCATCCTCAATGAGGTTCCAGGCACAGGTGAAAAAACCTATACTAAATCCATCAGGGTCGGGGGCACGATTTGATTTGTGGGAACGGATGGCTTGAATGATCTCATCATGGGACGGGATAGAGAAGAGAGAGGGGAAAGATTGAGGGCTAACAAATTTATTGATCAGGCTAGGGGGAGAGGGGGACACGGCGAGAGAGAGGAGTGAGGGGGATAGAGAAGATTTGAGAAAAAGGAGACAACCTCGGCTTTGATCCCCGAAGGGTCATAAATCCACACTCCATTGCTAGAGAGGAGAGTAGGAATGGAGTTAATATTGTTTCGCTCTTTTAGGAAGCGGTGAAAGAAGGCAGTATTGGAGTCCCCAAGCTGGAGCTATTTGATCCTGGCTTTTTGGCGGAGGAAGCTCTCTTCTATAGAGACAAGGGATGAAAGTTCAAAAGAGAGATTCCTCTCACTTTCCCAAGCATAGGATTGAGGGGGTCACTTTGGAGGATCTCCTGAATTCGCAAGAGATTAGAGCAGCTATCAGAAACCCTAGAGGAAATGTTCCATAGGTGGAAAGGTTTCATCGACGGAGAGCTTCCTTAGTATTCCTAAGTCGGTGAGCAAAACTAATTAGGGGAAGGGAGTGGCAATGAACAGGCTTCTCCCAAGCTTCCTTAACAATGGCCAAGAAAGAAGAGTTGGAGGTCCACATATCAAAGAACTTGAAAGGCTTGGGACCGAACGAAGAGAGAGGGTAGATATGGACAAGGCAGGGGGAATGATCCGAAAGGCAAGCAGGGGAGAATGAGGCATGGGAATCTAGGAAAGAGGAGAGCCAATGGTGGTTGACAAGGAAACGGTCAAGTTTTGAAGCAATCCTGTCCTCACCAATACGATGGTTATGCCAGGAAAGAGAATGGCCCGACCACCGAAGATCAGTGATACAAGAGTCATCGAGACAGGAGTTAAAATCCTCAACCACAATTGGATTAGGCGGGCGCCCACCCACCCTCTCATGGGAGTAACGAACAATATTAAAATCCCCTCCCACACCCCAGGGATGGTTAACATGGGAAGAGGAAAAGGAACGAATGGAGTCCCATAGAGGGGCACGCTCACCAGCCCGATTAAAGCCGTAGACTATGGTGAGATAAAAGTTTGAATTGGAATTAGAAGGGGAAATAGAGAGGTGCATGAATTGGGGAGAAGAATCGATGAGGGTAATCTTGAGGGAGGAGGGGTTCCAAAGAATCCACTTCCTACCATTAGGACATTGGAAAGGAGGGCACAAAAGTTGGCTTTTGAATCCAAGAGAAATTTCTTGACTTCACTTTACTTAGCAATTGCATTCAGACCTCTAACATTCCACACAATAAAATCTGACATAAATAACTGGGGGGGCACACTAACAATTAAAATTGGGGTCAAGAGAGGCATTTTGGTGGGGTGGGCTTGAAGACATAGTCTCACACAACTGGGAATCCCAAAAGGAAGGGGTTTCAAAGATGTTTGGGTCTATGGAGGAGTTGGGAGATGAAGGTTCAGTTGAAGGAGTTGAAGTTTGGCTAACTGAAAGCGGGTTAGTGGGATTATGGGTCAAAGGAAGATAGTTTGGGAGGGCCAAAAGATTTAAGGCTTCCGGGCTAGGGGTTTTAAATCCAGAATGGACCGAGGACAAAGGCTGTTGATGCCCATTTGGGGAAGTGGGCTTAGCTTTAGGGTGCAATGGTCTTTTGGACCAAGGCCTACAGTTCAAAGGCCCAAAAGAAGAGGTAAAAGGCGCGATGGGCTTCGGCCCAATAGATGGATGCGGAAGGCTGAGGGGAATAGGGGTATGGCGGTGGGAAACTGAAGCGGTCCTGATGCAGCACAACCAGAAATTATTGTTCACGCTACAGTAGCGTGAACAGTAACCTAAATGATATTTTTCATATTTGGTGGGCCCTAAGTCTAGCTTGCATGGAAATAGATTCAAATTTGGTGGGCCCAAACTCCAGCTTGCAAGGAGATAAAATAGGATCTGTTTTCGTGGGAGTTCTAAAGATAATTTAGAATTTTATTATTTATTATTGGGATAATCATGTAATCGAAGTTTTTTATTTGGGTAGTGATGAGGAAAGAATAAATAAGCTTAAACCAACCTGGTTCGAGCCCAATCCGACCTAATTGGAATCAAACCAGTTCGGTTTAAGCGACCATATCAGAATCAAACCAGTTCGGTTTGAGCCTAGTCCGACCAGCTCGGATCACGATAGACCGACCAAGTCAAGGTCAGTCAAATAAATAAAAAGGCTGAATAACGAGGTAAATTTGAATAAGATTCTAGCCAAAGAAACAGTATTCAGTCACGACTCAACTACTCGTGTTTGAGTAGGACTCAATGACTAAGAGTCAGATCACAACCTAACTAGGGTTTGAGCCTCACTCAAACTCATACATAGAAAATCTATAAAAAGGTAAAGGAACACAAGAGAAAGGTACGCTGAATAGAATTATCACTATTCATATTATTATTGTTCATTACTTTCTTGCCTTCCTTAGTCGGATTTCTAACTAGATCGTCAGAGGTGAAAACTCGACCTCCACGGTCGAGCTCATCTTTGCAGGTTCAACCGGCTGAAGGGACGAATAGGATTGTGCAGCAACAATTGGCGCCGTCGGTGGGAACTTGATCAAAAAGCTATTATGAAGACGAGATCAAGTTTGGTAATCGAGGAGGTGTCTGGCGGAGAAAAGGAGGTCGACTAGGTTGGAATGGAAAAAATTCCCGAACTCTAGATTCAGCAAGATTCTCCAATTCTTCCAGACACTCAAGCAAATCAATACGCGACAACGCATCAAATTGTCGAAGTTCAAAAGGAACAAGTTGAGATGAGAAAAACAATCTCATCCATAGGCGAGTTGATCAGGATGGCCATGCAACACGTAATTGCTCCCTAAGCAGATTCTCAGAAAAAAAAGAAGTCTCGAGGGGAGCAGGCGTGACCGACCACCCGTGATCGACCAAATACCTCAACAATCTCAAAAAGAGCTGGCAAAATCTCGAACCTCGAAAGAGGTTATTCCAGAGAAGAATCCTCCAGTCGACAACGACGGAGATCGAGGAAGCAGCTCAGATCCAGCAAAAGCCTCAAAGGACAAAAAGAATCATAATGGTTCAAAGAAGCGGGATGACGAGATGAATAAGCGCATCACCGACCTTGACAAAATAGTCAAAAAAGTGCTAAAGCTTGGAAAAGAAGAGCTATACGCCGTCTTAAAGGAGGACCCTTTCATCAAAAGCGTCTCGGAAGCAGAGATGCCAATAGGTTTCAAATGTCTGACCTTCAAGGCGTACGACGGATCGAAGTGTCCTAAGCATCACATCACCCATTATAAGTCTGTCATGTCTACTTCTAGACACAATGAAGCAGCTATGTGCCGCAGTTTCCCAGCATCATTGACTGGAGCTGCGTTAGATTGGTACCAAGCTCTGCCTCATGGCACAATAAAAAGTTTCGAACATCTAGGTCGGACTTTCTTATTGCGTTTCCAAAGCGGAGTAGAAACCAAAAAGAGAGAAAAAACCTTGATCGTTGTAAAACAAGAGCGAACGGAGTCCATTAGAGATTTCCTTGAGAGATTCAATAAACTAACCATGCAGATTGAAAATCTAGATGAAAAGATAGCTTTCCACGCCTTGTACCAAGGACTCAGCCATGAAAGCCTACTTGAGAGACTTTTGAATGACATGCCTGAAACGTATGACGATCTCCGTGAACGATGCCACAAGCAAGTGGAGATATCAGAAACAATTGAATCTCGAAAGAAGGAGCATCCAACCATGGAGGCAGGAACATACAAAGAAAAGTACCAACCTGGTCGAAGATCGACCATAGACTCGACCAGAGATGGTCGACCTGAACAGGAAAGGTTACCGGCCACGAGGAGATCAGAAATCCTGATGCAAATTAAAGATCGAGGAATTCTCCAGCAGCCCGAAAAGCTACATTCTCGTCCAGGAAATCAGGACAAAAGCAAATTTTGCGACTTCCACAAAGATCACGGACACTTGACAGATGACTGTCGACAACTAAAAGAGGAAATTGACAGAATCATCAATCAAGGGCGGCTTGTGAAATACCTCCAACCTACCAGCCTGATAAAAAGCAAATAGAAGGGGGTAGGAAAAGGCATAGATCTCCAAGCAGAGAAGGACGCCAAAACAAGTCCCGACTACGGGAAGGAGAAGACAATCAAAAACGACCACCAATATTTACCGTGTTCAGTGGCCCAACTGAGGAGTCAAGTAGACAGGCCAAAAGAAAACCACGATATGTGGGGAATGCCGAGCTTGAGAAACCAGATGAGAAGATCACTTTAGAACCTATCACCTTCTCATCCAAAGATAAACAGGGGGTAAACACTCCCCATGACGATGCCCTTGTCATCAAAGTCACTCTGGCCGGAACAAAGGTCCATAGAGTCCTAGTAGATACAGGGTCATCAGCAGATATCTTGTCATTGGAAGCTTTCCATAAATCACAGCTAGACGAGAAAATGCTGATCCCCTGTGGAACGCACTTATACGGTTTTACAAGAACCTCCACCCGAGCAGAGGACACCATCAGATTAGATCTTCGTATCGGCGAACACCCCAGAGACAGGGTCATCCAAACAAATTTTATGGTCGTCCGAGATTTGTCAGCTTATAATATGATCTTAGGACAACCAACCCTTTGTACCCTGGAGGCGGTAGTATCATCCTTACACATCAAGATGAAATTCCCAACAAAAAAGGGAATAGGAGAATGCTCCGCCGACCAAAAAGGAAGCAGGTAGAGCTACGCCAATTACATGAGAAAGCGAGTAAAAACAAGCTCTACCATGGCGGTCGAAGTCAGAGATGATCGTGATGAAGAAAACATGCAAAGAGCCGAACCAGTAGAAAAATTAGAAAAGATTATGCTGAATTCAAGGGAAGATTAGGGAACTATGATCGGAGCAGAACAAGAAGAAGAGTTCAAAAATAGTCTAACCAGCTTTCTACAGAAAAATACTAACGTCTTTGCATGGTCGGCCGAAGACATGCCCGGAATAGACAGAAAAGTAGCCGAGCACAGGTTAAATATTGACCCTCAGGCAATTCCAGTAATACAAAAAAGAAGAAATTTTTCTTTGGAAAAGCATGAGGCCATCCGAATAGAGGCTCAGAAGCTGAAGCAGTCCGGATTCATTAAACCCATCGACCACCCAACCTGGTTGGCCAATGTGGTAATGGTAAAAAAGGCAACCGGAAAATGGAGAATGTGCACAGACTATACCGACCTCAATAAAGCCTGTCCAAAGGATTGTTATCCTCTACCAAGGATAGACTTGCTCATCGATGCAACAGCCGGTCACGAAGATGCTTAGTTTCATGGACGCCTATTCAGGATACAACCAAATCTTGATGAACCTAGACGACCAGAAACACACAGCATTCATGACAGACAGGGATAGTTACTACTACAAAGTAATGCCCTTTGGTCTAAAAAATGCTGGGGCAACCTACTAGCGAGCAGTCAACAAAATTTTCGAGCAGCAGATAGGCAGGAATATGGAGGTATACGTTGATGACATGCCGATAAAGAGCACATCTCAATCCAACCATCTAAAAGACCTAGCAGAAGTTTTTGAGGTACTCCGAGCATACAAAATGAAGCTCAACCCAGAGAAATGCGCTTTTGGAGTATCTTCAGGAAAATTTTTGGGGTTCATGGTATCCCAAAGAGGAATAGAGGCTAATCTTGAGAAGATAAAAGCCATACAAGAGATGAAACCACCAAAAAGCATCAAGGAAATACAAAGTCTCACTGGTCGGGTAGCATCCTTAAACAGGTTCATAGCCCGGTCAGGAGAGAGATGTTCACCTTTCTTTCAAGCCTTAAAAAATATTTCCAAAAAGGGAGTACCAGAATGGAGCGAGGAGTGTCAACAAGCTTTTGAATATCTAAAGGAAAAGCTAACTACTCCACCCTTGCTCGTACGACCGACCACAGGAAAGGAACTGGTCATCTACCTGGCCACTTCACCTCTGGCTGTTAGTGCAGTACTAGTGCAAGATGAAGGAAAACAGCAAAACCCCATTTACTATGTGAGCCATGTGCTCCTTGATGCTGAAACAAGATATCCAGAAGTGGACAAGCAAGCTTTGGCCCTGGTCATAGCAGCCAGAAAACTGAGACCATATTTTCAGTCACATCCTATTGCAGTATTAACAAATTTTCCCTTGAAGAAAATACTGCATCGACCAGACCTGGCCGGAAGACTAGTATCATGGGCAGTTGAGCTAAACGAGCATCAAATAGAGTTCCGACCAAGACCAGCTATTAAAGCACAGGTCCTAGCTGATTTCATCCTTGAATCTTCTGAACCAAAGCATGAGCAAGAAGAAGAGGCCACTTCTGAAAGCATCAAAAGATGGATACTTTCAGTGGATGGTTCTAGCAACGCACAGGGGAGTGGAGCAGGATTGCTCCTAGTAAGTCCAGGAGGATTCCAAATATGATATGCACTACGCTTCCAATTCAAGGCCTCAAACAATGAAGCAGAATATGAAGCATTAATAGCAGGTCTTCGTATAGCAAAAGCCCTTGATATTCAGAACATCGAAGTTAGAAGCGACTCACAACTAATTGTGAATCAAGTGAACGGGCTATATGAAGCAAAAGAAAAGAGGATGACTAAATATCTGACCATGGTCAACCAATACAGACAATTCTTCAAAGACATCCAAATCCAACAAGTCCCTAGAGCAGAAAATGAGCAGGCAGATGCCTTATCTAGGTTGGCTACGGATGAGATGGAAGCAGACCCGGTCGTATATATGGAAAAGCTACAGTTTCCGAGCATCAATCTGACCGACCAGATGCACATACAGACCGAGCACGGTTGGATGACTCCAATAATCAATTATCTGGAAAGTGATTTACTACCAGAAGATCCAAAAGAAGCTAGAACTGTAAAGCAAAGAGCAGTCAGATACACTGTCAGAAATGACAAGTTATACAAAAAGTCTCTCACCCGACCATTGTTACGATGTGTAGGGGCTCCAGAGGCAGCTGTCATCCTAAAAGAAATTCATGAAGGAAACTGTGGAGGTCATATAGGAGCCAAAGCCTTAGCAGACAAGGTAATAAGGCAAGGATACTATTGGCCCACGCTACAAGAAGATTCGAAAGCTCACATCCGCAAATGTGACAAATGCCAGGCGCACGCCAACATACCTCATGCTCCCGCAATGCCTCTAACATCAACCCTCTCTCCAATTCCCTTCGCTAGATGGGGGATAGACTTGGTAGGAAAACTACCAAAAGCCACGGGAGCAGAGAGTACCTAGTGGTGGCAATCGATTACTTTACTAAATGGGTGGAGGCTGAAGCACTGGCGTCCATCAATACCGACCAGATGAAAAAATTCGTCACACATAATATCATGTATCGGTATGGTATCCCAAAAATCATTGTCACCGACCACGGTAAACAGTTCGAAAATGCTGAATTCCAACGATTCTGTAAAGAGCAAGGTACAGAGCACCGTTGGTCTTCTGTAGCATATCCACAGAGCAATGGCCAAGTGGAAGTTACTAATAGATCGATGTTGGAAGGATTAAAGAAAAGATTGGACCAGTCTAAATGCAGATGGGTAGAAGAGTTACCTAATGTTCTTGGTCTTACCGAACTACTGCCAGGACGACCACCGGCGAATCTCCATTCCGACTAGCTTATGGAGTCGAAGCTCGGATTCCCGTAGAGGTTAAGGTCGGGTCTATCAGAGAAGAAGAATTCAATGAAGAAGCAAACATTGAAGGAATGAGGGCAAACATAGACTTCATCGAAGAAGTCAGAGATAAAGCACAATATCGCTTGGAAGAATACCAAAGACGCATTGCAACACATTACAATGCAAGGGTTAAACTACGACAATATCTACCTGGAGATCTAGTCCTCCGCAAATCATCAGCTTCTGATCCTACAAATCAAGGAAAGCTTGCTCCAAACTGGGAAGGACCGTACATTGTAGTACAACAAGTTGCCCCAGGAGCATACAAGCTGCGAGATCCAGAGACCGGCCAACTAATACCTCGGACCTGGAATTCAAACAACTTGAGGAAATACTATCAATAGTATAAAATCCTCAACAAATTTTGGAATTTTCTTTTAGTTTTGTCTTTAAATTGTTTAGATACACACAATAGTTTGTGATTCAGACATTTTGAATTTTTTGAATAAAGTTTTTGAAATTTCTACATATCGAATCACAGCTAAGATGATCTGAACAAAAGCCATAATACTTAGGCCAAGATGATCACGGGAAGAGCCTAAGCAACTTGGCACAAAAAGCCCTAAACTTCATCCACCGACCTACTAAGGTCGGAAGAAAAAAGCCTAAGCAACTTAGGCACAAAGCCTAAGTCACTTAGGGCACCAAAGCCCTAAGTCACTTAGGCACAAAAAGCCCTAAGCCACTTAGGCCACCGACCTACTAAGGTCAGGAAGAAAAGCCCTAAGCCACTTAGGCACAAAAGCCCTAAGTCACTTAGGCACCAAAGCCCTAAGTCACTTAGGCACAAAAGACCCCTAAGTCACTTAGGCCACCGACCCAAGCCCTAAGCCACTTAGGCACAAAAGCCCTAAGCCACTTAGGCCCAAACCTCTAAGGTCGGGAAGAAAAGCCCTAAGTCACTTAGGCACAAAAAGCCCTAAGTCACTTAGGCACCAAAGCCCTAAGTCACTTAGGCACAAAAGACCTAAGTCACTTAGGGATCCGACCTACTAAGGTCGGGAAGAAACCCCTACCCCGCCCGCCTGCCCCGCCCGCCCCCGGGGGGTCTAAGCTAACTTAGGCTCGAAAAGCCCAAGCACTGGCACAAAGAGATAATCTTCAAATATCAAACGCTGTTTCATCTCCAAACAGAGGCAAAGATTACAAATGAGAAACCGGATAGAGTGTCATCCGAAGGAGATTACAAATAAAGGCCAAAAAGGCCATACATACAAAAAAAAAGATAGAACAAAAGCTCTAAAGCTTCTCTTTTATTTTTTGAACTGCCTTGCCTTTTGAGGAAGAGGTATTCGAACTGCCAGCCTCAGGCAAAGGATCCCAGTTATCTAGAAAATCAGTCACTTCAACTTCTTGAGGCTTGGGAAACCTTGGTTGGTCAGCACACCAAGAAGGTCGGGGAATCTTGAGATCGTCATAGATTCCAGGATCAATCAAGTTCTGGAATCTTTCTAGGTCTAAATCCTTGAAAGGTGCAATGAGGCCTTGGTAGGTATGTCGTCGAGCATATATATATCCGGGCGCAGCCACCTTGGTCATAAATTTCCTACAACCAACTGTTTTGACCCACCTCTTTATAACCTCAATACGGAGCTTGTGGGGGGGATATCTTCAAATACGCAAGGAGCTTTCTCCTCGACTGCCTTCATCAGTTTAGCAACTTGATGATCCGAGTTCTCTAACTTAGCTCGGAGACTGGAAATCTCAGCTTCCTTACCGACCAAGGATCCTTGAGTTTCCTCCAAGGATCTTTGAAGAGAAGTTTTCTCAAGCTCTACAGCTTCATTCCTCCCCTTCAACGCAGCTACTTCACTGAGAAGCTCGGCTTCCCGAGCAATCAAAGAACTGTTGTTGGACTTCAGGGTTGTCAACTCATCTTCCAACTTCTTGTTACGTTGATTGGCTTCCCGAAGAGCAAAGAAGTCTTGCCGAGCAGAGTCAATGCTTTGACCCAGGGATTGGACCAAAGCACAAGCCATTCTGCATACAAAGAGACAATGAGTTTACAAGCAAAATTATAGAAAAATAACTTCTAGTACAAGAAGAAAATATCTATACAGTAATACTATGTGCTTGCAGACGACCAAAACTTTGAAGATATTCAAAGTCGGAGGGAAGGATGGCTCCACCCAGCCATTCATTGGCAACTCTGGACATGGAGGGAGACTCACCCCTAAATACCGAAGAGTTCCCATCCAGTGACCAATCTGGTCGAAGAATATTGGTGGAGCCCGAAGAGCCTGAAGCCCTGAACTCAGCAGGAAGCTCTTGACCAGAAACATCCTCACCTAAGGAAGGATGAGGATCATTCTCCGAGCTCTTCTTCTCGGCCACTTTTTGGTTGGTCGGGGAGGAAAGTCAGAAGGGTTATCTTTCCGAACACAGGAAGATGACTTTTCTTTGACAACAGTCTTCTTGTCCTTAGATGGAGACGCCCGATCAACTTGTATCTTATTTGGCTTGGTCGGATGATGTGCCTCCACCTCTAGCATAGCACTAGCAACATCAACAAGATCATCCTCACCGAGCAACACAGCATCATCTCCCGAGTAAGCTAACTTGGCAAAATAAGGATGAACCAAAGCAAAAAAGTAAAAACATACATCTTACCAGTCAAAAAACCCCAATGATGAAGAATAGTGGGATATTCCGGACAAAATCCATTTACAAAGAAGCAAGTTCCGATCTTCAGTAGGGATCATCCGAATACGATCCCTTGCTTCCTGCTCGGATGATGAAAGGGGAGGAGAAGTATTTGAACCTTCCCTAGGACTTGTTGGCCAGAAGGTTGGAAAATCAGAAGGAGAAGAAGGGCGAACAAAGAAGTATCTAGACCTCCAACCCTTAGTATTTGAGGGAAGAGTTCCTGTTCCAACAAAGTTACCCTCCCATCCAGACTGCAGGGCAATTCGTTTGGAAAGATAGAACCAACGATCCTGCTCCTGTTTCTTATACATAAAAAATTGAAGAAACAAATTTAAGGTCGGAGTCACACCGACCTCTTTTTGTTTATAGAAGCCCTAGAAACAGATGATGTTGCACCAACTATTTGGCGCTAACATCCCTGGGCACATCCCAAACTGGTTGAGGGTTTCAACAAAGACTGGGTGCACGGGAAGCCTAAAGCCACTAATAAAGGCATCCTCATACACAGAGAATTCACCCTGAGGGGGTAAGTGAGCACGTTCATAAGACCCTGGAGCCCTGATCACAAAATTATCAGGAATAGCATACCTAGCTCGAATAAGCTCCAGGTCACTCTCAGTGAGCTCGGAAGGGAAGAAGCTGGGACCAGAACTGCTAGGATCAAAATCTACATGTTCGGAAGTCTTAGGTCGAGTTCTCTCAAAGGCAAGTTCGGATGGAGAAAGACTGTCTAACCATCTTGTCCTATTGGTACTAAACCGAGCTCGAATACTTAAAGACCTAAACTCATCGTCACTAAGAAAGTTCGGACGAGTACCAGGAGATAAGCTCGGATCAACAGAGGTGCCACTCTCAGTATCACTATACCCAGAGGAAGAAGCCTCGCCATCCCCAGGATGAACAAGCTCATTCTCAGAAGACGAAGGGCCAGAAGAAGTCATAGAGGGCCTAAAAGCTCTCCTTTTAACGCCCATCAATAAGTAAAAGCTACGGTTATAGTGGCTTAAATGGGAGAAAAGAAAAGACAGGCATAAAAAGAAAAAATACACTCAGCATACAACATAAATGCACAAATAAAAACTGTCAAAAGAAATAGAAGGAGAAGACGAACTCACTCATTAAAAGAATCAAGGAAAGAGCTACCGCAACAAGCTAGAACGAGTTTCAAAAAACACTGCAACCCTCTTCGTCTTCACAGAAAGCTTCAAATAGAAATGAAGAAGAGAAGTAACAGAGAGTGGGTTTTATACAAATGAAGGATTCTATTTTAATGGATCTAGGGAGAAGGCTGCAGAACTTCCACCAAAGATTCCAATCGAATGCCTCAAACAGAGCACCCATCCAACGACCAGAAAGATTTGGTCTTTTCAAAGATTCAGATCTTAAGGTTGGGAACAAACATAAAGGGACGTTTGAAATTCCTGTCCCTTATAATTGAAAAATAAAAAAGAAAATCATAAAGGGTCATAATGGCCTGTACACGTGTCCAAAAGGAGAGACGTGCAAAAAGTCGTGCGCCGTCGTTTCTTGTGTTACGGCGCAGCAGCTTGTCAGGTGACGTCAGCCACTAACACCTCACGAATCACCTCCCAGAAGATCACAAGTCAAGCTGATCGGAAGGAAGGATATGTTCGACCATCAAATCTCTAAAGCCCGAACAAGAGAAAGCTCGGACTTCAGAGACTAGGGGGCTTATGATGAGGAAAGAATAAATAAGCTTAAACCAACCTGGTTCCCCAGTTCAACCTAATTGAAACCCAGTCCGACCAGATTGGAATCAAACCAGTTCGATTTGAGCGACCAGATCGGAATCAAACCAGTTCGGTTTGAGCGACCAGATCGGAATCAAACCAGTTCGATTTGAGCCTAGTCCGACCAGCTCGATCGCGTTAGACCGACCAAGTCAAGGTCAATCAAATAAGTACAAAGGCTGAATAACGAGGTAAATCTGAATAAGATTCTAGCCAAAGAAATAGTATTCAGTCACGACTCAACTACTCGTGTTTGAGTAGGACTCAATGACTAAGAGTCAGATCACAACCTAACTAGGGTTTGAGTCTCACTCAAACTCATACATAGAAAATCTATAAAAAGGTAAAGGAACACAAGAGAAAGGGATGTTGAATAGAATTATCACTATTCGTATTATTATTGTTCATTACTTTCTTGCCTTCCTTAGTCGGATTTCTAACTAGATCGTTGGAGGTGAAAACTCGACCTCCACGGTCGAGCTCATCTTTGCAGGTTCAACCCACCCCCCAACCACCAAAAAAAACAAACAAAACAAAAACTATGATATATTTTATTTTTTTTTTTTTTTTTTAATTCCCTAAATTCTCTAACAATTCTTTTTTTTTTTTTTTTTTAAAACCCATATTTTTTTTTTTTTTTCATTTCAACTCTATTGTTTTTTTTTTTTTTTTTTTATAACCTTTTTTTTTTTTGTTTTAGATTTTATATTTTTTATTTTTTTTTTTCCTTTGGCCTTCCCCCCCCCCCCCCCCCCCCCCCCCCCCCCCCTCTTTTCTTCTTCTTCTTCTTTTTTTTCTTATGAGTGTTCTTCTCTCTCTTCCTCTTCTTCAAGACTTATTCTTCTAAGATTTCCCTTCTTCCCCCTATCTTCTTTATCCTTCTTTCTACTCTATTTTGTCCCCCATTATTTGGTATCAGAGCCCAAACCTGGATAGATCTCTTCTTTATCTCATCGTTTGTTCAACCTTCTTTTCTCTCTTCCTTGTTTTCTTCTCTTCCTTGAGATCTTTCTATTCTTCATCCTTTCTTTATTGCCCCTAATTTCTTTTCTCAGTAATTGTGAACAATGCTACAAGCCTACAACAACCTATCAAATCTTTTTTTGTGGTGCCAATCGTGAGACAATTTTTTTCTATGAAACTCGAGGATGAGTTTTTTTTAAGAGAGGGAGAAATTGATGCAACACAACCAGAAATTACTGTTCATGCTATAGTAGCGTGAACAATAACCTAGATGATATTTTACATATTTGGTGGGCCCCAAGTCTAGCTTGCATGGAAATAGATTCAAACTTGGTGGGCCCAAACTCCAACTTGCAAGGAGATAAAATAGGATCTGTTTTCGTGGGAGTTCTAGAGATAATTTAGAATTTTATTATTTATTATTGGGATAATCATGTAATCGAAGTTTTTTATTTGGGTAGGATATCTAGGATAAGTTTTAGTTAGTTTTAAATTCCTAAGAGTCCTTGTAGGATCAGTCTTTTGTTAGTTTTAAATTACCAAGAGTACTATTATAGTCTGTTTCGTATCAAGTATGTTTTGTTTTGTCATTTAAACACTTGTAATCAGCTTATTGAGTATGGAATAGAAAATATGAATTGAAGCTTTAGCTTTGTGCGTTTGCAGCATCCCCCTCTCTCTGTCTCTCTCTCTCCTCTTTTCTTCTTCTTCTTTTTTTTCTTATGAGTGTTCTTCTCTCTCTTCCTCTTCTTCAAGACTTATTCTTCTAAGATTTCCCTTCTTCCCCTTATCTTCTTTATCCTTCTTTCTACTCTATTCTGTCCCCCATTAGGTCCCCAGCTGGATAATAGGAGGAGAATTAGAGGTGGGCCCCAGCTGGAGATAAGGCGTGGGCAAAAGCGAGTTAGGGGAATTGTGAGGATTAGGGTATGCAGTCGTCGGGAGATTGTAGGAGGCTCTGGGCGATTAAGACATGTGGATCATCCATAAGGGATCCTAACTATCCAAATGATTGCAGAATAAGACCTGGCTGAAGTTTAATGCTGATATGTTATAGCTTGGGAAGGGGGAATGCATTAATGTTGCCACACTTTATCCATACAGAAACACAATAATAGCAAGAATCAGTACCTGCAAGCAGCCACCATCAGCAACCACTAGTTCAACCACAGAATGCCGCTTTAGTACTGGTAGAACATTTTTCACATAAAAATCCGGAGAAGCCGAGTTAGGCACTCTAAAAGCAGGTATTTCTTTTCTTTTCCTTGCCATCTTGAGATTTTGTGGAAGGCTTTTGACAACTTTGACATCCTTCACCAAAGCTACTGTAAACTGATCCTCATTGTAAAGGTATGCAAAACTCTTGTAATCAGAGCTGCCAAGAAAACATGAACATGATAGTTGGAAAATTTTATTACTACTGGTCTGTACCATCCATTAACCACTTAAATAGAACTCTTTTGATAGAAGAGAGACCTGATTCCTTTGCTGCTTGTGGTGGGCAGGAGTTCAGGAATCACTAATGTTGCATTGATAAGGCGAGCAACAACCACAACATCACAAATCTGGAAGATGTAAGAAGCATCACACGCAAATCATTAAAGATGGGATAACCAAAATTCGAATAGAAAACTACAGGTAGTCTGAAAGTAAATTTCTCACCGAATTCCTGATCTCATGGAAACTTCCTTGAATCCTAACAAAGATAAAGCCACTAACTGGTAATCCAGGGGCTGTCATGAGCATTTAAGTTGGGAGTAAGTACACAATGCCCTCAATAAAAATGAAAGAAAATGATGTAAATCAGCTCAATCCCCCAATTTTGGCATACAGCTTGGATTCAGACAGTGACCCCAAGATTTCCACCAAAGGATACGTCAAACTATTGAATATTAGTACCCATGATGTGTTTGGTAGTGTGAAACAAACATGTGTGATTAGTGACTATTCGAATGGAAGAAAAACATTCATAACGATTGGGAGAGACAACAAAGCATTCTGAACATGATTATCCAGATGTGTGTGTCCGTGTAAAACAAACCATCTTTGTGTACTCATAATACTGTGGAAATAATAGTATAAACTAACATATTTGTTATGCGAAATTCACGCACCAAAACAAGAGACTTGAAATTCACCAAAGCAGGGAATAAAGACAAGAAGACATGATAACTCTATGAAATAGAGTTAAGATTTATAACTTTTATACTTGAGATGGCTTGATTAAGGAGTATTTTGTCTTTGTTTTAGTGATAGTATTCATTAGGTGTTGTCTTATTTAGTCTCAACATGTTGCATTTTGTTTAGTTCATTTTTGTCACATTGCATGAATTTCCCTTCTTTTTATGGATGAATTTGACTGTTTCTCTTTCTCTTGAACATGTAGGTGAAGATTCATAATAGAAGAACATGTCCTCTAACTTTGTTGTAGAGTTGTTGCTGCATTGCTACAACAACGGAGCAGAATATTCTCAGATCCAATTCAAATGGAATTGACCAAAAAGGGCTAACTTAAGTGGACTAAATTCTTGTAAATACATGATGGTTTTCAGCCCTTGATCTCAGGAGGAAGGTTCTAATCCTATGGCTAGAATCTAACCTAATGATTGAAGACATTTATGGAAGAAAGAGAAGAGAGGCAAGGAGGAAAGAGGAGAGATTCGACCAATGTGTGGAAGAGAGACTGGCTGAGAGGAAGGAGGTAGAGAACGAATGCTGGAGCTCTTGTGGAAGCAAGGAGCTGCTGGAGTTGCTGATTTGCTGAAGAAGAAAGCTGGAGCTCATGTGGAAGCATTCAAGCCTTAGTTTATTCTTGTTTTTATAACTCTATCTTCTTATTTTCTAGTCTCATGTCAACTATACTTGGTTTTATGCATTTGAATTCTGTTATGGGCTAAATCTTAGCTGTGTTGGGATGATAGTAGTACCTAAACCTGAATTTTGATATGTAACTAATCATGTGTTCTTTAGTTTTATTGCAATCCACTTTATTGTTAATGAATTCAGCATGTTATATTGACTAATTTCAGTTCTTGAATGATCTTTCTTGAATGAATGTTATGATTTCATTAATTGGAAAATTAATGAAGTCTAGATGTTTGTTGAATTGTGTGAGTTAGCATCATCTTTAATTAGGTTGTGTTAATTAGTAGGTTGGGTAGGAATACCCAATTACCTCACATTACCATTGATTGGATTGGGTTTAAATTGCATTCTTAATTCAATTCTTCATAGGAATATGCTGATGTTGATTTAGGATGCTAGCTTATGTGTATTGGAAAATACCATATTGCCATTCATTCCAAGTTCTTGATTTATCTTGGGGTTGTAGTATTGCTTTAGTATTTGTGTTTTAAAATTCAGGAGAAGGGAAACTTGATTCCTAACACACTTGTCACTCATTAAGTTTCTTCCATTGCTCAAATCTACATTTTAGTTCCTTAGTTTTCTTTACTCGTCATTTGGTTAATTAGTTAGACAAATACCAATCAACCTTGTTAATTTCATTTAAATCAATTTTACTTTTACATTGAAAGTTAAGGATATAATTCTCCGTGGGATCGATTTTGTACTTATCATTTATTACTTGATTGCGATACGTATACTTGCGTAATATCTTGAGATACAAGCAACAAGTTTTTGGGCGCCGTTGCCGGGGAATTTTGTCTTTGATAATTAGTGTAGAAGTAAGTTTTTGTTTTATCTACTGAAATTTCTTTACTTTGATATTAGTTTCCTTTTATTCTCAGGTGCTTTTATCCTTGTATGAACACGCTGCTTGATCAAGAGTTGGCACCCTTTGACATCGAAATAGAAAGGACATTTCGAGCTAGAAGAAGGGAGCAACGAGGCCTAGCAGCAGTTCCAACAATGGCTGAAGCAGTAAGAGATGGATTGAATAATAATGAGAATAATATAGCAGCTGAGGGTGATGATAGAGATAGAGCCATCAGAGCATATGCTGTCCCCATGTTGCATGAGCTGAATCCAAGCATAGTACGGCCAAATATTCAAGCCTTACATTTTGAACTTAAGCCGGTGATGTTCCAAATGCTTCAAACTGTGGGACAATTCAGTGGGCTTCCAATAGAAGATCCTCATCTCCATCTTAGACTCTTCATGAAAGTAAGTAACTCTTTCAAGATACCTGGAGCAACTGAAGAGGCTTTGAGATTGAAGCTATTCCCTTATTCATTGCAGGATAGAGCAAGAGCGTGGTTGAACTCCTTACCTCCTCAATCAGTAGCCACATGGAATGATTTAGTAGAGAAGTTCTTGATGAAGTACTTTCCTACATCAAAGAATGCCAAGTTCAGAAATGATATCACTGGTTTTCAACAGTTGGATGGTGAATCTTTGTATGAGGCATGGGAAAGATTTAAGGAGCTCTTGCGTAAATGTCCTCACCATGGTATTCCTCATTGGATTCAAATGGAGACTTTCTACTATGGTTTAAGTGGACAAACTCGATCCATAGTGGATGCATCAGCAAATGGGGCTATATTGGCAAAGTCTTACAATGAAGCTTATGAGATCTTGGAGAGAATGGCCAACAACATCTACCAATGGCCAGCTGAGAGAGGTGCTGCAAATAAGAGAGTGGCAGGGATTTATGAGTTAGATGCAGTGACAACTTTAACTTCACAAGTGTCATCCTTAACTAGTGTGTTAAAATCCGTAAACTTGCCTACAGCTGTACAAACTCAACAACATACAGCAATCTCGTGTACATATTGTGGTGGGGAGCATGTCTTTGATAGCTGTCCATCTAACCCGAATTAGCTTACTATGATGGTAATTTCAGCAATGCCAATAACCCATATGCCAACACCTATAATCTTGGTTGGAGGCAGCACCCTAACTACTCTTGGAATGCTCAAGGACAGAATGCAAGCCCATTTTCCATCCTGCCTCGACCTTATCCGCTTCCAAGTGCTCAACAGCAAGTGAACATTCAACCTATGGAACCCTCTTCATCAATAGAGCTTTTATTGAAGGAGTATATGGCAAGGAATGATGCAATGATTCAAAGTCAAGCATCTTCATTGAGAAATTTGGAGAATCAAGTTGAACAGCTGGCTAGTGCTTTAAGTAATAGCTCTCAAGGATCATTGCCATGTGCTACAGAAAATCCTAGATCTCCAGATGCAATAGAAGAGTGCTTTGTTGTGGATGTCCTTGAAGAGCTGGTTTCCGAAGAGTTGGAGGCAGAGTGTATTAAAAACCCACGAGAGCTTTCATTGGCAATAGAAATTGAACAAGTGGATGATGAAGCAAGTAGATATATGGATTTGTTAGAGGCAAGACCAGCTAAGGCATTGAGTGGGAGTAGATTTTGAGTCTCTTGTATTATCTGAGCTTGAAACTAAAGCCCCTAAACCATCAATTGAAGAGCCACCTATGTTAGAGTTCACACCTCTTTCAAAACACTCTCAGTATGCCCATTTGGATGCAGCCAAAACACTCCATGTTTTTGTTTTAGCACTGCTAACAAAGGAGCAAGAAGATATGCTACTTGAAGTGCTGACGAAGTGTAGAAGAGCAATGGGATGGAGTATAGTAGAGATCAACGAGATCAGTCCTTCAGTATTAAAGCTTAAAATTTGGTTGGAGGAATGTTGCAACAGGTACATGAAGCATCAGAGGAGTTTGAGTCCAATTATGGAAGGTGCACAAGAAGAAATCATTAAATGGCCTTGGGAACTAGAGCATGCAGTGGATCAAGCATTATTGGGGAGCACCATTGGAGCGGGAAAAATCTTCAATCATCCTTCAAGAGGCTTAAAAAGAAGGGAGGTCACTTAGATTTCATTATTTTTAGTTTAATTGTGTGCTAGTAGTTCATTAGGGGTTTAATAAAGTTATGGGTAGTTAGTTCATAATGTGTGATGAAAAAAAAAAAACGCTGACAGATAATTTGCTGACAGGTGTCTTTGATGTGCAGGGAGTGTGGGGAACAAACAGAGAGTGCTTAGGTGTTTTGCCAAACTTATCATTAAATCAAATTGCTGAACAGAGCATGTTTCAATATCCAGCAAATTTCACTATCTTTGTTGTAGCGATGTGGCCACAATGCTACTACAAAGTTTTGATCCTCAGCTACGGGTCTTACATGTTCTGTTGACACATTACATTGTCTGTTGAAAATTACATTCTGTGTTCGTTGCTATAGCAAAGCTGCCACAACACCACAGCAACGATAAAACCACTCCTTGACCCGGTTTAACCTTAAACCCAACCAACCCATCAAAAATATACTTCAAAACTTCTATTAAACCATTATGAACCAATACTAATTCGAACCGATTCTGAACCAATACCCACCCCAACCCATTAACCTTCTCATTTCAAACAAAATCCCAAAACACTCGAAGCTGACTTCTTCGCACCTAACCAGCACCATCGTCTTCTCCACTGCAACTCATCCTCCTCTTCTCTTCCATTTTATGTTTTTCAAAGACTTTCACACCTCCATTTACCTACGTTCACCCACCAAAGCAATCTTCTTCTTCACCGATAGCCCATCTTTCACAAAAACCCTAACTTTTTCCCCCATTCCATCCTCGAATCACTTCTCGAGGGACTACCGGTGCCGTACTGGGTTTCGGGCATGTTTTTGTGGAATTTCGACCTTCCATCTTCCCTACACCACATCAGCTAAGTGTTCTCCCCATTTCTTTTCTTTCATTCTATATTTTTGAACTTTCTAATTTGCTGTGTTTTTGTTGAATGTTCAATTTGTGGTTTGTGGGTTATGTGTTTGTTCTTATGCTGTCTTAGTGTATGTTTTCCTTAGGGTATATACAACTTTTCTTATTTGTTTAGGTGTTATTTTGGAGCTACAATCACTTGCACACACCAATACAGCATTTCTGGGTCATCGTTACCCTATGCTCATATCCTCTGTTTTTGTGCTTGCCATTTGCACCTAAAACAACATAGAATTTGTTTGTTAGTGTTTGTTTTTGTTTGCTTAGTTATAGTTCATTGTTTGTTAATTGTTTGTTCTTGTTTTCTACTTTTATGGTGTCTCTGTTTTTGTTAGCTAAGGTCTGTTTTAGTGTTTGTTTGACTTCAATATTGGTTGTTAGGGCCCTTGGCCCGCACTCCATTCGAAATGGCCCCTAAGAAGAAGAGCGAATAGACCCTAGTTCTAGTGCTTCAATGAGTCCCTCTTATTTTGCCTCTCCCATAGCTGAGAACCGCTTCACATCCATCTCCACCAAGAACTTTCTTCCGGAGAAGGGGTTCAAATTAAAACCCAATGAAGCACAAGCCTTTCCATTCATCCCATCCATTATAGCTAGGCATCATTGGGAACAATTTTGCACCCATCCCCGGTGCCTACATCCCTTCCCTAGTCTACGAATTTTATGCCAATCTCATCGCCCCATCTCGGGATCAAGTCTATGTTGGGGGGATGCACATACCTATAGATGGACCATCCATTAATGCCTATTATGCATTGGACAATGTGGAGGATGAGCACAATGCCTATCTTGCTTCAGCAGATCCAACTCGCCATGCATAACATTATCCGGACTTTATGTTCTCATGGCACGGAGTGGTCCTCATCCACCCAAGGTGCATTAACTATTGCCCACCACACCTTGCAACCGGCAGCCAAAATTTGGTACCATTTTTTACGGACCCACTTAATGCCCTCCACGCATAGTCGACTGTTTCGGTGGATGGAGCTTTGCTCCTCCACTCTATTTTGGAAGGGCGTCGGGTTAATGTGGGTCATCGCATTCATGAGGCCATTTGTGCTTGTCTTGCTAGGCGGGGTGATAGTTTAGATTTTCCCCCGTTTAATTACTCGCTTTATGTTTGGCTAACCATGTTGATGTGCGGGCTTCGATGTCCATACACTCAACAAAGGTGCCATTACACACTTCAGTATCACTCGCATTCTTACACCTAGTTCAGCTCCCCCTTCCAAGTGCACCACCTCCTCCTGCTGCAAAGATCAGCCATTCCTCCCACTTCTTCTACCTCTGGTGCTCCATCCTCTAGTTACACTCAATTGGAACAGCGCCTCAATCAAGTAGAAGCCACCCAATTTCAAATGATGTTGGAACATCAAATCTCTCGTGACCTCTTCCTTGGTTATATGCGTTATGTGGCTGCCCGTGATCGCGCCCTTGAGTCTAACTTAAGGATGAATAGCAACCGGTTCCAATCTTTTCCAGCTTTTCCCAACTACCTCTTCGCTAATCCTTGGGGCCAAGATGGGAACTACATTCCTAATATAGATGAGGAGGATGAAGCTGAAGGCTGCAATGCTTGCTGATGATGAGTTCCATTCATTCGATGATGATGATGAGGCCTAGCTTGTTCAGGGAAGTTCTGTTCTATCTCTTCTTTTCCTGTGTTTTCCTTTTATTACCTTACTTTCTTTTCCTTTCTTTCGCTGTGCGGACACTGCTCATCTTTAGTTTGGGGGTAAGTTTTGCAATGTTCCAATAATTGCATATGTTATCTTCATAATATGGATGTCCCAGTTAACGATTACTTAATTTTCTTCGATTTTTTTGTGACTTGTATAGTTTAAAGTTGCTGTCCAGTTTTAGAGTAGCTGTTTTGGGTAGATGTTTTGTGTAGTTAATCTGGCTTTTCATGAAATTTGGATGATTGTTAAATAATGTGAATGTCAGTGCCTCTTACTCTGGTTTTGTTGGAAATCTTAGCACAATTTTGCTATAATGATCTGATGTCTGCATTTACTCATGTTTGTGATGCCATATTATTGATGCACCAAGTGATGTTTCAAGCTCTAGAGAACCTGGGGAAAGCTGGATCAATGTGAGAGTTTTTAGGATTTTAGAATTGGTTAAATGAGAACCTCAAGATTTACACATTAGGGATCCCCATTTGGTTGTTTCCAAGAACTTTGTGCATTGTGAATATTGATTGAGGTTTGACCCCTTCCCTTCCCTAAAAGAATAATGATCCGCTGATTTGGGTTGCCTAGTAACCAGGAATATGCATGTAACCCATGTGTATTTTTGACGTCAACAGTGGCCCGAAATATGAGCATTAAAAAAATAAAAAATAAAAAAAAAATAAAAAAAAAAAAAAGAGAGAATAATGTTCCGCTGTTTTGGGCAACCTAATAACCAGGAATATGCATGTAACCCATGTGTATTTTTTACGTCAACAGTGGCCCGAAATATGAGCATGCAAGGCACTCTTGTTTGTGATCTTGTTGAGTAACCGGGTATCTTCATCACAAATGAGCGATATTCGCTTTAAAAGGCAAGATGACAGCAAAAAAAAAAAAAAAAAAAAAAAAAAAAGGTTCATAAATAATAAGTTTGGGGGTCAATGCTCAAAAGAGTATGAAACAAGTTCTTGGGGTTGTAAAAAGATATGGATTCCTAATTAGTGGAGAGGTAATCATTTGGTCAACATATTAGATCAATGAACTAAACTTGATGACCATGATTCAATTATACTAGGGTGATCTGGGGCAAGATCCTTAACTTTCACACACACACTTGAGAGCATCCTGATGAGTAAAGTATGACATCTAAGTGTTATTGGCCAGATGTGTTGGATCTGAAAATTTAGAAAAAGATTGAGAGGCAACTTCTGTCTAACACTCATCCTATTGCATGCTTAAGCCAGGTTATTTGCTTTTCTTTTCTTTTGATTTCCTCATGCTTTCATTAGTAGTTAGTTGTTGTTTTCATTTGTCTTTATTGCTCGAGGTCAAGCAATGTCTTAAGTTTGGGGGTGTGATAACTCTATGAAATAGAGTTAAGATTTATAATTTTTATACTTGAGATGGCTTGATTAAGGAGTATTTTGTCTTTGTTTTAGTGATAGTATTCATTAGGTGTTGTCTTATTTAGTCTCAACATGTTGCATTTTGTTTAGTTCATTTTTGTCACATTGCATGAATTTCCCTTCTTTTTATGGATGAATTTGACTGGTTTCTCTTTCTCTTGAACATGTAGGTGAAGATTCATAATAGAAGAACATGTCCTCTAACTTTGTTGTAGAGTTGTTGCTGCATTGCTACAACAACGGAGCAGAATATTCTCGAGATCCAATTCAAATGGAATTGACCAAAAAGGGCTAACTTAAGTGGACTAAATTCTTGTAAATACATGATGGTTTTCAGCCCTTGATCTCAGGAGGAAGGTTCTAATCCTATGGCTAGAATCTAACCTAATGATTGAAGACATTTATGGAAGAAAGAGAAGAGAGGCAAGGAGGAAAGAGGAGAGATTCGACCAAGGTGTGGAAGAGAGACTGGCTGAGAGGAAGGAGGTAGAGAACGAATCTTTGGAGCTCTTGTGGAAGCAAGGAGCTGCTGGAGTTGCTGATTTGCTGAAGAAGAAAGCTTGGAGCTCATGTGGAAGCATTCAAGCCTTAGTTTATTCTTGTTTTTATAACTCTATCTTCTTATTTTCTAGTCTCATGTCAACTATACTTGGTTTTATGCATTTGAATTCTGTTATGGGCTAAATCTTAGCTGTGTTGGGATGATAGTAGTACCTAAACCTGAATTTTGATATGTAACTAATCATGTGTTCTTTAGTTTTATTGCAATCCACTTTATTGTTAATGAATTCAGCATGTTATATTGACTAATTTCAGTTCTTGAATGATCTTTCTTGAATGAATGTTATGATTTCATTAATTGGAAAATTAATGAAGTCTAGATGTTTGTTGAATTGTGTGAGTTAGCATCATCTTTAATTAGGTTGTGTTAATTAGTAGGTTGGGTAGGAATACCCAATTACCTCACATTACCATTGATTGGATTGGGTTTAAATTGCATTCTTAATTCAATTCTTCATAGGAATATGCTGATGTTGATTTAGGATGCTAGCTTATGTGTATTGGAAAATACCATATTGCCATTCATTCCAAGTTCTTGATTTATCTTGGGGTTGTAGTATTGCTTTAGTATTTGTGTTTTAAAATTCAAGAGAAGGGAAACTTGATTCCTAACACACTTGTCACTCATTAAGTTTCTTCCATTGCTCAAATCTACATTTTAGTTCCTTAGTTTTCTTTACCTGTCATTTGGTTAATTAGTTAGACAAATACCAATCAACCTTGTTAATTTCATTTAAATCAATTTTACTTTTACATTGAAAGTTAAGGATATAATTCTCCGTGGGATCGATTTTGTACTTATCATTTATTACTTGATTGCGATACGTATACTTGCGTAATATCTTGAGATACAAGCAACAAGACACAGCAAAGATTAAAACCTTCAAGCAATGAATATCTCTCAAGGAAGTCAAGGCCAAGAAGATGGATAACTGAAAACCTAACAGAAGCTTCACCAAGACCGAAGCTCATTAAGGGATGAAGAATTGAGTTTTGCAAACAATGAAGAAGTTCAAGCACCCATACTATGAGGGTTTTGTATTTAAACCAATAAAATAAGATTCTTTGCATTAAATATGTACCATTTGTTTAATCCTATGTGTACAAACAGTAATCACCTAAACCCCATAAAAATTCATAACAGACCTTAAAGGAACAAACCCAGACCTGAGTTGCTACCAAACTGGGTTAAAACTGTCCAGACAACAATTATTTTGTCTATGGTCATCCAATACCCCAGCAAACATCCACTAAACCATGGATATTGCTGGCTATAAAAAATCAAGGTTTTGCGTATCTATTCACGTCTACTGATAGATATCGCATCTTTAAGGAATGGATACAATACCTATAAAAGATTTGGTTTTAGTACATGTAAGAAACCTCATCTTTTACAACAAAATCAATTGAAGTACATGCAAGAAACCTCGTCTTTTACATAAAAATCAACTGGATGTACTTGCCTTGTCTTACTTTGTTCTCTTCATACATGATAGGTCTTACATATTACTTGTTTATATCGTATTATGCTTCAACACTATCATTTCTATATATCTAAGCATTTCCATAAGTTTCTGACAGTAAAAAATTAAAATAGAAGACTCCAAATGGTTAGACAAAGCCAGTTACTAATTATGCATAAATAGATAAGAAAATGCATACACATAAAATGAAAAGTAGGTAGATACTTATTAAACAAATTGGAAACATTTTTTGCAAGACAAGAGGAATAAAAACAGGAAAAGCTATGAAGATCAACTTCTGTTCTTGAGTCTATCTTTTTCTTTTCTTTTTTTTTTTTTTTTTTTTTTTTTGGGGGGGGGGTGGGTGGAGGAGGTGGTTGTAACAACTAATAGAGTTGCGAAAGTAAATATGACGTCTTTGTACTTGCCCACAAGAACATCCTATACTACTCTCATGGAAACAAGAACAATTTAGATTGCAAACATCCAAAGCAGCACCAGTTTCTTCAACCACCTACAAGGTGGCATTTCAATTTTTCTGAAAATTTGGCAATGTCTCTGCTACCATGCTGTGAGCATGAATCAGAAACAAGAAAAGCACTTCAATAAATGAATTCTGCTTCAGAATTGTTACATAATATTGCACACAAATACATAGTGAGTGCCAACCCGTCCAAGTACACCTTCTATTTAATATACTACCCGAACCCAACAAATTCTCAACGAATATAAGTGCATCTGCATGTCACAGGATTAGGTATTCTGAACAGAATGGTTTAGAAAAACTCATCCCTTAAAAGGATGACAAAACCAAACCTAGAGAAGTTTACAAAAGTCAAGTTAAACTTTTAGATTGAGGTCTGACTTCTAAGTCTGGTCAACTTATAGTAAACCAGTCACATAAAATCCTCAAAATATGTTGAAGTACTGGATTTAAAAGAATGGTTGAATCTTCCGAATTGTGTCTCGAAATTTCCAGTTTCGGATTATTTTTCTTAACACCAGATCAGAGAGGCTGACCTCCTCCATACCCTGCTTGGAGATCAGCACTTTAATGCTCTTAAATTTTGGCCCTGACCTGCTGCTTAGATCCTTCTCAAGTGTTACTATCGATTTTGCTCAAAAATTCCCAAAAGAAATCCTCCGGGTTTTCTTTTGAGGTTTTTGATTTATAATGAACACGAATAGATCTACCAGGAAAATAAGCACTTTACCGATAGTGCCAATTAATGGAAGGCAAAACAGCGACTTACTTGCAAACAAACCAGAGCAGCAACAAAGAAATATGACATTGATTTTCCAACAGCCTGGATCAGGATGTCAAATCAAGTAGAGTTCCTCACTCTCTTGCTGTCCCTCACAGCTCACTGATTCTCTCAGTAGTGAAGGCACGGAAGCTATAGTTTAGAATTTAGTTAACTGTGTACCCACAATAACAACTCAATTAGGAAGCCCAAACTAAAAAGAAACCTCAAAAGGGAAAACCCATGCAAGGTAAAGAAGCTCTCCCCATGATAATTCTTTAAGAAAACAACTAAAGTAACTGAGTTCAGAAGCTGGAATAGGCTAGGCACAATATTGAACCAAAGGCTTAATGTAGTACTATATTTGATTGATCAAAACAGTAGCCAAATAGGACCTTCCACAGGGAATCAAGTTCAGATTTGATAGACTTAAGATGAAACAGAATTTAGCTATGAAAGAGGGCTGAAACTAGAGTGGTATTATAAGGATAATAGCATGACAATATGGGCTGAATAGATCTTCAAAACAGGAGCAGAACTATGATGACGAAATTGAAGGGACAATATGAGAGAATTGAGAATAACAATGTAACACCCGGGCTTCACACCGCAAGGTGGAGTGATTGGATTGAACACCAACCTACCTTGATCAAACACAAGGAGTCTCCATAGAGAAGGAATGTTAACAAAGCAATTTGATTTCAATTGATCAGTTGTCTTCACCTCTTACATAAGTCTCTTTATATAACATTCTAAAGAGACATAAACATTAATGGTGACATCTAATCACTAGCTAACACCACCTACCTAACTCTTGACAAAGGAAAATTCCTTTGACAATGAGTTCTTTTATTTTCAAACCACGGCCCCTTTTATTGACTTTTAAAAAACTAGACTTGGGCTTAGGTCTAGACTATGAAGTTCAACATATGTGGGCTAACTTTAACCCACTAAAAAGTCATAGCGCATGAAAGCCATGGGCTGATTCATGTGATAGCTTTAGGCCTTTGATGGGCCTAACCCAATGGGTTTTTTCTTTCTTAAATATGTCTTTAATTCTGCATCAACTCTCCCCGGCTTTAAAACATTCGTCTCTGACAAATGAATGAATGACATGTAACGTTCATACAAATCAGGATTGAGTTTCTTGAAATCACCAGCATGACTACAACTACTATCATGTCGTGCACGATTCTTCCATTTGACGAGAAAAGCATGGTATCCAGTGCCACGACGAGTGGTTTTGTAAGAGTCATCCAAAACCTCCTCAATAATGTCAATGATTGATGGTTTGAGTTGGGGCAGCCTCAACATTTGTTCAGTGTCTCCATCATTAGAGTGGTGTCCTACATAAAGATGTAAGTCAGCCACATTGAAGACATTGCTTATGTTTATTTCTTCTAGTAGCTCGAGTACATAAGCATTTGGTCCAATGGTTTCAGCACCTTGTATGGACCCATCTTTTTTGGATGGAGTTTGTTGTTGACCCCATGTTGGAACCTTTCTGGGTTGACACGAACCATCACCATGTCTCCCAGTTGAAACTCTACATATCATCGATGACGATCTACTGTAGCCTTGTAGACATCATTGCTGAGAGCTATTCTTCGGCAAATCAGCATGTACCTCTATGATATGGCGCAAAAACTTGTTAGCCTCAATACTCATGCATGCTTGTGGTGGTAGTGGAATGAGGTCTATAGGCCGTCGGGGTTGAACTCCAAGTAGAATCTCAAAAGGAGTACGACCTGTTGTACGATTAACTGAGTTGTCGTAAGCAAACTTAGCTATGTCGAGTATAGACGGCCATGTCTTCTCATAGTCACGAACCAAACACCTCAGTAAGTTTCCCAAGCTTCGATTCACCACCTCTGTCTGCCCGCCAGTTTGTGGATGAAATGCGGTTGAAAACTGTAACTTTGTATTAGTTTTCAGCCATAATGTCTTCCAAAAGTAGTTCATGAACTTAACATCACATCTGAGACAATGCTACTTGGTAGCCCATGTAGTCGTACAACCTCCTTAAAGAATATCTGTGCAATGTGAGATGCATCAAAGGTCTTGCGACATGGTATAAAGTGAGCCATCTTTGAGAATCAGTCAACCACAACCATGATGGAGTCGTATTGCTCTTCTGTTGAGGGTAGCCCAAGTACAAAATCCATACTAATATCAATCCAAGGTGCATGAGAAACTGGTAATGGTGAGTACAAACCTGTATTTTGCTTGGTTCCCTTGGCTAGCTGACAGACTCTACATCTGTTGATTACATGATCAACATCCTTTGCAATACAAGGCCAATAATACCGATTGGTAACTTGTATGATAGTCTTATCCCTAACGAAATGACCTCCCAAACCTCCGCCATGCAACTCCCATATGATGTGATGTCGTAGGGAGGAATTTGGAATGCATAACCGAGTTCTCAAAAACAAATACTCATCGTGAAGTGAGTATTTATGATGTTGCTTGCCTTGTTGTAACTCCTTGTATGGCATGTTGAAATCTTCGTCAAATGCGTACTCATTACGTATCTGATCAATGCTAACTGCATGTGCTGAGAATGTGCCAAGAGTAAGTACTTTTCGGCTCAATGCATCAACCACTATATTCTCCTTTCCTGCTTTGTACTTCATTGTGAACACAAACTCTTCTAGATAAGCAACCCATTTAGCGTGCCTGTTGCTAATCGACTTCTGTGAATGTAAATACTTGAAGGCCTCATGATCAGTATAGAGAATGAACTCTTTGCCGATGAGATAATGTCTCCAATGGCGTAACACCTGGACAACAGCATAGAGCTCCAAATCATGTGTCGAATAGCGTCGTTTGGCATCATTGAGTTTCTCACTATAGAATGCGATTGGGTGCCCTCCTTGCATCAATACACCTCCTAGACGAATATGTGAGGCATCAATTGCTACCTCAAATATACAGTCAAAATCTGGCAAGCGAAGTATTGGAGCCTTTGTCATCTTTTGCTTGATAAGATGAAAGGCTTTGGTTACCACTGCTGTGCTGTCCACTTGAACTCACATTTGCCTTGCTTTAAACACTCGATAATAGGTGCCATGACATCATTAAGGAGGTTTTGGACGACTCTTACAAAACCACTCGTTGTGGCACTGGATACCATGCTTTCCTCGTCAAATGGAAGAATCGTCCACAACATGATAGTACTTGGATTCATGCTGATGATTTCAAGAAACTCGATCTCGATTTGTATGAACGTTACATGTCATTCATTCATTCGTTAGAGACGAATGTTTTCAAGCCGGGGAGAGTTGATGCAGAATTAAAGACATATTTAAGAAAGAAAAAGCCCATTGGGTTAGGCCCATCAAAGGCCTAAAGCTATCACATGAATCAGCCCATGGCTTTCATGCACTATGACTTTTTTAGTGGGTTAAAGTTAGCCCACATATGTTGAACTTCATAGTCTAGACATAAACCCAAGTCTAGTTTTTGAAAAGTCAATAAAAGGGAATGTGGTTTGAAAATAAAAGAACTCATTGTCAAAGGAGTTTTCCTTTGTCAAGAGTTAGGTAGTAGGTGAGATATTAATAGGTAGGTGGTGTTAACTAATAGTTGGATGTTACCATTAATGTTTATGTCTCTTTAGAATGCTATATAAAGAGACTTATGTAAGAAGTGAAGACAACTGATCAATTGAAATCAAATTGCTTTGTTAGCATTCCTTCTCTATGGACTCCTTGTGTTTGATCAAGGTAGGTTGGTGTTCAATCCAATCGCTCCACCTTACGGTGTGAAGCCTGGGTACTACATTGTTATTCTTAATTCCCTCATATTGTCCCTTGAATTTCTTCTTCATAGTTCTGCCCGTGCTTTGAAGATCTATTCAGCTTGTATTGTTATGCTATTATCCTTATAATACCACTCTAGTTTCAGTCCTCTTTCACATCTAAATTCTATTTCATCTTAAGTTTACCAAATCTGAACTTGATTCCCTGTGAAAGGTCTTATTTGGCTATTGTTTTGATCAATCAAATGCAGTACACATTATTTGGTAATGGGTGTCCTGACTGCATTAAAGTTCAACATATGTGGGCTAACTTAAACCCAATAAACAGTCCTAGCCCATGAAAACCATAGGCTAATTCATATGATAGCTTTAGGCCTTCGATGGGCCTAACCCAATGGGTTTTTTCTTTCTTAAATATGTCTTCAATTCTGCATCAAGGCTCCAATGAGGAACCAAGGCCCGGTTCCTCTTCTTCTTCTTCTTGAAGCTGTATGTTAAGAATCACTTCCTGCATCAATATGTGCATTGGAGTTTATTAATATCTGATTTGAACTTATCAGTAGCTATCAAAAAGGGATGAATTTCCAAGACATCGATTTATCAGATGGCCAAGTGAATATAAATGTCATTTGGTATACTCATTTTGACATCCCTACATTCATGTTTTGGTGCTATGCCCAGTGCCCCACAGCTTGCAAGACCATCTTCTAGGGGTATTACCAATCTCACAAATCAAACTATTAGCCAGGACTTCGACACAATCCACCAGGCCCATCTACCCATTTCAACCTTGGAGAGATTTGTATGAAGACTTGCAACACCCGTGAATCTCACACACCAAAAGAAAAAAAGACTCTCACATAAGAAGTAGGATTTTAAACATCGGAGCATGCTAGATCAACCGAATTGACTCAAAATTGACCAACGCCAGATCCTGATTCTTCACTTATTGAATCCAACTGAGTTGGTCCAAGCCTAGACCAATTCCAACTGATTCCAGGATTATCCAGAATGGTGTAGAATCAGAATATGACCCAACTTATCCCAGAATTTATGGAGACCTATCATTACACGGTTTGAAGTTTTAAACTTGATAATAATGGGGAATAGAGGTTTTGTTGCAATATAAGGGTATTTTCTGCAAAATGAAGGATAACCTAAAGCCTAAAAACCTAAGCTTTATGCCATGAGATACATTCCCCTCTTTCTTGCCACATATAATAGAGCTCAGTGCTTGAGCAATGATGATAGGAAAGGCCCTTTTGCATTATTACTTATAGGATATTAAAGGAAAAAGCTTGTGGGGCTCACTAAAATTCGATACAGAATTCAACAACTTCCAACTATTTATTTGGAAACAATAGTATAGCAAATTATATTAATAAGAAATTTGGTGAAAATTCAAATATTTTTGGAACAATTGCCGCCACCCCACCCCATGGGAGAGATGAAGCATCATGCAAAACAATGAAGCCCATAACAAAGAGTTTCAACCAAACATCTCAAAATTTTTGGTCAATGTGATATTCCTAGGATCCTAACCCGAAACCCTAATTGTAGACCCAAGAACCCGTGGATCCAATAAAAGGAAGTTGTGGGTCATCCATTTAGAGACCATTGGATTAGCATCGGAATCCGTGGATTTGGATGGTAGAGATCAAGGTTCTGCCATTGTGTTGGAATTTGAAAGAAGATTGGACTCAAACTCGGACAGATTGGGAAGGTGGATTATTAGCTTTCGGGAGCTGAAGTTCGATGATGCCCAAGTCCTGGTATGAGTCCTAGGCCTCCCCACTAACTTGTACTCATGTCTAAAACCACCCCAGACCAACTAACCCTTCTGCTGCACATCAATGACAGGGGGTCGGTTGGGGACGGTAGGTTGCCAACCTACCCTAGGTAAGCGGTTGGCCAAGACAGTACAGGAATTTTAGGGTTTTATGAGTTTAAACCCCTATTTAATGGTTTTAAACCCTGATTTCAGGATTATTCTATTGTTAAACGGCCAAGGACTCTAGAGAGAGTCAGAGGGAGCGTTCCGGAGAGAAAAGAAGCAGTGTTTGCGACGGGAAGCTCGGATCTTCATGTGATTTTCAAGCTTGAAGGTAAGAATATTGATCTCTTAAATTCCTTTCTGTTCTTCATTAATTTTGAGGAGAATGATGTAATGAATCTATGGTGGGAAGTTAGATTTGATTGGAGAACCTTTGTTTTCCATCAACTCTAATCAGATTTAGCACGAGAGATGAAATCTACATCTTTCCCAACTACAGAACTTTCTAAAATAGGATCATCTTCTTCTAGATTGATTGGATCTTTAGATCTAGATTGTTCTAGTTAATGTTTGTTGTTTGGGAGTGTTCGGACATGCATCATAGTCGAAATCCATGACTAAGATTAGCCCAGAACCCCCTGAGGTTCACGAATCAAAGGTGTGAATTTCGGATTTGGGCCAAGCGGCCCTTACCAATGACCTGGCATGTTGTTTGGTGGTTTGGTGTTTGATTTTGCCAGAATGAATTCTAACCCTAATTCTAACAATACCAACTTGATTCTAGGAGTTCCAATGAGTGGCTAGAGTGTTTGATTGTGAAGTTTGGATATCTTTCAAGCTCTTTGGAACATTATTCAGGTGAGGGAACAATGCACACATGTTAAGTTTATCACTCATGCTTTTAATATGCTTTCAAAGCATGTCTATCATGTGCTACGGTGATAATTTCTGAACTTCAGATTTTGTTTTCTCTAACCCAATTAAAGAGACACTGGATTACATCTTTACGAATTACGATTAGAATAGGCGTGTACAGCTCATATAATAAAAAGAACACATTAAATCTAACCTTCATATTTTCCTCTGGGATTTGCATGTGGAAGTATTGACTCGAGGTGCCTAACAGGACCCCATAATCTTCTGTACATTAAACTCTGCATAACAGAAAATACAACTAGTTAACACAAACAAAAAGGTGATACGTGTGTGAAACTAAAAATAAAGTAAAAACGTCGTCTTGGTAGAAATTAAGCCTTTCTTTGGGTACATAAATTTGGCCAATTTCAAAATGATGCAACGGCAAAATAATGAAAACCCTAACAACAAGCTTGTTTCTGTGACATGTTTTCTACATTAATATCATAATACCCAAGTAAACACAGCTGGAATTTAAGCTAGAACTCGAATTGGGCCATGAAGGTTACCATCCATTTAAGCTTAAGAAAAGGAGCACGAAATTTTGGATGGTTTTGAACACATTACATTTCTGACAAGGTCGGCATTCTCAAAGATGGGTCGCCAGCTGAAGATTCTAATTGAAGTCTGATACACAGAGATGTTTTTCCCAGTATACAGAGCAAGAAGAAAATGAGTACATAAAGAGAAAACAGAGAGAACAAGTCCAATTAGAGCAACCCATCTCAACTTTGACTTAAACAATCTTCCCTCGGCCTTCATGGAATCCCAAAGTACAAAACCAGGAAACGCGAGAGAAGTAATGAGAGAGTTGCAGTTCACTGATCCGAAAACCTCACTGCGGATTCCTTTGCTCTCCCGTAATAATCTCTATATCCACAGAGAATCTAAGGAGAGGAGGACCTAGTAAACAAGGAGTCAAAGTGGATGAAGCACACTCGGGATCTCGTTTTGAGTCTAACCAAACCAAACACGCCAGAAATGGGAATTTTGACCGTTCCCGTTTCCATTGCCCAATCTCAGTGAGGCTATCTGTGTTTTTAATACCATGATAACTTGATAAGTATACAGTCACGTGAGCAGCCTCTCTACATCACATGACTAGTAGTCAGCTCCTTTGGTATAATTTAAATGATTATTTGATGTATAATTTATCAGAAATATTTATGGATTTTGGTACTTTAAACAAAATAATTGTAAATTCATAAATTTTTATTATAATTTATAAATTTGTTTCAAGAAACAGATTTTATTAAACACCTCAGGTGTTGGTTATGCTTCCCTTGCCAAAAATTGCTTCTATTCAGCAATGTAAAGTTGCTCTAGCACTAAGACCCATGCCTCCTAGTGAAGACATTGTAACTTCAACTCTCACCGATGTGTTTTCCCAGAGGACGTAGTTAAGATGCATGTAAGTTGGTCTGGACGAACTTCAATTCCCCCAAAAATTCTTTTTACTTATAAAAGTAAATTTTATCAAACACATTTCAAAAATATACTCAAAAATGGTTGTTGGTGTTCTCAAAACATAAACTCCTGAGTTATCAACTTGTCAAACGGGTTGATACGGTTTACAACCCCATGTCCGTGTTGGTATGATTTATAACCCCTGATTCTTGTTAAAATAAATCAATTTACATAAATTCATGTCAAGGACAATATATGAATCATCATTATAATTATTAATTTTTATTTATATAGATGGCATTAATGAACACGTACATAATTACTATTTAAATAAGAAAAAGGTAAACTTATTAGAGGAAAAAAAAAATCAAAACAAAACCTTATTTTTCTTACTCTTCAACCTTCACATTGCTTTCATATCTACTTCAACAATCTTTTAGAAATATTAGAACTAATACTAACCAATAAAAGCAAACTAAAACCAACCTGATGATATATAATATAATATATTTTATAATAGT